>NW_026775576.1:21866154-23119154 GCF_030987335.1 Cornus florida
CAATGTGAAAGAAACAAATGAAAAGAAGAGAAAAAAACAGGGGTCAAGTTTGGGTCTGTACTTAGATTACTTGAACAATTAAGTCCTTAAGGGTGTCTCAACACCTGATGCCCTAAAACCAAATGGTTTGGGAGTCATTGGCTGAAAGTTCGTTACATAAGAAGTTTAGGTTGCCTAGATTACTTGAGCAATTAGGTCCGTAGAGGTGTTTTAACACCTATTGCCCTAAAGCCATTTGGTTTGAGAGTCATTGGTTAAAAAATCATGACAAGAGTGATTTAGAATGCTTAATAGACTTGAGCATTACATAGTACCCTCTTAAAGAAAAAAAAAAAGAGTTGAAAAAATTGAGTGATGAATGAAAAATGCATACCTGGAGAAAATTAGGGAAAATACCTTGGGGATCAGAATTTGAAATGTTTCTTGTGAATTGAGGGATAACATGAGTGAGATGTAAGTATGGATGGTAAGCCACATGTTTAAAATTGTAAGTTCACTATTAAAAAGGATTTTGGGGGTCGAGATTGTTAAACATGTGATTAAACTGACATATGGGGACTATGGCTATTAATATGATATTGAGAGTTAGAGATTTTTCCTGTTTAATATAGCTCCTTATACTTATGGTAGTTGACTGATTGATACATTGCTAGGACATTATGATATGAAAATAGATTTGAATGAGCTTACCATGCAATTAAGGCACTAATTTGAAGTTTGTGGGTATCTTCACTAGAAACCCTCAAGAGACTATAACTCGTCCACTAGGGGTAACCTAGGGGTTTAAAGGCTTGTTTCATCGGCTAAATATAGCCGTAATTCCCACAAAAATAGCTTTTTAGTTCTGTACTGCTAAGGGACTAGCAATATGTAAGTTTGGGGGTGTGACGAGCGCTGAATATTGCATATTTGAGCCCCAAAATATACGTATGTTAAGACCTAATGTGATACTTTTATCCATTGTTAGACTGATTTCTATGTATTTTGTGTTTTTAGGTGTTTTCATAAAGAAGCAGTTAAAACCGGGCTTTTATGATGAAAAGAATGATAATAAAGTTTACCGCGTTGTTGTTGGTGATCCGAAGCAAGCTAGGAGCCAAAATAGTGAATTTTGGAAGAGTTTAAGTTCAGAAGCTTGAGCTTCAATTTTATGGCTCGAACATAAAACATGAAATTCCACCAAGGCATTGAAGCTCGAGCCTTGCACCTTCAAGCTAGAGCCTTAACAAATGGTGCATGAGCCCAACCATAAGGGCTCGAGCCTTGACCCTCAAGCTTGAGCATACGGTGTCGGAATTTGAAGAGTTGATTTCCAAGCTCCCAGACCTTGTGCTAAACCTCAGGGATCGAGCACTAACACCTAAAGCTCGAGCCTACAACCCCAAAGCTCGAGCCCAACACCTTGGGATCGAGCACCATGAAAAGTGGATTGAGCACCATCAATAAAAAGATGTTCCAAACAAATTTTGCACCCAGAGCTCAAGCCTGAGCTTTAAGGCTCGAGCACGAATCAAAAAGTTCGAGCACCAACACTTCCAGCTCGAGCATAGCTGAAAACTCTGAACATGCTTTAGTATTTTGTCGATAACTTTTGTCTCAGAACTCCAAATTAAGCAAACTTAGCGGGTTTGAAAATAAGACTCGAAGCCTGATGTTTTTATCTTTAATAGCCATCTCCAAATTGGCAATCTAAATGTGTCAAAATCGTATTGCAAAGTTAGACAAAGTTGCTGGCAGGTGATGCTCGAGCCTGAACCACAAAACTCAAGCCTGGGATTCTAAAGCTCAAGCTTGGACATCTTGGAAGTCATAAATACATACGGAAATGACCAAAAATCATATTTCTTTGTTTCCTTATGGGCCCAGATTACCCAGAAGACCTAAAAGCCCATCCAACCCTTATTAGAAGTTAATTCTTCTATAAAAGGAGGCACAAGGCCATCATATCAGCTCTTTTCCATATTATCCATCGATTGCTCTCTCTCATATCTCTCTCTCACGGCGGCTTTTAGGGTTTTGAAGAAGAAGATCCAAAAGGAGTTTTGGCGGTACATGGCGATGAAGACCACAACAACATAGATGATATCTTGCATCGTCATGAGTAGCTAATTCCTATCTTAGGGCATTGATGTAGCCCAAATCCGAATACTATGGTTTGATTGTTCTGTACTTTGGGAATTTAATATATTATGTATTTTGATTGCATGATTTTGGGTAATTGGGCCAACTCAATTGGTGTTTAATGAATTAATAGTTTTTGACTAGTTATTACCTTGTCTTAAATATAACTGCTCATAAATTATTTTCAACCTATTCGTATGGACGATATCTGGCGGAGCCCTGTTAGATATAAGAATGGAAATCACGCAATGGTGTTTAAACCTTTTTCATGAATGAATGTTTTCATAGTCTCTGCCTAGGGAAGACGAGTTATACTACAAAATTAGTTAAAAGTATGTAGGTAGATAATTCGTGCAAACTGAAGATTGGTTATAGTTAATTAAAATTTATGAAACATCTTTCTTTAATCTGAATTAAATGAATGTTATTGAGTTTAATTCCATATTATGCATAATTATTGAAATCCCGAGATTGAGTAGTTGACTATAGTATGATGTTCGTGGTGAAGTCAATCCCTAAGTATTTCTTCTCTTGATCTCAATCCTTTTATTCCGTTTATTTTCCTTTATATTATTGAATTGCAACACAACACGCAAATCAAATCTCTTTGTAAATTAAAGTAGTATTAATTGAAGACTCGATAAACCACCACAGTCCTTGAGGTTCGACAACCTCAACATAGCCCTATCCTACAAGGATTCGTTCTATTGCGAGTGGTATTTTATTATTGATAAATAAAAACACACATCACATGTATGGTCGTAAGTCTTTGAATCCTACTCTTGTCCCATTGAATTTTAATCTTGAATTGGTTGTTCATAATCCAAGGGGAAAGGGTAATTCAAGTGACTCTATTTCATCAATGGATAACCATAATGAGGACCATGTTGAAGACCTTAGTCACATCGACCAACAAGGCATTTTTCACCCTAATGTGCAACAACATAATAACATTCAAGTACCATTAGGCATGCCTAGAGTTTTTGTTCCACAACAACAAGGCTAAGTCCCAATGGAATGCCAAGGCCATTCTTTGTACCACCACCCCCACCTTCCGTTGTTCAAGCAAATCATGGAGCTTATATAGAACCACCGATTGTGAATCCTCCCCATGTTTTAAGAGACCATTATGTGCCCAATGAGTATAATATGATGAGCACTGAAAAGTGCGTATTTAAATCCCTTAAACTTAGGCATTCTAGTACCTTTATCTATCTTACTTTACCGTTTTAGATTGATTTTGTATTATTTCCTTTTTCAGGCACTTATCCCGAAAATAAGCTAACCTAGCCAAATAAGAGTTTAATTGAAGCAATTATGGGATTAATCAAAGAAAGGAGCAAAGTGGAGAAAGAAGGAAGCAAATGAAGCCAAATGTGGCAAGCAGCAAAGTTCGATCGATCCAAGTTCAAGGTTCGATCGATCGAACAATGATCGATCTCAGCACTTCAAGATAGATCCAAGCCTTGACCCAAAAGCATAAAGTTCCAAAAGTTCGATCGATCCAACACCATCCTTCGATTGATCGAAAACTTTTGTCCTTATTCAAATGATTGATCTTATCCACAGCTGTACCACCCACTAACCATTTTTGTCCTTTTCCCATAAATATCTCGGATTTGTCTTTTTCCAAAAAGCTCAGCCAGTTGGATCGATCCAGCCTAAGTTCGATCGATCTCACTTACTTTCGATCGATCCAAGTTCAAGATTCGATTGATCGAACTTCCTCCAGTGCGAAAAAGTTAAAATTCCATCTAATTGAAAGTTGTTCTTTATTCAATCATTAGGGAATATTGTGTGCACGACCCCAGCTCATTTTGGGTGTCATTTTAACCTACCTATATAAGGATAAGGATTGCTTTTACAAGGGGGAGCCAACATTTTTTTTTTCTTCATATCATCTCTTGGAGAGGAAGTTTAGAAGAGGAGGAGGCTAGAGACACCATTGGAGACTTTTCATCAACAAGGAGCAAATTTCAACCATGGAATTAGCCCTCAAGGGTTAGAGCATCATCACCATGAGTGGCTAGACATCCTCTTGGGGCTAGAGTTAGCCCCAAACATGCTTTCTATATCTTAATCTTGTGTATTATTGAGGGATTAGTGTTGTAATTAATGTTTTGACACTTTTATACATATAGATCTTGTTTATTCAATGATTTATGTGGTTTAATGCTTCTAATCAATCATTTCATTCTATCTATATGTCTATGTATGCTAGAATAGATGTTCATGTGTTTACCTCTATTCCTTGTGTAATTGATGCATGTCTATGCGTATTAATGCTATGGATTTAGGGATTGTCAAAACATTGTGCTTAAAAGAATGCTCTTGTGATTTTCTAGATGGTCCATACTCACTTCTCAATGGATTATGTCTCTCCCTTAGCTTAGTTAGTTTAATTTCATGCCATTAGTTTAATTGTAGTGTAATGATAGCATAATTGTTAGATGAGAGGAGAATCCATGCTAGTTGTTTGATGTTCCATACTTTTGAATGCAAGTAGCATATGTCTCTAACCTTGTGGTGTGTTTGGCTTGTGAGCTTAATGAAAGGATTAATGACTTGCTAGGTATATTATGCTTCTCACATTCTATTTAGACAATATATACTTAATTGCTAGATATATTGTGCTTTTCACATGTTGATTAGACAATGTATGCTTAAATTGGTCACCCTTACTAATTGAATCAACCAAGCACACACACATAAATATTGCAACACACTTTACCCTCATTAGTCACTAGTTGGAAGTGTAGAAAAGCATTGCTTGGTGGTGACCTCTAAACCCCAAGATCTCTCTCTCTCTCTTGCTTACTTTTGTGTGGCGCTTATATGAGAGCATGAGCGAAAACTTAATGCACTGATCTTTATCATCTAAAATTGGTAGAAATGTAGGTTGAAGGAAGAATGTAGGCTTGTATCAAGTTGATAATTCTAATGATATAGTCGCCGAAGTGAAGTCGCTATCCCGAAGGTTTGATTAATTTTTGATCAACTAAAACTCGGCTCATCAAGTGTTTTCCTCCCCTAATCACTCATCATCCTTTTAATGAATCATGCGTAAATTGTTCTAGTGTTTGGCATTCCACTTCCAATTGTCCTCATGAACATGCGCATAATGAACACTATGAGCAAGTTAATGCCGCTTTTATTAACCAAAGGAATAATCCCTATGGCACTCACTATAATCCCGGGTGGAGGAACCATCCAAATTTCTCTTAAAAAAGCCAAGAGGAAGGCTTGAACCCTCCCAAAGTGGTTTCCAAAGCAAATATGTTCCATCCTCTATGCACGGCCATGGTTCCCAAGGTTATCATTCATCTTACCAAGCATCAAATGGAAATCAATTTTTCAACTCTTATTTTCCAAACCAATCATCATATTCTCAAGGAAACTCAAGAAGTCCTACATTTGAAGAGAAAGTTTTATCTGCTTTGGGTACTTTAGAGGCAAATACTTAATTACTTCATTCTCACTCCCAGTCGATTGCAAAGCTAGAAACCCAAGTCGGGCAAATAGCTAGCACGTTGAATGCAAGGGAGAAAGGAAAAATGCCTTTGAATTTCCCACTGAAGTAGCAATTTGTTGTGGAGACCAATTCCTCTTCAGAAGGTCATACACTTGAATATGTGAATGCGGTGAACATTTTGAGAAGTGGAAGAGTTATTGACAATCAAGTTGGTGTTTCCAATGAAGAGAGTGAACCGGTGCAACTTAGTGTTGACACCCGTCCCGTCTCACATCCCACTCCTCCTTTATTAAATGTGAAAAATCCCATTGTTAAAAATGCTTCAAAGAATGTTTTTGAAAAAGCTTTTGAGCCTAAAGCTCCATTTTTGAATGCTTTAAAAGTATCCACCTCTCTTGAAAAGTAATAAAACAAGGCTAATGAAATCATTGATGTGTTTAGGCAAGTAAAAATTAATCTACCTCTCTTGGATGTAATTTGATAAATTCCGGCTTATGCCAAATTTTTTAAAGATCTTTGCACCCTTAGGAGGAAAAACAAAAGCCAAGCACCGAGAAAAGTTGTTTTAACTGAACAACTGAGCTTTATCTTGCAACACAACACCCTCCCAAAATTCAAAAACCACGGTTCACTAACCACTTCATGCACTATTAGTGATCATGTTATCAATCGGGCTCTTTTGGATTTAGGAGCGAGTGTGAATCTTCTTCCCTATTTGGTTTATGTTCAATTGGGCTTAGGTGATTTGAAACTGATGTTGGTAGTTTTATAACTAGCCGATCGATCAATTAAGAAGCCCCGGGGTATCATTGAAGATGTTTTGATTAAAATTGACAAGTTCTTCTTTCCGGTCGATTTCGTTGTCATTGACATGGAGCCAGTTCCAAATCCTAAGAGCCAAATTCTCGTTATCCTTGGCTGTCCTTTCTTTGCTACCGCCAATGCCAATATCAATTGTAGGACAGGGATAATAAAGATCTTATTTGGTCACATGAAAGTGAAGTTGAACATTTTTAATCTAACCCCCAACTTTATGGACAAACATAAAGACATTTATGTTGTTGAAAAATGTTTTGCAAATGAATTAAAAAAGAATGAGTCCTTGCTTTGTGTTGAAAATCTAAATGGTTTGCCTTTGACAGAGTTTCCAAAAGATATTGTTTTCAAGTCTAATGTTGAATGGGTATAGAAGCCCAAAAGTTTTGTTAACCAAAGGCCATCAATTTTACTTGAACCAAATCCAACAATTTCCTTAGGGACTAATTTGTTGGGTTGTGTTTGAAGTTCCATTCACCCCATCAAGAAGGGGATGCCTACCATGATCTTTGAGCTGGGCTAAAAGAGCCCAAAGTCTTGCTAGAGACTTTAAACACTAGTACTTCATAGGGTTTTTTAACCCTATTCCTCCCTTATTTATTTTTATTTTTTAATTCTTGTGTTGTCTAGATACAATGTGGGATCATCAATGTTGTTTTGAGGTTTTGATAGGGAATGTATGCACTTTCATCTTCAAATTAAGCATTTAGTGCCTGCTCGATCGATCATAAGAGCATTTTCAATCGATCGAACATCTTTGCAGTCATTTCTCTGCAGATTTTCATGTCTCTATCCCATCGTTCAAGATTCTCAGCAGATTTTCAGCTCTCCGTTTATCGTTCGAGCTTTCTGTTCGATCGTTCCAAGTAATCTTCGATCGATCCAGTGTTCCTGTGAATGATCGCACTTTCATACTTAGAAAACTTTTGAAGCTCTGAAAATTTCAGGTCCTGTCCCATCTTTCGAATTTCTCTATAGATTTTCAGTTCTCTGTCCATCATGCCAACCTTTGATCGATCGAGATTTGATCGATCATGGTATGATCGATCGAAAAAAAAAAAAACTTTCAAAGTGGGATTCCGTCTTGCTAGAGACGTTAAACTTAGCAATCATTGTGCATATTTCTTGCATTTTTGTTTCTTTACATGCTTTCATAAATAATAATAATAATAATAATGAAAAACATAAAAAAAAAATTTCAACATTGTGCCCCTTTGTGTAGTTATGCATACTTTATAATTTATCTTAGGCTTAATATCATATCTCTTTTCCATCTTGTGCTATGTTGCATTAGAATGCTTGATTTACTTATCTTATCCAATTTGATATTTGATGTGAGTTTGCTAGTGTGGTTATTCAAGTAGGTTGTTAATTCCAAGTTTGGGTGTGTACTTTTTCCAAATGGATCATTACCGAGTTTCATGTCTTTGCTACCACGATATATTCTTTTCATCTTTTCCATTGTTCTCATTGCACATTGAGGACAATGTGCGGTTTAAGTTTGGGGGTAGGGTGGCTTTGTTGCATTATATTTAAAGTTTTGATCTTTAAATGTATGATTGAGATTTGAGATCGATGTTAGCCATGATTTTGATATTTTGAGGACCATATTGCTTAAAATTTAAAAATTGTTTGACTTGAGAGTTCAATACTCCTGTATGGCTTGGGGATTGCCATTTAGGAGTAAATTTTTTGAAAGATTCATATCTTGCTTGCACTTGTGTCCCACATCATCTTGATTTTGTGATTGTTTTGAGATTCACTCTAGGATTCAACACTTACACAGGCGGACACTAGCATTCATTTGTGGGGTACATGCTTTGTTGATTATTAATTTGGTTATATCCCAATTGAGCTAGTAGTGCATGGAAAGCTTTCATTCTTGACAAAGGTGGATAATAAACCATTTTCACTGAGTAGCTAGGATTCTAGCCTCATCAAGCACTGAATTTCTCGCGCCGAAAGGTGGAGGGCCCAAACTCTAGGTTGATAACTTGTAAAAAAAAAAAGAAGCAAGTTTGCAAAAGCAAATAAAAAAGTAAGGACTTTTCCTAAAAAGTGAGAAGTGGGAAATGATTGGATGGAGGTTATTTTGATTTGTAGCCTAGTTGATTTGAATTTGTAAGTCCTTAGGGGTGTTTAAACACCTAGTGCCCTAAAGCTGTCCAGTTTGGGAGTTATTGGCCTAACATTCGACCTTATGAATCGCTAGAAAGCTTAATAGATCACTACATTACACCATGCTTCCATCTTTGATCCTTAGGGTTAGTAAACAATAAAAAAATAATAAAAATAAAAAATAATCGAGTAGAAAGAATAAGTGCACCTAGATGAATAAAGCTTTAATAAAATGTTCATTCTTTGTCTTGATGATCGGTATTAGATTTGTGTGCTAGCTTGAGACTGGATGTAATCATTTCTTTAGTTAGCTTAGATAGCAACATATTTGATGCCGGTTCACTTAAAAATGATTCTAGAGTTATTTTAATTTGGATGATCATTTTCTTGATGTGTGGAGGACCATACTTGCTTGCTTGATGTTGAAATTTTGGAAGATTGCTTGGAAATGGTTGAAAAATTGCATACTTGAGGTAGTTTTCTTTCAATGCTTGTTTCGAATATTGGTGCTTCTTTAGTGAGAAATAACTTAATGTTTGTGGGTATCATATATAAAAACCCTCACGAGACTTCACTCGTCCACCAGGGTAACCTTGGGGTTTAAAAGGCTTGTTGCATATGCTAAATGCAATCGTGTTCCTTACGAAAGTGGCGATATCCATTTATTGTTTTTGAGTTTATAGTTGTTTAGTTATTCATTTCTTTCTTTACTTTATAGTTTATTGCTAGGGACTAGCAATATTTAAGTTTGTGGGTGTGATAAGTGTTGAAAAGTGCGCATTTAAATCCCTTAATCTTGAATATTCTAAGACCTTAATCTATCTTATTTTTTCATTTTATTTTAATTTCGTGTTATTCTCTTTTTAGTCACTTATCTCCAAAACATGTTAAATCAGCTGAATTAGAGCCTTGGGGAAGCAAAATGATGAAAAAGCCCTCTTCGATCGATCGAACCAAGCTATGATCAATCGCATTGCGATCGTTCCAACCCTGCCATGATGGATTGAACCCTTGTCCTTATCCTCAGGAAAATTTCCTATTCGATCGATCCAACCTTTCATCCGATCGATCGAACCTTTTGATCTTATCCTCATAACCACTTTTTATCCTTTTTCTAAAAATTTCTCATCCTTTGTCCTTATCCAAATAATTGTGCTGCCTTACTTCGATCGATCAGAGCAACCATTTGATCAATTGAACTACCTCAAAATGCGTGCAAAATAGATTTCAAGCTGAATTGAAGGTTTGTTCGTAGTGCAATCATTTAGAAGTCCAAGTGTACGAGGTCTGACAATTGGGTGTGACATTTGAACTACCTATATAAGGAATTTGGCTATTTTTAGTAAAAAGGTTGGTTAGTTAGAGGGAGAATTGGCTAGAGATTAGAAAGAGAAATTACATTTTGGGAAAGTTCTTCCATTCTTCTAGGGTTTCCACCAAGAACACCAAGGGAGAAGGATGAATTCAACCATGGAGAAAGCCTTTGAGGGTTGGATGACAACAACAATGAGTGGCTAGACTATTCTCTTGGGGCTAGAGATAGCCTTAAGCATGCCTCCTAAACTTTGATATTTGTAATTAATGGGATTTGTGTTATAATTTTTATTTTGACCTCTTATATATATAAATCTTGTTTGTGCATGATTTGTGTAGTTTAATACTTCCAATTGATCTTTTAATTCTATTCATATGCCTATGTATGTTAGAATGAATGGTCATGTGCTTTACATTTGATTCTTTACATTTGATGCATGTCTATGTGTATTACAATGATTGGTCTAGTGTGGGTCAAGGCATGGTGCTTAATAGATTAGTCGTGTGGTTTATTTGATGGTTCATACTTATTTCTTGATGGATTATTCCACCTCCTTAGTTTAATTAGTTTAATTTTCATTTCGTTATCATAGTTATAATGTAATTGCTTTAATTTCCTAGATAGGTGGACATTTCATTCTTATTGTTTGATGATCTATGCTTATGAGTACAAGTAGTATATCTCTCTAAATTCTTGAGTGTGTATTAACTGTGGGCTTATGGAAGGATTAATAGCTTAATTTGATATGTTGTGCTGTTCACTAGATTGATTAGACAATGTATGCGTGCTTGGCCATCCAAGTTTAATATTTCAATTAATGGCATACACTTTGTTTACAACATATAATCCCCCTAATTTATTAAATATTAAATGTCTAGGAAGGCAAGGCTTAGTGGTGAACTCTATATCCCAAGAACCCTCTCTTATTCTCTACATCTCACTTGTTTTAGTTGTTTTACATTGCATTACATTAGCTTACATTGTAGTATAATTCAACCAACAAAACCCTCTTTTGATCTTCGACCTACTAATCTGACATTGATTCTGAAATACCTTGCTCGTTTCTTGGGACGATCCCTACTCACTCTTCCTACGTTAGTAGTGGTAGTGCCATTTTACAAATTTAAACTTGGCCACATTTTATCACACCGAGCTTTGGTTGTCATAACGACCGAGGGTACACCAATTGCATATTTGAGCCCTTAAACGTGCGTATGTTAAGACCTTAAGTGATATTTTTTTTTATCTTGTTTTATACTTATTTTAATATATTTGCTTTTTGTAGGTGATTTCCCGAAGAATAGGGCAAAACCATGATTCTGGAGTTCAAATATTGTTTCCGAAGCTTATGGAGATGTATCGGACCATCCGAGGCAATTTTGGAGTTAATTGGGGGATTTTGAAGAAATTCAAGTGCTAGAGCTCGAGCACAACAATTTGTGCTCGAGCACAAAGTGGACTGAAGAAGAAAAAATAACCAAGGCAAAATGCTCGAGCACTAGATTTTGTGCTCGAGCATAAAATATCTCTGGTTGAGCATTTCTTAAAATGCTCGAGCACAAATCCACCTAAGAAGATGAAAAGACACTTAAAAAATTCCAGATTCTAGGTTCCAAAAAAATGCTCGAGCGCAAGTTCAAAATGCCTGAGTACAATAATTAATACTCTAGCACAAGTTCAAGAAAGTTCAGAAAAATTCTAACTATTGAAGAAAAAGACGCTTCTGAAATATTTAATGAAAATTTAACTAAGTATAGAATTAATGCTTTAGCATTTTCCAAATACTTGATGAGTGCTGAAAAGTGCATATTTAAACCCCTTAAAGCTTAGGCATTCTAGTACCTTTATCTATCTTACCTTACCGTTTTAGATTGATTTCGTATTATTTCCATTTTTAGGCGCTTATCCTGAAAATAAGCTAACTCAGCCAAATAAGAGCTTAATTGAAGCAATTCTGGGATTAAACAAAAAAAGGAGCAAAGTGGAGAAAGAAGAAAGCAAATGAAGCCAAAGGTGACAAGCAGCAAAGTTCGATCGATCTAAGTTCAAGGTTCGATCGATCGAACTATGATCCATCTCAGCACTTTAAGATAGATCCAAGCCTTGGCCTAAAAGCATAAAGTCCAAAAGTTCGATCGATCCAACACCATCCTTCGATTAATCGAACACTTTTGTCCTTATTCAAATGATTGATCCTATCCACAGCTGTACCATCCACTAACCACTTTTGTCCTTTTCCCATAAATATCTCCCAAAATATCTTGGATTTGTCTTTTCCCAAAAAGCTCAACCAGTTGGATTGATCCAGCCTAAGTTCGATGGATCTCAGCCAGTTCGATCGATCCAAGACCAAGGTTCGATCGATCGAACTTCCTCCAGTGCGATAAAGTTAAAATTCCATCTCATTGAAAGTTGTCCTTTATCCAATCATTAGGGAATATTGTGTGCACAACCCCAGCTCATTTTGGGTGTCATTTTGACCTACCTATATAAGGATAAGGATTGCTTTTTAGAAAAGGGAGCCAATATTGTTTTCATATTATCTCTTGGAGAGGAAGCTTAGAGGAAGAGGAGGCTAGAGACACCATAGGAGACTCTTCATCAATAAGGAGTAGATTTCAATCATGGAATTAGCCCTTGAAGGTTGGAGCATCATCACCATGAGTGGCTAGACATCCTCTTGGGGCTAGAGTTAGCCCCAAGCATGCGTTCTATATCTTAATCTTGTGTATTATTGAGGGATTAGTGTTGTAATTAATGTCTTGACACTTTGATATATTTAGATCTTGTTTATTCAATGATTTATGTGGTTTAATGCTTCCAATTGATCATTTCATTCTATCCATATGTTTATTTATGCTAGAATAGATGTTCATGTGCTAGTCTCTAGATTTTGTGTTATTGATGCATGTCTATGTGTATTGATGTTATAGATTTGGAGATTGTCAAAACATAGTGCTTAAAGGAATGCTCTTGTGATTCTTTTGATGGTTCATACTCATTCCTTGATGGATTATGCCTCTCCCCTAGTTTATTTTCATGCTAGTAATGTAGATGTAGTGTAGTTGTAGTGTAGTGTTAAATGGGAGGACAATCTATGCTTGTTGTTTGATGATCCAAGCTTTTAAATGCAAGTAGCATATGTCTCTATCCTTGTGTTGTATTTGGATTGTGAGCTTGATGAAATGATTAATGACTTGTTTTGATCTATTGTGCCTTTCACCTGTTGTTTAGACAATATATGCTTCATTGCTTAGATATATTGTGCCTTTCACATGATGTTTAGATAATACATGCTTAACTAGTCATCCTTGCTTGTTGAATCTACCAAACACACACACACTAATATTGCAACACACCATTTGCCCTCATTAATCACTTGTCAATGATATAGAAATGCATTGCTTGGTGGTGGCCTTTAAACCCCAAGATCTCTCTCTCTCAGTTACTCTTAATTGCATTCTTTTGCTATCACTTGGTTTAATTTAGTTGTTCTTTAATCAACCAACCAACCAAATGTTTGATCACTTAACCTACTAGCCCTAATAACAATTCCACGACATTGCTCGATCCTCATAATCCCTTGGGACGATCCCTACTCGCCCTAGCTATATTTATAGTAAAAGGTAGTAGTGGCTTCTATAAATGTAAAACTCTTGGGCCTCGCCTTATAATGCACACACTCTTCAAGCTTGGCAGTGGTGCGGCAAAAACCGGCCAATTTTTGGCACCGTTGCCGGAGATTTGTTGATTAGATTAGGCAATGTCGGATTTGTGGAATTGATTAGGATTAGTACTCTTTTGATCATGTCTTTACTTTATTTTTTTTAATTTTTATTTTTGGTTACTTATTGTGTTGATTACTTGACTAGGTGCATTGTTGGAGAGGAAGCAAGCAAATGAGCCATCAAGCATTCAATTCAAGCAAGCAAAGAAAGTAAAAAGCTAAAAATTCTAAAAATTTGCTAAGCTAAGCTTTAAATTTGGAGTTGAAGTGCTAAAGGACCTTTGTGAGACTTTCTCTACTCAATCCCTTAGTTAAATCGTCGGCCCGCGTGAAGGCTTATTTTTAATTGTCTTGCATCATTGTTGTTAAAGCATGGGAGTATGAATTAAGTGTTTGTGGAAGAAGTCTAATTGCATTGTTGTGAAGGCATAATGTTTGTCATTCTTTGTGTTTGTTGTGTTTTGCATTGTGCATGCATGGACGTCGTTCATTGAGACCAACTCTTGTTCCTCTTGATTTGCATCTTGAATCTATCATTAGAAATCCTAGGGGAAAAGGAAGTTCAAATAGAGCCAATCTATCAATGGATGACCATAATGACAATCATGTTGAGGACCTTGGTCACATAGACCAACAAGGTATCCTTAATCCCAATATGCACAATAAGAACATACAAGTACCTTTAGGCATGCCTAGGCCATTCATTCACCAACCACCACAACAACAAGGCCAAGTTCCTTATGGAATGCCAAGGCCAATGTATGCTCCACAACCTCCCATCAATAATCAAGGAATTCAAAATCAAGGTGTTCATGTTGCACCTCAAGTAGCTAATCCACCTCTTGCTTTAAGAAACCATTACGTGCCTAATGAGTATAATGCACCTACATGCATCCAATTGCCTCCATTTAGAGCACATCATTATGAAATTAAGCCATAAACCATTCAAATACTTCCTAACTATCATGGACTTCCAAGTGAAGAACCTTACAAGCATTTGGATGAGTTTCTTGAAGTATGTTCCACCGTAAAATATACGGACATGCCGGAAGAGATTTTAAGACTCAAACTTTTTCCATTCACCTTAAAAGACAAAGCAAAGTATTGGTTTAACAATCTTAGGCCTTTTTCAATCACTTCTTGGGCAGAAATGCAACAAGAGTTCTTGAAGAAGTACTATCCGGTTTCTAAGACCAATGCCGTGAGAACCTCAATTCGAGAATTTTCACATGGGGATGGAGAAACGTTTCATGAGGCATGGGAACACTTTGATGAACTGCTTAGGAAGTGTCCACATCATGACATGCCCAAATGGCAATTAGTTCAATATTTCTTTGAGAGCTTATCGGACAACTATAAGGGTATGGTTGATGCTTCCGTGGGTAGCTCATACATTGATAGGCATGAGGATGACGTGTGGCGTCTCTATGAGAGTATGAGTGAAAATTCTTTGCATAGAACACTATCATCCAAGAATGGTAGAAATCCACAACGTAGGAAGAGTGTTGGCTTACATCAAGTCGACCATTCAAATGAAATAGCCACCGAAATGAAGTCTTTATTGATTAACCAAAACTCGGCGAACCAAGTATCTTCCTTCCCTAACCATTCTCATCATGCATCAAATGAAACAACTATGACTTGTTCTAGTGTTCTTCATTCTACTTCTCATTGTCCTCACGGACAAGTGCAAAGTGAGCCTAATGAACAAGTCAATGCAGCTTTTGTGAACCAAGGGAACAATCCTTATGGGACTCATTATAATCCAAGTTGGAGGAATCATCCGAATTTCTCTTGGAAAAACCAAGGAGAGGGCTTAAACCCTTCCCAAGGCGGTTTTCATGCGAAGTACATTCCACCTCCACTTCAAAACCAAGGATCCCAAGGTTATAGACCTAATTAATCACAAGGAAATCAATTTACTAATTCTCATTTTCCCAACCAATCTTATTCCCAAGGTAATACTAGAAGTCCCGCCTTTGAAGAAAAAGTTTTGAATGCTTTGGGCACTTTAGAGGCTAACACTCAATTACTTCATTCTCACTCTCAATCTATTGGGAAGCTAGAAACCCAAGTAGGGCAAATAGCAAGCACTCTCAATGCAAGAGAGAAGGGAAATATGCCTATAAATGGCCTACCTAAGCAACAATGTGTTGTGGAAACCCATTCCTCATCGGAAGGCCATACCATTGATCATGTTAATGCGGTGACTACCTTGCGGAGTGGTAGGATTGTGGACAATCAAGTTAGAATGTCCAATGAAAAGAGTGAACCGGTGCAACCTTAAGTTGTCACCCATCCCGTTTCACATCCCATTCCTCCTTCATTGCATATACATGATCTTGTAAATGAGAAAGTTTTGAAAGATGTGTTTGAAATAGAAATTTTGAAAAATGATGTTGAAAAGGTTTTGTTGAAAAATGATTTGAAAACTTCTTGTGTTGAAGAGAGTTCAAAAGAAAATTTTGAAAAAGTGTTTGAACCAAAGGTTCTATTTCCGGATGCCTTAAAAGGATCCATTTCAAAAGACAAGCAAAAGACAAAAACTAATGAAATCATGGAAATGTTTAGGCAAGTGAAAGTTAATCTTCCACTATTGGATTCAATCAAGCAAATTCCGGCTTATACCAAATTCTTGAAAGACTTGTGCCCCAAAAGCGGAAGAACAAGAGCCAAGCACCAAGGAAAGTGGTTTTGACCGAGCAAGTAAGCTCAATTTTGTAACATAACACTCTTCCAAAGTTTAAGGACCTCGATTCACCCACTACATCATGCATTATTGGTGATCATATCATTAATCGGGCGCTTCTTGACTTAGGAGTAAGTGTTAACCTTCTTCCATACTCGGTTTATATCAAATTGGGCCTAGGTGAATTGAAACCGACGTCGGTAGTTTTGCAACTTGCCGACCGATCCATTAAGAAGCCTAGGGGTATAATTGAAGATGCTTTGATAAAGATTGACAAATTCTTCTTCCCGGTTGATTTCGTTGTCATAGACACGGAATCGGTTCCCAATCCTAAGAGCCAAATTCCAGTTATCCTTGTCCGTCCTTTCTTGGCAACCGCTAATGCCAACATCAATTGTAGGACGGGGATAATGAAGATCTCATTTGGCCACATGAAGGTGAAGTTGAATATCTTTAATCCCACACCCAATTCATTTGACAAATATGAAGGAGAGTTTAATATTGTAGATAAATGTTATGATCTTCAATGTCAAGGAAATGAGCTTTTGTGTAAAATCAAAACTTCCAAAGGATCATCTTCAACCTTGCATTCTCAAAATCTTGTTTCAAACTCTTGCTTTGAAAAGGCATGGAAGCCCAAAGGTTGTAATTACATAGATAAGGGACCAAAGATTTCTTTTGAGCTTAATCCAACAAGTTCTTCAAAGAACCATTTGTTGGGTGGAGTTCAAAACATCTATCACCCTAACAAGGAGGGGATGCATTATAAGATCTTTGATCTGGGCTAAACGAGCCCAATGTCTTGCTAGAGACATTAAAGACTAGCAAAGGCATTCGTAGGGTGTCAAAACCCTATTCCTCCCTCATTTCTATCTTTCATTTCATTTCTTGTGAAGTCTAGATACTTGTTTTTGGTTCATATGCATTTCAAGGAACTTTAGTGAGGATTGCATAAGCTTTCATGACATTATTGCACATTCTGCATAGTTCGATCGATCTCAAACCTAAGTTCGATCGATCGAACTCCATTCTGCATCCAACACTTAGAAAAATTTTCGACCTGCAGAAACCTGCATCTAAATCACCTCTCTGTCCCATCGTTCGAACTAACTCTTAGATCGATCAAAAGATATTCGATCGATCCAACTTCTAAGTTCGATCGATCTCATGACTCAACACTTAGAAAATTTTTGAGCCTGCATCAACCTGCATATTTCAACTCTCTGTCCCATCGATCGAAACATTCCAAGATCGATCAAAAAGTTCTTCGATCGATCCAACTTTCAAGTTTGATCGATCTCATGTTCCAACACTTAGCCAATTTTCTGAGCCAAAAACCTGCATATTTTTGTTCTCTGTCTGATCTATCGAACTCTTGTTTCGATCGATCTCAATCTTCATTTCATTATTTTGACTTTATTTTAACTTTTCAAATTTTCAAAAATTCAAAAATATTTTCACTTTTATTTTATTTTCATTTTATTCTATTTTATTTTTATTTTTAATTTAATTTCATTTTACTTTATTTTATTTTCATTTTATTTTCAAAATGTTTTCAAAAATTCAAAAATATTCTATTTTAATTAATTTTTAATTATTAGTGTTTATTCAATTAAATCCAAAAAAAAAAAAAAAAACCAAAAATATTTTATTTTATTTTCCAATTTTAATTTTAATTCCAATTTTTAATTTTAATTTTGCAATTTTCAAAAAATTTCAAAAATCCAAAAATATTTTGAAGAGAGTTCATCAAAGTTCGATCGATCACAGTTGAGTTCGATCGATCAAACTCTATCGGGAATATTTTTAAAAATAGAACCGAGGGTAAGATCGATTACATAGATCGATCCAACCCTTTCTCAAGCCCTAACCCTCAACCCCTCTCTGCGCCGCTGTATCATCTCATTTTCCCATCTCCGGCATAGTTTTCCGGCTTGATCTAGGTATCGTTTGTCTCTCCTCTCTGTGCTTGCATCTTCTTCGCATCTCATCCACTTCTCTCACTCGTTCAAGGTAAGAACTGAGATCCACTTTGAGATTTTATCTTCGATTTAATGATTCAATGATTTACATACTCAATTTAGGTTGCTTAGATGGTTGAATCTCCATTTTTAAAGCTTCGAAGACCTGAGTTTTTATATGTATATATATGTGTATGCTTCTATATATATATATGTGTTTTTGATCTATCTTTGGGAGTATGGGCCTTCTTTGTGATGGATATTTGTTGATTTGCTATGTTGTTGGGCCCATGAACACGTTCGTGTGGGCCCCATGCTTCCAAAGTCATAGATCTGTGACCTTTGAGTTTTCAATGTCGCACAGTTCGATCGATCAAACTAGTATCTCCGATCGATCTTGAAAGATCGATCGAACTCATGTCTCTGATCGATCGAAGTTGTGAGATCGATCTCATTTACTTTCGATCGATCCAACTTTTGTGATCGATCTCACTTCTTTTTATGATCGATCGAACTTCACAGATCTCACACACACACTTCATTCATCATATCTTATGTTTATGCTATCATATCTATGCCCAATGCCTGTGATATTCCACATTGGATGCATTTCATAATTACATTGTTTAGCATGTTTCATATTCTACCACTTATATAGATTCGTGTCATATTTATTTTGTCTAGTTTACTTGACATACATGTTTCTATTTCATGCTTAAAAATTTCTTATTCTGACACTAACTCCCATTTCAAGTTTTTCTTTTTCTTTTTGCAGGCCATGGTTAAGAGGAAGACCGTTGCCAACAGGCAACACGGGCCCACCCGACATACTAAACCATGGACAGAGGAGCCAGTAGAGCCCTCTTATGCACAGCGGACGCCAACACAGGCTATCCCGCCTCAGTCACCATCTCATGAGCCTGAGGATGCCCACATTCCATCCACCTCTGCATCTCATCCTGCTTTCACTCCATCACTGTAATACCCCGTAATTTTAAAGAGTTTATTTAAATTAATTTTGTGTTAGGTTAATTCTTTAATGTGTAGATTTATTCACCTTTTAATTATATATGTTAAATTATTTAATTAATTTTATTTATTTGTGCATGTAATATTGATTTTTTTGTTCTATATATTATAATGATTAGTTTAGACATTTTATTGGTTATGTTTTAGATTAATTAATATTATTTAATTAAAGTATTTAATTTGTATTTAATAATAATAATAATAATATAATAATAATATTTATAATAATAATAATTATAATAGTTTATTAATAATAAAAATAATAATAATATTTATAATAAATAATAATAGTATTAAATCAATGTAATGATGAAGAAATTAAATCTTAGGATAGGATTTACCTTAGGACATCTTGCTTGACTTGGCTTGCTAGCCTTAAAGCCTTATGGTTGGGAATGTGGTTAATTAAATGCAAAAATAGATATTTGTAATATTTAAATTATATAAGTTATTTATATATAGAAGTTAGCCCTTTAGTTGAGGATTCACATAAGTTGAAGAAGGAAATAATAAAAGTGAGTTCTTGTATAAGACCGAAAGGAAAAGAGAGAAAGAAAGGAGCCTGGACCGGTGTAGGGAATTTACCCGATTACGCGCAACCGGCGGATTTATTTTAAATCCAAAAAGGCAAGTTATTATCTACTTTTCCCCTTTGAGTCCATAAATTATTCATTACATTTATTCGGCTATTTTTTTGAGGTTAGAAACCATGCTAGAAATTAATTATTTAATTTATTAAAATAATGAGATATTAATTATTTAAGGGTTAAATAATTTATTATTAGCCTAGGTAATTATTTGAAACTTAGGAAATTGTTATTTAAGGCTTTAGAATTTTTTCTAGAATTTTTGGGCAATTTTCGGAATTTTTCTGTATTTTCCGGCGACCCTCCGGCGAGTTTTCCGGTCGCCGGCAATGGGGGAGATGACCGAAGTGATCCGGTGTGATGCGGCGCACCATAGGAGGGTGTGCGAGCGCATCCTGGGCCTTAGATGAAGCTGATTGATCCGGTGCATCGCGGTCCATGTTACCGCGGTACACCCGGATCTATGAGCATAGGATTGAGTGATGGAGGGTGAGATGATTCAGTGTAGTGCGCCCATAGTAGGATGATGCAGCCAACGAATTAGGACGAGCCATGTCATTAGGATGCATTAGTGCGCGCGTGGGAGCGCGTGCGCGCGCGTGGCTGATGCCAGACGCGCGTGGAGGCGCGTGGGAGAGTGGGGAAGGTTGGGCTGCGCGTGGGGAGGCTCTGGGAGGCGCGTGAGGGCGCGTGTGGGGTCTCTACAGCTGCTGGAAATTACCAGAATACCCCTAGGGCCTGTTTTGTAAATTCCAGAACCTTAGACTTGGATTTTTAGGTACTGTGTTGGTATTTACGGGTTTAACGGGCCACGAAATTATTATTTTAATACCCGTTACTTATTCTTATGGCCGATTAATCTTTTCTAAGCATTTATTGGCTCGTTCACAGTACGGATACTAATGTGATTTATTTAACGACATTGTTAAATATAAATAGTGTTATTATCTTATTAAATGGTATCAAACATTACTGTTAAATTAAATAATGCCATGGTTTTAGTCAGATAAATTATCCATGATATCTTATGGGATGTTTATACTGTTAAATGATATATAAACCATGATTATTATGCTGTGTGCATTTCAGGAAATAAATGGACTGTTTAATTATGTCGCATTTATATTATATGGATGTGTTGTCATATAGAACCATATGAGCCGGCTAATAAGTTTAGACTCATTTATACCTTATGCATTCGTTGCTATAGACAGATGTGTGGCTGTCGGGGTATGTGGTTTAATATTATTGGCATGTGTTGCCTAATTGACATGCTCAGTATATTTAGTAATATTATTGGCATGTGTTGCCTAATTTATATGCTCAGTATATTCATCAGTACTTTGAGAGGTGTTATCACTATGTAGTTCGTTATAGTCTGTGTTGTCAGTACCGTGCACCATGTATAATAGCTGATTTCCCGGGTAGGGAAAGGCGACACTTAACCACCTAGTGTGAGTCTAAGTGATCACCGTCTATTCTGGTTGAGGTCATGTTATACATTGGATAGTTCCCTTAGGATGTATACAGATATAGTACTCATCCGATTCATAATGATTAATTTATTTGATTCTCTGATTTGGGTCATAGTAGAGAGGACTTGCTCGTGGGGTTGACCCACCATTGTTGTTATTTCAGGATACGGTCAGTACCCGTTCCAAGGTTGAGGTTAGCAGTGAGGGACCACCATCCGAACTCATCTACTCTTACGATCCAGTTCAGGGTAGAAGTTTTATGTATAACTTCAGTTTCAGTTTTTATTTACTTTTGACGTTGAACTCTCAGGGTTATATTTAGGGATCCTTGACATAGGATTTCCAAGTTGTAATGGAGTACTGTATTAAATAAAGGATGGATGGATGTTGTGTTATTTAGTGTTCCTTCCCTGTCTAAATTCTTTTATTATCATCACTTTGTATTCCATGCTTGTATATTGCCAATTGTTTTTGATATCCCTCGTTTTTCATGTATAAGCCTGATCAACTTATGCGTGGAAAATGTGGGGGTGTTACAGTTGGTATCAGAGCATTCCAGGTTCGAGTGTCTTAGGGATCTGTGATTACTATACTTCTGCGTTGTGTATTCTGATAATTAGAGCCTAAGTATTAGGGTTCTTTGTATTCTTTTAGTCGGTCCATGATAATGTACTGACGTTAGATTTTTCTAAATTTAAAAGAAGGATGTCTCGGCGTGGGACAAGGAATGTGAACCAGCATCGCAGTATTTCCCC
The DNA here is from genome assembly GCF_030987335.1 of Cornus florida. NCBI lineage: Eukaryota > Viridiplantae > Streptophyta > Magnoliopsida > Cornales > Cornaceae > Cornus > Cornus florida. The sequence goes on from NW_026775576.1 coordinate 21,888,220, forward strand.
AACTCAAAATGAGAATCAGGAATTTTCCCCTCAAGTTGCTGATATTATTGCACGAGCTGTAGCAGCAGGAGTAGCATCTGCTCTACGAAACCAGTAACCTCCTCCGATAGTACCTGTTCCTGAACCAGTGGCGCAGCCAATGTCATGGGACAAAACTCGTCACTCGTTTATCAGGGGGAATCCACCGACATTTGCAGGGTCCACAGATGTCCTGTTAGCATATCAGTGGAAACAGGAGAGCGAGCGTCATCTTCGGATGGTAATCTGTACCGAAGTGTAGAAATAGATGCTAGCTACGTTTATGCTGATAGGCAATGCATTGCAGTGGTGGGAGTCTATTACGACTGTCGAAAAGAGGACCAGATTGACTTATGCTGAATTTCAGACTCGCTTTGATGACAAGTATTTTCCTATGTCAGTAAGATCAGCGATGAAGACTGAATTTCTGTATCTGCAACAGGAGGATATGACTGTGGCTGAGTATGAACAGAAGTTCATTAACTTGTCATTATTTGCATCAGAGGAGGTCAATACGGAAGAAAAGAAGAGAGACCGCTTTGTTAAGGGGTTGATATGGCCGATTAAAGTGGTGATCATAGGTAGTCCGGCATATACTACTTATATCCAGGTGGTTAATGCTGCTTTACAGCACTGCCAGATGAGGAGTGATTACCGGAAGTCCAAGGGAGATAAGCGGGCTAACCGAGACTACCAGACAGTGGAGAAAGGAAGCAGCAGTGGTACCAAGTCCAATGATCGGGGAAGATTTCAAGGACATCAACCTTGGAAGAAAAACAAAGGAAACCCAGATGTGCAGAGTGATGGAGTCCCTAATCAGGGTAGACAAGGTGGGGTACCTCAGACTAGACAGGAACAGTGGTCGGGAAATCAACAGAGAAGGCAAGCAGGTCCTTTTACGGGACGTTGTTATCCCTGTAGAGAGATTGGGCATCCGGCCAAGATGTGTCCCAAAGCTAAGCAGGGACAGTATGGGCAGCCGAGACCTAATCAGCCGTTACCTCTACCGGCCCCACCGATGCCACGTGGGCAAGTTTAGAATTTTCTGGCACTTCCAGCACCACCATTTCCTCCGGGACAACCTCCACAGCAGTTGCATCATGGCAGAGTTTATAACTTCATGCCACATAATGCGCAGGCTCCTCAGGCTATTGAGGGTATGTTTTCTATACATGGTAGAACTGCTCGTATACTATTTGACACGGGTGCATCACATTCTTTTGTGTCTAGATCTTTTGTTATCTTATCTGGTATGACGACTCAGTTATGTGACCAACCTCTTAACATTTATACACCATTGGGAGTTGGCGCAATTTTACGAGAATGTAGCGGTGATATCCTTATAGATATGGGCCGGCTTTGATTTCTTGCAAATTTGTTAGTGTTAGATATGCATTCGTATGATGTTATACTTGGGATGGACTGGTTATCTCAGTACCATGCTCAGGTTAACTGTTACGAAAAGTCTATTGTATTTGCTATACCAGGACAGGAGATGTATCTTCTTGTTGTACCACAACCTGATAGAGGGCCTAGCACTTATTTATTCGTCCTTGAGGAGGACTCACAGGAAGCGACTGCGGTATCTCTTGACAGCATCCCGGTAGTACAGGAATTCCAGGATGTATTCCAGGAAATTCCAGGCTTGCCACCGAGTCGAGAGATAGACTTCGTTATTGATTTAGCTCCAGGCACTACGCCTATTGCTAAGGCGCCGTACAGAATGGCACCAGTGGAGATGCGAGAGTTGAAAGATCAAATTCAGCAGTTGCTCAGCCAGGGATTTATTCGCAGGAGTATTTCACCATGGGGAGCACCAGTACTGTTTGTAAAGAAGAAGGATGGATCTCTTCGTCTTTGTATTGATTACAGAGAACTGAACAAGGTCACTGTTCGCAACAAGTACCCATTGCCCAGAATTGATGACCTGTTTGATCAGTTGAAGGGAGCTACTTACTTCTCAAAGATTGATTTGAGGTTTGGTTATCATCAGCTACGAGTCAGAGAACAAGATGTTCCAAAGACAGCATTTCTCACAAGGTACGGATCTTATGAGTTTCGTGTTATGCCTTTCGGTTTAACAAACGCTCCAGCTGTCTTTATGGACTTGATGAATAGAGTATTCAGAGAGTACTTAGATCAGTTTGTCATTGTTTTCATTGATGATATTCTGGTTTACTCTAAGTCGGAAAAGGACCATGCCAGACATTTACGCACAGTGTTGCAGACACTTCGAGAACATCAGTTGTTTGCGAAGTTTGAGAAGTGTGAATTTTGGCAGAAAGAGGTCAAATTTCTGGGTCATGTAGTGTCAGAAGAAGGGTTAGCAGTAGATCCAGCCAAGGTTGCGGCCGTTATGGAGTGGGGACAGCCCACCTCACCGACAGAGATTCGTAGTTTTCTGGGATTGGCGGGGTATTATCGCAGGTTCATCCAGGGATTTTCCAAAATTGCGGGTCCACTTACTCATCTGACTAAGAAGAATGTACCATTTGTATGGGGTGATTCTTGTCAGGCTGCTTTTGCTGAATTGAAGAGTAAGTTAACTTCTGCACCTGTCTTAGCCACACCTTAGAGTGGAATCGAGTATTTAGTATTTACCGACGCTTCTCTGAAGGGTTTGGGTTGTGTGTTGATGCAAGAAGAGCGACCAGTTTCTTGTGGTTCTAGGAAGCTTAATCCTCATGAGCTTAATTACCCGACTCACGATCTAGAGCTCGCAGCAGTGGTTTTTGCCTTGCGTATTTGGAGGCATTATCTTTTGGGGGAGACTTTTCGATTGTTTAGCGATCATAAAAGTCTATAGTATTTGTTCACACAGAAGGAACTGAATATGAGACAGCGCAGATGGTTGGAGTTCGTGAAAGACTATCATTTCTCTATACAGTATCATCCAGGGAAAGCGAATGTTGTAGCAGACGCACTCAGCCGCCGACCCTATGTCAGCCTTTCAGCTTTGTTTGCAACAGAGTGGGATGCTTTGAAGACTGTTGATGAGTTAGCAGACGCTTTTATGGCATGTGTGGTAGTAACTCCTTCTATCATTCATCAGGTCATTCAAGCGCAACTCTCAGATCAACAGTGTATTGATCGGGTTTCGGAGTTAGCCTCCGGAGATGTTCCTTTTTATTCTATAGGGACTGATGGAGGATTGAGGTACAAAGGACGTTTAATTGTGCCTTCAGCTGACAATTTGAGAAATGTTGTGATGAGAGAGACACACACTTCTCAATTCTCTGTACATCCAGGGGGAGACAAGATGTATCAGGACATGAAACGCCAATTTTGGTGGGCCGGCATGAAGAGAGACATAGCTATCTTTGTCTCTAAATGTAGCACTTGTCAGATGATTAAGATTGATCATCAGAGACCGTCAGGATCGTTACAGCCACTTCCCATACCAGAGTGGAAATGGGAGAGTATTTCCATGGACTTCATAGAGGGATTACCTACTTAATAGCATAATCACAACTCTATTTGGGTCATTGTTGATAGATTAACCAAGTTCGCTCATTTTCTGCCTGTTCGTTCAAACTTTACGTCAGAATAGTATGCTAAGCTGTATATTGCAGAAATGGTAAAACTTCATGGCGTACCATTGTCCATCGTATCAGATAGAGATCCGAAGTTTGTATCAGGATTTTGGAGGAGTTTTCAGCAGGCTTTGGGTACAGAATTTTATCTTAGCACTGCTTATCATCCTCAAATAGATGGACAGACTGAGCGAGTTAATCAGATTTTAGAAGACATGTTGCGGGCATGTGTTCTTGATTTTAAGGGCAATTGGGAGGAATATTTGCCGCTATCAGAGTTTGCTTATAACAATAGTTATCAGAAAACTATTGGTATGGCACCATTTGAGGCTTTGTATGGTAGACCGTGTAGGTCTCCTGTCTGTTGGCTTGGAGTTGGTGAGAACAGTTTTTTGGGTCCTGAATTTATTAAGGACACGTCAGAAAAAGATCGCTATCATTAGGGATCGGATGCGTACAGCTCAAAGCAGACAGAAAAGTTATGCTGACCGTCGAACTCGTGTTTTGGAGTTTAAGGTTGGTGATCAGGTTTTGCTTAAGGTTTCTCCCATAAAGGGAGTAATGCGGTTTGGGTTAAAGGGTAAGTTATCGCCTCGTTTTGTGGGTCCTTTTATGATTACAGATCGGATTGGGGCAGTAGCTTATCGTCTGGCTCTACCAGATAATCTTCATAGGGTACATAATGTTTTTTATGTATCTATGCTGCGAAAATTTCTACGGGAAGAAGATCGATATCAACACATTAATGTGGGTGAAATTGAGTTGCAACCCGATGCAACCTATTTGGAACAACCTTACTGTATTCTCGATCGTAGGAATCAGAAACTGCGCACGAAGACTATTCCATTAGTACGTGTACAGTGGAGTCATCATAGTGCTACAGAGTCTACTTGGGAACGGGAAGATATTATCCGTGCCAAGTATCCAGAGCTTTTTAATACAGGTATGTAGTGAATTTCGGGGACGAAATTCCTTTATTAGGGGGGGAGAATGTAATACCCCGTAATTTTAAAGAGTTTATTTAAATTAATTTTGTGTTAGGTTAATTCTTTAATGTGTAGATTTATTCACCTTTTAATTATATATGTTAAATTATTTAATTAATTTTATTTATTTGTGCATGTAATATTGATTTTTTTGTTCTATATATTATAACGATTAGTTTAGACATTTTATTGGTTATATTTTAGATTAATTAATATTATTTAATTAAAGTATTTAATTTGTATTTAATAATAATAATAATATAATAATAATAATATTTATAATAATAATAATTATAATAGTTTATTAATAATAAAAATAATAATAATATTTATAATAAATAATAATAGTATTAAATCAATGTAATGATGAAGAAATTAAATCTTAGGATAGGATTTACCTTAGGACATCTTGCTTGACTTGGCTTACTAGCCTTAAAGCCTTATGGTTGGGAATGTGGTTAATTAAATGCAAAAATAGATATTTGTAATATTTAAATTATATAAGTTATTTATATATAGAAGTTAGCCCTTTAGTTGAGGATTCACATAAGTTGAAGAAGGAAATAATAAAAGTGAGTTCTTGTATAAGACCGAAAGGAAAAGAGAGAAAGAAAGGAGCCTGGACCGGTGTAGGGAATTTACCCGATTACGCGCAACCGGCGGATTTATTTTAAATCCAAAAAGGCAAGTTATTATCTACTTTTCCCCTTTGAGTCCATAAATTATTCATTACATTTATTCGGCTATTTTTTTGAGGTTAGAAACCATGCTAGGACAATGAGAAATTAATTATTTAATTTATTAAAATAATGAGATATTAATTATTTAAGGGTTAAATAATTTATTATTAGCCTAGGTAATTATTTGAAACTTAGGAAATTGTTATTTAAGGCTTTAGAATTTTTTCTAGAATTTTTGGGCAATTTTCGGAATTTTTCTGTATTTTTCGGCGACCCTCCGGCGAGTTTTCCGGTCGCCGGCAATGGGGGAGATGACCGGAGTGATCCGGTGTGATGCGGCGCACCATAGGAGGGTGTGCGAGTGCATCCTGGGCCTTAGATGAAGCTGATTGATCCGGTGCATCGCGGTCCATGTTACCGCGGTACACCCGGATCTATGAGCATAGGATTGAGTGATGAGAGGGTGAGATGATTCAGTGTAGCGCGCCCATAGTAGGATGATGCAGCCAACGAATTAGGACGAGCCACGTCATCAGGATGCATTAGTGCGCGCGTGGGAGCGCGTGCGCACGCGTGGCTGATGCCAGACGTGCGTGGAGGCGCGTGGGAGAGTGGGGAAGGTTGGGCTGCGCGTGGGGAGGCTCTGGGAGGCGCGTGAGGGCGCGTGTGGGGTCTCTACAGCTGCTGGAAATTACCAGAATACCCCTAGGGCCTGTTTTGTAAATTCCAGAACCTTAAACTTGGATTTTTAGGTACTGTGTTGGTATTTACGGGTTTAACGGGCCACGAAATTATTATTTTAATACCCGTTACTTAATCTTATGGCCGATTAATCTTTTCTAAGCATTTATTGGCTCGTTTACAGTACGGATACTAATGTGATTTATTTAACGACATTGTTAAATATAAATAGTGTTATTATCTTATTAAATGGTATCAAACATTACTGTTAAATTAAATAATGCCATGGTTTTAGTCAGATAAATTATCCATGATATCTTATGGGATGTTTATACTGTTAAATGATATATAAACCATGATTATTATGCTGTGTGCATTTCAGGAAATAAATGGACTGTTTAATTATGTCATATTTATATTATATGGATGTGTTGCCATATAGAACCATATGAGCCGGCTAATAAGTTTAGACTCATTTATACTTTATGTATTCGTTGCTATAGACAGATGTGTGGCTGTCGGGGTATGTGGTTTAATATTATTGGCATGTGTTGCCTAATTGACATGCTCAGTATATTTAGTAATATTATTGGCATGTGTTGCCTAATTTATATGCTCAGTATATTCATCAGTACTTTGAGAGGTGTTATCACTGTGTAGTTCGTTGTAGTTTGTGTTGTCAGTACCATGCACCATGTATAATAGCTGATTTCCCGGGTAGGGAAAGGCGACACTTAACCACCTAGTGTGAGTCTAAGTGATCACCGTCTATTCTGGTTGACGTCATGTTATACATTGGATAGTTCCCTTAGGATGTATACAAATATAGTACTCATCTGATTCATAACGATTAATTTATTTGATTCTCTGATTTGGGTCATAGTAGAGAGGACTTGCTCGTGGGGTTGACCCACCATTGTTGTTCTTTCAGGATACGGTCAGTACCCGTTCCAAGGTTGAGGTTAGCAGTGAGGGACCACCATCCGAACTCATCTACTCTTACGATCCAGTTCAGGGTAGAAGTTTTATGTATTACTTCAGTTTCAGTTTTTATTTACTTTTGACGTTGAACTCTCAGGGTTATATTTAGGGATCATTGACATAGGATTTCCAAGTTGTAATGGAGTACTGTATTAAATAAAGGATGTATGGATGTTGTATTATTTATTGTTCCTTCCCTGTCTAAATTCTTTTATTATCATCACTTTGTATTCCATGCTTGTATATTGCCAATTGTTTTTGATATCCCTCGTTTTTCATGTATAAGCCTGATCAACTTATGCGTGGAAAATGTGGGGGTGTTACCATCTCTACCGAAGACTGGAGCTGAGCATTCACATATACCACCTTAGCCAGCTCATATGGGGTGTGATAGGCCCACGCCTCGATATGCGCGCATGACGTTCAACCATAAGTCAAAGTTCGACACTGCCTTCTTCTCTTGATTGGTGCAAACCCGATCCGCCTACCATGATATTATTTAGAGGGGCCTAGCCGCTATTCTTGCCCCCGTTATAGAGCCGGTTTACCCACGACTGGTTCGGTTGTTCTACCAGAACCTCCGACCATCGCCGCCTACCACAGCCGAGATGGTCACTTCTGTTGATGGCCATCCGATCACCATTACAGTGGACTCTTTAGCTCGTTCTTGCCGCTATCCACACGTATGTCCTCCAGAGCTTCAGGACACATATCCGAGGCTATTTAGGCCTTCTTATGCCAACATGGCAGTTTTTCTCATAGGTCACCATGCCAGTGGCGAGACCTTCACCACCTGGACATTCCTTCCAGACGACCTTTGGTTTACTTCTTTAGGAAGGACTGAAACAAGAGCTACCGCTCTATTATTACCAGGCTGCAGGACCACACGGTACTGGCTACAGTAGAGTTAGAGTTAGAGGAGGCACAGGCCCAGGCCCAGGTAGAGGCATCAGCACCAGCAGAGGCAGAAGCAACACATCCCACAACGGAAGATGCACCAGTCGATCCAACTGTTGAGCATTTAGATATAGACTTAGAGTGGCCCTGCAGACGACGTAGAGCAGGACTCTCCAGCCAGGTCACCCATTCATGAGCAGGAGCAGACTCAGGAGCTTTCTTCTGATTCATCTATGCCTGAGACTCTAGATATGACCCCCGGCTTTGGAGTACGTCTGCAGACGCTTGAGGATGTTGTTGTTGCCATACGAGCCGATCTCACAGCCCACAGAGCTGATTTTGCTGCCTTCCGCACGGATGTCATGACCATGTTCAGAGATCTATCCAGAGACATCCGCGGAGCCAGACCTGCCTGTCATACCTCATCCTCCTGAGCTCCTAGTCCTTTCTATTTTATGATCCCTCTTTTCTTTTGACACTTTACTATTGTCACTGTACATTATTATTTTTACAGCCAATCTGTCGGCTTTGATATTTTTGTTGTACCTACACTTTATTTGTTTTATATATATCTGTATTTGTTTTATATATATCTGTTTTTGCTATGGATATCATACGATTATATTCTCATATCTGTATGTTTGACTCCATCAGGTGCATCACAGTGACTTCAGTGAGAGAGTGCTACCCAATTTTCAGGATCACCCTTACACCTCTCTGATTTCTTTATCTGTTTATCCCATTTATACTTGCATGTCCACTGTGCACTGATTATCCTATTTTGTTATCTGATAAGTTTATCCAAGTGCTAATTTTTAGGACCACAATTCATCCCAAGTTTTGGGGGGCCATGCCACCCACTTCGGATACTTCAGTCCCGATCATTCTTGCTTAGCTGCACTGGTATACTCTTTCCTTTGTTCTCTTTGCACATTGAGGACATTGTGCTATTTAAGTTTGGGGGGAATGGTGTTTTACAGTATTAGTTTTAAATTCAAATTTTGAGCATGACTTGTGTATTTGAGGGATATTTCTATGATTGGTCCATATCTAGCTATGATTTTGATCTTTTGAGGACTATATTGCTTAAAATTTAAAAATTTCATGACTTGAGAGTCCAATACTCCTTATATGCCTTAGGGATTGCCATTTAGGAGTAAATTTTTTTAAAAATTGATATCATGCTTGCACTTGTGGTCCACATTATCTTGATTTTGTGATTGTTTTGAGATTCATTCTAGGATTCTACACTAGCACAGGCGCACACTAGCATTCATTTGTGGGGTACATGCTTTGTTGATTATTGAATTAGTTATATCCCAATTGAGCTAGTAGTGCATTGAAAGCTTTCATTCTTGATAAAGGTGGATAACAACCCTGTTTCACTAAGGAGCCAAGATTCTATCCTCATCAAGCACTGAACTTCTTGCGTCGAAAGGTGGAGGGCCCAAACTCTAGGTTAATAATTGTATTCAAAAAAAAAAAAAGAAAAAAAAAAAGAAGCAAAAGCAATAAAAAGTGAGGACTTCTCCCAAACGGTAAGAAGTAGGAAATGATTAGATGGTTGTTGTCTCGATTTGTAGCCTAGTTGATTTGAGCTTGTAAGTTCGTAGGGGTATTTGAAGGCCTAATGCCCTAAAGCCGTCTAGTTTGGGAGTCATTGACCTAACGCTCGACCTCATGAATTGCTAGAAAGCTTAAGAGATCAACACATTGCACTATACTTCCATCTTTGATCCTATAATAAAAAATAAAATAAAAATCGGGTGAAAAGAATAAGCACACCTAGATGAATAAAGCTTTAATAAAAGGTTCACTTTTTGTCTTGATGATCGGTACTAGATATGTGTGCTAGTTTGAGGATAAGGATGTGATTAATTCTTTAGTTGGCTAAGATAGCAAAACATTTGATGCCGGTCCACTCAAAAGGATTCTAGAGTTGTTTTGATTTGCATGATCATTTTCTTGATGTGTAGAGGACCATATTTGCTTGCTTGATGTTGAGATTTTGGGAGATTGCTTAGAAAGGGTTGAAAAATTGCATACTTCAGGTAGTTTTTTTCCAATGCTTGTTTGCAATATTGGTGCCTCTTTTGAAAGAATGAGCTTAATGTTTGTGGGTACCATTTCTGGAAACCCTCACGAGACTTCACTCGTCCACTAGGGCTAACCTAGGGGTTTAAAAGGCTTGTTGCATATGCTAAGTGCAATCGTGTTCCTTACGAAAGTGGCGTTATCCATTTATTGTTTTCTAGTTCATAGTTGTATAGTTGTTCATTTCATTTCTTTACTTTCTAGTTCATTACTAGGGACTAGCAATATTTAAGTTTGGGGGTGTGATAAGCGCTGAAAAGTGCGTATTTAAACCCCTTAAGTTTAGGCATTCTAGCACCTTTGTCTATCTTACTTTACCGTTTTAGATTGATTTCGTATTATTTCCATTTTCAGGCGCTTATCCCGAAAATAAGCTAACTCAGCCAAATAAGAGCTTAATTGAAGCAATTCTGGGATTAAACAAAGAAAGGAGCAAAGTGGAGAAAGAAGAAAGCAAATGAAGCCAAAGGTGACAAACAGCAAAGTTCGATCGATCCAAGTTCAAGGTTCGACCGATCGAATTATGATCGATCTCAGCACTTCAAGATAGATCCAAGCCTTGGCCTAAAAGCATAAAGTCCAAAAGTTCGATTGATCCAACACCATCCTTCGATCGATCGAACACTTTTGTCCTTATTCAAATGATTGATCCTATTCACAGCTGTACCACCCACTAACCACTTTTGTCCTTTTCCCATAAATATCTCCCAAAATATCTCAGATTTGTCTTTTCCCAAAAAACTCAACCAGTTGGATCGATCCAGCCTAAGTTCGATGGATCTCAGCCAGTTCGATCGATTTAAGACCAAGGTTCGATCGATCGAACTTCCTCCAGTGTGATAAAGTTAAAATTCCATCTCATTGAAAGTTTTTCTTTATCCAATCATTAGGGAATATTGTGTGCACGACCCCAGCTCATTTTGGGTGTCATTTTGACCTACCTATATAAGGATAAGGATTGCTTTTTAGAAAAGGGAGCCAAGATTGTTTTCACATCATCTCTTGGCGAGGAAGCTTAGAGGAAGAGGAGGCTAGAGACACCATAGGAGACTCTTCATCAACAAGGAGTAGATTTCAACCATGGAATTAGCCCTTGAGGGTTGGAGCATCATCATCATGAGTGGTTAGACATCCTCCTGGGGCTAGAGTTAGCCCCAAGCATGCGTTTTATATCTTAATCTTGTGTATTATTGAGGGATTAGTGTTGTAATTAATGTTTTGACACTTTGATATATTTAGATCTTGTTTATTCAATGATTTATGTGGTTTAATGCTTCCAATTGATCATTTCATTCTATGCATATGTCTATGTATGCTAGAATAGATGTTCATGTGCTTGTCTCTAGATTTTGTGTTATTGATGCATGTCTATGTGTATTGATTCTATAGATTTGGAGATTGTCAAAACATAGTGCTTAAATGAATGCTCTTGTGATTCTCTTGATGGTTCATACTTATTCCTTGATGGATTGTGCCTCTCCCCTAGTTTATTTTCATGCTAGTGATGGATTGAGCTTAATGAAAGGATTAATGACTTGTTTTGATCTATTGTGCCTTTCACATGTTGTTTAGACAATATATGCTTCATTGCTTAGCTATATTATGCCTTTCACATGATGTTTAGACAATAGATGCTTAATTAGTCATCCTTGCTTGTTGAATTAACCAAACACACACACACACCAATATTGCAACACACCATTTGCCCTCATTAATCACTTGTCAATGATATAGAAATGCATTGCTTGGCGGTGACCTCTAAACCCCAAGATCTCTCTCTCTTACTTACTCTTAATTGCATTCTTTTGCTATCACTTAGTTTAATTTAGTTGTTCTTTAATCAACCAACCAACCAAATGTTTGATCACTCGACCTACTAGCCCTAATAATAATTCCACGACATTGCTCGATCCTCGTAATCCCTTGGGACGATCCTTACTCGCCCTAACTATATTTATAGTGAAAGGTAGTAGTGGCTTCTATAAATGTAAAACTCTTGGGCCTCGCCTTATAATGCACACACTCTTCAAGCTTTGCGGTGGTGTGGCATACACCGGCCAATACTCGAGTAGAAGCTGCAGACATCTAGCACTGGCCAAGATGCTCGAGCATTATCAATTCAGGAAACTTTAATGCAGGATTAATCCTAAAACAATCCTTTTAAGTTCCAGACAGGCCACTACAAAAAAAATACTTTTTTACCACGCCCTTTTTACCGCAGTTTTAAAATAACCATGGTAAAAAGTATATATTTTACAATGTTTATTTTAAAACTGTAGTAGAAGATCCTTTCTACCACGGTGAAGGAAAAATCGTGGTAATAATTGTATTTTTTACCACAGTTATACAAGAACCGTGGTAGAAAGTGAATTCATTTCACCACGGTTATAATTTTATAACCGTGGTAGAAAGTGAATCTATTTCACCACGATTATTTTATAACTGTGGTAGAAAGTGAATTAATTTGATTAGGCCCGCTCTTTCGACCACGGTTAATGAAAAACCATGATAGTAAGTTATTCTACCACGGTTCAGGCATCGTGGTAGAAAGTGAATTTGGTTTAAGGGCTGTATGCGGGTCATATTCCTGCTACTTTTCTAAAATTTTAGGGCAAATCATTTCACACCACACACATACGCCTCCATCTTTATTCTCGTTCTCAACTCTGAACTTACCTTCTCTCTGTCTCTGCGACTGCAAACTATAAAATCTACAAGAATCAGATCAGCCTCCCAAATCGCCTCCATCTTTATTCTCGTTCTAAACTCTAAACTTGCCCTCTCTCTGTCTATGCAACTGCAAACTACAAAATCTACAAGAATCAGATCAGCCTCCCAAATTGCCTCATCTCTATTCTCATTCTCAACTCTAAACTTTCACTCTTTCTGTCTCTGTAACTATAAACTACAAAATCTACTAGAATCAGAACCCATATCGGCATATCATATCAGATTGTTCAAAATATCAAAACCCATATCCTTTAGTTTCCATCACCCACTGTTCCAGTTCGGGTTCGCCATTCGCAAGCTTCAGCCGCTAGCCCTCTGTCTCTCAACTCTCAAGCCCCTCTATCTGCAACTGCTAACTTGTATGTATGGGTTTTGTTTTAATTTTTTTTTTTCTAAGTCAATTAATCAAGGTCTGTAATTTTTGTTTTGCAAGCTAAATCCTATTTAATGAAATTTTTTGTTGGATTTGAATGACTAATTGGTAAATTTGGGTTGAAACAAGCTGAAGGCCTTTATACAGGTAAGTCATTTATTCAATTATTCAATATAAATATTTTTAGGGCAAATCATTTCAGCCTCCCCAATCACCTCCATCTCTATTCTCGTTCTCGACTCTAAACTTGCCATCTCTCTCTCTCTTTGCAACTGTAAACTACAAAATCTACAAGAATCAGAAGTTCAAAACCCATATAATTAGGTTTATCTATCTGTCAAGAATCAAAATTTCAAAACCTATTACCTATATCAAAACCTATGTCGGCATATCATTTCAGATTGTTCAAAAAATCAAAACCCATATCCTTCAATTTCCATCGCCCTCTATTCCAGTTCGAGTTCACCATTCGCAAGCTTCAGCCGTTGGTTCTCTGTCTCTTAACTCTCAAGCCCCTCTCTCTGCAACTGCTAACTTGTATGTATGGGTTTTGTTTTAATTTTTTTTCCCCAATTAATCAAGGTCTGTAATTCTTGTTTTGCAAACTAAATCCTATTTAGTGAAATTTTTTATGAACTTTTTTATTTTTTTTAATGAATTTTAGTTATAAATATTTGTGAAGATAATGACTGAATTTGTGGAATTCTGAAATTTTAGTACTGGGTAGGGGTCAATTTGATACTGCATACTTGTATCAGAATTGGGTTTTTGGTACTGGGTAGTTTCACAATTGTAATTTATTTTGTCTTTAGTTTGTCTACTGTTCTTGTGAACTACTAATTATTGAGGAGTTATTTGATTTTATTTCTGAATTAAAACTTGTATGATTATATGGTTTGATTTGGTATGGTGACTATAGCTTCAGCCCCTTTCAATCGTAGGTATAAATTCTTAATACATTTCACAATAAAACTTTCCTTCATACTGTGTGTGTGTGTGTGTTTTTGGTTAGCATTCTTTGGGTATTCTAAAAGGAAGTTCAATTTTATGCTTCAGGGAAGCGGAGTCGATGTCAAAGAGATCACTCCGTAGTAATGCTGAGAAATTCGAGTTTCAGGCTGAGGTGTCTCGGCTCATGGACATCATTATTAACTCTCTTTACAGCAACAAAGATATTTTCCTGAGGGAGTTAATCTCCAATGCTTCTGATGTGAGCATATTTTACTTGCAAATTTTTTTGGATTGTTAGATTTTTTTGATGATTATTTATGAGATATTATTTCAATTTTAGGCGCTGGACAAGATTAGGTTCCCTGCACTCATTGACAAGGAAGTTTTGGGTGAAGGTGATAACACTAAGCTTGAGATCCAGGTTAGTAAGGGATGGTTTTAGTATTGTACTTGTAGTCTGAACTTTCAATTAATATTAAATATGGTGCTTTTAATGGTTTGAAAGAGTATTAAAATGTTAAGCTTATAATTTGGTAAATATAGATCAAATTAGACAAAGAAAAGAAAATCTTTTCCATTCATGATAGAGGGATAGGTATAACAAAGGAGGATTTGATTAAGAACTTGAGAACCATAGCCAAATCTAGAACATTAGGTATCTTTATTTGTTTATTTATTTTTGATAAATTTAGGTATCTTTATTTTGTAAAGGATGAATGTATTCCAATTACAACATCGACTTTTCTTCCTTCTTTTGTGGGATTGAAGAATGATGGGCATTGATTAAGCTGCGATCAAAGGAACCAGTATAGGGTTTTTAGTGTGAGAAACAGAGGGATGGTCGGGATTAGGCCAGGCATTGACCACAGCAATCGAAACCCTAGGGCTTTTTCTTTATTATCGCTTAACTCTGGCATCTTACCTCGAAGTTTCTCATACCATAAGCTTCCTCAACAACATCTTAAGCTCTCTGTTTTCAAATTGGATGGCTCTTCATTTGGTAATCAACATGTATATATATATATATATATATTATTTTTTGCCCTTTTTGCTATTGTTGTTGTTGGATGGTTCATTATCGATTCGATTATGATTTTGAATGTTTCAAATGTTCATATTTTAAGGAACGCCACGGTTGTCGAGCTTAAGGTAGCAGTAGAGGGTTTATTTACTTCATCACCAAGGAAGGGTCAAGAGAAGATTTCATGGTATAGTTATAACTAAATTATACATTAACAATTCATTTGGTACTATGTGCAAACACACACACACACACACACACACACACACACACACACACACACACACACATGTACGTGCATTTTATGTGTATGTACATTTGCTAAAGGGGTGATATTTGAGTTGATTTGGGTGCAATAGTATCCTAAATTGCTGAAACGACATGCATGTTGTCCTTCAAGGTTGTTAATTTACCAATGGTACACTGTGCATCCCATGCAAATCATCAAAAACTAATGTTTTGTTATCTAAAAATGGAGCCATTGGAGAAAAGTAGAAGTCATCGTCAAAAACTAATGTTTTGTTAGGATTTTATCAAATGAAATTGTTTAAATTATCTACTGTTAAGGCTTGATTGGACGTCCCATGATTTGAATGTCCCCATCTACAACAAACCTTGCATAATTTGGAAAAGTAGGGCATTTCGATATATTTATTCAAACATGGTCATTTCAGGTTTAATTGAAATGAGAAAATTCAAGATGTCAAACATCTTTTTTGAGATGGTTATATTTTCCTAAGATGATTTATTTCTACCACTGAAATGATGTTTAAAAATTAAATGAATCCACACAAATTCAAGAGGTCATCCAAACAAGCCCTAATTTATGTTTTGATTGCTGTCATTGTCTCTGTGGACATTTAAGCATGTGCCCTAAATGGCTAAATTACTTTTTTTCCAAATTTGATGGGGGTAGGTCACATGTATGGGGGCACTTCTGCTTATGTCATGAAGGTCAGAAGCTAGTCAATGAGAAGGCTAATATTCGGAATCTTGGGATTAAGGATGGTGATCAGGTCAGTGCCACGTATTTGTCATGTTCTAGCTTAACACATTTGTTCACTGCATTTGCAATTAAGAACTTCTCATGCAATTACATGGTAGCATGCCCATACATCTCTTCAAATTGTTTTATTTGCATATTTAAATATAGTTGAGTTCCATATTTCTTAATTGAAAGTTTTGCTACCAAATTATTTGAATAAATGAGAATCTTGTATGGTTTCTGAGACCTAAAAGTTGGAAGAACCTGTTGAATGTTACTCCTCTTAGATAATGGCTGGCTTTATCAATAGCATGTTGAGTAAAGTCCTCTCATAAGGAATGTTACATATATATCAAATTTTTAAAAAGCTTATACATATATTGTCAATGTTTATTGAGGCAGTATACATTATTTTTAGTGGTTATATTTTTAATATGCTCTTATTTATTGCCTTTACGTTTTTGCAAGGTTCCTTGAGTTTTTGATTGATATAGATCGGTGAAGGGCCTCCAAAGGGAATAATAAACGGGCTCTGATATTTATGTCACCTTTACATTTTTTTCTTCTTTTAGTAGTTACCCTTAGTTTTTCCATTCACAGCCTACTACATTTAGATGGTGGGACATTTTCATAACATGATCCTACCACTTGGGAAGCTTTGGACTAGTTTCTATTGAAGTGTATCCATGAAGGGCCTCCAAAGAGAATAATAAACTGTAATGACCCGGTCATTTTCCTACCTTTCCTTTGTCTCAGATTTTCACGGATAATTTTTTTCTATTGATCTTTTGCTTTTTGAGTTCAGTTTCTCGTCACTTAGTGTCGTCTCGAGTGCTCTGGAATGATTTCTGAGATTCTTTTCCTTGGATTGACAACTTTTTTTGAGGACTATGTCATTTCCACATTTTCATTTTTCGAACACTATTCACTTTTCGTCCTTTCCCTATTTTGTCTTTACCCCGTTTGCCACTTTTTGGCACACCCTAAATTTTTGTATTCGGAGTTGGTTTTTGACTTCACGTATTTTCATTCTAAGTGGTTTTCACGAAATACGTATCTTTACTTTTGCAGAAAAGTACTCTCTTTGAAAACTTTTTATTTTCTTGGGGTGTTTTTCATAAATATCTTTTAAAGATATTTTATTTTAGGGGTTTCTAAGAAATATTTTTGGAAAATATTTTCATTCTGGGCCAGTTGTGTAGTTTTCACTTTTTAGAGGGGCCGTTATGTAATTAATGAAAGTTATTGCTAAATACCTTGTTTTGAGCGTAGATCCTCATACATGATTCATTTTCACTTTTCATCGAGTCGTGTACTCTTAGAATTTTCTTCTGGTTGTTTTTCTCCAGTTTCAGGGTTTTTGGCACCGGTCGCCGCTGAACTTATTCGGGGCATATCTTCCTGTTTGAGACTCGGTTTTCAATGCTGTTTCTTCCATTGTTCAAATTTTCTCATTTTGGTTCTTTTTCGTTCACAGAGTTTTGCCGTTTGAGCGCATCTGGGCAAATTCCACTTTTTCGGACCCGGCGGGGTCCGTTCGGGACACTTTTAGGGTTTTTCTATAAATAGGGGGTCTTAGAAAGAAAAATCAGATTTTTCTCTCTCTCTCCTCTCTCTTGGCCGGATTCCATGGCAACCATGGCTGCCACCTTCTCTCTCTTCTTTTGAGCTTCCTCCCTTTAGTAAAAAATCATAGTGCCTTAGTGTTTTATGTTCGTCTTGGCGAGGCCTTCGATTCCACCAATTGGAATTTCATTTTGACCATTTCTTGAGTTCGGGTTTGAAGTCAAGTTGTGATTTTGATGGGGCTTCATTGGGGTTCTTGTTCACCGTGTTGTCCCCGACAAAACTCTTAAGTTTCGTCGGATTCGGAGCGATTTCATTTCGGTAGGGACTTGAGATTTCATCTCAAATGGAGGTAGGGGGTGTTTTAGGATTTTGTATGTGTTGTATTGAGTGTTTTTCATTATTATACAACTTGGTTGCATGCCTTGTATCAAATCTAGAAAATTAGTAATATTTATTTCTTTGTATAAGATTTAATTTACAAGGATGTATATAGCTTAGAATTGAATTGTGGCATGATGATAAATTATACTTTGATATGTTTGTTAACATATATTAAATTAAAATTATTTGAATAAGAATTGCACTTTTTATTTAATAATTATCTTTTGTGGAAGTTTAATTCTCATGGATGTACCTTGCATGAAATTAACTTGTGATATGCTTTTAAATTAAGTTTAGGTATGTTCTTTAACATAATTTAATTTGAGATCATTTGGATAAGTATGAAAATCTAGAGATTTTAATTAAAAAGATTAATTAAAATCTATTTAAAGGTTCCATTGGCCTAATTAAGTTTTTAACTTGATATTTGTGATGACTAGGACTTGTATACTAGCATATGTTTTTTTAGGACCATTTAATGTTGTTTTAGAAATTAGGGACTTGATTATCATGATTTAACTAAATTCCATTTTATTGTTCAAATGGCCTAATTAAGTTTTTGATTTGGTATATGTAATGACCATGCTATGTTGTTCAACATGTATTAATTAGGGACCATTTGATTAAGATTAGAAACTTTGGAAAATTAATTGTTTCATTTAATTAATTTCTATTTCAACTGCATTACTGATTAAATCATGTGTTTGACATTGATATTATGTTTGAAGCATGACTTTAGACTTGTAATGGATTTATGAGGTTACGTTTCCAATATTGAATTATATTGTTATAACGTGTAACGAATCGCACACTGAAGATTTGACATGTGATGTTATTATAGCGTGTAACGTGTCGAACTCTGTAGATTCGACATTGTCATCCTATAGTAGTTGTGGATTTAGAGCATGTATTGTGTGGTTTCAACCTACTTGTGCATGAAAGTAGTTTCGTGTACTATTTAATACGTATATAAGTTGTTAACTTATTTATTTTGGAGTCACTTAGGACATTGTTTGATGGCTAGGGTTTGGCTCTAGTACGGGAATAAGAGTCCTCTAAGTTAATAGTGTGCACGTAGGGTAGGCTGCCCATGGGTTAGTAGCCCGGTCTGAACGGACTGATGTCCAAGTATATCCACCTTAGTTGTTTTCATACTTTAGATTTCAAGTTGATAACTGTGAGAATCTATGTCTTGATGCGATGTATTAGAAATTCTAATCATACTAAATTGCTATATTTAGTTGTGTTCGTATTTTAGATTTCAAATTGATAACTTTGAGAATCTATGTCTTGATGTGTGGTATTAGAAATTCTAATTATACTAAATTACTATATTTAGTTATTTTCATACTTTAGATTTCAAGTTGATGACTTTAAGAATCTATATGTTGTTGCTTTGTATAGCATGAACTTATGTTGTCTAGAATTGCATGAATGATGGGATTTATGCTACAAATATTCTAAGGTAGCTTAGGATGCTCCCTGAGTCTCACTTTGACATAGACGTTAGGTGGCATGAACCCTTTAACATGTATCACCTTAAGGTGATAATATTGTAAAATACTAGGTCTATGCATGCTCATTTCCTACGAGTAGCTTTATGTTACTCACCCCGAAGTTACTGGGGATTTGTTTCAGGTACGAAGACTTGGTTCGTGATGCTTATCATTCCTTGGATGACTTGTAGCTCTCAAGTTTCTATTTCATGCAAATGTTAGCATGAAATATCATTTTGTAGCCTTATATGTCAAAATGTGAATATTTGATTCCATATATGTAACGTGTACGTAAGTACACCTTTTATAATGTATTTAGCATATATGAGATGAGGCCAGAGGCCAATGACAATTATTTTGTATCCTATGTAATTTTTGACTTCATGAAATATTATGAAAATATTAGAAAATATCAAGTCATTACTTTACCATGCTTGCATCGGGTGTGAAAATTTAATTTTCATTCTTCCATAGGATCTCATTAATCATGTATGAAGTATGGCCAAGTGCCAAACGGTAATTTGAAGCCATTACATAATTTTGAGTTTCAAGTTTTCATTCCAAGCTTCATTTTTGTCATTTTGGCCATTGGGGGGGGTCGTATTTTGTATCGGCAATATTTTTAAGCCGTGGACCATTGTAACATATCCTAATAGGTAAGTCACGTTTGCGTGCATGATCATTTTCAAGAAAAACTTCTTCTTTGGGGAAATGAGTCTCCTATGGACTCATTTTGCATCTTTATTGCATAATCTGGTTTAGGGGCATTTTGGGGTATTCCTTCAGGAAATAAATTCAAAGTCTTGATAAAATCACTTAGGAAACGTGATTTTAAGGGGGGTTTCTTCTTCGTGTTTTTCCAGAAAATGTCATCTTGGAATTGGAAATCCCTCACGAAGTTCAGCTTTCTGTTTTCATTTTAGCAGCTTTTTGACCCTCATGACCTGATTTCATGGAGGGGCATTTTGGGCATTTTACAGTGAGATTTTTTTCATTTACTTTAAGGTGTCGAGTAGAAAATTCAATTTTGAAAGGGGTTTCTTCTTTGTGGTTTTCCAAAAAATGTCATCTCGGCTCTCAAAAACCCATTTTTTACCGAAAAACCCCTACTGCTAGGTTTTTGCTGAGCTGTAGTACAAGTGTGCGAGTAGTAGACTTCTTATAACTGGTTAGATGAGTTGGGGCAGAATGCAAACCTTCTATTTTGGCCTCCTAACCGGTTAGAAAAGGTCTCCTAACCGATTAGATGATCTTGGGTTGACCATTTTGACTTTTTTACCCCTGTTTCTTCCGTTAGCCATATCTTTTTTATCCGGACTCCGAATCAAGTGATTCTTAAGTCTAAGTTTATTGATTTTTCGTTGTATTTCCAATGGTGTGCTCGGTAGCACCTACTTTCGTGTTGGAAATGGCCTTTTTGCCCCTAGGTTCATTCTTGTCCGTTTTTGAAACGCCACTTCTGCATTTATTTTTCTTTGAGCTCCGTGACCTCATTGAGGATCACATTGGTGTCTTAGAGACGTGTTGCATCTCTAGAGACATCATTTTATCTTTTGCTTCTGCATTCTGGATTCGTTATCAGATCTACGCTCGGTTCATCATAGGAGGCACTAGTTTAAAAACCAGGGCCATCACATAAACAGACTCTGATATTTATGTCGCCTTTACATTTTTTCTGCTTTTACTAGTTTCCCCTAGTTTTTCCATTCACAGCCACTTATATTTAGATGTTGAGATGTTATAATAACATGATACTACCACTCAGGGAGCTTTGGACTAGTTTCTATTGAAGTGCATCCTTGAATGGCAAGGTGTTGCTCATAATATTTAGTAATTAAAGTTCTTAGTATTGCCCACTTGCATTTTAGTGCATATCTTGCATCATTTTTGTGACAGTAACTAAATCAAATCATTTAAGCATGATTAGCTGCAACTTTGGTAAAAGTGAAGAAATATATTAAAATGTGATATTATCTACATAATTCTTCTTCTTCCTTTTTCTTGAACCATATCTCCTGCTCTATCATTTCTCATCATTTTATTTATTTAATTTATTTTTATTTTTTTTATTTACCATTTGCAATCTTCTTGGCCTCCCCTTCATCACTCTTAGCATAAACTGTATTGCCAAATGTGTGGATGCAATGATGGCTTTTTACACGAGTATCCAAACTTGTGCACTTCTTTTTATTCTTAACTTGTCATTGCTGCTTTGACCTTTTTTTTAGTATCTACTATCTATCTACTTTTCATATTGGCAATTTTATATTAACTTAGTTAATTAGACTTCTCTTTGCAAATAACTACTATGAAATGTAACCTATGTTGATCTCAGTACAAAATAACCTACTAAATTTCTCTTCTTGTTATGGATGTATCTCGTGGATTTGTAATTGTAAACTTGCTTATATTGAAGATGGTCTGAGCCTCCTTTTGGCACTGTTTTGTCAATAATGTTTTGCAACTTCGCGAGTGATGTAGTTCTCCCTTATGATCTGCTCATGCCACCACCTTCTTGGCACTCACTATATTTGTAAAAGTTTTTTGTCTGATGGATGAAATAAAGTCATCAATGTATGATGGGCATTGATTAAATTTACTTTTCTATACAGCTTTTGTGGAGAAAATGCAAACAAGTGGAGACCTTAATCTCATTGGTCAGTTTGGTGTTGGGTTCTACTCAGTATATCTTGTTGCTGACTATGTTGAAGTTGTTAGCAAACATAATGATGACAAACAGTATGTCCCTTTGTGCGATTTCATTTTCAAGCAATTGTTACTATCTTATGGTAAAAATATGATGTTTATTTAATTATTTCCTCATGTATGTATGGGAATCAAAGGCTAATGGAGCATTTACTATTTCTGAGGATGTTTGGAATGAGCCACTTGGTTGTGGAACTGAAATCAGATTGCTTTCGAGAAGAAGCCGGGGAGTACTTGGAGGAGAGTAAATTAAAGGTGTGTAAACTAAAAATGTATGATGAATGATAATTTTCAGTTGGTTTTTAGATTAGTACCTTTGTCTTTATAATTTATAATACTTATAATGGGAGCCATGTTCATCATTGGTTTTGTGACCACTGGCTAGGATATAAAATTAACTATAATCACTGATATAGTGAATTATACTTTATGTGCATGATTTATATGCTTGCTTTTATTATGAAAATGTTAAGGATTGAAAAATCTTATACCCCTCTATTCTCTGGATGGATTTTCTCAAGATTTATTGTTTCCATATGTGCTTGCTTTATTATAATACGAAGAGTAGATCTTTCAATTTACCTTTATTATAATGCTTGCTTTGCTTGGTTTAATTTTGGCACCTTTACAACTTGTTTTACATTAATTCTCTTACTTCAACTAGTATATCTTTGTATGTTAAAGCTAGAATTGCAGGTTGCGGTTGCCGTTACTTTTTTTGTTGCCGTTATATTTTTTGTATGGCTCATGAAGAAGTTGCAAGAAGATATGAAGAATTTTTGTTTTATTTTGGTTAAGTAAATATATAAAGTGTGGATCATGTACTTATTTGAAATTTATATATGGCTAATTTTTGTATAAAACAATGATTTGGAAATGGTTATATATATATATATATATCTGATGTTATTGGTCAGTTGTAAATTATTTTGGTTATAATGCTATTTTTTATTTATTTAGGGTTTGCTTATGGGGTCCTTGCAAGGCTAGTAGTAGGGGAAAAAAAAAAAAAAAAAAGGCTTCAAATGGGCTACAATATTTTAAAAAAAAAATAAATAAATAAAATTATATAACACTTTTTACTACGGTTATGCGCCGTGGTAGAAAAGCTATTACTTTCTAAGAAAATAGACTTTCTACCTTTCTACGACAGTAGGGAACTGTGGTAGAAAATATACTTTCTACCAAAGTGCGGAATTGTGGTAGAAAGAAAGACTTTCAAGTCTCTACTTTACTACCACGGTTATTTCCACCATGGTTCAAAACCGTGGTAGAAAGTCTTTTCCACTGTGGTGGTCCCAGACCACCCCAGAAGTCCTAAATCCCATCCAAGTAGGAATAAAAGTCAGTTGCTTCTATAAAAGATGGTGAAAGGTCACAAGGAAGCTCTCTTGTAATTTTTCAGATCTGCGGTAACTTTTAGGGTTTCTGGAGTTTCTCTTTTAAGATTAAAGAAGAAGATCCCAAGGAAGAGGAGTTGCAGTCCATGAAGATGTTTTTCACACCAACAAAGATGATATTCTCCATCTTCATGAGTGATGAGTGCTCAAATGTTGTATATTGTAGTAGCTAAGCTAAGGTATTTTAGTCCATTCATCTATCTTACTTTCATGTTTTAGTTTTTATTAGTGTTTTTGTCTATTTCAGGTCAATAAGGTTTAAACAGGCTAAAAAGAGCCTAATAGCTTAGTTTGGAGTTAAAGAAGAGATCTAGAAAAAGTCAAAAAAATTGCAAATATTGAAGCTTCGATCGATCGAAGGAAGTCCCGATTGATCGAAAAAAGCTACAATCGATCGACATTAAGGCTGTGCCAGCTCAATGGATAAGGTTGCCAGCTATCAAAATTTCTTTGCCACGTCAGCTTCGATCGATCGAAGCAAGTGTTGGATCGATCGAAGTCCTGTTCGATCGATCGGAGCCCCTGCTAGCAGAATGCTATTTAATTCCTGAGCGTGCTCGAACTCCACCAACTTTTGTAGCTGCGAATTTGCACCAATCAAAAGCCTTATTTCTGACTTGTTGCCTACTCTAAGGACCTTGTATTTAAGGGGAATTGAACAACTTTGTAAATCATCTAATCTTTTGTCTTCAATTTTATTCTATTTTTACATTGTAATAGTTACAACTTTGTTAGGGTTAGAAGAAAAGAGAAGAGTGCAGGTACCAAGAACACATCTCAAAATCTACATACTCTCTCTCTAGAATTTAACAAAGAAGAAGAAGAAGTGCCCTTGAGGGTTCCAAGATCATATCCACCTCCTCCATGATTGGCTAGGCTTCTCATTGGGGCTTGGATGAGCCCCAAGTTTGTAAATCTAAACCTTTATCACTTTCATACTTTTTGGGGAATAATATCTTGTAATTAATGTTTTAGCCTTGCGAATTTAATGAATTTTGTGTTCTCTTTTGATTTCTATGATTAAGTACTTCAATCTAATTCTCTATGTAATTACATGTTATCTTATGTGTGATTATTAGGGAATTGATCTCTACACTATTTTCTTTATGTTTGTTGCATGTCTACGTGTGATGAATTAAGGAATTAGTGATGTCTATACATGGTTTTTATTAGATGGGTTTGTTAATTAATTTGATGGATTATACTTATACTTGATGTGTTGTTCTACAATTTAATTCATTCTTGTAGGTAGGTAGACAATCTATACTTAATTTGATATTTCATGGTTTATTATTGCAAATTCCCTGATTCTCTAGATTGATGTGTGCTACAATTGTTACTAATTTGATGGGTCATGCGTAGAATTGATGGGTTGTTCTACATTTAGTTTAATTGTTGGTTAGGTAGACGATTCATACTTGAATTTGATGGTCAATGCTTAATATAGCAATTGATAGTCACATTTTGTTCACAAGAATATTTTTCCCCAATTAGTTTAAAGTGTGTGGTTTGGTAAATGAACTTGGTGGCGATTCTAATGCACCCCAGGACCTCATTTCTCATCTCTTAAATCCTTATCTCACTTTAGCTTGATTTTATTGCATTTTAATTAATTGCATCTTAGTGTAATCAAACAACCAACCCTCCTTTGCAATCATTTGGTACATTAGAGTCGAAATTAAATTCCAACACGTATAATCCTTTGGGACGATCCCTACTCACTCTTGTTACGTTAGTAGTAGTGGTGGTAGTGGTTTTTATAAATTTAAACTTGACCTAAAAGGCTTTTTTTGAACCACACATTCACTACATTATTTTGGCGTATACAAGCGGCCTCGTCAATGAGTAGTTAAATCCTTTTTTAGGGCATTGATGTAACCCGAATATAATTAATATGGTTTGATTATTCTTAACTTTGGGGATTTTTCAGTATTTATATATTTTGATTGCATGATTGTGAGCAATTAACTTAGATCTTCTAAGCAATTAGGTTTTTAATAGAATAAACTTGGTTTTTGATAAATTAACATCTTGTCTTAGAATTAATTTTTCGTTAATCAAATTTAAACTATTCTTATTGTTTGAGATTGGAGACTAAGGGTTTCTCATGACAATAAGAATAGTAATCATGGCATGAACAATCTACCTACCTACTCTAAACTAATTTGCAGAATAATTCATTTTCCCTAAGCATAAACTATCAAAACATTCATTCATGATTTATCTTCTTGAAAGTTGAATTGAATAGAATGCTAATTCTTTTAATTCCTGGTTATACATAAATATTGAAATCCTTGAGATTGAGTCAGTTTACCATATTAAGAGGTTCGTGATAAAATCAAGCCCTAATTACTTCTCGCTTTGATTTCAGTTTATTTTATTTTGCTTATTTTCTTTTCATGTTATTGAATATCATCACAACAAACACAATCTTTCTTTAAATTAAAATAGCAATTAATTTTAGACTTAATAAACCACTACAGTTCCTGAGGTTCGACACCCTCAAAATAGCACTATCCTGCAAATGATTTGTTCTATTGCGAGTGGTCTTTTATAATTGAAAAATAGACACATCATTACCCTTCCATGATTAAGCTGATAAGAGTCGGCAACTATAATATGGAGACTTGAACCCTTGACCTTCCACTTTAGAAGATACCACTAGAGTATAGCCTTTGTGGTTTGAATGTTTGACGTGAGCATGGATTGCCTTGTCATGGTAAATCTTGCTTTATGAAGATTGTGGTGCACTTGGCCGTCCCACCACTTGATTTGTGTCGAGGGGTTTGGGTTGAATCTGGTTCATATTGTAATACTCTAATGTTGCGTTTGGGAGTTGAATCGGTGCTTTGGATTTAGGATTAGAGAAAATTTAGTTTAAAATTTTAACTAAATTTCTTTGAATTCCAAATCCAAACCGCCGATCCGGTACACCCAAACATAACATAAATGTACTGTTTATATGATAAAAAGATCGAAAATAACATTTCTTTTACAGGGGCAGAGATTTCTTCCTTTTGCGTTCATCTTCCCCATCCTAATGCACTACAGTTGCGCGCTTGTGAAATAATATATGGGTGTAAACTACTTGTACCCGGAAGTTAGATCTGAGATTTTGTAGCATAAAAACTTCAAGTCTAAAAATCTGATGTCTCAAACTTAAATTAAAACTGTTGTTCTTTTGTCATTCTTTCTAGTGGAAGGTGAATTACATCACAATCTTCAGTCAACTTGCATGAATCATAATTTCCAATGTAATAACACGAAAAAAAAAAAACAAAAAAGCTTTCAAACCCTTGCAGTTGAAACTAGGTTGCTTCCAATGTGATTCCCATGTTTAATTATTCAAAATAAATAGCTGGCCTGCAATATTTTTGAGGTAGGATACTTAAAAGTGTGTGCGCACGCGCTCGCGCGTACATAAATGTAACAGCAAGATTTCTTTTGGCTTAATTCATAAGACCTTGGGAGAAATTTTTATGGGCATTCCATGGGAAGGAAATGGTAGAGGATCCATGGTGACTGGCTCTTGGGGATATAGCAAGGACCAGTTATATCTAGTTACAACAAAGTGGACAAATATGAGGATATTTAACTTGGCCAGTTGGTACCCTGCACAAACTCTTGGTCCTCCTCCAAATGGTAGAAAAACATATGGTTGGACACACTCCTCGAATCTACTTGGATCAAAACTCAAAGGCTCTCTAAAATACTCTTCATTGTAATGTGTTCCATATACAGTCCACAATACCTGCACCAAATGCACAAGAGAAAAAAATATATATATATATGAAGCAGAAAAGGCCTTAGATTTTGTTGCCATCACAATCTTGTCGTTGCTATTATTATTATTTTTGAATTTAGTTAATGCAGGTCTTTATCTTAGTTAAGGTCCTTATATATATATATATATATATAAAGATATGTATTTATATATGTGATGTAAAACTGATTGTCCAAGCTTATATAACCGCACTACCAGAAGTGTCGAGACACATAATGACACATTTTCTGATGTAGTTACCTATTTTTTGTTGGTAATTAATGGTCCAACAATCAATACTTATAAGCTATGTTTGTGACATATGTCTTTTTTCAGTCAAATTTTATCATTTAGGACTTTGTTTTTGCATTTTTCAATGGTATACGTAGGTAACCAAAGTTTTTGAAATTTTTGTTGGAGGTCGAAATGGATCGGATTGTTTGATCTACGGTAGCTATCTTAACTTAGTCATTAGGATTTTTTTCATATATTTTTTGTAATTTTTAGTATAATGCCAAATTGGAGTGTTTTTAAGATTCTATTGCGTAGGCAGTCATTGTAGTGTTCATCAATGATAGATCAATTTTTTTTCCTATTAGCTTTGTGAATTCAAAGATGTTAATTCGTGAACTTTCATAACTTCCGCTTCAACAGGATGTATGTACAGGTTGGAAAGTGTGTTTGTTTGTGTCGAGTTTGCATTAAGAATTCTGTTATTCCATTTTGAGTTTGCATTAAGAATTCTGTTATTCCATTTTCATATATATGTGTGTGTGTGTGTGTGATGATATTTGGTAGAGATTTTTAGGACAGTTATAGAGAGCTGTTAACATGTTCTAGTTATTGATAAATAAAGGGGATATGATATAGATGTAGCACCTTCCATCCTCTGGGAATGGTGAATCCTTGGTATTCAATGTCTACAGTTGCTTTTCTGAAGGAGCCAAAGATGGGAGGGAACAGCCGCATGCTCTCCCGAACAACTTGCCAGGTATACCTCAACTTCTTTGTGTCCTCCAAGGTCAGATTCTCACCTGCTCTTTTGTTGCTAATTATATCAACATGTTCTGGTAAGAGATCATGAGATCATATCATTTTTAAATCAGTACCAATTTAAAAATCAACTGTGATTGTAATCGATTAGTTTCATGTGTATAAAAAAGCGTTAACCTAGCAAACAAGGCTCTAGCCACACATTTGGGGGGCTACGGAGGGTCAGATATATACTGTCACTTTCGCACGCATAGAAATTATTTTCTATTTTAAACTCGTGGCTCCAGATTACAATGAAACAACCTTACTGTTGCTCGAAAACCCACCCTCACCCTCGGTTTGATGTTATATATACACAAACATGTAACAGTAGTGCAATTTAATGTAGTAGGTACCTTGAAGGAGAAGGGAGTAGCAACTGGGGTGATGAGCCAACATCCTAAATGTCATGGCGATGGCGAAAGAGGTGGTATCATGAGCTGCAAAAACTAGCAACACCACATTATCGACTACCTCCTCCTCGCTAATCTCCCCTCGGATCAGCCCTGCCACCAACCGGGAAAGTAATTTCCCTTCTTCCTCTCTTCCTTCCGGCCCGCCTTCCATTTCCTTCCTCTTCCTCCTCACAACATCAACCAACATCATTTCTATCTCCCTTCTTGCTTTCTTTGCCCTTGAAAACTTGGAGCCAGGAAACTCAAAAGGAGGAGCAAAAACCCCCTCCAAAACTCTCTCAAAAGTTGCCAACATTCCCTCCCCAACATCAATCCCTAACAAGCACTCAAACACAATAGTAAATGTCAAAATCTTTGCCATACCATAAAGGCTAACCTTGTCCTGACCGTGCCAATGGTTCTGTAGGTGTAACTCAACTGAGCTACATATTTTGGGCACCATAGCCTCTAGACCAGCACAGCCAAGGCTTGTGGCTATAACCCCACGAAGGCACCGGTGCTGATCGCCTTGTTTTTCCATGATCGAGTCCTTGCCCATGAGCTGAACAGATGCAGAAGGCCACGAGCTTACCACCAGCTTGAACTCATTCGACAGGAAGAAGCGATTAGCCTCAGCTCCATTTACCACCACCGTAGGCGACCCCATGAGCCTTGTTTTGAAGATTTTTCCGTGTTTTGCAATCCGGGGTTGAACAAACTCCTCGAATATTCGGTTTCTTCGTTGAGCTTTGTAAAATTCTAATGTTTCACCAATCCAGAAGAATCCCAGTTTTCCTGGTGGCAGTTTCTTCTTGCTTTTGTTCTCACTTTTCTTTCTGTGCATGAAACATAGCATAGAGACTGTTGCAGCAGAGAGAGAGAACAGTAAAAAAAGAGCAAAATTCATGTCCATAGCAATTGATGAAGGCATAGACAAAAGTTGAACTCTTAAAGTTATGTTTGCTATTATATGAGCCAGTGTTAATTGATTTATATACATGCAAAGGGTATGTGTTGATAGGAAAAGAGTCACTAAAGTCAACATATTTCATCACCTTATTTAAGAAAGAAAAATTCAACCATTAGGTAATGGTCAAAACCATTCCGTTCATTATATTATTTTTATGAACTATCATCTATCTATATGTTAATGATCATCTTACCCAGTTTGTTAAAAAATAATAATAATAATAATAATTCATCTCACTAAGTTGACTTTAAGAAATCAATTGCTTCCAAAGGACGATCATATCCATTTCATGTGCTGGATGCATCCAAAGTCTATTTTACACCCTGTGAAAATTAAAAATCAACATCATAATCTGGTTTGAATCTGCTCTATTACTCCTCCATATATTAATTTTTATGTCTAAATGTCAATAAGAAAAGAGCAGCAATTTATAGACTAAATTTAGTAATTATCGAATTCAATTTATGTGAGTGGGGTGCTGGGTTTTATTGAATTCAATAAATGTTGACTTCGGTCTATCACCTTACTCACATAAACTGAATTCTGTAATTGCGACCACAAATCACTGTTCATAAGATAAATCAAAATAAGATTTAAAAAAGTTATAGCAGTCAAAACTACTCAGCTCAAAAGCCTAAACGACTCAACTCAAACTGTGGTGAGAAGGACAAAACCCTTTAGAAGTACTGCAGTGGAATTCTTCATACATCAAAGGGTCTTATTCATTTTAAATGAGTTTTAGGTATTCAATTTCAATTGTAGTTTTTGAACCGCATTAAAATTTGTTGCAAAAATGAGTGTGCTAATCATATCATAAAAAATTGAAAGGCTTCGACTTCAATATAGCTGTTTGGCTCAAAGGAATTTTATTTTACTATTGTTTGACATTAGGGGATTAAAAATATATATATAATTTAAAAAGTAACCTAGATTTTTAATACAAGGCAGCATAGTTAAACCCATCATAAATGTATGAAAGATTCATTTCAGGATAATAAAATCCACCCAGGCATTTACTTGTGAATGATTTTGAATTATTATTTAAAAGGATATCCCTAGATATCTGGAATGGGTAATATTCTACGTTTTCTGTTGAAAGTCAGAAAAACAGAAAATTGGAATTTTCTCCATCTACCATGATTGCTGATTACTATACAATGATAAGTGCACACCATATGTATATAATATATAGACATATAGATATAAGTAATGATGTACTGTAGAGATCCAATTGGTGCTTTGGGGTCACTATTGTCAAATTATATTAAGTTGAAATGTAAAATCCAGTATCTCCACTTTTCCCCTAACTTCAAAAATAAATAAATAAGTCTAATTAAACTTTTTCTTCAACTCATATAGATATTGTTTGCTTGCACATTTTCTTTTTGGTGTTTAGGATTTTGTTTAAAATTCGTTTAAAATCCGTTTACATTGTTGGGGTACATCCACCCATATAAGTGTAATCAAACCTTTATCCCCAAACGATGTGAGACATCACAGTAGCATTAGAGCTAATTCCTTGTTGGAAATGGGGGGTGGATGTGAGTTGCGCTGTGCAGAATAGTTGTGGAATATAATATGGATAAGCAACTTAGAGGGGATGAATAGGTTCAACTTGTTTTTTTTATCCTATTTTTAATTAATTTAAATTTAACGAAATAAAGATAAATTAAACACTCACAAACAATAACTTAAAGTGCAAGTAATGTAAAAAGTGAGTTTAGAGAGACCGAATTTTTAGCGAGGAAACCCTGATTGACAGAATAGGCTAATCGTTTTGGGAAAAACATCGAGGATTTATGCAGTCTTGAGTGAAAAGATCTATTATGTTTGAAGCAAAGAGTACAATCAACTCTGACTTAGGCTCACACCCTATCGTTCTATCAAAAATCAATTGTTGACCTATAATGGCTTTGCGACTCCCCTGTCCAACAGCTATCGACTTCAGGCTTACTCTTGATCACTATAGGAGGATTGCTGGTAGATCAACCAATACTCCACAAATGTCTTGATCCCTTCGAAGTGTAATTTTCTCACAATTTTCTTAAAAAACTAAATTTCTGAAGTATAAATGAAATTCTGCTTTACGATTGATAGATATTGAATCTTCAATCACGCAAATTTCGATCGAATAATGAATAACAACCTAAATCACTCAGTGTATAGGTGTGTTCTCTCAAAAATAGAAAATTGATAAAGTCTCAAAAACTCACACAAAGGCTCTCTTAGGGTTTAGAATTTTGCAATCAAAAATCCTTTCTTAATTGTGTTTGAATACGAGTTTATATAAAGAATTAGAGAGTCCTATTAGGGTTAGAAAACACCTTTAATTTCATGCTCAGACATCCCTCTAATTTAGATAAAAAAAAAAGGTAATAAAAGTTGGCAAAAATAAAAACTTTCCTTTTTGGTTAAGGAAAATGCAACTGGTTGGATTTTTCCACGAAATTGTTTTGGTGCAGGAAATGCAACCGGTTCAAGAGTGAAGTAAAATTGGTTGAATTTTTCTGGAGCATTGTTTTGGTGCAGAAAATGCAATCGGTTCAAGAGTGACGTACAATGGGTTGAATTTTCCCCAAGCACTATTTTGGTGCAGGAAATGCAACCGGTTCAAGAGTGCAGTGCAAATGGTTGAATTTTTGAAAAACCCTAGGTATTTAAAATCCAAATTTTACCTTACTCTTCTAAGTGATCCTCACACACTTACCATAACTAAATGTTGTTTGTAACGACCTGAACCTGTAGGTCCGAACCGCTAACCGGGTCCTTACCTGAACCAGAGGTGACCTAAACAAATGCCGTCAAGTTTATTGACAAAAGATCACCCTTACATCATGACTATACTTCAAAAGGGCCCTAAATAATAATTCCAAGGCTCAAACTCAAATACAACAAAAGAAGGAACAAAGTTCAAAAAACAGCAGCATTTCGGTCGGCCGAAATGGCCCCTGTATTGGTCGACTGAAATGGCCATTTCGGTCGGCCGGTTATGACCCTAACAGTGACTGAATCTACTTGAATGATCGGCCAACCGAAGTGCCCATTTCGATCAGCTGAAATGGCCCTGCGAGCTATAAAATTTGCACTGAACTGCTATACACCTGAAAATGTTCAAAAGCCTACTATAGAACTTAAAAATTGACTCATTCCTTTCCAAACACATCTGAAATCATTGATTACAATCTTTCCACACCTGACTGCATCATAGTATATAATTCATGCAAAATTCTTCATAGTATTATGCAAAAGAACGAAGTTCATAAAATTTACAACCCATGAGTTATCCTTGTTTTTCATAACACCCATCTTTGCAACAATATATAATTTATACTTGGTTAATTACAAAGGTACAAGTTTCATGCTTCCATACAAAAGATAACAAAATGATAGTTCCAATCCTGTCTAGATTTGTGGTGGATGGTCGTCCGCCACTTCTTTGCCTGAATCTGAAAATGTTAAATAAAGGGATGAGCTAAAAGCTCAATAGGTGGTGCCTAAGGCACACCTCTTATGACCCTGTGAATCCATACAAAGCATAGGAAAAAGAATAACGGGATCCTGCTGAGCTGGGGTACACATCCATAACCACAACGTTAACTATATACATAAACAAATATTATCCATATATGCAAATGAAGTGCAATGTCATGCCAATATCACTCCCCATTTTCCAAAACAAATCATTTTTGCCATTATAAACCTTTAATGCAACCCGGCCCATAGCACCTCTATGGCCACGAGGGAAGGATTGGCTAGCTTTCCCCGACCACATCGCACCTTCATGGCTTCGTTTGGTATAATACCCCTAATTTTAAAAGGATAGTCTTGGTTATTTTAAATATTTTAGTTCTTTTTTTTAATATTTTAATTTTATTATTTTCTTTATTGATATGACTTGGATTGGGAAAAGAGGTAGGGTTATTATTTAGCCTATAAATATATAACTATATGGTTAAAAAAGGGGACTATAAATATATCACGTAATATATTTTAGGGAGAGAGAGAGAAAGAAGGAAGAGAAAGAGGAAGAAGGAGGCTAGGGTTTTTATCAAATCCCTAAAGGCAAGTTCTTGTTCTATACTTTTCCTTTAATCTGTGAATTATATATCTCTAGTATAATCTTAGGATTTGTTTAAAGAACAATTAAAACTGAAATCTGTAATTTAATTGATCTAAACATAGGTTTTATGAATTTGGTTCATAATTGTTTTTGTTATATGAATTGATAAATTCCTGGGTTTGATCTAGTTTCTTTATGGATTTTTACATGTTTTAAATGATGTAATTTCATATCTGCGTAATGGAACCTAGAAGCATGCCTCGGAATTCTTAAACAATAAAGATTGGGTTCATAGTAGAAATTCTGGGTTGAATCGCGTAAACAGTGTTCGACTCGTTGTTACAGTGCTTGAGCATTGGAGGCAAAGCTCGAGCCAAGGATGAAAACTCGAGCCTTGAAAGAAAAGCTTGAGCCTTGGATGCAAAGCTTGAGCTATTGATGTAAAGCTCAAGCCATGGACAGGAAGCTCGAGCCATGGATGGAAAGCTCGAGCTATTAGGATAAAAGCTCGAGCCTTACCTGAGAATTTTTATAAATAGCGTTAAGTTAATCTTTATTGATTTTGAAAGGTCCTGAACATTAAATAAGGACTATGTATGAGTTTAAATAAATTCTAAACAGACTTAATTGTTACAATGCATGCTATTTGAGTTCTTTAAGGAATGAATGAAATTAATCTTTTAAATTTATTCTAACAACTGAGATTAAATGTTTAGCATGAATTGTATTTGGAGAATGCTTACCTGACTGTATAATAAAATATCAGCATATTTAAAATTCAGTTTGTGTAGGATATATGATGTAGGAAGCTTAAATAAATTATAAGTCGTTCCTATTCTGTGATAGCATGATATTCTATTATTATGTTTATTCTAATTATTTGATGTATTATTTTATTTGTTACATCAACTATTGGATTGTATGGATGTAATGCACCAGTATATGATGGTGGCATTTTAGGGACGGATTAACTTATCAGTTAAGTTCTACCTATTTTTGTATAAGTGAATGGATTAACTAAATTATTAAGTCCTACTTATATTCGTGTCAGGTTAACTAAACAAGTTGGATGATACATAGTGGACTAGTTTTGTAGTGGATATGATATATTATATATATATATAGATATATACCATGATATGAGCTTGAGCCTCAAGATTAATGGTTAGGGTGTGTATATTGCTAGGGATGTGTAGCTAGATATAGCATAGTTGTTTGCCTTGGTAGGTCTAGGTATTCATGCCCACTATATGTGCATTTTTACATGTTACCTACTCTCAGGTTGAGGCAACCCTATAGTCTGATGAGGTTCCTTTAGTGTATATATGTATTTATGGACTATGTAGTTATTGTATGGATTAACTATAGATATGTAGTTTCTTTGGTCTCTGTTTGGGTTGTCGTAGAAAGAACTTATTCGTGGGCCTAACCCACTATTATTTTTCAAGTGTTTGTCAGTTTCAAATATAGAGCTTGTTCGTGCTGAGCAGAGACAGTCCACGTCACTTTTACGATTCTACATAGGATTCTCTTTATGCTTTAGTTTCGGATTATATTTCTTTTCAGTTATTTCTGTTGGGATTATTATTAGGGGTCCATTGATGGATTCCCGAGTTGTAATAATATTAAAGGTTTTGGATATTTTAATTGGAGGATTAATTATTTATTTAAGGATTTATTATTCAGTTTTCTTTATTTATTCTTAATTCATTTTGTATTCTGTGTTTGATTAAATACTTTAATTATTTGATATCCCTTGGATCTCTGCTCGGACTTGATCACCCGTGGCTCTAAAATCGAGGGGTATCACAGTTGGTATCATAGCACTCTAGGTTCAAGTGTCTCTAGGGATCTATCGTTTTAAGACTTCCGCGTAGCGTATTCTTATATTTAGAGCCTAAGTTTAGGATTCATTGTATTCCTTTCCGGTCCACTTGAATCGTACTAATGTCTGTCTTTCTATGTTAACAGAATGGTTAACGCTAGAAAAAGATGGGACAATCAGAGAAATAGGCAGCGAAGAGGAGTGACACGTAGGCAGCAAGATTTCCTACGGCGTCAGCAAATGGATGAAGAGTAACAACTGCCTGGGTATTAAGAAAAAGATGGTCAGTTGCACAATGAGCAAGAGGAAGTCCAACAGACTCAGGAGTCTCAGGATTGGGGCTACAATCAGGGCAGGGATCCAGAGTATCCTCCCCATATAAATGACCTCATTGCTCGGGCTATAGAAGCAGGTGTAGTAGCTGCACTTCGCAATCAGCCACAAGTTTAACAAGTACCTATACCAGCACCAGTGGTTCAGACTGATCTTTGGGATAAGGCTAGGAGTTTTTTTACAAAGGGGAGCCCACCTGAGTTCTCAGGTTCCACCGATGCGAAAGTACCTCACCAGTGGAAGAAGGATATCGAGCGACATCTTCACATGGTTAAGTGCACAGAGGTTTCGAAGCAGATACTTGCTACCTTCAAGCTTGTCGGAGATGCACTCCAATGGTGGGAGTCAGTTACTACCGCGGAGGAAAGGACTTTATTGACCTATGATCAGTTTTGTGCTCGCTTCGATTAGAAGTACTTTCCATATGCAGTCAGGACAACTATGAAGATAGAGTTCCTTTATCTAGAGTAGGGGAACATGATAGTGGCAGAGTATGAGCAGCAGTTCACGCGCTTATCTCTATTTGCTCTAGAGAAGATGGATACTGAGGAGAAGAAACGTAATAGCTTCGTTAAGGTGCTTATGTGGTCTATTAAGTGATCTATTATAGGTAGTCCAGCCTACACTACTTATGCTCAGGTGGTAAATGCTGCTCTACAGCAGTATCAGTTGACTGTGGATTTTAGACAGGCTAGGGGTGAGAAGTGAGGTGACAGAGACTCTACTAATTAGCCAGCTGAGAAAGGGAATGACAATGGACACCAACACAATGATAAGGGCAGATTCCAGGGACAACGGTCTTAGAAGAAACACAAGGGTGGTTCAGATGCTCACAGAGATGGGGCACTTATTCAAAGGCAGCAGAATGGGAGACCACAGGTAGGACAGGGTCAGCCACTAGCTAACCAACAGAAGAGGAAATTTGGTACTTTCTAGGGGAGTTGCTATACTTGTGGAGAGTTTGGTCACACTTCCAGGCAGTGTCCTAAAGCAGGACAGGGATAGGAACAAAATGTGCAGCAGGGACAGAGGACACCATTATGTTTACCCGCTCCACAGATTCCACAGATTTAGGGACAGACATATCCGGCTTTACCAGCACCGCCACAGCCTCAAGGACAGGCACCGCAATAGTTATATTATGGTAGGGTGTATAACCCCATGCCACAGGATATTTAGGCGCTTCAGGCTATTGAGGGTATGTTTCCTATTCATGGTACATATGGCCGTGTTTTATTTTATACGGGTGCTACACATTTATTCGTGTCTAGTACTTTTGTTGCATTATCTGGGATAACTACACATTCATAAGTGCACACCAAATGTATATAATATATATATATATATATATATATATTTATATATATACATATATAAATAAGTAATGATGTACTGTAGAGATCCACTTAGTGCTTTGGGGTCACTATTGTCAAATTATATTAAGTTGAAATGTTGAATCCAATATCTCCACTTTTCCCCAAACTTCAAAAATAAATAAACTTTTTATTCAACCCATATAGATATTCTTTGCTTTGCACATTTTCTTTTTAGTGTTCGCGATTTTGTTCAAAATCTGTTTACATTATCGAGGGACATTCACCCATATAAGTGTAATCAAAATTTTCTCCCCAAACGATATGGGATATCAAAGTAGTATTAGAGCTGATCCCCTGCTGGAAATGGGGGGCGTATGTGAGTTGCGCTAGCTGTGCAGAATAGCTGTGGAATATAATATGGATAAGCAACCAATAACTTAAAGTGCAAGTCATGTAAAAAGTGAGTTTAGAGAGACACCAAATTTTTAGCGAGGAAACCCTGATTGGTATAATAGACCAATCGTTTTGGGAAAAACTGTAACGACCCGAAAAGATACCAAAATAATAGTAATAATAATAATTATTATTATTAATATAAAATATCGGTATGACTTTTGCAAAAAAAGTCCTTCTACAACCTGTTGAAATATATAAAATGCAATGACCTCACTTGGCCTTAAAACTAATCTATCATGTCCTAACACACAATGCAAATAATGTACCACATTCCCAAAATAACCACATACATATAAAAAGGTTCCGTTCCTCCATCACATCCAAACAAGGAATCACCAGTTCACTACCTAGTCCCATAATCCTTTACAAGGAACGTACTTTAATTACATCAATTTACAGTCCATGAAATACAACTGAAATCAAAAGTCCATAATTTACAACATTATACAAAATATACTAAAGTTTTACAGAATAGTCAAGATTTACACTTACAAAATATTAAAGTTCTAAAACAAAAATAATAAAATATAAATATTCAATCTCGTCTAAACTTGTGGTGGATGGTCGTCCGCCACCTCCTTTCCGTGTCCTGAAAAATATTAATAATAAAGGGGTGAGCACAGTGGCTCAGTAGAAGGTGCCAAAGACACACCTCTTGTGACCCCATGAATCTAGACAAGGAATAGGAAAAAGAACCAGGATCATGCCATTTTTGGAAAAATAATATAACCACAACATCAACAACAATAATCCAAGTCATAAACAAACCATGCTATGCTATGCAATGCAATGTCGCTCCCCATTTCCAAAACCTTTTCCGTCATCATTTCTAAACCGTTAGTGTAACCCGTCCCATAGCAACTCTATGGCGGCACGAGAGAAAGATTGACTACTGTCCCTGACCCATGGTAACCCCGTGGCATTATTTGGGCCTTCGTAATTCAACCATACTTGGAAAATCTCCCCAGTTCCCTCTAGGCCACACTAACACCGCGGTCTCTAGGCAACTCCTAAGCAGCCGGGTTTTCGCAAACCCTTTCAAAACTTTTTCCCCAAAACCTTTTTCATTTCCTTTAAAACACTTTTCCCATTTTATGCCTAATGCCATACATGAGTGCATCATGCCTTTTTCGTGCCATGTCAATATTCATATTATACATCTTATTCAAGCCTAAACCAATTAGCATGCTTTACAAGAAATACCTTAAACATACCATACTTTTTATTCAAAAATAATCCAACAAGTTAAGCATACCAAACATGAAATAATTCCATATAAGCATGTTTTCTACACAATACATCATCTATATATAGGAATTCACATAGTTATAAAAATCCTTGATGATAATATAATAATTTTCAAGAATTAATCCTAAATAAGCATGTTATACATCCAATTATAAAGATAACTCATAGAAATCAAAGAGTTTTGTGGATTAGAACACCCCTATCTCACTACATAAAGAAAATCCCAATTCAGCCCGAGAAATTTGAAATCCCAAGTGCCCCAAATTGAAAATTTCTCTGATCAATATGAGGCCCACGACGAGCTCTTCAACTTTGCTTTAAGTGGCAAAGTCTAATTCCTACTAGTTAAGCCTAGATCAAGGCTTAAAATTTGTGAGTAAAAAAAGAAAAGAAAAGTTATAAGGGAGAGAGATACAAACGTGAAGAGAGAGAGATAGAATGGCCTGGTAATGGCCTTTGGCCATTTTAATAACCAAAATAAAAGGGGTGGGTCCCACGGATCATATAACCAATTCCATTTCTCAATTCCCACTGAATTCGGCTATAACCTTCTTTTTCTTTCCATAACCTTCATCAACACACAACATCAACACCACATACAAATAAATATATATATATATATATATATATATATATATATATAATATTATATAATATGTTACAAAGACAACCAAATCCATGGGACACGCACTTACAATATCAATCTTTTTTTCTCAATTCTCTTCAATTTCGGCTACTACTTTACTTTAGCATAGAATATATATATATATATAAAACTAAATCAACCCATCAGCACTACATATATTTAAATCATATATATAAGCAACAACAAATCAATTCCAACATTAAATATTTCAATTGGGTAATCCATTTATAATTAAATAATTAATTATGACAACTAAAAATCATAAAATAAATTAAATCTTAAAAAATCGGGTTGTCACATTCTCTACCACTTAAAAAGAATTTCGTTCCGAAATTCTGATCCAACAGTTTCCGCATACCCAAAAATATCCAATCCCAACTTATCCCTTAAAGGATACACAAAACCCCAGACAAGGAATCTTATCCATTGCACAATCAAGTTCGAACTCAAATCTACACATCCCTGTCAGACCAAGCACTCGCTATCTACCGCATAGTTATACCATCGCATAACCGCACCAACGACTACCAACTGCACTATACGACAATCATCATACTAAACAACTACAAGATGGCTAAAC
Organism: Cornus florida; assembly: GCF_030987335.1. Lineage (NCBI taxonomy): Eukaryota > Viridiplantae > Streptophyta > Magnoliopsida > Cornales > Cornaceae > Cornus > Cornus florida. The sequence continues at coordinate 21,928,326 of NW_026775576.1, forward strand.
AACAAATCTCCCAACGACTACATAATCATGAGTCACCAGAACAATAAAACGTACTGTCCTGTATCCATGACCTAAACCCTTAAAACGAGATCTTCGATAATCAAATGGTCGAACTACAACCCTTTATCGGACATTTGTCCTACCTACAAACCTCGTCACCTGAGACAAATCACTTAAATCTATAAAACACCATTATCTCAAAGGTCTTTCCCTAACTAGATCTACACTGTCACACTGACACAACATGTAATACTGTGCTCTCACTGTCTCTGACAAATCGAAACAATCATTGACCTTTGACCCGACATCGTACAGAAGAGGGACTGATTCAGGAGAAATGGTTGGCCAGGCCATTCTTATCATCGATCCGACCTCAACACAGACATCGTTCTTGTCCTCAGGTCTAAACCTCAAACACAATCTCACATAGTCCATAAACAACCATGAGATCCACTCACTATCAATCAATCGCTCTACGTTATCTCAACAATTATACAATCACATACCTGCTCTAAAAATTCCAATCATACCTCAATCACACAACCATAACAAGTTAAAAGCAACACGACACCAAATATCACAATCATTGACCCACATAAACCAATCTCTCACAACACCCATACTAGGTAGCCAACTCCCTAACATCATTCGATTCAATTCCTACCTCATCAAAACACACAATGCGACTATCTCATGCCTGAGATCTCAAAACCAAAGTCAATCTTTTCTATTATTCCTTAACGGAATCCCATATTCACCTTCTTCAGTCACGTAATTCTAAGGAGATATCGACACTTATCCTCAAGACACTACTCAAATCAAATGTCTATGAGAACATCCATATATATAACTCACATCACATCACCTAATCATCCTCGAACTTCTAGTTCACGACACATCCCCTAGCCATTACCGCTAGTACCACACTAGAAACACACAATTCCTATTTGGCAACTCGTGCCTCACACATCACCGGTCAAAACCACTCTCAGAACAAGCACCAATAAAACAAAAGACTTCATCTCCCTCCATGGGAGTGAGTTGACTATCCCAACCAAACCTTTACCAATGAAATCTAATAGCATAACGAACCACACACGGGTCCGCCCATCTACGGATGTACATAACTCCTAAATAGATAACAAGACTCTCAACCAACAACATCCTTGTCAGGATCAGAACAAATGAAAGGGTAATGAACCCCACACTCACTAGAGACTAACAACTCGTACCTGAATGCACCTGACAGCCTATCACGTGCTGCTCACCAATCATCCAACTGTGGATACCCAATCTCACCTGAGATGAAATGAACTCCTTATACACAAGGAGGAGAACCAACCGGATACCCGTATAGAACTATGAACTCAAACATAGGCGACCTCGCCACTAAAGGACCGTCATACAGTATCAACACTAGAACCTTGCATACGTTACACCACAATACCCATGCTAGCCAAAACTAATCAGGTTCATACCACCTATTCATCGAGTACTAGGATACAACTTACAACACAACCATCAGATAAGAGCACTAATGCTCACAACGTACCAACACTAGAAACAATCATAGACCTTCAGACACCGCGTCCTATTCCATCTGGAACCAAGCACTCCTAAATGACAACCTTTATACTATACAATGATAGTAGATCACCCATTCTATCTCTACCTTTCTAGGCGACACTCCCTCAAACACCGTGCACACAAAACCCGTGACTTCAGTCACAGTAATCCACAGACTAGTCAAAAGGAAAAAAAAAAAAAAAAAAAAAAAAAAAAAAAAAAAAAAAAAGTGTCTATATGGCAACATCGTCCTCACTGGCTCTAAGGAGTAAGCCGTCCATAATCATCTCAACTGGCGCACAATCCCATCTCCTACCTGACAACACACAACAAACAAGTCAAAATCTCTAAACCATTCTCGGATCATACCTTAAAATATTCTGCTCAACAGTACTAAACATCACGCCATAGCGCTTCTACTACCGTCATCCTCAAATGACAACTCGAACTCATGTCCCACCGACTCAATAAACTACCGCCAATCGATCTTCCCTCAAGCATCCCTAGGATAACAACATCACAACAAAAGAGTATGCCTCACTCTCGATACTCCTCATAACAACCACTACTTGCCACTAGGAAAGAATTTTCATATGGCCATACCATGCTGACAATTCCAAAAAGGAAAAAAGAGCACTAAAACCAAAATGCTCAACACCCAACCGTCTCCTCAAAGCTATTAACAACACAATTAGTCACTAGCATTTAACCGGTTACTCGAACCACTCTTCCTAAGGCAATCTACATGCCTAAACTAGAAAACTTCATGCCCTAAGTTCAACATCATTACCTCCTCTCTTCACCGTTCCTCAGAACTCCCTTGGCCCCAACAAAAGTCAAATGGGGCTACCAGCTACACCTATGGGATCACCCTCGTCCCAATCATTCTAATCATTAGTTTATCTCTTTGGATCCTCAAACAACAAGTATCACCTCCCGATACTCCAAACGCAATATGAAATACAACCCCAGTCCATAGCTTTCAATTTTCAAGACACAATCCATTCGGTAATACAGTATATATCATCTATCACTTCATCCGCAAACGATCAAGCACTTCAATGACCCCAAACAACTCTCCAAGAGTCAATTACCTGCACATTTCTGTAGCTATCCGAAATAGGAATCACTCATCGACAAACTAGTCTCTAAAACAGACTCTTACAACCCATAAACTGAATCATATCAAATAATTGATCACCCAATACTCGCATGACTTCAGTCAGTGCCTACACCACCCTAGACTCACAGAGTCCAACAAGTCCCCTTGACAATCATGACCAACACGCTTCCTCGGACCATACCAGAATACCCAAAATACATGCCTACAACCCATAGATTACACTCGTGACTCTAGTAACCTCTATTACACCCAGTACGAACCGATTCGAAGAGAACCTCAATACCAAATCGTGACCCAAGTCATAAACACTAACCCCCTAAAGTCATACCTTTCTCCCACAAAACCCTCACTCGAACACCTGACCTCCACGGTCACAAGAACCCATACACCGATGTATGAAACTCATATACAACATAGACACCGTGCCATGAAATACGAACCTGCTCTAGAGTCGTGCTCTAAGCACCGTATAAAGATGACTACACACCAAATAGCTCAATCCACGAGCTAGAAGTCCACGTCCTTCGTTCGATAAAAACCAGCACCCAAACAACCCTGGAGCAATTGAGCTCCTTGCCTACTCAGGTTAAAACCTACACAACCATCCATACCATAACAAGTACTCTACTGTACCAATAACCATCCCATGCTTAACCGTATATACATATAGACATATATATAATAGTAACAAGATAACCAACACCCTAATACAACCGTGATCTTTCATTTCAAATTTGAAACAATCTGTCACGATACTATAGGAAACATGCTTACATATACCATGCTCACTACTTGCCACATTATCATTTAAAATAAAACTGCACACACAATGCCTACCACTTGCTGTTACCACCTAAATCACACTTGTAATCTTATCATAATTAACATGGTTTCAATCATTTATACATTTCGTCGACATGGCCATATAACACACATTTTAGCAACTAAACACGTAAGCATGTGGACACTTAGTAAATAAACATGCCCTTATAAAACCGTAAACATATAAGCAATTAAACAAATAAGTATGCTTCTTAAATAACAAACACTTTAACACATAGGCACATAAACTTTCACCCAACTCTAGGTAGACTTCTACCCGTCGTCCTAATGGTTTTTAAACCATCGCTCTGATACCAAGTTTGTAACGACCCGAAAAAATACCATGCAAAATAATAATAATAATAATAATAATAATAATAATAATAATAATAATATAAAATTTTGTCATGACTTCCGTAGAAAAAGTCCCTCTACAACCTGTTGAAATATATAAAATGCAATGACCTCACTTAGCCTTAAAACTAATCTATCATGTCCCAACACGCAATGCAAATAATATACCACATTCCTAAAATAACCACATACATATAAAAAGGTCTTGTTCCTCTATCACATCTAAACAAGGAATCACCAGTTCACTACCTAGTCCCATAATCCTTTAAAAGGATCGTACTTTAATTACATCAATTTACAGCCCATGAAATACAGCTGAAATCAAAAGTCCATAATTTACAACATTATACAAATTATAAAAAGTTTTACAGAATATTTAAGATTTACATTTACAAAATATTAATGTTCTAAAACAAAAATAGCAAAATATAAATCTCCAATCCCATCTAAACTTGTGGTAGATGGTCGTCTGCCACCTCCTTTTCGTGTCCAGAAAAATATTAATAATAAAGGAGTGACCACAATAGTTCAGTAGGAGGTGCCTAAAACACACCTCTTGTGACCCCGTGAATCCAAACAAATAATAGGAAAAAGAACTGGGATCATGCCATTTCTGGGAAAAAAATATAACCACAACATCAATAACAATAATCCAAGTCATAAACGAACCATGCCATGCTATGGAATGCAATGTCATGTAATATCGCTCCCTATTTCCAAAACCTTTTCGGTCATCATTTCCAAACCGTTAATGTAACACATCCCATGGCAACTCCACAGCGGCACGAGAGAAGGATTGGCTACTGTCCCTGACATTTAAGGCCCAGGTAATTCAACCACGCTAGGAAAATCTTCCCAGTTTCCTCTAGGCGACATTAACGCCACGGTCCCTAGGTAACTCCTAGGCGACCGGGTTTTCACAAACCATTTCAAAACTTTTTCCTCAAAACCTTTTTCATTTCCTTTAAAACACTTTTCCCATTTCATGCCTAATACCATGCATGAGTGCATCATGCCTTTTTTCGTGCCATCTCAATATTCATATTATACATCTAATTCAAGCCTACACCACTTAACATGCTTTACAAGAAATACCTTAAACATACCATACTTTTTATTCAAAAATAATCCAGCAAGTTAAGCATACCAAACGTGAAATAATTCCATATAAGCATGTTTTCTTCACAATACATCATCTACGCATAGGAATTCACATAGTTATAAAAATCCTTGATGACAATATAATAATTTTCAAGAATTAATTCTAAATAAGCATGTTATAAATCCAATTATAGAGAGAACTCATAGAAATTAAAGAGTTTTGTGGATTAGAACACCCCTACCTCACTAGATAAAGAAAACCCCAATTCAGCCCAAGAAATTCAAAATCCCAAGTGCTCCAAACTGGAAATTGCTCTAATCAATATGAAGCCCATGACGAGCTCTTCAACTTTGCTTTAAGTGTCAAAGTCTAATTCCTGCTAGTTAAGCCTCGATCAAGGCTTGAAGTTTGTGAGCAAAAAAAAAAGAAAAAAGTTACGAGGGAGGAAGATACAGACGTGAGGAGAGAGAGATAGAATGGCCTGGTAATGGCCTTTGGCCATTTTAACGACGAAAATAAAAGGGGTGGGTCCCACGGATCACATAACCAATTCTATTTCTCAATTCCCACTGAATTCGGCTGGAACCTTCTTTTTCTTTCCATAACCTTCATCAACAGACAACATCAGCACTACAAATATATATACATATATATATTTATAAAATATGCTACAAAGACAACCAAACCTATGGGACCCGCACTTCCAATATCAATCTTTCTTTCTCAATTCTCTTCAATTTCAGCTGCTACTTTCCTTTAGCATAGAATTAATATATATATATATATATATATAACTAAATCAACCCATTAACACTACATATATATACATCATATATATATGCAACAACAAATCAATTCCAAACTATTAAATATTTCAATTGGGTAAATCCATTCCTAATTAAATAATTAATTATGACAACTAAAAATCGTGAAATAAATTAAATCTTAAAAATTTGGGTTGTCACAAAAACCTCGAGGATTTATGTAGTCCGGAGCAAAAATATCTGCTATGTTTGAAGCAAAGTACAATCAACTCTGACTAAGGCTCACACCCTATCGTTTTGTCAAAAATCAATGGTTGACCTTCAATGGCTTTGCGACTCCCTTGTCCAACAGCTCTCGACTTCAGGCTTACTCTTGATCTCTATAAAAGGATCGCCGGTAGATCAACCAATCCTCTACAAATGTTTTGATCCCTTCGAAGTCTGATCTTCTCCCCATTTTCTTAATAAACTAAAATTTTGAAGTAGAAATGAAATTCTGTTTTACGATCTATAGATATGGAATCTTCAATCATGGAAATCCCGATTGAATAATGAATAACAACCAAAATCACTTAGTGTATAGCTAGTTATGTGTTCTCAAAAATAGAAAAATGATAAACTCTCAAAAACTCACACAAAGGCTCTCTTAGGGTTTAGAATTTTGCAATAAAAACTTTATTCTTAATTATGTTTGAATGTGAGTTTATATAAAGAATTAGAGAGTCCTATTAGGGTTAAAAACACCTTTAATTTCGTGCTCAGACATCCCTCTAATTCAGATAAAAAAAGGTAATAGAAGTTGGCAAAAATAAAAACTTTCCTTTTTGGTTAAGGAAACTGCTACCGGTTGGATTTTTCCAGAAAACTGTTTTGGTGCAGGAAATACAACCGGTTTAAGAGTGAAGTACAATTGGTTGAATTTTTCCCGAGCAGTGTTTTGGGGCAGGAAATGTAACCGGTTCAAGAGTGAAGTACAATTGGTTGAATTTTTCCCGAGCACTGTTTTTGTGCAGGAAATGCAACCGGTTCAAGATTGAAGTGCAACCGGTTGAATTTTTTAAAAACCCTAAGTACTCAAAATCCAAATTTTAGCTTACTCTTCTAAGTGATCCTCACACACATACCTTGACTAAATGTTGTTCATCATCAAATCGAAGAAGTTGTGAGTAGCTTCTTTTGAGTTTTTTGCTTCCGAAATCGAGACTCAATATAAATGAAAAATTACAACTTGATCTGAACTTTATTTTGATTACCGAAATATGCCAATTACAATTTTATATCTCACAATCTCTCCCTTTGGCAATTTCGTGACAAAACACTTAGACAAACCATAATCTACCCAAGCAAAAAAGATAAATTACAATTGTGCCCAAATATAAATAGCGGAATCAAAACTCTTCATAAAACCTTTATAGTGCTTTAAGTCGCTTCAAGATTTAAATATGTAATCTACATAAGAGTTAAACTACACTACTAGTGAATATTTAATAAAGATAGAATAAAATTCATACTCCTCCTCAATGAATATGTCTCAGCCTTAAGCATATATTTCTCCCCCCTTTTGTAAGAAATTGACAAAGGAGTCAAAAAAACAATGGGAAAAATAGAGATAATATTCAAGTAAAGAAGCAACTAAACACACAGATAACAAAAGAATGACTATATATAGAAGCAGAGAAGTAAAGCCAGTCATAGTCAGAGCAAAACAGATAGCTATCTAACACATGCATAGTAAGTAGCACAAAAAATATCCAAAACTTGGCTTTAATGCTAATAAGATTGAAAAAAGGTTTGGATTGGTTTGTTAAACTAATGATCAAATTAAATCATGCAATGGAAATTAAGCTAAATGGAGTAGAGTTTAAGAAATAGGAGAGGAGTCTTAGGGCATATGAATCACCACTAAGCTCATTCACTAAACCACAAGCCTTCAACTGGGGAAAATTTATGTTATAAACAAAATGTGGCTAGAAGCACACATCAATCTAGAGAATAATATAACTTGGACTAATAAGCATGGATTATCAAATTCAAGCACGGATTGTCTACTTAACTACAATTAAAATGCAATTAAACTACAATTAAACTAAAGGTGTAGTGCAATCCATCAAGCATAAGCATAATCCATCAAATTGTTCAACAAGTGTAGCCAATAAAAATCATGCATAGCCATCACTAAACACAATTACAAAAAGTATATAGTGTAGAGATTGATTTTCAATTAATTACACATAAGACAATATGCAATCAACATAGAGAATCAATAGGAAGAATTAAACAATAGAAATCCTTGGTACAACCAAGTTTTTATATGCACAAGGCTATAACATCAATTACAACATTCAAATCCCCAAAAAGATGAAAGATAAGGGTTTAGATTACAAGCTTAGGGCTCATCTAAGCCCTAAGGAGAAGTTTAGTCACTCATGGAGGGTATAGATATCATCAAGGAGTCTTCTAGATCCATCTCCATGCCTTGCTTCATCTTCTTCCTCTTCTTCTTGCTTGAAACCCTAGAGAGAGTGAATCTAGAGATGTTCTTGCCTCCACTTCAAAACCCTTATTTCTAGAAAGATATTTCTACAAAACTAAAGCTAACAAAATGAAATAATAGCTAACCCTTACAAATTTGGTCCAATCCCCCTTTTATATGCGACTCTTGGAGCCCAAAACAGGTCAGAAATAAGCCCCAAAATGAAACAATCCCGTAACACCTTGGTAGGTGAAGATCCTGTAAAAACCGAGCAAAAATATCCTGCTAGCACAAGTTGCGACCGATCGTAACTTGGTTGTGATCGATCGCAATGAACTGTCATGTTCTTCCTTATCCTATTATGGCGCTGACGTGGCTGCGAACAATCGCGATTAAGTGCGAACGATGACTTAGCTTTGCGAACGATCGCAGCTTCTGCGAATGATGGGCTGAGGCCATTTTTTGGACTTTTCTTGGTGCTTTTACTTGACTCCAAAAGGACTTTAATGAACTATTTTAAGTCCGTTTGAACCTTATTGACCTGAAATTGACAAAAACACAAATTAGGACTAAAACGGGAAAGTAAAGATAGATGAAGGGTCTAAAATACCCAAGATTAGAGCTGAATATGTGCATATTTTAGCACTTATCAAAGTTGTTAAGACTTATATGTGCGGACATCCTCTTTATGTATAACCGCATTTGAGAAAAACTTTGAGCACTGAGAAGATAGTTTACAGACCCACTTGCCCCTTTAGAATGGAACTATGAATCTTGTATCACTTTTAGTGAAGGATGTACCAATTTTTAGTGCATTGTGTTTCTCTTTTAGTGTGGATGAAATTAGTGATACTTTCTCACCTTTTAAATAGAAGGTTCGGGGTTCAAATACTCGTATGAACAAAGTGAGTTTGTAAATTTCACTTTTAGTATGGATGCAAATTAATGACACTTTCTCACCTTTTAAATAGAAGGTTTAGGGTTCAAATACTCGTATGAACAAAATAAGTTTGTGAATTTATTTTTTAAAAAATAAAAAAGTAGTAAATATTAGAGGTGCACCGGGATAGATTGACGGTACCATTTCATATTTTAAGGGGAAAGGCGGTATGATAATCAGTAAACATAGAAAATCCATGTATATAAGTAAATATATGTGTGTACATTTTTGGGAGGAGATTTTCGCATTTCCCTTTTCTATACTTACGTTCCACTTGCCCTTTTCTTCCAAAAAAATATGCCAAGAAGGCATCTAAACTTATTAATCATCATTCTTTATTTTATAATACCATAACTACCCTTTATACTATAAACTTTAACTTTTTTACCTTCTTTATTCTTTTAGTACTTTTTGTTTTTTGAATTCTTCAAAAGAGATAATATATTCAACAGAGAAAAATTAATTTTTGGATTTTTTTTTTTTTTTTTTTTTTTATATCTTGTCAAAAGATAATTTATTCAACACGGATAACCTTTTTCTTTCTTTTTTTTTTTCATGACAAAAAACTAATTTATTCAACAAAGATAATTTTTTTTTGGTTATGTTAAAAGTGATAATTATTTAACGGAGATAATTTTTTCAATATATATATATATATATATTGGGTCTTGTCAAAAGAGAAAATTTATTTTTAACATTTTTTTAATTTTTTTTTTTTTTTTTTGGGAGGGGGGTATTTTGTTTTTGGGGTCATGAGATTGTAAACATTAAAATTGGAAAAAGAGGAGGGGGAGACTAACCATATCTGAAAGAGTAGTTATGCAATTTTTAAAAAGTTATTATTCACTAAGATAATAGTGTCATTTTCTTTTAAATAGGAGTGTGATGAACCGAGGGGGGGGGGGGGGGTTGGGTGAATTTGTTCTTCTACAAATCTTCTTCTATCATTTAGACAAGTACACACATTCAAATGAAGGCTCACACATTCAGACACAAGTACACAGTGATTTTACAAGGAAAATCTCTCTCAACTAGAGATAAAAAAACCTTAGTTCTTGGCCTCAGCTAAAGTAAGCCCACTAGTTGTGTTACAAGATGATACACATTCAGCTGTCTCACACTCTGCATGCACCCTTGCATAAGTTGAAACACTAGTTTTCTCACTTTTATGCACACAACACTCCCCCTGTCCTAAGCACCCTTGCTTAGACCAATAGCTCTCTCAAATCTTCAATTACATGAAAACATGCTAATCAACTTCATACAATAACTGTTACGAATAGTAAGAATGAAATTACAGCTTAAAGATGAAGAACAGTTGAAACCCTAGCTTAACTTCTATAGAATCTGAGGTTTGATATGTCAATTCACAATGCAGCTTCACCACATACTAGACCATGGTTTCCACAGCCTTAACTCAACTAAGTACAATTGTTCAGATGATAAACTTAATGAACTCAACAAGGTATATCAGCTTCAATGCACACCAGGCTCAAATTCTAGAGAGAACTTTAACCGGCTTGGTCTTCAAGAGTAATAACCAGAATGGATCCTTGTTCAATTTAATCAATGGCTAATATAGCTCCCAATCATCAATCTACACTTGCTCAAATTATAGCCATGAAGTATTTAGCAAGGTAACAAAGTATTAAGCTCAAATCAGTAACCTGTGCACCAGAGAACCTTAAATCACAAGGTTTGAGTACTCAACTTCTGGAATCCTTCAAGTATACTTCCTCCATTAGTTATCACAGCTCCAAATCACAATATATGTTAAATTACAGGTGTACTTAAGCAATAACCAAAGATAATAATGAAAATGCAGCTTAAGGTACCCAATTACACAATTTCTGTAAAATCTATGATTGAAGGGTAAAAAGGTAATTTATCCTAAAACCTGACCTGAACTTTATTCACATAGACTTGATTCAACTAACCAAACCTGCCCAGGTGATTGTCAATACAAAGATAGAAAGTTATATTAAAAGCACTTCACAAATCAAGCTCGTTTCTATAGAAAACCTTGTTTTCAAAGGTTTGACAACTTAGAACCCATGTGGTCACTTTTCTGAAACAAATCTAAGATTATACTGCCTTAAATCAACATTATAATCATACTCAAATGATATACATTCATGTAAGAGCAAGATATATCATTAATAAACTTAATAACAATAGCTATGCATCAGAAAACCAGATTCGAAAAGGTTTGAGACATGAAAACTTACTGCAGCTCAAATGTGTACATATAAGCATGCACCTTCTGCAAATGTGAAATGGACAAATACACTTATCTAAACATTGCTCCAGCTCCAGAAATGACCACTGCAACTTTGGACCTCTTCAACCTCACCTTTGTATCAAAAAATCATAATCTGCCACTTCCATATGAATCATCAAGAATATATGAACTTCAATGTAACATTCTGAGATGGATTTTAGCTTTAATGAACAATGAAAACTTAACAACACTATGCTCATTCTTGACTTTTGAAAAATACCTCAATGGCAGCTCACTATTTTAGCCTCCTCTTGTGTACTTTTCCGCAGTAGCAATAAGGGTATATTTATAGGCACACATTCATAAGATGGTGCAACCCTAAAGAGGAATGAGGGCATATGAGATCCACCAATCATAGTAGAGGGAAGTGTACTGACATTCTCTGAGTGAAAAGACACTTTTACCCCTGCCAACTCACTTCTTTTGTCATGTAGTGTACACCCATTTTACAGCTCGTATATGAATGCAATATCTGAAATATTACTACTATCTTGAGGCCAAGGAAGTGTATATCTTTCATCTCTCTCTCTTGGACAACAGAGGTATGTGTCAACACCTTGTTCTTCATACTGAATTGACCATACATGTCACTTAAACCATAAAACTGTTGCAACAGCATGTGTAGAAGCAATTCAAACAAGAATTTGAACTCTGCAATGCAAGGCAGTACCTCAAACTCGTGTATCAAGTTCACACACACATGTATAAAGACTAAACTACTCATATGAGTGACTGACTATACAATGCACATGCCTACACCAGTAAAATAAGCTTCAAAGGCTACAAACAACCTACATTTGGACATTATAGCATAATGTACCTTCTTCAATGATTTTTCAATGGCTTCATATAATATTAAAATGACTTTAATACCCTTGTTTATGCCAGAAGTAAATAAAAGCATATCCTACATTGAAGAACACAACAAAACCATACATTTGATCATGCTTTTGACATTAAAAAGGGTAAAACATAAACAACCAAGAACCAACAAAGTGCAAATGTAGAGTAGGGAGTGTGAATAATGGTATAAAACCCTCCTAAACTATAACTCCTTCAAATGAAAATTTCTAGTATATATACGAAATACTCTAAACTTTTTATATTTAATAATGATTTTCTACTTAAAATTTTGTAAAGGGGATCATATAGAAAACTTTTGTATTTTTTGGGAACTAGCAAAAAACATGTGCTTGAGGGAAGTTTTTGTTATGTAGCCATATTCATCTTTGTATCAAGTTTTAATTAATCACTATTTGTAAAACAAATAAGAGATCTGAATGAATATATAATGTAGGTGTAGTTTTTTACACCCGAACACTTAAGAAAATAAATTAAAGAAATTAAGAACAAGAAGGTGGAGACAATACACAATTTTGACAAGAGAGAATAGTATGATTGGAATTCGATCCCTTTATTTTCTCATTCATACTTTACTTATAAGCTTGTACAAAGAATTACATGGAGCAGTTACTGGCAGTTTTTTGAACGTAGGCGTTTATGGCCCCTGATCTTGCGGCCCTCTCTTTTATGGTGGGCATTATGGAATTTTCGGTTAGCCCCGCTTTGGCTTTTCCCTGGCTCGCTTCATGTCAAGTGGAGAGTCCTTCGTTAATAGGGCTGACTTGATATATTTGCTAACCTTTCTTATTGGGCTTCGAAATGGTACTGGGCTTTAGGGCGATTTTAGTTGGTAATGCGCTCTACATTCATTGATATGTGGTGTGCTGTGATTGGTGGGGAATTTTCCCTCCACACTTTGCCCCTAATTCCTTTTATGAATTGAATTTATAAATAGAATCGTAACTGTTTTTAGGAAATGGAGAAGTTTTTGCGGCTGTTACTACTTATCATTACCATTTGTGCTCTCTATTTTTGGGGTCTCGTGCTTGCCTCTTCATTATCTGCTTCACTTTGCCTATATATTGTGTTTTCATCATTCGAGTATTTGTATCTGTTATCCCGTCTCTGAGTTAAGCAAGAATCCGACCACTGATGCGTCATCTTTTTTCGTCTGTCGAAGATAATTATTCTTCTATTCTTTTTGTCATTATAAGTCAAGAAAGTAGTGAATGAACTAATAGTGCTCATGCATCCGATTCTGAGTTGGGGTGCGGTGAGTTCGAGTATTTATGTCGAGGGTCTTATAATCTTCCCTCTGGATATTGTAGAAAGGAAATCTTTTTCAATTGCACAGTTGAGAAAAAAAAAAAATGTTCCTTCTGATGTTACCCTTAAGGAGTATGATCATGATTTGAACTTTAGTACCGGCGAGGGTTTGGAAGAAGGCGAGATGCTCTTCTCTGCTTTGCACTTCCTTGCCTTTCGATTTTCCCTTAACCCTTTCTATCTTCGGGTACTATCGGTGTTGAATTTGGCTCCCCTTCAGGTTAACCCTAATTTTTTTCACATCCTTTCTTTCCTTCTTGCTTTGAAAAGTGTTCGAGGTTTAACCTTGAATCTTGCTGATCTTTTATTCTGCTATACACTTGATAGAACGAAAGGTGGAGAGGGTAGGTTCCACTTTCATTCTAGGTCGAGTAGAGCCCTTTTCTCTCATCTTAATACTTCTGACAAAGAGTGGAAAGATAAAATTGTCAAAGTCGGAGGGACGTGGCGCTCTTCGTCCGCTCAAGATTTATTTATTCAGATGAGCTTTCATGCCCCATCCATTCCTGCATTCGATGATTTGGGCAAGTCTTCTTGCTTTGTCTATGTCGTAAAGCATTTTTGTTATATTTATGACTTCTCGGGTCACAAAACCAACTTTTTCCCTTTGAAATTTGCAGATAACTGCCCTGAGTATTTGCAGGTGAGCTTCTGGAGTGACGTTCCTTCTGCTAAGGTCCTTCTCTACTCTTCTCTTCTTGAGGCAATGTTTAGGGATTCTCCCATAATTGTTTAAAATCCTAAGGAGCCTATCAACCTTGACGGTTCTGATACTGAGGCTAGCCTTGTATCGCCTGCCCCTCTTCTTCTTTCTCAATCAGCGATAGAACTTCTTCCTCCAAAACCTTGTATGACTAGGAAAGAGTGAGAGACAGCTGCTAAATTACTGCAGGAGAGGAAGAACGCCTTTGTTGAGGAGGGCAAGTTCTCCTTTTCTCAGATCAGAAAGGGTTCAGTCTGTTCTAGGGCACAAGCGCCCTTCTGCGAAGGATGATTCTTCTTCTAAGTGCCCCAAGCTTATGGCTGGGGCTTTCGGGGGCAAAGGTGCCCAGTCCCTGGTTCTGCTGACGTTGTAAGGGTTGACTTTGCAGGGTCCACCGAAAGGTGGTTCCCTTAGATGCTGAAGGCTGATGGCTCCCCAATCACCATCGGGGACTCTGGAGCCGAGGACCCGGAGACGCTAATAGGCTTGACCAGAAGGATATGGCCGCCTAGGGATGAGATTCTGTAGCAACAGATTAGTGTCGATGATCTCCTTTCCCTTGCTCCCAAGTCCATCATAGAGGTAATCTTGCTTGACTCCTCTCTTTGGCTTCTTTGTTCTGACTTCTTGATAACATTTTGCTCCCTTTTTGTAGAGTTCTTTCTTGATGTTTGCCTTTATGAAGAAGCTATCAGCTAATTCTTTTCAGGAAAATCAATCGGCTGCCCTTTAAAAGAGGGTAAATTTTTCGGAGGCTTCTCTTGTTGAGGCTAAGAAGGAGAAGGCTTAACAGCTCAAGTCAATTGAGTATTTTGAAAAGAGGGCAAAGGATCTTGAGAACAAGGCGGCTGAACTTGATTTACAGCTTGGGAAAGCAAATTCTCTTATCCAGACCTGCAAAGATGGGGGTTTGGAGATGTTTAATAGCTTCTCCCAAATCGCGAATCTCCGTTATACCAAAGGATTTAGGCTTGGCTTTACTCAGGGGTAGCTTCTTTTTGAAGAGAGGGATTATGGTGATGCTGATGAGCATAATGCCGAGCAAAGACTTTTGATTATCGGGGAGTATGCTAATCCACCCGCCAATCCTAGGGAGATTGAGTTTGCTGCTCTGTTGAGGGGTGAGGTGGAATTTGAGGTTTTGCCCCCTTTTCAGTATCCCTCAAGCTCATTTGGGCTTGTCCTCTTTGGCTATTGATGCTCCTTCTTCTATTCTACTCCTGCTAGAGTAGAATTGGTTGATGCCTTCGCGCATAAGTTTAATACAAAAGGTGGGGCTGAGCCTGAGGGTGATCCTGAAAACAAATAGCTGATGTATATATTTTATTTTTTATTTTTTATGGAGGTGTAGGGTATGTCCTGCCTCCATTATAAAAAAATTTGTTTCAATAGAATCTCACTTTCCTCCGTACTTCTTTTGATTGCTCAAACTTAATGAAGTCTTTGTGAGAATGGATTTCGTGGCCGTTTAGCCTTTTTTGGACTTGACAAACTTTTTGATCAAATCTAATGAGGTGCTCAGCTCTTTGTGCCTTAGCCTGTTGCCACGATCGACACTTATGGCTATTCGACTTTTTTGAACTTGATCAATTTTTTTATCAAATTTGATAAGGCGTTCGCTTCTTTGGGCTTTTGCCTGTTGTGGCGATCGGTACTTATGGCCATTCGGCTTTTTTTGACTTGACCAATTTTTTGATCAAATCTGATGAGGCATTCGGCTCTTTGGGCCTTTGCCTATTGTGGCGATCGGCACTTTTGGTCGTTCTGCTTTTTTAGACTTGATCAATTTTTTTATCAAAGGCATTCGGCTCATTGGGCCTTTGCCTATTGTGGAGATCGGCACTTGTGGTCGTTTGGTTTTTGTGGACTTAACCAATTTTTTTATTAAATCTGATGAGGCGTTCGGCTCCTTGGCCCTTTGCCTGTTGTGGTGATCGGCACTTGTGACCATTCGGCTTTTTTTGACTTGACCAATTTTTTTATCAAATTTAATGAGGCGTTCGGCTCTTTAGGCCTTTGCCTGTTATAGCGATCGGCACTTATGGTCGTTCGACTTTTTTGGACTTGACCAATTTTTTGATCAAATCTAATGAGGCGTTTGGCTCTTTGGGCCTTTGCCTATTGTGGCAAACGACACTTGTGGCCGTTCGACTTTTTTGGACTTAACCAAATTTTTTTGAACAAATCTGATAAGACGTTCGGCTCTTTGGGCCTTTGCCTGTTGTGGCAATTGGCATTTATGGCCATTCGGCTTTTTTGGCCTTGACTAATTTTTTAATCAAATCTAATTAGGTGTTCGGCTCTTTGGGCCTTTGCCTATTGTGGCGATCGCCAATTGTGGCCGTTCGGCTTTTTTGGACTTGACCAATGTTATTATCAAATCTGATGAGGCGCTCGGCTCCTTGGGCTTTTGCCTGTTGTGGCGATCGACATTTGTGGCCATTCGGCTTTTTTGGACTTAATTAATTTTTTGATCAAATCTGATGAGGCATTCGGCATTTTAGGTTTTTGCCTATTGTGACAATCGGCACTTGTGGCCGTTCGGCTTTTTTACACTTAACCAATTTTTTGATCAAATCTGATGAGGCATTCTGTGCTTTGGGCCTTTGCCTGTTGTGGCGATCGGACTTGTGGCCATTCGACTTTTTTGGACTTGACTAATTTTTTTTATCAAATCTGATGAGGCATTCAGCTCTTTGGGCCTTTGCCTGTTGTGGCGATCGGCATTTGTGGCTTTTCGGCTTTTTTGCTTTTGACCAATTTTTTTTAACCAAATCTGATGAGGCGTTTGACTCTTTAGGCCTTTACCTGTTGTGGCGATCAGCATTTGTGCCATTCGGTTTTTTTAGGCTTGGCCAATTTTTTGATCCAATCTGATGAGGCATTCAGCTCTTTAAGCCTTTGCTGGTTGTGGTGATCGGCACTTGTGGTCGTTCGACTTTTTTAGACTTGACCAATTTTTTTTTTTATCAAATCTGATCAGGCATTCGGCTCTTTGGGCCTTTGCCTGTTGTGGCGATTGGCACTTGTGGCCATTCGGCTTTTTTGAACTTGACCAATTTTTTAATCACATCTGATTAAACGTTCGGCTCTTTGGGCCTTTGCCTATTGTGGCGATCGCCAATTGTGGCCGTTCGGCTTTTTTGGACATGACCAATGTTTTGATCAAATTTGATGAGGCATTTGGCTCTTTGCGCTTTTGCGTGTTGTAGCGATCGGCACTTGTGGCCATTCGGCTTTTTGGACTTGATCAATTTTTTGATCAAAGCTGATGAGGCGTTCGGCTTTTTAGGCCTTAGTCTGTTGTGACAATCGACACTTGTGGCCGTTCAGTTTTTTTGGACTTGACCAATTTTTTGATCAAATCTGATAAGGCATTCGGCGCTTTGGGCTTTTGCCTGTTATGGCAATCGGACTTGTAGCCGTTTGGCTTTTTTGGACTTGACCAATTTTTTTTATCAAATCTGATGAGGCATTCGGCTCTTTGGGCCTTTGTCTGTTGTTGCGATCGGCACTTATGGCCGTTTGGCTTTTTTGCACTTGACCAATTTTTTTTGACCAAATCTGATTAGGCGTTTGGCTCTTTAGGCCTTTACCTGTTGTGGTGATCAGCACTTGTGCCCATTTGGCTTTTTTAGGCTTGACCAATTTTTTGATCAAATTTGATGAGGCATTTAGCTTTTTAGGCCTTTGCCGGTTGTGGCGATTGGCACTTGTGGTCGTTCGGCTTTTTTGGACTTGACCAATTTTTTTTTATCAAATCTGATCAGGCGTTCGGCTCTTTGGGCCTTTGCCTGTTGTGGCGATCGATACTTGTAGCCGTTTGGCTTTTTTATTTATTTTTATTGGGCCTTATGAAGGTCCGATCCTGTAATACCCCTAATTTCAAAAGGATAGTCCTGGTATTTAATTTATTGTTTAAAATTGCTTTTGATTATTTCTTTGGTTTGATTTAATTGTTCTAATTGTTTTAGTTGCATTTGATTACTTACTTGTTTTAATTTCATTTATTTAATTGTTGTAATTGAAATTAATTATTTAGTTGGTTTGCTTTATTTAACTTAATTTACTTCACTTAAATGGTTTAATGAGTTTACTTGAATTGTTTAAAGTGAATTGTTTTATTTATAGTTAATTTTGTTTTCCACGTGACTGTATGGAAGGTGGCACATAGAGTATATTAGGTTTAAGCTCAGCCGACATTGTAATTTAACCTAAATTGTTCTATGGGCCGAGTTGTGCATGGATTAGGGTTAATGTCTAAGCCTATAAAAACATACGCTTACTGGGGTTTAGGGTTTTAGAAATACATAAGTCTACGTCTGTAACACAAGGGACTGCTAAGAAACAGAGAGTGAGCAAGGGGGCATAGCAAAGCAGAGCAAGGGAAAACTCAGAGACGTGGAATTTGTGTTTCAACTTTAAAAAGGCAAGTTTCTGATCTTCTCTTTCCCAGGAATTTGTGTTTTGTGCATGCTTAGTTATACTCCAGGAAATAAAGTAAGACTTAATTACATCGTTTATACATGTTGAAACAGTTTTTAACATCATTGAATTTAATCTGTTTAGCATAGTTTACAAGTTCAGTTTAAAATCTGATTGTCGTTGCTTCACAACTTGATGTTTAATTCTATTCTTATTTGTATAACTCTGTCTTGTGATTACTCTGGGATGTGGATGGGATCTTAAAACATGTAATAGAACTGAATTTAAAGACTGGAAATCACCGGGGTCAAAGAAGACATACGCAGACGCAGCCACGACTCTTAGAGGTGAGAACAGGCTCCAAAAATAGAAGGAGCCTACTCCCAAAACACAAAAGCCGGCTCTCTAGGGGTGAGAGCCGGCTCTTACCTATCTAGATCCGGATCCCAAGGAAGGGGAGCCGGCTCTCCTTGTTTGGAGAAGGCTCTTTGAAACTCAGAGCCTTCTCTTTCTCTTAATGTTGTGTATACTGAGTTTTAAATGATCTGTTTGGCTGAGTCTGAGTTTCTGAAACTAATTAAAGGCTATTGAATGATGTAATATACTTATTAGGACTTATAAAATAATTGAGAAGCATGCTTACATTCAGGAATTGAGGACAGAATTAACACAAGTTTGAACAAGGATCTGTATGTGGATGATTGTGCAACTGACTTGTATTGCAGACTGATTTGCAAATTTGATTTCTTTGCATATTCTTAGGTATTTAAATCATGTTTGCAGCTTTGTTATAAGCATGCTGTTATTTAATTACATGTATGCTTAGTTGGGATTAACTAATAATTAAATCTGTTATAAATCTCATATGTTACGACATTGTTTGGAGGAGGTAATTTCATAATTGGATTCTGTCAAGTTAAAGGACCAGAATTTGTTTTCTAAATCTGTTATTGGATGCATGATTCAGTGTTACACATATTAAATTGTGTTTGTGCTTATTTTGGAATGTGGTTGATAATTATTTAATTGTTTTGTCAACTGTGGTAAATGGAGAATAGTATGCACCGGTATGGGACGGTGGCATACTAGGTATGGATTAGTTCAGACACTAAGCCTACCTAATCTGGATTGAGGTTCGAATCAACAATAAAAGTTAAGTCTGACTTCTGTTAGTGTCAGGTCAGTAAATAACTGAATGACATAATTGGATTTCTAGGATGGATTGTTATACAGATATCAAGCCACGATATCAGATGGATGATATTTTGTATTAGGAGGACACGGACTTTATATATTTATATTATGATGCCATGGTATGAGCTTGAGTCTCATAACCATGGTTAGGGTACGTATATCACCTAGGATGGATAGCTGGACAGTAGTTGCTATTCCCTGGTAGGTCTAGGTACACATGACCACATTATGTGCGATTTGCATGGTATCTCTACTCAAGCTGAGACAGACCTATTAGACTAGTGAGCGTCCTATAGTGTGTAATATATACATATATGGACTATTCTAGATATTGTTGAGTCTATCTAAGATGTATCTGCGTATCGGATTCCTGTTTGGATCGTAGTAGATCAGGACTTACATGTGGGCCTGACCCACTCTTTTATTATTGTCAGGTGCTCGTCAATTCCAGGGTTAGAGCTTGGTTGTGAAGAGCAGATACAGATTTCTATTCCACCGACTACGTATGACTGCTTACTTATTAGCATTGGATCTTATTTCAGTTATTTCATATACAGTTGAGATTTTATTAGGGGTCCACTAGATGGATTCCCGAGTTGTTAATTAATTAGAGGTTTTGGAGTTTGGATTTTATATTATTATTTTAAGGATTTTCAGCTAGAGTTCTTTTCAGCCCTTTTTATTTATTTCTTATTATCTCATCTTGTATTCTGTGTTCATTAAAGTATTAATTGTTTGATATTTCCCTCGGGTTTGGACCGGGGCTTGATTAACCCGTTGTCTCGGATCCGAGGGGTATCACAGATCCCAGTGAAAAAAAGCAAGGAGGGACCCTTAGTAATGGGCCAATGTAATAAAAATGGGTCTATCCGTTAATAATGGAGGCCCATTAGCTAAAGGTGGCCCATTATTAAGGAGTTTGACCCACTGATAATAAAGTCAAGTGGTTACACTTTAATAATAGGTAGAGAGTTTCCTTTTTAGTCAATGTGGGATATTTAGTTAAAAGGAAACGATTTATTTGAAAAGATTTGACTCCAAAAGAAAGCGAGAAAGGCTTTGAATTACGGATCCCTTGATAGTGGGCTGTGACTATCCATGGATCATCTAATTTAGGGTCCTTGCCCCCTGATTATATACCAAAGAGGATGTACTTTAATGATAAAGGAAAATTTTCCTTTTTAGTCGATATGGGACCCTAGTTTAAAAAGGAAACATCTTTATTAAAAAGGTATGGGGAGTGTGAGGAGGCCTCTGACAATGGGGCATTTGATAGTGGGTTTACTATCAATGGGTTCCCATTATCAAGGGCCATTCACTGATTTGCAAGTAAACCATATATGTTATAAGAATAGCATAGAGGTCTATTTTTTAATCGATGTGGTACATCGTTTTAAGATAGAATAGTTTTGCCTGTTGGAAACAAAACAAAAGTGTGAAGGGGAGACCCTTGATAGTGGGTCCCTTTGTGGGTTGCCTACTATCTGGGGGTCCTTTCACTGTTTATAAGTTGTATTATTTTTATTTAAATAATAGATAGAAGTCTTATTTTTAGTCGAAGTGGAACTTTCGAAGAAAAGACAAAAGACAAGTTTATTTATTTGCCAAAATGAAGTACTGGAAAACATTGTACAATTACTTTATTGAAAATACCTTTTTAAATTTATCACATTCCTTGGTTTGGCCATTTCAGTGCCATCCAGGTGTTGAAGTCTGTATGCTCATTTCCCAATCACATCTGAGATCCGGTACGGACCCTTCCCAATTGGGTTCTAATTTGTCGACACATAAAAGAACCAGGTCTCCTAGGTTGAAGCTCCTATTTCTGACCCTTTTGTTGTAGCTATTTGCCAGTTTCTGTTGTATTCAGCTAGCCAAATGGTTGCTGCCTCCCTTTTCTCCTCCAAAAGGTCTAGATTGTGTTATAGAAGTTAGTTATTTGACCTCTGCACCATGTTAAGCTTCGGATGGTTAGGGTTACCACTTTAGTTGGGATTACGGCTTCAGTTCTATAAGCTAAAGAGAAGGAGGCCGTGGGGCATCTCGAAGTGGTCCTGTATACCCACAAGACATTTGGCAATTCATCCAGCCATTTCCCTTTCTTTTCTTTGAGCTTCCTTTTGATGTAGGCAAAGATTGTTTTGTTGGTTATCTCTGCCTACCCATTGCCTTGTGGGTGGTACACGGCCTATATTTTTTGGTTGATCCCACATTTGTCGAAGAAACGTTGAGTATGTTGATTACTTAGGTTCGTGCCGTTATCCAGAATAATGGATTTTGGCATTCCGAATCTGCATATTAGATTGTTCCAGATGAACTTTCTCACCTGAATGTTAGTTATACTTGCATATATTTCTGCCTCTACCCATTTGGTGAAATAGTCAGTGGCTAATAGGATGTACCTTTTTTGTGATGTGACTGGTGGCAGAAGTCCCACAATGTCCATTCCCCATTGGCCGAACGGCCAAGGACTACTCATTGTGTGTTAGAACATGATTAACTTAGGGAAACAACATATATAAGTGGCCATAATATGTAGCAACACAAAATTGCTACATTATCTTCAAGAAATTCATGAAATCAAGAGGCTAGAATAACCTATTAAAGTTTTACATGCTTGAACTACCTAAACTAAAGTGTAGCCTTAAACATGCTCACTAAGTTAGAGATTATCAAGCCCTCAATCAAATGACAGAAGCACATGAAGTCAAGAGTCAAGATTAATCCATCAAAGGAAGACCCTAAGCTATGGGCTAACAAGTTTCTCATAAATCATGCCATTAAAACCATTTCATAATCTCATTTTCATTGTCACTATGAAAATGCAAGCCATACAATCTTGAGAAATTATAATCTAAGACAAGACAATAGTTTCAACATAATCATTTATAGAGATTAAGCTTCATTTCATCAAGATGAGTACTCTAGATTGTGAAACAACCACATATATACATCATTCTCCAAAATAAACCAAAAACTAAGACATGCTTACAAGGAAGGGCTTCATCACCTCCCTAAAAAGGGAGTTAGTTACCTATAGAAGCAGAAGAGGAAGGAGAAATGATGAGGAACCCTTCCATTTTCACAGCTAAAGGCCATCCACAAGCCAAAACCTTAAGAACACAATATTTCCCTCTCTAAAAATGTCTCACAATGTCAGATATCTTATTCCACCATACAAGCCTTCCATATATCCAATATAGCCTCCCAACCACTATAATTTCATGGCTCTCCATCCCTAGAAGATCGCAGAACCACATATTGGGTCAAAGGGGATAACTTGAGCAAATTTATGGAGTGGGTGAGCAGCTTTCTGTAGATTGGCGAGCGCTCGCAGCGCAGAGCGGGGGCCCGTGCAGTGTTAGGGGCTGTGCTTGGAGGGGGCCTGCAGTGCATTGCAGGCCCCTGCAAAATTCGAAGTTCTCTGGATGAAATGGCGGGCGCCCGCGAGGTGCCCACGAGGCTTGGCACGGCACTTGGCGGGGGCATGCAGGTTATGGCAGGCCCCCGCAGTTTGGCAATGATTCTGCCTTGTTTGGCGGGCGACCGTAAGGGCTTGGCGGGCACCCGCAATGCTGCAGAGCCCTTCATTGCATCTTGAACTGCTTTCGGCTCGGTCCGTTGATGCGCTCATCATGGTTAGCTCTTTTTGTAGGGAAAATCGGGAGCTCAATGGGATACTGGCTTGGCCAAAATAAAGGTCCCCGGCAACGACATGCTTTGATTCTTCTAGAACTCATCAAAGCGTCTCTTTTAACTCTCTTTGGGGAACCAACCTGAAAATAAACAAAAGCATGCAAATGAAGCTAATATATACAATATGATTAACTAATGGACTTAACTAATGCAAATAAGGGCGCTTGAATATTTAATATTCGGCGCTTATAATATACATCTGAATACTGAAACATAAATTAAAATCTTATGTAGATAATCCGGAAGAATGATGACGACTGGTCTCTGCTCTACACGAAAAATATCTATATCTGATAAACCTGTGGACCTAAAAAATAAATAGTGGGTCAGGCCCACAAACAAGTTCTTTCTACAACAATCCCAACAGAGACTTGAAAACTGCACATCTATAGTTAACTCATGCAATAGCTACATAGTCCGTATATATATATATATATATATATATATATATATATATATATATATATATAGATACACACTAAAGGACTTTCACTAGACTATAAGGCGACCTCAAGCTGAATAGTAGGCGACATGCAAAACGCACATATAGTGGGCATGAGTACCTAGACCTACCAGGGCACATAACGATCCACTTTATCCAACTAGACATCCCCAATGCAATATGCGCTCCCTAACCATCGATCATGAGACTCAAGCTCATATCATGGCACATATCCACACACACACACACACACATATATATATATATATATATAATCTATCTTATCCAAAACATAAAAATAAACTATCCAACCATATTATTTGAATGGCATGCCATCCAACTGTTCTGTTGACCTGATAAGAATAAGTAGGCCATAACTTTATGGTTAATCCGTTCCCTTATGAATATAGATAGGTAGGACTTAATTATTTCGTTAATCTGTTCCTAATATGCCCCCATCTCTTGAGATAGTGCATTAATCCACACAATCCAATAATTAATGCAACAGATATAACAATTCATCAATTAATCCAGAAATAAGCATAATAACATAATATAGTGTTATCAAATCATAGGAATGACATAATTTATTTAAGCTACTTACATCATGTATCTCACATAAACAGAATCTTAAGCATGCTGGTAATTTATTTTACAGCTAAGTAAGCATTTTTCAAATACACTTCATGCTAAATATTTTAATCTCAATTGTTAGAACGAATTAAAGATTAAATCCATTTATTCTTTAAATAATTCAAATAGCATGCATCGTTGTGATCAAGCCTATTTAAAATTCATTTAAAATCATACATAGTCCCTATTTAATGTTTGAGACCATTCATAATCAATTTAGGGTCAATTTAAGCACTTTTGTCAAAATTCACCAGAGAATCACCCTTTTTGTCCTGAGGGTGATCTATCACCCTCCCTAGGGTGATCTATCACTATTTCGGGAAACAGCTCGAAAACGTACTCCGTTTTAAGCCTTGTTCTTCATTGTTAAGGGTTCTAAAACATGCTACTAAGTCCCATCAACATACAAGCATGGAAAAACATCATTATAACATGTAGAAATCGATAAAACAATTAGATCTAAGCCATGAATTTATCAATTCATACAACAAGAACAACCATGAACATAATTCATAAAACCTATGTTCTAGATTAATTAAAACATGGATTCCAATTTTAATTATCCTTTAAATATCCCTAAAATTATACTAAAGATATATAGATCACGGATCTAAGGGAGAAGTGTAGAATAAAGAACTTGCCTTAAACTTTCAGATCGAAAGTTAAACTCCTTCTTCCTTGTTCTTCTCCTCTAATGGTCCTTTTTTTTCTTCTTCCTTCTTTCTCACTCTCTAACTTTCTGCCTCCACATTACATGAATAGGGTTTTTCCAACCCTTTGACAGACACAACATAGATATATATATATATCTAAATCCTATTCCCAATCCAATTTTACTTTAATAAAAGTAAAGGAAAAAAGAAAAAAAGAAAATACATATATATATATATATGCTAAGTTTGTAACTAACGTGATTACATATATATATATATATATATATATATATATATATAAGGATATTATATTTATAATAGTTAATATATATATATATATATATATATATATGTGTGTGTGTGTGTGTGTGTGTGTGTACAACTATTCATGGGTAGTTATCCATACCCATTTAGCCTCCCATCCAAGTAATTCATGAGACCCAAATGATTGGTCTATTACTACTATCCAAATCCATAAAAATATAATAAACATTTAAATCATTTAATCTAACAATTAATTATAATTAAACAAACACATCATTTAAGCATACACATAAGTTAACAATTTAATTAAAATAAACCGTTTAAGTACATAATTAATTTAAATAAATAATTCAATTAAAAGCACATAACATCAAACAATTAATTAATCAATTAAAAAAAATGAAATTAAATAATTAAATAAATCTCGAGACTATCCTTTTAAAATCATGGGTATTACAATAGTGGCAAGGAATTCCAGAAATTTCCCAAGCCCTGCAACAACAAATTTAGTTGTAGAGCTTGTGAAATTTTAGGTTTAGTTGCAATTAGTTCAAACCTCAGGTTTAGTTGCAATTAGTTCAAACCTCAGGAGAGGTTATTGTAGTTTGCCCTTTATTAAATGACCATAATGTCATTTCTTATTGAATTACACTTAATCTATTTTTCTTATTGAAATAAATTATGAAAAAAAAAATTCATACTAATTTGATGACATATTCTTCATTAAATTTGCATAAATTTACCTTTAATTTTTTAAATTAATTGTTTAAATAAAAACAATTAGTAGAATTTTTTTAAAAAAATTAATTAATTTTTTAATTTCATGAATATATTACATGAAAAAGATGGTATTTTTCATTTAAATAATTTATTAATTTTTCATCACTATATCATATGAAAATAATATATAATTTTCTACAAAAAAAAGGTTAAACGGGTTATAATAAGTTTTATTATAAATAATAAAATTTTAATAATAAATTAATCATTTAAAAAAATAATAATTACAAATTTTGTTTTTATTTTTTATTTTTATGATAAATTATACTTTTATTAGATCACTAACAAGATGTACACATTTCCTTACACACGCGTATATATTTACACCCAAATGTCAGAAATTGTAGGCTGAATAAAAAATAAAAAAGAAAAGGAAATTACAGGTTTGCCACAATTCGCGTGCAGTCAATTTAGCACCGCGTGACTTGCATATACGCTTAGAAATTAATAAATCCATACAGATCCCACCAAATCTTCTTCCCTAACATGGGGCACTGTGATTAAACCTATTTTAAATATCTTGGTCGGTTGGTCACTGAAATTTGAAAATTCACCTTATTCTTAAGTGACCTTTGTGCTGTGCTGGAAATTTAGAGGATAGGAATAAACTCATCATTTAATTTATTATGGTGCAGCTGTGTAATTTTAGTCATGCCTCCATGCTCATTGAGGGTATTCTCGTACTTATCGCCTGCCCTATATAACTTTTAAGAGAGTCCTAAATGTGAAAATGTGCGAATCACTAACAAGCACAAAACATAAATTTTACAAGATATACCCTGATGTTTTGTTAGTGTTAAAAAACTAAAGACAGAAGTTTTATCTCAGAATTAAATGATATTGGAACGTTCTGAAAATCCTTATTTACTCTTTTGGATTAATTGCACATCTATATATATATCTACTTAGATCATCTCCAAACGGTTGTGTGGGTGTGTGTGTATATATATATAAATATAACGGTTGTGTGGTTGTGTGTATATATATATATATATATATATTTGTGTAAATTTGATGCATCATAGTAGATTTACACAAAAAATTTGAACTATTCATTTTTAGCTCTAGCTATTATTTTATACTTTTTGTGTCAAATTGCAAATGTTTCTATCAGTAACAACCGATCACGTGTCATGCTCAAAACCCCAAATAACAACCCGCCATTATTCATTAATGGAATAAAAAAGAGAGAAGGGAAATGAAATATACTGATGTGGCTGTGTACAAGGATTGTGCAAAATACACAAAAAAATTTACACACCGGTGAGGTTGTAATATATCTTAACATATTGCTGGAGATAAAAAAATTTACACATTGTGCATATTTTACAGAAATGGATTTTTTAACACACTACTGGAATGTTCTTAGGTTTTCATTAGTGTAAATAAGGACTTATAATAAATAAACACGTCATATTTTAATTAGCAAATTAGATGTGATAATTAAGTCACCATCTTTGATTTTGTAAGTGAGTAAGTACTTATCATATCTGATTTGGTAATAAGGACTAATTCTGCCGCTCTCACGCTCCAAGCGTGCTCCCGCTCTTACGCTATGCTCGCGCTCTGGCTCAAATTTTCACTATTTATGACCTAATTTTGCCGTTGTCACGCTCCCGCTCTCAAATTCGCTCTCATTCCCACTCTCACTTTATGTGACTTAGTTCACATCAGTGGAATACATTCCGGTTACATTCTAATAATTGTCCTTCTAACAGTGTAAGTTCATTTCTCTATTTTTTAACATTTTTTTTAAATAATAAAAAAAATATGATGTGGAAAGAGAGTATTTAAGAGAGCATTTAATTTAGAATTTGAATTCAGTTTTTGCTCACTCTTTAGAGTAAATATAAGTGACCTTTACAATCACCGTTGTTTCATATAGAAAAAAAATATTTAATATAGAATTTGATGGGGGCAACCTTTCCAATTTCAAGTTTTACTCATTTTTTTTTTTTAAAGACGATACACCAAGTGACCTTTTTAGTTATGGATGTTATTGCACAAATTGTTGCTTCACAGTCCAAATTTTAGTTATATTTGAGAATCTTGACCACAAATATCCTCAATTTTTTTTTTCTTTTTCATTTTTTTTTTTTTTTTTTTCAATTCACATATTTATTTAAAAGTTATTATTATTATTATTATTAGTAAGATAATGGTGCAGTATTAACCTCGAGTACATGGTTGATGCCTACCATGACAATACTGATTTAAATGACAAAGGATAACAGAGCAACATTGTCTATGAGTTTTTGTATTCAAATGTTGAAGACGACTACGATAATGTATGGTATTAGTTTATCTGGTAGATGAGTATCATTGTTATATATCAAAGTACTTGTTTTATATACTGATACTTTGAACAATCATTGTTGGTATTTATAGAGCAAGCCAAAGACGGATTCATCAGCTCTCAAAGCTAGGAATGAAAGAGACATTTAGGGAAAAAAAAAAAAATGGGAGATGCTTAATTTTAAAAGAGAGAAATATTACAAAGATTACGTGACCCTCTTGTAAAGAGTTCGAAAAGGTTAGTCCATATTTATTGCTTATATTTTGATGCAATAATTTTTGTTCACCCAAAGAAAAATCTGAGTATTATCTATTAATTTGTTTCGTTTATTTTCTCTTCTTTGCTCAGCAAGAGAGAGAAGAAAGGGTGACAAAAAAAATGGTTCCCTAAATTTTTCTAATACAGACAATAATTTTCACCACTTCTAGTCTCATCGATCTTGGGGGTTTAATTAGTTGTATCATCGAAGACAAACAAAAAATGGAAACCATGAATGCATGGACAAATGGTAAGGCCACGTTAATTTTTTAAATTTTTTAGTGGTGTAGTTTGATGCCTTTATATAACTGATTTGTAAAACCAAATTTACTTACTATTGTCCCATATTACATGGATTGAATAAATGTGTAGGTTATGTTTATTAACAAATCTAATATCAAAGAACATCATGATACAACAAAATAATTTTTGTTCTTTAATATTTTTCTTTCCTTTCTAAAGCAAAATATAGTGTTTCATTGACATTTCATTCGTTTTAAAGTAATAATGTAATAAAAGGTGGAAAAAAAAAAACTTAAATCATTGGCTAGATATGCTTGGTTGGTGCATATCAACTAAATGTGTCAAGCATAATCCCTACCCATATTCAAATGTCTTGTATTTGATACACATACTTCATGCATTTTGAAGATTTCAAATTTTAAGTTTCAAAACAAAGAAATTTTATATATTTTGTTGACAATTTGTTTCTCATAGAAATTTTAATTTTGCAGTGTGTTATAAATTCCTCTTTCATGATTGGATGATCAACAATATTGCAACTAACTTTTTAAAATTTAAAATTTTATTTTACACCACTCTTTCACTAACTTTTGCCAAGTTTTTTTTTTTTTTTTTAGGAGATGCTCCTTATAGTGATGATAAATTCTATGGGAGGCGTCATAACAAAATGAAGATAGTGTTTATTTTATGATTTTCTATTTTTAGAGTTATTTTATGTTGCATGTGAACTTTATAGATATTTTATGAATTATTAACCATATCTTTTGTGTTTTATTATGATGTTTTGCTATTTATTAATTTGCATTTTTTCCTTCACTGTAGGCTCTTCCTCAAACTGACTAATTTATAGTGTACGTATATGTATACAATAGACTTTTTTTTTTTTTCTTTTTTTTTTTTCTTTAATCTAGCTATATCTATATCTTTATCACTCCTCCACTTTCTTTTATTCTTACTGACTCTTCTTCTCCCCACTGTCCTTTTCTTAGAACTCCTCAACTTTCCTTCTCTATTCCTATAAAATTCATAAAAAAATAAAAATAAAAATATTCTTTTTCTATTCTTAGAACTCTTCCACTTTGCTTATATATATATATATATTGGTGAAAGTTGTAATTACGCACACACTTTATTTTCACTGAACTTTCAACCCTGCCTTTTCTTTAAGAAGGAAGGGTGATACCTTCTTACCAATTGGTCCTTTGATATAAAAAAGATACCCCTGTGCTTATATTCTTATAAAATTCAGAAAGATAAAAAATAAAATAATTGTGCAACACATTTTCATGGCGTATTCTTCTTTATTTGGCCAATTAACATATTTATTTTCATACTTACTGAGGGACGACTCACGGCTCTTGGTACATTTATTCTCTCTTTGGTCAATTCTCTCTCAAGCTCCAAAGCTAACTAGATCGTCAAAACCTAAGTTACAAAATAAGAATCATTTTATTTTATTTTTTATTTTTTACAATGAAAGGTGTAATTATGAAATCGATGCTCAAGCGAATCTAAAGAATTAATATTTTTTTAATTCTTCTTTGTTATATTACAAAGATTATGTATTTTTATTTTTATATTTTTTTAATTCAAAATTTGAGTAATTGTATTGAACAAGTATTATTTTTAAAATTGATTTAACTAATTTGAAAAATAATTAGAGGACAAAATTTAAACTATTTTTATCTACTCCCTATTTGTTACATGTGGAGGAAAAATTCCCTACCAATCACAGCACACCACGTATTAACGAATGTACAACCCATTACCAACTAAAATTGCCCTGAAGCCCACTACCAATTAGAAGCCCAATAAAAAAGGTCCGCATATATGTCAAGTTGGCCCTATTAATGAAGGACGCTCCACTTGACATGAAGCAGTCAGGGAAAAGCCCAAGTGCGGCTAATCCAAAATTCCATAACGCCCACCATAAAAGAGAGGGCCGCAGAGATCAAAATTTTGTGATGTTCAACAATGTATCAAGGGCCATAAACGCCCACGTTCAAAAAACTGCCGGTAACGACTCTATGTAATTCTCTGTACAAGCTTATAAGTAAAGCATGAATGAGAAGAGAAAGGGATCGAATTCCAATTATACTGTTCTCTCTTGTCAAAATTGTTTATTGTCTCCACCCTCTTGTTCTTAATTTCTTTAATTTATTTTCTTAAGTATTCGGGTGTAAAAAACTACACCTACACTTTGGCGCAGTTTGAGGGAATTCTTTACAAAAAGCCATTTTCACTATCACTTTCATGCGACATCGCTCCGGGATGGCGACAGGATCAAACGCCGCACGAGCACAACAGCAGGAAATCATGCAAAAGATGCGTGAAAAGATGTAAACACAGTTTGACATATTTCGGCAAGCCAACGAAGCTAGTACCTAGCAGATCAATGCACTTAGACAGGCTAATGAAGTCAACATAACGCAAATCAACGCTTTACACCAGGAGAATGAAGGACTTCGAGTTAACACTAGGTATAATGATTCGCCGATCTTCCAACAACCCAAGTGCCAGAACGAAGATCCACCTTTGGCGCCCAGACTTAATAACCCTCCTCCTCAGCAGAGGGTTCCACAGCAGTCGTTCAACGTCCAAAGCGACACTATGGATTGAAATGATGCTGAAAAAATAGCAAACCAATCCCACGTCTTGGGAAACTCCACAATAGGAGTGTGATGTTTCCGATTTTCGCCAATTTTTTTTTTTTTCGGAAATTTTTTTCGCTGTAAGGGTATTTTTGTCTTTTCACATTTTTCATGCCGGACATTGTGGAGTGTACCGGTTGTGTCTTAGAATTTTTTTTGGGGCATTTCATTGAGTCCAGGACTCTTTGAAATGCAAAAAGGATCATTTTAGTTTTTTTTTTTCAATTTTTCGGACCGGACGGTCCCGTGTGGGACCCGTTGCCAGAATTGTTGCTTACGGGGATTTAGTTGAGCCCATTTGTATCATATTATTTTATTTAATGTGTTGTGTATGGTTGTGATTTATTATGTGTGTATATATATATTATGTGGTGTAAAATGATAGTAAAAGAAAAAAAGAAAAGAAATAAAAAATAGATGGGGCTCACAACCACCTTAAATGGTCATGAGACCACATTTTTTTTTTTTTTTTTTGATTCCATTTCCTCACATCTTTTCCTCTCTCTCGCTGGACTCTCTCTCTCACCTCTCAAGCTCCATTTTCTTTTTCTTTTTGCTTCAAGGCTTTAAATCTAGATCTCTATCTCTATACTTGATAATTTTAAGTGCCGTTTGCGGCATATTGAAGCCCACAACGAGGCCTACGAGTTGATCGGAGCCAATCTCCATTTGGCTACCATTTGGCAGATCTCAAAATTCCTAGGGTTTGAAGCAAATTGGGGCTTTTAGCATAAATTGAGGTAGGGGTCCCTAATCCACACAATCTTGCACTTTAGTGAGTTAATTTCTACTTAATTTATGTTCTAATATGTTAATTTGTGTTGATTGTCTTTTAAAGTAACTAGATTTGTGTAGATAAAATATATGATTATGTGAAATAAGTAAATTTGTATGAAGAGCATGCTTTAGTTAAATTGATTATTTTGAAAATGACATGATTGTTGTATTGGAAAATTATATGCTTATATGTGTTAATGAAGTTAGGTGAAGAGCATGCTTAGATGTTAATTTACATACCTATGGTGTCTACTAAGTTTCTAGAAGTTGCTATGAAAGAGCATGTTGAATTGTGAAGTGTGAATTTCCTTTATGCTCATATCATTGAAGAAATATGTGATATGCATTTCATAGCATTGGGTATGTTTAAAAAGGGCAAGTGTTTGAATGAAAATAAAAAGGGAATTTTGGGAAGAAATTTGATAAAAGTGGTTTTGAGAAAACCCGGTCGCCGCGGGGGACCAAAGGGCTGGAGTGTTAATATAGCCTAGAGGGAACTAGGGAGATCACCCTAGCGTGGTTGAGCTAGCTGGGCCCTAAATGACGCCCCGGGGGTACCAAGGGTCAAGGACACTAGCCAATCCTTCCCTCGTGTTGCTGCGGGGCCACCAAAGGGCGGGTTATATTAACAGTTTGAAAGTGATGGTTGTTTTTTTTGAAAAATGGGGAGTGACATGCATGCCATTGCATTCATGGCATTACATATGATTGTTTTAGATTTGGAATTTGATAATGTATTCTCCCCAGTTTAGTATGACCCCGTTCCTTATTATCCTATTCATTGTTTGGATTCATGGGGTTACAAGAGGTGTGTCTTAGGCACTACTTACTGAGCAATTTTGCTCACCCCATTTTACTTAACATTTTTCAGGAAATAGAAAAGAAGTAGTGGATGCCGACCATTCACAAGCATGAGGATGACTAGGAGTTTATTTTGTTCCTTTTGTATATTCCCATTTTTGTAAAATCTCAAATTGTAGTAAAGTGTATTTATTTTGGTTAATCATGGGCATGTATTTAGACCACAATATTTAATTACAATCATTGTAAAATTGGGACTAAGTGAGCACTTTGTGATGAATGGGAAAGGAATGTTGTAATTTAATTCACTAATGGTGCCCCTTCAAATTTGTATCATCATATTTCTTTGCCTTGAGTTCGGAATCAGTCGCTAACCAGGCTCAGTGACGGTTTAGTGAGTTGAGAGTACAGATAGTGGCCTTTCTAGTAAGTTAATAACCTAGGAATGCATATTTCGGCCGGCTGATCCTCTCCATCAGCAGATCGAAACCCTAGGTTCGGTCGACCGAATCCCTTCCATCAGCCGACCGAAACACCTACAGTAGAGATCCCGATAGCATGTAACTTCCAGGACCTCATCAGCCGGCCGACCATTGTGGTTCAGCCGACCGACCTTGCCTTGTCAGCCGGCCGACTAAGGGCTATCAGCCGACTGACTGTTCCCCTTTGACCTGTGTGTTGGACTTTCTTGTAAGGTTGAGTTTTAAGATAATTGGAGGGCCCTGGATTAGCATGTGTGACTAAAGTGAACACAGGAAATTTGATAGCGTGACCTAATTGACCTCGGGTCAGGGCAAGGACCCGGGTAACGGTCCGAACCCACGGGTTCGGGTCGTTACAAAGAGGGCCTCGAACCACTAAGGTCCGAGCCTCAGATGACCATGCTGAATTAGGAAGAAAATATTCATGGGTCCTAGTTGGTGATCAACAATCACCAGGAAATGATTTCATCGCTAGATTCCGAAGGGAGATGGATGAACGTATCAAAGGGCTAAAAGCCCAAACACCGGAGGACATGGAGAGAATTCACTACATCATTAGTTAAAACTCCCTTTACGGATGAATAGAACGAGTTGCAAGACCCGAAAAGTTCACAATGCTGAAGTTCATCAAGTTTAACGGAACCAGAGACCGCCTCTAGCACCTCAATCATTACACTCAGGAGATGACTCTAGAAACGCACAATGATCCGTTCGTGTGCAAAATATTTCCATCCAGTCTAACAGGAGTAGCCTTAGAATGGTTCAAGAATCACCCGTGCAAGTCGATCTCGAACTTCGAGACACTATGCATTGCATTTCTAGCCTAGTACTGCGGAAACAAAAAACAGAAAAAGACTATTGCCAGTCTTTTCACGATTCGACAAATGAAGGGGGGAGGCTTGTAAACCTTTCTCACTCAGTTCAACATGAAATCTTCAGGTATTCCAGATTGCAACCAGGATACGGCCATAGAGGCATTCAAAATAGCCATTGTACAAGGTACACATTTCCATTCTTCACTGGTGAAAAAGACTCTGGCTAACATGTCAGAGTTGAACTCAAGAGCACAAAACTACATCATACTTAAAGAAAACGAAATTACAAGGCAGCAAAGAACGACTCTGGTCATGGTGGAAAGCCGACCGAAGG
Organism: Cornus florida; assembly: GCF_030987335.1. NCBI lineage: Eukaryota > Viridiplantae > Streptophyta > Magnoliopsida > Cornales > Cornaceae > Cornus > Cornus florida. Next base: position 21,963,367 of record NW_026775576.1, read on the forward strand.
AACACCCGAGCACCTCAAGGGTCCAACGGGAACCCCCGAGCATTAAAGGAAGATCCCCTGAGAAAAACTCTCGAACAGCCAAGAAGGTCACACCTCTTAAGGTAACACTGGCAAGACTGTATCAGGCGACTAAGGGCAGAAACATTTTTCAAATCCCTCTACCGATTAGACAGCCAATGGAACAGAGGGACCAAAGTAAGCACTTTGTATTCCATTGTGATTTCGGTCACCTAACCAATGATTGTAAGAGTTTGAGAAGGCAGGTGGAAGCATTGATAACCAAAGGCGAATTGGTAGATTACCTGGTTAACTCAGGCCAACAGAGGCAACTTGAGTGAGCCAGGCCAACTCCGAAAGCCATAGGAGACAACTAACCCGTTCGGGTAATTAATATGATCCATGACTGTTCGAAAGAAGACGAACAACCGAAAAATTCTTACAAGATTCAACTTAAGCAAGCCTATAAGCTATGAAGGGTCGGTGAGATCAATGAGGTCAAATGAAAGCTGAGCTCTGCGCAGATTTCCTTCTATGAAGGAGACCTCAAGAGGGTACAACATCCACATGAGGACCCACTAGTAATCAGCCTACTAGCAGCAAATTGCTTGGTCAGGCGCGTACTAATTGATCTTGGCAGTAGTGCCAACATCATAAAGAAGTAAACATTTAACCAACTAAAGTTGGCTATGAATCAGGTCCGCCCCACCGGGAACCCCTTAGTAGGGTTCGATGGAAGAAAGGTAGAATCCATAGGCGTAATCACGTTATCGGTCATTGCGGCCAAAAGATTCTTGAAAGAAAACTTTGTGATTGTGGATATCCACCCAACTTATAACCTTTTAATGGGTCGAGGTTAGATCCATCGTATGGAAGGAGTCCCATCGACTCGACATTAAGTCATGAGATGCATTGGCCCCAATGGGCAAGAAGTTATTGATATATGGGGGGATCAAGTGGTAACAAAGGAGTGTTACCATACTACTATCCGTTCAACCAATAAGGGAAAATAATTGCCGAAATAGCAATTAAAAAGCTCTTCTTTTCCCGAAGAGAGTAAGGAGCCAAAAGAAGAGCATCCAACTGAAGAACCCCTAGAAGCCGCGCGGATAATCACAAGGGATGAGCTCAAGTTAACCTATATAGGGGCGCTCTAATCAGCCAAGAAAAGGAAGAGCTAACAAAAATCTTAAGGCAGAATGCTGACATCTTCGCTTAGAATCATTGGGACATGCCAGGAATTGACCCACAGATAGCGTGTCATAGCCTGAACGTGGACCCAAGCCACCACCCAGTGAAGCAAAAGTAGAGGAGATTCGCCACAGAAAGAAACAGAATCATTACTGAAGAGGTCGACTGACTTTTGGAAGCAGGATTCATTCGAGAAGTCCAATACCCCCTTTGGTTGTTAAACAGGGTTGTTGTTCAGAAGAAAAATGGCAAATGGAGAGTATGCATTGACTTCACCAACCTAAATAAGGCCTGCCCAAAAGATAGCTTCCCACTTCTAAAAATTGATCAGATGGTGGACGCTACGACCGGGTATGAAAAACTAACTTTCCTTGATGTTTATTCAGGTTACAACTAAATACGGATGGACCCATCGGATGAAGAAAAGACTTCTTTTATCACCGAACGCGGAACCTATTGCTGTAAGATAATGCCCTTCGGACTGAAGAACGCAGGGGCAACTTACCAACAGTTAGTCAATAAGTTGTTCGAAAAGCAGATCGGCAGAACAGTCGAAGCTTACATAGACGACATGGTTGAAAAAACAAAGAAAAGAAAGATCATTTGCAACATTTGGAAGATGTATTCGATACTCTCAGGGAAAGAAAGATGAGGCTAAATCCAACAAAATGTTCATTAAGGGTATCCTCGGGCCAGTTTCTAGTCCATCTGGTGAACAACAGAGGAATAAAAGCCAGCCCCGCTCAACTGATAAAGTTGTTGCAGAGCAAAGAGCCTCAAACCATGAAGGACATCCAAGTCCTCAGTAGACGAATAGCGGCTCTTAGCCGTTTCATATCCAAGCTATCAGACAAATGTAAGCCATTCTTCGATGCTATCAAGGCAAGGAAGTGAGACATTTGGGGGGCAGAGCAACGAGAAGCTATCATAAAACTCAAAGAATGCATGGCAAACCCCCCAATTTTGTCTGTCCCGATTCCAGAAGAAACATTATACCTCAGCATTGTACCTCTATCTAGCGGTATCACAGTCAACAACTAGTTCGGCCCTAGTAAGAGAAGTGTGCAAGAAGTAATACCCCGTCTTCTATTCCAGCAACACTATGACAGATTCAGAGAGTAGGTATTCGATGGCAGAGAAAGTCATCCTTGCTTTGATCCTGGCAAAAAAGAAGCTCCGGCACTACTTTGAAGCCCATTGGATAATAGTCCCTACGACACATCTGATCAGAGCAATTCTTAGTAGGCCAGACATTTCAGGTAGAATTACCAAATGGAATTGAGCTCCTTTGACACTCAATATAAACCCCGTACCACAAAGAAGGGGCAGGTGGTTGCAGATTTCCTCTTAGATATTAATTGAGAAGAAGAACAACCAATTACAAAAATTCCTTTTGGGAATTATATATTGATGGCTCTTCAAGCCAAAATAGAGCTGGATCGGGTTTGGAAATCAGAACCCCCGAGGGGACTAGACTTCAACAAGCAATTTGACTGAAATTTCTAGCCATAAATAATGAAGCAAAATACAAAGCGCTATTGGTAGGGCTTAGGCTGGCCAAAGAGCTTCAAGTTAAACACCTTCGAGCTCATAGTGACTCACAACTCATCACCATACAGGTGACAGGTGAATACACCTCTAGAGAAGAAGGAATGAATTCATACAGAGAAGAGGTTGAAAAGCTGACAAACATTTCGACACAATAGAATTCCTACAGATCCCGAGGGAAGAGAACCCGATTGCCGATCGCTTCACTTGTACAACATCTTCAACAGATAAGTCGCTGATCAGGGTCATTCCCATCGATATTCTAAACACACCAAGCATCGCAAAAGGGATACCAGTTCTAGTCATTCCATGGGAGCCAAGTTAGATAGACCCCATTCTAGCCTATCTCCAAAGAGGAGAACTCCCCAACTCCAAAGAAGCAGCTCGGCAATTAAGAATGAAAGCTGCTAAATACTCAATCATAGAAGGACAACTCTTTAGGCGATCATACTCAGGGCCTTACCTCAGATGTCTAACTCCCACATAATTAAGAGAAGTTCTAAAGCAATTGCATGAAAGAGAATGTGGAAATCACTCTAGGGGTAAATTACTAGCTCACAAGGCCCTAACTTAGGGTTATTTCTGGCTATACATGGCAAAGAAATCGAAGAGTACTCCAGAAGATGCGATAGATGCTAGAAGTTCACTCCACTCGTTTACCAACCTCTAGAGGAACTGCATATTTATAGGGTTGGTAGTGGATTCACTTCCCTAGTCATCTCTACCGAAGTTTCACACCTTTTAATCTCCTTCAATTTATTGTTTCATGCACATTTTAATTCCAAGTCACCTAATGACAAACCAAACAAAAAATCTAAGTGGTTTTAATGACCTTGGTTACCATAAACTAGTAATCCCAGTGGTTCGACTTACCCGAACAATAGCCCTATTTTACAATGATTTGTGCTATTGCAAAGGGTTGATTATTATTGATTGCAATCGACTAGAATGATCAATTTTTGGCACCATTGCCGGGAATTGCAAACGATTTTGTAACCGAGGTTCAAAGATTAACTTTGGTTTGATTGTGAATGTTGTGTCTTGTGAATATTTTCTTATTGGTTTTGGTGACATTGTGTTTAAGTTTTAATGTAAGATTTTAGGGACTCAAGGCTTGCCGAGGGAGAACTGAAAATATCATAAGTCTAGAGGACTTCAGGGAAGTTTTTCGAAAATCTACTAGCAAAATTGTGAATATCTTACATATGGTTAAATTAGAGATATTTGATTGTGGAGCCCTTGTCGAGGCTATTTCTGTTTTACTGTTTTACAAAGCATCGGTCCTTGTCATTGCCATTTATTTTCTGTCTTGTTGATAATTGAGGAGAAAGGGAACATCGTATGTGGAGGTTATGGTGAAAAAATGTTGTGCTTGTTGTGAAGTATATTGTTGATGTTTGGCTGAAGGTCATTATCTTTACCGACTCTTGAATCTCCCATTGACATAAATTCGCTTGAAAGGACTCTTAAAAGAAACCTTAGGGAATCTGCAAACATAAGAGAAATTGAACTTGAATTTAATAAAATGGCCGGTAATGAAGAAAATGTTGGAAATAAGGGAATTAATAATGATAGGGCTGAAATTGAAAATGTTGTACCTATGACTTTTAGGGACCATTTCATCCCTACAACTTATATCTCTCCTTCTTACATAGTGATGCCAAACATCGAGGCAGCCCAATATGAGATCAAATGTAGCACAATTCAAATACTTCCATCCTTTCATGGCTTTGAAAATGAAGACCCCTATAAGTGATGAGTACTGAAAAGTGCGTATTTAAACCCCTTAAGCTTAGGCATTCTAGTACCTTTATCTATCTTACTTTACCATTTTAGATTGATTTTGTATTACTTCCATTTTCAGGCGCTTATCCCGAAAATAAGCTAACTCAGCCAAATAAGAGCTTAATTGAAGTAATTTTGAGATTAAACAAGGAAATGAGCAAAGTGGAGGAAGAAAGAAGCAAAATGAAGCAAAGCAGCAAGTTCGATCGATCCAAGTCCAAGGTTCGATCGATCGAACACTGATCGATCTCAGCACTTTAAGATAGATCCAAGCCTTGACCTAAAGCACTTAAGTCCAAAAGTTCGATTGATCCAACATCATTCTTTGATCGATCGAATACCTTTGTCCTTATCCAAATGATTGATCCTATCCACAGCTGTACCACTCACCAACCACTTTTGTCCTTTTCCCATAAATATCTCCCACAAATATCTCAAATTTGTCTTTTTCTAAAAAGCTCAGCCAGATGGATCGATCCAACCTAAGTTCGATCGATCTCACGTACTTTCGATTGATCGAACTTCCTCTAGTGCGAAAAAGTTAAAATTCTATCTCATTGAAAGTTGTCATTTATCCAATCATTAGGGAATATTGTGTGCACGACCTCAGCTCATTTTGGGTGTCATTTTGACATATCTATATAAGGATAATGATTGCTTTTTCAAAAAAAAAAGAAAAAAAAGGGAACATTACTTTTCATATCATCTCTTGGAGAGGAAGTTTAGAGGAGGAGGAGGCTAGAGACACCATTGGAGATCTTCATCAACAAGGAGCAAACCTCTTCCATGGAGTTAGCCCTTGAGGGTTGGAGCATCATCACCATGAGTGGCTAGACATCCTCTTGGGGCTAGAGTTAGCCCCAAGCATGCTTTTTATATCTTAATCTTGTGTATTATTGAGGGATTAGTGTTGTAATTGATGTTTTGACACTTTGATATATATAAATCTTGTTTATTCTATGATTTATGTGGTTTAATGCTTCCAATTGGTCATTTCATTCTATCCATATGTCTATGTATGCTAGAATAGATGTTCATGTGTTTATCTCTAGATTTTATGTTATTGATGCATGTCTATATGTATTGATGCTATAGATTTAGAGATTGTCAAAATATTGTGCTTAAAAGAATGCTTTTGTGATTCTCTTGATGGTTCATGCTTACCTCTTGATGAATTGTGCCTCTCCCCTAGTTTATTTTCATGCTAGTAGTATAGATGTAGTGTAGTTGTAGTGTAGTGTTAAATGGGAGGACAATCTATGCTTGTTGTTTGATGATCCAGGCTTGTGAATGCAATTAGCATATGTCTCTATCCTTGTGTTGTATTTGGATTGTGAGCTTAATGAAAGGATTAATAACTTGTTTTGATTTATTGTGCCTTACACATGTTGTTTAGACAATATATGCTTCATAGCTTAGATATATTGTGCCTTTCAAATGATGTTTAGACAATACATGCTTAACTAGTCATCCTTACTTATTGAATCAACCAAATACACACACACCAATATTGCAACCCACTATTTGCCTTCATTAATCACTTGTCAATGATATAGAAATGCATTGCTTGGTGGTGATCTCTAAACCTCATGATCTCTCTCTCCCTTACTTACTCTCTTTAGCATTACATTCTTACTTAATTTAATTTAGTTGCGCTTTAGTTTAAACAACGAACCAATCACTTGTTTGATCATTCGACTTACTAACTCTAATAGCGATTCCACAATCAACTCCGACTCCAATCCCTTGGGACGATCCCTACTCGCCCTAGCTATATTTATAGTGAAAGGTAGTAGTGGCTTTTACAAATGTAAAACTCTTGGCCCTCGCCTTAATACACACTCTCAAACGTATGGTGCGGCGACACAGCTATCAGTTTTTGGTGCCGTTGCCGAGGATTAGGCAACGTCATATTTGTGGAATTCATTAGAAATTAGTACTCTTTTGATCGTGTATTTTCTTTACTTTGATTTCACTTTTATTTTTGGTTACTTATTGTGTTTGTTTTCACTTGACTAGGTGTATTGTTGGAAAGAAGTCAAGCAAAGGAGAATCCAAGCTAAGGAGCAAAGCAAAATAAGGGAAAAAGCTAAAAATTTTAAAAAATTGCTAAGCTAAGCTAAATTTGGAGTTGAAGTGCTATAGGGACTTTGTGAGACTTTCTTGACTCAATCTCCTTAGTTAAATCGTGAGCCCGCGTGGAGGCATTTTTCTTGTCATTGCATTATTATTCTTTCAAACATGGGAATTGTGTTTGTGGAGGAAGTTTAATTGTATTGTTGTGAAGGCAAAGTATTTGTTCATTTTTTGTGCTTGCTTATTTGTTATTGTGCATGCATGGTCGTCGTTCATTAAGACCAACTCTTGTCCCTTTTGATTTGCATCTCGAATCCATCATTAGAAATCCTAGGGGAAGGGGAAGTTCAAGTAGAACCCGCCTATCAATGGATGACCATAATGATAATCATGTTGAGGATCTTGGTCACATAGACCAACAAGGCATCCTTCATCCAAATGTGCACAATGAGAACATTTAAGTACCATTAGGCATGCCTAGGCCATACATTCACCCACCACCACAACAACAAGGCCAAGTTCCATTCGGAATGCCAAGGCCAATGAATGCTTCACAACCTCCCATTGTCAATCGAGGAATTCAAAATCAAGGTGTTCATGTTGCACCTCAAGTTGCTAACCCACCACTTGCTTTGAGAGACCATTATGTTCCAAATGAATATAATGCACCCACATGCATTCAAATGCCACCATTTCAAGCACACCATTATGAAATTAAAGCATAAACCATTCAAATGCTTCCTAACTTTCATAGACTTCCAAGTGAAGAACCCTATAAGCATTTGGATGAGTTTCTTGAAGTTTATTCTACCGTGAAATACACGGACATGCCGGAAGAAGTCTTAAGGCTTAAACTTTTTTCATTCACCCTTAAGGACAAAGCAAAGTATTGGTTTAACAATCTTAAGCCTTTTTCAATCACTTCTTGGGTAGAAATGCAACAAGAGTTTTTGAAAAAGTACTATCCGATTTCTAAGACCAATGCCATGAGGACCTCAATTCGAGAATTTACACATGGGGATGGGGAGACATTCCATGAGGCATGGGAACGCTTCAATGAATTGCTAAGGAAGTGTCTACACTATGACATGCCCAAATGGCAATTAGTTCAATATTTTTTTGAGAGCTTATCGGATAATTATAAGGGCATGGTTGATGCTTCTATGGGTGGCTCTTACATTGATAGGCATGAGGATGACGTATGGCGTCTCTATGAAAGCATGAGTGAAAATTCTTTGCATAGAACATTATCATCAAAGAATAGTAGAAATACACAAGGTAGGAAGAGTATTCGCTTACATCAAGTCGAACATTCAAATGAAATAGCCGCTAAAATGAAGTCTTTGTCTCAAAAGTTTGATCAATTTTTGATTAACCAAAACTCGGTGAATCAAGTAACTTCCTTCCCTAACCATTCTTATCATGCATCAAAAGAAACATGTATGACTTGTTCTAGTGTTCTTCATTCTACTTCTCATAGTCCTCATGGACAAATGCAAAGTGAACCTAATGAACAAGTCAATGCGGCTTTTGTGAACCAAGGGAACAATCCTTATGGTACTCATTACAATCCAAGTTGGAGAAATCATCCGAACTTCTCATGGAAAAACCAAGGGGAAAGATCAAGCCCTCCCCAAGGCGGTTTTCAAGGGAAGTATATTCCACCTCCAATGCAAAACCAAGGATCCCAAGGTTATAGGCCATACCAATCACAAGGGAATCAATTATCTAATTCTCATTTTTCCAACCAATCATATTCCCAAGGTAATTCTCGAAGTCCCGCTTTTGAAGAGAAAGTTTTAAATGCTTTGGGCACTTTAGAGGCTAACACACAATTGCTTTATTCTCACTCTCAATCTATTACAAAGCTAGAAACCCAAGTAGGGCAAATAGCTAGCACTCTTAATGCTAGAGAGAAGGGAAAGATGCCTATTAATGCCCCGCCTAAGCAACAATGTGTTGTGGAAACCCAATCCTTATCGGAGGGGAACATGTTAATGCGGTGACTACCTTACGGAGTGGTAGAGTTGTAGATAATCAAGTAGAAATGACCAATGAAGAGAGTGAACCGGTGCAACCACAAGTTGTCACCTGTCCCGTTTCACATTTTATTCCTCCTTCATTGCATGTGCATGATCTTTTAAATGAGAAAGCTGAAAAATGTGATTTGAAAAGCGATCTTGAAAATGATCCATTGAAGAAAGTTTTGAAAAATGATGTTGAGAAAATTTTGTTGAAAAGTGAATTGAAACCTAATTTGAAAACTTCTTGTGTTGAAGAGGCTTTAAAAGAAAATTCTCAAAATATTTTTGAGCCAAGAGCTTCATTTCCGGATGCCTTGAAAGGGTCCATTTTGAAAGAGAAGCAAAAAGTCAAGACCAATGAGATTTTGGAAATGTTTAGGCAAGTAAAAGTTAATCTCCCACTTTTGGATGCAATCAAGCAAATACCGGCTTATGCCAAGTTTTTAAAAGATCTTTGCACCCAAAAGCAAAAGAACAAAAGCCAAGCACCAAAAAAAGTGGTTTTGACCGAGCAAGTAAGCTCAATTTTGTAACATAACACTTTTCCAAAGTTTAAGGACCCCGGTTCACCCACTACATCATGCATCATTGGTGAACATATCATTAATCAGGCACTTCTTGACTTAGGAGCAAGTGTTAACCTTCTTCCTTACTCGGTTTATGTCAAACTAGGCTTAGGTGAATTGAAACCAACGTCGGTAGTTTTGCAACTTGCCGACCGATCCATTAAAAAGCCTAGAGGTATCATTGAAGATATTTTGATTAAGATTGATAAATTCTTCTTACCCGTTGATTTCATTGTCATAGACACGGAACCGGTTTCCAATCCTAAGAGCCAAATACCTGTTATCCTTGGCCGTCCTTTCTTGGCAACTGCAAATGCCAACATCAATTGTAGGACGGGGATAATGAAGATCTCTTTTGGCCACATGAAGGTGAAATTGAACATATTCAATCCAACACCCAATTCATTTGATAAGTATGAAGGAGAGGTCAATGTTGTGGAAAAATGTCATGAATTCAATAGTGAAGGAAATGAGTTTTTATGTGACTCAAGAATTTCTAAAGCTTCATCTTCAACCTTGCATTCTAAAAGTCTTGTTTCAAACTCTTGTTTTGAAAGGGCGTGGAAGCCCAAAGGTTGTAATTGCATAGACAAATGATCAAAAACTTCTTTTGAGTTTGATCCAATAAGTTCTTCCAAGAACAATTTGTTGGGTGGGGCTCAAGATATTCATCACCCCAACAAGGAGGGGATGCATTATAAGATCTTCTATCCAGGCTAAAAGAGCCCAATGTCTTGCTAGAGACGTTAAAGACTAGCAAAAGCATTCGTAGGGTGTCAAAACCCTATTTCTCTCTCATTTCTATCTTACATTTCATTTCTTGCGAAGTCTAGATACTTGTTTTTGGTTCATATGCATTTCAAGGAACTTTGGTGGGGATTGCATAAGCGTGCATGTCAATTTTGAGCATTTTGCATAAGTTCGATTGATCTCATACCTGAGTTCGATCGATCGAACTTCCATCTGAATCCAACACTTAGAAAATTTTCAAGCCTGCATCCAAATAGGCTCTCTGTCCCATCGATCCAAGAAAAATCTGTGATCTTAGTTCTTAGTTGGATCGATCATAGTAACCTCGATCGATCCAACTATTTTGTTCGATCGATCTTGAGTGTTAACACTTAGAATATTTTTGAGCCTGTAGATCCTGCATCCAAATCACCTCTCTATCTGATCGTTCGAAACATTCCAAGATCGATCTGAAAGTTCTTCGATCGATCCAACTTCCCAGTTCGATCGATCTCATGTTCTAACACTTAGCCAAAATTTTGAACCAAAAACCTGCATATTTTTGCTCTCTGTATGATCAATCGAACTCTTGTTTCAATGGATCACAAATCTTCATTTCATTGTTTTAACTTTAGTTTGACTTTTCAACTTTTCAAAAATCCAAAAATATTTTCATTTTATTCTATTTTCTCTCTCATTTTATTTTGTTTTAATTTTCAGCAAGTTTTCAAAAATATAAAAATATTTTAATTTATTTAGTTTTTAATTAATTAAATTTAAATTCAAAAAAAAAAAAAAAACTTTGAGAGAGAAAGTTTGATCGATCTCAGCTGAGTTCGATCGATCGAACTAATCAGGGAATGTTTTTAAAAATCGAGGGTTCTCATGATCGATCATTTAGATCGATCTAACTCACCCTCAACCTCAAAACCTCCTTTTTTTTCTCTCTCGTCGCCGCCGTTGCACCTACTCATATCTTCCATCTCCAGCGAGATCTCCAGCGAGAACCAAGCTTCTCTCTCTCTCTCTCATCTCGGTTTCATCCCTCCCTCTTTGCATCCACATCTCCCTTCGATTTGGGTAAGATCCGAGACCTCACTAGTCGATTTCAAGTTTCAATCTCGTGCATACATAGTTTATATGTTTGATTCATGCTTTATATATGATTGAACCTTCATTGTTGATGCTTGAAATATGTATATATATATATATATATATATATATATATATAAATGTATATCGTTGTATTTATTTTTGATATTTTTGTTTGATTTGGGAGTATGGGCCATGTTTGGGTGATGGGAGTTGTTGATTTGATGTGTTGTAGGGCCCACGAACACGTTCGTGTGGGCCCCGTTCTTCAAAAGTCACAGATCTGTGGCCTTTCAGTTTTCATCGTTGCACAGTTCGATCGATCGAACTTGTATCTCAGATCGATCTTGAGAGATCAATCGAACTCTTGTCTCAGATTGATCGAAGTTGTGAGATCGATCTCACTTACTTTCGATCGATCCAACTTTTGTGATCGATCTCACTTCTTTTCATAATCGATCGAACTTCATAGATCTCACACACACACTTCATTGATCATATCTCATTTTCATGCTATCTTATTTATGCCCAATGCCTGTGATATTCCACATTGGATGCATGTCATATTTATATTGCTTAGCATGATTAATATCCAGTCACCTGCATAGATTCATGTCATATCTGTTTTGTCTATTTTATTTGACATGCATGATTCTATATTATGTTTAACAATTCTTTATTCTGGCACTAACTTCCATTGTAAGTTTTTCTTTGGAGATCATGGTTAAGCGCAAGACTGTTGCCAACAGGCAACACGGGCCACAGAGACCGTATAGACAACAGAGGCATGTTAGGCCTAGGACAGAGGAGCCAGCCGAGCCCTCTTATACTCAGGAGCCAGTACAGCCTACACCACCTCAGTCACCTACTCCTGAGGCTGAGGATGATCATATCCCATCTCCTTCCCAGGCTCATCCTGCTTTTACACCTTCGCCATCTCCACAACATGCTAGCGCAGAGCGTACACCAGTACCACCTCCATCACGCCAGCCAGCTCACCAGGCGCGTCATAGGCCCATGCCTCGATATGAGAGTATGCCAGTCGACTATGAGTCTGTCTTTGACACAAATTTCTTCTCCCGATCGGTGCTGACCCGATTAGCTTACCGTGATATTATTCAGAGGGGCCTGGCCGCTATTCTTGCCCCTGTCATAAAGCCGGTCTACTCGTGGCAGGTACGGTTGTTCTACCAGAACCTCCGACCATCCCCGTGTACCACAGCCAAGCTAGTCACTTCTGTAGATGGCCATATGATCACCATCACTGTGGACACACTTTCCAGATCATGCCACTGCCCACACCGCTGTCCTCCAGAGCTTCAGGAGACCTATCCGAGGCTACACAAGCCTTCTTATGCCGCCATGGCAGTTTACTTGACAGGTCACCAAGCTGCTGGCAAGATTTTCGCCACCCGCACATATCTTCCAGACGACCTTTCGTTCATCGATTCTATACTTTTTCGGAACATATACATGGCCGGACACAAGATTCAGAGGAGGAGCGATTATCTGACAGCCCTCTATGCCTTTTACACCGGGCATTAGGTGTCCATTCCCGCGCTCATCTGGAGCGTGATGAGGAAGCTCTATGACGAGTACATCAGCAAATAGACGCCCGGACTGGCTAAGTCTCTTCCATTCGGCCACCTCATCACCCAGATTCTCATTGACCAGCATTATCCCATCCACCCGCAGGAGGACCCTGAGACCGGTACCTGTCACTTCCTCAAGAAGGACTGGGACAAGAGCTACTGCTCTATTATTACCAGACTCTAGGACCACGCAGCACTGGTTGCAGAGGAGTTAGAGCTGGAGCAGGCATAGGCACCGGCAGAGGCAGAGGCAATAGCAGCAGATCCCGCAGCAGACGACACAGAGCAGCACTCTCTAGCTGGGTCGCCCATTCACTAGCAGGATCACACTCATGACCTCTCTTCTGATTCATCTATGCTTGAGACTCCTGATATAACCCCCGATTTTGGAGTACGGCTGTAAACGCTTGAGGATGCTGTTGCTGCTATCCGAGCTGATCTTACTGCCCATAGAGCTGATCTTATTGCCTATCGAGCTGATTTTGCCACCTTCTGCACGGATGTCGCAACCATGTTTCCAGATTTATCCAAGGACATCTGCAGCGCCAGACCTGCCCGTCCTACTTCATCTTCATGAGCTCCCAGTCCTTTTTATCTCATTACCTCTCTCCTATACATACTTTATTTTTATCACTGTACAATGCTATTATTTTTACAGCCGGTCTATTGGCTCTGATATTTTTGTTGTACCTGCACTTTATTTATTTTATATATCTGTTTTTGCTATGGATATCATATGATTATATTCTCATATCTATATGTTTAACTCTATCAGGTGCAACATAGTGGCTTTAGTGAGAGAGTGCTACCTAATTTTCAGGACCACCCTTATACCTCTCTCATTTCTTTATCTGTTTATCCTATTTACACTTGCATGTCCACTGTGCACTGATTATCCCATTTTGTTATCTGATGAGTTTATCCAAGTGCCAATTTTTAGGACCACAGTTAATCCCAAGTTTGGGGGGGGGGGGGGGGCAATCCCACCCACTTCGGATACTTCAGTCCCGATCTTTCTTGCTTAGTTGCACTGGTATACTCTTTCCTTTATTCTCTTTGCACATTGAGGACATTGTGCAATTTAAGTTTGGGGGGAATGGTGCTTTGCAGTGTTAGTTTTAAATTGCATATCTTTTGAGCATGACTTGTGTATTTGAGGGATATTTCTATGATTGGTCCATATCTAGCCATGATTTTGATCTTTTGAGGACTATATTGATTAAAATTTAAAAATTGCTTGACTTGAGAGTTCAATACTCCTTGTATACCCTTTGGAAGCCATTTAGGAGTAAATTTTTCGAAAGATTGATATCTTGCTTGCATTTGTGGTCCACATCATCTTGATTTTGTGATTATTTTGAGATTCACTCTAGTCTTCTACACTAGCACCGGTGCACACTAGCATTCATTTGTGGGGTACATGCTTTGTTAATTATTGAATTGGTTATATCCCAATTGAGCTAGTAGTGCATTGAAAGCTTTCATTCTTGATAAGGTAAATAATAACCCCTTTTCACTAAGTAGCCGGGATTCTAGCCTCATCAAGCACTGAACTTCTCGTGCCGAAAGGTGGAGGGCCCAAACTCTAGGTTAATAATTGAACTTGCTTAAAAAAAAAAAAAAAAAAAAAAAGAGAAGAGCAAAAGCAAAAGCAATAAAAAGTGAGGACTTCTCCCAAATGGTGAGAAGTGGGAAATGATTAGATGGTTGTTGTCTTGATTTGTATCCTAGTTGATTTGAGCTTGTAAGTTCATAGGGTGTATTAACGCCTAATGCCCTAAAGCCGTCTGGTTTGGGAGTCATTGACCTAACGCTCGACCTCATGAATCGCTAGAAAGCTTAATAGATTAACATATTGCACTATACTTCCATCTTTGATCCTATAATATATATATATATATATATATATATATATATATATATATATATCCGAGTGAAAAGAATAAGCGCACCTAGATGAATAAAGCTTTAATAAAAGGTCCACTTTTTGTCTTGATGATCGGTACTAGATTTGTGTGCTAATTTGAGGGTAAGGATGTGATTAATTCTTTAGTTGGCTTAGATAGTAACACATTTGATGCCGGTTCACTTAAAAGGGATTCTAGAGTTGTTTTGATTTACACGATCATTTTCTTGATGTGTAGGGGACCATACTTGCTTGCTTGATGTTGAAATTTTGAGAGATTGCTTGGAAATGGTTGAAAAATTGCATACTTGAGGTAGTTTACTCCCAATGCTTGTTTGCAATATTGGTGCCTCTTTTAAAAGAATGAGCTTAATGTTTGTGGGTACCATTTCTGGAAACCCTCACGAGACTTTCCTCGTCCACTAGGGGTAACCTAAGGGTTTAAAAGGCTTGTTGCATATGCTAAATGCAATCGTGTTCCCTACGAAAGTGGCATTATCCATTTATTGTTTTCTAGTTCATAGCTGTATAGTTGTTCATCTCATTTCTTTACTTCGTAGTTCATTGCTAGGGACTAGCAATATTTAAGTTTGGAGGTGTGATGAGCACTGAAAAGTGCATATTTAAAACCCTTAAGCTTAGGCATTCTAGTACCTTTATGTATCTTACTTTACCGTTTTAGATTGATTTCGTATTATTTCCATTTTCAGGCGCTTATCCCGAAAATAAGCTAACTTAGCCAAATAAGAGCTTAATTGAAGCAATTCTGAGATTAAACACAGAAAGGAGCAAAGTGGAGGAAGAAAGAAGCAAAATGAAGCAAAACAGCAAGTTCGATCGATCCAAGTCCAAGGTTCGATCGATCGATCATTGATCGATCTCAGCACTTTAAGATAGATCCAAGCCTTGACCCAAAGCACTTAAGTCCAAAAGTTCGATCGATCCAACATCATTCTTCGATCGATCGAACACCTTTGTCCTTATCCAAATGATTGATCCTATCCACAGCTGTACCACCTACCAACCTCTTTTGTCCTTTTCTCATAAATATGTCCCACAAATATCTCGGATTTGTCTTTTTCCAAAAAGCTCAGCCAGATGGATCGATCCAGCCTAAGTTCGATTGATCTCACTTACTTTTGATCGATCGAACTTCCTCCAGTGCGAAAAAAGTTAAAATTCCATCTCATTGAAAGTTGTCCTTTATCCAATCATTAGAGAATATTGTGTGCACGACCCCAGCTAATTTTGGGTGTCATTTTGACATACCTATATAAGGATAAGGATTGCTTTTTCAAAAAAAAAAAGAAAAAAAAGGGAACATTACTTTTCATATCATCTCTTGGAGAGGAAGTTTAGAGGAGGAGGAGGCTAGAAACACCATTGGAGATCTTCATCAACAAGGAGCAAACCTCTTCCATGGAGTTAGCCCTTGAGGGTTGGAGCATCATCACCATGAGTGGCTAGACATCCTCTTGGGGCTATTGTTAGCCCCAAGCATGCTTTCTATATCTTAATCTTGTGTATTATTGAGGGATTAGTGTTGTAATTGATGTTTTGACACTTTGATATATATAGATCTTGTTTATTCAATGATTTATGTAGTTTAATGCTTCCAATTGGTCATTTCATTCTATCCATATGTCTATGTATGCTAGAATAGATGTTCATGTGTTTATCTCTAGATTTTGTGTTATTGATGCATGTCTATGTGTATTGATGCTATAGATTTAGAGATTGTCAAAACATTGTGCTTAAAAGAATGCTTTTGTGATTCTCTTGATGGTTCATGCTTACCTCTTGATGGATTGTGCCTCTCCCCTAGTTTATTTTCATGCTAGTAGTGTAGATGTAGTATAATTGTAGTGTAGTGTTAAATGGGAGGACAATCTATGCTTGTTATTTGATGATCCAAGCTTGTGAATACAATTAGCATATGTCTCTATCCTTGTGTTGTATTTGGATTGCGAGCTTAATGAAAGGATTAATAACTTGTTTTGATTTATTGTGCCTTTCATATATTATTTAGACAATATATGCTTCATAGCTTAGATATATTGTGCCTTTCACATGATGTTTAGACAATACATGCTTAACTAGTCATCCTTGCTTATTGAATCAACCAAATACACACACACCAGTATTGCAACCCACTATTTGCCCTCATTAATCACTTGTGAATGATATAGAAATGCATTGCTTGGTGGTGATCTCTAAACCTCAAGATCTTTTTCTCCCTTACTTACTCTCTTTTGCATTGCATTCTTACTTAATTTAATTTAGTTGCTCTCTAATTTAAACAACCAACCAATCACTTATTTAATCATTTGGCTTACTAACCCTAATAGCTATCCCACAATCAACTCTGACTCCAATCCCTTAGGACGATCCCTACTCGCCTTAGCTATATTTATAGTGAAAGATAGTAGTGGCTTTTACAAATGTAAAACTCTTGGCCCTCACCTTAATACACACTCTCAAACGTATAGTGCAGCGACACACCCATTAATAAGCATCTTGATTAGTTCCTTGAAATCTATTCTACCATCAAGCTGATGGGCTTCCTTAAAAATGCTCTCTATTTGCATCTCTTCCCATTCGTCTTAAAAGATAGGGTAAAATATTGGTTGAACTTCCTTGCTGCAAATTCCATCACTACATGGGTTCAATTGCAACAAGAATTCTAAAAAAAGTACTATCTTGTGAGTAAGACCAACTAAATGAGGCGTTCCATTCTTAGTTTTTCACAAAGTGATGGGGAACAACTCCATGAGACTTGGGAAAGACTTCAAGACCTCCTTAGGAAATGTCCGCACCACCTAATTACAAAATGGCAATTGGTGCAAGCTTTCTATGCTAGTTTAACCGACCCATATAGACTTATGGTTGACTCATCATGTGGAGGGATGTTTATGTCTAAGAATGCGGATGAGGTTTGGACCTTACTTGAGAATTTGAGTGAAAGCTCATTGTAACATAATTCTCGTAGGGCTCCAACCTCAACCAATGCAAAAAACACCAATCTCTGTCAACCAAAGACACTGAGGGAAGAATTTTCTCAAGTGGATGCCATAGCTCACAAATTCTATCAATTAATGGTACCACATCTCTCTTCTTCCTTGCCTCAAAATTCGGCAAGTGCGGTGTGTCCATCATGCACTAGCCCATTCCATCTCTCGGAAGATTGCCCCACACCGAAGCAATTTCCTAGTAGCAATCAAGAGCAAACAAATACTATGTTTTCCAGGCCCAGAAATAACCCTTACTCCTATACCTACAATCCGGGATGGAGAGATCATCCGAATTTTACGTGGAGGCAACCCGCCCCACAAAATGCGACATTTCAAAATCAAGGGCATCAAAATCAGCCTCCTTCTCAATTTCCAAATAGGCAATTTCAGGCCTCTTCGAGTTACCGTCCACCCTATAATCCAAATGTCTCTACTTTATCTCCTACGTTTCCAACTGATGAAATTCTCGCTGTAAATAAGCAAATGATGGAATCCCTGAACAATCAAGTGTTAGAATCTAACAAGCAACTGTTGACATCATTGTAGCCCACTCTCCAAATGGTTCATTCACATACTCAGTCAATAGCTAAACTTGAGAATCAAGTGGGACAAATAGCTACTTCAATGAACCAACTCATTCAAAGAGATAAGGGAAAACTTCCCACTCAACCATTTAAGAATCCTAGAGGGATTCATGTAATTGATGAAACCCCTCCTCCGAGTAGGCCTACTCATAAGCAAGTCCAAGTAATCACCACCCTTCGAAGTGGTCAAATTGTAGACAACAAGGTTGATGGAGGAAAACAGGAAAAAGTTCATCTTCCCAAAAATCCAAATCCTATATCTAATCCAAATTTCACTCCTGAAAATCCAAAGTCTAGCACTGAAAATTCCAAGCTTGTCACCCCCAAATGTGGAGACTTCTTATGCAAATCCCTCCTTATGCAAAATTTCTCAAGGATTTGTGTACTCAAAAACGCACTTCCAAGAATCATTTACCAAAGAAGGTAAGACTAACTAAAAATGTGAGTGTGATCATTCAGCACAGCACTCCTCCAAAGTATAAGGATCCGGGTGCCCCAACAATCTCGTGTGTCATTGGTGACAACAAGATAGAAAGGGCCTTCCTTGACTAAGGAGCGAGCGTGAACTTGATTCCTTATTCAGTTTACTTACAATTTGGGTTGGGATAAGCCAACCTCCGTGGTCTTGCAGCTTGCCAACAAATCGGTTAAGCACTCACGGGGCATTCTTGAAGATGTCATAATCAAAGTAGACAAATTTTACTACCCGGTAGACTTTGTGGTTCTTAACACGGAACCGGTCCATGATCCAAAGAAACATATTCCCGTGATCCTCGGTAGGCCTTTCTTAGCTACGACTAATGCTTCAATAAATTACCGAACCGAGGTGATGGATATTGCCTTTGGAAATATGCTAGTCAAACTCCACATTTTCCATGCAACTCCATATCCTTCCGAAGAGGATGATTGTTTTCTTATTGATGTGGTAGATGAAGTGGTCGAAGAATCTCTCCCCTTCATTCTAAGCAAGGATCCTCTTGAAACTTATGTGTCTCACTTTGACTTCGCAAACTTTAATATCAATCAATCCATCCAAGAAGTAAATTCTTTGCTCGACATTGGTGCTATCATGGACTTTCCTCCTTGGAAGGTGCCAAGAGAACCACTTCCTCAACTTTCAATTACTCCTCCGGTCCCTTCCTTGAAATCTCCACCACAACTCGAGTTAAAGCCGCTCCCGGTCCACCTCAAGTATGTGTTTCTTGGTGCAAATAAAACTCTTCCGGTCATCATTGCATCGGACCTTTTAAAGGACTAACAAAACAGCCTTTTAGCGGTGATACAAGAGCACAAAGAAGCTATTGGTTGGGCAGTGGCTAATTTGAAAGGAATCGACCCTTCTATTTGTATGCATCGCATTCATATAGAGGATGATGCTAAACCTTTTAGAGAGGTGCAGCACCGGTTGAATCCCAACATGAAGGAAGTGGTCATGAAAGAAGTGATTAAGCTATTAGATGTGGGAATCATCTAACCCATCTCTGATAGCAAGTGGGTGAGCCCCACTTAAGTTGTTCCCAAGAAATCTGGCCTTACCATTGTTGAAAATTTAGCGGGCCAGCTCGTGCCACAACGCACCACCACCGGATGGCGTATGTGCATTGACTACCGGAAACTTAACTCTGCCACTAGGAAGGATCATTTCCCACTCCCATTCATCGATCAAATCTTAGAAAGGCTAGCCGGCCAAAGCTACTACTATTTCCTTGATGGTTATTCCGGCTATAACCAAGAGGCAATAGACGTATGCCCTTTGGCCTATGCAATGCACTGGCAACTTTCCAAATGTGCATGATGTCCATATTTTCTGATATGGTTGAAAAGTTTTTAGAAGTATTCATGGATGATTTTTCAGTCTTTGGATCTTCCTTTAACCTATGTCTCCAAAATCTATCCCTTGTGTTTCAAAGATGTAAGGAGACAAATTTGATTCTGAGTTGGGAAAAGAGTCATTTTATGGTCCAAGAAGGCATTGTCTTAGGACATGTCATTTCTAAAAGGGGAATTGAGGTCGACAAGGCCAAAGTTGAACTGATTTCTAATCTTCCTCCTCCAAATTCTATCCGATAAATCCGTTCCTTTCTTGGTCATGCTGGTTTTTATTGCCGCTTCATTAAAGATTTTAGTAAAATATCCTGGCCCTTGTGTAATCTTCTTGCCAAGGATATTCCCTTCAATTTTGATGAAGCCTATTTGGAAGCTTTCAAGAAGCTCCGTACTCTTCTCTCTTCAGCCCCAATTATGAAACCGCCTAACTGGTCTCTTCCATTTGAGATCATGTGTGATGCATCCGATTATGCATTGGGTGCAATTTTGGGCCAGCGTGTGGATAAGTTACCACATGCTATTTATTGTTGTAGCAAAACTCTATCTGATGCTCAATGGAATTACACCACCAATGAAAAAGAGTTGCTAGCCGTAGTGTATGCCTTGGATAAATTCTGTTTTTACCTTCTTGGATCCAAGGTCATTGTCTTTTCGGACCATGCCACTCTTAGGCATTTGTTCACTAAAAAATAGACTAAACCTGCCTAATTCGATGGATACTCTTACTCCAAGAGTTTGACATTGAAATCGGGGACAAAAAAGGGACAGACAATATTGTCGCTGACCATCTCTCTCGTTTACTCATTGAGAAATCCTCTGAATTTGTTGCAGTTCGTGACTCCTTTTCGGATGAACAACTGTTTCAGATTTCTCATTCAAATCTTCCTTAGTTTGCGGATATTGTCAACTACCTTGCGGTAGGAAAAATTCCATCCAAATGGTCCAAACAAGAGAAAGACCGGTTCTTCTCGCAAGTTAAATATTTCGTTTGGGAAGATCCGGAATTATTCAAGCATTGCCCGGACCAAATCATCCGGCGATGCATTCCCAAAACCGAATTCTCAAGTGTTTTAAATTTCTGCCACACTCTTGCATATGGAGGACACTTCAGTGCCAAGAAAACTGTTGACAAAGTCCTTCAAAGCGAATTTTATTGACCATCTTTGTTTCGAGATGCTTACAATTTTTACAAGTCATGTGAGCGTTGCCAAAAGCTCAGATCCATGTCCAGAAGAGACATGGTGCCCCTTACCCCCATCTTAATCATAGAAATTTTCGCTGTATGGGGCATTAACTTCATCGGACTGTTTTCATCCTCTTATGGCTATGAGTACATTCTCATAGCGATGGAATACGTGTCTAAGTGGGTTGAGGCGAAGGCTACCAAAACCAACGATCATAAAGTTGTGGTTAAGTACGTTCAATCAAATATCTTCAGTCGGTTTGGTACGCCAAGAGCCCTCATCAGTGACAGAGGATCTCATTTTCGAAATCGCTATCTCAAATCCGTCCTTTTTAAATACTCCGTCATTCATAAGGTTGCCACACCTTACCACCCTCAAATGAGGGGTCAAGTAGAAGTGTCTAATCGCAAGATCAAGCATATTCTAGAAAAAAACGGTTCTATCAGACCACAAAGATTGGTCATTAAGACTAAACGATGCGCTCTGGGCCTACCGGACGGCGTATCAGCATGTCACCATATCGACTTATCTTTGGTAAAACTTGTCATCTCCCAATGGAGTTAGAGTACTGTGCTTTTTAGGCTATAAAACGGCTCAACTTTGATCTTAAATAAGCCGACTCTACTCGCAAATTGCAGCTCAATGAGCTTGAGGAAATTCGAAATGATGCGTATGAAAGCGCCAAAATCTATGAGGCAAAGATTAAAGCATTTCATGACAAGCACATTGTTAACAAGTCTTTTGTCTCTGGATAGAAAGTTTGGCTTTTCAATTCTCGCTTGCGACTCTTTCCCAGTAAACTCCGATCATAGTGGGATGGTCCATATGTCATCACATCCGTCTTTCCTCACGGTGTAATTGAACTCCAACATCCTACCGATGGATCTCTCTTTAAGGTTAATGGCCAATGGCTTAAGCCTTATGTTGATGGCATCGTCCCGATCCGAAAAGTAGATAAAGTCCAATTGATGGACCCAATTTACGAGGATTGATGCGAAATTATGGTAATCTAGCTATCGACTTTAAATTTAGCACTGATAGGAAACAATTCTTTCAACTTCCAAGCTTCCTTCTTCCAAGTTGCCGCAGTAAAGAATTTTCTGGAAATTAGCTAAGTATAGCCAAAATGTGAACTTTTCCGGAACTGTCTCGAATTACATTCCAAAAGTCACATTCTATTTTCTTAGTCATTTTAAGGTCTCGGTACCATTTTCAGAATTTTTCAAGGTCATTCCGGTAATTTTCTCGAAAAATCCAAAAATCACAGGAAATTCGGGCTTCTAAAATATCACTTTTGCAATTGAGCTCCGATTCTCATTCCGGGGGTTATACACGGTGTCTAGGGTCCATAAAAGCTTAAATTTCAAATTTAGAAAATTTTCAACCCCGGCCCAGCCTCAGTTAGGCCAAAATTCAATTCAAGAAGGCGGTCTACCCAAAAGCATTGCGGGCGCCCGCCAAATGAGGCAGTGAGCTTTGAGTTCTACGGCGCCCCGCCGTACCTCGCAGGCCCCCGCCGAGTGCCCATAAGGCCTTCTAGCTATGCGCCTTAACAACCCACGAGCACTCACCCTGTGATGCGAGCGCTAGCCGGCCTTCGCAGATCCATAAAAAAGCCATTTTCAAGGCCCAATTCAAATTCCTAACTCCCCCTTCTCTCTCCAGCCGACCCTAATCTCTCTTTTTCCCCTATATCTCTCTCACTCTCCCTCTTAACCATATTTCCATTACCAACCCTCACCTCCAACATCTTCCTTCTTCCATCTTCCTCATCATCCCATTTTGCATCAAGAAAGGGTTTTTGGTTTCTCCATTGTTGATAAGTTTTTTTCTTTCTCTCTTTCTCTCAATTTTGGATCAATGGAGGACGGGAATGCATGTTTGGAGGATTTGTGATTGTTTGGGGGTTATTTATTATCAATTCCAGGTACAAATTTTTTGTTTTCTTCATCTCTAATTCCCTTTTGTCTCTCTTCCTATTCTTCTTGCACGCCAGGTGTTCGATAAAATTCCTAAGCCAACTTCTTCATCCCAAATGGCGCCCAAACTTTCCGCTAAACATACTCGCTCATCCGAGGGACCATTCAATGAACGTCCCACACCAAATTGGGTGGAATGGCCCATTGAAACGGAGACAAAATTTGTCATCAAAGACGACTTCGAAGACAATCCAGAAATGGCGTGGGCGGTCAAAGAATTGATGGACAGTGGCCTAGAATCTCTATTCAAACCATGCGCTAGCTGTTTCTATCCACGCATCGTCCGCCAGTTCTATTCCAACATGTTTTATACATGTGTAGAGCCGTAGGTCATTAAGACTACTATTGATGGCGCCGCTTTTAAATTCAACATTCAGGACCTTGCCATGGCTTTGGCATGTCCATTGGAATCTCTTGTGGATGAAACGAGCCTGCCTCTGTACGTTGATTCTCCCATTGGTCTGAAATTGTCCGACATTGTTGAGGAAATTTGCCACAACTATTATACCGACAATCGTACAACAAGCACAAATAAATCATACCTTCTGTGCCGACTCTGGTTCATGGACTCCGTTATTGCCAAAAAAGTCCTTCCCGTTCCCAAGCATTCTGAGCTTTAAGGGGTTTTTCTACAAACCCTTTATGCCGCTGAGAAGGAATGTTGGTTTTCTATCCCGCAGCTCGTTTGGGACTAGCTTCTCAAGGTCTACCATGATCTTGTTGTGACACAATATGATAATGCCCTCACTTGGGCATTTCTTTTTCCATACTTGGTCACTAGGCTCCTCAAGAATAAACAGTTCAAGGTCCCCCAAGGAGAAGAGAAGAACACAGAGGTTTTTCTTTTTGACAATGGTGCATGGAAGTCGAGTACTGTCCAACTTAAGACTTCCCGTCAAGTACGCATAGGTGGTGTGTTTGATTGGGGAGGTCCTATTGTCCCTGTTCCTCCTGCACCGGCTGCTCCTGCAACTGTTGCGCCACCACCACATGCTGTGTCCCGTGCCGAGTTTGACTCTCTCAGCACCCATCTTGATGCCATTTAGCTGCGAGTTGAGACCATAGATGGCACCCTTACGGACTTTCGTAAGGAGACTCAGGAGGGACAGAAGGTCTTGCAGGCCATGCTATAGTCCTTGATTGACCGCCCATCAGGCGGCGCCGGTGGCTCATCCTCCACTCCGATGATGGAGTGATTTTATGTTTTTAGTATCTATTTTGCTTTTCAGTCGTACTACTTGGATTTATTTTGGGCCGCTTTTGGCATGCTTTTCAGTTCCTATTTTGAACCTCTAACTGCAACTCTTTTTACTATTTTGCATAACTACTCGGTTTTTAGTTAAATATATTTGCAGTTGTTAGTTTTATCTCTGTCTGGATTTATATGATACTTGTTGTGCATAGATGTGTTGTTGACAGGTTTTTAGAATCAAGTTTGGGGGCGTGCCTTTGGAATTCACAATGTGGCATATTTTTACATCGCCACTGTTTTTTCCTCCACTTGGTAATATTGTTCTTGTTACTCTATTTTTCATTAATTATTCTTTGTCTTCTCACATTGAGGACAATATGGCATTTAAGTTTTGGGTACATTATTGCATTTTTGGTATTACATCTTTGATTGCATACGCTAAATTGTTCATGTAAGTTAATAAATTTAATTTTTGGGAAGCAATGATCTTGTAATTTGGAACTTGTTGGAAATTGAAGCATATGTTTAATACTTTGTGTATAGAGGCAAATGATAGGTTTGAAAATAAAGAAAAATTTGAAATGATCATGTTGATTCAAACCGGTTTGTATAAATGCTTCAATTAGATTTTTATCGGATTTCATACTTTTCTATGCTTCACACTTGACAAATGCACACCGGAAACTCAATTGTGAGGCATGCAACCTGATTTACCTTGACTATGACTCAGTTGATTTGAATTGATGACCCTACTTAATGGATATCTTTGGCATTGTTCTTAAAAAATAAAATAAAATAAAATAAATAAAATAAATTTTTTTTTATAAGGATAATGATTAGTTTAAGTTCGTAGCCTCGCTAACTCAAGTTATTAAGCCCTTGGAATGTCCATACACTTAGGACCCTAAAGCCATCCGGTTTGGGAGTTGCTTGCTTAACACTTGATACATGGGTTAGTTAGAAAGCTTAAGGGACTTAGGCATTGCACGGTCATTCACAAAAATAAAAATAAATAAATATGGTTTGTTGGAGTTCGTAACCTTGCCAACTCGAGTTATTAAGCCCTTGGAGTGTCCTTACACTTAGCACCCTAAAGCCATCTAGTTTGGGAGTTGTTAGCATAACACTTGCTACATGGGTTGGTTAGAAAGCTTAAGGGACTTCGGCATTGCATGACCATAATATGTATCATATAAAATAATAATAATAATAATAATAATAATAATAATAATAATAATAATAATAAAAAGAAAGCAACAAAAGCTATTTTCGGAATAAATTCATGCCTTAGATACCTCATTCAAAAGAGAAATTCAATAATTTGAAACTTGTGTTTTGAAATTGGAAAAAGAAGGTAAAAGCTACATATTTGGAATCTGGTTCACTTTCATTGAAGTTAGAGTTGATTTCTATTAAAGAGATGACAATTCAAGTATTTATATAGACTATGGTGTTGATGAATGAGAATTGAAATGTGCTTAGCCATTGTGTTATATCAAGGCTTCATATACTCAAGGTAGTTTGCTGGTGTGCTCTGGGTCGTCATTCCCGAAACCCAACAGTTTGTGCACTACCAAAAGATAGTGGTGTAGAGATATGATGAATGTGGCCAAGTTTTATATTTAGAAATTGCGACTACTACCTTTCACTAAAAACATAGCTAGGGTAAGTAGGGATCGTCCCAAGGAATTGTGGGGTCGTACTAGGTTGAGGAATCAAGATTAGGGTTAGTAGGTCGAGTGATCAAAAGATTGGTTAGTGTTTGAATTACACTGAGATGCAATTTAAACTAAAGTAGGCAAATAAATGTAAATGAGAGAAAATAAGAGAAAGATCTTAGGATTTAGAGATCACCACTAAACATAACTTTTCTACACCCTTAATGAATGATTAATGAGTGGAAAAACATGTATTGCAACAAATTGTGTGTGTGTGGTTGTTTCAACAAGCATGGATGACAAATTAAGCATATATTGTCTAAACAACATGGTGGATAGCACAACATATCAAATTAAGTCATTAATCCCTTCTTTAAGCTCACAATCCAAACATATCACAAGGTTAGAGATATATGTTACTTGCTTTCATAAGTATGGAACATCAACAAGTAGCATGGATTGTCCTCCCATTTAACATCTAAACTATAACTACACTACAATTAAGCTAATGACATGAAATTAAACTAATTAAACTAAGGGAGAGGTACAATCCATCAAGAAATGAGTATGAACCATCAAATAAACCACAAGAACATTCCATTAAGCACTATGTCTTGACAATCTCTAGATCTATAGCATTAATATATATAGACATGCATCAACAACATAAGAAATAGAGACAAACACATGAACATCTATTCTAGCATACATAGTCATATGGATAGAATGAAATGATCAATTGGAAGCATTAAACCATACAAATCATTGAATAAACAAGATCTATATATATAAAAGTGTCAAAACATGTATTACAATACAAATCCCCTTAAAAACACATAAATCAAGATGTAGAAAGCATGCTTAGGGTTAACTCTAGCCCCAAGAGGATGTCTAGCCACTCATGGATGGTGTCCTCCAACCCTCAAAGGTAAGCTCTATGGAAGAAATCTACTCCTTGGTTGATGAAGAACTCCAAGCTTGTGTCTCTAGCCTCCTCTTCTCCTTTCTTCCTTACTAAGAATTCTCTCCTCTCTAAGTATATCTCAAAAAGTGGCTCATATTCCTTATATAGGTAGGTCAAATATCACCCCAAATGAGCTGGGCTCGTACACCAAATATTCCTCCAATGATTAGATATGAGATAACTTTTAATGAGCTGGAATTTAGAATTTCTCGGGATTTGGGAAGTTCGATCGATCGAACTTGTGGTGAGATCGATCAAACATGGCTGAGATCTATTGAATTGAAGCTGGATCGATCCTCTATGGTGGTGCCTTTTCGGATAAAAACAAATCTGAGATATTTTGAAGATATTTTTGGGAAAAGGATAAAAGCGGTTGGTTGGGTGGTACAGTTGGATAAGATCAATCATTTGGATAAGGACAAGATAGTTCGATTGATCAGAGAATGAAGTTAGATCAATTGAACTTTGAGATCTTTGAATTAGGAAAAACATGGCTCAGATCCATCTGGAAGTGCTAAGATCGATGAATGTTGGATCGATCGAACTTTTCTTGAGATCGATCGAAGTTGTTGAAATTCCACCTTTTGCTTCCTTTTACTCTACTTTGCTCCTTTCTTTGATTCATCCCAGAATTGTTTCAGTTCTGCTCTTATTTGGTTGAGTTAGCTTATTTTAGGGATAAGTACCTGAAAATGGAAATAACACGAAATCAATTTAAAGTGGGAAAATAAGATAGATAAAGGTCCTAGAACACCTAAGCTTAAGGGGTTTAAATGCACACTTTTCAGTGCTCATCACACCCCCAAACTTAACTATTGCTAGTCCCTAGCAATGAACTAGAAAGTAAAGGAATGAAATGAACAACTATACAACTATGAACTAGAAAGCAATAAATGGATAACGCCACTTTCGTAGAGAACATGATTGCATTTAGCATATGCAACAAGCCTTTTAAACCCTTTGGTTACCCTTAGTGGACGAGTGAACTCTCATGAGGGTTTCCAAAAATGATACCCACAAACATTAAGCTCATTCTTTCAAAAGAGGCACCAATATTGCAAACAAGCATTGGGAGAAAACTACCTCAAGTATGTAATGTTTCAACCCTTTCCAAGCAATCTCCCAAAATTTCAACATCAAGCAAACAAGTACGGTCCTCCACACATCAAGAAAATGATCATGCAATTCAAAACAACACTAGAATCCTTTTTGAGTGGACCGGCATCAAATATGTTGCTATTCTTAGCCAACTAAAGAAATGATCACATCCTTACCCTCAAACTAGCACACAAATCTAGTACCGATCATCAAAACAAAAAGTGGACCTTTTATTAAAGCTTTATTGTTTTAGGTGCGCTTATTCTTTTCACTCAATTTTATTTTATTTTTATTATTATTTTTTTTAAGGATTAAAGATGGAAGCATGGTGCAATGTGTTGATCTATTAAGCGTCCTAGCAATCCATGAGGTCGAGTGTTAGGTCAATGACTCCCAAACTAGACGGCTTTAGGGCATTAGGTATTCAAATACCCCTAAGGATTTACAAGCTCAAATTAACTAGGCTACAAATCAAAACAACCTCCATATAATCATTTTTCACTTCTCACCTTTTGGGAGAAGTCCTCACTTTTTTATTGCTTTTGCAACTTTTCTTGTTTTTTTTTTTTTTTAAAGCAAGTTCAATTATTAACCTAGAGTTTGGGCTCTCCACCTTTCGGCGCAAGAAGTTCAGTGCTTGATGGGGCTAGAATCCCGGCTACTTAGTGAAAAGGGGTTGTTATCCACCTTTATCAAGAATAAAAGCTTTCAATACACTACTAGCCCAATTGGGATATAACCAATTCAATAATCAACAAAGCATGTACCCCACAAATGAATGCTAGTGTGTGCCTGTGCTAGTGTAGAATATTAGAGTGAATCTTAAAACAATCACAAAATCAGGGTGATGTGGACCACAAATGTAAGCATGATATCAATATTTCGAAAAATTTACTCCTAAATGGCATCCACAAGGTATACAAGGAGTATTGGACTCTCAAGTCAAGCAATTTTTAAATTTTAAGCAATATAATCCTCAAAAGATCAAAATCATAGCTAATCATGGACCAATCATAGAAAATCCCTCAAATACACAAGTCATGCTCAAAATTTTAAATTTAAAAACAAACATTGCAAAGCACCATTACCGCCAAACTTAAATGGCACAGTGTCCTCAATATGTAAAGAGAACAAAAGGGAAAGAGTATACCAGTGCAAATAAGGCAAAGAATGGCCGGGACAGAAGTATCTAAAGTAGGTGGCATTGCCCCCCCAAACTTGGGATTAATTGTGGTCCTAAAATTTTGGCACTTAGATAAAACTCATCAAATAACAAAAGGGATAATAACAGTGCACAGTGGACATGCAAGTGTAAATGGGATAGCAATTGAAAATAGAGAGAGGTATAAGGGTGGTTCTGAAAATTTTGGGCAATACGCTCTCTCACTGAAGTCACTGGGATGCACCTGATGGAGTCAATCACAAACAAATATATCAATACAAGGTATGACATCCAACATATAGCATGTATAAATAGAAATAATATACATCATAGCATAGTATCAGGGCCAACACACTGGCCACAAAAATAGAGTAACAGTAATAATGTATCATAGATATATAAAATAACAGGAGTAAAAGGATAAAGAGATCAGGAAGAGGAGGTAGGATGGGCAGGGCACGCTCCGCGGATGTCTCTAGATAGATCTCTGAATGCGGTCATGATATCCGTGCGAAGGGAAGCAATGTCAGCTCTAATGGAGACAGTCTCTGTGCGGATAGATACCATGGTGTCCTCTAGAGTCTGAAGTCGCTCTCTGAAGTTGGGTATGTGAGTAGGAGCCTCAGGTGCCGCTGGAGCTGGAGAATGATGATCCTGAGCCTATTCCTCATCATGACGGGTGACCCAACTAGAGAGTGCTGCTCTGGGTCTTCTGCAGGTTGCTCCAAATCAATGTCTATGTGTACAGTAGCCGGATCAACTGCGACGTCGTCCGCTGACTGCGCGGCTGCTGCTGCTGCTTGCTCCTCTGCCTCTAGATCCTCAGCTGCCTCTACAGCATTATCCCGCAGACTCTTGATAAGAGCTTTGTAGCTCTTATCACAGTCTTTCTTCTTGAATGAGTAGGCCCCAGACTCAGTCTGCTCCCGTGGCCGGAAGGGATAGTGCTGATCACGTAGAATCTGGGTGATGAGGTGGCTGAATGGGAGATACTTAGCCCTTTTGGGCTTGGCCTTGCTGATGTGGCCGACATACAGCTTCATTATGACGCTCCAGATGAGCACAGGAATGGATAGCTAGTGCCCTATATAGAAGGTGTATAGAGCTGTAAGATAGTTGTCGCGCCTCTGTGTCTTGTGGCCGGCCATGAAAATATTTCGGTATAGTACTGAATCGAAAAACTACAGGTCGTCTGGCAGATAAGTCCGGGTGGCGAAGGTCTCACCACCGGCATAGTGACCTATGAGTAAAATGGCCATGTCTACATATGATGGCCTATAGAGAGTGGGATATGTGTCCTGTAGCTCTAGAGGGCAGACATGTGGACAGTGGCACGATCTGGACAATGTGTCCACAGTGATGCGGATCGGGTAGCTGTTAATGGTAGTCCGCAGCTCCGCCAGGTTACTCGGGGCAGGCCGGAGGTTCTGGAAGAACATCCGGACCAACCTCGGGTACACTGGGTATGTGACAGGGGCTAGTATGGCTGCAAGGCCCCTCCGTAATATATCATTATATGCTGATTGGGTAAGTACCAATCGGGAAAAGAAGTCTGTATCGAAGACCGACTAGTGCGCCACTCGAAGGCGTGAGCATCTATGTAATGGCTGGTCTAAGTGTTGGGCTGGCTAAGCTGGCTGTGGTGATGGATATGGTATGTGCTCAGCCTCAGCGTCAGCCTGGGAAGAAGATGCCTCGACTGAAGATGGTAGTCGACTGTCAGCTGGAGACTGAGGTGGAGTGGGCTTTGCTGGCTTCTCCTAAATGGGGTCTTGGGCATGAGATGGACCTGTCTCATCGTCCAAACTCTGCCTGCCCCTGAGGTGATAGTGTCCGCGAGCTACAGTCTTGACCCTAGCCATGGACTACAAAATAAAAGGAAAACTTACAAAATGGGGGTCAATGCCAGCATAAAGAATTAAAGCATAGTTTATATAATCATGTATGTCAAATAGGATAGACAAAACAAATAAGGAACATGAATCTATGCAAGTGACAAGGTATGAGTGATAAGATGTGAAGCATACTAGACAGTATAAGTATGGAATGCATCCAATGTGGAAAACGCAGGCATTGGGCATGTATGAGATAGCACGAAACATAAGAGATGGTGTGTGAAATGTGTGAAGTATATCTGTGATGTTCAATCGATCATAAAAATGTGAGATCGATGCAAGTTCGATTGATCAGGAATAAGTGAGATCAATCTGTTATAGATCGATTGAATAAAACATTCGATCGATCGAACTATGAGGTGAAACTCGAAAAGTCACAGATCTGTGACGTGGATGGCATGGGGCCTTCACGAACATGGTCGTGGGCCCATTAACACAACAAACATCAATCCTAGTCACTGGATTCGGCCCATAACTCCGAAAATCAAATAAAATCCAGAATCTATACAAAACATAAATACATATATATACACAGAGCTCAAAGCTTCACCAATGGAGATATTCATCATCATAACAACTTAGATCTAACATTTAGAGCATGTATGCATCAAATCGAAGCTTTAAATCACAAGAGTAGGATTCGGATCTCACAGAAATCAAGAGAGAAGTGGAGATGCAAAGGGGGTGAGATATGAATGAGATCTACTATGGAAGAGAGAGGATCGATGCCTGGGATGGTCGCCGGAGTCTCGCCGAAGATGGAGAAGAGTTGGGATGCAGCAGCGAAGGGGGAACGAGGGTTTGAGATCGATTCTTGTGGAATCGATCGAATGACCCTGAATCGATTTTAAAAAACATTCCCTTGCCAGTTCGATCGATCGAACTGACATCGATCTTTCCTCTTAAGTCACAAAGTATTTTTGAGATTTTTTAAAAAATAAAAAGTAAAAATAAATAAAATAAAAAGTAAAAATATTTTTAGGATTTTTTTGAAATATATATATATATATATATATTTGGAATTTTTGAAATTAAGAAATTAAAACAAAGTCAAAATTAAAAAACAAAGAACAAAGATCGATCTCCCCAAGATCGATCTCAGAATACTTTCGATCGATCGAGAATGTATAGAATTGAAGAAATCTTCGATCGATGGGACAGAGAGGCTTTTGGATGCAGGTGATGCAGGTTCAAAAATTTTCTAAATGTTGGAACTGTAGATTAATCCAAGATAAAGTT
This sequence comes from Cornus florida, assembly GCF_030987335.1. Taxonomy (NCBI): domain Eukaryota; kingdom Viridiplantae; phylum Streptophyta; class Magnoliopsida; order Cornales; family Cornaceae; genus Cornus; species Cornus florida. The sequence continues at coordinate 21,995,666 of NW_026775576.1, forward strand.
GGATCGATTGAAGAACAAAAGATCGATCTAGGAACAAGTTTGAACGATGGGACAGAGAGCTGAAATATGCAGGTTTTGTTCGAACCATTGGATAGAGAGTGATTTGGATGCAGGTTTGATGCAGGTGGGAAGTTCGATCGATCGAACTCATTTTGAGATCGATCGAACTTATGCAAAATGCTCAATTTCAACATAAAAGTGCATGCAATCCTAATCACAGTTCCTAGCAATGCATATGAACCCAAAGCCAATATCTAGACTTCGCAAGAAATGGAATTAAAGATAGAAATGAAGGAGGAGTAGGGTTTTGACACCCTACGAAATGTCTTGCTAGTCTTTAACATCTCTAGCAAGACGTTGGGCTCTTTTAGCCTGGATCAAACATCTTATAATGCATCCCCTCCTTGATGGGGTGATAAGTGTTTTGAACTCCACCCAACAAATGGTTCCCTAGAGAACTTGTTGGATTAAGCTCAAAAGACGTTTTTGGTCCTTGGTCAAAACAATCTTTGGGCTTCGACGCCCTTTCAAAACAAGACTTTGAAACAATTTTCTTTGAATGCAAGGTTGAAGATGGACTTTTTGAAACTTTGGTCTCACACAAAAACTCAATTCCTTCACTTTTAAGGTTATGACATTTCACCACAACATTAACTTCTTCATGCTTGTCAAATGAATTGGGGGTTGGGTTAAAAATATTTAACTTTACCTTCATGTGGCCAAATAAGATCTTCATTATCCCCGTCCTACAATTAATGTTGGCATTCGCGGTTGCTAAGAAAGGACGGCCAAGGATAACGGGAATTTGGCTCTTAGGATTTAGAACCTATTCCGTGTCAATAACAACGAAATCAACGGGAAAGAAGAATTTATTAATCTTAATCAATACATCCTCAATGATACCCCTAGGCTTTTTGATGTATCGGTCAGCAAGTTGTAAAACCACCGACGTCGGTTTCAAGTCTCCAAAGCCTAATTTGACATATACCGAGTATGAAAGAAGATTAACACTTCTCCTAGGTCAAGAAGAGCCCGATTAATGATATGATCTCCAATGATGCATGAGGTGGTAGGTGAACCGGGGTCCTTAAACTTTGGAAGAGTGTTATGCTACAAAATTGAGCTTACTTGCTCGGTTAAGACCACTTTCCTAGGTGCTTGGCTTTTGTTCTTCCTCTTTTGGGTGCATAAATCATTTAAGAACTTGGCATAAGTCAAAATTTGCTTGATTGCATCCAAAAGCGGAAGATTAACTTTCACTTGCCTAAACACATCCATGATTTCATTTGCTTTGGCCTTTTGCTTGTCAATTGAAATGGATCCTTTTAAGGCATCCAGAAATGGAGCTTTTGGCTCAAAAAACTTTTCAGAATTTTTCTTTGAAGTTTCTTTAACACAAGAAGTTTTGAAATTATTTTGCAAATCTTTCTTTTCAAAATCACTTTCCAACACATTCTCATTTGAAAAATTGTGCATATGCAATGAAAGAGGAATAGGATGAGAAACGGGACGAGTGTCAACTTGTGGTTGCACCGGTTCACTCTCTTCATTGGACATACCCACTTGGTTGTCCACATTCTTCCCACTTCTCAAGGTAGTCACCGCATTGACATGCTCTATTGTGTGACCTTCCGATGAGGAATGAGTCTCTACAACACATTGTTGTTTTGGTAGGGCATTCAAAGGCATTTTTCCTTTCTCTCTTGCATTTAAAGTACTAACTATTTACCCTACTTGGGTTTCTAGCTTTGCAATGGATTGAGAGTGAGAATGAAGTAATTGTGTGTTTGCCTCTAGAGTGCCCAGAGCGGTCAAAACTTTCTCTTCAAAAGCGGGACTCTTAGCATTTCCTTGGGAATATGATTAATTGGGAAAATGAGAATTTGAAAATTGGTTTCCTTGTGATTGGAATGGTCTATATCCTTGGGAACATTGGCTTTGCATTGGAGGTGGAACATATTTCCCTTGGAAACCACCTTAGGGAGGGTTTGAGCCTTCCCTTTGGTTTTTCCAAGAGAAATTCGGGTGATTCCTCCAACTAGGATTATAATGATTGCCATAAGGATTGTTCCCTTAATTAACAAAAGTTGCATTGACTTGTTCATGATGCTCACTTTGCACATGTCCATGGGGACAATTGGAAGTAGAATGTAAAACACTTGAACAAGTCATACATGTCTCATTAGATGCATGATGGGAATGGTTAGGGATGGAAGATACTTAATTCGCTAAGTTTTGGTTGATCAAGAATTGATCAAACCTTTGAGATAAGGATTTCATCTTGGCGGCTATTTCATTGGAATGGTCGACTTGATGTAAACCAACACTCTTCCTTCAACTTGAATTCCTACCATTTTTAGAAGATAGAGTTTGATGCAAAGAATTCTCACTCATGCTCTCATAAAGACGCCACACGTCATCCTCATGCTTATCAATGTAAGAGCCACCCATGGAAGCATCAACCATGCCCTTTGTGATTGTCCGATAAGCTTTTAAAGAAATATTGAACTAATTACCATTTGGGCATGTCATGATGTGGACACTTCCTAAGAAATTTATTAAAGCGTTCCCATGCCTCATGAAATGTTTTCCCATCCCCATGTGAAAACTCTCGAATTGAGGTTCTTATGGCATTGGTCTTAGAAACCAGATAGTACTTCTTCAAGAACTCTTGTTGCATTTCTGCCCAAGAAGTTATTGAAAAAGGTCTAAGATTGTTAAACAAATATTTTGCCTTGTCTTTAAGGGTGAATGGAAAAAGTTTAAGCCTTAAGACCTCTTCTGGCATATCCGTGTATCTTACGGTGGAACATACTTCAAGAAACTCATCCAAATGCTTGTAAGGTTCTTCACTTGGAAGGCTATGATAGTTAGGAAGCATTTGAATGGTTTGTGGTTTGATCTCATAGTGATGTTCTCTAAATGGTGGCAATTGAATGCATGTGGGTGCATTATATTCTGTGACGACCCTAGATTTTTTAACATAGTGTGTCCTGTGATGACCCGAAACGGATCCAAAATGTGAAAGCAAAAGTAGGATGGTGACCTCTAGAGATGTACATCATCCCTAAGGCACGAAAATGACTCCATATGAAGTTATGGAACTCAAATGAGCCAAGCAATGAAACAAGAATGCCAAACCCCAAAAGAAATGAACCAAGGGCAAAATAGTCATTTCACACTAAAATGGGTGCCATTGTGCACACCATTGGAAAGACAACAAAAAATAAACAAGATAGACTCAAGAATCACATTATTTGGAGTTCAGACGACAATGATATGAAGTTCAGAAGTCAAAGGAAGGGAAACCCTATCCCGGTTCGAACCAAAAACAGACACTACCTTACTAAAACTTGAATATCTTGAGTTACAAGATGAATCTGAAGCTCTAATTGGTACCATTAGAAAGCTTATTTCGTTGCGGTCAATTTAGACTTAAGAACGGACCAATTTGAAGTTAAAACAAAGAAGATATGATAGTTTGAAGTCGGAGGTGCAGTGCTGAACCAAGACACAAACACACACACACGTGAACAATACCACGAGCACTCATGCAAGGGCTTCAAGTGCTCGAATGGCACACATCCAAGGGACAAAACTCTCTACCCCATCTTTGAGTGCTCATGCGACATCTTCGAGCGCTCGTTCTGCTGAAGGCTTAGCAGAAAACTGAGTTTGAAATGTGATTTTGAGGACTTTCTTGGCCTTTTTTGGAAAAAAGTTGTAAAGTAACCCCCTTAAAATCATGATTTCTAGCCAACCATGCCAAAAGAAAACTTTATTTATCATTTGAAAACTCCAAAATGCCCTTATGCTCAGTTTAGGCTCAAAACGGCAAAAATATAAGTTTGCACCAAACATACATTTGACCCCAAATGCACTTCTAGGCTGAAATGAATATGCACGCAAACGTAATAAGTAATTTTGAGTGCACAGGAATGGTCCACGGCTCCCGGAAACTACCGATGCAAAATCCGACCCCCCGACGGCCAAAAAGGCGAAAATGAATTTGAAATGGAAATTTTGAAAACCAAAATTAACAAATGATTGGAAATTACCGTTTGACCCTTGGCCACACTTCATACATGATTAATGAATTCTAATGGATGAATCTCATACACAATGCACACTCCGGTGCAAAATAACATACTAAAATGCAAAATTTCCATATATTCTATTTAAAGGGAAAATTTAACATCCATGGCATATATGTGATTTCAAAAGAAGTTTGGCCCTTGGCCTCATATCATATACATAAAATGAGAATCAAAAAGTATGCTTAGGCATACATTACAAGTTTAGAACTAAATATACACATTTGACATATAAAGTTACAAATGGCTTTTCAAGCCAACCTTCACAAGAATTGAACCCTTCGAGCCCTCAAGTCATCCAAGCATAATGAGAACCTTTAACCTTGGATCCTGTACCTAAAATATACCCCAGTAACTTTGGGGTGAGCAACATAAAGCCACTCATAGAAAATGAGCATGCATCGACCTAGCATTTTACAATTTTATCACCTTAAGGTGAAACATGTCAAAGGGGCTCATGCCACCTAACGTCTATGTCAAGATGAGACTCAGGGAGCATCCTAAGCTACCCTAGATCATTTCTAGCATACATCACATCATCCATGCAATTCAAACCACATAGAAGCATGCTATACCAAGCCACAAGGTATAGATTCTCAAAGTCATCAACTTGAAATCTAAAATGCAAAAACAACTAAAGTGGGTCATGCCACCTAACGTCTACGTTCCCAAAGAATTCATAGGATCATTCCTAGCTACATTTGAACAACAAAACACAAACCACAATATCTATGCAATTTAACCAACATAGATGCATACTATAGAAGGCAACTAAATATAGATTCTCAAAGTTATCAACTTGAAATCTAAAATGCGAAAACAACTAAAGTGGGTCATACCACCTAACGTCTACGTTTCAAATGAATTCAAAGGATCATTCCTAGCCACATTTGAACAACAAAACACAAACCACAATATCTATGCAACTTAACCAACATAGATGCATGCTATACAAGGCAACAAGACATATATTCTCAAAGTTATCAACTTGAAATCTAAAAGTGCAAAATCAACTAAATATACCAATTTAGTATAATTAGAATCTCTAATACCACACATCGAGACATAGATTCTTTAGATTATCAGCTAGAAATCTAAAAGTGTGAAATCAAATAGTGGAATACTTGGACATTTAAGCTCGGAATTCTGCCGAGACCTCAACGGTTATTCCGGGCATTAACCCGCAGGGAAGACCACCTTAAGTACGCACTATCCCAATTGGGGAGAACTCATACCTCCCGCACTAGAGTCAAACTCTAGCTATAACATAGTAACCATGTCCCAAGTGACTCTAAAAATAAATAAGTTAACAACTTATATACGCATTAAATAGTACACGAAACTACCTTCATGCACAAGTAGGTTGAAGCCACATAAGACATGCTCTAAATCCACAACTACTATAGGATGACAAATGTCGAATCTTCAGAGCGTGATTAGTTACGCGCTATAATAACATCATATGTCGAATCTTTAGTGTGCGATTCGTTACACGCTATAACAATATAATTCAATATTGAAACATAATTACATAAGTCCATTACAAGTCTAAAATCATGCTTCAAACATAATATCAATGTTAAACACATGATTTAATTAATAATGTAATAGAAACGGAAATTAATCAAATAACTAATTAATTTTCCTAGGTTTCAAATCTCAATCAAATGGCCCGCAATTTATATATGTTAAACAACATAGCATGGTATCCACACACATTCACTAAAACTCAAGTAGGTCAATGGTACAACAAGGTATAATTTAATTATATCATGATAATTAAACTTCTAAATTTCAAAGCAACTTTAAGTGGTCCCTATTCAATATATACTAGTATACAAGTCCCAGTCATCATGATTACCAAGTTAAAAACTTAATTAGGCCAAGGGAAGCATTAAATAGATTTTAATTAGTCATTTAATTTAAAATCTCTAGATTTTCATACTTGTCCAAATGCTCTCAAATTAAAGTATGTTAACAAATATGTCAAGACTTAATTTAAAAGCATGTCACAACTTAATTTCATGTAAGGTACGGCCATGGGAATTAATCTTTCATAAAGAAAAATATTAAATAAAAAGTGCAATTCTTATTCAATAAATCCTAATTTAATATATGTTAACAAACATATTAAAACTAAACTTTCTAGCATGCCACAATTTAAATCTAAGTTATACATCATCGTGTGAATTAAATCTTATACAAAGAAATAATTATTACTAACTTTCTAGATTTAATACAAGGCAAACATATAAGTTATATAATCATGGGAAATACTCAATATAACACATAGATAGTCCTAAAACATCCCCTACCTCATTAAAGAAGTGTCTTTCTAGAATCCAAGATAAACAAGCTCAAAATGATAAACACTCCTAGGGTTATGTAGAGGAGGATGAGGGGAACAAAAAGTGTTCCAAGCTTCAAGGTCTAAGATGAGTGGAAGGCCATCAAAAATCAAGGTCAACGCCTAAGGTTTCAAGCTCCATCCATGGAGGCTAGGGTTTTCTTGTAAGGAATAAAATGGCATAATGTGAAAATAAGTGAGTGGAGGAAATAGAAATCCTCCACTCACTATGTAATCCTACACCATGGTCAACACACACATCTATGGTCAATTGCACAAAAACCCCTCCTTAAAACCATAATCCTAAAGTGGCCCAAAAACAATTGCAAGACTTAATTTGGTGCATACACTTGTCACCAATCCATGGCTCCGTCCTAGGCTTAATCCTAAGCCTACACTTGTCAACCATCCAAGCCAACAAGTGCACCAATCCTAGGCTAACAAGTGGGTGAATCTCTACCCTCCACATGTCATCATCGAAGGCATTAAAGTGTCTCCACACAAATGTCAACAAGTGGATCAATGAGAGTGTGACACTTGTCACACTTTTCAAAAATTGCAAAAAAGGTCCTTTTTGAAAATATCTTCCAAATTAAATTGCAAAATGGTCCCTAAGATGAAAAATAATTACTTTATAGTAATTACACAAAAACTCCAAAAGTAAGGAAAATTACAAAAAGGTTATGCGTCTATACTCTTTATAAGAAAAGTAAGCATTTAGCATGCTTTTCTACAAAAGTGAAAATACACATAGTATGGAATTTAAATATCGTGGATGCATGCAAAACTGAAATCAAATCCAAACACGAAAAGTGAGGTTATTCTAACAAAGTGATAACCGAGAAAAAGACGAAAAGTGAATAGTGTCGAAAAACAAAAAAAAAAATGTGAAAATGACTCGGTCCTTAAAGGAAGTTGTCAATCCAAAGAAAAAAGTCTTAGAAATCATTCCAGAGCACTCAAGATGACACTAAGTGATGAAAAACTGAACTCAGAAAGGGAAGGAACAACGGAAAAAAAATATCCGTGAAAATCTGAGAAAAGGAAAGGAAGAAAAATGACCGGGTCATTACATATTTATTAGGTACATAGTGATCTCTTAAAGCAAGGGGAGGATTAGCAATTAGAGGTGCAACATGGGCACCTTGATTACCTTGAATGGTGGGAGGTGGTGGAGCATAGATTGGCCTTGGCATTCCCAATGGAACTTGTCTTTGTTGTTGTGGTGGATGAACAAATGGCCTCGGCATGCCTAATGGAACTTGCATGTTATCATGATGCACATTGGGGTGGAGGATGCCTTGTTGGTCTATGTGACTGAGGTCCTCCACATAGTCCTCATTGTGTCCTTCCATTGATGAAATGGATTGACTAGAACTTCCTTTTCCCCTAGGGTTTCGAACAATGGATTCAAGATGAAAATTTAAAGGGACAAGAGTGGGTCGCAATGATCTACGGCTATGCATGCACAATGCAACACAATAAGCAATAATGACAAACACTTCACAATAATTCAATCAACAAACTTCCTTCACAAACAATGATCCCATACTCCCATGCTTTAACAACAATATGCAAGAAAAGTGAATTGCTTCTACGCGGGTTCACGATTTATCAAAGAATTGAAATACAAGCCTCTACGCGGGCCGACGATTTAACTAGAGATTGAGTAAGAAAAAGCTCACAAAGGTCCTTTAGCACTTCAACTCCAAATATTTTTAGCTTTTAGCTTAGCAATTTTTTATGATTTTAGCATTTTTCCTTGCTTGCTTAGCTCCTTTGTTTGGATGCTCCTTTGTTCACCTTCTTAACTCAATGCATCTAGTCAAACAAGAACCAACACAATAAGTAACAAAAATTGAAAACAAAGTAAAGACACAATCAAAAGAGTACTAATTCCTAATTGATTCCACAAATACGACGTTGCCAATCAATCAATCCCCGGCAACGGCGCCAAAAACTTGGTGTGTTCCGGGTTGTCACTCCCGAAACCCAACAGTTTGTGCACTACCAAAAGATAGTGGTGTAGAGCTATGATGAATGCGGCCAAGTTTTATATTTAGAAATTTCCACTACTACCTTTCACTAAAAATATAGCTAGGGCAAGTAGGGATCGTCCCAAGGGATTGTGGGGTCATACTAGGTTGAGGAATCAAGATTAGGGTTAGTAGGTCGAGTGATCAAAAGATTGGTTGGTGGTTGAATTACACTAAGATGCAATTCAAACTAAAGTAGACAAATAAATGTAAATGAGAGAAAATAAGAGAAAGATCTTGAGATTTAGAGATCACCACTAAACATAGCTTTTCTATACCCTTAATGAATGATTAATGAGGGGAAAAACATGTATTGCAACAAAGTGTGTGTGTGTGGTTGTTTCAATAAGCATGGATGACAAATTAAGCATATATTGTCTAAACAACATGGTAGATAGTGATAAGCGCCGAATATTATATATTCAAGCGCCCTAAATTGCATTAGTAAAGTCCGTTGTATGTTAATTTATGTAGATTATCTTCATTTCTATGTTTTTATGCATTTTCAGGTTCATTGGCCAAAATGGAACAAGAATAAGGCCTTGTGGAATCTTGAGCAACAAAAGGTGCCAATGCTGAATTCTGGCAGCAGTAGAACCTGGACTTTGCTCGCCATTTTGACCTTCCAAACTCGAGAACTGGACTTCCCTCATAACATGAAAGATTTAGAGCTCTGAATCAGCTTTCCAAATCTTCAAACGGTTTGTCATTCGGAGCTCGGAGCAGAGAGTTATGGCCTTGTTACCAGAGGTGCGCAGAACTGCCTGGCAGCAATGAAATTCTGCCTTGATCTTCATTTTCGACCAACCATCCTTGAGAATTGGATCTCCACCAAAACATGAAATATTTAGAGCTCTGAATTATCTTTCTAAATCTTCAAACGGTTCATCATTCGGAGTTCGGAGCGCAAAGTTATGGCTGTTTAACCGAAGTAGGTCTGGGCGGAGCAAGGCAAGAATGGAGCATTCTGCTCCAATTTCGAGTGCTCGAGCCCTTATTTCGAGTGCTCGAACTTAGGGCAGAATTGCATCCGGAAATGGCCCATTTTCAGCCACTTGCATCTTGGGTTCCTCAATTCTAATTTCCCTCTTTAATGGTTGGTTGGAGATGTTGGTTGGTGGGGGTTTCTAGAGCCTTATCTCTAGAAGATAAGAGAGGGAAGCCACACAATATGATTAAGCTTCATTTTACAAGATTAGAGGAGAGAGAAGAGAGCAAGGAGGGTGTGTTCTTGAAGCCAAAGGAAGGGAGCTCGAAAATGGCTTATTCTTCCAAGCTTCCTTCTTCCATTTTTGTATCCATGGATAACTAAACCTCCATCTAGGGAGGTGATGAAGCTCTCTCTTGTAAGCATGCTTTAATTTCATCTAATTTGGGGAATGATTCATGTACATGGTAGTTTCATGATTTAGAGCACTTACACTTGTTGTAATGGATTTCAATGCCTATAAATGATCATGTTGAGTTCTTATCTTGTCTTAGATTTTATCCTCTCATGATTATATAACTTGCATCTTCATAGTGAGAATGGAAATGAAATTGTGAAATGGGTTTAAAGGCATGTTGTATGAGAAATTTGTTAATCCATAGCTTAAGACTTCCTTTTGATGGATTAATCTTGTATCTTGACTTCATGTGCTATTACCATAGTGATTAAGGGGTTTGATGGTCCCTAGCTTAGTGAGCATGTTATGGCTACACCCTAATCTAGGTAGTTCTAGCATGTGGCTCTTTGAGGGATTATACTTAAATCTTGATCCTATGATTTTCTTGAGGATAATGTAGCAATCTAGTATTACTACATATCATTGCCATGTAGTGAAATTGTTTCCCAAGTTAATAGAAATTTAGTATGTTTATAGGATTGGTGGTGAATTCACTTCCCTAGACCTCCTTTTCTAGACTTCTTCTTCTTAAATTCCTTGCATTTATTTCTTTAAGCACATTTCAATTCTAGTGACTAAGTGACAAACCAACAAAACTCTATATACCCCCTCATCATTCTAAAAGTAATCTAGACTCTTAGGTTGCCATAGACTAGCGCAGTCCCAGTGGTTCGACTTACCCGACCAATAGCCCTATTTTACAATGATTCGTGCTATTGCGAAGGTTGATGTTAATTGACCAACCGATCAATTTTTGGCGCCGTTGCCGGGGACTTGCATACGGTTTAGCAACCAAAGTCTAGGGTTAATTTTAGTTTGATTGTTAATATTGTGTCTTGTGAATATTCCTTGTGTGTTTTGACCATCTTTGTGTTTTAAGTGTTGTAAGATTCTAGGGACCCGAAGCTCGCCGTGGGAATGCTAGCAAATTGTAAGTCTAGAGGACCCCAGGTAAGTCTCGTGACTTCTAGTTTCGAGTTGTGAATATTGTGCATGTGTTAAATTTAGTTTTAGTTTCGTTGTGAAGCCTTTGTTGAGGCTCTTATCCTGTTTAAATTTTGTGTTCAAGCATCGGTCCTTGTCGTGGCCATTTATTTCCTATCTTGTTGATAATTGAGGAGAAAGGGATCATTGTATGTGGAGTTGATGATAAAGAATTGTTGTGTTGATTGCTTTGTGTGCTGTTGAATTACTCCTAGATGGAGGATAGTTATCTTCCAACTCAATTCTACACACCACATGCGTTTTGTGCTTTTTGCTCTAGTAATACACATCATACAAGAGATTGTCTTCCAACGAGACAATTCTCGGACTTCTATTTAGAGCAACCAAATGCAAATTTCTCTGAACGGGGTAGTGATCCATACTTCAATGGTTATAACTCGGGTTGGGGAGACCAACAAAACTTCTTGTGGCATGACATAGGAAATTCAACCCCACAATCTCATATGCAACCTTTTCAACCCAATGATCATCCTTTCCCGCCCTCTTCTCCTTTTCCACCGTCTCCATTGGATGAGCTAATTGTTGCTAACAAACAAATGATGGAGTCTATGCACACGCAAATGATGGACTCCAACAATCAACTATTGGCTTCCCTTGCTAGCATGCAATCCACAGTAGAGTCTATCAATCAAGTGGTACCATATCACCAGTCCCAAGTTAGTGCAATGATAGATGACCAAATATCTCAAATTCAACAAAGGATTAATGCTAAAAATCATGAAGAGGAGGAAACATTTTCATTTGAATTTATGGACAATCCAAAAGAAAATTCTATGAATGATGAGATTACTCCTAGTAACTTTCATCATGAGAATGATCAAGTGGTCATCACATATGAAGATGATGAAATAGTGGTTGAAGATCAAATTGTTGCCACTCATAAAATGGAAGAATTTGTGGTTAAAAATGAGGAAAAAGATGATGAGATTGCATCCTTTAAAACTCTAGAACAACCCCTAAATAATCCTTTGCTTGATGCACCTCCTTCAATGGAGGATCCTCTAAAAGCTTGTTTGGCTCATTTCAATGGTGAGGATTTTAATGTTGACAATTCCATTTCAGAGGTGAATTCTTTGCTTAATATTCATCCACCTATTCATTCTCTTCCTTGGTCAACATCAAATGTATCTCTTTCTTGGGAGCTTGCATCTCATCTCATTCCTTCTCCTGAGTTATCTCAAGCTGTTGAGCCCGAACCACCGGATAAGTGTGGGGAGGATGTTGAAAGTTTGAAGGACAATTCTCCGGGCATTCCCGTGCTAAATATGATTTTTCAAAAACCTTTGCTAGGTGTGCCCTCACTTGATCCACCTTTCCCTTATCCAAATCAGCCCCTAAATAATCCAAAGTTCTTCATTGAAGATAAAGAGTGGATTGAGGTCTTTCCATTACCTCTTTCCAACTTTTGTCTTCAAGCTCTTTTCTTTCCGCTTCCAAAAGAACTTTCTTACTTAGGGAAGCTTGAATCTCTAGAGAGACATGGTATAGGGTAAGGACGACTAACTTGATCTCGGTGTGTCTAGCTATCGAGATTTTTGAGGATTAGTGCCTGCTCTAACTTCGTCTAGCTATCGACATTAAATTTAGCAAAGCAAGGGAATAAATTCTTTCGATGTTCCAAGCTTCCCTACCTTCTCAAATTGCTCGTGCCTTGAAATTTTCTGGGAAATGGTTTCGAAAAGCCAAAAATTTGATTTTTCTGAAATGGTCTTCAGTTGTGTTCCGCAATTTTAGACCGGCTTCTTAGACCTTCTCAGCTCTAATTTTCATTCCCGAAAATTTCCATCGCTTTCGAGCAAGTTCATAGGATCTTTGGCATGCAACTCATGTGCACAACCTCTCATTTTCAACGCATTGTTGGATCATGGTTCCCCAAAATTTTCCATGCATTGGAGATGAAATGCAAAGTTTGACAATTTTTCATCTAGGTATTAGAAATGTTGAGCAATTTGACAATTTTTCCAAAAATTTTCCATCCATGCATTGGATTGGAATTATCTTACAAAGCTTCAACAATTTTTCCCTACATTAAAATTGGAATGATGTTGCGATGCAAAAGTTCAAAAATTTCTTCTATGCATGGGAATGCCATGCAAAGCTTCAAAATTTTTCTATGCATAGCTTGAATTTAGGTTGCCACATGCAAAGTTTAAAACTTTCCCCATGCATTACATGGAATGACATGCAAAAATTTTCAAAATTTTTTTCCATGCATGGGAAGGTTGCATTCATAGAAAAATGTTGCCACATTTTCAAAATGCATACCTTAATGGGAATGAAGTTGCCACTTTCTAATGCCATGCGAGGTTTACAATTTCCATCTCAATGTTGCAGTCCAGTTTAATGATTCCATAGCATGCATTCATGCAATGCATAAGAATACTGCTAGCACACCATGCATGAAAATGCATCCAATGCATGCGCTAGTGCCCATTGTCAACCCACAATGAAGATGTCCAGTTGAGTGCTCGAAACCAAACATCCTGAGGCTACTGCTGTGATTTCGAGCAATCTACCTTCCCTGTCGAGTGCTCGCTTCTGCCGAGCTTGCTTGCAGCCCTCACCCGAGCCCTCTCACTTCTCTCTTGAGTGCTCGAGCTTGTTTGAAGCTCACACCCGAACTCACTGCCAAGACTTCGAGCACTCGAAGTCCCATTTCGAGTGCTCGAAGTGTGAACCAACTTCTCTTCCTCCCTCACCCGAGCCCTCATCTCTCACAACTCACCTCACCAAACCATCACCCTTACCACCTCTCGGCATCAACCACCTTCCTCTATCCATCATTCTTCATCTCTCTATCTTGAAACAAAACCAACCCACCAAAGCCTCACTCCCTCACCTCAACCAACCTGCTGCAACACCCCAAGCAACCCCTCTCGGCATCTCTCTTCCTCATCCACTCTTTAACTCTCGGCTACCACCAAACCCAATCTCACTTCTATCTCTTCAAACCATGCAACCCATTCCCAGCTCCGGCCAACTTCCCTTCATCAACCAACCCACACCATTCCCTCAACCTCATGCCTGCCCAAAACCATCTCTTTCTCTCGGCACTTTCATGCAACTTGCATGCACCTCGAACAATAACTCCAACCACCATGCAACCCAACCTCCATCAACCATGTTCCTACGTCCTCCATGCATAACCACCACATCCCCTTCACCCTCGGCATCCACATGCATAACCATGCACCAACCAACCTCACAACCCACTCCATGCCAACCCCAAGCCACCCCACAACCTACAATTTCATGCACAAAGCTCCCCTCACCTCCTGCCATATTTTCGAGCACTCGAAGCCAAGCTTCGAGTGCTCGCAATTGCTTAAGTTCTCACACAACAAACACCCGAGCCACTGCCCCATTTTAGAGCACTCGAAGACACACTTCGAGTGCTCGAACCAAGCCACCTCTCTTTTAAACACAACCTCAACCAACCAACTCCCTCTCACTCGGCTCAACCTCTCCACAACTCATCAACCTCACCTCACAACCCTCTCCCAAATCCACTACACCTCTCTCGGCCACCATGCACACCATCCTCCAAACTCAATCTCTTGGAACCCTTAAAATCCAACCCAACTATCCAAACCCACCACCTCATGCATGCCTCCATAACCAAACCACCCCACAAGGAAATGCATGCATGCATGCACCTCTCCATACATGCTTATCCATTTCCTTCCACTCCCCATGCATGCTTACCCACCCATCTATCAATCTCTCATCCACATCTTCCATTAACCACAAATAATGGGCCTTGTGTTCTCCATTGTTGGGTAAGTGTCTACCCTCTTTTTCTTTTAATTTTTGATCCATGGAGGATGGGATTGCTTGTGTGAAGGATTTGTGATTGTTTGGGGGTTGTGTATTGCATTTGCAGGGCCAAATTTTTGGATTTTCTCATCTCTAATCAACCTTTGGCCCTCTTCCTTTTTGTCTTGCACACCACGTGTTTGACGAATTGCCTAAGCCAACTTTATCTCTCTAAATGCACGGCTTTTGGCATTATTTTGTTTTCCATTTTCCACTTATGACTCATGTGTGCCAATTTGTATTTTGTATGGATTTTTACCTTGCAATCACATTCAGGTTAGTATTTTTCTTTCTGTTTTGATTTTTCTTAAGAGACCTATGCTTTCACCTGTGTACATTAGTTTTGTTTTGATAGGTCTTCATGTCCAAGTTTGGGGGACGCCGTTGCGCACTCCCATGGCTGAACATCTACGTCGTCGTCACTCCACTTGGTATTATTGTTCTTTTACCCTCTTTGCGCTTATTTTGATTTACTTGTCTTCTCACATTGAGGACAATGTGACATTCAAGTTTGGGGGTGCATTTATGTATTTTTGGTTTTACATTTTTGCTAAGCAATGATAATGGAATTTGAAACCTGTTGGAGATGAAAGCATATGTTTAAAACTTTGTGTATAGAAGCAGCTGATATTTTTGAAAATAAAGAAATTTTGAGTTGAAATGATCATGTAGATTCAAATTAGTCTGTATAAATGTCTCAATTAAATTCTCGCTGGATTTGACACTCTTTTAAGCTTCACAATGCACAGATGCACATTGGAAACTTAACTGTGAGGCATGCAACTTGATCGACCTTGACCTTGGCCTAGTTAATTTGATTTGATGAACCTGATAGATGAATATCTTTGGCATGATGTAAGTTGTCTAAAAAAAAAAAAAAAAAAAAAAAAAAAAAAAAAAAAAACTGAAAGGGAAAGAAAATAATGACCAGTTGACGTTCGTAGCCTTTCCAACTCAAGCTATTAAGCCCTAGGAGTGTCTCTACACTTAACACCCTAAAGCCATCTGGTTTGGGAGTTGTTGGCCTAACGCTTGCTACAAGGGTTGGTTAGAAAGCTTAAAGGACTTAAACATTGCACGGTCATTCAAAAAGATTGTAATAAGCATGGTTCGCTAGAGTTCGTAGCATTTCCAACTTGAGCTATTAAGCCCTTTGGAGTGTCTCTACACTTAACACCCTAAAGCCATTTGGTTTGGGAGTTGTTGGCCTAACGCTTGCTACATAGGTTGGTTAGAAAGCTTAAGGGACTTTAGCATTGCACAACCATTCTATGTTTCGCTTATAAGTTGCAATAAATTGTCAATAAGCAACAAAAGTTGTCTTGTAAATAAAATCATGCCTTAGGGACCTCATTTAAAGGGGAATTTAATGATTTGAAAACTTGTGCTTTGGAATTGGAAAAGAAAGTAAAAGCCGCATGTTGAGAATCCAATTCACTTTCACTGAAGCTAGAGTTGATTTCCATTCAAGAGATGATAATTGAGTTATTTATATAGACTTTGATGTTGATGCATGTATGTGGAAATGTATTTAGCCAATTTTTGTATCAATGCTTCATATATGCAAGGTAGTTTTCCCAATGACCCCATCTCCAGTTTTTGTCTGTTTCAAGTTGTATTTGAGCTATGTATCTATCTCATTTTACCATGGATGATATTTTTGTAGTAGCATGCCCATGGTTGTCTTTTCATTGAAGTATTCATTGTAGTTTTGCTAAGGGACTAGCAAAATGTAAGTTTGGGGGTGTGATAAGCGCCGAATATTATATATTCAAGCGCCCTAAATTGCATTAGTAAAGTCCGTTGTATGTTAATTTATGTAGATTATCTTCATTTCTATGTTTTTATGCATTTTCAGGTTCATTGGCCAAAATGGAACAAGAATAAGGCCTTGTGGAATCTTGAGCAACAAAAGGTGCCAATGCTGAATTCTGGCAGCAGTAGAACCTGGACTTTGCTCGCCATTTTGACCTTCCAAACTCGAGAACTGGACTTCCCTCATAACATGAAAGATTTAGAGCTCTGAATCAGCTTTCTAAATCTTCAAACGGTTTGTCATTCGGAGCTCGGAGCAGAGAGTTATGGCCTTGTTACCAGAGGTGCGCAGAACTGCCTGGCAGCAATGAAATTCTGCCTTGATCTTCATTTTCGACCAACCATCCTTGAGAATTGGATCTCCACCAAAACATGAAATATTTAGAGCTCTGAATTAGCTTTCTAAATCTTCAAACGGTTCATCATTCGGAGTTCGGAGCGCAAAGTTATGGCTGTTTAACCGAAGTAGGTCTGGGCGGAGCAAGGCAAGAATGGAGCATTCTGCTCCAATTTCGAGTGCTCGAGCCCTTATTTCGAGTGCTCGAACTTAGGGCAGAATTGCATCCGGAAATGGCCCATTTTCAGCCACTTGCATCTTGGGTTCCTCAATTCTAATTTCCCTCTTTAATGGTTGGTTGGAGATGTTGGTTGGTGGGGGTTTCTAGAGCCTTATCTCTAGAAGATAAGAGAGGGAAGCCACACAATATGATTAAGCTTCATTTTGCAAGATTAGAGGAGAGAGAAGAGAGCAAGGAGGGTGTGTTCTTGAAGCCAAAGGAAGGGAGCTCGAAAATGGCTTATTCTTCCAAGCTTCCTTCTTCCATTTTTGTATCCATGGATAACTAAACCTCCATCTAGGGAGGTGATGAAGCTCTCTCTTGTAAGCATGCTTTAATTTCATCTAATTTGGGGAATGATTCATGTACATGGTAGTTTCATGATTTAGAGCACTTACACTTGTTGTAATGGATTTCAATGCCTATAAATGATCATGTTGAGTTCTTATCTTGTCTTAGATTTTATCCTCTCATGATTATATAACTTGCATCTTCATAGTGAGAATGGAAATGAAATTGTGAAATGGGTTTAAAGGCATGTTGTATGAGAAATTTGTTAATCCATAGCTTAAGACTTCCTTTTGATGGATTAATCTTGTATCTTGACTTCATGTGCTATTACCATAGTGATTAAGGGGTTTGATGGTCCCTAGCTTAGTGAGCATGTTATGGCTACACCCTAATCTAGGTAGTTCTAGCATGTGGCTCTTTGAGGGATTATACTTAAATCTTGATCCTATGATTTTCTTGAGGATAATGTAGCAATCTAGTATTACTACATATCATTGCCATGTAGTGAAATTGTTTCCCAAGTTAATAGAAATTTAGTATGTTTATAGGATTGGTGGTGAATTCACTTCCCTAGACCTCCTTTTCTAGACTTCTTCTTCTTAAATTCCTTGCATTTATTTCTTTAAGCACATTTCAATTCTAGTGACTAAGTGACAAACCAACAAAACTCTATATACCCCCTCATCATTCTAAAAGTAATCTAGACTCTTAGGTTGCCATAGACTAGCGCAGTCCCAGTGGTTCGACTTACCCGACCAATAGCCCTATTTTACAATGATTCGTGCTATTGCGAAGGTTGATGTTAATTGACCAACCGATCAGATAGCACAACATATCAAATTAAGTCATTAATCCCTTCTTTAAGCTCACAATCCAAACACATCACAAGGTTAGAGATATATGTTACTTGCTTTCATAAGTATAGAACATCAACAACAAGCATGGATTGTCCTCCCATTTAACATCTAAACTACAACTACACTATAATTAAGCTAATGACATAAAATTAAACTAAGGGAGAGGTACAATCCATCAAGAAATGAGTATGAACCATCAAATAAATCACAAGAACATTCCATTAAGCACTATGTCTCGACAATCTCTAGATCTATAGCATTAATACCCATAGACATGCATCAACAACACAAGAAATAGAGACAAACACATGAACATCTATTCTAGCATACATAGTTATATGAATAGAATGAAATGATCAATTGGAAGCATTAAACCATACAAATCATTGAATAAACAAGATCTATATATATAAAAGTGTGACGACCCTGGTTTTTAGGCCAGCGTGTCCTGTGATGAACCGTAAGGATGATCCGATAACGGATCCGAATGCGGAAGCGAAAACAGAAAACAAGACTCTAAGAAGTCAAAGTGACCTTCCATGAGGTCGTGGAACTCAACAAGAACTGATGCGAAAGCAAAAGATCGAAAATATGACAAATAAGCCCCCAGGGGCAAAATAGTCATTTCTAAAAACTATAGATTCGGGTGCCACCGAGCACACCGCTGGAAGGACAACGAAAAACTAATCAAGATGGACTCAAGAATCGCATGATTCGGAGTCCGAACGAAGGAGAAACGGCATGACGAAGAAAAACGAGCACTTAAAGCAAAAAGGGTAAAATAGTAATTATCTAGGAAGAATCGGATGTAACCGATCACACCGTTGGAAAGACAGCAAAAAAATAGTCAAGTTCAAAAAAAAATTCACTTGAATCAGAGTCCGGACGAAAGAGAAAAGCCCAAAAAAAGAATTGACGTTGCGGCGGCCCGACGAGGGGCCATGGCGCACACGGCGCCCATGCGCGAGCCCACCGGTGTGCATGCCGGCGCCCAAAGACATGGCTGGTGGCAGCCAAGGGTTGCTGCTACATTTTTTTTGATCTGCCCAGAACTGAGGCTTGAAACGGAGGTCAAGACGAGTTTTTCTGGAAAAACACGAAGAAGAAACCCCCCCTAAAATCGAGTTTTCTACCCGACAATGAGGACGGAATCGAAAAAAACTTACTGTGAAATCCCCAAAATTCCCCTAGATTAGAACTGAACAAGAGGGTCATAAAGCTGCTAAATGAAAACTAGAAGCTGAAACTTCACGAGGGATTTCCGGAACCAAGACGACATTTTATGGAAAAACACGAAAAAGAAACCCCCCTTAAAATCACGTTTTCTAAGCGACCATGTCGAAAGAAGAAAATAAAACTGAGGTGAAAGGTCCATAATGCCCCTAGATCAGAATATGTAAAAAAAATGCGAAATGAATTCACAAGAGGCTCAAAACACAAACGATGAGGTTTTGCCCGGAAACGACTATGCACGCAAACGTAACTTACCTATTTAGACGCGCTACAATGGTCTATGGCTTAAAAATATAGCCGATGCAAAATCCGACCCCCCAATGGGCAAAAAGGCAAAAATGGACTTGGAATGGAAAACATGGAATCCAAAAATGCAAAACGGGATCAAATGACCGTTTGGCCCTTGGACACACTTCATACAAGATTAATAAGACCCTATAAAAGAATGAAAATGGAATTCCCACACCCGATGCAACCAAGGTGAAGCAATGACTTGCGATTTTTCAAGGTTTTCATAATATTTCATAAAGTTAAAAAGTTTTATAAAATACAATATAATGTTCATTGGCATCCAGTCTCATCTCATATATATCAAATACATTGAAAGGAGTGTACTTAAGTACACATTACATATATGGAATCAAATATACATATTTTGACATATAAGTCTACAAAATAACATTTCATGCTAACATTTGCATGAAATGGAAACTTGAAAGCTACACGACATCCAAGGAATGCTAGGCTTCACGAACCAAGTCTTCGTACCTGAAATATGCCCCAGTATCGTAGGGGTGAGTAACATAAAGCTACTCGTAGGAGATAAGCATGCATCGACCTAGCATTTTACAAATTTATCACCTTAAGGTGAAACATGTTAAGGGGGCTCATGCCACCTAACGTCTATGTCCAAGTGAGACTCGGGGAGCATCCTAAGCTACCTTAGAGTCTAAGCAACAAGAATCATGATATACATACGTGTATGAAACGAATCATGGTTGGGATAATCCAAAGAACATGACAAGAAGAATGCTTGAGCATAGATTAACATGAATTGCATTTTCAATACAATTGAACTAGGTCTAGAGTAATCCATACAACATAACAAAAGCATAGTTGAATACAAGTTAACAAGAATCACATTATCTATGCAATTCAACAACAAAAGAGCATGTTATACAATGCAACAAGGTTTAAGTTCTCAAAGCCATCAACTTAGAATCTAAAGCACAAAATAACAGTAGTGGTTCATGCCACCTAACGTCTATGTTATAAATGAATTAATAGGATCAATCCTAAGCTTTATTAGAACGTTAAAACACGATTTTCAATATTGATACAATTTAACCAACATTGGAACTTCCAATACAACGCATAAAGCATAATTTTGCAAAGTTAACATCCTGTAACTTAAAATGGAACGACAAATAAGAAACAACAAGTTACAACATCATCTAGTTATCAACTTGAAAATGAAATGCGAAATCAAATAAAGTGGATACTCGGACGTCACGCCGGATTAGACCGACAACATAGTTACTTTAGGGTTACTAGCCCATGGGTAACCTCCCTATGTATGCACTAGACCATATGGAGGGACTATCCCCCGTACTAGAACCACGTCCTAGCCATAGTCAAACAATGACATCCCCAAGTTTCCAAAATCAACAAGTTGTGCAACAACGCATATATCAATAGGAATATGCAAGATAATCAACTATCTACTAAGCACAACCAAGTTTGGAAACCTATACAATATATGCTCTAAATCCACAACTAATATGATATGAATGTCGAATCTTCAGTATGCGATTCGTTACACGCTATGCATGAAAGATGTTAAACACGAAGTGTGCAAATCATTACACAAGGCAATAATATATTCAATAAGGAAAACATATTATCACGAATACAAACATAGCAACTATGTTATCCAATGTTTAAAACATAACCAAATGAATATACAACAAGTCTAAATCCATGATTTGAATATAGAAACCACTTCTAAAACACAACTAGATCATGGAGCAAATTGAAAGAATTTAAATAGATAAACACAATTAAATTCTCTAGATTTTGATTCAATTCCAAATAACCTCAATTTAATACATGTTAAAGGACATGGTATGGTCATCACCTATATCCATTCTAAAACTCAATTAGGTTGTTGGAACAACAAAGTAGAAATTTAATTAAATCATGCTAATTTAATTACCAAGGTTCTAAAACAACTCCTAATAGTCCCAAATTAATATACACTAGTAAACAAGTCATGGCCAATACAAATATCAAGTTAAAACCTTAATTAAGCTAATGGGACCACAAAATAGATTTTAATTAATTCTTTTAATTAAAATCTCTAGATTTTTAAACTTAACCAAATGCTCTCAATTTAACATATCTTAGAGAATATGCCAAAGACTAATGTAATATCATATTACAAGTTTATTTCATTCAATTTAAGACTATATGACTTAACCTTTAACTAAAGTTAAATATAAATTAAAAGTTGCAATTCTCATGCAATTAATCCCAATTTAGTATATGTGAACAACTATACCTAAGCTTAATTTTCTAGCATGCCACAATACAATCCCAAGTGGTATATCACCATGAGGATTAAATCTTAAACATGGAATTTAATTAAATAAAAGGTTTCAAAACCTAACTAAATATTCTAAATCAAATATATGTGAAGCTATATGGTATGTAAATCACGAATATCAAGTCGGAATTTAAATAGAGTGAATAGTGCACTCGGGGCAAATTAATTAATAATTACTAATTTTCAAAACACCTCCAATCACTTTCAAATTCAACTATGTTGGAGAGCATGCTAAGGCCTAATTTAATATGCTAACACGGATTGATTTTAAGCTAGTTAAGGCCATGTGAATTAATCTTTCACCTATGATAAATATTAAATAAAATCTTTAATACTTATTCAAATGTTCCAATTTTAATACACGACAATGAGCATATCAAGGAGCAATATAAAATCATGCTACATGTTTAAACCAAGTCATGAGCAACCTGAAAAATTAGATCTCGTATAAGAAAAATAAATAATAAAATCTCTAGATTTTTATATTTAATCATGCAAACAAGTAGTATAAGCATCACAAGCATGCTATACAACAAGAATTTAAACCTAAAACATCTCCTACCTTATTTTGAGATGAAAATCTCAAATGCCATCAAAATGAAACGGCTCCGAATCCGACGAAACTATTAGGTTTTGTCGGGGACAACGCCGTGAACATAACCCCTACGAAAGCCCCATCAAAATCATAACTTGACCTCAAAACCAAACTCAAGAAATGGTCAAAACTGAATTCTAATAAGGGGGAAAGGTAGAGCACGGCGAGGGGAATAACAAACGTTAAGGCCGAAGACTTTCCATCAAGGAAAAGTGAACTAAAAGAGGAGAGAGAAGCTGGCAGCACCCCTTGGGCTGCCATGGGAGCTCCAGGTCATGCATGAAGAGGGGAGAAGATGAAAAATGAAATATCTCACCCCCCTTTTATAGAAATCTCAAAAAGTGCCCCAAACGAGCCCCGCCGGGTTCGAAAAAGTAAAATTTGAGCAGACGTGCTCAAATGGCAAAACTTTGTGAACGAAAAAGATTCAAAATGATAAAATATGAATAACAGAAGAAACGGCGTCAAAAATTGAGTTCCGATCAGAAAGTTATGCTTAAAACAAGTTTGGCGCAAATTGGGGCCAGAAACCCTGAAACTGGAAAACATCGACCAGGAGGAAATTCCAAGAGTACACAACTCGACGAAATGTGAAAATGAATCCTGTACGAGGATCCAGGCTCAAACAAGACATTTTGCAATAACTTTCATTAATTGCACAATGGCCCCTCCAAAAAGTGAAAAGTGCACTTATGGCCCAGAATGAAAATATCTTCCAAAAATATTTTCTTAAAAACCCCTAAAATAAAATATCTTCAAAAGATATTTACGAAAAACACCCCAAGAAAAGAAAATAATTTCAAAGAACTTTGCATCCATGCCCCCTATGGACACCGGGAGCAACCAGAGTACTTTCTTGCAAAAGTAAAGATACGTATTTCGTGGAAACCACTCAAGATGAAGGCACGTGAAGTCAAAAACCAACTCCGAGCATGAGAAGTGAGGTTGTGCCAACAATGTGACAAATGGGGAAAAGACAGAATAGGGAAAAAGACGAAATAGGGAAAAGGACGAAAGACGCATAGTGTCGGAAAAGTGAAAATGCAAAAATGACTCGGTCCTCAAAGGAAGTTGTCAATCCATGGAAAAGAGTCTCAGGAACCAATTCCGAGCACTTGATATGACACTAAGCGACACGAAATAGAGCTCAGAAAAGAAAATTAAACGAAAAAAAAATTCATTCGTAAAATTTCAGGAAAAAGGAAAGGAAAGCAAATGACCGGGTGGTTACAAAAAGTGTCAAAACATGTATCACAATACAAATCCCCTCAAAAATACATAAATCAAGATGTAGAAAGCATGCTTAGGGCTAACTCTAGCCCCAAGATGATGTCTAGCCACTCATGGATGGTGTCCTCCAACCCTCAAGGGCAAGCTCCGTGGAAGAAATCTGCTCCTTGGTTGATGAAGAACTCCAAGCTTGTGTCTCTAGTCTCCTCCTCTCCTTTCTTCCTTACTAAGAATTCTTTCTTCTCTAAGTATATCTCAAAAAGTGGCTCATATTCCTTATATAGGTAGGTCAAATATCACCCCAAATGAGCTGGGCTCGTACACCAAATATTCCTCCAATGATTGGATATAAGACAACTTTTAATGAGTTGGAATTTGGATTTTCTTGGGATTTAGGAAGTTCAATCAATCGAACTTATGGTGAGATCGATCGAACATGGCTGAGATCTATCGAATTGAAGCTGGATCGATCCTCTATGGCTGCGCCTTTTTGGATAAAAACAAATCTGAGATATTTTGAAGATATTTTTGGGAAAAGGATAAAAATAGTCGGTAGGGTGGTATAGCTGGATAAGATCAATCATTTGGATAAGGACAAGATAGTTTGACCGATCAGAGAATAAAGTTAGATCGATCGAACTTTGAGATCTTTGAATAGGGACAAACATGGCTCAGATCCATTTGGAAGTGCTGAGATCGATGAAAGTTAGATCGATCGAACTTTTCTTGAGATCGATCGAAGTTGCTGAAATTCCACCTTTTGCTTCCTTTTGCTCTACTTTGCTCATTTCTTTGATTCATCCTAGAATTGCTTCATTTCTGCTCTTATTTGGTTGAGTTAGCTTATTTTAGGGATAAGTACCTGAAAATGGAAATATCACGAAATCAATCTAAAGTGGGAAATAAGATAGATAAAGGTCCTAGAACACCTAAGCTTAAGGGGTTTAAATACGCACTTTTCAGGGCTCATCATCTGCATAATGATTCCGTCTCCAATGTTCTGTCTGTTCTAAGTTGTAAATAAGCGGTGCGTATTTTCTTACACCATGGTTTATGCATGTTGATAGCATTTCAAATGTTGTCATTTGTCAAGAGTTTCATTTTTGGTTTTGCTATGGGACTAGCAAAATGTAAGTTTGGGGGTGTGATAAGTGCCGAATATTACATATTTAGGCGCCCTTATTTGCATTAGCTATGGCCATTAGTTGATCATATTGTATATTTTAGCTTCATTTGCATGCTTTTGTTTATTTTTAGGTTGGTTCCCCAAAGAGAGTTAAAAGAGACGCTTTGATGAGTTCTAGAAGAATCAAAGCATGCCGTTGCCGAGGACCTTCATTTTGGCCAAGCCAGTATCCCATTGAGCTCTTGGTTTTCCTTGCAAAAAAAGCTAGCCACAATGAGCGCATCAACGGACCGAGCCAAAAGCAGTTTAAGATGCAATGAAGGGCTCTGCAGCATTGCGGGCGCCTGCCAAGCCCTTGCGGGCACCCACCAAACAAAGCAGAATCATTGCCAAACTGCAGAGGCCCGTCATAACCTACAGGCCCCCGCTAAGTGCCGTGCCAAGCCTCGTAGGTGCCCGCTATGCACCTGTGGGCGCTTGCCATTTCATCCAGAGAACTTCGAATTTTGCAGGGGCGTGTAATGCACTGCAGGCCCCCGCCAAGTACAGCCCCTGACGTTGCGCGGGCGCCCACCAATCTGCAGAAAGCTACTCACCCACTACATGAATTTGCTCAAGTTGTCCCCTTTGACCCAATGTGTGGTTCTGCAATCTTCTAGGGATGGAGAGCCACAAAATTAGAGTGGTTGGAAGGCTATCTTGGATATATGGAAGGCTTGTATGGTGGAATAAGATATTTGACATTGCAAGACATTTTTAGAGAGGGAAATATTGTGTTCTTGAGGTTTTGGCTTGTAGGTAGGCTCTAGTTGCGAAAATGGAAGGGTTCCTCATCATTTCTCCTTCTTCCTTTGCTTCTATGGCTAACTAACTCCCTTTTTAGGGAGGTGATGAAGCCCTTCCTTGTAAGCATGTCTTAGTTTTTGGTTTATTTTGGGGAATGATGTATATATGTGGTTGTTTCACAATCTAGAGCACTCATCTTGATGTAATAAAGCTTAATCTCTATAAATGATTATGTTGAAACTATTGTCTTATATTAGACTATAATTTCTCATGATCGTATGGCTTGCATTTTTATAGTGACAATGAAAATGAGATTGTGAAATGGTTTTAATGGCATGATTTATGAGAAACTTGTTAGCCCATAGCTTAGGGTCTCCCTTTGATGGATTAATCTTGACTCTTGACTTCATGTGCTTCTATCATTTGATTGAGGGCTTGATAATCTCTAGCTTAGTGAGCATGTTTAAGGCTTCATTCTAGTTTAGGTAGTTCAAGCATGTAAAACTTTAATAAGTTATTCTTGCCTCTTGATTTCATGAATTTCTTAAGGATAATGTAGCAATTTTGTGATGCTACATATCATGGCCACTTATATATGTTGTTTCCCCAAGTTAATCATGTTCTAGCATGTTTATAGGGTTGGTAATGGATTCACTTCTCTAGTCCTCTCTACTTAAGTTTCACACCTTTTAATCTCCTTCAATTTATTGTTTTATGCACATTTTAATTCCAAGTCACCTAGTGACAAACTAAACAAAAACTCTACACCCCCTTCATCAAACTAAGTGGTTTTAATGACCTTGGTTGTCATAAACTAGCAATCCCAGTGGTTCGACTTACCCAAACAATAGCCTTATTTTACAATGATTTGTGCTACTGCAAAAGGTTGATTATTATTGATTGCAATTGACCAGAATGATTAGTAGACAATTATTGCTATTACTTGTTTAGTTTGGATTTTTTAGGGGTCCACACAATATGGATTTTCGAGTTGTATTATTAGAGGATTAGTTGTATCAAATGAATTTATTAATTGAGATTTATTATGATATTAGATTATCATTTTAGTTTTCATTCCAACATTTTATCTATTCTTATTCTGTGTTCGTTTATTACCAGTTTGTTTTTTATATCCCCGAGCGTTCAGGCGTGGGCCTGGCCAACCCGCATTCAGAAATCTAGGGGTATCACAACCATGTCGTGGTATGCATCAATTACAGTAGGTTGAAGATTGAGGAATACTGTCATAGTTACTATAGTAAAGAGAAGTACATGAAAACCTATGATAATATGATACACCCTCTGCTCCATGAAACCTTGTGGCTTAAAGTACCACATGCCCCTCTTGAGCCACCTATATTGAAGCGAAATCTTGGCAAACCTAAGAGGGCTAGAAGAAGGGAGAGTGATGAACCTTTGGCTATGAAGAGGTCATTTATAGTAACTTGTAGCATTTGTAATATTGTGAGGAATAACAAAAGAGGATGCCAAAGGGCACCAACAATTGGAGCAACAAGGCAACAGCTGGAGGTCTTTCAAGAGCTGCATATCCATCAAAAGTTACAATAAGCAGACTAGGAGAGGTGGCAAGTTCAGTGTATGTCATTTCAGTATATAATTAGTTAATTTTATTTATTTATTTATTTTTGTTTCAATGCTTAAGTTCACTTTGAAAAATATGCAAGTGTCAAATGTAGGTGGTCATGGTAGCAACAGTGGCAAAGGACCTAGAATTGGGAGAGGTGGCAACAATACTCAGTCCACTGTATGTCATTTTAGTATATAATTAGTTTTTCTTTTTTCTTCTTATCTTTTAGTCTTCTTTTTCTTTTTCTTTTTTTAATGGTGGCTTAAGTACACTGAAAAACATGCAGGTATCAAATGATGTGGTGATTCATACTGCTGAGAGTATGAATTAAACTTCATATTTAAATACTTTCTTTATTTCAATGCTTGCTTGAATGAATTAAACTGCTTACTTAAACTACTTTCTTTAACACATTGCAAGCCATTATTTTTGGTTTTTGGGCCATTGACATAACCAAATTTGACCTACGACAGTATATAGTAGCTGTTGAAGAATTGTTTAGCCCCATTGTAAGTTTTTGTTGATGTAGGCAATATCGGTGATGTAATTAAGGCTAATGGTGATATGTTCAAGCCATTGTCTATTTTTGTTGACGTGGGCTATATTGGAAATGTAGTTAGGGCTAATGATGATATGTTCAGCCCATTATATGTTTTTATTGATGTGGCTAAGTTTATGTAATTGACAGTTTCAAATTATTTTAGGGCTAATGTTATGTAATCAAGGCAGGTTCTAGAATTATGACAGTTTCAAACTCAATTTATGGTTATGTATTTAAGATAGATTCAACAATTGACAATGTGACTGTTATATTTAGTTATGCAATGACAATGTTATGGTTATTTTTAATGACAAAGTAATGACTATGCCCAGGTTTTTTGCAAGTGCTTTTTTTATTTGTAACTTTTGAAAGATTTTGTGTAACTACTATCTTTGTGCCATTAAATTTGTTCCCATTATGTGCTTTGCAACTGAAAAATATAGTGCCATTAAAATACATGCAGGTGTCCCTTTGAAAAATGTGGTCACTTTGCAAAAGCTAGTCATTTGTGCCTTTAATGAAAAATTAAGAAATGGTTTTAACTTTAAAGCAGCTGCCCATTTTCTGCTTTGTAGCTGAGTAGAGAAATTGAAGCATTAACTTTACATGCAATATACTTGACCTGCATTAATCACAAAATAATAAAGATTTGAATTGCATTAATAACAAAATAATAGACTTGAATTGCATTAATAACTGCATAATTCAGGATTTTTTTACCTTCAAATGAACCTTCAATGGCATTTTTTCTCCATCGCCAGAAGAGAGATTTTTTATTTTTTTTTGGAAGGAAAGAGAGATCTCTCTTTCTCTAACATATCTCTCTAACAAACATAAAACTAAAAAGGTAAAGTAACAGATATATTTAAATATAATATCAATTGCGAATTTGCATTTCATTTTCAATTTCATTTTGGTTGCATTTGAAAATATCAATTGTGAATTGGCATTTCATTTGGGTTGCATTTGAAAATATCAATTTTGAATTTGTATTTCATTTGGGTTGCATTTGAGTCTTATATATATATATATATATATATATAAGGGTATTTTGGTCCACTATTGCATTACTTTTTTATTATGTAATAACACTGTGGCCATTTTGGTCACTTTAAACAAATTTTATAACAAAAAGTACTAATTTTTGTACAAAGGGGAGGTCTTTGCAAAATTAGACAAACCTCAGGGGGACAAGTTGCAAAAAAATGGCAAATCTCAGGTTTAGTTGCAATTATGTCAAACCTCAGGGGAGTTCATTGTAATTTACCCTTTAATAAAATATAATATAGGCATTGAGGTATTTTGTAACAAAATGTGATAGTTTAGGGGATATTATGCATAAAATATAGTTCAAGGGGATTATTTGCAAATTCAAACATAGTTCAAAGGGTTTTTTTTATTTTTTTTTATTTTTGCACTTTACCCTAAGATTAATTACATTTAAATTTAGAATGATCTAATATTTAAGTTTTAATAATAATAAATTTGAATTAATCTGAATTTATTCTAATTTTAATTTAAGGATTTATTTCACCGTAATGGTTTTTTTATTTTTCATTTTTATTTTTTGGGTAACTAAGATGAAGTATATTTTTTTTCCTAATTAAGATGAAGTATATTGATTAACCATCATATTATAATTATAATTAGTAGCAAAAATTAGTAAGAATTAAGTTGGCTAATGGAAAGGGAAGATCACCAATCAAAAAGTTATATAATTGATTACTCCGAATATGTTAAAGCAGACACCTTAGAAGTAGGGCTGGGATTTGGGTGGGAGTAACCCGAGCAACCCGAGTCCCGCCCAAAAATTTAAGGAGCATGGGCAAGATACGTGAGACCACGGGATGAGACTGGGTTTAAATTTAAAGTTCGAATTTATTTTGAGCGGAATTTGGACAAATATTTTACTAACCCGAGCAACCCAAGGAACCCAAAATACAAGAAAACTATATAATATTTATATTTTTAATGTTATACATTACTTATGTAAATAAAAACAAAATTAGATTTTTTTTTTCTAATAAAATTAAAATTAGATTATTTAATATTTATTGTGAGTATTCACCTAACTTATACACACTTGCTTTAAAATTTTCATTATCATAAAAAATTTATGGTAATTGAATTTTAGTTAAGAAAACAATATAATAAGGATTATAAGATTTGAGCTCATTCCATATTTTAATAAGGAATTTTATTATGTTCCGCTAGTTTCCAAATTATAAATTGATTTTTGTCACATGATATTAGTGTTTTTATTTTATTTTAAGTGGACGTAACTTTACGCTAACCAAAAATAAATAAAAAAATAAATGTTTATTTATTAGTTTGATATAACAATTTAGGATCACCCGATAAACTTGAAAAATCCATAAAATCTGGGTCGTATGAATGTATGATGTGGCTTGAGATGTGATGAGTTTCTCAGGACTTGGGCTTGGCGCAAGCTGAGGTGTTAAACCTTGGGTTTGGTGTGGGCTAACCCCTTGGCCCGCCCAATCTGCCCATGTCCCACCCCTATTTAGAAGTGAGAGACATGATAGAAAAAATATGATAGTAGGTTCCTTCGTAAAAATTATAGGAGTTTAGGACTCATTATACTTAGATATGTGAAACTGTTGAGATACACCAAATTTATGTTTGATTTGTTTAGTTAATGAATTATTAGACATGAATAAGGCTGCAAATGAACCGAGCTGAGCCGAGCTTGGGTCTGCTCGCGCTCGGCTCATTTGTTTACGGGGTCTGCTCGGGCTCGGGCTCGTCTTAATTTTAAAAGCTCGGGCTCGGCTCGTGAAATTTTTTTTAAAAAAACTTTTCTTCTCAAAATTAATTAATATTCCACAAAAAAATCAATGATGTCATTTTCCATCATTATAATTATAATAAATCAATGCTAAAAACTTTCAGATACCATCATTGTAATTATAAAAAATCAATGATTTCATGCTCTATAATAAATCAATTCTAAAAACTTTCAAATACCTAATTATAAAAAATCAATGATTTCATGCTCCATCATTGTAATTATAATAAATCAATGCTAAAAAATTTCTGATACCATCATTGTAATTATAAAAAACCTAGCAAGGACAGCAAACAGAGAGGACGGATGATGACAAAGAACGGCGAGGGCAGCAAACAGCGATGACAGAGGACGGTGGGGACAGCAACTTGTTGGACCCTACCTCTACTATTTAACCCAATTAAAGTTATAAAAAGAAAATAAGAAATATATTTTATAATAAAAACAAAATTGTGGTGTTTAGCTTTAGATCAACATGATGATGATTCTCCAATATTAGTTTATTTGATATTATTCTTGTGGTATTTAGCTTTTAATATGCAAATTATTAATTTAAAATAATTATCATTTCTACAGATAATGCTTAAAAAAATTGTAGTATAGTTATTGATTCTGTTAAAATTGTCTTTGATAATCTATTTAGTATATGTATATTAGTATATATTAATCAATGTTGTACTTTGAAGACACAAAGTGGATTAGTGGTAGCCTAGTAGGAGTGTTATGAGTTAAATTCTTTCATGCCCAAGTCTTGGGTTCGAGCTATGCTAAGTTATGTTTTTTAATGTATCACTTATTATATATATATATATATATAGCGAGCCTTGTTCATGAGCCTCAACGAGCCTTGCCGAGCCCCTGTTCACGAGCTTATACGAGCCGAGACTAACATTGTTCGGGCTCGGGCTCGACTCATTTACTAGCAAGCTGAGCCTGGAGTGAGCCGAGCCTGAGCTGTTCATGAACAGCTCGGTTCATTTGCAGCCCTAGACATGAATAGCTAATCTAATCTATATCCGTTGATTCAGATTAAAATCATATATGCTTGCATATCTAGTTATAAGGTTTGATGTAATGGAGAACTGTTAATATATAGGATGTTACATAATATAATTTTAATATATCTAATGATAGATAATTAATATATATAAATTTAATAGTAGGTAATTAATATATATATATATATATATATATATATATATATATATATATAGATTGGATCACTATCGGATCGAATTACATATAATTCGATTCTGATTAGTTTAGATAATGAATTATCATTATCAAATTAACAAATTTTTTATTCCATCCATATTCAAATATCTAGATAATTTGAATCATAATTCAATCTAGTAGAGGTCTAATCACATCAACAATGGGTTGTCTCACCAGACCAAAAAATAGTGCACTCTAGTGAGGCAACAAACATGTCGGTTGAAGTCAAGTTTTGGGTTACCTTTACAAATGTGCATCCTACGTGCATAGTGAAAGCCTCAATTTGGCTCTCCAAACAATGGCCCAATTTGAAAGAAAAATGTAACTACTAAAAACTAAGCCTTAGTGCACTAAACACCTATCTTTTCAAAAATTGATTTTTATTTTCTTATTTTTAAGCAATAAACAACCTATATTTATAAAAGGTCCCAACTTACATCCACATTTGCCTTTAAACTAGTAATGTGCAATACACATGACCATTATATATATATCTATCTATATATATATATATATATATATATATATCCTTGCAAGTAAGTAGTGATCTGTTGCTCCTTGTGGAGCAAAAAAATTCTTCTGTACTTTCTAGAATGATCATTAGATATAATAATCACATTCTAAACTCACTTATATGATTTCATTTCAATACAAAACCACTATCACTATTTCTATTTTTCAAATTTAATATTGAACAATACCACTATTTATAACAATAAAAGGTAAGTACTAAAAAATTAAAAATAGAAATCGGTTCACTTCCGAAAATCACGTCTCACCACTTATCGGATTTTTGTTTTCTTTGAAAAAAAGAGAGCAAAGTACAGTAAACCCCATCGACTTGTGGCCTTTTTCAATAAACCCCCCTGATCTAATATTTTACTAAAGAACCCCCCTCGACTTGTAACTCTTTTCAATAAATTCCCTTTGTCTAATTTTTTTAACAAAGAACCCTCAACTATCTAAGGGGGTAAAAGAGTTGATATTTGAATCAAAATGTCCATTTATTTAAATCTTAATTTTTCTGAAATTTAAAATTTCATATCTCACAAACCGTATATCAAAATATTGCAAATAATATATGCACAAAAATATCATAAAACAAGGATTCCAGAAATATAAGATTTGTTTAACAAAACTTCATAACCAAAAAAAAATTGACAATCTAAAAATCTACTACAACAATTTTATTTTATTTTATTTTTTATAAAATAATCGAGTTATTTGCAGGGAAATTTTCAGAATTATTCATTTTCATATGGAGCATAACATATAAAAAAATTAGCCCCAATAGAGACCAAATATTCATTTTTATATTTTTTAAAATGGTGAGCTTATAAAAGAATGAAAATACTTTGACGCAAAATATGATATGTCATTAAATTGACCTCTGTTAGGGCTAAATTTTTTATATATTCGGCTCCATATGTAAATGAATAATTCTAAAAATTTTCTTGCAAATATCTCAATTATTTTATTTTTTAAAAATAAAATAAGATTGTGAGAGTAGATTTCTAGATTGCCAATTTCTCTCTAAAAATAAAATAAGATTATGAGAGTAGATTTTTAGATTGCCAATTTCTCTCTGGTTATGAAGGTTTGTTGTACATATCTTATATTTCTAGACTCCTTATTTCATAAGCTTTCCGTGCATATATTATATACAATTTTTAACTATACAGTTTGTGATATATGAATTTTTGAAGTTCGGGGGAATTAAGATTTAAATAAAAGTTGCATTTTGGTCCAAATATCAACTCTTTTACCCTTTTTGGTAAAATATTAGACAATGGAGATTTATTGAAAAAATGTTACAAGTCAAGGGGGTTCTTTAGTAAAAAATAGACAAGGGAGGTTTATTGGAAAATGCTACAAGTCGATGGGGGGACTCCCCCCCCCCCCCAAAAAAAAAAAGGTAATAAGTATTGGAAAATTGCATCATGACTTGATACTAAAGTTGACATTGCCTATATATTTTAAGTGTGAAAAAGAAATTAAAAATTACACTATTGACATATGAAACATCGACTTAAAAATAATAATAAATTAAAAATAAAATCTCTATTTTTTTTTTTTATCCATTTGATCAACTCAAGATAATATGTGATTTGCACAACACTTCACCTATATTTCTTGTCTCTCTCTAGTGGAGAGGTGTAACGGGTAGGCACTTGCCCATTTACCCAAAAGCTTAAGTTATTGGGTAGTGCTACATACCCCCCATTTATACCTAATCACTTTCTCATCCAGATCCGACGTGGGATAAATGACCTTTGTTACATTATCTCCCACTTAAACTCATAACGCCCTCATTGCGGCTCGGGCCATCCTACCTATCCAGGCTGGTTGACCCAGACGCCTTCCTGGTTGGGCGCTTGGCATGGCACCGGATCAAGGATTAGGTCTGGCTCTGATACTAACTATAATAGGTGGACGCTTACCCATTTACCCAAAAACTTAAGTTGTTGGGTAGTACTGCATACCCACCCATTTATACCTAATCATTTTCCCATCCGGATCCGTTATGGGACAAATGACCCTTGTTACAATAGGCTAAATGAAGATATCTTCAACTATTGGACTTCTGCAATTTTTTTTTCTCATTCAAAAGAATAGGCAATGGCAACTTTAGTATTAACTGATGGATGCAATTTTCTAGTACTTTTTTTTTTTTTTTTTTTTTTTTTTTTTTTTTCAAAGAAAAAAAATTACAATTAGTGGTGAGACGTGATTTCCAGAGGTGAAGAGATTTCTATATTTTTGGTACTTACCTTTTATTGTTGTAATTAGTGGTATTGGTAAATATTAAATTTGAAAACTAGATATAGTGATATTATATTAGTGGTTTTATATTAAAAGGAAAGCATATAGGTGGGTTTTCTTGCTCCACCGAGATCAAGAGATCACTGTTGCCTTGTAAGTGACCATTCTAGCTGTAATCTCAAATTTTCAAATATACTTTAGCTATTTAAAAAATAAATAAAAGTCAAATCTTTATGGTTAGTGACAAGCAAAATGAATTATGGAATTGTTATCAAATATGCAATTTTCTAACACTTGGGTGGGCGTAACCCAAGTCCAACCTGGAAATTTAACGAGCATGAGCAAGATATGTGTGACAATGGAATGAGACTGGGATTAAGTTTTAAAGTCTGAATTTATTTTGAGCAGAATTTGGATAAATATTTTACTAACCCGAGCAACCCAAGAAAGCCAATATACAAGAAAATTATATAATTTTTATAATTTTAAGGGTAAAGTGCATTAAACCCACCACAACTATACCCCAAGTGCAACTAACCCCCCTATAATACAAATAACCCCCTTCAACTATGGTTTTTGTTTAGTATTGGGACAGAGAGTGTTATTCCGTTTTCCTTCCTTCACCGAAAATTCATAAAGTCCATTTTGCCCTTTAAGTGAAAGTGTGGTGTTTTAGGCTGAGATGTAAGTTTTAAATTGGTGAAATTATATGGGACCCCTTTATCACAACATCCACTAAAATGTCAACACCTAGCCAACCTTATCAACATAACTGATACCCAATCTTATCTCTCCCCTCACCATACCCATACATACATACATACATATATATATACATACATACATATATATATATACATACATACATATATATTGTAATATTGTTCATCTTCTTCACAAGAAGTGACCCACGAAAAAAAAATAAATAAATACCTTGCCCCAAATGAACTCCTCTTTCTCCCTCACTGGCTATATATATATATATATATATATATATATATATATATATATCACTCGTTAGCTTGTATAATTATTCGACAATTGAAGAATTTTCAGAGTTTGCATAACAATGACAGATGACTGCATCAGATTCAACAACAGTGATAGTATTTAATTATGGATTGAGACTGAGCTTCAAGATTGGGCAACTGTATTATTATTTTTTTTAGAGACCCACTCTTACTATATGTCTCTCTCTCTCTGAAATTGTTTGGTGAGGGCTAACCTAAAACTTGCAAGAGAAGAGAATGTTGGTGAAGATTGAGCTTTAGAATGTTATTTCGACGAAGAGACCCATCGACGTGGCTATTGTAGCGGCGGTGGTGTCAATTAAATTTCTGTTATATTGGTTTGTTGATGGGTGGAGAATTTTGCGATGGGTTTGCTTGATAAAATAGGTTTTCTGATTGAGTTGCTTGTGATTGTGTTTGCTTTCGATTCGGTTTTGCAAAGAGTTTGGCGATAGGTTTAGAATTTTGCGATTGGGTTTGATGATCGGTGATAAAATATTCATGGCGGTTTTCCGATTGGGTTTACTTTTGATTGGGTTTTGCAAATCAGTTCTTTGCGATTGGGTTTGGTGATGGTTAAGAATTTTGCGATTGGGGTTAAAATTTACGATTGGGTTTGCTTGTGATTGGGGTTGAGAATCAGTTATGTTACTGTTAAAATCAAATTTCTCTATCTTCCGAATGAAAACTTTCCATGAATATGGATTGGTATGTGCACAGGACCTATATATATATAGAGAGAGAAAGAAAGAGGTTCCATTAAACAAAATTAAATGATGTATACATATATAGGCAGCTACAGAGGAACTCATGCTCTGTAAAACATACAACATATAGGCAGATATAGATATACTCCACAGATCGACGAGGAAGAAGGATAAAACGTTAGGGCGTGTTTGCATACTAGTTGTGTTCAAATGTCTTTAACGGTCATTATGGTCTTTTACATTCCAAAAGGGTTCTATGGTCATTTAGAAAAATATGGGCAATCATGTGCAAGGCATATGTTAGAAATCCATCGACCGGTTGCCGGATTGGGTAAAGTGCAACAGACAACATAGTTTAAGGGGATTTTATGCTGCTTTAGAAATTTAGGGGGTGTTTTTGCTTATTGGGGTATATTTGAGGGGGGTTTATTGCACTTTACCATAATTTTAATGTTATACACTGCTTATATAAAATAAAATTAAAATTATATTTTTTTTCCAATAAAATTTAAATTAAAAATGGTAGGAGTGTAGGACTTATTATAGTTAGATATGTCATATGGCTTTTGACATTTTAGATTTGTATAGTACTTGCATGATTTTTAATTTGTATTTTGTGGGGGTATTTGTGCGATTATGTTCTGGGAACATTTCGTTTTTGGGGTTGTTTGCGAGATTATCTTTTGAAGATATTTTCTTTTGGGGCATTAATGCGATTATCTTTTGAAGATATTTCTTGGAGGGGCTTTTAAGCATTTAAGGAAAAGTTGGGACATGTGTTTTGTTTTGGTTAGACCATGTATTGGAGGGTGAATGGAGACAAGTAGGAGTAGACCTATCAACAGGTCGGATTCAGATCGGATCTGACCGGATCCAATCCGAATCTAATAAATATTTTACTCCATCTGAATCGATCCGATAATTCGATAAATTATTTGTAAGTGAATCCATATCCGATTTGTTAATAAACAGATATCTGATCCGATAAAAGTGTATTTTTTTTTTATAAAAGAAAAGGAAAGAAAAAAAAAATTAATGTCAAAAGAGAATAAAAAACAATGATTAGAAAAAAAATGATAGAAAAAAAAAAGATAAATAAAATATGAAAGGAAAAGGAAAAAAAAATAGGTCATTTACTCTTTGTTAGTGAATAAATATTATGAAATTGTTAATATATATATTAGGAGACTTATTAGTATGTGTATGAAAACACCACACTACTGTACATATAACATTATGATTACTTTTTTTTTTTACATCTAATATAAATCTGATAGGAGTATTATATATATATATATATATATATATATATATATAAATTTAATCGGATCAGATTAGCATAAATCCATATCCGATTTGATAAGGAATCAGATTATCGGAATTGTATCCATGTAATCGGATTAGATTCGGATTGGATTCGGATCAAAATCTAATCCATTGACAGGTCTAAATGGAAGGCTAGAACTGTGACAAGTGGAGGGAGGAGATAGTAGTATGTGAGAGAGGTAGTGCTAGGGTTAGTGTTTTCATTATATATCACATTACATACACATCTTTTTCCTTTAATCTTCTTATTCTTCCTTGCTGTGTCTCTCTACCTCTATTATTGCTCCATCTTAGACCTTAGATTCTTCCAGTTTCCTTTCATCTTTTGATCACACCATAGAAGGGAAAAAGCTTGAGGACAACATTAACTACAAGACTCTTCCTTTGGATTTAGCTTAGGGCATCTTTTCTTAGATTCTCTAGGTTGCTTTCTTAGAGTGAGGTAGGGGGTATAGTATAATTGTAACTTAGATGTTTCCTTGTGGTTTGGAGAATTTCATATGCTATGCTTGTGTTGTGTGAGTTATGGAGAGCTTTGTTTACTTTTGCAAATAACCTAGGCTCATTTGATATTTAAAAGAATGACTATGTATATTGTAACCTCATTATTCAAATGCTGAAGTGGTTTGTTTAATTTTAGCTTCCTTGACAATCATATTGATGTTTATATTGATGTTTGTATGTCTTAAGTTGCTAAAGTATTGAACACTCTTAAATGCTAACATTGTGACGGCCCGAATTTTAAAGAATCTGGTGCGTCAGCGAGTAAACCGAAACTGATCTGATAACAAATCCCAAACGTGGAAGCGAGAAAAAGAGAAGAGGTCTCTAGAGATGGACACCACCTCTAAGATGCCAAAGTGACTTCCCGAGAAGTCATGGGACTCAAAAAATAAGAAATAAATGCAAAAGCTAGGGTTTAAAACGGTCAAGGTAATGTACTGGGGGTAAAATGGTCATTTTAAACAGAAATGGATGCTACCGTGCATACCATTGGATAGACGACGAAAAATTAATAAACTTAGATTAAAAAATTACTTGATTTAAAATTAGAACGAAGAAAAAACAATTTCCCGAAATTTTACAAAAATACCAAAGGTGCCTAGTACGATCGATCGTAATTTGGGTACAATCGATCAAAAATTGGACGAACGATGAACAATGCCAAGTCTCTGTGGAGCGATCGATTGAAATAATTTACGACCGATTATAAATATCACGATCGATCATGATGAGTTTGGCTGCGACCGTGAAGTTTTCGAAAACACTTGTTTTTCAAAGCAAAAACGGAACTTTTTGGAAAAAGTTTGTGAAGCAACTCCCCCTAAAAATGAGTCCTCTAATCAACCATGGTCCAAACCAACATGAAACTATGTCGTAGAGATAAAAACATGCTAAAAATTAACATACATTCCATACATTAAAAGAGTTCGGCCCTTGGCCTCATTACATACATGTTAAAGTAGCATCAAAATAAGTACTTAAGTTTATATTACATATCAAAAGGGTAGCAAAATATGCTTCTAAACAAGTGATACTAGTGAGCTCTATTGTAACGACCCGGTCATTTGCCTTCCTTTCCTTTTTCCTGAAATTTTACGAATGAATTTTTTCGTTTAATTTTCTTTTCTGAGCTCTGTTTCGTGTCGCTTAGTGTCATCTCGAGTGCTCAGAATTGGTTTCTGAGACTCTTTCATGTGAATTGACAACTTCCTTTGAGGACCGAGTCATTTTCGCATTTTTCGTTTTTCGGACACTATGCGCTATTTCGTCTTTTCCCTATTCTGTCATTTTCCCTATTTTGTCTTATCTCCGTTTGTCAGTTTTTGGCACAACCTCACTTCTGATGCTCGGAGTTGGTTTTTGACTTCACGTGCTTTCATCTTAAGTGGGTTCCTCGAAATACGTATCTTTACTTCTTCAGAATCTTTTTCATTTCTTGGCGTGTTTTTCATAAATATCTTTTAAAGATATTTTAATTCAGGGGCATCTAAGAAAATATCTTTTAGATATTTTCATTCTGGGGCAATTTCGCAGTTAACCCTTTTTGTAAGGGCCATTGTGTAATTAACAAAAGTTATTGCAAAAATGTCTCGTCTGGAGCTTGGATCCTCGTATGGGATTCATTTTCACTTTTCGTTGACTCGTAAATTCATAGAATTTCCTTCTGGTCATTTTTCTCCAGTTTCAGAGTTTCTGGACCCGGTTGCCGCTGAACTTGCTCGGGGCATAACTTTCTGCTCGTGGCTCAGTTTTCAACGCCGTTTCTTCCGTTGTTCATATTTTCTCATTTTAAATCTTTTTTGTTCACAGAGTTTTACCGTTTGAGCACGTTTGCTCAAAATCCATTTTTTCAGACCCGGCGGGGCCCTTTGGGGGCACTTTTTGAGACTTACTATAAATATGAGACTTAAGAACAAAAAAATCAGATTTTTTCTTCTTCTTCCTCTCCTATGGCTGGCCAAGCTCCATCCCATGGCTGCCACTTTCTCTCTCCTCCTTTGATCCACTTTTCTTTGATGAAAAGTCTTCGGCCTTAACATTTGTTGTTCGCCTCATCATGCTCTACCATTACCCTTTATTAGAAACCATTTCTGACCAAATTTTGAGTTCGGTATTGAGGTCAAGTTTAGATTTTCATGGGACTTCTTGGGGATTCATATAGATCGTGTTATCCCCAACAAAACCTAAGAGTTTCGTCGGATTCAGAGCCGCTTCAATTCGGTGGGGATTTGGGATTTTCATCTCAAATTGAGGTAGGAGGTGTTATAGGTTTAATTCTTGTTATATAACATGTTATTGATGCTTATATAACTTGATTGCATGCTTAAATATGAAATCTAGAGATTTTATTATTTAATTTTCTTGTATTGGATTTGATTTTCTCGGTTGTTTATGATTTGTTTTAAACATGTAGCATGGTAATATAATATTCTATAATATGGTCATTGACATATATTAAATTGAGGGAAATTGAACACGTAATAAAGATTTTATTTAATATTTATCTTGAATAAAATATTAAATCATGTGGCCTTAACTAGCTCAAAATCAATATGTGTTAGTATATTAAATTAGGCCTTAGCATGCTCTCCAACATAGTTGAATTTGAAAGTAATTGGAGGTGATTTGAAAATTAGTAATTATTAATTAATTAAATTAATTAATTTGCCCCGAGTGCACTATTCACTCTATTTGAATTCCGACTTGATATTCTTGATTTACATGCCATATAGCTTCACATATATTTGATTTAGAATATTCAGTTAGGTTTTGAAACCTTTTATTTAATTAAATTCCATATTTAAGATTTAATCCTCATGGTGATATACAACTTGGAATTGTATTGTGACATGCTAGAAAATTAAGCTTAGGTATAGTTGTTCACATATATTAAATTGGGATTAATTGTATGAGAATTGCAACTTTTAATTTATATTTAACTTTAGTGAAAGTTTAATTCACATGGTCTTAAATTGAACGAAATACACTTGTAATGTGATATTCCAATAGTTCTTGGCATGTTTTCCTACATAGGTTAATTTGAGAGCATTTGGTTAAGTTTGAAAATCGAGAGATTTTAATTAAAAGAATTAATTAAAATCTATTTTGTGGTCCCATTAGCTTAATTAAGGTTTTAACTTGATATTTGTATTGGCCATGACTTGTTTACTAGTATATATTAATTTGGGACTATTTGAAGTTGTTTTAGAACCTTGGGATTTAAATTAGCATGATTTAATTGAAGTTCTACCTTGTTGTTGTATTTAAACTCATGAGCTTATGTTTTCAATATTAAATATATTGTTATCTTGCGTAATGATTTGCACACTTCATATTTAAAATTATTCATGCATAGCGTGTAACGAATCGCACACTGAAGATTCGACATTCATCATATCATATTAGTTGTGGATTTAGAGCATGTATTGTATAGGTTTCCAAATTTGGTTGTGCTTGGTAGATAGTTGATTATCTTGCATATTCCTGTTGATATATGCGTTGTTGCACAACTTGTTGATTTTGAAAACTTGGGGATGTCGTTGTTTGACTATGGCTAGGACGTGGTTCTAGTACGGGGGATAGTCCCTCTATGTAGTCTAGTGCGCACATAGGGAGGTTACCCATGGGCTAGTACCCCTAAAGTAACTATGTTGTCGGTCTGATCCGGCGTGAAGTCCGAGTATTCACTTTATTTGATTTCGCATTTCATTTTCAAGTTGATAACTAGATGATGTTGTAACTTGTTGTTCCTTATTTGTTATTCCATTTTAATTTACATGATGTTAACTTTGCGAAATTGTGCTTTATGCGTTGTATTGGAAGTTCCAATGTTGGTTAAATTGCATCGATATTGAAAATTGTGTTTCGCCGTTCTAACAAAGCTTAAGATTGATCCTATTGATTCATTTATAACTTAGACGTTAGGTGGCATGACCCACTTCTGTTGTTTTCAAGCTTTAGATTTCAAGCTGATAGCTTTAAGAAATTGTATTTTGTTGCCTTGTATAATATGCTTTTATGTGGTTAGATTGTATTGAAGTTGTAATTTACGTTTTGATTGTTTAGCATGGCCTAGGATAATTCCTTAGACTTATTTAGAACATAGACGTTATGTGATATGATCACTTTAGTTGTTTCTGTATTCGAGATTGGAAGTTAATACCTTTACGAACCTATATCTTATTGCTTTGTATAACGTGCTTCCATATTGTTTAAATGGCATAGATGATGTGATTTATGCTAGAAACACTCTAAGGTAGCTTAGGATGCTCCCTAAGTCTCATTTCGATATAGACGTTAGGTGGCATGAACCCCTTTAACATGTTTCACCTTAAGATGATAAATTTGTAAAATGCTAGGTCGATGCATGCTCATCTCCTACGAGTAGCTTTATATTACTCACCCCTACGATACTAGGGCATATTTCAGGTACGAAGACTTGGTTCGTGATGCCTAGCATTCCTTGGATGTCGTGTAGCTTTCAAGTTTCCATTTCATGCGAATGTTAGCATGAAATGTCATTTTGTAGACTTATATGTCAAAATATGTATATTTGATTCCATGTATGTAATGTGTACTTAAGTACACTCCTTTCAATGTATTTGATATGTATGAGATGAGGCCGGAGGCCAATGACCATTATATTGTATTCTATGTACTTTTTAACTTCATGAAATATTGTGAAAATCTTGAAAAATCGCAAGTCATTGCTTCACCATGGTTGCATCGGGTGTGGGAATTCCATTCTCATTCTTTCATAGGGTCTCATTAATCTTGTATGAAGTGTGGCCAAGGGCCAAATGGTCAATTGACTCCATTTTGTATTTTTGGATTCCATGTTTTCCATTCCAAGTCCATTTTTGCCTTTTTATCCGTTGGGGGGTCGA
The DNA here is from genome assembly GCF_030987335.1 of Cornus florida. Lineage (NCBI taxonomy): Eukaryota > Viridiplantae > Streptophyta > Magnoliopsida > Cornales > Cornaceae > Cornus > Cornus florida. The sequence goes on from NW_026775576.1 coordinate 22,038,793, forward strand.
ATTTTGCATCGGCTATGTTTTTAAGCCATGGACCATTGTAGCGCGTCTAAATAGGTAAGTTAAGTTTGCGTGCATAGTCGTTTCTGGGTCAAACCTCATCGTTTGTGTTTTGAGCCTCCCACGGACTCATTTTGTGTTTTTGTTGCATATTCTGATCTAGGGGTATTCTAGACTTTTCAATTCAGTTTTATTTCCTTCTTTCAATGTGGTTGAACAGAAAACATGATTTTAGTGGAGGTTTCTTTTTCGTGTTTTTCCAGAAAATGTCGTCTTAGCATCGAAAATCGCTTACGAAGTTCAGCTCTCAGTTTTTCAATTTAGCAGCTTTTTGGACCTCCATGACCGGATTTCATGGAGGGGCATTTTGGGCATTTCATAGTGTGTATTTTTCAATTTTCTTCAAAATTTATATAGAAAACTCCATTTTGAGGGGGGTTTCTTCTTTGTGTTTTTCCAGAAAATGTCATCTAGGCCCTCAAATTTCCATTTTTTTCTGGAAAAACCCCTGCTGCCAGGTTTTTGGGTCGCACCCTTACTGCCCCTTTACATCTAAACGTTTAGATGGGGCTTCGTAATCGGTTACATGTGCATGGGTAGTGCTTTGGTTAAGATTTTTGGCTTCCTAACTGGTTAGGAAGGTCTCCTAACCGGTTAGATGTTCATGAGTTGCCTCTTTTGGACCATTTTGCCCCTTCTTCTTCCGTTAGCCATATCTTCTTCATCCGAACTCCGAATCAAGTGATTCTTAAGTCTAAATTCACTAATTTTTCTTTGTCTTTCCAATGGTGTGCTTGGTGGCACCTACTTTTAAGCTAAAAATGATGATTTTTCCCCTAGGTTTATTCTTGTTCGTTTTTGAAACGTTGCTTCCGCATTTGATTCCTTTGGGTTCTATGACCTCGTTGAGGGTCATAGTGGTGTCTTAGAGCCATGTAGTATCTCTAGAGACCGTTGTTTTGTCTTTTGCTTCCGCATTTTGGATCTGTTATTGGGTCATCTTTTGGTTCATCACTGGCTCACCGGGTTGAAAAACTTGGCCGTCACAGGTGATATCAGAGCGTCCAGGTTCGAATACCTTGGACGATGGGTTTTGGGTGCATATCATGCTCATATTGTTTTTCTTTGATATGTCATTTGTATCTTGATAACATGCCTTATTTGATAACATGTCTTGTATGATAACATGTTAGTATGCTTAAATGTTGTGAGACGCCTATTATTATTGTTACGCATGCTTTCGGTGTATATGTGCTTCCTGGTAACATGGTCTACGTTAGTATCATGTCTTAGTGTGACATCATGTTTGTGTGCTTGTGTTAGCATGACTGTATGCGATGTATGTCGACATACCTTACATTTTTCATTCACGTGTATTGTCGTACCATTTACTTACATGCTTTTTGATAACATGTTTTGAGTTGACAATATGTCTGTTTGCTTATGTGGCAACTTGTTTAGAAGCATACTTTGACTGTCTTAGTATATGATATATGCTTATTTACCTTAGCACATGGTACCTGTTTGTCATCTTAACATGTGGTATATGCTTGTCTACCTGAGTATATTGTGTACGCTTGTTCATCTTGATATGATTATATGCAGCATATCATCATGTTTTACGTCCTTTTCCTGTATACTTTGACATGTTTTATGTGATCTCACTACTTGTGTGAGTAGATAGTCTGTTGCTATGTTGTATGCTAGCTGCCCCCTTTTATGTCTGGTTTTGGCATTGTCTCTTAGGATCTGTCGTATCCCTTGGATGCCTTCTTGTTTCACGAGTTTCTTCCTTAGATAGGAGAAATTCATTCTATAAGGACCTAGTCGGGAACCTTCTTGTCTGTTCTGTCGATTGATGCAAGTAAGGCTCATGTGAGTATAGAAGACTGCGATTCACTTTTTTTTCCTTGTCTGGTGGATTGAGACGTGGGCTAGGGAGGCACCGTTTCATTTCCTTTTCCTTCGTGCCTTCTAGATCTAAGGCCTTAAGCGTAATGGTGCCAGTGTCATTGTTGTCAGAGTTTTGGGATTAGCTACCTCAACTCTCGCAGATGCCTGGTTTCCGTAGTGCCTTTGGTAATGACCATTTTTTACATTGATGTCATTTGTATAAAAAATTTCCCTTCTGGAGCATATTACGAACTAGTGCCTTATACTGTCATGCTACCTTACTGACGAGTAAGTGTGGACGAGTTATGGTCACTGTTCGTACTGCCTTGTCACTCTTTTCTTCTATCATGTTTCAACATTTTGTTGTCTTAGCATTTTCTCGGTAGTTGATGTTGAGTTAACGTGCCGATTCGTATGAGGTGTTGTCTCAGTTCATGGTTTCGCGTTCCTTCAGTTGATCTTTAGACTTCAGGATTTATCCTTCAGTGCGTTGTGAGCTGTCCTTTGATTTGACCTTTTGTTTGGTCATTATTCTATTCTCTCTGATATGTTCCTAATTTCGGGGACGAAATTCTTTTAAGGAGGGTAGGTTGTAACAACCCGGTCAATTGCCTTCTTTTCCTTTTTCTTGAAATTTTACGAATGAATTTTTTTCGTTTAATTTTCTTTTCTGAGCTCTGTTTCGTGTCGCTTAGTGTCATCTCGAGTGCTCAGAATTGGTTTTTGAGACTCTTTCATGTGAATTGACAACTTCCTTTGAGGACCGAGTCATTTTCGAAATTTTCGTTTTTCGGACACTATGCGCTATTTCGTCTTTTCCCTATTTTGTCTTATCTCCGTTTGTCAGTTTTTGGCACAACATCACTTCTCATGCTCGGAGTTGGTTTTTGACTTCACATGCCTTCATCTTAAGTGGGTTCCTCGAAATACGTATCTTTACTTTTGCAAGAAAGTACTCTGGTTGCTCCCGGTGTCCACAGGGACATAGATGCACAATTCTTCATAATCTTTTTCATTTCTTAGGGTGTTTTTCGTAAATATCTTTTGAAGATATTTTATTTCAGGGGCGTCTAAGAAAATATCTTTTGGAAGATATTTTCATTCTGGGCAATTGCGAAGTTAACCCTTTTTGTAGGGGCCACTGTGCAGTTAACGAAAGTTATTGCAAAAATGTATCATCTGGAGCCTGGATCCTCGTACGGGATTCATTTTCACTTTTCGTTGACTCATAAATTCATAGAATTTCCTTCTGGTCATTTTTCTCCAGTTTCAGAGTTTCTGGACCAGGTTGCCGCCGAATTTGTTCAGGGCATAACTTTCTGCTTGGGACTTAGTTTTCAACGCCGTTTCTTCCGTTGTTCATATTTTCTCATTTTAAATCTTTTTTGTTGACAGAGTTTTGCCGTTTGAGCTCGTTTGCTCAAAATCCACCTTTCCGGACCCGACGAGGCCCTTTGGGGGCACTTTTTGAGACTTACTATAAATATGGGACTTAAGAACAAAAAAATTAGATTTCTTCTTCTTCTTCCTCTCCCATGGCCGGCCAAGCTCCCTCCCATGGCAGCCACTTTCTCTCTCCTCCTTTGATCCACTTTTCTTTGATGAAAAGTTTTTGGCCTTAACATTTGTTGTTCGCCTCGTCGTGCTCTACCATTACCCCTTATTAGAAACCATTTCTGACCAAATTTTGAGTTCGGGATTGAGGTCAAGTTTGGATTTTCATGGGGCTTCTTGGGGATTCATATAGATCGTGTTGTCCCCGACAAAACCTAGGAGTTTCGTCGGATTCGGAGCTGTTTCAATTCGGTGGGGATTTGGGATTTTCATCTCAAATTGAGGTAGGAGGTGTTATAGGTTTAATTCTTGTTATATAACATGCTATTGATGCTTATACAACTTGATTGCATGCTTAAATATGAAATCTAGAGATTTTAATATTTAATTTTCTTGTATTTGATTTGATTTTCTCGGTTGCTTATGATTTGTTTTAAACATGTAGCATGGTAATATAATACTCTATAATATGGTCATTGACATATATTAAATTGAGGAAAATTGAACAAGTAATAAAGATTTTATTTAATATTTATCTTGAATAAAATATTAAATCATGTGGCCTTAATCAGCTCAACATCAATATGTGTTAACATATTAAATTAGGCCTTAGCATGCTCTCCAACATAGTTGAATTTGAAAGTAATTGGAGGTATTTTGAAAATTAGTAATTATTAATTAATTTGCCCCGAGTGTACTATTTACTCTATTTGAATTCCGACTTGATATTCTTGATTTACATGCCATATAGCTTCACATATATTTGATTTAGAATATTCGGTTAGGTTTTGAAACCTTTTATTTAATTAAATTCCATGTTTAAGATTTAATCCTCATGGTGATATACAACTTGGAATTGTATTGTGGCAAGCTAGAAAATTAAGCTTAGCTATAGTTGTTCACATATATTAAATTGGGATTAATTGCATGAGAATTGCAACTTTTAATTTATATTTAACTTTAGTGAAAGTTTAATTCACATGGTCTTAAATTGAATGAAATAAACTTGTAATGCGATATTACATTAGTTCTTGGCATGTTTTCCAACATAGGTTAATTTGAGAGCATTTGGTTAAGTTTGAAAATCGAGATATTTTAATTAAAGGAATTAATTAAAATCTATTTTGTGGTCCCATTAGCTTAATTAAGGTTTTAACTTGATATTTGTATTAGCCATGACTTGTTTACTAGTATATATTAATTTGGGACTATTTGAAGTTGTTTTAGAACCTTGGGATTTAAATTAGTATGATTTAATTAAAGTTCTACCTTGTTGTTGTATTTAAACTCATGAGCTTATGTTTTCAAGATTGAATATATTGTTATCTTGCGTAATGATTTGCACACTTCATATTTAACATCATTCATGCATAGCGTGTAACGAATCGCACACTGAAGATTCGACATTCATCATGTTATATTAGTTGCGAATTTAGAGTATGTATTGTATAGGTTTCCAAATTTGGTTGTGCTTGGTAAATAGTTGATTATCCTACATATTCCTATTGATATATGCGTTGTTGCACAACTTGTTGATTTTGAAAACTCTGGGATGTCGTTGTTTGACTATGGCTAGGACGTGGTTCAAGTACGGGGGATAGTCCCTCTATGTAATCTAGTGCGCACACAGGGAGGTTGCCAATGGGCTAGTAACCCTAAAGTAACTATGTTGTCGGTCTGATCCGGCGTGACGTCCGAGTATCCACTTTGTTTGATTTCGCATTTCATTTTCAAGTTGATAACTAAATGATGTTGTAACTTGTTCCTTATTTGCCGTTCCATTTTAATTTACATGATGTTAACTTTGCGAAATTGTGCTTTATGCGTTGTATTGGAAGTTCCAATGTTGGTTAAATTGCATTGATATTGAAAATTGTGTTTTGCCATTCTAATAAAGCTTAGGATTGATCCAATTGATTCATTTATAACTTAGACGTTAGGTGGCATGACCCACTTCTGTTCTTTTCAGGCTTTAGATTTCAAGCTGATAGCTTTAAGAAATTGTATTTTGTTGCCTTGTATAATATGCTTTTATGTGGTTAGATTGCATTGAAGTTGTAATTTGCGTTTTGATTGTTCAACATGGCCTAGGATGATTTACTAGACTTATTTAGAACGTAGACGTTAGGTGACATGATCACTTTAGTTGTTTCTGTATTCGAGATTGCAAGTTAATACCTTTAAGAACCTATATCTTGTTGATTTGTATAACGTGCTTCCATATTGTTTAAATGGCATAGATGATGTGATTTATGCTAGAAACACTCTAAGGTAGCTTAGGATGCTCCCTGAGTCTCATTTCGATATAGACGTTTGGTGGTATGAACCCTTTTAACATGTTTCACCTTAAGATGATAAATTTGTAAAATGCTAGGTCGATGCATGCTCATCTCCTACGAGTAGCTTTATGTTACTCACCCCTACGATACTAGGGCATATTTCAGGTACGAAGACTTGGTTCGTGACGCCTAACATTCATTGGATGTCGTGTAGCTTTCAAGTTTCCATTTCATGCGAATGTTAGCATGAAATGTCATTTTGTAGACTTATATGTCAAAATATGTATATTTGATTCCATGTATGTAATGTGTACTTAAGTACACTCCTTTCAATGTATTTGATATGTATGAGATGAGGCCGGAGGCCAATGACCATTATATTGTATTCTATGTACTTTTTAACTTCATGAAATATTGTGAAAATCTTGAAAAATCGCAAGTCATTGCTTCACCATGGTTGCATCGGGTGTGGGAATTCCATTCTCATTCTTTCATAGGGTCTCATTAATCTTGTATGAAGTGTGGCCAAGGGCCAAATGGTCAATTGACTCCATTTTGTATTTTTGGATTCCATGTTTTCCATTCCAAGTCCATTTTTGCCTTTTTGTCCGTTGGTGGGTCGGATTTTGCATCGGCTATGTTTTTAAGCCATGGACCATTGTAGCGCGTCTAAATAGGTAAGTTATGTTTGCGTGCATAGCCGTTTCTGGGCAAAACCTCATCGTTTGTGTTTTGAGCCTCCAACGGACTCATTTTGCGTTTTTGTTGCATATTCTGATCTAGGGGTATTTTAGACTTTTTAATTCATTTTTATTTCCTTCTTTCAATATGGTTGAATAGAAAACATGATTTTAGGGGAGGTTTCTTTTTCGTGTTTTTCCAGAAAATGTCGTCTTGGCATCGGAAATCGCTTACGAAGTTCAGCTCTCAGTTCTTCAATTTAGCAGCTTTTTGGACCTCCATGACCGGATTTCATGGAGGGGCATTTTGGGCATTTCACTGTGCATATTTTTCAATTTTCCTTGAGATTTATGTAGAAAGCTCAATTTTGAGGGGGGTTTCTTCTTTGTGTTTTTCCAGAAAATGTCATCTAGGCCCTCAAATTTCTATTTTTTTTCCCGAAAAACCCCTGCTGCCAGGTTTTTGGGTCGCACCCTTACTGCCCCTTCACATCTAAATATTTAGATGGGGCTTCGTAACCGGTTACATGTGCATGGGCAGTGCTTTGGTCGAGATTTTTGGTTTCCTAACTAGTTAGGAAGGTCTCCTCACCGGTTAGATGTTCATGGGTTGCCTCTTTTGGACCGTTTTGCCCCTTCTTCTTCCGTTAGCCATATCTTCTTCATCCGGACTCCGAATCAAGTGATTCTTGAGTCTAAATTCACTAATTTTTCGTTGTCTTTCCAATGGTGTGCTCGTTGGTACCCACTTTTAAGCTGGAAATGATGATTTTTTCCCTAGGTTCATTCTTGTTCGTTTTTGAAACGTTGCTTCCGCATTTGATTCCTTTGGGTTCTCTGACCTCGTTGAGGGTTATAGTGGTGTCTTAGAGCCATTTAGTATCTCTAGAGACTGTTGTTTTGTCTTTTGCTTCTGTATTTTGGATCCGTTATCGGGTCATCTTTCGATTTATCACTAACGCACAGGGTTGAAAAACTTGGGCCGTCACATCTGTCGCATAGCTTGCCAAATTGGTATGATAGTGAATGCAATTCGAAAAAGCCTTTTCGGTCAAGTTTAAATTCTTAAAAGCCACTACCACTACTACTACTAACGTAGCAAGAATAAGTAGGGTTTGTCCCAAGGGATTTGCAAGGTACTACGGAAGTAATATTGGATTAGTAGGTCGAATGATCAAAGAGGGGTTTGGGTTGGTTAAATTAAGCTAATGGTTCAATTAAAACTTACAAATTAAAAGCAATCTAGAGATTAGGGATTTGAGAATGAGAGAGAGGTCTTAGGGCTTAAAGTTCACCACTAAACTTCACCTCACTAAACACTTAGCAATTGTCAATTTAGGGATGATTTCAAGTTGTAAACCAAATGTGTGTGTGTGTGTATGTGTGTGTGTGTGTGTGATTAATTGAAAACTAAGCATGGTTGGCAAATAAGCATAAATTGTCTAATCAATCTAGTGAGTAGCACAACCTATCAAGCTAAGCCATTAACCATTCAATAAAATCATAATTAATACACACACAAAAATCTAGAGAAATGTACGACTTGAACTCATAAGCATGGATTATCAAACAACAAGAATGGATTGTCTACCTATCTAAGAATTTAAAGCAACTACACTACAACTACGCTAATGACATGGAAATTAAACTAATTAAGCTAAGAAGGTAGCATAATCCATCAAAATATAAGCATGATCCATCAAACAAACCACAAGAGTAATCAATTAAGCACTATATCTTGACCATTAGAAGATTTATAATTTCAACACACATAGACATGTATCAAACTCATAAAATCGAGTGTAAGCACATAACCATTCATTCTAGAATACTAGACCTATGAAAAGAAATAAAAGATCAATTGGAAGAATTAATCCATATAAATCATGTAAAAACTCAAGATCTATATTATCATAGGTCAAAACATCAATTACAACTAAAATCCTCAAAAATTACAAACAACTAAGGTTTAGGAGGCAAGCCTATGGGCTATCTCTAGCCCCAAGAGGAGGATCTAGCCACTTATGGTAGTAGTCGTCCAACCCTCAAGGGCTACCTTCAATGTAGGCACCATCTTCTTCCTTTTTTCTTTGCTCCAAAAACCCTAGTTCTAGAGAGAGAATTTTCTAAGAGCTTTGTCTAAAAATTGGAATAAAAACTTGGAACCCTATACAAATTGGTTCATACCAGCCTCTTTAAGTAGGCAACAAGTCAGAAATAAGGCCTTTGATTGGTGCAAACTCGCAGCTACAAGAGTTGGTGGAGCTCGGGTGCGCTCGGGAATTAGACAACTCACTGCCAGCAGTGAGTTCGATCGATCGAACATGGCTTTGATCGATTAAACACTTACTTTGATCAATCGAAGCTGACGTGGCAAAGATATTTTGATAGCTGGCGACCTTATCCATTGAGCTGGCACCACCTTCATCTTGATCGATTGTAGAGATCCTCAATCGATCGAACCTTGATCAGTACAGTTTTTTTTCTAAATTCTTTTTAATTTTCTTCTTAACTCCAAAATTGAGCTAGTAGGCTCCTTTTAGCCTGTTTGAACCTTATTGACTTGAAATAGACAAAAAACACAAATTAGAACTAAAACGGGAAGTAAGATGAATGGACTAAAATACCCTAACTTAGGTGCTAAAATGCATCACATTTGAGCACTTATCACACTCCCATACTTAGATATTGCTAGTCCCTAGCAATGAACTACAAAGAAAAGAAATAAATAAACACCTATATATCTATGAACTATAAATCAATGAAAGGATAACGCCACTTTCGTAGGGAACATGATTGCATTTAGCATATGTAACAAGCCTTTTAAACCCCTAAGTTACCCCTAATAGACGAGTGAAGTCTTGTGAGGGTTTCTGGAAATGATACCCACAAACATTAAGTTCAATCTCACTTAAGAGGAACTAACATACAAAACAAGCATTGGGAGAAAACTACCTCAAGTATACAATTTTTCAAACATCTCAAAGCAACTCTCTAAAATTTCAACAACAAGTGAGCAAATATAGTCCTCCACACATCAAGAGAATGATTATGCAAATCAAAACAACTCTAGAATCCTTTTTAAATGAACCTGTATCAAATATGTTACTATCTTAGCTAACTAAAGAAATGATCACATCCGGCCTCAAGCTAGCACACAAATCTAGTACCGATCATTAAGACAAAGAATGAACTTTTTATTAAAGCTTTATTAAACTAGGTACACTTATTCTTTTCACTCGAGTTTTTTTTTTATTTTATTATTTTTTTTTTTTAGGATCAAAGATGGAAGCATGGTGTTGATCTTTTAAGCTTTCTAAAAGATTCATGAGGTGAGCGTTAGGTCAATGACTCCCAAATTGGACGGCTTTAGGGCTCTAGGTGTAAAGACACCCCTGAAGACATACAACCTCAAATCAACTAGGTTACAAATCAAAACAACCTCCATCAAATCATTTCCCACTTCTCACCTTTGGTAAGAAGTCCTCACTTTATTTGTTTTTACAAATTTGTTCTTCTTTTTATTTATTTTTTTTAACCTAGAGTTTGGGCCCTCCATTTTTCAGCGCGAGAAATTCAGTGCTTGATGAGGTTAGAATCCCGGCTACTTAGTGAAAAGAATTTGTTATCCACCTTTGTCAACAATGAAAACTTTCAAAGCACTGCTAACTCAATTGGGATATAACCAAATCAATAATCAACAAAGCATGTACCCCACGAATGAATGCTAGTGTGCGTATGTGCTAGTGTAGAATCCTAGAGTAAATCTCAAAATAATCACAAAATCAAGATGACGTGGACTACAAATGCAAGCAAGATGTCAATATTTTGAAAAATTTACTCCTAAATGGCATCCACAAGGCATAAAAGGAGTATTGGACTCTCAAGTCAAGCAATTTTTAAATGTTAAGTATCATGGTCCTCAAAAGATCAAAATCATAGCTATGCTCTCAAATCATATCACATGCATAGAAACTCGGCGTGACATGTAAAATATGCAAACACACCCCCAAACTTGATTTTTCCATTGTCCTCAATGTACAAAGAAATCAACAGATAATAGAGAGAGTATACCAAATGGGTGTAGCAAATAGGACCCAACAACAGAAGCTTAGCATTGGAAAGCGCGCCCCCAAATTTAGATTCAAAAAACTTGTCTAAAAATGGTCATAGTAGCAACTGTCAAAGCATATGCATCGATAATCTAAATAAGAGATGAAATAGAGAACTGGGCAAAAATCCATGGCATATAGCAATATAAAGCTCAGAATATCCAAAACTAATATCAAAAACATTAACATCTCAAAAATCCATATATGAAAATGAGTTTAAAACCAATATTTAAAATCATATGTATACAATGCAGTGTAAAATAATACCCCAAAAATATTAATGTAAATGCATCTGCAGAAATATCCCAGAATAATAGTGTATCAAGAAGTATCAGGGCAGCAAATGAGTCATAGAGATAGAGATAGAGAGAATGGTGGAATCATGGTACAGCATCCGGCGCAAGCATGTCAGCAATGATCTGGAGCATATCGGACATCTCCTAGCTATGTCTAGTGAGAGATGTCTAAATATCTGTCCGTAATGTGGAAATGTCTCTCCTCGCCTCGGGAATATTGCTCCTCAAATCGTTAGATCGCTTGACTAAGTCATCATGCCTCTTCACCATATCATCGTGACGCCTCGTAATGTCATCGTACCGCCGTGTCATGTCAGCTCTAAAAGAAATAAAATCTGTATGTAGCTGAGTCAGATTAGCTCTATAGCTGGAATCTGAACTAGCATGATGGGATCGAGTGTCGGCTCGTGGCATCGGCTCTGTAGGAGGAACATGTGAGGGCTGGCCTGCTAAAAAGGATGGGTAGGAAGAGGTAGATTCGGCTGCGAGGTAGATATGGAAGTAGTAGTGCGTCGCCGCTGTCTAGGTCTAGAGGAAGAAGATGATCCCTGGGATCCCTCATCTGCATCCTCTGTGGCTCTCTGCTGGGCTTTCTCCCTTTTCTAATCTCTATTTTTCCTATTCTTTGTGCATGCGTTGAATGTCTTGGTCCACTTCGTAATCTCATACACCCTCTGAGCGGGAAGCTCGGGAATCTCTGCTGGGTCAAAAGGATTACCCTGGACAATCAATAGCTGTGTAATCAGGTGGCCGAATGGAAAAAGGCTAAGCATCAGATCTGGAATTGTGATTAAAGATCAGATTGTCCAGTATTTATGACTAATCTCCCAGATGAGAGCAAGAATATAAATCCAGCAACCCTGGCTCAAACAGTATAGAGCCTGTAGAATCCCCTCCCGCCTCTATGTACCCTGACCTGAGGGAAAGGCATTGAGGTGCAGTACAGAATCCAAGAACCAGTAACGGGGATCAATATCTCTGTAAAAATATTGCCTTCAAAGGTTGCCTATGGAGATAGTGTCGCAACCATGGTCATCTCAAAGGGGTAATGTGACAGCCCAAGTTTTCAAAATCTGGTGCGTCAGCGAGTGACCCAAAACTGACCTGATATTGGATCCCAAATGCGGAAGCTAAACATAAACAAGTCTCTAGAGATGTACGTCATCCCTAAGACACAAGAGTGGCCTTCCAAGGAGTCCTATAACTTAGCAGAAGTAAGACCAAAGTTAGGGTTTTAAAACCCTCCAAGGAATAGACCAAGGGTAAAATGGTCATTCCAAACTGAAATGGGTGCCACCGTGTGTACCATTGGATAGAAAACAAAAAATTAACAAACTTAGACTCAAGAATCACTTGATTCGGAGTTCGGATAGCAAAGATATCGAATTCTGAAGTTTTGAAACAAAAACCAAAAAAATGGAAAGGGGGGCGACTGGTCACCCGTTTGGGTGACCAGTCGCCCAGCACCCTCTGAGCACCCCCACAAGCATCCCATGATAAGCGGCAACAGGTCAGTGGGTAACCAGTCGCCCAAAAGCTGACTTGCTGGTGAATAATGATTTCATCACAAATGCACCAGAAATGCCATCTTGAAATACGATTTTGAGGCCTTAAATGATATTTTTTTGTAAAAATACAAAGAAGAAACCTCCCTTAAAATCATGTTTTCTAGTTGACCATGTCAAAAGAAAATTTTATTTTTCAAAAGAAATTCCCAAAATGCCCTTAAACCCGATTTTACAAAAGAATGGTGAAAAGTGTGTTTTGTGCGCAAGTGAGCAGGCACGCATATGTAATAAATCTATTTAGACGTGCGACAATGGTCCACGGCCTCCAAAAACACTCTATGCAAAATACGACCTCCCAAACCTCCAATATTCAAGAATTTGCCTAAAAACATAAAATGTGGAGACTATGAGCATACACGAGTTCGGAAAGGTGTTTGGCCCTTGGCCGTACCTCAAACATAATAAAATGACTTCAAAAGTAAATTCGTAAACTCAAAAATACATCACGATGCAAAAATGACATATAAAAGCCTTAAGTTTAACAATTTCGCCCTTTAAAGTAACTTTCCATGCATAGTGCATAAATGTAATTCCAAATGTAAATTGGCCCTTGGCCACATGTCATACATATAAAATAAGCGTCGAAAAGTGTACTTAGGTACACATTACATGTTTCAAGACAAAAATAGCATTTTACACTAAAATGAAACTATATGTTAACACTTGCATGTTTTCCAAAATACACCAAAATACTTCAAGGCATCAAAGCAACTTAAGGATGTGATGCATCCCAAAACAAAGTTTCTTTACTTGCAAAATGACCCAAACAATGAGGGTGAGTAAACAAGTTACTCGTAGGATGTGGTGCATGTGTATACCCTATACTTTGAAACATAATGCAAACTAAACATAGATCATCACAAAGGTGCATTCCACCTAACGTCTATGTTTTCAAGGAACTCTAAGGAATCAACTCAAGTTATGCAAGTATTTGAAATGATAAACACATGGCATCCAAGTATACATATACAAATACACTAACCATGTAGAAACTTAAGCACCAAATCATAAGCTACAAGAAATCCATGATTTACAACTTGGAATTGAATGCGAAATCAAATATTGGAAAGACTATGATATGTGGCCACAAGATCATATAAGTTATTCTGGACAATTACGACCCGCAAGGTACTATCTAGTGCGCACTATGACTTAAGAGAATTTTTATCCCCCGTACTAGAGCCAAACCCTAGCCATCACACGTTTCATATCCTTACAAGCTTCCAAAAATCAACAAGTCCATGACATCTGTATAATCACAATGCATGAAACTACCTACCAAGCACAAGTAGGGTGAAGCCACACAAACCATGCCCTAAGGTTATATGTCTAAAGTGGAATACACCATGTCGAATCTTCAATGTGCGATTCGTTATACTTTCGATAAATGTGAAATGTCGAATCTTCAATGTCTGATTCGTTACACACAAGTTAATGATACTACACATTACACTAAATCAATTTACTATCAATGTAGGCCATAATTACTAATCACACAATATAGTAATTTACCTACGAAGTAAATACAAGTACTATATACAAGATTTTCATACCAAACCTTCAATGAAATTTCTATTACTTAACAATATAAGTACAATCCCCAAGATATTCATAATAAAGCCTTAATGAAATCTCAAGTATTAGGCAAGTCATTAAACAAAAATCTACCTATTCAATGTAATTAATCATATACATGCTTTAATTCACAATTCCTAAGTCAAGCATATCAAATCTCTATTTATATGCAAATACAAGAATTAAAAAGGCATGTAATCAATATATATCAAGCTCCAATATATATAAAACCCAAAGAAGATAAACATACAACCACCCCTACCTTAATAGAGAATTGAATCTCTATAATCCAAAGCAACCAAGCTAAAAATAGAAAACCAAACTAGAGTTTTATAGAGGAGTGTGAGGGGAAGCTAAAGTATTCCAAGCTTTAGGTTCAAAAGTGAGTGGAAGGGAATCAAAACCAAGGTTTAAAGCCTAAGTTAAGGTTGTTCTAATGGCGGCAAGGGTTAAGATTTGAGAGTAAAGAGATGAGAAAGATGGAATGAAATAAAGTGAGTGGAAGATCTTGAATTCCTCTACTCACTATATGATCCTACACCATAGTCTTCACACACACACACAATGCAAGACTAAAATTAAAGCCTACACTTGTCACCATCATAAGCATCTATCCAAGGTTTAATCTTAAGCCTACACTTGTCAACCATCCAAGCCAACAAGTAGGTGAATCCTCACCCTCCATATGTCATCATCCAAGGCTCCTAAGGATAACCAATGAAATGCCTACAAGTGGACCAATGAGAGTGTGACACTTATCACACTTTTAAGAAATTACAAAAAGGCCATTTTCCAAAATATCTTCCAAATTAAATTACAAAATAGTCCCTAAGATGAAAATTAATTACTTTATTTAATTACACTAAAACCCCAAAAATCAAGAATGTTTCTGAAGAAACTATGCATTCACACCCTTTACAAAAAAGTAAGCAACCAGCATGCTTTTCTATAAAAGTAAAAATACAAATATCATAGAAATTAATTATCTTGGATGCATGCAAAGTCGAAACCAAATCCGAGCACAAAAAGTGAGGTTACGCGAAGGAAATCGAAACTGGGTACAAGATGAAAAATGAAAAGAAAAAAGAAAAATGCCGAAAAAATGAAAGGAAGGAAATTACCAGGTCATTACAGGTAAGCTGGAATAATGGGGTACAGCGGATCCTCAGAGTTAGTGACTAATGGAGAGAGATGGGGGCATTGGTAGGCAGCAGCAATGGCAAGGATAGAAATGTCAATGTCTTGACCATCAATGGTCATATGCATCAACTACCAGTCATCCTCATCCATCGGGAAGTGCTGGAGAAACAAAGCAACCAACCGAGAATAGACTATAGTGTCTGCCAGAGTCATGAAAGCATCAATGCCCCTGCGGGTGAGCTCATCATAAGACCATCATGTTTATTCCAACCAGGCAAATAAATCTCTATCGAATCTAAACTCTGGCTCCAACTTTCTGCCTGAGAAAAAGGGAGTAGGCACTGCTCTGATAATGGGACCTTATGCCTAATTGAAAGATGGCTTTGACGATGCAGATGCAGATACAGTAGCATTAGAAGATGAAGATGACTCCTCCTCAGGAGATAGAGGAGGCTGTGTAGCTCTGGTTACTCTTTTTCTGGCAAGATTCTTCTGCCTACGCTGCATCTGTAAAAGCAACAAGTGTAGAAATCAGTGCACAGGTATAGAATGAGGTAAACATTTGATAAGAAAACACAAAGCATGCCTAAATCAAGTAAAAACAGAAAATAGACATATAGGATCATGCTTGTGCAAGAAATGATCAAGATAGCTTCAAGAATATCATTCAACATGATTCAACTAGATAAGAATAGATCATGGCACAATAAGCAATCTTAGGTATATAAAATAATGCAATGATAGCATAGAAGGCAGAAAAGTCACTTTTGGAAACATTTGAGCAAAAATGGGATCAAAAGGACAAGTATGGGATGTAATGTGCATAAAGGATGAAACGTGCATTCACAAACCTAAAATTCAAAAAGATTCTGTAATTTCATGGCAGGTAGACCCTAGGACGACATCATATCAATTCCTAAGCAATAATGTCTACAAATTCAACATTTAAGACCAATGGAACAAGACGGATAACGTGGAGAATACAATCATGGCAACTGTCTACCTAGAACTCAAGAAGTATGTATATCATGAAATAAAGACTAAGTGAATTGCACGGTTGCAAAACACTTCAATTCTAGGCATGTTATGATACACAATGGTATGCTCTTGTGAGTCGTCGTCAATGCACCAAAGTTGCAATAAAGGTGTGTAGTGTGGCCAAGTTTGAATTTATAGAATGCTACTGCCACTACTAACTAAAATATAGCAAGAGTGAGTAGGGATCGTCCCAAGGGAAATGAGGTGTATTTGTGCTTTGAAATTAATGTCGGATTAGTAGGTCAAACGATCAAAGATGGTTGGTGATTGATTAAGTAAACTAAAATGCAATTAAAAATAATACAAGTAAATAACAATCTAGAAAATAGGGAAAAGATATAGGAGAGAGGTCTTGGGGCTTAGAGTTCATCACTAAGCTTCACTTCACTAAACACTAGTAATTGTAAATTAATGGGGACATTTAAGTTGTAAAATATGTGTGTGTGTATATGTGTGTGTCACTAATTGAAAACTAAGCATGGATGGAAAATAAGCATAGATTGTCTAGTCAATCTAGTGAATAGCACAACCTATCAAATGAGACCATAACCCATTCAATTAAACCACAATTAGAGCACACACAATAATCTAGAGAGATGTACTCTTTGCATTCATAAGTATGGAACATCAAGAAATAAGAATGGATTGTCCACCTATCTAAGAAATGAAAGCAATTACACTACATCTAGGCTAAAGACATGCAAATTAAACTAATTAAACTAAAGGTGTGGTATAATCCATCAAGAAACAAGTGTGAACTGATGAGCACTGAAAAGTGTGCATTTAAACCCCTTAAGCTCGAGTATTCTAGGACCTTTATCTATCTTATTTTCCCGTTTTAGATTAATTTCATGTTATTGTCCTTTCCAGGCACTTATCCCCAAAATAAGTCAATTCAGCTAAATCAGAGTATAAAAGAAGCAATCTCAAGCTGAATGGAAGAAAGGAGCAAAGTGGAAGCAAAGTGGTGGAAAAACAACAATCTTCGATCGATCTCATATATCTTCGATCAATCTCACCTCACCAAGATGGATCAAACCCCTTATCCTTATCCTCAAGAAATTCCATCTTCGATCAATCCAACTTTCTTCAGATCGATTGAACTTCCTTGATCTTATCCTCACCTACCACTTTTGTCTTTTTCCCAAAATATCCCAAAAATATCTCAAATTTGTCTTATTCTAAAAAGGCGCCGCCATGGATTGATCGATCTGGCCTAACTGCGATGGATCTGGCCACAGTTCGATCGATCTCATCTGAATTTGATCGATCGAACCTCCTCAAATCTGAATTAAAACAGAGTCCAACTCATTAAAAGATGGGTCATGGTGCAATCATTGGAAGGGACCCAGTGCACGAGACCTGACCATTGGGTGTGACACTTGAGCTACCTATATAAGGATTTTGAGCCATTCTTACATCATAACTTAGATATCTCAATATATCTCATATCACATATCTTGGAGAAGAGGCTAGAGCTTAGAGAGATATACATTATTTTGGGAGTTCTTCCATTTTTTTAGGGTTTCCATCAAGAAGAAGAACATTTCTACAATGGAGATGGCCCTTGAGGGTTGGATGACTGCATCAATGAGTGGCTAAACATCTTCTTGGGGCTAGAGTTAGCCCTAAGCATGCCTTCTAGATCTTGATGTTTTGTATTTTGATGGGATTTGTATTGTAATATTGTCCTGACACTTGATTTATATATGAATCTTATTTTTTACAATGATTTGTGTTGATTAATACTTCCAATTGATTATTTCATTCTATCCATATGTCTATGTATGCTAGAATAGATGTTCATGTGTTTATCTCTTAATTTTGTGATATTGATGCATGTCTATGTGTATTGATGCTATGAATCTAGAGATTGTCAAGGCATAGTGCTTAAATAGAATACTCTTGTGGTTTGTTTGATGGTTCATACTCATTTCTTGATGGATTGTGCCTCTACCTTAGTTTAATTAGTTTAATTTTCATGTCGTTAGGTTAGAAGTAGTATAGTTGCTTTACTTTCTTAGATGTGAGGACAATCCATGCTTATTGTTTGATGTTCCATATTATGAATGCAAGTAGTATAATTCTCTAACTTGTTAGTGTGTTGATTGTGAGCTTAAAGGAAGGAATAATGGCTTAGTTTGATATATTGTGCTATTCACTAGGTTGTCTAGACAATGTATACTTAATTAGTCAATCCATGCTTGTTGATTCAATTAATCACACCTCTTTGTATTGCAACACATATTTCCCCACATTCATTACACATTGAGTGTCTATAATGGTGATGTTTATCGGTGATCTCTAAATCCCAAGACCTCTTTCTGTTGTTATCTACCCTTTTATTTACTTTAGTTGCTTAGTATTGAATTTATTTATATTGTAGTTTAATTAACCAATCAAAACACATTTTGATCACTCGGCCTACTAATCTGACCTTGTTTCCATATTAACATTGCCCCCAATCCCTTGGGATGATCCTTACTCACCCTAGCTATATTAGTAGTTAGAGGTAGTAGTGGCTCTTTATAAATTTAAACTTGACCACACTTTTATTGCAACTTTGGTGCACATGCGACGACCCACACTAAGTTTTGGCGCCGTTGCCAGGGATTGATTTGGCAACGCCGTGCTTTAGATACAATTAGGAATTAGTACTCTTTTAATCGTGTTTTTACTTTATTTTCTTTTTAGTTACTTATTATGTTTGTTCTTGATTGGCTAGGTGAATTGAGCAAAGGAAGTCAAGCAATGGAGAATTAAAAAGTAAGGAGCTAAGCTAAGCATAAAAAGGCTAAAATCTAAAATTTGTAAAGCTAAGCAGAAAATTGAAAAATGAATTGAAGTTGCTTAAGGACCCTTTATGAGATCTTTCTAACTCAATCTCTAGTTAAATCATCGACCCGCGTGGTGGCAAGTTCTTAAATTCTTAGATAAATCGTGAGCCCGTGTGGAGGCAATTTAATTTTCTTTGCATATTGTTCAAGCATTGGAGTATGGGATCATTATATGTGGATGATGTTCGTTGATTGATTTTTTGTGGGGGCGAAGTGATTGCTATTTGATTGATTACTTGTTATTTGTTTTGTTAGTGCGTGCATGGTCGTAGGTCATTAAATCCTACCCTTATCCCACTCGATTTCTATCTTGAATCGGTTGTTCGTAATCCTAGGGGAAGAGGTAGTTCTCATTATTCCATTTTACCACTGGAAGAGCAACATGACGACCATGTGGAGGACCTTAGTCACATAGACCAACAAGGCATCCTCCACCATAATGTGCATCATGACAACATCCAAGTACCATTAGGCATGCCTAGACCATTCATTCTACCACAACAACAAGGCCAAATTCCATTGGAAATGCCTTGGCCAATTTTGCTCCACAACCTCCCATGGTTCAAGTTAATCACGGTGTTCGTTTAGCACCACCGGTTGGGAATCCTCCCTTTGCTTTGCGTGATCATTATGTTCCAAATGAATATAATGCGCCGACATGCATTCAATTGCCCCCATTTAGAGCACATCACTATGAGATTAAATCGCAAACCATTTAAATGTTTTCTAACTATCATGGACTTCGAAGTGAAGAACCATACAAGCATTTGGATGAGTTTCTTGAAGTGTGTTCTACTGTGAAATACACGGACATGCTAGAAGAAGTGTTAAGACTCAAACTTTTTCCTTTTACCCTTAAGGAAAAAGCAAAATATTGGTTCAACAATCTTAGGCCTTTTTTGATAACTTCTTGGGCAGAAATGCAACAAGAGTTCTTGAAGAAGTACTACCCAGTATCAAAGACCAATGCTATGAAAACTTTCATTCATGAATTTTCTCAAGGGGAAGGGGAACTGTTTTATGAGGTAAGGGAAAGATTTAATAATTTGCTTAGGAAGTGTCCACATCATGACATCACTAAGTGGCAATTAGTCTAATACTTCTTTGAAAGTTTGCCGGATAATAAAAAATGAATGGTAGATGCATCAATGGGTGGTTCTTACCTTGATAAACATGAAAATAATGTTTGGCAATTGTATGAAAGTATAAGTGAAAATTCCATGCATAGATCTTTATCCTCAAAAAATGGTAGAATTCTAGGTGGAAGGAAGAACGTCGGCTTATATCAAGTTGACAATTCAAATGACATAGCCGCCGAGGTGAAATCTTTAACTCAAAGGTTTGATTAATTTTTGGTCAACCACAATTCGGCAAATCAAGTGTCTTCCTCCCCTAATCATGTTCATCATGCATCTAATGAATCTTGTATGACTTGTTCTAGTGTCTTACATACTACTTCCAATTATCCCCATGGACATGCGCAAAATGAGCATAATGAACAAGTTAATGTTGCATTTGTCAACCAAGAGAATAATCCTTATGGAACGCACTACAATCCCGGATGGAGGAACCATCCAAACTTCTCTTGGAAAAGCCAAGGGGAAGGCTCAAACCCTCCCTAAGGTGGTTTTCAGGGTAAGTATGGTCCACCTCCTATGCAAAGCCAAGGTTCCCAAGTTTATAGATCTTCGTTTCAATCATCACATGGAAACTAATTTTCTAACTCTCATTTTCCTAATTAATCATCTTATTCCCAAGGAAATTCTAGGAGTCCCACTTTTGAGGAGAAAATGTTGACCGTTTTGGGTATTCTAGAGGCAAACACTCAATTACTTTATTCCCATTCTCAATCCATTGCTAAGCTAGAAACCCAAGTCGGGCAAATAGCTAGTACCTTAAATGCTAGAGAGAAAGGGAAGACGCCTCTAAATGCCCCACCAAAGCAACAATTTGTTGTAGAAACCAATGAAGGTCACACAATTGAACATGTCAACACGGTGACGACCTTGAGAAGTGGGAGAATTGTTGATAACCAAGTTGGTGTCCAAAATGAAAAGAGTGAACTGGTGCTACCAAAAGTTGACACCCTTCCCGTTTCACATTTTATTCCTCCTTCATTGCATGTGCATGATCATCTTTATGAGAAAGTAATGAAAAATGATTTAAGAAATGATTTGAAAACTTCTTGTGTTGAAAATGATTCAAGGAAAGATTTTGAAAAAAAATTGAGCCAAAGGCTCCATTTCCAGATGCCTTGAAAGGATCTATTTCTCTTGATTAACAAAAGACCAAAGTGAATGAAATAATTGAAGTGTTTAGGCAAGTGGAGATCAATCTTCCACTTTTAGATGCAATTAAGTAAATTCTGGCTTATGCCAAGTTTTTAAAAGATCTTTGCACCCAAAAGCGGAAGAACAAAAGCCAAGCACTGAAGAAAGTGGTCTTAACCGAACAAGTAAGCTTTATCTTGCAACATAATACTCTCCCAAAGTTTAAGGACCCCGGTTCACCTACTACTTCTTGCATCATTGGTGACTATGTCATTAATCGGGCTCTTTTAGATTTAGGAGTAAGTGTTAACCTTCTTCTATACTCAGTATATGTTAAATTGGGCTTAGGAGACTTGAAACCGACGTCGGTAGTTTTGTAACTTACCGACCGATCCATCAAAAAGCCCCGGGGTATTATTGAGGATGTTTTGATTAAGTTTGATAAGTTCTTCTTCCCCGTTGATTTCGTTGTCATTGACATGGAACCAGTTCCAAATCCTAAGAGCCAAATTCCCATTATCCTTGGCCGTTCTTTCTTGGCAACCGCAAATGCCAAAATCAATTGTAGGATGGGGATATTGAAAATATCATTTGGGCATATGAAAATGAAGTTAAACATCTTTAATTCAACCCCGAATTCAATAGACAAGCATGAAGAAGTGTGTGTTGTGGAAAAATGTATTGACAATGAATTTAACAAAGTTGAGTCGTTGCTTGAAAATTATATTTCCAAAGGTTCATCTTCCAATTTGATTTCTAAGAAGGTTGTTTCAAAAACAAAGTTGAAAGGGTATGGAAGCCTAAGAATTCCATGGACAAAGGACCGTCAATCTGCTTTGATTCAAATCCTACAAGTTCTTTAGGGAACAATTTGTTAGGTGGGATTCAAAGTGCCATTCACCCTATCAAGGAGGGGATGCACAACAAGATTTTCGATCCAGGCTAAAAGAGCCCAACGTTTTTCTAGAGACGTTAAACACTAGTGCTTCGTAGGGTTTACACCCCATTTCTATTATACCTTTCATTTATTGCGTCGTTTAGATATGTTTTGGGTTCATACACATTGCTAGGGACTTTGGTTGAGAATGCTTGCACTTTCAGTTTCGAACATGACATTTAGTGTCTGTTCGATTGATCTGAGAAGAAGTCAGATCAATCGAACCTCATCTCTGCATCCAATCATCTCTCTGTCCCATCGTACGAAAATTTCTAACATATTTCACCTCTTTATGTATCATTCGAACTTTATTTTTGATCGATCTGAGTGTTCCAAGATTGATCGAGATTTTCCTTAGATCAATCTTCATTCTATACTTAGAAATTTTTTTGAAACCTTGCAAAAACACCTCTCTGTGAATCTTTCGAACTTGTCTGCAGGTTTTCACCTGTTGGATCAATCGAACTTTAATCGATCTATGTTCGATCGATCTCAGTATTTCCTATTGACTTTGACTTCTTTTTGGAATTTTGTTTTTAATTTAATTATTTATATATATAAAAAAAAAAACCCAAAAATCCAAAAACATTTTGTTTTAATTTCCAAAAAACTCCAAAAATATTTTTAATTTTGAAATTTTTTTATTTTCAAAAATTCAAAAATTTTCAAAAATTCAAAAATTTTCAAAAATACTATATCGTTTTGTGGATTCGATCGATCTGATTAATGATTGATCGAACTCATCGGAAATAGTTTTTAAAAATAGAACCTAAGGGTCATTTGGATCGATTTCAAGATCGATCCAAGACCCCATCTCTCTGCCTTCGCTGTTCATCATCTCTCCCACCTCTGGCGAGTCTCTGGCGACCTTCCAAGCTTCCAAACTCTCTCTCTCTCGGCTCAGATCAACTCTCTCTCTCTTGGACCACTCCTTACGTTTAATTTTGGTAAGTTTTGACTTTCAATCTTGAGTTTCCATCTTAAGTTTCCATGTTTCCATGCTTAGATCTTCAGCCTTCAATGTCCCATTGTTTCCATTTTTGAGTTGATAAAACATGTAGATATATATATATATGTATATATTTTTGTATATATTTTGTTCCGATTTCAATGTCAGGGGTCACGTGCCATTCATAAGTGACCAATATCGATTTATTAAAGTATTAAGGGACCCACGAGCTTACTCGAGTGCCCCCATGTTGTTCACGTCACAGATCTGTGACTTTTCATATTTCTATAGAGTTCGATCGATCACATTTTTCTCTGATCGATCAGAGAAAGATCGATCTCACCATGTCCAGATCGATCCAACTTGAATCGATCTCATCTTTTCCTGATCGATCGAATTTCATCACTTTGCATTTTCATATCTCTACACCATCTACAGTGTTTATGCTAGTTTATTTATATCCAATGCATGTGTTATCCATATTGGATGCATTTCATACTCATATTATTCAGCATGTTTCACTTATTTGAATATTCACTGTTCATGCCTAGTTGCATTATCACTTGCATAGAATCATGTGATTCATTCTGAATTATCTAACTTACCTGACAAACATGTTTCTATTTGTGTGCTTTAAATTCTATATTTCATATATTATTCCTGTTACTGACTTCAGTTGTGAGTGTTTCTTTTCTTTTACAGGCCATAGCCCGAGTCAAGACTATTACCAACTGGTAGTATCAGCGCCGAGTGCAACAGTGTGTGGAGGAGCCAGAGGAGCATGAGGAGCCAGCTCTAGCTCAATCTGAGCGCTCTTCTTCTTCTGCTTCAGCCTCTTCATCTTCTTCATCAGCCGATGAGGCTGATCACGTACCACCTCCTTCACCACCACTAGCACTACCTGGCCAGGTCCGAGATAGACCTAGCAGGAGATATTCACTCAGGTGGCACATGAATCAGTCTTCGACATTATTTTTTTTTTTTTCCTTTGATGATATTGACCACCGTGGCATTTCAGCCATTTTTGCTCCAGTCACTTACCCAGTTTACCCGAGGCTCGTCCGATTGTTCTACCAGAACCTCCGGCCGGCCCCGAGTAACCTATCGGAGCTACAAACTATTATTGATGGCCATCTCATCTGCATTACTATTGAGTCATTGGCCACATCCCCTCAATGCCCACATGTCTTCCCTCACGGCCTTCATTATCCTATTATCAAGAGGCCATCTGATGTAGATATGGCCGTTGCTCTGACTGGCCATTATAGTGATGGCAAGACGTTTGCCACTCGGACTTATTTACCTAATGATTTATGGTTCTTCGATTTGGTTCTGTATCGAAACATATTTATGGCGGGCCATAACATCCAGTGGTGCTCAGATTCTCTAGCTGTTCTTTGTGCCTTCTACACTGGCCATTGGTTCTCTGTTCCTGCACTCTACTTGAGTGTTATGATGAGGCTGTATGTGAGTTACATCAGTAAGACCAAGCCTGGATGAGCCATTTTCCTCCCCTTCGGACATCTTATTACTCAGATCCTCAGAGATCAGCACTACCCTTTCCATCTAGCGGAGCATACTGAGTTAGGGGCTTGCTATTATGGCAAGAAGGATTGGAACAAGAGCTACAATACTCTTATAAAGAGTTTAGAGCAGGAGGCCATCTTGGCAGCAGAGGAGGCTGCAGAGGCAGAGTTAGCAGAGATGGAAGAACAGGCAGTAGCAGCGGGAGCAGCAGCGACAAATGATCCAGCAGACCCACCGGTGGCTACGAACACGCATATGGATATAGACTTAGAGTAAGAGCCTCCAACAGAGTCACCACATCATTTTCCGGTAGGGTCACCACTACACTCTCAGGAGCCGAGTCAGGATGTCCCTCAGTTTCGTGATCTAGTCATCCCTGACATTCCAGTTCTGACAGCTAGCCTAGGAGAGCTTATCCAGACCTTGGAGATGTGGTTGTTTCTCTCCGAGCAGATGTGACTACTCTTCGCTCCAACATACTGACTGCGCTGCAGGGTATGTCTAGAGATATCCGAGGATCCCGCCCCACTCGCTCGACCTCCTCTGCTTGATCTCTATCTTTATCTCTTTACCCTTATTTTATATATATCTGTGATATTTGACTGTTAGTTTGACATTGATACTGTTATTTTATTTTTGCGGCCAGTCTGTTGGCCCAGGCATTGTGTTGTACCTTATACTGTTTTTATTTTCTATATCGTATGCATGATATTTTTGGATGTTAGGTTATTATATTGATATATTTATCTGTGATTGATTACATTATCAGGTGCACCCCAGTGACTTCAGTGAGAGAGTGCTGCCCAAAATTTTTCAGGGCCATCCTTATTTATTACTCCTTAGTTTATTTGTTATCTTATTTACACTTACATATCCACTGTGCACTGTTATTATCCCCTTTGTTATCTGATCAGCTTTTCTCCCAGTACCCTCTTTCAGGACCACAGTCAATTCTAAGTTTGGGAGAGTTGTACCACCCGTTCCGGATACTTGTGTCCCGGCCATTCTTTACCTCAGCTGCACTGGTATACTATTTCCTTTGTTTTCTTTGCACATTGAGGACACTGTGCCGTTTAAGTTTGGGGGTAATGGGTGTTATTTGTAGTGTTTGCTTTCAATTCAAAATTTTGAGCATGACTTGTGTATTTGAGGCATTTTTTATGATTGTTCCATGACTAGCTATGATTTTGATCTTTTAAGGACTATATTGCTTAAAATTTAAAAATTGTTTGACTTGAGAGTCCAATACTCCTTGTATGCCTTGTGGATGCCATTTATGAGTAAATTTTTTGAAAGATTGATATCTTGCTTGCACTTGTGGTCCACATCATCCTGATTTTGTGATTATTTTGAGATTCACTCTAGGATTCTGCACTAGCATAGGCACACAATAAAATTCATTTGTGGGGTACATGCCTTGTTAATTATTGAATTGGTTATATCCCAATTGGGCTAATAATGCATTGAAAGTTTTCATTCTTGATAAAAGTGGATAACAAACCCTTTTCATTGAGTAGCCGGGATTCTAGCCTCATCAAGCCCTGAATTTTTCGTGCCAAAAGGTGGAGGGCCCAAACTCTAGGTTAATAATTGAACTTCTAAAAAAAAAAAAGAAAAGTTTCAAAAGTAATAAAAAAGTGAGGACTTTTCCCAAAAGGTGAGAAGTGGAAAATGATTAGATGGAGGTTGTTTTGATTTGTAGCTTAGTTGATTTGAGCTTCTAAGTCCTTAGGGGTGTTTAAATACCTAATGCCCTAAAGTCATCCGGTTTGGGAATCATTGACCTAACGTTCAACCTCAGGGATCACTAGAAAGCTTAATAGATCAACACATTGCACTATGCTTCCATCTTTGATCCTTAGGATTAGAAAAAAAAAAAAAAAATTAAATAAATAAAAAAATAAAAAATAAAAACTGAAAAATGAGTGAAAAGAATATGCACACCTAGATGAATAAAGCTTTAATAAAAGGTCCATTCTTTGTCTTGATGATCGGTACTAGATTTGTCTGCTAATTTGAGGGTAAGGATGTGATCATTTTTTTAGTTGGCTAAGATAACAACATACTTGATGCCGATTCACTCAAAAAGGATTCTAGAGTTGTTTTGATTTGCATGATCATTTTCTTGATGTGTGGAGGACCATACTTGTTTGTTTGATGTTGAAATTTTGGGCGATTGCTTGGAAATAGTTGAAAATTTGCATACTTGAGGTAGTTTTCTCCCAATGCTTGCTTGCAATATTGGTGCCTCTTTTGTTAGAATGAGCTTAATGTTTGTGGGTATCATTTTTGAAAGCTCTCACGAGACTTCACTCGTCCACTAGGGGTAACCTAGGCGTTTAAAAGTCTTATTGCATGTGCTAAATGCAATCGTGTTCCCTATGAAAGTGGCGTTATCCATTTATTGCTTTCTAGTTCATACATGTTTAGTTATTCATTTCATTTCTTACTTTGTAGTTCATTGCTAGGGACTAGCAATATTTAAGTTTGAGGGTGTGATGAGCATTGAAAAGTGCACATTTAAACCCCTTAAGCTCGAGTATTTTAGGACCTTTTTCTATCTTATTTTCCCGTTTTAGATTAATTTCATGTTATTGTCCTTTTCAGATGCTTATCCCCAAAATAAGTCAATTCAACCAAATTAGAGTATAAAAGAAGCAATCTCAAGCTGAATGAAAGAAAGGAGCAAAGTGGAAGCAAAGTGGTGGAAAAACAGCAATCTTCGATCGATCTCATATATCTTCGATCGATCTCACAGTGATCAATCTCACCTCACCAAGATGGATTAAACCCCTTGTCCTTATCCTCAAGAAATTCCATCTTCGATTGATTCAACTTTCTTCAGATCGATCGAACTTCCTTGATCTTATTCCCACCTACCACTTTTGTCTTTTTCCCAAAATATCCCAAAAATATCTCAAATTTGTCTTATTCTAAAAAGGCACCACCATGGCTTGATCGATTTGGCCTAACTTCGATGGATCTGGCCACAGTTTTATCTATCTCATCTGAATTCGATCGATCAAACCTCTTCAAGTTTGAATTAAAACAGAGTCCAGCTCATTAAAATATGCCTCGTGGTGTAATCATTGGAAGGGACCCTAGTGCATGAGACCTAACCATTAATTGTGACACTTGAGCTACCTATATAAGGATTTTAAGCCATTCTTACATCATAACTTAGATATCTCAATATATCTCATATCATATATCTTGGAGACAAGGCTAGAGCTTAGAGAGATATACATTACTTTGGGAGTTCTTCCATTATTCTAGGGTTTCCATCAAGAAGAAGAGCATTTCTACCATGGAGATAGCCCTTAAGGGTTGGATGACTACATCAATGAGTGGCTAAACATCTTCTTGGGGCTAGAGTTAGCCCTACGCATGCCTTCTAGACCTTGATGTTTTGTATTTTGAAGGGATTTGTGTTGTAATCTTATCTTGACACTTAATTTATATATGAATCTTGTTTTTTACAATGATTTGTGTTGATTAATACTTCCAATTGATCATTTCATTCTATCGATATGTCTATGTATGCTAGAATAGACGTTCATGTGTTTATCTCTTGGTTTTGTGATATTGATGCATGTTTATGTGTATTGATGCTATGACTCTAGAGATTGTCAAGGCATAGTGCTTAAATAGAATACTCTTGTGGTTTGTTTGATGGTTTATACTCATTTCTTGATGGATTGTGCCTCTACCTTAGTTTAATTAGTTTAATTTTCATGTCCTTAGCTTAGAAGTAATGTAGTTGATTTACATTCTTAGATGTGAGGACAATCCATGCTTGTTGTTTGATGTTTTATACTTATGAATGCAAGTAGTATAATTCTCTAACTTATTAGTGTGTTGATTGTGATCTTAAATGTAATGACCCAGTCATTTCCTACCTTTCCTTTTTTCTGAAATTTTACGGATAAATTTTTTTCCGTTTAATTTTCCTTTCTGAGTTTGGTTTCTCGTCGCTTAGTGTCATCTCAAGTGCTTGGAATTGGTTTATGAGACTCTTTTGTATGGATTGACAACTTCCTTTGAGGACCGAGTCATTTTCACATTTTCACTTTTCGGACATTATTCACTTTTTGTCATTTTCCCTATTTCGTCATTGTCCCTATTCTGTCTTATCTCCGTTTGTTAGTTTTTGGCACAACCTCACTTTTCATGCTCGGAGTTAGTTTTTGACTACACGTGCCTTTATCTTGAGTGGTTTTCTCGAAATACGTATCTTTATTTTTGCAAGAAAGTACTTTGGTTACTCCCGGTGTCCATAGGGGCATGGATGCACAATTCTTCAGAATCTTTTTCTTTTCTTGGGGTGTTTTTCGTAAATATCTTTTGAAGATATTTTATTTCAGGGGCATCTGAGAAAATATCTTTTGGAAGATATTTTCATTCTGGGGCAGTTTCACAGTTAACCCTTTTTGTAGGGGCCATTGTGCAATTAATGAAAGTTATTGCAAAATACCTCGTCTGGAGCCTGGATCCTCATATGGGATTCATTTTCACGTTTCATCCAGTTGTGTACTCTTAGAATTCCATTCTGGTCGTTTTTCTCCAGTTTCAGAGTTTTTGGCCCCGGTTGCCGCCGAACTTATTCGGGTCATATCTCTCTGCTCAGGACTCAGTTTTTGACACCGTTTCTTCTGTTGTTCATATTTTCTAATTTTGAATCTTTTTTGTTCACAGAGTTTTTCTGTTTGAGCATGTTTGCTCAAATTCCACTTTTTTAGACCTAGCGGGGCCCTTTTGGGGCACTTTTTAAGATTTCTATAAATAGGTTGTCCTAATTTTTAATATCAGATTTTTAGACCTTCTTCCTCCTCTTGGCCGGCAGCCATGGGAGCCCAAGGGGCTATCTTCACTCTTTCTTCTCCTCCACTTGATTTCCTTGGTAGAAAATTTTCGGCCTTAACATTTATTGTTCGCCTTGACGTGCTCTACCTTTCCCCCTTATTAGAATCCATTTCTGACCATTTCTTGAGTTTGGGTTTGAAGTCAAGTTGTGATTTTCATGGGGCTTCCTTGGGATTCTTGTTCACCGTGTTGTCCCCGACATAACCCCGAAGTATTGTCAGATTCGGAGCCGTTTCGTTTCGGTGGGGATTTAAGATTTTCATCTCAAATTGAGGTAGGGGGTCTTATAGGTTATTATGCTTGTTATATTGCATGCTAGTGATGTTTATGCAACTTATTTACATGCTTTGGTAACAAATGATTTTATTATTTATTTTTCTTGTGAAGGATTTGATTTCCCCAGTTGATTATAACTTTGTTTAAACATGTGGCATAGAATTATATTACCCCTTGATATGGTCATTGGCATATATTAAATTGAGAATTTTTGGACAAGTAATGAAGATTTTATTTAATATTTTATTTGAGTAAATATTTAATTCATGTGGCCTTATCTAGCTTGAAATCAATATGTGTTAGCATATTATATTAGGCTTTAATACGCTCTTCAACATATGTGAAATTGAAAGTAATCGGAGATGTTTTGAAATCTAGTAATTATTAATTAATTTGCTCCAAGTGCACTATTCATTTCTTTGAAATTCCGACTTGATATTCTTGATGTGCATACCATATACTTTCACATATATTAAATCTAGAATATTTGATTAGGTTTTGAAATCTTTCATTTAATTAATTTCTTTGTTTGAGATTTAATCCTCATGATGATATACAACTTGGAATTAAAGTGTGGCATGCTAGTAATTTAGGCATTGGTATACTTGTTAACATATACTAAATTGGAATCATTTGAATGATAATTGCAACTTTTTTTTTTTGTATTTATCTTTGGTGAAAGTTAAATTTACATAGATATAACTTGCATAAAATAAGCTTGTAATGTGATATTACAATAGGCCTTGGCTTGTTCCCTAACATATGTTAATTTGAGAACATTTCGATGAGTTTAAAAATCTAGAGATTTTAATTAAAAGGACTAATTAAGATCTATTTAATGGTTCCCTTGGCTTAATTAAGTTTTTAACTTGATATTTGTAATGACCATGACTTGTTTACTAGCATATAGTAATTTGGGACCATTTAAAGTTGCTTTAGAACCTTGGGATTTAAATTAGCGTGATTTAATTAAAATTCCACTTTATTGCTCCAACAACCTAATTGAGTGTTAGAATGGATATAGGTGATGACCATGCTATGTCCTTTAATATGTATTAATTTAAGGTTATTTGGAATTGAATTGGGATCTAGAGAATTTAATTGTATTTATTTAATTAAATTCTATCTAATTGCTCCATGGATTTAATTGCGTCTTGGAAGTTGTTTTTATGTTTAAATCATGGACTTGGACTTGTTGTGTATTCACTTGGTTACATTTGAGCATTTGATAACATTGTTGTTATATTTAAATTCATGAGCTTATGTTTTCAATGTTGAAAGATTTTGTAGCGTGTAACGAATCGCACACTGAAGATTCGACATTTGTCATGGCATAGTAGTTGTAGACTTAGTACATGTATTGTATGTATTTCCAAATTTGGTTGTGCTTGGTAGATAGTTGATATCTTGTATATACATGTTGATATTTATGTTGTTGTATAACTTGTTGATTTTGGAAACTTGGGGATGTCGTTGTTTGGCTACGGCTAGGACTTGGTTCTAGTACGGGGGATTGTCCCTCTATATAGTCTAGTGCACACATAGGGAGGTTACCCATGGGCTAGTAACCCTATAGTAACTATGGTGTCGGTCTGATCTGGTGTGACATCCAAGTATCCACTTTGGTTGATTTCGCATTTCTTTTCAAGTTAATAACTAGATGATATCGTAACTTATTGTTCTTTGTTTGATTTACCATTTTAAGTTGGAAGATGTTAACTTTGAGAAATCATGCTTTATGCGTTGTATTGGAAGTTCCAATGTTGGTTAAATTGTATCGATATCATGATTTGTGTTTTGATGTTCAAATGTAATTTAGGAATGATCCTATAGATTCATTTTGAACATAGACGTTAGGTGGCATGACCCACTCTTGTTGTTTTCGTATTTTAGGTTTCAAGTTGATGACTTTGAGAATCTATATCTTGTTACTTTGTATAACATGTTTCTATGTTGTTGAAATGCATGAATGATGTGATTTATGCTAGAAACACTCTAAGGTAGCTTAGGATGCTTCCTAAGTCTCATTTTGATATAGACGTTAGGTGGCATGAACCCTTTTAACATGTTTCACCATAAGGTGATAAAATTGTAAAATGCTAGGTCGATGCATGCTCATCTCCTACGAGTAGCTTTATGTTACTCACCCACGTAGCGGGGACATTTTTCAGGTACAGGAATCAATGTTGAGATTCTCATTATGCTTGGATGATTTGTGGACTTAAAGATTTCCATTCATGTAAAGGTCGACTTGAAATGCCATTTGTAGCCATTTTGTTAAATGTGTATATTTGATTCCAAACTTGTATTATGTGCTTAAGCACACTTTTTGGTATTCATTATATGTATGTGATATGTGGCCAAGGGCTAAACTTCATTTGTAATCCATGTATATTGAAAAATGCAGAATTTTGTCTTTAATGAGAACTTGGGTTTTAATATGTCATTTTCATACCGATGTGTGCATTGTGTATGTAATTCATCCTTTAGCATTCATTTGCCATATGTGAGGGGTGGCCATGGGCAAAGCACCATTTAGTTTTCATTTTTGCATTTGATGGGGTGTGTCGCCGCACCATACGTTTGAGAGTGTATATTAAGGCGAGGGCCAAGAGTTTTACATTTGTAAAAGCCACTACTACCTTTCACTATAAATATAGCTAGGGCGCGTAGGGATCGTCCCAAGGGATTGGAGCTGGAGTTGATTGTGGAATCGCTATTAGCGTTAGTAAGTCGAATGATTAAACAAGTGATTGGTTGGTTGTTTAAACTAGAGAGCAACTAAATTAAATTAAGTAAGAATGTAATGTTAAAGAGAGTAAGTAAGGGAGAGAGAGATCTTGAGGTTTAGAGATCACCACCAAGCAATGCATTTCTATATCATTGACAAGTGATTAATGAGGGCAAATAGTGGGTTGCAATATTGGTGTGTGTGTATTTGGTTAATTCAATAAGCAAGGATGACTAATTAAGTACGTATTGTCTAAACATCATGTGAAAGGCACAATAAATCAAAACAAGTTATTAATCCTTTCATTAAGCTCACAATCCAAATACCACACAGGGATAGAGACATATACTAATTGCATTCACAAGCTTGGATCATCAAACAACAAGCATAGATTGTCCTCCCATTTAACACTACACTACAACTACACTACATCTACACTACTAGCATGAAAATAAACTAGGGCAGAGGCACAATCCATCAAGAGGTAAGCATGAACCATCAAGAGAATCACAAAAGCATTCTTTTAAGCACAATGTTTTGACAATCTCTAAATCTATAGCATCAATACACATAGACATGCATCAATAACACAAAATCTAGAAATAAACACATGAACATCTATTCTAGCATGCATAGACATATGGATAAAATGAAATGACCAATTGGAAGCATTAAACCACATAAATCATTGAATAAACAAGATCTATATATATCAAAGTGTCAAAACATCAATTACAACACTAATCCCTCAATAATACATAAGATTAAGATATAGAAAGCATGTTTGGGGCTAACTCTAGCCCCAAGAAGATGTCTAGCCACTCATGGTGATGATGCTCCAACCCTCAAGGGCTAAATCCATGGAAGAGGTTTGCTCCTTGTTGATGACGATCTCCAATGGTGTCTCTAGCCTTCTCCTCCGCTAAACTTCCTCTCTAAGAGATGATATCAAAGTAATGTTCCCTTTTTTTTCTTTCTTTTGAAAAAGTAATCCTTATCCTTATATAGGAAGGTCAAAATGACACCCAAAATGAGCTAGGGTCGTGCACACAATATTCCCTAATGATTGGATAAAGGACAACTTTCAATGAGAAGGAATTTTAACTTTTTTGCACTGGAGGAAGTTCGATCGATCGAAAGTAAGTGAGATCGATCGAACTTAGGCTGGATCAATCCATCTGGCTGAGCTTTTTGGAAAAAGACAAATCTGAGATATTTGTGGGAGATATTTATTGGAAAAGGACAAAAGTGGTTGGTGGGTGGTACAGCTGTGGATAAAATCAATCATTTGTATAAGGACAAAGGTGTTCAATCGATCGAAGAATGATGTTGGATCGATCGAACTTTTGGACTTAAGTGCTTTGGGTCAAGGCTTGGATCTATCTTGAAGTGCTGAGATCGATCAATGTTCGATCAATCGAACCTTAGACTTGGATCGATTGAACTTGCTGTTTTGCTTTATTTTGCTTCTTTCTTCCTCTACTTTGCTCCTTTCTTTGTTTAATCTCAAAATTGCTTCAATTAAGCTCTTATTTGGCTGAGTTAGCTTATTTTCGGGATAAGCACCTGAAAATGGAAATAATACAAAATTAATCTAAAACAGTAAAGTAAGATAGATAAAGGTACTAGAATGCCTAAGCTTAAGGGGTTTCAATACGCACTTTTCAGTGCTCATCACACCCCTAAACTTAAATATTGCTAATCCCTAGCAATGAACTATGAAGTAAAGAAATAAGATGAACAACTATACAACTATGAACTAGAAAACAATAAATGGATAACGCCACTTTCATAAGAAATACGATTGCATTTAGCATATGCAACAAGCCTTTTAAACCCCTAGGTTACCCCTAGTGGACGAGTAAAGTCTCGTGAGGGTTTCCAGAAATGGTACCCACAAACATTAAGCTCATTCTTTCAAAAGAGGCACCAATATTACAAACAAGCATTGGGAGAAAACTACCTCAAGTATGTAATTTTTCAACCCTTTCCAAGCAATGTCTCAAAATTTCAACATCAAGCAAGCAAGTATGGTCCCCCACACATCAAGAAAATGATCGTGCAAATCAAAACAACTCTAGAATCCTTTTTAAGTGGACCGGCATCAAATGTGCTGCTATCTAAGCCAACTAAAGAATTAATCACATCCTTACCCTCAAACTAGCACACAAATCTAGTACCGATCATCAAGACAAAAAGTGGACCTTTTATTAAAGCTTTATTCATCTAGGTGCACTTATTCTTTTCACTCGGATATATATATATATATATATATATATATATATATATATATATATATATATATATATATATATATATTTTATAGGATCAAAGATGGAAGTATAGTGCAATGTGTTGATCTATTAAGCTTTCTAGCGATTCATGAGGTCGAGCGTTAGGTCAATGACTCCCAAACCAGACGGCTTTAGGGCATTAGGCGTTAAGACACCCCTACGGACTTACAAGCTCAAATCAACTAGGCTACAAATCAAGACAACAACCATCTAATCATTTCCCACTTCTCACCATTTGGGAGAAGTCCTCATTTTTTATTGCTTTTGTTTTTTCTCTTCTCTTTTTTTTTTTTCTTTTGTTTTTTTGAAACAAGTTCAATTATTAACCTAGAGTTTGGGCCCTCCACCTTTCGGCGCGAGAAGTTCAGTGCTTGATGAGGCTAGAATCCCGGCTACTTAGTGAAAAGGGGTTGTTATCCACCTTTATCAAAAATGAAAGCTTTCAATGCACTACTAGCTCAATTGGGATATAACCAATTCAATAATTAACAAAGCATGTACCCCACAAATGAATGCTAGTGTGCGCCGGTGATAGTGTAGAAGTCTAGAGTGAATCTCAAAACAATCACAAAATCAAGATGATGTGGACCACAAATGCAAGCAAGATATCAATCTTTCAAACAATTTACTCCTAAATGGCTTCCAAAGGGCATACAAGGAGTATTGAACTCTCAAGTCAAGCAATTTTTAAATTTTAAGGAATATAGTCCTCAAAAGATCAAAATCATGGCTAGATATGGACCAATTATAGAAATATCCCTCAAATACACAAGTCATGCTCAAAAGATATGCAATTTAAAACTAACACTATAAAGCACCATTTCCCCCCAAACTTAAATTGCATAATGTCCTCAATGTGAAAAAAGAACAAACGAAAGAGTATACCAGTGCAGCTAAGCAAGAAAGATCGAGACTGAAGTATCCGAAATGGGTGGCATTGCCCCCCCCCCCCCCCAAAAAAACTTGGGATTAACTGTGATCCTAAAAATTGGCACTTGGATAAACTCATCAGATAACAAAATGGGATAATCAGTGCACAGTGGACATGCAAGTGTAAATGGGATAAACAGATAAAGAAATGAGAGAGGTATAAGGGTGGTCCTGAAAATTGGGTAGCACTCTCTTACTAAAGTCACTGTGATGCACCTGATGGAGTCAAACATACAGATATGAGAATATAATCATATCACATCCATAGCAAAAATAGATATATAAAATAAATAAAGTGCAGGTACAAAAAAAATATCAGAGCCGATAGACCGGCTGTAAAAATAATAGCACAGTACAGTGATAAAAATAAAGTATCTATGGGAGAGAGGTAATGAGATAGAAAGGACTGGGAGCTCATGAAGATGAGGTAGGATGGGCAGGTTTGGCGCCGCGAATGTCTCTGGATAAATCTCGAAACATGGTCGCGACATCCATGTGGAAGGTGGCAAAATCAGCTCGATGGGCAATAAGATTAGCTCTATGGGCAGTAAGATCAGCTCGAATAGCAGCAACAGCATCCTCAAGCGTTTGCAGCCGTACTCCAAAATCGGGGGTCATATTAGGAGTCTCAGGCATAGATGAATCAAAAGAGAGGTCCTGAGTGTGATCCTGCTCGTGAATGGGCGACCCAGCTGGAGAGTGCTGCTCTGCATCGTCTGCTGCGGGATCTGTTGTTGCTGCCTCTGCCTCTGCTGGTGCCTGTGCCTACTCCAGCTCTAACTCCTCTGCAGCCAGTGCTACATGGTACTGGAGTCTGGTAATAATAGAGCGGTAGCTCTTGTCCCAGTCCTTCTTGAGGAAGTGACAGGTACCGGTCTCGGGGTCCTCCTACGGGTCGATGGGATAAGGCTGGTCAATGAGAATCTAGGTGATGAGGTGGTCGAATGGAAGAGACTTAGCCCGTCCGGGCGTCTCTTTACTGATGTATTCGTCATAGAGCTTCCTCATCACATTCCAGATGAGCGAGGGAATGGACACCCAATGCCCGGTGTAAAAGGCATAGAGGGCTGTCAGATAATCACTCCTCCTCTAGATCTTGTGTCCGGCCATGTATATGTTCCAGAAAAGTACGGAATCGATGAACCAAAGGTTGTCTGGAAGATATGCGCGGGTGGTGAAAGTCTCGCCAGCAACATGGTGACCTGTCAAGTAAACTGCCATGGAGGCATAAGAAGGCTTGTGTAGCCTCGGATAGGTCTCTTAAAGCTCTGGAGGACAGCGGTGTGGGCAGTGGAATGATCAGGAAAGTGTGTCCACAGTGATAGTGATCATATGGCCATTTACAGAAGTGATTAGCTCCGCTGTGGTATGCGGGGATGGTCGGAGGTTCTAGTAGAACAACCGTACCAGCCGCGGGTAGATCGGCTTTATGACAGGGGTAAGAATAGCGGCCAAGCCCCTCTGAATAATATCACGGTAAGCTGATCGGGTCAGCACCGATCGGGAGAAGAAATCTGTGTCAAAGATAGACTCATAGTCGATTGGCATACTCTCATATCGAGGCGTGGGCCTATCACGCACCTGGTGAGCTGGCTGGCGTGATGGAGGTGGTACTGGTGTACGCTCAGCGCTAGCATGCAGTGGAGATGGCGAAGGTGTAATAGCAGGATGAGCCTGGGAAGGAGATGGGATATGATCATCCTCAGCCTCAGGAGCAGGTGACTGAGGTGGTGTAGGCTGTACTGGCTCTTGAGTATGAGAGGGCTCGGCTGGCTCCTCTGTCCTAGGCCTAACATACCTCTTCTGTCTATGAGGTCTCTGTGGCCCATGTTGCCTGTTGGCAACAGTCTTGCGCTTAACCATGATCT
Organism: Cornus florida; assembly: GCF_030987335.1. Classification (NCBI taxonomy): domain Eukaryota; kingdom Viridiplantae; phylum Streptophyta; class Magnoliopsida; order Cornales; family Cornaceae; genus Cornus; species Cornus florida. The sequence goes on from NW_026775576.1 coordinate 22,076,407, forward strand.
GCAAAGAAAAACTTGCAATGGAAGTTAATACCAGAATAAAGAAATGTTAAACATAATATAAAATCATGCATGTCAAATAAGATAGACAAAACAGATATGACATGAATCTATGCAGGTGACTGGATATTAATCATGCTAAGCAATATAAGTATGACATGCATCCAATGTGGAATATCACAGGCATTGGGCATAAATAAGATAGCATGAAAATGAGATATGATGAATGAAGTGTGTGTGTGAGATCTGTGAAGTTCGATCGATCATGAAAAGAAGTGAGATCGATCACAAAAGTTGGATCGATCGAAAGTAAGTGAGATCGATCTCACAACTTCGATCGATATAGATAAGAGTTCGATCGATCTCTCAAGATCGATCTGAGATACAAGTTCGATCGATCGAACTGTGCAACGATGAAAATTGAAAGGCCACAGATCCGTGACTTTTGAAGAACGGGGCCCACACGAACGTATTCGTGGGCCCTATAACACATCAAATCAACAACTCCCATCACCCAAACATGGCCCATACTCCCAAATCAAACAAAAATATCAAAAATATATACAACGATATACATATATATATATATATATATATATATATACATATTTCAAGCATCAACAATGGAGGTTCAATCATATATAAAGCATGAATCAAACATATAAACTATGTATGCACGAGATTGAAGCTTGAAATTGACTAGTGAGGTCTCAAATCTTACCCAAATCGAAGGGAGATGTGGATGCAAAGAGGGAGGGATGAAACCGAGATGAGAGAGAGAGAGAGAGAAGCTTGGTTCTCGCCGGAGATGGAAGATATGAGTAGGTGCAGCGGCGGCGATGAGAGAGAAAAAAAGGGGGTTTTGAGGTTGAGGGTGAGTTAGATCGATCTAAATGATCGATCAAGAGAACCCTCAATTTTTAAAAACATTCCCCGATTAGTTCGATCGATCGAACTCAGCTGAGATCGATCGAACTTTCTCTCTCAAAGTTAGTTTTTTTTTTTCTTTTTTTTTCTTTTTTTTTTTCATTGAATTTAAATTTAATTAATTAAAAACTAAATAAATTAAAATATTTTTGAATTTTTGAAAACTTGATGAAAATTAAAACAAAATAAAATGAGAGAGAAAATAGAATAAAATGAAAATATTTTTGGATTTTTGAAAAGTTGAAAAGTCAAACTAAAGCTAAAACAATGAAATGAAGATTTGTGATCGATCGAAACAAGAGTTCGATTGATCATACAAAGAGCAAAAATATACAGGTTTTTGGTTCAAAAATTTGGCTAAGTGTTGGAACATGAGATCGATCGAAGAACTTTCAGATCGATCTTGGAATGTTTCGAACGATCAGACAGAGAGGTGATTTAGATGCAGGTTCTGCAGGCTTAAAAATATTCTAAGTGTCAACACTCAAGATCGATCGAACAAAATAGTTGGATCGATCGAGGTTACTATGATCGATCCAACTGAGAACTAAGATCGTAGATTTTTCTTGGCTCGATGGGACAGAGAGCCTATTTGGATGCAGGCTTGAAAATTTTCTAAGTGTTAGATTCAGATGAAAGTTCGATCGATCGACCTCAGGTATGAGATCGATCGAACTTATGCAAAATGCTCAAAATTGACATGCAAGCTTACACAATCCTCACCTAAGTTCCTTAAAATGCATATGAACCAAAAACAAGTATCTAGACTTCGCAAGAAATGAAATGTAAGATAGAAATGAGAGAGAAATAGGGTTTTGACACCCTACGAATGCTTTTGCTAGTCTTTAACGTCTCTAGCAAGACATTGGGCTCTTTTAGCCCAGATCAAAGATCTTATAATACATCCCCTCCTTGTTGGGGTGATGAATATCTTGAGCCCCACCCAACAAATTGTTCTTGGAAGAACTTGTTGGATCAAACTCAAAAGAAGTTTTTAATCCTTTATCTATGCAATTATAACCTTTGGGCTTCCACGCCCTTTCAAAACAAGAGTTTGAAACAAGACTTTTAGAATGCAAGGTTGAAGATGAAGCTTTAGAAATTCTTGACTCACATAAAAACTCATTTCCTTCACTATTGAATTCATGACATTTTTCCACAACATTGACCTTTCCTTCATACTTGTGAAATGAATTGGGTGTTGGATTAAATATGTTCAATTTCACCTTCATGTGGCCAAAAGAGATCTTCATTATCCCCGTCCTACAATTGATGTTGGCATTTGCGGTTGCCAATAAAGGACGGCCAAGGATAATAGGTATTTGGCTCTTGGGATTGGAAACCGGTTCCGTGTCTTTGACAACGAAATCAACAAGAAAGAAGAATTTATTAATCTTAATCAAAACATCTTCAATGACACCTCTAGGCTTTTTAATGGATCGGTCGGCAAGTTGCAAAACTACCGACGTCGGTTTCAATTCACCTAAGCCTAGTTTGACATAAACCGAGTAAGGAAGAAGGTTAACACTTGCTCCTAAGTCAAGAAGTGCCCGATTAATGATATGTTCACCAATGATGCATGATGTAGTGGGTGAACCGGGGTCCTTAAACTTTGGAAGAATGTTATGTTGCAAAATTGAGCTTACTTGCTCGGTCAAAACCACTTTTTTTGGTGCTTGGCTTTTGTTCTTTCGCTTTTGGGTTCAAAGATCTTTTAAAAACTTGGCATAAGTCGGTATTTGCTTGATTGCATCCAAAAGTGGGAGATTAACTTTTACTTGCCTAAACATTTCCAAAATCTCATTGGTCTTAACTTTTTGCTTTTCTTTCGAAATGGACCCTTTCAAGGCATTCGGAAATGGAGCTCTTCGCTTGAAAACATTTTGAGAATTTTCTTTTAAAGCCTCTTCAACACAAGAAGTTTTCAAATTAGGTTTCAATTCACTTTTCAACAAAATTTTCTCAACATCATTTTTCAAAACTTTCTTCAATGGATCATTTTCAAGATCGCTTTTCAAATCACATTTTTCAACTTTCTCATTTATAAGATCATGCACATGCAATGAAGGAGGAATAGAATGTGAAACAGGACGGGTGACAACTTGTGGTTGTACCGGTTCACTCTCTTCATTGGTCATTTCTACTTGATTGTCCACAACTCTACCATTCCGCAAGGTGGTCACCGCATTAACATGTTCTATGGTACACCCCTCCGATAAGGATTGGGTTTCCACAACACATTGTTGCTTAGGCGGGGCATTAATAGGCATCTTTCCCTTCTCTCTAGCATTAAGAGTGCTAGCTATTTGCCCTACTTGGGTTTCTAGCTTTGCAATAGATTGAGAGTGAGAATGAAGCAATTGTGTGTTAGCCTCTAAAGTGCCCAAAGCATTTAAAACTTTCTCCTCAAAAGTGGGACTTCGAGAATTACCTTGGGAATATGATTGGTTGGGAAAATGAGAATTAGAGAATTGATTCCCTTGTGATTGGTATGGCCTATAACCTTGGGATACTTGGTTTTGAATTGGAGGTGGAATATACTTCCCTTGAAAACCGCCTTGGGGAGGGTTTGAGCCTCCCCCTTGGTTTTTCCATGAGGAGTTGGATGATTTCTCCAACTTGGATTGTAATGAGTACCATAAGGATTGTTCCCTTGGTTCACAAAAGCCGCATTGACTTGTTCATTAGGTTCACTTTGCACTTGTCCATGAGGACAATGAGAAGTAGAATGAAGAACACTAGAACAAGTCATACATGTTTCATTTGATGCACGATGAGAATGGTTAGGAAAGGAAGTTACTTGGTTCGCCGAGTTTTGGTTAATCAAAAATTAATCAAACCTTTGAGACAAAGACTTCATTTCGGCGGCTATTTCATTTGAATGTTTCACTTGATGTAAGCCAACACTTTTCCTACCTTGTGTATTTCTACCATTCTTTGATGACAATGTTCTATGCAAAGAATTTTCACTCATGCTTTCATAAAGACGCCATATGTCATCCTCATGCCTATCAATGTAAAGGCCACCCATAGAAGCATCAACCATGCCCTTATAATTATTTGATAAGCTCTCAAAAAAATATTGAACTAATTGCCATTTGGGCATGTCATGGTGTGGACACTTCCTTAGCAATTCATTGAAGCGTTACCATGCCTCATGGAATGTCTCCCCATCCCCATGTGTAAATTCTTGAATTGAGGTCCTCATGGCATTGGTCTTAGAAACCAGATAGTACTTCTTAAAAAACTCTTGCTGTATTTCTGACCAAGAAGTGATTGAAAAAGGCCTAAGATTCTTAAACCAATACTTTGTTTTGTCCTTAAGGGTGAATGGAAAAAGTTTAACCCTTAAGACTTCTTCCGGTATGTCCGTGTATTTCACGGTAGAACAAACTTGAAAAAACTCATCCAAATGTTTATAGGGTTCTTCACTTGGAAGTCCATGAAAGTTAGGAAGCATTTGAATGGTTTGTGCTTTAATTTCTTAATGGTGTGCTCGAAATGGTGGCAATTGAATGCATGTGGGTGCATTATATTCATTTGGCACATAATGGTCTCTCAAAGCAAGTGGTGGGTTAGCAACTTGAGGTGCAACATGAACACCTTACTTTTGAATTCCTCGATTGACAATGGGAGGTTGTGGAGCACACATTGGCCTTGGCATTCCGAATGGAACTTAGCCTTGTTGTTGTGGTGGTGGGTGAATGTATAGCCTAGGCATGCCTAATAGTACTTGAATGTTCTCATTGTGCACATCTGGATGAAGGATGCCTTGTTGGTCTATGTGACCAAGGTCCTCAACATGATTATCATTATGGTCATCCATTGATAGGTGGGTTCTATTTGAACTTCCCCTTCCCCTAGGATTTCTAACGATGGATTTGAGATGCAAATCAAAAGGGACAAGAGTTGGTCTCAATGAACGACGACCATGTATGCACAATAACAAATAAGCAAGCACAATAAATGAACAAATACTTTGCCTTCACAACAATACAATTAAACTTCCTACACAAACACAATTCCCATGTTTGAAACAATAATAATGCAATGACAAGAAAAATGCCTCCACGCGGGCTCACGATTTAACTAAGGAGATTGAGTCAAGAAAGTCTCACAAAGGTCCTATAGCACTTCAACTCCAAACTTAGCTTAGCTTAGCAATTTTTTAGAATTTTTAGCTTTTTCCCTTATTTTGCTTTGCTTTGCTCCTTAGCTTGGATGCTCCTTTGCTTGGCTTCTTTCCAACAATACACCTAGTCAAGTGAAAACAAACATAATAAGTAACCAAAAAGAAAAGTGAAATCAAAGTAAAGAAAAGACACGATCAAAAAAGTACTAATTCCTAATGAATTCCACAAATACGACGTTGCCTAATCCCCGGCAACCGCGCCAAAAACTGATGGGTTGTGTCGCCGCACCATACGTTTGAGAATGTGTATTAAGGCGAGGGCCAAGAGTTTTACATTTGTAAAAGCCACTACTACCTTTCACTATAAATATAGTTAGGGCGAGTAGGGATCGTCCCAAGGGATTGGAGTCAGAGTTGATTGTGGAATTGCTATTAGGGTTAGTAAGTCGAATGATCAAACAAGTGATTGGTTGGTTGTTTAAACTAGAGAGCAACCAAATTAAATTAAGTAAGAATGTAATGTTAAAGAGAGTAAGTAAGGGAGAGAGAGATCTTGAGGTTTAGAGATCACCACCAAGCAATGCATTTCTATATCATTGACAAGTGATTAATGAGGGCAAATAGTGAGTTGCAATATTGGTGTGTGTGTATTTGGTTGATTCAATAAGCAAGGATGACTAGTTAAGCATGTATTGTCTAAACATCATGTGAAAGGCACAATATATCCAAGCTATGAAGCATATATTGTCTAAAGAACATGTGAAAGGCACAATAAATCAAAAAAAGTTATTAATCCTTTCATTAAGCTCACAATCCAAATACAACACAAGGATAGAGACATATGCTAATTGCATTCACAAGCTTGGATCATCAAACAACAAGCATAGATTGTCCTCCCATTTAACACTACACTACAGCTACACTACATCTACACTACTAGCATGAAAATAAACTAGGGGAGAGGCACAATCCATCAAGAGGTAAGCATGAACCATCAAGAGAATCACAAAAGCATTCTTTTAAGCACAATGTTTTGACAATCTCTAAATCTATAGCATCAATACACATAGACATGCATTAATAACACAAAATCTAGAGATAAACACATGAACATCTATTCTAGCATACATAGACATATGGATAGAATGAAATGACCAATTGGAAGCATTAAACCACATAAATCATTGAATAAACAAGATCTATATATATCAAAGTGTCAAAACATCAATTACAACACTAATCCCTCAATAATACACAAGATTAAGATATAGAAAGCATGTTTGGGGCTAACTCTAGCCCCAAGAGGATGTCTAGCCACTCATGGTGATGATGCTCCAACCCTCAAGGGTTAACTCCATGGAAGAGGTTTGCTCCTTGTTGATGAAGATCTCCAATGGTGTCTCTAGCCTTCTCCTCCTCTAAACTTCTTTTCCAAGAGATGATATCAAAGTAATGTTCCCTTTTTTTTCTTTATTTTGAAAAAGCAATCCTTATCCTTATATAGGTAGGTCAAAATGACACCCAAAATGAGCTGGGGTCGTGCACACATTATTCCCTAATGATTGGATAAAGGACAACTTTCAATGAGATGGAATTTTAACTTTTTCGCACTAGAGGAAGTTCGATCGATCGAAAGTAAGTGAGATCGATCGAACTTAGGCTGGATCGATCCATCTGGCTGAGCTTTTTGGAAAAAGACAAATCCGAGATATTTGTGGGAGATATTTATGGGAAAAGGACAAAAGTGGTTGATGGGTGGTACAGCTGTGGATAGGATCAATCATTTGGATAAGGACAAAGGTGTTCGATCGATTGAAGAATGATGTTGGATCGATCGAACTTTTGGACTTAAGTGCTTTAGGTCAAGGCTTGAATCTATCTTGAAGTGCTGAGATTCGATCAATGTTCGATCGATCGAACCTTGGACTTGGATCGATCGAACTTGCTGTTTTGCTTCATTTTGCTTCTTTCTTCCTCCACTTTGCTCCTTTCTTTGTTTAATCTCAGAATTGCTTCAATTAAGCTCTTATTTGGCTGAGTTAGCTTATTTTCGGGATAAGCGCCTGAAAATAGAAATAATACGAAATCAATGTATTATTGAGGGATTAGTATTGTAATTAATGTTTTGACACTTGGATATATATAGATCTTGCTTATTCAATGATTTATGTGGTTTAATGCTTCCAATTGATCATTTCATTTTATCCATATGTCTATGTATGCTAGAATAGATGTTCATGTGTTTGTCTCTAAATTTTGTGTTATTGATGCATGTCTATGTGTATTGATGCTATAGATTTAGAGATTGTCAAAACATAGTGCTTAAAAGAATGCTCTTATGATTTTCTTGGTGGTTCATACTTATTCCTTGATGAATTGTGACTCTCCCCTAGTTTATTTTCATGCTAGTAGTGTAGATGTAGTGTAGTTGTAGCGTAGTGTTAAATGGGAGGACAATCCATGCTTATTGTTTGATGATCCAAGCTTTTGAATGCAAGTAGCATATGTCTCTAACCTTGTGTTGTATTTGGATTGTGACCTTAATAAAAGGATTAATGACTTGTTTTGATCTATTATGCCTTTCACATGTTGTTTAGACAATATATGCTTCATTACTTAGATATATTGTGCCTTTCACTTGATATTTAGACAATACATGCTTAACTAGTCATCCTTACTTGTTGAATCAACCAAACACACATACACCAATATTGCAACACACCATTTGCTCTCATTAGTCACTTGTCAACGGTATAGAAATGCATTGCTTGGTGGTAATCTCTAAACCCCAAGACTCTTCTCTCTCTTACTTACTCTTAGTTGCATTCTTTTGTTATTACTTAATTCAATTTAGTTGCTCTCTAATCAACCAACCAACCAACCAATTGTTTGATCACTCGACCTACTAGCCCTAATAGCGATTCCACAACCTTGTCCGACCCTCACAATCCCTTGGGACGATTCCTACTCGCCCTAGCTATATTTATAGTGAAAGGTAGTAGTGGCTTTTATAAATGTAAAACTCTTGGCCCTCGCCTTAAATTTCACACTCTCAAACTTGGTGGTAGTGCGACCTTCATCCACATCAGTTTTTGGCGCCGTTAGCAAAGTCGGATTTGTGGAATCAATTAGGATTAGTACTCTTTTGATCGTGTCTTTACTTTATTTTTATTTTTCTTTTTGGTTACTTATTGTGATGTTCTTACTTGACTAGGTGCATTGTTAGAGAAGAAGCAAGCAAAAGAGCATTCAAGCAAGTAAAGAAAGTAAAAAGCCAAAAATTTAAAAAATTTGCTAAGCTCAGCTTTAAATTTGGAGTTGGAGTGCTAAAGGACCTTTATGAGACTTTCTTTACTCAATCCTTAGTTAAATCGTCGGCCCATGTGGAGGCTTATTTTTATTTATTCTTTGCATCATTGTTGTTAAAGCATAGGAGTATGGGTTAAGTGTTTGTGGAGGAAGTTTCATTGAAATTGTTGTGAAGGCATAGTGTTTGTCATTCTTTGTGCTTGTTGTGTTTTGCATTATGCATGCATGGACGTCATTCATTGAGACCAACTCTTGTCCCTCTTGATTTGCATCTTGAATCCGTAATTAGAAATCCTAGGGGAAGAGGAAGTTCAAATAGAACCAATCTATCAATGGATGACCAAATGATGATCATGTTGAGGACCTTGGTCACATAGACCAACGAGGTATTCTTCATCCTAATGTGCACAATGAGAACATACAAGTACCATTAGGCATGCCTAGGCCATTCATTCACCAACCACCACAACAACAAGGCCAAGTTCCAGATGGAATGCCAAGGCCAATGTATGCACCACAACCTCCCATCATCAATCAAGGAATTCAAAATCAAGGTGTTCATGTTGCACCTTAAGTAGCTAATCCACCTCTTGATTTAAGAGACCATTATGTGCCTAATGAGTATAATGCACCTACATGCATCCAATTGCCTCCATTTAGAGCATATCATTATGAAATTAAGCCACAAACCATTCAAATGCTTCCTAACTATCATGGACTTCCAAGTGAAGAACCTTACAAGCATTTGGATGAGTTTCTTGAAGTATGTTCCACTGTAAAATATACGGATATACCGAAAGAGGTTTTAAGACTCAAACTTTTTCCATTCACCTTAAAAGACAAGGCAAAGTATTGGTTTAACAAGCTTGAACCTTTTTCAATCACTTCTTGGGCAGAAATGCAACAAGAGTTCTTGAAGAAGTACTATCCGGTTTCTAAAACCAATGCTATGAGAACCTCAATTCGAGAATTTTCACATGGGGATGGAAAAACGTTTCATGAGGCATGGGAACGCTTCAATGAATTGCTTAGGAAGTGTCCACATCATGACATGCCCAAATGGCAATTAGTTCAATATTTCTTTGAGAGCTTATCGGACAACTATAAGGGTATGGTTGATGCTTCCATGGGTGGCTCATACATTGATAGGCATGAGGATGACGTGTGGCGTCTTTACGAGAGCATGGGTGAAAATTCTTTGCATAGAACATTGTCATCCAAGAATCGTAGAAATTCACAAGGTAGGAAGAGTGTTGGCTTACATCAAGTCGACCATTCAAATTAAATAACCGCCGAAATGAAGTCTTTATCTCAAAGGTTTGATCAATTTTTGATTAACCAAAACTCGGCGAACCAAGTATCTTCCTTCCCTAACCATTCTCATCATGCATCAAATGAAACATGTATGACTTTTTCTAGTGTTCTTCATTCTACTTTTCATTGTCCTCACAGACAAGTGCAAAATGAACCTAATGAATAAGTCAATGCAGCTTTTGTGAACCAAGGAAACAATTCTTATGGTACTCACTATAATCCAAGTTGGAGGAATCATCCGAATTTCTCTTGGAAAAACTAAGGAGATGGCTCAAACCCTTCCCAGGGCGGTTTTCAAGGGAAATACATTCCACCTCCACTTCAAAACCAAGGATCCCAAGGTTATAGACCTTATCAATCACAAGGAAATCAATTTGCTAATTCTCATTTTCCTAACCAATCTTATTCCCAAGGAAATACTAGAAGTCCTGCTTTTGAAGAAAAAGTTTTGAATGCTTTGGGCACTTTAGAGGCTAACACACAATTACTTCATTCTCACTCTCAATCTATTGTGAAGCTAGAAACCCAAGTATGGCAAATAGCAAGCACTCTCAATGCAAGAGAGAAGGGAAAGATGCCTATTAATGCCCCACCTAAGCAACAATGTGTTATGGAAACCCATTCCTCATCGGAAGGCCACACCATTGAACATGTTAATCCGGTGACTACCTTGCGGAGTGGTAGGATTGTGGACAATCAAGTTGAAATGTCCAATGAAGAGAGAGAACCGGTGCAACCTCAAGTTGTCACCCGTCCCGTTTCACATCCCATTCCTCCTCCATTGCATATACATGATCTTGTGAATGAGAAAGTCTTGGAAAATGTGTTTGAAAAAGAAGTTTTGAAAAATGATATTGAAAAAGTTTTGTTGAAAAATAATTTGAAACAAAATAATTTAAAAACTTCTTGTGTTGGAGAGAGTTCAAAAGAAAATTCTGAAAAGTGTTTGAACCAAAAGTTCCATTTCCAGATGCCTTAAAAGGATCCATTTCAAAAGACAAGCAAAATGCAAAAACCAACGAAATTATGGAAATGTTTAGGCAAGTAAAAGTTAATCTTCCACTTTTGGATGCAATCTGATGAACGCTGAAAAGTACACTTTTAAACCCCTTAAGCTTAAGAGTTCTCGGACCTTTATCTATCTTATTTACCCGTTTTAGTACTTATTTGTGTTTTTATCTATTTCAGGTCAGTAATGATAAAATGGGCTAAAAATGGATTCTTAAGGCCTTTTTGGAGTCCAACTAAGTCTTAGTGATGATCCGGAGCAAAAAGAGGCTGATTTGGAGCAAAAGGAGGCCAATGCTGAAAAACTGCCAAGTTGGATCGATCCAACTTTTTCTCTGATCGATCCAACTTCTCTAATTGATCCAACTTTTTCTCTGATCGATCCAACTTCTCTGATCAATCCAACTTTTTCTCTAATCGATCGAACATTGCTGGCAGCGAGCTATCTTATTCCGTGTGCGCCCAAAAGTCCACCTATCACATAGTACGGGATTAGATATTTTTGGGGCTATATTCCAGACTTAGTGACTAAGAAAAGAACCTTCTATATAAAGGGAAGAGACCCATTTGTAAACAAGCTTTTTATCTTCTTTTTTTTTACATTGTATATTTTAATTTCTCTCTCTAGCAAAGTTAGAGATTAGGGTTAGAAGAAAAAAGGGAAGTAGAGGCACATCTCAAGATCCATCTCTAGACCACTCTCTCTCTCCATCTCTAGAGCTTCAAAGAAGAAGAAGAAGAAGAGGAAGAAGAAGATGGAGCCATATTTGGAGCTTGATTCCATGACCACATCCACCTCCTCCATGATTGGCTAGATCTACACTTAGGGCTTGGATAAGCCCCAAGTCTTGTGTAATGTAAACCCTTGTATTTCTATTTTTGGGGATTTATATATATTGTTGTGATTAGTGTTCTAGCCTTGTGAATTTAATAAATCTTGGTATATTTCTATGATTTCTATGGTTTAATTCTTCCTATTAATTCTCTAGTTTATTTACATGCCTATGTGTGATTAAATTAGGAATTATTTCTTACATGATTTATATGGATTAATTCTTTCTATTGATTCTCTATTTGATTATATGTTGTCTTATGTGTGATTATTTGGGAATTAATCTCTACACTAGATTCTATATGTTGGTTGCATGTCTATGTGTGATTAATTAAGGATTTAGTGATGGCTAAGCATGGGTTTTCATTAAATGGGTTTGTCAATTAATTTGATGGTTTATACTTATGCTTGATGGGTTGTTCTACAATTTAATTCATGCTTGTAGGTAGGTAGACAATCTATGCTTGCTTAGATATTCCATGGCTTATTATTGCAAATTCCAGGATTCTCTAGATTGATGTGTGCTACAATTGTTGCTACTTAGATGGGTCATGCTTAAAATTGATGGGTTGTGTTACACTTAGTTTAGGTAGACAATTCATACATAAATTAGATGGTCCATTCTTAATATTGCAAATTCCATGATTCTCTAGATTGATGTGTGCTACAATTGTTGCTACTTAGATGGGTCATGCTTAAAATTGATGGGTTGTGCTGCACTTAGTTTAAGTAGACAATTCATACATAAATTAGATGGTCCATGCTTAATATTGCAATTGGTAGTCACATTTTGTTCACAACAATGTATTCCCCATTAATGGAAAGCAAGTGGTTAATTACATGAGCTTAGTGGTGATTCCAACACCCTAAGACCTCTCTTCATATCTCTTAAATCCCTATCTCTAACTAGTTTACTTTACTTGCATTTTAATTTCATTGTATCTTAGTTTAATCAAACCAATCTCTCTCTTTGCAATCTTGTGATACATTAGAGTTGAAGTTAAATTCCAACACATATAATCCCTTGGGACGATCCCTACTCACTCTTGCTACTTTAGTAGTAGTGTTGGTAGTGGTTTTTATAAATTTAAACTTGACCCAAAAGGCTTTTCTTGAACTGCGCATTCACTACATCAATTTGGCGTATAAGGAACGGCCTCTCCGTCAAATTTTGGCGCCATTGCCGGGGATTAATGGTTTTGTTGGAATTAAACTAAACAATAATGTTCATTTGATTGCTTCTATTTTTATTTTATTTTTCTCATTGTATATTCTTTTCTCTTGTTCTCATTATTATTTGTTCAATTAGGTACTTGACTACAGGGAAGGCAAACTTTGGAACTTGAAGCAATAATTGGAGCTTAAAGCTAATATTAAAATTTAAAGTTGTTTAAGGACCGTTGTGAGCAATTCTTGGAACTCTTATATTTTAATTATTTCACTTCTTTGAATGCTTGTAATAGCTCTTGTTAAGGCTTATTATATTGCTTTATCTTTGTCCAAGCATCGGCCCTTGTTGAGGCCATTATTTGTTGCATTTGGGTTTTAATTGTGAATGGAGGAATTGTTTGATCCAAGTTTGGGGGGAAATTATAACCCTTCACCTTATGCTCCTCCATCATATTTTAATCCTTATGAAATTGAGTCCAATTCATTTCATGCATCATCTTATAATGGACTTGATCACTCATTTAATCCTTCTTATGACTATTGGCCTCCACCACCATTTTATGATGAACCACCTCCATCACCTTATTCACCCGGATTTGAAAAAAAAGTGTTAGCTTTACTTGATGTGCATATTTCACACACTTCACTTATTAATTCTCATTCTCAAATGTTAGCCAAACTTGAAGCTCAAGTTGAGCAAATTGCAAGTACTCTTTCTCATCAAGAGGAGGAGGAAGAGGAAAATGAAAAAATGGCAAGAACTTCAATGTATATAGATGAGGATGATGAGAGTGAAGAGGATGAGACAAGTGAGCTAATGCCTAGCACTATATCTTATATAGATAAGGAAGTGGCAAGTGAGTTAGTGACTAATCCAATAGAGCATAACATGATTAATGAGGACTTTACTTGTTTTGATTATGATTTTATCTATGACCTTGCTACTCTAGAGAGTGAGGAGATGTTGACCACAATAGAGGTAGGAGAGAAGGAGGAGGAACTTGTTGAAGAGGGCTTTCCTTCTATTATCTCCAATGACCCTCTTGAGGAATGCCTTTTTGAAATGTATAAAAATTGTGGTTTTAACTTTTAAAGCTCCAAAAATGAAATAAACTCTCTAATGGACTCCTTAGCTTACGTGGAAGGTGAGGAGATGGTGATTTTTGAGAAGGAGAAAAAGGATGAAGAAAAGGTGTTCCTTGATTTTTCAAATGAGTCTTTGAAAGACATTAACTTGCCAATTCATAAAGGAAGTGATTCTTTAAATACACTTCAAGAGCACAAAATTGAGGCAAGGCTAACCATGATTGATTTTGTTTTCAAGACCGTGGATGAAAGGAACAAAATCAACTCTTTCATTTCTTTTCAAGTCATTCTTTTGGAGGATGATTTCATTGTCATAAGTAAGGCATCAAATGAGAAAATGGAAAAGAGAATCAATAAGGATGTTTCATATCCAATTTTTGATTCATTTGATTAATGAGTTGACCCAACGTCTTGCTAGAGACATTAAACACTAGTATTCGTAGAGTTTCACAACTATATCCCTCCATCATTTCTTTTTGTTTTTCATTTCTTGCGACGTCTAGATATTTATTTTGGGTTCATATACATTGTTAGGAACTGTAATAAGGATTGCATGAGCTTTCATGTTAAAATTGAGCATTTTGCATAAGTTCGATCGATCTCAAATGAGAGTTCGATCGATCGAACTTCATTCCTGCAGCAAACTTGTATCCAAATCACTCTCTGTCTCATCAATCCAAGAAAATCTTCAGATCTCAGTTCTCAGTTAGATCGATCAGAAGACCTTCGATCGATCCAAACATCAAGTTCGATAGATATTAAGTTTCAACACTTAGAAAAATTTTGAGCCTGCATAAACCTGTATATTTAAGCTCTCTGTCCCATCGATCGAAAATATTTCAAGATCGATCTGAAGTTCTTCGATCGATCCAACTTCATTATTGGATCGATCTTAAGTTCCAACACTTAGAAAATTTTTGAACCCAAAAACATGCATATTTTTACCTCTGTCAGAATGATCGAGCATTTTGTCAGATCAATTGAACATCTCTACAGGTTTTGAAAATTTATTTTTACTTTTTCTTTTATTTTAATTTTGGTTTATATTTCAAAAATCCCAAAAATATTTCTTTTATTTTATTTAGTTTATTTTATTTTTTATTTAAAAAAAAAAATCCAAAAAATATTTTGTTTAACTTTAATTTTTAATTTTTAATTTCAAAAAATAAATAAATAAATTCATTTGCATTCTTTATTTTCTTGCATTTTTATTTCTTGCCTTTTTGTGTACATATTTGTTTTACCTAAAAAAAAAAAAAAAAAAATTCAATGTAGCATTTCGTCTTGCTAAAGACGTTAAACTTAACACTCACATGACACATTGTGTCTTTTATCTTTTGTATAGCTCATGTTCATTTGCATTTTTATTTCTTTATTTTTCTTACATTTTGTTTCATTGTACATACTTTCAAAAAAAAAAAAAAAAAAATTGCATTCTTTATTTCATGGCATTTTCATTTTTTTTGCATTTTTTATTTCTTTGCATTTTATTTTGTGTGTGTGTACATACTTGTTATGTCACTAAAAAAATAAAAATAAATAAAAAATAAAAAACAAAAAGTAAGAAAATTTTATATATACATGGATTGTACATATTAATTTTTCATTTCTTACATTGTATATATTCTTTCATTACATTTTGTTTTCTTTATTTTTACTTTTGCATTTTGTTCATGCATTTTATTCTTTGTTTTTCTTGCATTTTGTATATACTTGCTTTCATAAAAAGAAAAATATAAAAAGATTCACCATTGTGCCCTTATGAGTAGTTATGCATACCTTATGATTTATATTGGGCTTGATCTCATATCTCTCTTTCATCTGGTGCTATATTGCCTTAGAATGGTTGATTATTCTTATCCCATTCGATATTTGATGTGAGTTGCTAGTGTAATTATTCAAGTAGGTTGTTGATTCCTAGTTTGTGGGAGACGTCTTTCGAATTGGATCACTACCAGGCTTCATATCTTTGCCACCACGGTATACTTTTTTCATCTTTTTCATTGTTCTCATTGCACATTAAGGACAATGTGTGGTTTAAGTTTGGGGGTAAAGTATCTTTGTTGCATTCTACTTAAAGTTGAACTTTAAATGCATGATTGAGATTGGAGATCCATGTTAGCTATGATTTTGATCTTTTGAGGACTATATTGCTTAAAATTTAAAAATTGCTTGACTTGAGAGTCCAATACTCCTTGTATGCCCTGTGGATGCCATTTAGGGGTAAATTTTTCGAAAGATTGATATCTTGCTTGCACTTGTGGTCCACATCATCTTGATTTTGTGATTGCTTTGAGATTCATTCTAGGATTCTACACTAGCACAGGCGCACACTAGCATTCATTTGTGGGGTACATGCTTTGCTGATTATTGAATTGGTTATATCCCAATTGGGCTAGTAGTGCATTGAAAGCTTTCATTCTTGATAAAGGTGGATAACAACCCTTTTTCACTAAGTAGCCGGGATTCTAGCCTCATCAAGCACTGAACTTCTTGAGCCGAAAGGTGGAGGGCCCAAACTCTAGGTTAATAATTGAACTTGCTTACAAAAAAAAAAAAAAAAAAAAAAAAAAAAAAAAAAAAAAAGTTACCAAAGCAATAAAAAGTGAGGACTTCTCCCAAAAGGTGAGAAGTGGGAAATGATTAAATGGAGGTTGTCCTGATTTGTAACCTAGTTGATTTGAGCTTGTAAGTCTGTATGGGTGTTTGAACACCTAGTACCCTAAAGTCATCTGGTTTGGGAGTCATTGACCTAACGCTCGACCTTATGAATCGCTAGAAAGCTTAATAGATCAACACATTGCATTATGCTTCCATCTTTGATCCTAAAAAAAAAAAATGAGTGAAAAGAATAAGCGCACCAAGATGAATAAAACTTTAATAAAAGGTCCACTTTTTATCTTGATGATTGGTACTAGATTTGTATGCTAGTTTGAGGGTAAGGATGTGATTAATTCTTTAATTGGCTAAGATAGCAATATATTTGATGCCGGTCCACTCAAAAAGGGTTCTAGAGTTGTTCTAATTTGCATGATCATTTTCTTGATATGTGGAGGACCATATTTGTTTGCTTGATGTTAAGATTTTGGGAGATTGCTTGGAAATGGTTGAAAAATTGCATACTTGAAGTAGTTTTCTCCCAATGCTGGTTTGCAATATTGGTGCCTCTTTTGAAAGAATGAGCTTAATGTTTATGGGTATCATTTCTGGAAACCCTCATGAGAATTCACTCGTCCACTAGGGTTAACCTAGGGGTTTAAAAGGCTTGTTGCATGTGCTAAGTGCAATCGTGTTCCCTACGAAAGTGGCGCTATCATTTCATTGCTTTCTAGTTATAGTTGTTTAGTTGTTCATTTCATTTCGTTACTTTGTAGTTCATTGCTAGGGACTAGCAATATTTAAGTTTGGGGGTGTGATGAGTGCTGAAAAGTACACTTTTAAATCCCTTAAGCTTAAGTGTTCTAGGACCTTTATCTAACTTATTTACCCGTTTTAGTACTTATTTGTGTTTTTGTGTATTTCAAGTCAGTAATGATAAAATGGGCTAAAAATGGATTCTTAAGGCCTCTTTGGAGTCAAACTAAGTCTTAGTGGTGATCCGGAGCAAAAAGAGGCTGATTTGGAGCAAAAGGAGGCCAATGCTGAAAAACTGCCAAGTTGGATCGATCCATCTTTTTCTCTGATTGATCCAACTTTTTCTCTGATCGATCGAACATTGCTGGCAGCGAGCTGTCTTATTCTGTGCGCACCCAAAAGTCCACCTATCACATAATACGGGATTAGATATTTTTTGGGCTATATTCCTGACTTAGTGACTAAGAAAAAAACCTTCTATATAAAGGGAAGAGACCCATTTGTAAACAAGCTTTTTATCTTCTTTTTTTTTACATTGTATATTTTAATTTCTCTCTCCAGCAAAGTTAGAGATTAAGGTTAGAAGAAAAGAGGGAAGTGGACGCACATCTCAAGATCCATCTCTAGACCACCCTCTCTCTCCATCTCTAGAGCTTCAAAGAAGAAGAAGAAGAAGAGGAAGAAGAAGATGGAGCCATATTTGGAGCTTGATTCCATGACCACATCCACCTCCTCCATGATTGGCTAGATCTACACTTAGGGCTTGGATGAGCCCTAAGTCTTGTATAATTGAAACCCTTGTATTTCTATTTTTGGGGATTTATATATATTGTTGTGGTTAGTGTTCTAGCCTTGTGAATTTAATGAATCTTGGTATATTTCTATGATTTCTATGATTTAATTCTTCCTATTAATTCTCTAGTTTATTTATATGTCTATGTGTGATTAAATTAGGAATTATTTCTTACATGATTTATATGGATTAATTCTTTCTTTTGATTCTCTATTTGATTATATATTGGCTTATGTGTGATTATTTGGGAATTAATCTCTACACTAAATTCTCTATGTTGGTTGCATGTCTATGTGTGATTAATTAAGGATTTAGTGATGGCTAAGCATAGGTTTTCATTGAATGGGTTTGTCAATTAATTTGATGGTTTATACTTATGCTTGATAGGTTATTCTACAATTTAATTCATGCTTGTAGGTAGGTAGACAATCTATGCTTGCTTAGATATTCCATGGCTTATTATTGCAAATTCCATGATTCTCTAGATTGATGTGTGCTACAATTGTTGCTACTTAGATGGGTCATGCTTAAAATTGATGGGTTGTGCTACACTTAGTTTAGGTAGACAATTCATACATAAATTAGATGGTCCATGCTTAATATTGTAAATTCCATGATTCTCTAGATTGATGTGTGCTACAATTGTTGCTACTTAGATGGGTCATGCTTAAAATTGATGGGTTGTGTTACACTTAGTTTAGGCAGACAATTCATACATAAATTAGATGATCCATGCTTAATATTACAATTAGTAGTCGCATTTTGTTCACAACAATGTATTCCCCATTAATGGAAAGCAAGTGGTTAATTACATGAGCTTAATGGTGATTCCAACACCCTAAGACCTCTCTTCATATCTCTTAAATCCCTTTCTCTAACTAGTTTACTTTACTTGCATTTTAATTTCATTGCACCTTAGTTTAATCAAACCAATCTCTCTCTTTGCAATCTTGTGATACATTAGAGTTGAAGTTAAATTCTAACACGTATAATCCCTTAGGATGATCCCTACTCACTCTTGCTACTTTAGTAGTACTGTCGGTAGTGGTTTTTATAAATTTAAACTTGACCCAAAAGGCTTTTCTTGAACCGCACATTCACTACATCAATTTGGCGTATAAGGAACTGCCGTCATCACAATCAAGCAAATTCCGGCTTATGCCAAATTCTTGAAAAACTTGTGCACCCAAAAGTGAAAGAACAAGAGCCAAACACCAAGAAAAGTGGTTTTAACCGAGCAAGTAAGCTCAATTTTGCAACATAACACTCTTCTAAAGTTTAAGGACCCTGGTTCACTCACTACTTAATGTATTATTGGTGATCATATCATTAATCGGGCACTTCTTGACTTAGGAGCAAGTGTTAACCTTCTTCCATACTCGATTTATGTCAAATTGGGCCTAGGTGAATTGAAACCGACGTCGGTAGTTTTGCAACTTGCCGACCGATCTATTAAGAAGCCTAAGGGTATAATTGAGGATGTTTTGATTAAAATTGATAAATTCTTCTTCCCATTTGATTTCGTTGTCATAGACACGGAACTGGTCCCCAATCCTAAGAGCCAAATTCCCGTTATCCTTGGCTGTCCTTTCTTGGCAACCGCTAATGCCAACATCAATTGTAGGACGGGGATAATGAAGTTCTCATTTGGCCACATGAAGGTGAAGTTGAATATCTTTAATCCCACACCCAATTCATTTGACAAATATAAAGGAGAGGTTAATGTTGTAGATAAATGTCATGATCTTCAATGTCGAGGAAGTGAGTGTTGACCTTGAATCAAAAGTTTTTTATGATCATAATTCATTAATGATCTTCTATGATTACTAATGTCTTTATGAGTGAAATTACAGAGCAAAGCATTCATCAAAACGAGCACTACAACACAAGGGCAAAACTGAGGAAACGACACCAAGGAATGAGTAAGGACTAAGCAATTAAAAGTCAAAGTCAAGTCATCACAAGTCATCAAAATGGGGTTAGATAGGTTGGTGAGTTTCTTAGGAAGCCTTGTTAAAGTATATATGAACATCTTGAAACTCAAACTCTCCAACATTATGCATATCATCTCATTCACCATGACTAAGGAACAAAGGACTTAAGCATATCCTTATCTGAAAATGAACCAAGAGTTAGGATCAAAGCTTCAAGTTATTTTGGTCTACCGAAATAAATCATTATTTCATTTCGGTCGACCGAAATGAATATACAGATCCAACTAATAGTTATTTCGGTAGACCAAAATAACTGAGAGATCACATCGGTCTACCGAAATAAGTATCTATGGCCAACCTAAACCATTTCGGTCTACCAACACACAGAAGGGCTTCACTTCGGTCTACCGAAGTAAAAGTACTGAGAGTATGATATTCAAGCTCAAACCATTTTGGTCGACCGAAACAAAATGAGGCTTTACTTCGATTTACCGAAACAAAAGTACTGAGAGTATGTGTCCAACCTCAAACCATTTCGGTCTACCGAAACATAAGGGTGTTTCATTTCGGTCGACCGAAACTGCGTGTTTCAAAATTCGAACGGGCATTTTATTCTTGGGATGTGTGTCCAACAGCTATAAAATTGTCAGACATGTCTGAAAATCTATAAAAACACTTCAGAACTTCATTTAAATGTTGTTGCATACATTGAGAAAGAAAGTCTTGCAATCAAAAAGCTTTTATCATACACACACACTTCATTTCATCAAAAGAGTATTGAGCTTCAAGTCATTCATATATACTCTAGAGTGAGTTATATATTGTACTTCAGATCTAAGAGAGAGATCATCTTGTATTCCATCAATATACTTCAAAACTTGTAAAGGCTGGTGTGGCCCAAGGAAGACTAAGAGAAGGTGTTTCTCTTAGCACTTAGAAGCTAGGAAGAGCTTCTTGTAAGAGGTTTGCTCTCCACCTATAAGGAGAAGTCATAGTGAATTGGGAAGTCTCAAGAGGGGTCTTGAGCCGAGGAGTAGGAGTTTCCGAACCTCGCTAAAAATCACTGAGTACATGTTTGCAACTTCTATCTCTATCTCTATACTAATTGCTTTATGTATGTTTTAATATGCCTCTTCATCAATGCTGACTATTGAAGCTTAAAATTCAGATTGCATTTTTCATTATCTACCAAAGAAATTGAGTTCGTCTTTAATTAATATTTCAAGACTGAAAATTGACTATAGTTTACATAGACTTTATTCACCCCCCCCCCCCCCCCCCTCTAGAGTCTAAACTTGGGCAATAATTGGTATCAGAGCTAGCTCTCTATTGGAAAAGCTTAAGTGTTTTAGAGATCGATCATGGCAAACTTAAATGGTCACCTTCTTCAAGAAGGTCAGTCCAATACTAGACCCCCTTGGTTCGATGGAACAAATTATGGCTATTGGAAAAATAGAATGATAGATTTCCTCCAATCCGTAGACTATCAAATCTGGTTGGTTATTGTTAATGGACCCTTTGTTCCAATGAAAGGATTTGGTGCTGAAAGGTTCCCTAAAACTGAAGCTGAATGGAATACAAAGGACTATAAACTTATCTCCTTGAATGCCAAGGCCAAAGTCAATCTAAATTGTGCTATAAGTCCTAGTGAATATAATAGAGTCTCTACTTGTACCACAGCTAAAGAAATCTGGGATAAACTTCAGATTACTTGTGAAGGAACCTCACAGGTCAAGGAATCTAAAATTGACTTTCTTATGCATTAATATGAATTGTTTCGTATGAATGAAGATGAGACTATTAGTGCAATGTTTGTGAGATTTACTGACATCATAAATAGCTTGAAACATCTTGGCAGAACTATAACTAACTCTGATCTTGCAAGGAAAATTCTAAGAAGCCTACCCGAAAAATGGGATGCAAAAGCAACGGCAATCAAAGAAGCTCACAATCTCAACACACTTGAGTTGGATGAACTTCTTGGCTCTCTTCTCACATGGGAAATCACTCTAAAAGATAGAGAAGGAGATCATCATCGAAAGAAGGAAATTGCCCTCAAAGTATCTTCAAGAGAAAAGGAAGTTGTCGACAACGAAAGTGAAGACGATGATCTAGCTCTCATCACTCAATCCTTCAAAAGATTTTTTCATAGGAAGAAATTCAACAAGGGAACGTTCAAAAAGGGAGAATCATCTAATGAGCAAGGCAAACGTGATACCTCTACCTATTTTCACTGTGGAAAACCGGGACACTTTAAAGCTGATTGTCATGCCGACAAAGAGGAAAAGAAAAAGAGAAGAGCAATGCAAGCCACTTGGGAAGATGACGATTCAAATGGATCCGAAAGTGATGAGGAAAAGGCAATTCTTTGTCTTATGGCAAATAAGGATGAGGTAAACTCAAATTATGACTCTTTCTCTGAATGTGAAATGTCTTATGATGACTTAGTTTATGCATATAATGGATTACTTGATGGTTTTAAAGAATTGCATGACAAACTAGGTAAAATGGTCAAAAAATGTACTTCTCAAAGAAGAGAGAAACTTTTCATTGAAAACAAACTTCAAAATCTTCTTAATGAAAATAAGTGCTTGAAAAAGGAATGCACCTTGCTTAAAGAAACAGGATCTCCTGAGCTCATCTCTGAAAATGCTTCCCTAAAGTTAGTTATTGAAAACCAAATTGATGATCTAGCAAAGTTCACTCAAGGTACCAAAAATCTAGAACTTATGCTAGGTGCTCAAAGAAGTTTCTTTAATAAAAACGGGTTAGGTTATGACCCTTTTGACAAGAAAGCATGTCTATTGAATAAGAGAGAGCCTTTGACCAACTACTTTGTTAAAATCAAAAACAAAAGTTCTAGATGTAATTATTGTAAAAGAATAGTTCATCTTATTCAAGAATACTCAAAGAGAAAGCCAAAGTTCATAAAGAAGTGGGTTCTTAAAGGAACATATATGCTCTTAGCTAACTCCCATGGACCCAACAAGATTTGGGTACCAAGTGAAAATGTTTGAAATCTCTTTTGTAGGATGGTTTCAAAGTCTCCACGTCTTCCAAGGACAAATGGTTTCTAGATAGCAGGTGTTCAAGGCATATGACGGGTGACCACGCAAAATTCTCCTCTAGAATCATACAATAGAGGAAGCGTTACATTTGGAGACAACTCTAAAGGCAAGGTAATTGGCATTGGGATCATAGGTATTTCTCCTTCCTTATCAATTGAACATGTCTTACTTGTTGAGGGTCTAAAGCATAATCTATTTAGTGTTAGTCAACTTTGTGATAATGGATTTGATGTGACTTTTAAATCGGATAAATGCATTGTTAAAAGAAATGAATCCCAAATATTTTGTGCTCCTAGAAGTGGTAATGTATATACCTTGCTCTTAGGTGAACTTCAAGAACAAGATGTTAAATGTTTCATGTCATCCAATGAACATAGTTAGTCATGGCATAGAAGGTTAGGTTATGCAAGCATGGATTTAATTTCAAGATTATCTGAAAATGAACTAGTCAAAGGTCTCCCCAAGACAAATTTTTCAAAAGACAAAACGTGTAGTGCTTGCCAAATTGGTAAGCAAATCAAGTCTTCCTTCAAAAGAAAAAAGGACATAACCACTTCAAAACCACTTGAATTGCTCCACATGGATCTTTTTGGACCGGAGAAAATTGCTAGCCTTGGTGGTAAAATCTATGTCTTTGTAATTATAGATGACTACTCTAGATTCACTTAGGTATTCTTTCTTGCTCGCAAAAATGAGGCTCATTCAATTCTTTCAAAATTTTGCAAAAGAGTCGAAAATGAAACAGAATATAAAATTAAATCCATTAGAAGTGATAGGGGTAGAGACTTTGACAACCAAGACGTTGAAAGGTTTTGCAATGAAAATGGCTACAATCACAATCTTTTGGCACCTAGGACTCCCCAACAAAACGGTGTTGTTGAAAGGAAAAATAGATCCCTTCATGAAATGGCTAGAACCATGCTCAATGAGCACAAATCACCTAGATCTCTATGGGCCGAAGCCGTAAATACTTCATGCTATGTTATTAATAGAATTGTCATTAGAAATATTCTCAACAAAACACCCTATGAGTTATGGAACAAGAAAAAACCTAATATAGGATATTTCAAAGTCTTTGGGTGTAAATGCTTTGTCCTCAATGACAAGGATAATCTAGGAAAGTTTGATGCTAAATCTGATGAAGGCATTTTTCTTGGATATTCCTCTAGAAGTAAAGCATATAGAGTCTATAACAAGAGGACCTTAGTTATGGTTGAATCCATACACGTTGTGTTTGATGAATCTCCAACCTCTCCCACAAAAAGTGTGATGGTCAATGATGAAGAAGTTGAACTTGAAAGGGGTACCAATGAACTTGATGCAAATAGGTCCCCTATAGAGCTTGAGAAGAGTATCAATGATCTCAACATTAATGAGTCTCCTATTGATATCTATCAAAGTTCCAATTCAAATGATGATACCTCTCAAGACAAAAGTACTCCAAATGAACGGAAGTTAGTTCATAATCATCCCATTGACCAAGTTATTGGTGATCCACCCAAAGGTGTCAGCACAAGGTCACAATTAAGAAATGTATGCAATTTTCTGGCATTCGTTTCTCACTTTGAACCTAAAAATATACATGAGGCTGGAAATGATGAATCTTGGCTTTTGGAAATGCAAAAAGAACTCATTCAATTCAAAAGGAACAAGGTTTGGAATCTTATCCCAAGACCTCAAAATAAAACAATTATTGGGACAAAATGGGTTTTTAGAAACAAAAAGGATGAGTCAGGGACTATCATTAGGAACAAGGCTAGACTTGTTGCAAAAGGATATAACCAAGAAGAAGGTATTGACTATGAGGAGACTTTTGCTCCCGTTGCTAGACTTGAGGCCATAAGAATGCTACTTGCATTTGCATCTTGCAAAAATTTCAAATTATTTCAAATGGATGTAAAAAGTGCTTTCTTAAATGGTTTTATTGATGAAGAAGTATATGTTGAACAACCACCGGGTTTTGAAAGCTATGTTTTTCCAAACCATGTTTTTAAATTAACAAAAGCTTTATATGGTTTGAAGCAAGCTCCTAGAGCTTGGTATGAAAGACTCAGTGGGTTCTTGCTTATAAGTGGGTTTTGTAGAGGTAAGATTGATAACACACTCTTTACTAAAATCATAAATGGAAATTTGTTGATCATTCAAATTTACGTTGATGACATCATTTTTGGATCAACAAATGACACTCTAAGTAAAGAGTTTGCCTCCTCTATGCAAAACGAGTTTGAAATGAGCATGATGGGTGAACTCAACTTCTTCTTGGGGCTGCAAATCAAACAAACTCTTGATGGAATCTTCATTTCCCAATCAAAGTACACCAAAGATTTGCTAAAGAAATTTGGCTCGGAAGATGCCAAACATGCTAAAACTCCCATGTGTTCTTCCTTAAAACTTGATAAGGCTGAAAAAGGCAAGGAAGTTGATATTAAAAAATATAGAGGAATGATTGGAAGTCTTCTTTATTTAACAGCTAGTATGCCGGACATAATGTTTAGTGTGTGCTTATGTGCTAGGTTTCAGTCCTGTCCCAAGGAATTTCATTTGAATGTCGTCAAACGCATCTTTAAATACTTAAATGGTACTATTAACCTTGGTTTATGGTATCCTAGGCACACATCTTTTGAACTAATAGGATTTACGGATGCCAATTTTGTTGGTTGTAAAGTTGAAAGAAAAAGCACAAGCGGCGCGTGTCACTTTATAGGTCAATCACTTGTTTCTTGGTTATACAAGGAACAAAATTCAGTTGCATTATCCACCGCTGAAGCTGAATATGTTGCTGCCGGTAGCTGCTGTGCACAAATTCTCTATATCAAACAACAGCTAGAAGACTTTGGCTTATTTTTTGACAAGATCCCTATCAAGTGTGATAACACCAGCGCCATTTGCATATCAAAGAATCCCATTCAGCACTCCAAAACTAAACATATTGAGATCAGATATCATTTCCTATGTGATCATGTCTCTAAAGGCGATATTGATCTGATGTTCATCAACACTGAGAATCAATTGGCAGATATTCTCATAAAGCCACTTCAAGAAGATAGGTTTTGCACTCTTTGGCGAGAAATCGGAATGGCTATAGAGAGTGAGATACATAGCAGCAGCTGATCTTTAAAATCATCAAAAAAATCAAGCCTCAGGATCAGCACTTCGGTAGACCGAAATCACAGTTCGGTCGACCGAAATCACAGTTCGATCGACTGAAATGAGATTTGATATTCTCTATAAAAGTCATTTCGGTCGACCGATGAAGCTGTTTCGGTCGACCGAACCTTCGGGCCCCATCATATATGGCCCATCTCTAAGTGTTAAAGACCTACGAAATCAACCTTTGGTTTCAAATCTCAAAACCCTATTCACGAACCTATCTCTCTCGTTCTCTGAGGCGACTCACTTCTTGCAAATCTCCTGCGATTTTCTTCCTCCATCTTCTCATGCGAATCACTCATTATCTTTCAAGGTAAGTTGCACATTGAACTCTCTAATCTTTTCGTATGATTCATCCCTGAGCTTTTACATCTATTATTATCATCTCTTCATCAAAGTTCCCTTTCAGCTTTTATCATCTCTTGTTTTATCACTGATAGTTAGGGTGTGTTGCATAAATCTCTGTCATCCCTTCACATAAACTCAAATCTGTCAAGAGAAACCAATGGCAACCCGGAAGAATACATCTAAGAGAACTAGGCACACACATGTCACTGAGGCTGGAGGGTCTAATCCCACAAATCCTGTTCCTTCCGACCCTTATCCTGCCCCAGCCATGTGCTTATTCCGTGAGCCAAAATTTAAAGAAGTCTATG
This sequence comes from Cornus florida, assembly GCF_030987335.1. Lineage (NCBI taxonomy): Eukaryota > Viridiplantae > Streptophyta > Magnoliopsida > Cornales > Cornaceae > Cornus > Cornus florida. Next base: position 22,103,137 of record NW_026775576.1, read on the forward strand.
AAACCAAGTTTCTTCATAAGATAGTTGAAAAGGGAAAAAATTTCGACAAAAATGACACTAAAGAACTCATCACACACACCTTTTCTCTCTTTGAAGCCATAGGATTGGGTGACTTCCTATGTATGAAAGTTACTATCTATCCTAAGTTGGTTAGGTTGTTTTATCCTCATCTTGAGAGGATAGTGGGAGAGAACACTTTTCTTTCCTTCGTTGTAGGAACTTAAATAACACTTTCTCTGTCAACCATTCGTTGCATTCTCCAAATCCCTCACGGTGATATCACCTATTTCACGGCCTATGACTGGTATGATGGAGAAGGGTTTAATCCTTACTAAGCCGTTCAACAAATGAGCCAATTTCCTACCAATAACATTGAAAAAAATCTTTGCAAGTCAACTAACGGTATAAGCCCGTCTCATCTATCATGTCATCATTCACTGCATCCTTCCTAAATCTGGTGGCCGCTCCGATGTCTCATTCATGGAGGCATTTCTCATCTAGTGTGTTCTAAATGGCAAAAAATTCGATCTCGCGTTTCTCATCTTTCATCATATGATCGATTGCGCCAAGAGAGAAAAAACTCACATCTTCTATGCTATGCCACTTACCCTAATCTTCCGAGCATTTAAAGTGCGACTAGAAGGCGAGGATCGAAAGGAGCTTACCAATCTCTACAGATTTGACCGAGAGTTGTTAGGTCGAATGGGACTCAAAAAATCTGACAACAACATTTGGTATGATCCCATGCATAGAAATCCAGTAGATGAGGGCCACGACATTGATATAGTAGAGCACCAAGCTGCAGGTGCTGAAGAAGGTGTAAATGTAGAAGAGCAAATTGAGGTTGAAGAGGTAGAACAGGAAGAACCAGAACCCATCCATATCCCTTCTTTCGACGAACGATCGCTACGGGAGCTTCTACTTGAAAATCTTGCTCTTTCAAAAGAAAATCGAGATCACATTCTCGCTTTACGTGAACGGGTTGAAGAAGTAACCAGTGAAGTTGATCTTGTTAAGTACAATCTTGCTGACCTCCGGGCTACGGGACTTCCCCATTTCTAATGCTCAGAACCCCCCCCCCCCCCTCCGTTTTGATGTATGACAAAGGGGGAGAATTGATGTTGTTGCATTGATGTTGTTGGCTGGTGTTGCTGTGACTTTTGTGCTGGAATATAGAATATTGACTGTTGAAAAAAAATTGATAGAGTTGCTAACGTAGGTTGTGGATGGTAATACTGATAGTAGTTGTAATTGGAACATTGGTTGTAGTGGTCATTAGGGAATGATGTATCTTGACTTTAAATTCGTGAATCAATAAAAATAAATGTTTTTGGCAATTAAATTTTATATGCCTTCATGCCTTTATTTCTTTTATGATTTGTTTGTATGCCTTAAATATGTTATGCTTTCAATTCTAATGATGCTTAAATGATTGCACAAGGAAAGGGGGAGTTACTATGCACATTGATAGGGGGAGAATCACTCACATACCTTTTCTCACTTAAAGAACACATCAATGAATTGTCATCATCAAAAAGGGGGAAATTGTTGACCTTGAATCAAAGGTTTTTGATGATCATAATTCATTAATGATGTTCTATGATTACTAATGTCTTTTTGAGTGAAATTACAGAGCAAAGCATTCATCAAAACAAGTACTACAATACAAGGGCAAAACTGAAGAAGCAACACCAAGGAATGAGCAAAGGACTAAGCAATCAAAAGTCAAAGTCAAGTCATCACAAGTCATCAAAATGGGGTTAGATAGATTGGTGAGTTTCTTAGGAAGCCTTGTTAAAGTATATATGAACATCTTGAAGCTCAAACTCTCCAACATTATGCATATCATCTCATTCACCATGACTAAGGAATAAAGGACTTAAGCATATCCTTATCTGAAAATGAACCAAGAGTTAGGATCAAAGCTTCAAGTTATTTCAGTCTACCGAAATAAATCATTGTTTCATTTCGGTCGACCGAAATGAATATACAGATCCAACTAATAGTTATTTCGGTAGACCAAAATAACTAAGAGATCACTTCGGTCTACCGAAATAAGTATCTATGGCCAACCTAAACCATTTCGGTCTACCGACACACAGAAGGGCTTCACTTCGGTCTACCGAAGTAAAAGTACTGAGAGTATGATATTCAAGCTCAAACCATTTCGATCGACCGAAACAAAACGAGGCTTTACTTCGGTCTACCGAAACAAGAGTACTGAGAGTATGTGTCCAACCTCAAACCATTTCGGTCTACCGAAACATAAGGGTGTTTCATTTCGGTCGACCGAAACTGCGTGTTTCAAAATTCGAACGGGCATTTTATTCTTGGGATGTGTGTCCAACAGCTATAAAATTGTCAGACATGTCTGAAAATCTATAAAAACACTTCAGAACTTCATTTAAATGTTGTTGCATACATTGAGAAAGAAAGTCTTGCAATCAAAAAGCTTTTATCATACATACACACTTCATTTCATCAAAAGAGTATTGAGCTTCAAGTCATTCATACATACTCTAGAGTGAGCTATATATTGTACTTCAGATCTAAGAGAGAGATCATCTTGTATTCCATCAATATACTTCAAAACTTGTAAAGGCTGGTGTGGCCCAAGGAAAACTAAGAGAAGGTGTTTCTCTTAGCACTTAGAAACTAGGAAGAGCTTCTTGTAAGAGGTTTGCTCTCCACCTGTAAGGAGAAGCCATAGTGAATTGGGAAGTCTCAAGAGAGGTCTTGAGCCGAGGAGTAGGAGTTTCCGAACCTCGCTAAAAATCACTGAGTACATGTTTGCAACTTCTATCTCTATCTCTATACTAATTGCTTTATGTATGTTTTAATATGCCTCTTCATCAATGCTGACTATTGAAGCTTAAAATTCATATTGCATTTTTCATTATCTGTCAAAGAAATTGAGTTTGTCTTTAATTAATATTTCAAGACTGAAAATTGACTATAGTTTGCATAGACTCTATTCACCCCCCACCCCCCCCCCCCCCCCCCTCTAGAGTCTAAACTTGGGCAACAGTGAGCTTTTGTATAAGACCAAAACTTCCAAAGAATCATCTTTAACCTTGCATTCTAAAAGTCTTGTTTCAAATTCTTGCTTTGAAAGGACATGGAAGCCCAAAGGTTGTGATTACATAGAAAAAGGCTCAAAAGTTTCTTTTTAGCTTAATCCAACAAGTTCTTCAAAGAACCATTTGTTGGGTGGAGTTCAAAGCATCTATCACCCCAACAAGGAGGGGATGCATTACAAGATCTTTGATTTAGGCTAAAAGAGCCCAATGTCTTGCTAGAGACGTTAAAGACTAGCAAAAACATTTCGTAGGGTGTCAAAACCCTATTCCTCCCTCATTTCTATCTTTCATTTCATTTTTTGCGAAGTCTAGATACTTGTTTTTGGTTCATATGCATTGATAGGAACTTTGGTGAGAATTGTATAAGCTTTCATGTCATTATTGAGCATTCTGCATAGTTAGATCGATCTTAAACCTGAGTTCGATCGATCGAACTCTATTCTACATCCAACACTTAGAAAAAATTTTGACCTGTAGAAACCTGCATCCAAATCACCTCTCTGTCCCATCGTTCGAACTTATTCTTAGATCAATCAGGAGACATTCGATCGATCCAACTTCAAAGTTCGATCGATCTCATGATTCAACACTTAGAAAAATTTTGAGCCTGCATCAACCTGCATATTTTTGCTCTCTGTCTCATCGATCGAAACATTCCAAGATCGATCTGAAGTTCTTCGATCGATCCAACTTCTAAGTTCGATCGATCTTCAAGTTCCAACACTTAGCCAATTTTCTGAGCCAAAAACCTGCATATTTTTTGTTCTCTGTTTGATCGATCGAACTCTTGTTCTGATTGATCTCAGTTCTTCATTTCATTATTTTGACTTTTCAAATTTCGAAAATCCAAAAATATTTTCACTTTTATTTTATTTTTCAAAAAGTTTTCAAAAACTCAAAAATATTTTAATTTATTTAGTTTTTAATTATTATTGTTCAATGAACCAAAAATAATTAAAAAAAATAATAATAATAATAATAAATAAACAAAAAAAAATCTAAAAATATTTTATTCTATTTTATTTTATTTTATTTTACAATTTTTAATTTTAATTCTAATTTTTAACTTTAGTTTTTCATTTTTCAAATTTCAAAAATTTCAAAAAAAAAAATCCAAAAATACTTTGAGGAGAGTTGATCAAAGTTCAATCGATCTAAAGTCTCAGTTCGATCGATCGAACTCTGTCGGGAATGTTTTTAAAATAGACCTGGAGGGTCTTAAGATCGATCTTCGCTACACTCCCTCTTTTATCTTGGATTTCTCATCCAATCTTCGCATCCACTTCTCTCCCTTCGATTTGAGGTAAGATCCAAGCATCTCATGTTCATTTAAGCTTCAATCTCATCCATACATGCTCTATATGTTACATTCAAACTTTATACATGATTGAATCTCCATTTTTGAAGCTTCGAAGCACTGAGTTTCCATGTTTATATATATGTGTATATGCTTCGTATGTATATATATGTGTTTGATCTATTTTTGGGAGGATGGGCCATGATTGGGTGATGATATTTGTTGATGTGTTGTGTTAATGGGCCCACGAACATATTCGTGTGGGCCCCATGCTTCCACGTTTATATTCATCGCACAGTTCAATCGATCGAACTTGTATCTTGGATCAATCTTGAGAGATCGATCGAACTCATGTCTCAGATCAATCGAAGTTGTGAGATCGATCTCACTTATTTTCGATCAATCAAACTTTTGTGATCGAACTCACTTCTTTTTCTGATCGATCGAATTTCACAGATCTCACACACACACTTCATTCTTCATATTTTATGTTCATGTTATCTTATATATGCCCAATGCCTGTGACATTCCACATTGGATGCATTTCATACTTACATTGTTTAGCATGTTTCATATCCTATTGCTTACATAGATTCATGTCATATATGTTTTGTCTATTGTATTTGACATACATGTTTCTATATTGTGCTTAAAATTTCTTATTCTAGCACTAACTCCCATTGCAAGTTTTTCTTTTTCTTTTTGCAGGCCATGGTTAAGAGGAAGACTATTGCCAACAGGCAACACGGGCCTTAGTGCCATATCAAACCACGGACAGAGGAGCCAGCAGAGCCCTCTCATGCACAGCAGGAGCCAGCACAGGCTACCCCACCTCAGTCACCATCTCACGAGGCTGAGGCAGAGGCTGATCATATTCCATCCACCTCTGCGGCTCATCCTGCATTTACACCATCACCATCTCCACCACGTACTGGAGCTGAGCATTCACCTGTACCATCTCCACCACGCCAGCCAGCTCAGGAGCGTGATAGGCTCGCGCCTAGATATGCGCATATGGCGGTCGACCATGAGTCGGTGTTCGACACGGCCTTTTTCTCCAGATCGGTGCTGACCCGATTAGCTTACCATGATATTATTCAGAGGGGCCTAGCAGCTATTCTTGCCTCAGTCACAGAGCTAGTCTACCCGCAGCTGGTATGGTTGTTTTACCAGAACCTCCGACCATCCCCGCGCACCACAGTAGAGCTGGTCACTTCTGTAGATGGCCATCAGATCACTATCACAATGGATTCACTAGCCCGCTCTTGCCACTGCCCACACCGCTATCCTCCAGAGCTTCAGGAGGCATATCCGAGGCTAAACAAGCCTTCTTATGCCGACATGGTAGTATTTCTTACAGGTCACCATGCCGCTGGTGAGACTTTCGCCATCTGGACATTCCTTCTAGATAACCTGTCATTCACCGATTCCGTGCTCTTCCGGAACATCTACATGGCAGGGCACAAGATTCAGAGGAGGGGAGATTATTTGACAACCCTTTATGCCTTCTACACCTGGCACTGGGTATCTATTCCCGCGCTTATCTAGAGCGTGATGAGGAAGCTATATGATGAGTATATTAGCAAGGAGATGCCCGGACGGGCTAAATCTCTCCCATTCAGCCACCTCAATACCCAGATTCTTATCGACCAGCGCTACCCTATTCATCCTCGGGAGTACCCTGAGAGAGGGTCCTGTCACTTTCTGAAGAAGGACTGGACTAAGAGCTACAACGCCATTATTACTAGACTACAGGACCACGCAGTAGTGGCTACAGAGGAGCTAGAGGCAGAGGCAACAGCTCAGGCAATAGCAGCAGATCCCGTAGCGGACGACGCACCAGTCGATCCAGCTGTCGAGCATAGAGATATCAATTTAGAGCACCCTGCAGATGCCACAGAATAGTACTCTCTAGCTGGGTCGCCCATTCACGAGCAGGAGCAGACTCAGGAGTTTTCTTCTGACTCTTCTATACCTGAGGCTCCAGATCTGACCCCCGGCTTTGGAGTACGCCTACAGACTCTTGAGGATGCTGTTGTTGCCATACGAGCTGATCTTACAGCCCACAGAGCTAATTTTGCTACCTTACACGCGGATGTTGCGACCATGTTTTAAGATCTATCTAGAGATATCCGTGGAGCCCGACCTGTCCGTCCTATCTCATCCTCCTGAGTTCCCAGTTCCTTCTATCTCATGATCCCTCTCTACTATTGATACTTTATTTTTGTCACTGTACAGTACTATTATTTTTACAGCCGGTCTGTCGGCTTTGATATTTCTGTTGTACCTGCACTTTATCTGTTTTATATATATCTGTTTTTGCTATGGATGTCATATATTATATTCTCATATCGGTATGTTTGACTCCATCAGGTGCATCACAGTGACTTCAGTGAGAGATTGCTACCCGATTTTCAGGACCACCCTTATACCTCTCTCATTTCTTTATTAGTTTATCCCACTTACACTTGCATGTCCACTGTGCACTAATTATCCCATTTTGTTATCTGATGAGTTTATCCAAGTGCTAATTTTCAGGACCACAGTTCATCCCAAGTTTGGGGGGGCCATGCCACCCACTTTGGATACTTCAGTCCCGATCATTCTTGCTTAGTTGCACTGGTATACTCTTTCCTTTATTCTCTTACACATTGAGGACATTGTGCCATTTAAGTTTGGGGGGAATGGTGCTTTGCAGTGTTAGTTTTAAATTCAAAATTTTGAGCATGACTTGTGTATTTGAGGGATATTTCTATAATTGGTCCATATCTAGCTATGATTTTGATCTTTTGAGGACTATATTGCTTAAAATTTAAAAATTGCTTGACTTGAGAGTCCAATACTCCTTGTATGCCTTATGGATGCCATTTAGGAGTAAATTTTTCGAATGATTGATATCTTGCTTGCATTTGTGGTCCACATCATCTTGATTTTGTGATTGTTTTGAGATTCACTCTAGGATTCTACACTAGCACAGGCGCACACTAGCATTCATTTGTGGGGTACATGTTTTGTTAATTATTGAATTGGTTATATCCTAATTGAGCTAGTAATGTATTGAAAGCTTTCAATCTTGATAAAGGTGGATAACAACCCCTTTTCACTAAGTAGTCGGGATTCTAGCCTCATCAAGCACTGAACTTCTCGCGCCGAAAGGTGGAGGGCCCAAACTCTAGGTTAATAATTAAAAAAGAAAAAAAACTTACAAAAGCAATAAAAAGTGAGACTTCTCCCAAAATGTGAGAAGTGGGAAATGATTAGATGGTTATTGTCTTGATTTGTAGCCTAGTTGATTTGAGCTTGTAAGTCCGTAGGGGTATTTGAATGCCTAATGCCCTAAAGCCGTCTGGTTTGGGAGTCATTGACCTAATGCTCGACCTTCATGAATCGCAAGAAAGCTTAATAGATCAACACATTGCACCATGCTTCCATCTTTGATCTTATAAAATAAATAAAAAAATCGAGTGAAAAGAATAAGCGCACCTAGATGAATAAAGTTTTAATAAAAGGTCCACTTTTTGTCTTGATGATCGGTACTAGATTTGTGTGCTAGTTTGAGCGTCAGGATGTGATTAATTCTTTAGTTGGCTAAGATAGCAACACATTTGATGCTAGTCCACTCAAAAAGGATTCTAGAGCTGTTTTGATTTGCATGATCATTTTCTTGACGTGTGGAGGACCATACTTGCTTGCTTGATGTTGAGATTTTTGGAGATTGCTTAGAAATGTTTGAAAAATTGCATACTTGAGGTAGTTTTCTCCCAATGCTTGTTTGCAATATTGGTGCCTCTTTTGAAAGAATGAGCTTAATGTTTGTGGGTATCATTTCTGGAAACCCTCACGAGACTTCACTCGTCCACTAAGGGTAACCTAGGGGTTTAAAAGGCTTGTTGCATATGCTAAGTGCAATCATGTTTCCTACGAAAGTGGCGTTATCCATTTATTGTTTTCTAGATTCTTACTTGTATAGTTGTTCATTTCATTCCTTTACTTTCTAGTTCATTGCTAGGGACTAGCAATATTTAAGTTTGGGGGTGTGATGAGCGCTGAAAAGTGCGTATTTAAACCCCTTAAGCTTAGGCATTCTTGTACCTTTATCGATCTTACTTTACCATTTTAGATTGATTTTGTATTATTTCCATTTTCAGGCACTTATCCCGAAAATAAGCTAACTCAGCCAAATAAGAGCTTAATTGAAGCAATTCTGGAATTAAACAAAGAAAGGAGCAAAGTGGAGAAAGAAAGAAGCAAATGAAGCCAAAGGTGGGAAGCAGCAAAGTTCGATCGATCCAACTCCAAGGTTCGATCGATCGAACACTGATCGATCTTAGTACTTCATGATAGATCCAAGCCTTAACCCAAAGCAAAAAGTCCAAAGTTCGATCGATCGAACACCTTTATCCTTATTCAAATGATTGATCTTATCCATAGCTGTACCACCCTACCAACCACTTTTGTCCTTTTCCCAAAAATATCTCTCAAAATATCTCAAATTTGTCTTTTCCCAAAAAGCTGAACCAGTTGGATCGATCCAGCCTCAGTTCGATGGATCTCAGCAAGTTCGATCGATCTAAGTCCAAGGTTCGATCAATCGAACTTCCTCCAGTGCAAAAAAGTTAAAAAGCCAGCTTGCTCAATCCATCCTCTATCTAATCATTAGAGAATATTCTTTGCACGACCCTAGCTCATTTGGTGTGTCACTTGACCTACCTATAAAAGGAATATGATGCACTTTTTGAGAAAAAAGAGACTTAGCATTTGGTAGATACAATTTTAGAGGCTATTCTTAGTGTAGAAGAAAAGAGGAGGAAGCTAGAGACACCATTGGAGTTCTTTATCAACAAGGAGCAAATTTCAACCATGATAAGTATTTCCCTCCAATTTACAGAAAGGAGAAACAATGGGAGTTTATTCTCTTAAAACATGATAGAATGTCTGTATTTGATTATGAAGCTGGGTTTACAGCTTTATCGAGGTTTACACCTAAGTTTGTACAGAATGAAGAAGACAAATGTACGAAGCTCCAAGATGGGTTAGAGGCGACTATTAAGTCCAGAGTTTCAGTTTTTAAGGAAATAAATTACAATAGACTGGTGAATAAAGCCATAATTACCAAAAGGGATGTGAAAGAATTGCAAGAAAGAAGCGAATGCTACAAAAGAAATAGATCTGAACCATCATAATCAAGAGGAGGTGAAGGAATTTCAAGTTAGGGAGGTCAAAAGTCGCGGTATGGAAAGGGAAGGAGTAGTGAATCTTAAGGGTAGATAGCAGGTATTGGAAGAGGTCAAGGGTTTTCTAAACAACAATCTGTACAACAAGGTAGCTTTGGAAGACGTGGTACTAGCAGGGGGTGTTTTCAGTGTGGAAGAGAAGGTCACCAGTAGAAGGATTATCCTGTGTTGAAAGCAGAAGAGTGTTATCATTGCCATCAGCCAGGTTATCGGAAGAGAGACTGTCCTATGTTGATAGGAGTGACCTCAATGGGTAGTGTTGCTGGTTCTGGTAGAGGTTTTGCATAGGGAAGTTCGTTAAAAGGAGGTAGAGGTGCTACAAATGGTACACAAGCTCAGGGGAGAGTATTTGCTATGACACTTCAGGATGCTCAAGCAACACCAGAAGTGGTGACAGGTACACTTCCTATTTTGGGTAGAAATGTTATTGTGTTTATTGATCCTGGCTCAACACATTCATTTGTTGCATCATCTATTGCTATGCATTTGGGTAGACCACTTTCATCACTAAATAGTAAATTATTTATTTCTACACCAATAGGGGAAGTGGTAGTGGTTGCAAATGAATATCGAGATTGTGTATTATAATTGGGAGATAGATAATTAAAAGTGAATTTGATACCGTTGAGCAAACCAGACTTCGATATCATTTTGGGTATGAATTGGTTATCTGCGTATCATGCTTCAATAGATTGTTTCTGGAAAGAAGTTGCATTTCAGATTCCAGGGGAGCCAGAGTTCAGATTTATTGGGGAAAGAAATGTTATTCCAAACTGTCTCATTTCAGCTATACAAACTAGAAAGTTGTTAAAGAAAGGTTTTCAAGGTTACTTGGCTTATGTGGTTGATGTTAAAAATAAAGATATGAAACTAGAAGATGTACCAGTGGTAAGGGAATTCACAGATGTGTTTCCAGAAGAATTGTCGGGGTTGCCAATGGATAGAGAGGTAGATTTTACCATTGAATTGGTACCGGGAACAAGTCCAATTTTTATTGCTCTAGCACTAGCAGAATTGAAAGAGTTGAAAATACAATTGCAAGATCTACTGGATAAGGGCTTTATTCGACCTAGTATTTCACCGTGGGTTGCATTGGTGTTATTTGTTAAGAAGAAGGATGGTACTATGCGGTTGTGTATTGACTACAGACAGTTAAAAAAAGTAACCATCAGAAACAAGTATCCATTACCACGAATTGATGATCTATTTGATCAGTTGCAAGGGGCAAAGGTGTTTTATAAGATTAACTTGAGGTCAGGATATCACCAGTTGAAAGTAAAGGATAGTGATATTTTTAAAACTGTTTTCCGAACTTGGTATGGCCATTATGAGTTTTTGGTAATGCCTTTTGGGTTGACCAATGCTCCAGCAGTGTTTATGGATTTAATGAATCGAGTATTTCGTCCATATGATGACTCTTTTGTTATTGTCTTCATCAATGATATTTTGATATATTCTCGGAGTGTCGATGAACATAAAAAAATATTTAAGAATTGTGCTATAGATTTTACTAGAGAAACAACTTTTTGCTAAGTTCAGCAAATGTGAGTTTTGGCTTGATAAAGTTGTATTTTTAGAGCATGTGGTATCTGGGGATGGTATTTATGTTGACCCGTCAAAAGTGAAAGCAGTGGTGAAATGGGAAAGGCCAACTAATGTGACAGAAGTCAAAAGTTTTCTGGGATTAGCAGGTTATTACAGGAGGTTCGTTCCTAGTATTGCATTGCCATTAGCGAAGTTGACCCGAAAGGAATAAAGTTTGTATAGAGTGAGGAATGCCAAAGAAGTTTTGAAGAATTGAAGAAAAAGTTAACGTCATCCCCAGTGTTAACTATTCTGTGTGGTGGTGAAGGTTTTGTGATTTATACTGATGTTTCACATCAGGGTATAGGATGTGTTTTGATATAGAATAGAAAGGTAATTGGATATGCTTCTAGACAATTGAAGAATCATGAATTGAATTATCCTACACATGACTTGGAGTTAGCTGTTATTATTTTTACTTTGAAGTTATGGAGGCGTTATCTGTATGGTGAGATTTGCGAAATATTCACTGATCATCAGAGTTTGAAGTATTTATTTATACAGAAGGATTTAAATTTGAGACAGAGGCATTAGATGGAGTTAATCAAAGATTATGATTGTAATATTCACCATCATCCTAGAAAAGCCAATCTAGTAACAGATATTTTGAGTAGGAAGTCTTTAGGGAGACTATCTTGTGTGCAGTGTGCACGGGTGGCAAATATTATGGAGTTGAGATTGATGGGAGTTGAATTGACAATTACTAATAAAGGAACATTCTTTGCACATGTTACGGTGAGACCTTTGTTGCTTGAATGAATTAAGGAGTTGCAAAATCATGATGTATTCTTGGATAAAAAAAGAAAGGAAGCTCAAGAAGGTATGCAAACTGAATTTACAATTGAGGATGATGGGACTTTATATTTTAAAAGTTGGATTTGTGTTCCCAGTGATATTTCTTTGAAGAAAGATATTTTAGATGAAGCCCACAGTTCTATATATGTTATGCATCTGGGTAATACTAAAATGTACAGGGATTTGAAGGAATATTATTGGTGGAACAATATGAAGCGTGAAATTGCAGAATTTGTAACAAAGTGTTTGGTATGTCAATGAGTGAAACCTAAACATCAAAAACCAACGGGGTTATTGCAATCGTTACTAGTTCCATAGTGGAAATGGGAGCATGTAACAATGGATTTTTTGACGGGACTTCCAAGATCAAAACGGGGACATGACTCCATTTGGGTGATAGTTGATAGATTAACAAAATCAGCTCATTTTTTTGGCCGTAAAAACTATTTATTCGACAAAGGAATATGCTCGTTTATATGTTAATGAGATCATATGTTTACTTGCGTTCCAGTTTCTATTGTGTGTGATAGGGATCCGAAGTTCACTTCTAGTTTTTGGTGTAGTTTGCATGAAGCCATGAAAACTTCTTTGAAGTTCAGTACAACTTTTCACCCGCAGATAGATGGGTAGTCAGAACGAACTATTCAATTTTGGAAGATATGTTGAGAGCTTATGTGCTGGATTTCAAAAGTAGTTAGGATGATTATTTACTGTTGATTGAAGATGCTTATAACAATAGTTGTTAGTTTACTATTGGGATGGCACCATATGAAGCATTGTATGGAAGAAAATGTAAAACTCCATTGTATTGGGGTGAAGTGGGTGAAAAAAATTTATTGGGTCTAGAATTGATTGAAATTACAATAGAAAAAGTAAAGGTAATTCAGCAGCATATGAAAGTAGCACAGGATAGACAAAAAAGTTATGTGGATGTGCGAAAAAGAAGGGATTTGGAGTTTGAAGTTGGTGATTTTGTTTTTCTTCGTATTTCTCCTTGGAAGGGTATTATGAGATTTGGAAAGAAGGGTAAATTAGTCCCAGGTACATTGGACCTTACAAAATTCTGGAACGGATAGGAGCAGTGGCGTACCGGTTGGAATTACTAGAAGAATTATCAAGATTACATGACGTTTTCCATGTGTCTATGCTTTGGAAGTATATGTCAGATCCATTTCAAAGTTTAGTTGTGGAACTAGTAGAGTTGAAGGAAGATTTAACTTATGTAGAGGAACTGATACAGGTTTTGGATCACCGAGAACAAGTGTTCCGAAATAAAACTATACCACTAGTAAAAGTGTTATGGAAGAGTCATACAGTGGAAGAAGCAACTTGGGAAAGTGAAGAAGCTATGAGGGTGCGATATCCTCACTTATTCGGTATGTTTCATGCATTTTAATTTCGAGGACGAAATTTTTTTTAAAAGGGATAGATTGTCATATCCTGAATTTTATTAGCTCTTTAATTGTTATTATGAGCTTGTTAATATTTGTTTGAGCTTAAGTACTTATATTTAATTGCGTTGTAAAACAAAATAAGAAATTGCATTTTTATAAACAATTAATTTCAAGTACGAGAATTGTTCACAAATGCATGGTACGTGGTACCTAGAAGTGTTTGCACATGTTTATTATATATTCATGGGTATGGTTGTTGGGATTTATATGCCCTGACATAGCAAATTCTTATCTGAATTATAGTGACATATGTTCCTGACGTTTCTGAAATATTTATCCTTTAAACAATTGGTGAATTCAATGTATTATGTTTTGATTCATTATAGAATTGATAGTGTCCACTTGATTACAAGAGATATTTATATATGTATATGATGGCGATCAATACATGAATATAAATAGTAATCATAAATTGTTCATAGTCGGTAATTATGGATGGACTCATAATTAATTAAGACTTGAACTAGATCCGTGTTAGGTTGAGATATATTGTGAGAGCCGTCATATGCAATTGCTCTCTATCACTGTCATGGCATTTGACTCTTAAGTATGAGAAAAGTATAAACTCTTTTATTAATTAATAATTACTTTGATTTGTTTACCGGATGCTTCAGGATCCTTAGACCGACACTTTAGGTAGTTATGTAATTAATAGTTAGAGAGTTATATTTTCAATATTTGCATCATTGTTACTTGTATTTATTTTGTATTGATTATGGTTAATCACAAAGTAAATTCGAAGGCCTTCGTGTGTTTTTAGACAAAATGATTTATTATATATTTATTTATTTAAATTATTATTTTTGTCAAACAAATGTTTTATTATGATCAAGCTAGATATAATCAATGGTACCAAAATACATATATTAATTAAGTAGTCGGATTGATAGTTTTATTTATCCGATAACTAATTATGCATAGAGGGGTCAAAGTGCAACATTGACTTAGAGGTTATTTATTATTTAATTGGAGTTCAATTAATTTCTTTTAGTGGAGCAGAAATTAATTTATGAATTAATTGAATTAGGTCCATGGACCGGGCCAATTATTAATTCATTGTAGCCAATAAAAATAATAAGCCCAAACGATTCTCACTCATAACCCAACTTGATATTGGAATCCTATTAGATTTGAGACACGTGAATTAGAGATTGAGAATGATTTATTGTTTCCTTTTCCTTATCTTTATGTTGCTTATATATATACATGGTCTATGTATATTTTAGGTGTAATTTTAGTAGAAGGAAAAAGGAATATATTTTCTCTCTCTAGAAAATTAGGGTTAATGTTCTCATCTAATGGAGGCTCCCATAAGCCTAGTTTTCCAAGGTCATTCATGGAGGCTTGTGAGTGATTCCTAAAGGCAAAACAATTACCAAGAAGATGGAGATCCAAGGAGAAGGCATCTTGCTAAGGGATCTACAATAAGTGAGAACATTCACTTTAGAAGAAAGATTTAAAAGTTTACTCAGACCTTTGATATAAGTATTCAATCTGTTAATTGAATGATACATCATATTTTATTTTTGCATAAAACTTATCTCTATGTGATGAATAAAGATCTGTGACTTAAAATCCCTTGAAAAGTTTCTAAAACTTGCACATTTCCTAACAGTGGTATCAGAGTAAGGTTTGATTTATTACTAGAGATCATATTTTTATCAAAATTCATCATTCATGGATCCAATTTTGATATGCATATATTTATTTATTGATATATGTTGATGTATGAATTAATATATTGATATATATTGATACATGATGATGTATGTATAATTGTGAATGGATGATGATGTGTGTTTGGGTCATAGATAAAGCTTATAGGTTAGTTAAATGTAATTTTATCTTTGGATGAATGTAATTAAGGCTTTGATTTAGCCGTTTGAAAGTTCAATGATGTAATTTATTTTTTTCCATTGTATTTCAAATTGTAAATATTTTTAAAGCCATGTAATTTTCATCATGTAATAATAAACTTCACCAACCGAATAAGTTATTGGCGTATTTGTTATTTGATTTTTCATGCAGTGGTTAAGGGACCCACATATTGTTATGGAAGCGCTCACCTAATAGCAAATGAATCCCAACAATAGTAATAATGAACTCCTCGATCAGGATAAGTTATTGACGTATTGATTGTGTGATTTATTATGCTACGGAGTTGAGGGACCCGCATTAATTAAAAGGGAATGTTCACCAATAGTGATAATGAAATTTTATTCTATTGAGACTTATTATACTATGTGGTTGACAAACTCATTTTAATTGTAAATATGCATGATAGTATTAATAATTCACCTTGCATATTGTATGAATGTATTTATATTCAGATATTATGTCTAATCCATTTTATCTGCTTGCTTACATATTCAATGTATTTGGACCTCATTTATATTGACTGGAAAAGGAATTTAGATATTTTATTCACAACGTAATGGTACAAATTGTATTTAATACTCCTATATCTAATTTTTTTTACTTTAAGATACTCAATGAGATGTTTTAATGAGATTAGATAGAGTGTATGCCTAAGTACTATGTCTGACTTGAACACCATCAATATAGCCTAAAGAACTCCAGTATGAGATCGAATTTTGGAAAATGATTGTTTATTATTTAAAAATTAAACTGGAGGTTAATAGGGCTGACTTGGATGGTAAGTTTCAAGTTGACATGATTATTGCCTTGTTACCAAACTCGTTTGACTCTTTTAGAGTGAACTAAATAAGGAACTAGTTTGAGTTCACACTCGCTAATATTCTTATAGAATTGGTAACAGATGAAGGGATAATCAAAAGTATGGGCGTTCCTATCAATCTAACTTAGTCTATATCATCTTCTTCTAGGCCCAAGTGGAAGGGCAAAGCAAAGAAGAAGGATGATAATAAGACTAGGCTAGCACAAAACATAGGTATCCAAAAGGTTAAAGGGAATAAGGCAGTGTATGTTAAGGGCGAAGGAAACTGTTTCTTTTGCCACTAACTAAGACATTGAAGGGCGAACTGTCTAAGCAATGACATGGCATAGGAAAATGTATATTTAATCATGCGCCATGTTATGTGGTTGTATCTATTAATTCCTGATGGATAGATTCTGGAGCCACTAAACATGTTTGCAATTCGTTGCAAGGATTTCAAGAATCCAGAAGCCTCGATGATATGGATATATATTTGTACTTGACCTGATGTCAAACTTGTAGCTAAGTCAGTGGGAATATTACATCTGAAATAAGAGAGTATGAGGATATTAGTATTAGAAAACTATCTTTATGCACAGATGTTAGACGCAATCTCATTCTTGTTTCACTTTTGGTTTATAAAAACTGTGTTGTTATTTTGTAAAACTACTTTTATAAAATTGAATAGATGTGCGATTGCTTATGGTGCATTGAAAGATGGTTGATATACTATAACTACAAGCTCTTTATATTTGCAGGATTTAGAAACTAATGTTACATCTTCTAGATTGAATGTTAACAGAAAATTTGTTATTCCAGACTCATTGTATTTTTAATGTCTATTTTTGGGTTGTAATCAGTCAAAATGAGATTCAAAAATTGGTCAAAGAAGGTTTATAACCTAGTGAGGCAGGGGAGCCTAAACCAACTTGTGAATCCTGTATTGAATGATAGATAACCCTAAGGGCTTAATCGGCCAAATGAAATAGACATAAATAACAATTGGAGTCGGTACACACAGACACGTGTGGTCTTATGAACATCCAAGCAAGATTACTCACGTTTTGGATAAATTTATTTGATGTGACACGAGTCTTAAACTTTTGGTATATTCTGAAAGTGTCAAGACTGATGTGGAGCGCAGATTAGGTAAACTTATCAAAACAATTCGATCTGATTGTGGATATGAGTATTTCTTGGGATAGTGCAAAGACTATATAGTCAATGAGGGTGCTGTGTACTAGTTTTCCGCAATTAATACTCAGTGAATTGAGGTGTCAAATAGGAATAACAGAATTCCGCTTAACATGGTTCGATCTATGATCAGTTATGCTACATTATCTCTTTCATTTTAGAGTTTAGCCTTCACAATATCAATGCACATTATGAACTGCATTCCATCTTTTAGTCTATCTCAAGGAAACCGTTTGAGCTGTGTTTTTGACTAAATCTTAGTTTAAATTACATGCATATATGGGGTAGTCTTGCACATGTGCCCTTGATATGGACAAGTAAGTTGGAAGTAGATCATATGCATAATAAATTTGATAGCTACTCTAAAGGCACTATGATGGATTATTTTATGATCTCAATAATAAAAGTTGATTATTTACACTCACTATTTATCTATAGGAGGATCATATTATGAATTACATACATAGTAGCATAATGTTAAAGAATATGGTATGAGTACCAGATGTACCACATGTGAACACACTTATTATAGAGAATGAGAATAATAAATGAATTCCCTATTGATGCGTTAGCATCATCTAATACACAGATTCCTGCATCGGTACATTATAGTAGTGGGAGGATTATCATCCAATCTGACAGAGTCATGTTTTTAGGTGAGATCGTTATAGATATCCCTGTTAAATATGAGTTGGACCCAGTAATCTACACGGAAGCGTGAACCGATATGGATACAGATCGTTTTGAGGAGTTGCTATAAAATCAGAGTTGGAATCTATGTATTCTAATAAAATCTGAGATCTTATAGAACTTTCTAGTAGGGTGATACCTATGGAAGGCAAGTTAATCTACAAAAGGATACCAGAAAATTTCTTAGTAATTAAATCATGAGTGTATAAGGGAATGTCATTATTTTTCCTAATTCTATATATTGATAACATC
Source organism: Cornus florida (assembly GCF_030987335.1). Classification (NCBI taxonomy): domain Eukaryota; kingdom Viridiplantae; phylum Streptophyta; class Magnoliopsida; order Cornales; family Cornaceae; genus Cornus; species Cornus florida. The sequence continues at coordinate 22,121,394 of NW_026775576.1, forward strand.
CTACTCATTTCTAATGACGTGGAAGTATTATCATCAATAAACAGGTAGTTGTTCAATTACTTTTAAATGGAGGATCTTCAAGATGTAAGCTATATTCCTAGGATCAAGCTTTTGCAAGATCAGGTTAAAAGGAAAATAGGCTTATCTTAATAATCCTACGTTGATAAAGTTTTGATCAGGTTTGGTATGCATAACTCAAAGAATGAGTTCTTACTTTATTGATATGGATTGCTCTCTCTAGTAAATAGTTTTCCAAGACTAGCAGAGGAGATTGAGTAAATGAGACTGGAACTATATGTTTTGGCATATGGGAGTCTCATATATGCCATGGTCTATACCAAACAAGACATCCGCTACATTATAGGGATAGTCAGAAGATAGTAGTCCAATCCTGGACTTGATAACTGGTCTGTTGTGAAAAATATCATTAAGTACCTCAGGAAAACCAATGATTGATAGTTCTGATTTCAAATTAGTTATATAAGGCCCATGCCTTAGTGTATGTTCTCTAAATGGAAGGGAAATCAGTTAGTAAATTGATAAGCAGATTTCAACTACTGACTCAAACCTGCAGCGGAAGTACATTGCAGCCTTAAAGGCGGCAAAGGGAAGCCTTTTGGTTTGATCTCATTGATTTAGAGGTTGTGAAGCATACTAGACTGTCTATTGAGCTATATTGTGACAATAGTGCAAAAGTAGTCCAACAAATGATCCAAGGTTCCATATAGGAACAAGGTACACTAAGAGGAAGTATCATGTTCTACATAATATTGTCCGGTAAGAAAATATATTCGTGGTTAGAACATTGCATTGGAACACAACTTTGTTGATCCATTAACAAAGGTGTCATTGATCAATAATTTTGATCATCATCTGGATGACATTGGAGTTAGATGCAATTTCAATTGGCTATGAGGGCAAGTGGGAGCTATTGGGATTTATATACCCTGGCATAGCAAATTCTTATCTGGATTATAGTGACATATTTTCCTGACGTTTCTGAAATATTTATGCTTTATACAATTGGTGAATTCAATGTATTATGTTTCGATTCATTATAGAATTGATAGTGTCCACTTGATCACAAAAGATATTTATATATGTATGTGATGGCGATCAATACATGAATATAAATAGTAATCATAAATTGTTCATAGTCGGTAATTATGGATGGACTTATAATTAATTAAGACTTGAATTGGATCCATGTTAGGTTGAGATATATTGTGAGAGTCGTCATATGCAATTGCTCCCTATCACTGTCATGATTTTAGAGTTTAGCATTTGACTCTTAAGTATGAGAAAATTATAAACTCTTTTATTAATTAATAATTACTCTGATTTGTTCGGCGAATGCTTCAGGATCCTTAGACCGACACTTTGGGTAGTTATGTAATTAATAGTTAGAGAGTTATATTTTTAATATATGCATTATTGCTACTTGTATTTATTTTGTATTGATTATGGTTGATCACAAAGTAAATTCGAAGGCCTTCGTGTGTTTTTAAACAAAATGATTTATTATATATTTATTTATTTAAATTATTATTTATGTCAAACAAATGTTTTATTATGATCGAGCTAGATATAATCAATGGTACCAAAATAAATATATTAATTAAGTAGTCGGATTAATGGCTTTATTTATTCGATAACCAATTATGCATAGAGGGGTCAAAGTGCAACATTGACTTAGAGGTTATTTATTATTTAATTGGAGTTTAATTAATTTCTTTTAGTAGAGTAGAAATTAATTTATGAATTAATTGAATTGGGTCCATGGACCGGGCCAATTATTAATTCATTGTAGCCAATAAAAATAATAAGCCCAAACGATTCTAACTCATAGCCCAACTTGATATTGGAATCCTATTAGATTTGAGACACGTGAATTAGAGATTGAGAAGAATTTATTGTTTCATTTTCCTTATCTTTATGTTGCCTATATATATACATGGTTTATGTCTATTTTAGGTGTAATTTTTAGTAGAAGAAAAAAAGGAATATATTTTCTCTCTCTAGAAAATTAGGGTTAATGTTCTCATCTAATGGAGGCTCCTATAAGCCTAGTTTTCCAAGGTCATTCATGGAGGCTTATGAGTGATTCATAAAGGCAAAACAATTACCAAGAAGATGGAGATCCAAGGAGAAGGCATCTTGCTAAGAGATCTACAATAAGTGAGAACATTCACTTTAGAAGAAAGATTTAAAAATTTACTCAAACCTTTAATGTAAGTATTCAATCTGTTAATTGAATGATACATCATATTTTATTTTTGCATAAAACTTGTCTCTATGTGATGAATCAAGATCTGTGATTTAAAATCCTCAAAAAGTTTCTAAAACTTGCACGTTTCCTAACAATGGTATCAAATACAAATTATTGAAGTGGTGGCAGCTAATGGGAAGAAAAGAAATATATATATATATATATATATATATATATATATAATTATAATAAATGAAGAGGGTGTATATATTGAAGTACATGTGTGATGTCATGGATGTGTTTGTGCTAGAAGTATATGCTAGCGGCCCATTCTTATAGATAAAATTATATTAGTTCAAAGCTTACTCTACAAGCTTTAAAGTTGGTAAGGTAAATTGGTAGCCCAATTGAGAACCATGCCTATGTATATATATCCTTAAGTATGGCGTGGGTAAAAGCTTAATTAGAAAAGTGTTCTAACTGCTAGTGTACATATATATCCAAGACTACTCACTCAATCACACACACATGGTCAATATTCATGTATAGATATATATTTATGTGGAGGTTTGCCGTTAGGCCGTTGGAATCATCCTACTTATCTATGTGGGTTGATTAAAATAAAATAAAAAGGAAGCCATTATTTTATTTTTTAGGTGTTGCCAGCACAAACCATCAATGCCTATACACTCAACATGTCACAAAGTGCCTTTAAGGAGCCTTTTAAACTGAACTAGGAAGGGAGTGTTTAAGGGGGAAAAAAAAAAAATAGAGAGAGAGAGAATGAAGGGACCGAAAAATTCTCTCTAGAATTTCTACTAGCCAATACTACAGGTAAGGAGACGGAAAGGACCACATCAACAGTACCAAAGGAAAAATAAATAATTTGAAAACTGGTCAAGGTGAATGTATTCACTGGGAGTTTTACACTTGAATGTATTAATTGAAGTATTGAAGATGTGTGTATGAAATCAAGATGCTTATATGACTGGATTATATTGTATAAGATCCATATTCTGGCCTAAAAGGAGAGTAATATATTATATAAGGTTCATACTCTGGCATGGAAGGAGAGTAATATATTATATAAGGTTCATACTCTGGCATGGAAGGAGAGTAGTATATTAAATAAGGTCCATACTCTGCTAAAAATGATAGTACTATTGTGATACCCCTTGGTTCTAGAGCCACGGGTGATCAAGTCCGAGCACAGATCTGAGGGATACCAAACAATTAAGTATATAAACAAGCATGAGTACAAAAGAATTAAAGAATAAATAATTAAATAAGCTGAAAGAAATCTAAATAATAATCATTAATATTTATATAATCTAATATTGCCAAAACCTCCAATATTATTACAACTCGGGAATCCATTTAGTGAACCCCTAATAATATCCCAACTAGAAAATGAATAACTGAGCTAAAAAGGAAAACCAAAACTAAAACATAAGTAATAGTCCTACGTAGTTGGAGGAGTGAGTAACTGTCTCTGCTCAGCATGATCAAGCTCTAAGACTGGAACTGTCGAACACCTGAGAAAAATAATAGTGGGTCAGGCCCACGAAAAAGTTCTACTCTGCTACAATCCAAACAGAAACCCGATACGCAGATACATCCTAGACAACTCAGCAATAACTAAATAGTCCATAAATATATATATCCACACTAAGGGACTCTCATTGGACTACAAGGCAGTCTCAACCTGACTAGTAGGCAACATGCAAAACGCACCTGAAGTGGCCGTGAGTACCTAGACCTAACAGGGTACACCTCTACCATCACAGCCAGCTATGCATCCCACTGCATATACGCTCCCTAACCATCGATCTTAATACTCAAGCTCATATCGCGGTACCATAATCATATATATATAAATCTATCTAAAACTAAAGTAATGTCATTCAACTATTTGTTGACCTGACATGAATATAAGTAAGACTTAACTTTTATAGTTAATCCATTCCCTTATTCTAGAATAGGTAGGACTTAGTATTTTGAACTAATACATCCCTAATATACCACTGTCCAATACTGGTGAATATAATCCATAAAACAATCCAATAATTGATGACATAATTATGTAATACAATCATCAGTTACATCCAGAGATAAGCATAATAACAGTCAGACAATTAACTGAATTTATTACTACTAATACATAATAAACATTATATAATATCCATGAAATTTCTTAGAACAATTTCAACCATGAATTAATCATTAAATCAACATGCAAATTAAACTGTAATTTCATATTGATTACTTCCATCACATAAAGGTATAGATTTAAGCATTCTGGGATTTTTACAATGTTAAGTGTAGCCATTTAAAACCCCACAACAGTCTAAGTCACTTCAGAAGACCCCAAATACCCAAATCAGTAGCCAGAACCCATTCTCGTAGGGTTTCCAGCAAGGGAGCCGGCTCCCCCCTATGGGAGCTATCTCTTAACATCATGGAGCCAGCTCTCTCTTCTGAGAGCCGTACGAATTTCTTTTGGTAGCCGACTCTCACCCCTTTGGAGTCGGCTCTCACCCCTGTTCTACATTATCTTCCTCATCTCCGACGAGTTCCAATCCCTCTGTTCTCCATTGTTGATGGTTCTAAGAATCTGAACTATATCCCGCATCATTCCAAATAATTTTATACAGTTGATATGTATCTCAAACATAGATTAAATCAAGCTTGCATATAATAAAATTTAGAATAATCAAGAACACATAAACAACACATAAGAATAGTTTTAAATAAATTTAAGCATGCAAACATTGTTAATTTAATCTCTAATTAATCTTGGAATTAACCTAGGCATGCACATAACACAAGTCTAAGGAAAGAGTAAGATATAGAACTTGCCTTTGAGATTTCGAATTAAAATCTCAACGTCGTCTTCCTAGATTTTTCGGCGACTTTTGATTATCGTCAAACCTCCTACTGCTTTGGTTCTAACCCACAAGCAGACCCCGTTCCTTTTTCCCTTGGTTCTCTCTTCTCTCCTCACAGTTCTCTCTCTCAACTCTCTGTTCTTCCTCTCTGCCTCCACTGTTTAGTGAATAGGGTTCTAAAACCCTTGGTAGACATATAACAATATATATATAGGCTTCTATGAAAAACCTAATTCTAATTACTTAAGGGAAAGGAAAAGAAAAATAAAATAAATACCTAATATATATATCGGCATCCTACTCAAATATGATATCATATATATATATATAAACCATTAATTATATAATATATAGTATATACTGAAAAACACTAATACTGTAACTATTAATTATAATTAATAATTAACAAAACTTATATACATATATACCCATATACATATGTACTACAATCCGTGGGTAGTAACCGTACCCATTTAAATCTTCTATCCAAGTAGTCCATGAGACCCAAATGATTGGTCCCTTACTACTCTCCAAGCCCAACTCTTAAAAGAAATAAAATATAAACTAAATCTTTAAACTCTAACAATTAAACTACACATAATACACGTCATCAAATAACAGATAATTCAATTAAAACATTTAAATTCAAATAAATCAACAAATTACATTTAACCACTTAATTAAAATAAACATATAATCAAATCATCATTAAACAATTAAATAATTCATATCAACAATTAAACAATTAAACAAATACCAAATAATCAAATAATGAATTTAAAATTGCACTAAAACCATAAAATATATACCAAGACTATCTTTTTTAAAATTAGGGGTATTACAACTATACTATATAAGGTTCATACTCTGGCCTAAAAGGAGAGTACTGACGATGCCGCTTGTATACATCAAAATAATGTAGTGAATGTGCAGTTCAAGAAAAGCCTTTTAGGTCAAGTTTAAATTTATAAAAACCACTACCACCACTACTACTAACGTAGCAAGAGTGAGTAGGGATCATCCCAAAGGATTATACATGTTGGAATTTAACTTCAACTCTAGTGGATCAATCAATTGCAAATGAGGGTTGGGTTGGTTAATTACACTAAAATTCAATTAATTAAAATGCAATTAAAATAAACTAAGTTGAGATAGTGATTTAAGAGATAAGAAGTGAGGTATTGGGGTGCATTGGAATCGCTACCAAGGTTGTTCACCAAACCACACACTTTCAACTAATTGGGAAAAATATTCTTGTAATCTAAATATGACTACTAATTGCAATATTAAGCATGGACCATCAAATTCAATAATATATTGTCTACTTAACCAACAAATAAATTAAGTATAGAATAATCCATCAATTCTAAGCGTGACCCATCAAACTAGTCACAATTTTAACACACACCAATCTAGAGAATCATTGGAATTTGAAATAATAAGCTATGGAATATCAAATCAAGTAAAGATTGTCTAACTACCTACAAGCATGAATTAAATTGTAGAACAACCCATCAAGCATAAGAATAATCCATCAAATTAATTGACAAACTCATTCAATGAATACCAAGTATAGCCATTACTAGATCCGTAATTAATCACACATAGACATGCAACCAACATAGAGAAACTAGTGTAAAAATTAATTCCCAAATAATCACACATAAGACAGCATGTAATCACAAAGATAATCAATAGGAAAAATTAAATCATATGAATCATGTAAGATATAATTCCCAATTTAATCACACATAGACATGTAAACAAACTAGAGAATTAATAAGAAGAATTAAACCATAAAAATAATACAAATATATCAAGATTCATTTTATTCACAAAGCTATAGCACTAATCACAAGATAAATTCCCCAAAAAGTCAAGAGAATGGGTTTAATTTACAAGCTTGGGGTTTATCCAAACCCCAAGGAGAAACCTAGTCAATTATGGAGGAGGTGGGTGTGATCTTAGACCCCTCAAGGGCAATCCCCAAATATGGCTCCATCTTTTTCCTCTTCTTCTTTGTTGAATTTTAGAGAAAGAGTGTGTAGATCTTGAGATGTGTTCTTAGTGCCTCCACTCTTCTCAAACTTTTCTAAAGAGAGAAAATAAAATTACAATGAAATAAAATTGAAGACAAAAAGATATCTTACAAAATGGTTCAATTACCCCTTTATAAAAGGTCCTTGGAGTAGTGAACAAGTCAGAAAATAAGCCCTCAAATATCTAATCCCGCAACTATGTTGTAGGTAGAGTTCGGGCACATGGGAATAAAACAGCTCGCTGCCAGCACATTTTCGATCGATCGAAGAAATCTTCGATCCATCCAAATTTTCAACATTTTTGACCTTTTTTTGGATTTTTCTGAAATCTTCTAGGAACTTTTTTTTGACTCCAAAATGGCTGTGATAGACCATTTTTAGCCTGTTTAAACCTTATTGACCTGAAATAGATAAAAACACAAATAAGTACTACAACGGGAAAATAAAGATAGATGAATGGACTAAAATACCCTCGCTTAGGTGCTAAAATGCGTCACATTTGAGCACTCATCACACCCCCAAACTTAGATATTGCTAGTCCCTAGCAATGAACTACAAGGAAAATAAAGAAATAAATAACTAAGCAACTATGAACTAGAAAGCAATAAAATGATAGCGTCACTTTCGTAGGGAACACAGTTGCATTTAGCGTATGCAACAAGCCTTTTAAACCCCTAGGTTACCCCTAATGGACGAGTGAAGTCTCGTGACGGTTTCCAGAAATGATACCCACAAACATTGAGCTCCTTCTCACTAAAGAGGTACCAACATACAAAACAAGCATTGGGAGAAAACTATCTCAAGTATGCAATTTTTCAACCCTTTTCAAGCAATCTCCCAAAATTTCAACATCAAGCGAACAAATATGGTCCTCTACACATCAAGAAAATGATCATGCAAATTAAAACAACTCTAGAATTCTTCTAAGTGGACCGGCATCAAATATGTTGTTATCTAAGCCAACTAAAGAAATGATCACATCCTTACCCTCAAACTAGCACACAAATCTAGTACCGATCATCAAGACAAAGAATGGACCTTTTATTAAAGCTTTTTTCAACTAGGTGCGCTTATTCTTTTCCCTCGATTTTTTTTTTTTTTTTAACTAACCTAGAGGATCAAAGATGGAAGCATGGTGCAATGTAGTGATCGATCTATTAAGCTTTCTAGCGATCCATGAGGTCGAGCATTAGGTCAATGACTCCCAAACCAGATGGCTTTAAGGCATTAGGTATTTAAACACCCCTAAGGACTTATAAGCTCAAATCAACTAGACTACAAATCAAAACAATTTTCATCTAATCATTTCACACTTCTCAACTTTTGGGAGAAGTCCTCACTTTTTTTATTTGCTTTTGTAACAACTTTTTTTCTTTTTCTTTTTCATTTTTTCTCTCTTTTTTTGTTGGTTCAATTATTAACCTAGAGTTTGGGCCCTCCACCTTTCGGCGCGAGAAATTCAGTGCTTGATTAGGCTAGAATCCCAGTTACTCAATGAAAAAGGTTTGCTATCCACTTTTGTCAAGATAAAAGCTTTTAATACACTACTAGCTCAATTAGGATATAACCAAATTAATAGTCAACAAAGCATGTACCCCACAAATGAATGTTAGTGGGCACCTGTGCTAGTGTAGAATCCTAGAGTGAATCTCAAAATAATCACAAGATCAAGATGATGTGGACCACAAATGCAAACAATATATCAATCTTTTGAAAAATTTACTCCTAAATGGTATCCATAAAGCATACAAGGAGTATTGGACTCTCAAGTCAAGCAATTTTTAAATTCTAAGTATTGTGGCCCTTAACAGATCAAAATCATTGCTATCAAGGATTTCACATCTCAATCATGCAATTAAAACTCCAACTTAAGTAAAATGCAACAAAGTCACCTTACCCCCAAACTTAAACCGCACATGGTCCTCAATGTGCAATGAGAACAATAACAAAAGATGGAAAAAATATATCGTGGTGGAAAATACATAAAACCCGGTAGTGATCCATTGGGAAAGAGTGCACCCCCAGACTTAGAATAATTAACTTACTTGAATAACCACACTAGCAAACTCATATCAAATATCAAATGGGATAAAGATAGCCAAATCAAACATTCTAAGGAAATATAACACAAAAAGAAAGATAAATATGAGATCAAGCCCAATAAAAAATATAAAAGTAGCATGACTACACATATAGGCACGATGGAGATTGTTTTTTTTTTTTTTTTTTGGTAATGAAAAGCAAGTATATACAAAATGCAAGAAAAGCAAATAATAAAATGCATGAACAAAATATAAAAAGAAAAATAAAGAAGGTAAAATGCAATGAAAGAATATGTACAATGTAAAAAATGAAAAGTAAAAAGGATGCACAACAAAATAATGAAAAATAAAAATAAAAACTTTTTCTTTTTTTTTCACTCTTTTTTTTTTTTTTTTAGACATAACAAGTATGTACACACACACAAAAATAAACAAATAAACATGCAAGGAAATAAGGAATGCAATTTTTTTTTTTTTTTTTTTATGAACAATGCTCGATCGATCGAAATTTACTTCAATCGATCGAGCTGGGCCATGATCGATCGAAAATATGAACATTATTGCCTTGGGATCAAAAATTTCCGACGCAATTCCAATCAATCGAAATTATTTTCGATCGATCAGAATAAGCGTTGATCGATCGAGAAAGTCTTCGATCGATTGAACTGCCTAGGCACAAATTGCTGAATTTTGAAAAAAAAATTCAAAGGCACAAATTTTTCTAAGGCCCCAAAATGCATGAATATGGTCTAAAAACCTGATTTTTGACAATGAGGTGCAATGGAACATATCTAGATGCCGCAAGAAGTAAAACAAATAAAAAGAAATGGGAGAGGAATAGAATTGAAAACCCTACGAATACTAGTGTTTAACGTCTCTAGTAAGACGTTGGGTCGAGTCACTAGTCAAAAGTATCAAAGACCGGATATAAAATATCTTTATTAATCCTCTTTTCCATTTTCTCATTTAATACCTCACTTACAACAATGAAATCATCCTCCAAAAGAGTGACTTGAAAAGAAATTGTGAAAGATATAATTTGTTTCCTTTCATCCATGATCTTGAAAATAAAATCAATGATGAGCGGTCTTGCACTTGGCAAGGCAAAGTCTTTCAAAGACTCAATTAGGTTAATAAGAATTGCACTCTCTTCATCCATTTTTTCTTCCTCAATAATCATCATCTTCTCACCTTCCAAGTTAGCTAAGTAGTCCATTAGAGAGTTCACTTCATTTTTGGAGCTTTCAAGGTCAAAACCACAGTTTTTATACATTTCAAAAAGGCATGTCTCAAGAGAGTCATTGGAGATAATAGAAGGAAAGCCCTTTTTAACAAGTTCCTCCTCCTTCTCTCCTATCTCTATAGTGGTCAACATCTCCTCACTTTCTAAAGTATCAAAGGCCGAGATAAAATCATGATCAAAATAAGGAAAGTCCTCATTAATCATGTTGTGCTCTATTCAATTAGCCTATGGTGGACTCATTAACTCCTCAAATTGCTCACTTGCTACTTCTTCTTCTTCACTCTCATCATCCTCATCTATATAAATTCTTGCCATTTTTTCATTTGCCTCTTCCTCCTCCTTTTAACGAGAAAGAGTACTTCCAATTTGCTCAACTTGAGCTTCAAGCTTGGCTAAAATTTGAGAATGTGAAAGGATAAGTTGAGTTTGTGAATTAAGCCCATCAAGTGGAGCTAACACTTTTTCTTGAAACTCGGGTGAATAAGGTGATGGATGTGGTTCTTCAAAAAATGGTGGGGGAGGGTAATAGTCACAAGGAGGATTAAAAGAGTGATCAAGCCCATAATAAAATGATGCATGTTGAACATTAGACTCAATCTCATAAGGATTAAAATATGATGGAGGGGCATAGGTGAAGGGATGTAATTTCCCCCAAAACTTGGATCAAGCATTGGCTCCATTCACATTAAAAATCCAAATACAAGAAAAAAATTTGGCCTCCACACAGACCGATGCTTGGACTTAAAATAAACTAATGAAATTAGCCTCAACAAGGGTTATCACAAGCATGCAAAGAAGTGCACAATTAAAATACAAGAGTTCCAAGAATTGCTCACAAAGGTCTTTAAGCAAGTTCAAATTTTAATGTTAGTTTTAAGCTCCAATGATTGCTTCAAGATCCAATGGTTGCCTTCCTTGTAGTCAAGTACGTAATTGAACAAATAATATAAAGAATGAGAAACAAATATACAATGGAAAGTAAAATAAAACTAGAAGCAATAAAATGAACAGTATTGTCTAGTCTAATTCCAACAAAACCGTTAATCCCCAGCAACAGCGCCAAAATTTGACAAGGCCGCTTGTATATGCCAAAATAATGTAATGAATGTGCGGTTCAAGAAAAGCCTTTTAGGTCAAGTTTAAATTTATAAAAATCACTACCACCACTACTACTAACGTAGCAAGAGTGAGTAGGGATCATCTCAAGGGATTATACGTGTTGGAATTTAACTTTGTCTCTAGTGGATCAATTGATTGCAAATGAGGGTTGGGTTGGTTGATTACACTAAAATTTAATTAATTTAATTAATTAATTAAAATGTAATTAAAATAAACTAAGTTGAGATAGGGATTTAAGAGATAAGAAGTGAGGTCTTGGGGTGCATTGGAATTGCCACCAAGTTTGTTTACCAAACCACACACTTTCAATTAATTGGGGAAAACATTCTTGTAATCTAGATGTGACTACCAATTGCAATATTAAGCATGTACCATCAAATTCAATAATGTATTATCTACTTAACCAACAAATAAACTAAGTGTAGAATAACCTATCAATTCTAAGCATCAACCATCAAGCTAGTCACAATTTTAGCACACATCAATCTAGAGAATCATGGAATTTGAAATAATAAGCCATGGAATATCAAATCAAGTAAAGATTGTCTACTTACCTACAAGCATGAATTAAATTGTAGAACAACCCATCAAGCATAAGAATAATCCATCAAATTAATTGACAAACCCATTCAATGAATACCATGCATAGCTATCACTAGATCCTTAATTAATCACACATAGACATGCAACCAACATAGGGAAACTAGTGCAGAGATTAATTCCCAAATAATCACGCATAAGACAACATGTAATCACAAAGAGAATCAACAGGAAGAATTAAACCATATGAATCATGGAAGACATAATTCCCAATTTAATCACACATAGACATGTAAATAAACTAGAGAATTAATAGAAAGAATTAAACCATCGAAATCATAGAAATATACCAAGATTCATTTTATTCACAAGGCTATAGCACTAATCACAAGATAAATTACCCAAAAAGTCAAGAGAAAGGGTTTAATTTACAAGCTTGAGGTTCATCCAAACCCCAAGGAAAAGCCTAGCCAATCATGGAGGAGGTGGGTGTGATCTTGGAACCCTCAAAGGCAATCCCCAAACATGGCTCCATCTTTTCCTCTTATTCTTTGTTGAATTTTAGAGAGAGAACGTGTAGATCTTGAGATATGTTCTTGGTGCCTCTACTCTTTTCTTTTCTTCTAACCCTAATCTCTAACTTTTCTAGAGAGAAAATAAAATTGCAATGAAATAAAATTGAAGACAAAAGATATCTTACAAAATGGTTCAATTCCCCCTTTATAAAAGGTCCTTGGAGTAGTGAACTAGTCAAAAAATAAGCCCTTAAAATATCTAATCCCGCAACTATGTGGTAGGTAGAGTTCGGGTGCGCGGGAATAAAACAGCTCGCTACCGGCACATTTTTGATTGATCGAAGAAATCTTTGATCGATCGAAACTTCGATCGATCCAAAATATCTTCGATCGATCGAAGAAATCTTCGATCCATCCAAAATTTCAGCATTTTTTACCTTTTTTCGGATTTTTCTGAAATCTTCTAGTAACTTTTGTTTGACTCCGAAAAGGCTGTAATAAACCATTTTTAGCCCGTTTTAACCTTATTAACCTGAAATAGACAAAAACACAAAAAAGTACTAAAACAGGAAAATAAAGATGATGAATGGACTAAAATACTCTCGCTTAGATACTAAAATGCGTCACATTTGAGCACTCATCAAGTACTATATTTTAATGCCTGTAAAGCGGAAGTTATATGTTATAAAGTTTAATTGAAGTTATCAGATAATATTTATTTGTATTACTCTGATGTAGTAGTGTCGCATTCACTAGCCTTTATGCTCACTCCTTCCATATCTATATTTTTTCAGGTACCAAGTTGGGTTGCTACTGCCAGGTCTAGAGTCTTGGGTGTGATTGGGGAAAATGACAATGAAACGTCTTTTTGTATAAGATGTAATTATTGTAGTAGAATTTAATAGTTTAACTTGTAATTAACGGTTTAATTTTGTCGGAACTACATAGTGGGCTTATAGGTTATTTTAAATTGTAAACTGTTAAGCAGAGACTCTGATGTATGATGACGTCATGAATGTATGAGGTTAATGCAAATGGTTAGACACATTCCAATTGTTCAATTTATTAAATATTGTAAATTTTGGGTTGGGTTGTGTCGTATTATGACCGAATGCAACTCACTTAGTGAATGCATGAAACACAAAGCACGAAGATGTACGCAACATACAATCATGTTAAGACAGTTAAACAATGATTTTAAACACTTAAGCACTTAAGCACGTAATCATGTGAATACATCAAAGCATGTCAGCAAGAAATATGAAATGAACCCAAAAAATCCGTCGTCCTAAGGTTTCGAATCTCAAGCTCTGATACCATTTGTGACGGCATGAATTTCAAAGAACTCGGTGCGTCACCGAGTAAATCAAAACTGATCCGATAACGAATCCCAAACTTGGAAGCAAGAAAAAGAGAAGGGGTCTCTAGAGATGGACACCACCTCTAAGACGCCAAAGTAACTTCCCGAGAAGTCACGGGACTCAAAAAAAAAAAAAAAAAAAAAACAAACAAACAAATGCGGAAGCTAGGGTTTAAAAAGGTCAAGTTAATGTACTAGCGGTAAAATGGTCATTTTAAACAAAAATGGATGTTACTATGCATACCATTGGATAGAGGACGAAAAATTAATAAACTTAGACTCAAAATCACTTGATTTGGAGTTAGAACGAAGAAGAAACAATTTTTCGATGTTTTACAAAAATACCAAAGGTGCCCAGTATAATCGATCGTAATTTAGGTACGATCGATCAAAAACTGGACGAATGATGAATAGTGCAAGGTCTCTGTGGAGCGATCGATCGAAATAACTTATGACCGATCGTAAAATATCACGATCAATTGTAATGAGTCTGGCTGTGACCGTGAAGTTTTTAAAAACGCTTGTTTTTCGAAGCAGAAACGGAACTTTTTGGAAAAAGTTTTTGAAGCAACCCCCCTTAACAATAAGTTCTCTAATCAACCATGGTCCAAACCAAATATGAAATGCAATAAAAAATGACAAAAATGCCCCCACAATGAAACTATGTCATAGAGATAAAAACATGATAAAAATTAACATACATTCCATACATCAAAAGAGTTTGTGTAACGACCCGGTCATTTGCCTCCCTTTCCTTTTTCTTGAAATTTTACGAATGAATTTTTTTCGATTAATTTTCTTTTCTGAGCTCTGTTTCGTGTCGCTTAGTGTCATCTCGAGTGCTCAGAATTAGTTTCTGAGACTCTTTCATGTGAATTGACAACTTCCTTTGAGGACCGAGTCATTTTTGCATTTTCACTTTTCGGACACTATGTGTCTTTCGTCCTTTTCCCAGTTTCGTCTTTTTCCCTATTCTGTCTTTTCCCCATTTGTCACATTGTTGGCACAACTTCACTTCTCATGCTCGGAGTTGGTTTTTGACTTCACGTGCCTTCATCTTGAGTGGTTTTCTCGAAATACGTATCTTTACTTTTACAAGAAAGTACTCTGGTTGCTCCCGTTGTCCATAGGGGTATGGATGCAAAGTTCTTTGAAATTATTTTCTTTTCTTGGGGTGTTTTTCGTAAACATCTTTTGAAGATATTTTATTTCAGGGATTTTTAAGAAAATATTTTTGGAAGATATTTTCATTCTAGGGCCATAAGTGCAGTTTTCACTTTTTGGAGGGGCCATTGTGCAATTAATGAAAGTTATTGCAAAATGTCTTGTTTTGAGTCTGGATCCTTGTACGGGATTCATTTTCACATTTCGTCGAGTTGTGTACTCTTGGAATTTCCTCCTGGTCGATGTTTTCCAGTTTCAGGGTTTCTGGCCCTTGTTTTCACCAAACTTGTTTTGGGCATAACTTTCTGCTCGGGACTCAGTTTTTGACGCCATTTCTTTCGTTGTTCATATTTTATCATTTTGAATCTTTTTCGTTCACAAAGTTTTACCATTTGAGTGCGTCTGCTCAAATTTTACTTTTTCGGACCCGGCGGGGCCCGTTCGGGGCACTTTTTGAGATTTCTATAAAAGGGGGGTGAGATATTTCATTTTTTATCTTCTCCCCTCTTCATGCACGACCTGGAGCTCCCATGGCAGCCCAAGGAGTGCTGCCATCTTCTCTCTCCTCTTTTGGTTCACTTTTCCTTGATGGAAAGTCTTCGGCCATAACGTTTGTTGTTCCCCTCGCCGTGCTCTACCTTTCCCCCTTATTAGAATTTAGTTTTGACCATTTCTTGAGTTTGGTTTTGAGGCCAAGTTATGATTTTGATGGGGCTTTGATGGGGGTTATGTTCACGATGTTGTCCCTGACAAAACCTCTCGGTATCGTCGAATTCGGAGCACTTTTATTTTGGTGGGCCTTTGGGATTTTCATCTCAAATTGAGGTAGGAGATGTTCTAGGTTTAAATTCTTGTTATATAGCATGCTTGTGATGCTTATACTACTTGTTTGCATGATTAAATATAAAATCTAGAGATTTTATTATTTATTTTTCTTGTACGGGATCTAATTTTCCCGGTTGCTCATGACTTGGTTTAAACATGTAGCATGATTTTATATTACTCCCTGATATGCTCATTGTTGTGTATTAAAATTGGAACATTTGAATAAGTATTAAAGATTTTATTTAATATTTATCTTAGGTGAAAGATTAATTCACATGGCCTTAACTAGCTTGAAATTAATATGTGTTAGCATATTATATTAGGCCTTAGCATGCTCTTCAACATAGTTGAATTTGAAAGTAATTGGAGGTGTTTTGAAAATTAGTAATTATTAATTAATTTGATTAATTAATTTACCCCGAGTGCACTATTCACTCTATTTAAATTCCGACTTGATATTCTTGATTTACATGCCATATAGCCTCACATATATTTGATTTAGAATATTCGGTTAGGTTTTGAAACCTTTTATTTAATTAAATTCCATGTTTAAGATTTAATCCTCATGGTGATATACAACTTGGGATCGTATTGTGGCATGCTAGAAAATTAAGCTTAGGTATAGTTGTTCACATATATTAAATTGGGATTAATTGCATGAGAATTGCAACTTTTAATTTATATTTAACTTTAGCGAAAGTTTAATTCACATGGTCTTAAATTGAATGAAATAAACTTGTAATGTGATATTACATTAGTTTTTGGCATTCTTTCCAACATAGGTTAATTTGAGAGCATTTGGTTAAGTTTGAAAATCTAGAGATTTTAATTAAAAGAATTAATTAAAATCTATTTTGTGGTCCCATTAGCTTAAGGTTTTAACTTGATGTTGTATTGGCCATGACTTGTTTACTAGTATTTATTAATTGTGGACCATTTGAAGTTGCTTTAGAACCTTGATAATTAAATTAGCATGATTTAATTAGAGTTCTACTTTGTTGTTCCAATAACCTAATTGAGTTTTAGAATGGATATCGGTGATGACCATGCCATGTTCTTTAATATGTATTAATTTGAGGTTATTTGGAATTGAATTGGAATCTAGGAAATTTAATTATTTTTATTTAATTAAATTCTATCGAATTGAGCCATGGATTTAATTGTGTTTGAAAGTCGTTTCTATATCAAAATCCTGGACATGGACTTGTTGTATATTCATTTGGTTATGTTTTGAGCATTGGATAACATAGTTGCTATGTTTATACTCATGAGAATATGTTTTCCTTATTGAATATACTGTTGCCTTGTGTAATGATTTGCACATTTTGGCACATTTTGTGTTTAACATCATTCATGCATAGCGTGTAACGAATCGCACACTGATTCGACATTCATCACATCATATTAGTTGTGGACTTAGAGTATATACTATATAGGTTTCCAAATTTGGTTGTGCTTGGTAGATAGTTGATTATCTTGCATATTCCTGTTGATATATGTGTTGTTGCACAACTTGTTGATTTTGGAAACTTGGGGATGTCGTTGTTTGACTGTGGCTAGGACGTGATTCTAGTACGGGAGATAGTCCCTCTATATGGTCTAGTGCGCACATAGGGAGGTTACCCATGGGCTAGTAACCCTAAAGTAACTATGTTGTCGGTCTGATCCGGCGTGACGTCCGAGTATCCACTTTATTTGATTTCGCATTTCATTTTCAAGTTGATAACTAGATGATGTTGTAACTTGTTGTTTCTTATTTGTCGTTCCATTTTAAGTTACAAGATGTTAACTTTGCGAAATTGTGCTTTATGCGTTGTATTGGAAGTTCCAATGTTGGTTAAATTGCACCGATATTGAAAATCGTGTTTTAACGTTCTCATAAAGCTTAGGATTGATCCTATTGATTCATTTATAACATAGACGTTAGGTGGCATGAACCACTACTGTTATTTTGTGCTTTAGATTCTAAGTTGACGGCTTTGAGAACTAAAACCTTGTTGCATTGTATAACATGCTCTTTTGTTGTTGAATTGCATGGATAATGTGATTCTTGTTAACTTGTATTCAAATATGCTTTTGTCATGTTGTATGGATTACTCTAGACCTAGTTCAATTGTATTGAAAATGTAATTCATGTTAATCTATGCTCAAGCATTCTTCTTGTCGTGTTTTTTTTGGATTATCCCAACCATGATTCGTTTCATACACGTATGTATATCATGATTCTTGTTGCTTAGACTCTAAGGTAGCTTAGGATGCTCCCCGAGTCTCACTTGGACATAGACGTTAGGTGGCATGAGCCCCTTTAACATGTTTCACCTTAAGGTGATAAATTTGTAAAATGCTAGGTTGATGCATGCTCATCTCCTACGAGTAGCTTTATGTTACTTACCCCTACGATACTGGGGTATATTTCAGGTACGAAGACTTGGTTCGTGAAGCCTAGCATTCCTTGGATGTCGTGTAGCTTTCAAGTTTCCATTTCATGCAAATGTTAGCATGAAATGTCATTTTGTAGACTTATATGTCAAAATATGTATATTTGATTCCATGTATGTAATGTGTACATAAGTGCACTCCTTTCAATGTATTTAACATGTATGAGATGAGGCCGGAGGCCAGTGACATGTGTATTGTATTCTATACAACTTTTTAACTTCATGAAATGTTGTGAAAATCTTGAAAAATCGCAAGTCATTGCTTCACCATGGTTGCATCGGGTGTGGGAATTCCATTTTCATTCTTTCATAGGGTCTTATTAATCATGTTTGAAGTGTGGCCAAGGGCCAAACGGTCATTTGATCCCGTTTTGTATATTTGGATTTCGAGTTTTCATTCCAAGTTCCATTTTTGCCTTTTTGCCCGTTGGGGGGTCGGATTTTGCATCGGCTATATTTTTAAGCCATGGACCATTGTAGCACATCTAAATAGATAAGTTACGTTTGTGTGCATAGTCGTTTCTGGGCAAAACCTCATCGTTTGTGTTTTGAGCCTCTTGTGAATTCATTTCGCATTTTTTTTGCATATTCTGATCTAGGGGCATTATGGACCTTTCACATCAGTTTTGTTTTCTTCTTTTGACATGGTTGAATAGAAAACATGATTTTAGGGGGGGTTTCTTCTTCGTGTTTTCCCAGAAAATGTCGTCTTGGTACCGGAAATCCCTCGTGAAGTTTCAGCTTCCAGTTTTCATTTAGCAGCTTTATGACCCTCTTGTTCAGTTCTGATCTAGGGGCATTTTGGGGATTTCACAGTGAGTTTTTTTCGATTCCGCTCGCGCTGTCTGGTAGAAAACTCGATTTTAGGGGGGGTTTCTTCTTCGTGTTTTTCCAGAAAAACTCGTATTGACCTCCGTTTCAAGCCTTAGTTCTGGGCAGATCATAAAAAAATGCAGCAGCAGCCAAGGGCTGCCACCAGCCATGTCTTTGGGCGCCGGCATGCACGCCGGTGGGCTCGCGCATGGGCGCCGTGTGCGCCATGGCCCCTCGTCGGGCCGCCACGACGTCAATTCTTCTTTTGGGCGTTTCTCCTTCGTCCGGACTCCGATTCAAGTGAATTTTTTTTTGAACTTGACTAATTTTTCGCTGTCTTTCCAACGGTGTGCTCGGTTGCACCCGATTTTTCCTGGATAATTACCAGTTTACCCTTTTGCCTTAAGTGCTCATTTTTCTTCGTCATGCCGTTTCTCCTTCGTCCGGACTCCGAATCATGCGATTCTTGAGTCCATCTTGATTAGTTTTTCATTTTCCTTCCAGCGGTGTGCTCGGTGGCACCCGAATCTACAGTTTTTAGAAATGACTATTTTGCCCCTGGGGGCTTATTTGTCATATTTTCGATCTTTTGCTTCCGCATCAGTTCTTGTTGAGTTCCACGACCTCATGGAAGGTCACTTTGACTTCTTAGAGTCTTGTTTTCTGTTTTCGCTTCCGCATTCAGATCCGTTATCGGATCATCCTTACGGTTCATCACAGGACACGCTGGCCTAAAAACTAGGGTCGTCACAGTTTGGCCCTTGGCCTCATTACATACATGTTAAAGTAACATGAATATAAGGTACTTAAGTTCACATTACATATCAAAAGGGAAGCAAAATGCGCTTCTAAACAAATGATACATTGACTACATAGAAAGATAGCCAAATCATGCCAACACTTGCATGTAAAAAATACTCAAAAGATATCCAAAAGCTACTCAAGCCAAGCTAGGGATGTTGAGCATCCAAAAAGAGAGTCTCCTTGCCTGAAAAACCAAATATCAACTAGGGTGAGTAAACAAGTTACTTCGTAGGATGAAGCGTATCCGTATACCCTAAAGTTTCAATGGTTCTTTGCAAGTGTAACATAAACCAAACATATATAGATCATGCCTCCTAACATCTAGTTTCAAAGGGGAAGGTAAGGGATCATCCTTAGGTATATTTGAAAAAAAATGAAATCAATCCACAATAGGTAATATACTTAACTACATTAGAACATCTAATGAAAAACAACAAGTTATAAACTCAAAGTAATATAAACTTGTAAAATGAAATGCTAAATCAACAATGTGGAAAACGTGGAAATGGCATCTGGTTATGAACTTCACAACGCAAGACAATTAGTTGTTTCAGACTTCTAACCCATAAGGAACCACCTAAGTGCGTACTCTATTGGGGAGAACTCGTACCTCCCGCACTAAGGCCTTACCCTAGCCATGTCAATATTTCATTACCCCAAGTATTTCCAAAATCAACAAGAATACCACAACTATTACATAGTTATACAATGCATTAAACCACCTTCCATGCACATCAAATTTTGAAATCCACACAAGCCATGCCCTGAGTTCTCAAGCTACAATGGCATTTGCAGCATCAAGTTGGCAATGTGAAAACAACTACACTACCACAAGGTTGTCAACATAGGAATTTTATTCATACCACATAGAAAATTTTAAATTCCTAATTTCACAACAACATAGTATACTTTCACAACATATTCAAAGACAATAATAATTCTATAACATTATAATTACAACAAGAAGTTAATACTAGAATTCAATCTTCTACCAAATAAAACAATAACTACATAAGAGATAAACCCTATGTAAGTCTTGTACAAAAGTAGATATATTCAATATTCATCTATATACAACCCTAGAGCTTCATATAATATGCATACAATGTATATCAACTACAGAGAACACAAGATACATCAAGAATACAAACATAAGACAACCCCTACCTCATTAGAGAATTGAATCTCTAGAATCCAAGGAAAATGGAAACAAAGAGGGAAACTAAGCAAAGGTGTGGTGGAGAGGGATGTGGGGAAGCTTTTGTCTTCAAGGTGGAAGACCAAAAGCTAAATGGAAGGGGCTTGAAAAATTAGAAATGGAGGCTAGGGTTTAAGGTGTTAACAATGGTGGTTTTGGTGAGGAAGATAACTTTCTCTAGAAAATCCACTAACTAAAATGCAATTGATTGTAAAAAAAAAACTATACCAACACTACCTCTCTCTCTCACACACACACACACACCCTCCACTTGTCATAATCCTAGGCCTCCTCATAAGGCTTAATCTAAGCCTTACACTTGTCAAAATCCTAGGCTAACAAGTGTTCCAATGGAAAGTCAACAAGTGCACCAATGGAAGTGCAACATTTGTCACACTTTCCCAAAGTTGAAAAAAGGTCCATACTCTAAATATCTAGCTAAAATACTTGAAAAATGGTTTTTAAGCAAAAATATCTCAAAAACTTAATTACACAAATAACCCTGAAAAACGAAGATGTTTCTGCAGAACTTATGCATCCATACCCCCAGAAAATAAAATTAAACGATGTTTTTCTACAAAATAAAATCATGCATTGACAGTAAAAGATAAAATAATGCAATGCACGTGGTTCTTAATAATAATAAATAAATAAAAATGAATGCTGGAAAACTGAAAAATGGAAAAAAGAAGACTTGGTCTTCACAAACATGATGTTAGCATACTCTTCATTTTACCAATGTTTATGTCATGATTATAGTAGAGAGGACTATAAGGCATGGATTGTGTGAGTTCTATCACCTATGTGTACTTAAAAGGTGAAATATGTGCATTGACTATGTGGCTTATATTGTGGAACGATTGATGATTTTTGGGAGATACTTGGGAGAAATATTGTTGTGAGAATGGTAGAGTACGGCTCTAGTGAGTAAGATACGAGTTTTTCCCAAA
Source organism: Cornus florida (assembly GCF_030987335.1). Taxonomy (NCBI): domain Eukaryota; kingdom Viridiplantae; phylum Streptophyta; class Magnoliopsida; order Cornales; family Cornaceae; genus Cornus; species Cornus florida. The sequence goes on from NW_026775576.1 coordinate 22,143,541, forward strand.
CTTATAGTGGCCACTAAAGTAGTTCCCAGCGGGTTAGTAGCCCGGCAATAGCTATTTTTCTGGTACACATGATACATGTGATCGTATGTTTGTGTGAGTCCAAGATATCCCTATTATTTGATTTTGTAATTTGTTTCCAAGTTGACTTACTTGCGTAATTGTAGCTTGGATTCTTTATTCTTGTTGTTTACTTATTGCATTGTACTTATACTTGAGTTGATTTCTTATATATTACTTTAAGTGTTAAATCTAGGATGATCCCTTAGCTACCTCAACATTACAAGACGCATAGGAGGCATGTACCTCACTTATATGTCCTATGCTATTCTTGCAAGGCCAATAAAACCCTAAGTTATCCTTATACTGCATTTTCTTACGGATTAATTCAAAATTAATCACTCCTATTGATTATAGACTTTTCAGGTAAAGAAGTGCTCTACTTGGATGTGCCTTCATCTTAGTGGATATCTTATGTATTCACTTAACTTTCGTTTATGACAATCCATTTGTAATATATTTGGTTGGATTTATGTAACCTTTTTAATCATGTTATTTTGGGAGCTATGTAGCAATTCCTTTTAAAGGGAGGAAATGGACCAAGAACTTGTTACCTTTTTTATGGGTTCTCGAGTCATTTCCACCCTAGCATCTTCTTTTGAATACTTAAAATGACGTGTAATGAGGCCAAGGACCATTTCCTCTCAATGTATGTTTAAAGGACCTTTTTGGTATCCTAATGTATATTATGATATTTCATGCAATTTGGGGTGTTTTTATACCTTTCCATGCTTTATTTTGCTTGGGATCAACCTTATAGGCCTTAAGGAGCATTTTTTTTAGTAAAAGAGGACCAGGTACAAAAAATTGGATTTTGCATTTTTGGTCACAATTACTATTCACTAGAATATTTGCAAGCTAACTAAAGGTCGCCGCTTGTCATGGTGTGCCAGCGAGTGCGCAACGGGCATGCAAGCGAGTGTCCAGGGTGCTAGGCGACCGATCGTCCATCCTGGCTACCGGTTGTCACTCTCATACTTAGGGTCCGTTTGGCATGCGCTTTGTTTTAGGCGTTTTATTTTTTACTAAAACAGAAACAGTATTTTTGCTGCAGGAGCGTTTTGGAAAAAAATCAAAAGCACGTTTAGGAAGGAAATGTCAGAAACAGAACATGGTTTTGGGCTATGAACAGTTGTCAAAACAAGAAAAAATAACTTTTTGGTGTTTTTGTTTTGGCCACTGTTCACGAAGTGTTTTAGCACTATTTAAAATAAAATAAAGCTGCATCAAACACGTTTTTGTTGCCAAAATCGATACTATAGCAGTTCAAAAATAAAAACAGGAGAAACAAAATGCATGCCAAACGTGGCTTAGCCAAAATTTTCTCCTTTTCTTGCATTTTCAAGTTAAACTTCTTTCGATCATAATTCCTCTGTTTCTAACCCAAATGGGGACATTCTTGAACCTAAATTTATTATTTTTTTGCTGGCTATCCAATGGTACATAGCACATCCTCTATTTTGTCATGAAATGACCATTTTACCTCTAATTCGACTTTTTGTTAGTTTTAACCTTATCTTTAGCATTTTGTTACCAGGGTCTTTGGGTCGAATTGGGTTTTACTTGGTTGATGTACCGGATCATGAGATTTGGGGCGTCACAATATAATTTCACTTTATCTTTGTCACTTGGTAGTCACATTAATTTAATAGAGAGGGTGAAAGTGGTGATGTTTTTTTTTTTTTTTTTTTACTTATTTTTGGTTAATTAGTTTATTTTGGTTTTATTTTACCACTTTTTGCTAGCTTTCATAGTAATTAACTTTCCCTTTTACTTTCTTTTGTCTTTATAATTTTTTAAAATAATAATAATAAATAAACAAATAAATAGAATGTGCAATGAAAATTGTGTATAGGTTAAAAGTGATATTAAAATTTAACAAGCATAATATGTGAAATAATGAGTTAACATCATGGCCTAGGGAAATGTTTGAAAAATAATAATAAATAACACAAACGTTGAAGGAGGGCTACTGCAGGTTGAAAATAGTGTGAACATAACTCAAGTGGAAAAGAAATTGTATTATGGGAGATGGAATGAATCATATTAAATATTCACTAACTCTTTCGCTATATATATAATATTGAGTTTGGTTTATAATAATAGATGTCATGTCAAAGTGAAAAAAATGCAACTAGTAATGAAATATTTGAATTTGTAGGACTTAATGAGTTATGTTTGGTTAGTGGATTTAATTAAGAAAGGTAAAAAGAAAATAGAATGCAAAGGAAAAAGAAAACATTTTTTAAAGAAATGCAAAATCCTTTTTATAGAAAGTTTGGATATAACAGTCGTACTGGTGGGTATTTTCAAAATTAATCAAAAAGTATCAATCACGTACAGTCGTACTGGTAGGTATTTTCAAAATTAATCAAAAAGTATCAATCACGTGCATCACAATATGAATGAAAGTGGTTGGAGATGAAATGGAGGAAAATATATGGATGAAAACTGGTTGTGCTCATTTAATGAAACTTAAAGAAATTCTTTTCATTTTGCCATATATCTATACTATTATTAAATGTGCAAAGTGTTTCAGTATTTCAGTAATTATTTATTAATATAAAAAAATCTTTGTTAATTGATATAAAACTCTAAAAATTACTGATGGGGCTAAAGTCGCTTGATACACGCCAAAATTGATGTAGTGAATGTGTGGTTTAAAAAAAGCCTTTTGGGTCAAATTTAAATTTATAAAAACCACTACCAACACTACTACTAACGTAGCAAGAGTAAGTAGGGATCGTCCCAAGGGATTATGGGGATCGAGCAATGTCATAGAATCACAATTAGGGCTAGTAGGTCGAGTGATCAAACAATTAGTTGGTTGGTTGATTAGAGAGCAACTAAATTAAACTAAGTGATAGCAAAAGAATGCAATTAAGAGTAAGTAAGAGAGAGAGATCTTGGGGTTTAGAGGTCACTACCAAGTAATGCATTTCTATATCATTGACAAGTGATTAATGAGAGGAAATGGTGTGTTGCAATATTGGTGTGTATGTGTTTGGTTGAATCAACAAGTAAGGATGACTAGTTAAGCATGTATTGTCTAAATATCATGTGAAAGGCACAATATATCTAAGCAGTGAAGCATGTATTGTCTAAACAACATGTGAAAGGTACAATAAATCAAAACAAGTCATTAATCCTTTCATTAAGCTCACAGTCCAAATACAACACAAGGATAGAGACATATGCTACTTGCATTCAAAAGCTTGGATCATCAAACAACAAGCATAGATTGTCCTCCCATTTAATACTACACTACAACTACACTACATCTACACTAGTAGCATGAAAATAAACTAGGAGAGAGGCACAATCCATTAAGAGATAAGCATGAACCATCAAGAGAATCACAAGAGCACTTCTTTAAGCACTATGTTTTGACAATCTCCAAATCTATAGCATCAATACACATAGACTTGCATCAATAACACAAAATCTAGAGACAAGCACATGAACATCTATTCTAGTATACATAAACATATGGATAGAATGAAATGACCAATTGGAAGTATTAAACCACATAAATCATTGAATAGACAAGATCTATATATATCAAAGTGTCAAAACATCAATTACAACACTAATCCCTCAATAATACACAAGATTAAGATATAGAAAGCATGCTTGGGGCTAACTTTAGCCCCAAGGGGATGTCTAGCCACTCATGGTGATGATGTTCTAACCCTCAAGGGCTAATTCCATGGTTGAAATCTGCTCCTTGTTGATGAAGAACTCCAATGGTGTCTCTAGCCTCCTCCTCCTCTAAGCTTCCTCTCCAAGAGATGATATGAAAATAAAATGTTTCTCTTTTTTCTTTCTTGTAAAAAGCAATCCTTATCCTTATATAGGTAGATCAAAATGACACCCAAAATGAGCTGGGGTCGTGCACACAATATTCCCTAATGATTGGATAAAGGGCAACTTTCAATGAGATGGAATTTTTTAACTTTTTCGCACTAGAGGAAGTTCGATCGATCGAACTTAGGCTAGATCGATCCAACTGGTTGAGCTTTTTAGAAAAAGACAAATCCGAGATATTTATGGGAGATATTTATGGGAAAAGAATAAAAGTGGTTAGTGGGTGGTACAGCTGTGGATAGGATCAATCATTTGAATAAGGACAAAAGTGTTCGATCGATCGAAGGATGGTGCTGGATCGATTAAACTTTTGGGAACTTTATGCTTTTGGGTCAAGCCTTGGATCTATCTTGAAGTGCTGAGATCGATCATTGTTCGATCGATCGAACCTTAAACTTGGATCGATCGAACTTTGCTCTTGTCACCTTTGGCTTCATTTGCTTCCCTCTTTCCCCACTTTGCTCCTTTCTTTATTTAATCCCAGAATTGCTTCAATTAAGCTCTTATTTGGCTGAGTTAGCTTATTTTTGGGATAAGTGCCTGAAAATGGAAATAATACGAAATCAGTCTAAAACGGTAAAGTAAGATAGATAAAGGTACTAGAATGCCTAAGCTTAAGGGGTTTAAATACGCACTTTTCAGTACTCATCAATTACTTAATAAAATTCAAATTACAAATTACCTAATAAATCTATACTATTATTAAAAGAGTTTTTATAAAATAAAATAAAATCTAATTAGACAAGAATAAGTCTACCACAAATTACTTATTTTATTTTCAATAAAACTCTATCACATTAGACAAAGATATATTTAAAGAGTTTTTATAAAACTCTAACACAAATTACCAATTTATCTATTTATTATGAGTTTTTAATAAAAGGAAATCTAATTATACGAGTATTATTAATATAAAAAATTATTTATATTATTTATTAATTGATATAATAAAAGAAAATCTAATTAGAGAAGGATATATTTAAAGAAAATAAAATAATTTATATAAAAATTTACCACAAATTATCTATTTTATTTTTAATAAAACTCTATCACATTAGACAAAGATATATTTAAAGGTTTATACCTAATAAATCTATACTATTATTAAAATAGTTTCTATAAAATAAAATAAAATCTAATTAAACAAGAATAAGTCTACCACAAATGACTTATTTTATTTTCAATAAAATTCTATTACATTAGACAAAGATATATTTAAAGAGTTTCTATAAAACTCTAACACAAATTACTTATTTATCTATTTATTATGAGTTTTTAATAAAAGGAAATCCAATTATACGAGTATTATTAATATAAAAAATTATTTATATTATTTATTAGTTGATATAATAAAAGAAAATCTAATTAGAGAAGGATATATCTGAAGAAAATAAAATAATTTATATAAAACTTTATCACAAATTATGTATTTTATTTTCAATAAAACTCTATCACATTAGACAAAGATATATTTAAAGAATTTATATAAAACTTTACACAAATTACCAATTTATCTATTTATTATGAGTTTTTTAATAAAAGGAAATCTAATTATACGAGTATTATTAATATATATTACAAAGATATACTTAAAGAGTTTATATAAAATTCTAACACAAATTACCGAGCACATGTCATCAAGCTTATAAATAGAGGCATGGAGGAAGAAGGAAAGGACACAGAAATTAAGAATTCTAGAACTAGAATTTCAAATCATCTGTGATGTGGAAGAACTCTATGTTATTCTTAATACAATTGAGTTGTGTATGGTTGTGATTTGTATTATTGGATTTTGATATGTGTTGTTTCATCAGGCAGGTTTGAGTTTTGTATGGTTGTGATTTGTATTATTGAATTTTGAGATAGATTGTTGACAATCTAAAATATGGATTGCCATTCTTCCAAACTTTTGAGACGAGGCTGAAGTGAGATAATTGTCTTTCTGTACGAAGCCCCTCCTATTGATTGATCATAGACCTTTGATTATCAAAGGGAAGGGGGCTGGTTAGAGGCACAATCTATTTCAACAAAGCCACAATTAAGGCTGTATAAGAGCCCTTCCATCCAAGTGTTTGGTAAACTTCACTCTTCCTGTTTGCTATCACGAAGTGCTTGGCCGGCCAACTCTTTCTATGCGCCCACCTCAATACAAGCTGCCACCACTCCGTGGTGTTGTATTGCCTAGAACTTGACTGGTTGTGAATTTTGCAAATTTTGCACATGCTATTACTATTTACCACTTTGTTGTAGATATGCTGTATATGTAGATTTTAGTGTATTTGCAATTTTTCCAATTAAATTGAACTTTGCTTATAGAAAATTTACATCATTCACAGACTCACACTATTCCTTTTTCTTAAACAAAGAAAAAATATTTCTATCAAGCAATACTGTTGAATACTTTGGTGTAGTTACAATGCACTTACAACATTCACCCCATTCACTTACAGGTGTCTTTTCACTTTCAAATTACCTAATAAAATTTAAATTACTATAAAACTATAAAATATTTATTAATTAGTATAAAAAAATTATATTATTATTAAAAAAGTTTCATACTATTATTAAATGCGCAAAGAGTTTTTCACTATTTAAAAAAAAAAAAATTATTAATTGATATAAAACTCTAAAAATTATCTAATAAAATTCAAATTACCTATTTATCTATTTCTTTCTAAAAAAATTACCTAATAAAATAAATCACCAATTTCAAATTACCTAATACAATTCAAATTACAAATTACCTAATAAATCTATACTATTGTTAAAAGAGTTACCTATTTATCTACTGGTTTCTAAAAAAATTACCTAATTAAATAAATCACCACTTTCAAATTACCTAATAAATCTATACAATTTTTAAAAGAGTTTATATAAAAATGTAACAACAAAATATAAAAAAATATTTATTATTTAATAATACAAAAATAGTTTTATAATATTTATTAATTAATATAAAAATATTTTTTTATAAAAAGCGTTATTTCTGAATTAATATAAAAATAGTTTTTATAAAACTCTAAAAATTACCTAAAAATATAAATCACCACTTTCAAATTACCTAATATACAAATTACCTAATAAATCTATACTATTATTAAAAGAGTTTCTATAAACTGTAACACAAAATATAAAAATAGTTTTTAAGAGTTTTATAATATTTATTAATTAATATAAAAATAGTTTATATAAAAAGAGTTATTTATGAATTAATATAAAAATAAATTTTATAAAAATCTAAAAATTACCAAATAAAATAAATCACCAATTTCAAATTACCGAACAAAATTCAAATTACAAATTATAAAACTGTAAAAAAAAAAAAAATTATTAATTAATATAAAAATAGTTTTATAAAAAGAATTTCTATAAAATTCTAAAATTTACTTATTGAAATCAATAACCACTTTCAAATTACCTAATAAAATTCAAATTACAAATTGCCTAATAAAATTCAAATTACAAAAATAGTTTTAATAAGAAGAGTTTCTATAAAACTATAAAATATTTATTAATTAATATAAAATATTTTTTATCAAAATAGTTTCTATAAAACTCTAAAAATTATAAATAAATAAAATATTTATTAATTAATAGAAAAAGAGTTTCTAGAAAACTTTAAAAATTACCTAATAAAATCAATCGCCACTTTCAAATTACCTAATAAAATTCAAATTACAAATTAAAAATTACCTAATAAATTTATACTATTATTAAAAGAGTTTCTATAAAACTCTAACACAAAATATAAAAAAAAATATCACCACTTTCAAATTACCTAATAAAATTTAAATTACAAATTACCTAATAAAATTCAAATTACAAAAAGAGTTTTTATAAAAAGAGTTTCTATAAAACTATAAAATATTTATTAATTATTATTAAAAAATCTATACTATTATTAAAAGAGTGTCTATAAAACTCTAACACAAATTACAAAAAAATATTTATTAATTAATATGAAAATATTTTTATAAAAATAGTTTCTATGAAATATTTATAAATTATTTTTTAATATCACTATAACAGAGTTTTTATAAAAATAGTTTCTACAAAACTCTAAAAATTACCAAATAAAATCAATCACCATTTTCAAATTACCTAATAAAATTCAAATTACAAATTATCTAATAAATCTATTTTCTATAAAACTCTAATAAAATTTAAATTACAAAGATAATTTTTATAAATGAGTTTCTATAAAACTATAAAATAATTATTAATTAATATAAAATATCTATTAATTAATATAAAAAGAGTTTCTATAAAACTTTAAAAACTAGCTAATAAAATCAATCACCACTTTTAAATTACCTAATAAAATTCAAATTAAAAATTACCTAATAAATCTATACTATTATTAAAAGGGTTTCTATAAAATTCTAACACAAAATATAAAAAAAAAATATCACCATTTTAAATTACCTAATAAAATTCAAACTACAAAAATAGTTTTTATAAAAAGAGTTTCTATAAAACTATAAAATATTTATTAATTAGTATAAAAAAATCTATACTATTATTAAAAGAGTTTCTACAAAACTCTAACACAAAATATAAAATAAAATTATTAATTACTATAAAAAGAGTTTCTATAAAACTATAAAATATTTATTATTTAATATAAAATATTTATTAATTGATATAAAAAGAGTTTTTATATATAGTGTTTATGAAAATAGTTTCTATAAAATTCTAAAAATTACATAATAAAATTAATCACCATTTTCAAATTACCTAATAAAATTCAAAGTACAAGTTACGTAATAAATCTATTTTTTATCAAATTCTAAGACGTCGAATTTTCTAATATATCATACTTAGATGATCCATCCATCAATGGAACACCTTATTTTGTTTCTTTTGTGGTGACCATTATTACTCTTTAAACATTATTGATATGAATTCATTTAATATATGACAATATCATATAACGAAAACTATAAACAATTAAAACTATAAACAATTAAAAAAATATATGAACAAAAATATTCACCACGTGCAACGCACATGTCGTCTTTTCCTAGTGTATATATATATGTGTGTGTGGATAGATAGATGTAGATTTATTTGAGAAAAATGATAATTCGAGATTCACCATAGTTTTTATTTTTCTTTTTTTGGTTAAAGTAAATAGAGGTTTATTATTCACGAACTCTCAACTTCCCAATTTAAAGAGGTCAAGTGTCGGCAAATTAATTTTTATAAATTTAATAGTTACCCACCATTTTCATTGTTGGCCCAACATTCATGTCACAATTTGGTCTATTTCATGTGTGTATTGAACAGGGTCCTTTTCTACATAAATACACATTAAGATACATGGGACCACTCGCTTCTTTCCATCTTCATTACGGAATTTGTCAATAATCAAAGCCCATTTTCATGTGCATCAAGCATAGCTGATATATTTAGACCGATGTCTTAAAGAGATTGGTCATTTTTATGGACTATATAAAGGTCTCATTTTCTTGTAAGCAAATCACTTTAAATAAAGGGCCTAAGAATTACTTTTCCGTGTATTAAAGTAGGATAACTAAGCTTACCTCTACATTACATTATATGATAAATTATAGAATAAATCGATGAATAATAATAGGAAGATCGAAAAATTTATTCCGAATAAATACCGAATTGTTTTTGTTTATCTCATTTACTTAAACAATTTCTAAAAAATAATTGTATAACACGCGAAAAAAATGGCCAATCACATCAAATTCGATGTTAATTTAGGGATTCTTTTTCGATTTCCCTATCATTACTCTAAATTGATTTTGTGATAGTTTTTTTCGTCTTTTAAAGTAGAAGATGAAGAGTTTTATATTTGAAAAATACAATGTAAAAAAATATTAGGAAAATTAGGGAGAGAAATAAGTTGGAAGAAAAATAAATTAAGGGAAATAATTTGGAGCCAGAAAGTCATTCAATTTATGTGAGTGAGAGTTAACTTTATAATTGTGACGGCCCTGGTTTTTCAAGCCAGTGCGTCCTGTGATGAACCGAAGATTGACCCGATAACGAATCCGAATTGCGGAAGCAAAAACAGAAAACAAGACTCTAAGAAGTCAAAGTGACCTTCCATGAGGTCGTGGAACTCAATGAGAACTGATGCGGAAGCAAAAGATCAAAAATATGACAAATAAGCCCTCAGGGGTAAAATAGTCATTTCTGAAAACTATGGACTCAGGTGCTACTGAGTACACCGCTGGAAGGACAACGAAAAACTAATCAAGATGGACTCAAGAATCGCATGATTCGGAGTCCGGACGAAGGAGAAATGGCATGACGAAGAAAAACGAGCACTTAAGGCTAAAAGGGTAAACTGGTAATTATCCAGGAAGATCCAGATGCAACCGAGCACACCGTTGGAAAGACAGCGAAAAACTAATCAAGTTTAAAAAAAAGTTCACTCGATTTGGAGTCTGGACGAGGGAGAAACAAGTGTTTGAAGTTTTGATGTCGCGGCGGCCCGACGAAGGCCATGACATGCCCCGTGCACGCCTGGCGCCCATGCCGGCGAATGCGCCGGCGCCCAATGGCATGCCCATGCTGATAGCAAGGGTCCAAAGCAGGTTTTCCAGAACTGAGGCTTGAAACGGAGGTCAAGACGAGTTTTTTTGGAAAAACACGAAGAAGAAAGCCCCCCTAAAATCAGGTTTTCTACATGACTCATAGAGAATTCAAAAAAAAAACTCACTGTAAAATGCCCAAAATGCCCCTCCATGAAATCTGGTCATGAAGGCCAAAAAGTTGCTAAAATGCAAACTGGAAGCTGAAACTTCATGAGGGATTTTCGGTACCAAGACAACATTTTCTGGAAAAATACGAAGAAGAAACCCCCCCTAAAATCACATTTTCTATTCAACCATATTGAAAGAAGAAATTAAAACTGATGTGAAAGGTCTAGAATACCCCTAGATCAGATTATGCAACAAAATTTCAAAATGAGTCCATAGGAGGCTCGTTTCACCAAAGAAGAAGGTTTGCCCGGAATCGACCATGCACACAAACGTAACTTACCTATTTGGACGTGCTATAATGATCCACGACTTAAAAATACCACCGATACAAAATCCGACCCCCCAACGGGCAAAAAGGCAAAAATGAACAAGAAAAGGGAAATTTGAAAACCAAAATTATCAAATGATTCAAATTACCGTTTGGCCCTTGGCCACACTTCAAACATGATTTATAAGACCCTATGAAAGAATAAGAATGGAATTCCCACACCCGATGCAAAAGTTATGAAGCAATGACGTGGCATTTTTCAATATTTTCATAATATTTCATAAAGTTAAAGTTGCATAGAATACAAGATACATGTCATTGGCCTCCGGCCTCATCTCATACATGTCAAATACATTGCATAGAGTGTACTTATGTACACATTACATAATTGGAATTAAATATACACATTTTGACATATAAGGCTACAAGTGGCATTTCAAGTCAACTTTTACAAGAATTGAAACCTTCAAGGCTACAAATCATCCAAGTAATATGAGAATCTCGAATCTTGATTCCTGTACCTGAAAAATGTCCCCACTACGTGGGTGAGTAACATAAAGCTACTCGTAGGAGATGAGTATGCATCGACCTAGCATTTTACAATAAGATCACCTTATGGTGAAACATGTTAAAATGGCTCATACCACCTAACGTCTATATCAAAATGAGACTCAGGGAGCATCCTAAGCTACTCATGCAATTGAAATGAACTACGGCATACAAGTATACATGCCAAAGTACACTAAACCGTATTAAAACATGATACACAACATTCAAGTACACATGCTCACAAGTATACTAAATCATGTTAAACGGGATAAGCAATATCTAGCATACATACACAAGTATAAGATATATGTATAGAGTACTCATAAATCAAGTATACAAACACAAATATACTAAGCTAAACACATACGCACAAGACAAGTATACATGGCATAAGTATACAAAAATAAAATCCGCACACACAAGACAAGCATACTAAGCGTAAATACACTAGATAGAGTTTAGATACACCAACAAGGATACAAGTTCAAGTATACAATTTCAAGTATACTAAATGAGATCAAAATACATAGGCAAGCATCAATTCTCAAGTTACAAGTAATCCATAATTAACAACTTGAAATTGAATGCGAAATCAAAGTAAAAAGACTAGGACATGTGGTCACTAGACCAAGCAAGTGTTTCCGGGTAATTACGACCCACAAGGCACTACCTAGTGTGCACATGCATAAGTTATTTCGAGCAATTACGACCCACAAGGTACTACCTAGTGCGTATTTATGACTTAAAAGACTCTTGTCTCCGTACTAAAGCCAAACCCTAGCCATCATGTGAAATATGTCCTTACAAGTTTTCCAAAATCAATAAGTCCAAAACTTATACAAAAATCAATAAGTTAGACCAAACTTATACCAAATCCACTAATGCATAAAACCATCTTCCATGCACAAATAAGGTTGAATCCACACAAACCATGTCCTATAATTCAAGTCTAGATAGCATATGATATGTCAAGCCTCCAATATGCAATTTATACACCAAAATAAGAATATATTACAACAATTGAACCACATTACCATACTAAGCCACAAGTACTAAATAAGTCCCAATTTAGTAACTAGCTTCCAAGGTAAACAATTGTAATATTCTAACAAGTTATACACCTACACAAGATATATCTAAACAAGTCATGCAAGTCAATGATATTCTATATCATGCTAAGTCCAATTACCATTTCAATTGGTCTCAAGTACTAATTCTACATCAAATTAGTAACATGCTCACAAGGTGATTAAACAGACTACATTTCAAGGGATTATCAACCCATTACCTCCAATATCAATTTAAGTGACCAACACACTTAAAATAAATTTAATTAAGCTCATTAATTAATTTTTCTCTAGATTTTGAAACATATCCAAATGTCCTCAATTTAATATATGTTAAATAACTCACTAAGGCCTACTTTAATATCACATTACAAGTTGGTTTCATACTTGATACAATTATGTGAATTAATCTTTCACAAAAGATAAATATTAAATAAGTTTTGCAATTCTTACTCAAATGCTCCAAATTTAATATATATTACACAACTCACCAAGGCCTAATTTACTAACATGCCACAATTTAATTTTAAACTATATATCATCATTAGAATTAAATCCTAAATAAAGAAAATAAATAAATTAAATTCTAAAAACTTGAACAAGGCATGCTCACAAGTTGTATATGCTTATAAAACAATCAATACAACAATAATATAAACCTAAGACATCCCCTACCTCAATTTGAGATGAAAATCTCAAAAGCCCACCGAAAAAAAAGTGCTCCGAATCCGACGATACCGAAGGGTTTTGTCGGGGACAACACGATCTACATGAACCCACAAGAAGCTCCATCAAAATCACAACTTGACTTCAAACCCGAACTCAAAATTTAGCCAAAAACGGGTTCTAATAAGGGGGAAAGATGCGCATGGTCAAGACAAACACAAAACGCGAAGGCACTTCGACTTTTTAACAAAAGGAAGAAGGTTCAAATGAAAGAAAAAGGGTGGCAGCACCCTTGGGCTACCATAGCAGGTTCTGGTCGTGCATGGAGAGGGGAGAAGATGACTTTTTTATTTTAAGTCCCCCTATTTATAGAAAATCTCAAAAAGTGCCCCAAATGGGTTCCGCTGGGTCCGGAAAAGTAAAATTTGAGCAGACGCGCTCAAACAGCAAAACTCCGTGAACCAAAAAGATTCAAAATGAGAAAATATGAACAAAGGAAGAAACGGTGTCAAAAACTGAGTTCCAAGAAGAAAGATATGCCCCGAACAAGACCCTAAAACTGAAGAAAAACGATCAGAAGAAAATTCCAAGAATTTACGAGTCGACGAAAAGTGAAAATGAATCCCGTACGAGGATCCAGGCTCCAGAAAAAATATTTTACAATAAGTTTCATTAATTGCAAAATGGCCCCTCCAAAAAGGGTTAATTGCACTAATACCCTAGAATAAAAATATCTTCCAAAAATATTTTCTTAAAAACCCCTGAAATAAAATATCTTCAAAAGATATTTACGAAAAATATCCCAAGAAAAGAAAATAATTCCAAAGAACTTTGCATCCATGCCCCTATGGACACCGGGAGCAACCAGAGTACTTTCTTGCAAAAGTAAAGATACGTATTTCGTGAAAACCACTTAGAATGAAAATACGTGAAGTCAAAAACCAACTCTGAACACAAAGAGTGAGGTTACGCCAACAAAGTGACAAACGGGGAAAAGACATAATAGGGAAAATGACAAAACAGGGAAAAAGACAAAAAGTGAATAGTGTCGAAAAACAAAAAATATGGAAATGACTCGGTTCTCAAAGGAAGTTGTTAATCCAAAGGAAAGAGTCTCAGAAACCATTTCCGAGCATTCGAGACGACACTAAGCGACGAGAAACTGAACTCAGACAAGAAATTTCAACGAAAAAAATTCATCCGTGAAATTCTGAGGAAAAAGAAAAGGAAGGAAATGACCGGGTCATTACAATAATGATATCAATGACATTATGATTACGTCAACTCCAACTAATATAAAATTAGTTAAATTTGTCTCATTATCCAACTTTCTATCACTACTTATAAACTAAAAATTTATCCAACTGTCTATCACTACTTATAAACTAAAAATGAAATTTGGTACTTAACTTTTTAGAAAAGAAGAAAATAGTACAGAGAGACAAAATAGAGAAAGGGAACAAGAAAGAAATTTTTAAAAAAAAAAAAAATTGTATGAATGTTTTGATATAATGTTTTGATATTTGCACTTCACTTTTAGACATTCACACTACAATCTTAAATGAAATGGCAATTTTAACACTAAACTTTACAACTAACTAATTATTATTTTTTAAATGACATAATTGTCCTTTCAGATTTCCTCTTCTTATATCTAATCTTTAATATTTTAGATCTCTTTTGAAACCAAAAAAAATATTATGTTGAATAAATTGCCTCTTTTGATTAGACCCAAAAAAATAAAAAGTAACCATTAAAAATTATCTCTTTTGCATTGAAAAAAAAAAAAAAAAAAAAACTACTGCGAAACGAAGAGGATTAAAAAAATATATCTATAATGAATAAATTATCTCTTTTAATAAGACTCAATAATGAAAAAGGTTATTTTTATAAAAATAAATTATTTCTTTTGACGGGACTCATCAAAAATTACAAATAAATAAATAAATAAAAAATAACACTTTGATAGGATTGAAATAAGTTAACTTTGTTGAATAAATATCTCTTTCGCTTGTACCAAAAAAAAAAAAAAAAAAAAAAAAAAAAAAAAAAGGTCATTATGGAATAAATTATCTCTTTTGATTGCCAAAAATAAAATTATTAGTATGGAATAAATTATTTTCTTCGAAAAAGAAAAAGAAAGGGAAAAAAAAATTAGTAAAGAAAAGTAAAGAAGGTAAAAAAAAAAAAGTTAAATTTGTTTAAAGAGTGGTGATGATCATTAGAAATTAAGTGATGGGTGTATTAATAAATTTAAAGACTTTCTTCTCATTTCCTTTAAAAGAAAAAAGTAAATAAAGTGCAATTGGAGGAAAGTGAAATACGAATATTGCCTTCCTATAATATATTATAGCATTCAATAATATATTTATAGCATATTATATATTATATTATATTGGATCTAATTATCATGTCAGATCAACCAAAATTTATGTTTGGTTATTTTAAACAACAGATTTTTGGATCTTGGATCTGAATTGCTAATAGGTTATCAAATCTAATTTTACAATTTTAGTGACACTTTTTTCTTTTTTTTTGGGCAAAGTATAAAAAACGTCTCTCGACTTGTAACTTTTTCCAGTAAATCCCCGCTTATTTAATTTTTTACCAAATAACTCCCATTGACTTGTAGTACTTTCCAATAAATTCCCTTATCTAATTTTTTTTATCAAAGAACCCCCCTCAACTATCTAAGGAGGTAAAAGAATTTATATTTGGACCAAAATGTCCTTTTATTTAAATCTTAATTTTTCTGAATTTCAAAAATTCATATCTCACAAATTGTACATCCAAATATTGCTAATAATATATGCACAGAAAGCTTATAAAGCAAGGATTCCAGAAATATAAGATTTGTTTAACAAAACTTCATAACCAGTGAGAAATAAACAATCTAAAAATCTACTGCAACAATCTTATTTTATTTTATTTTTTATAAAATATTCAGGTCATTTGCAAGAAATTTTTCAGAAATATTCATTTTCATATGGAGCGCGACTTATAAAAAAATTAGTCCCAATAGAAACCAAATATTCATTTTTATATTTTTTAAAATGGCGAGTCTATAAAAGAATGAAAATACTTTGACGCAAAATTTGATATCTCATGAAATCGATCTCTGTTGGGGCTAATTTTTTTTTATATATTCGGCTCCATATGTTAATGAATAATTCTGAAAATTTTCTTACAAATATCTTGAGTATTTTATTTTTCAAAAATAAAATAAAATTGTTGGAGTAGATTTTTAGATTGCCTATTTCTCTCTGGTTATGAAGGTTTGTTGTACAAATCTTATATTTCTGGAATCCTTATTTCATAAGCTTTCCGTGCATGTATTATTTATAATTTTTAAATATACAGTTTGTGAGATATGAATTTTTGAAGTTCGGGAGAATTAAGATTTAAATAAAAAGGCATTTTGGTCCAAATATCAACTCTTTTACCTCCTTCAGATAGTTGAGGGGGGTTCTTTGGTAAAAAATTTGACGAGGGAGATTTATTGGAAAAAGGTACAAGTCGAGGGGAGTTTTTTGGTAAAAAAATAGATAAAAGAAGTTTACTAAAAAAAGTTATAAGTCGAGGGGGGTTTTTGTACTTTGCCCTTTTTTCTTTTTCTTTTTCTTTTTCTTTTCTTTTCTTTTCTTTTCTTTTTTTTTTTTTTTTTTTTTTTTTTTTTAATTGACACCAAATCATAATTCAAAGAAAATTTAGTTCAGAAATTTTGCCCTTCAAAATAAGCATTGTTTTTCATATTTTTGTAACTGTTTTCTTATTTCCATGTACTAGTTAAAGTGGGTTAGGTGAATAATGCATGTAATTGAAAAATCTTATTTGTAACAAATTTAAAATTAATTAATTTGAATTATGTCCCAATCATAAGGCAAAAGTCCTTACTGTAATAGAAGGGTACCAAAATTATAATTCTATAGACAATGAGAAAAAATATATATATAATTGTCTATAGAATTATAATTTTGGTACATATATATTTATATTTTCATTGTCTATGGTGTATATATATATATATATATATCAAAACCCTATAAGCATGTTTTTATGTTCAACAAATCGACATCAAAATATGCAGAGCCATGATTGAAATAAGAATATCAATTGAATATATGTATGTCAAATGACACCACCTCATTTATATCTTCAAAAATTGACAACTTTCTAAATGATTAACCATATTACAAAACAATATAGTCAATAAGACAGCAAATTATGAAAATGAGAAATAAAGAAAAGTAGCTACTTTGATATATATTGAACATATTTAATTAGAGAAGCCTCTGTTGGGGAGGACTTCTGTAACAATGATGTGCATTTACAATTTTATTTTTATTATTTATTTATTTATTATTATTATTAATAAAAATAGAAGTAGTGTTAGAAAATTTTACTAAGAATTAACGATTCATATGAAAGGAAAAACAATATAAGCAAGCATTACAAATTCACAATAAGAAGACTAATAAATGATTAATTCAGTTGAATTTACTAAGAATTAATAATTCATTTGGGAGGATGAGGAGATTTGAAATCAAGTAATTTGAATTTAAATAAAAGAGTGATCACTGATGTTAATTTTGAAAGTTCAAGATAATGTTAGATTATAGGTATGAGAGGCATATTTTTATTGTAATCAAATTTTGAATTCTTGCAGGGGATTTTGAATAACTAATTGTTTGAAATTTTAAATGCACACATAATTTTTTTGTCAATCCATGCATAATTTTAGAATTTAAATTCAAAATTATAAATCTAAATTTAAACTACACTTCTTAATAATTGAACTTAAAATTATTCAATTGAAATCCTTAATTCCAAAAATGGAGATATTTAAACATGACAAGCATTTCAGTTTAATAAATACCCTCAATAACTTGAAAAAATTATATGCTAGGTTAAAGCAATAATTTCACACTCTAATGAAATTAAGTAAGAATGATATATGAATAAAACACTGTAGCTACTTGATTCTCGTCGGTTGAATAGTCAAAGAAAAGAGGTCTGGGAATATATCACTGAGCAATATGAGGAATGCAGAAAGGTGGAAGAAGGGAGAGAAAACCAGTCCAGTCAAAGAATTGGAGCAATGGTAGGGAAGAAGCTGCCGTCAGTTCCTGCCTCCTTTTTTCGTCATTACCTTCTTTTATAGCCTTAGGTCGTCCAGGTGGTACACTGTTGGGCCTCCATCTTGGGAATGGGTCTGGGTTATTCCCTTTTTAGGTCATGTTGCCCTAATCCCTACATTTTTGGATCCACTGCCAAGTGTACCTTTCCTGGTGAATAATTCAAAAAATGGCAGGCTGTAAAGGCATTTGTACTATTCCAGCTATCTTTTGCTCTTACCCTTAGACTGGGTCTTGCCTTAGTGGGCAAGACATTACTAATTTTCCATCCTCCATTCCAAAATCCCTTTTGCATCCCAATGTCACCTGAAGAGCCCTACCATAACTCTTCGTTGCTTGGATCGAGGTTTGACGCCCACCGATCATGGCAGTGTCAGATCGAGGTTCAAGGCCTGTCGATAGACAAATTGAGTCGGATCGAGGTTCAAGGCCCATTGATCGACAGATTGTGAAGGTCAAATCGAGGTTCGAGGCCCATCGATCGGCAGGTTAGATCGAGGTTCAAGGCCCGTCGATCGACAGATCATGAAGGTCGGATCGAGGTTCATGGCCCATCGATCGATAGTTTATGAAGGTCGGATCGGGGTTTAAGGCCCGTCGATCGACAGATTGTGAAGGTCGGATTGAGGTTCAAGGCCCGTCGATCGACAGATTATCAAGGGTCAGATCGAGGTTCAAGGTCCATCGATCATCAATTTGTGTCTCGGATCAAGGTTCAAGGCCCGTTGATCGATGATTTGTGATTAACAGATCGAGGTTCAAGGCCCATTGACCGACAGATTGTCAGAAGGTCAGATCGAGGTCCAAGGCCTGTCGATCGACAATAACTCGGATCGAGGTTATGATGTGATCTAGGTTCAAAGCCCATCAGCCGAATATAGACTAATATTGAGGCCCAATGATTGACTATCACATGCCTTGCTGAGGTGGACTTTGTCAAAGTGTTGACTATTTGACTTGGCCCTTGGTGACGTGGCTAAACCACGTCCACATTTAGTCCCCCTTCACGTGGCCTTTTTGAATTTTGAAATAAAGGATAAAGCGGCGCGTGCATAGAAAACGTAATAATGTCTTGCCTTAGAAACCGATATCTTTTCAGCGGTTGTCAGTTACCTATTTAATAGGGAGGTGATGAGACACAACTATTTGGTGTCTTCGTCTTCTCCAAAGCTCTAACCATGATCTATATATAGAGAACCAGGCGGAGAGAGGGGAAGCCATTACAGAGAGGAAAAACTGTGCTAGGCCAAGGAGCAAAGTGAAGTGAGCGAACTGTGTTAAATAAGCGAGTGTGTGAGGGCAGCAAAGCTATTACTGTGTAAGAGTGGGTAAGGTATTCGATAAAATGACAAAGAGAAAGCAGTTGAGCAAACCCGGTGAACCAGTGCCGAAAGTACCGCCGGAAAAGGAATAGAAGAGGGCGCCGTTCTTTGGGCCCATGGATAGGTTCTGGACAGCTACGGGAGACATAACCAGTGATGTGATTGACAGTGATGTGGCCCAATTAATGGAAGGAGAAATCGCCGTGGAAGCGGGAGCTCAACCGCCAGCAGACTCTGTGCACCGATTTGCCATTGAACAAGGGATGTATCCCTTTTGTTTTATGGAGTTTAAAACACCGGTGGGCCCATGTGCAGGATGGGAGGAGTGGTCTGAGCACATCTTCAGCCACAAAATGTATATGCTATGGCTCCGACAAGCACGAGTTGCTCGAGCCATGCGTCTGTCCCGTAAATTGAAAGTGTCGTGCGATACCCTAGGATTGGAATTGCTAGTGTCGAGATGGTGTAGTGCAACCCACACGTTTGTGGCGAAGTAGGGAGAATTTACTCCTACATTGGAAGACGTAGCCCAATTACTAGGCCTACATGTCATGGGTAGAGGGTATACAGTGCCCCTAACGATGGATGAAGCAGAGAAGGGTATCATGACTGCATTAGAGGAAGGGTTAGAGAAGACAAAGAGTGATGGGTCATTTTTTAATGCGAAGGGGGCCAGACGCGAAGAGAGGGCGGAAGGAGCCAGAAAATGCACAACAGGCGCCTGGATACGCTACTGGTTCAAAGACCTGTAGCCTTCCTTCAGCGGGATAAGTCCGAGCGTCCCTTTGTTGATGGAGACAAGATTGGACATCCTGCAGAGCTTGCAGCATATGTACTGTGCTGGTTGTCCAAGTATATATTCCCAGGGACTCCAGACGATGCACCTTTGAGTCAATGGTGTCTGATAGCGGTGAAGATAGCAAGTGGGATTGCGATCCCACTGGGGCCGTTATTTTAGGGAACACTATACCATCGATTGGACATGATTGCTGAGGATAGCACGCGCTCGACTGGCCTTTATCCCATGGTGTCCTATGTAGCCAGTGGGTTTTTATAGATGTTCTTGTATGAGAGATTCCCCACGTATGGCCCTTTACCCTTGGAATTGAGCGACCATGGGGTGCTAGGGAGACGTTGGTCAGGGCAGATGTGCAGGCGAGCACTTGGGGAAGTGATTGACTCTGAACGAGAGTTTGTGTTCAGGCCCTATCGAGAGGAGATAACAGGGGTGGCAGATATGGGAATCTATTGGGAAGATTCGAGGGTGATCACACCAAGGCAAGAATCGGGGGATGCAGATGAACAAACTTTTGCCTTGGTGGTGCTACCAGGACATCTGCCCGGGCGATTTGAGCTGGGCGATGTGAGTAAAGTGTACAACCCAAGGAGGGTACCCAGGCAATTTGGCTATGATCAAGGGGTTCCAAGCGATTGTAGTTTGGAGGAAAGATATGATGAGTTTGACAAAGTCTTATTCCGGTATAGTGTGTTATATGACCTATCCGAGGAAGAAAATGGCAGTATCGTGATTCCTTCGTGAAATCGCCATGGGGATATAACAGGAAACTACAGGCGATTTTGGGTAGATTGTGTGGGGGCCTTCAGGAGGTTTTGCCTACAGATTCTTCGTCCTTTTGCTCCCATGCCTATGTACAAGGATGATGTGTCCCTTCGCATGCCTAGGCCAGGAGTGCGAGGCCATAGATTAATAATGGCACCCTTAGATGCAGAGATGGGCAATGTTGCGTATGATGCGGTGCCCAAGGCGTATGTATCCGTTGCACCCGTCGAGCGAAGAGTAGATAGAAGGGCATCGACGGAGGCCCAGTCCAAGAAAGTGGTTAGTGAAGAGCCGATCGCTGACCGGAGACGGTAAAAACGGAAAGCTTCAGCAATCCAAGTGTCAAAGGATGAAGAGTCAGTCAGGGAAACAGAAGAAGTGGTGGAGCTTAGTAGTGATGATGCCTCGCCGAGGGTGGAAAAGGGCAAGACGGCGGAGGCATCAAGCGCGGGTGAAAGGTTTAGCGGTGGTGTCGGGGCAGCACTAGCTGCCGGGGGCTCGAAAAGAGAGATCGTCAGGCAACTGATGACAGCTGAGAGTTCTTTGCCTCCAATCCGGATAGCGATGGGTAAGTAGTGAAATTGGTCCATTTATCATGTTTTGAATTACAATTAATATCATTTGTGGGTTGCAGGACGTCGGCCGGAGATTATAAAGAAGACGTCGATAACCATCTTGCATATGCCACGAGTGGAGAAACCCTCGATACCAAAATCAC
The DNA here is from genome assembly GCF_030987335.1 of Cornus florida. Taxonomy (NCBI): domain Eukaryota; kingdom Viridiplantae; phylum Streptophyta; class Magnoliopsida; order Cornales; family Cornaceae; genus Cornus; species Cornus florida. The sequence goes on from NW_026775576.1 coordinate 22,165,491, forward strand.
TGATACCCCCATTACTATTAGAATACCCAAGTGAGGGGGCATCCAATGCGAAGGAGGAAGAAGAGGTAGTAGAGGAAAAGCAGGCCTCAGGAGACACCATGAGGTTGGAGGATATGGAAGCAGAGATACCGATGGGTCCTCACGAAGTGGAAGTGCTGCAATCGCAATCTTCCCTGGAAGGCTCAAACAGTACCTTAAATAGGCGATTGTCGGGCGAGGAAACGGAAAGTGGCAAAAATAGTGGGATAGGTGGAATGCCCCATCAAAGAGAGGCAACAGGATGGGGTAGATCGTGCCATGGCTGCGACAGAGGAGGCAGCCTGGCGAGGGGTGCTGATCGGGGCACACTTCATCCCTTTGCTAGAGGCGGCGAACCAAGCGAAACCAGCGCCAGTGGAGGCGATCGGAAGGAGACATCCGATGTTCTGTCGCTTTGGGTACGAAGCCTTGGGGCAAGTACTCAAAATATTTGCAACTGTGGCATGAGGGGAGGGGTCGGACGAAATGGTGCAGGAGGCTCGCGAGCTAATTGAATTGCTCAAGGACTGAGTGGAAATAGAATTACTAAACAGGAGACTTGACGCTTGCAAGCAAGTAGTGGGGTGAGCTCTCTTGGCAAAGGAGATGGCAGAGTTGGATGCCCGAATTGCACGTGACAGGCGTATGATGGAGGAGATTCAGGCTCTCCTGTCGATGGCAGAACAACAGCAGGCTCTAGTGGAAGAGACATATAACGAGCTTGGTGGCGATGTAACCATTTTGCTAAATTATGAGTAGGCTAATGATTGTAAATCAATGACCAACAGGTCCATTATGTATTAGCTTTTGTTATTGAATGAAAGTTGAGCAGTTATAGAAATGGTGTGATAAGAAAACTTGCATATATCATTTCTGATATAAGACTAACAGAAAGTACAAAAGAACTAACTGTGATAAAGCTTTAGCCAATTGGAATTTATGGGTTCACCCTTGCGCCCATCACCCTGCAGTCTACAGTAACCACTAGGTTGGACCTCAATGACAACATAGGGCCCTTCCCATTTAGGGGTGAACTTTGGGGCAGAGGTGTTGTGCATAATGTGTTTAGCAGCTTTAAGAACAAGGTCACCGACCTGGAAGGTACGAGGTCGTATATGCTTGTTATAAGATTTTGCCAAGGTATGTTGATAGACCTTGAGATGTTGGCGTGCTAACTCTCGCCGTTCATCTAAGGCCTCAAGATGAGTGAAATGGTCGACCTCGCTTCGAGTGGCCAAAGCAGCAGCAAGAATGACAATCTCGACTGGGAGAATAGCTTCTATGCCATACAGGAGAGAAAAAGGAGTTTGGCCCGTGGCGCGCTTTTTGGAGGTGCGATGGGCCCAAAGAGCTAAGGGCAGCTGATCAACCCAATTAAACTTGTGCTCGGCGACCGTGCGATTAATGATCTTAAGGAGAGATTTGTAGGTTGCTTCAGCTTGGTCGTTGCCTTTGGGTTAGTAGCCAGAAGAGCGGCGCTGTGTGATGTTATATTGCTGGAGAAGCTGAGCAACCCGATAATTAATGAAGGGGGTGCCGTTGTCTGAGAGGATAATCGCTGGGATGCCAAACTGGCAAATAATATTTTCACGGATAAAGGCTGTAACAGCGATACCTGTGGCATGTCGGAAGGGGATGGCTTCAACCCATTTGGAAAAGAAATCTGTAGCTGTGAGGATCCAATGCATTTGACGAACTGTAAGATTGATTGGGCCAATGAGGTCCAGACCCCAAGTGTGGAAGGGCCAAGGGGCAGCAAGTGGATGAAGTACTGTTGGGGGAGTATGGATCCGATGGTGATGGTATTGGCACGGTTGACATTGTTGAACAAACATCTTAGCATCGTGCTCCATAGTTGGCCAGTAGAGCCCTTTGTGGATCAAGTGTTGAAATAATTTGTAGGTACCCTGATGCTCAAGGGAGTGAGCTTGATGAAGTGTTTCACGGATCTCAACGCCAGCGAGGCATCGCAGGAGGTGCCCTTCGCGAGAGAGGCAGAACAGATGACCATCGCAAACTTGGAAGCTTGGCGGCCAAGGTTGGATTGTCTGGGCGATAACCATGTTGGAGGTAACAAATGAAGGGGGTCCGCCAATCAGCTAACTCGAGCTCGAGGACCTCAGTTGCATCAGGACATTTTTGGCAAGCAACACATGCGCGCTGCAACGCGGCAGCCTGACTGGACATTTGAGGCCAGTAATAGCCCTGGCGTTGGAGCCGCCGGTAAAAAGCGATATCAGTAGTGGTGCAATATTGCTGATGAACACGGTGAAGGACTTCACGAGCCTCGGCGTCCCCAAGACAGCGACTGAGGATGCTAGAGGGGGATCGATGATAAAGGACTCCTTGGATCAAATGAAAACATTTAAGCTGAGTAAGGGGTAATGAACCGATGAAGGTCTGCATTTGATCTATAATTGGGCGACGCCAATCAGTGATATCTTCAAGAGGGAGCAAACTGGCGATGGTAAACTGTGTTTGTTTATGAACAGTAATTTGTTGTGTGGGGCCAGAGATGTCAAGTTTGGAGGCGAGCGTAGCAAGAGCATCGGGATATCGATTGACAGATCGAGAGACATGAGCCAAGCGAACGGTGGTGAATCGGGAGAGAAGCTTTTGAATTATTGTACGATACGAGGCCAAGGAGGGCTTTCGAATTGCAAACTCACCTAAAGTCTGTTTGACAATCAACTTTGAATCGCCGTCGATGCACAACCGAGAGACCTGCTTATCGAGTGCTGTTAAAAGCCCCAGGATGAGTGCTTCATATTCAGCTTCGTTGTTAGTGCACTTAAAATCAAGTTTGACAGTAGCGGTGGAGGTGAGGGTCGTGCAGGAGAGCACAATGCCCGCGCCTCCGCCCTTTGTGGTGGAAGAACTGTCAAAAGACAAGTGTCATTCCTGAGCTTGCTCGAGAGAGGCGACCTGCAGGTCATCGAGAGGTAACTGTTCATCCACCAACTCATGAGCTGCGTTAGGGAATTGAGCGAGCAAATCCGCGAGAGCTTGACTTTTAATGGCCTTCGGTTGTTGGCAGGTGATGTCAAATTCTGCCAAGGATAGAAGCCATCGTGCGGCCTTGCTTGTAAGCATAGGTTTAAAGAGAAGATGCCTGTAGGGATCATATTTAGTAATGAGAATGATGCGATGGGCGAGGAAGTAGTGTCAGAATTTGTGCGCAGCAAAGACCAAGGCGAGATAATGATTTTCAATAAGGGAATACCGTTCTTCAGCATCATGGATCAAACGACTAATGTAGTAGACCGGGCGTTCTTGGTTATCAATCTCTTGTGCAAGTAGTGCCATAATGGATCGAGGTGTAAAAGTAACATAGAGGAAGAGGGGTTGGTCTCTTTGTGGAGCGTGCATGATCTGCGGGGACAATAGCACATGCTTGATCCGCTCGAAGGCGGCCTGATGAATATCCATCCATGAGAACTTCGTTTTTCCCTTAACAAGGGTACTAAAGACGTGTGTGGCCTCCGCGAGGGCTGGCAGGAATCGATGAAGATAAGAAACTTTGCCCAGAAAGCTCTTCACCTGCTTAGAAGTCGTTGGAGATGGCATGTCAAGAATTGCTTTGGCCTTTGCTGGATCAACCTCAATATCCTGGCGAGTGACCATAAAACCCAAGAACTTGCTATGGTTGACGCCAAAGGCACATTTGAGGGGATTCATTTTGAGATTATATTGGCGGCAACACTCGAACACTTGGCGCAAGTCATGGAGGTGATTGGCTTTCTGTTTAGACTTGACCACTAAATCATCCATGTAATCTTCAAGATTGTGATGGAGTAGATCATGAAAAATAGCAGTCATGGCTCGTTGATATGTGGCACGTGCATTTTTCAAACCGAAGGGCATAACAGTGAAGTGGAAATTACCAAGAGGGGTTCGAAAGGCTGTCTTTTCTGCATCACCCTCTGCCATCCGGATCTGATTGTAACCACTAAAACCATCCATGAAGGAAAACATTTCATAGCCTGTAGTGCCATCGACCAGAGTATCAATAATGGGCAAAGGGAAGTCATCCTTTGGGCAAGCCTTGTTGAGATCCCTGAAATCAATGCACACTTTGAGTTAGCCATTCTTCTTCTGCACAGGAATGATGTTCGCTAACCACATGGGGTGGATGATAGGCTTGATAAAGCCGGCTGCTAACAACTTTTGGACCTCATCTTTAATTTGCAACTCAAGTTCTGCCCGGAATGTTCGCGAGCCTTGTTTAACTAGGCGAACGTTGGGCAAAACATTGAGATGATGGGTGACCAGCGAAGGGTGAAGCCCTGGCATCTCGCTGTATGTCCATGCAAATACATCGCGAAATTCCTGCAAGAGAGAGACAAGGTGAGATTTATCCTGACAGCTTAGTGTACCCGAGAGGAATGTGATGCGAGGCAGTTCATTGGGATGGGCAAGATTAACTTCAACGAGATCTGGCAGTGGCGCTTTCTTGAGAACTCGAGGCTGATATGCTGGGGGGTCAGTAAAGTGAACCTCTGCTAACCCCAGGCACCATCATAAATGGTAGATGACACGACCGTTGGGGAGGCGAATGCGTTTACATTCACGTGTGGCATCGTCTGTCTGCACGAGAGAGGGAGGGTGAAAATGCCCTTTTGGGCGTCAGCCCAGGTGGGTAGAGGAGTACTGATAATGGTTGCATCGCAGTCTTGCCCGTAGTCATCAAGGTTATTGAAGAATAATGCATCCGTGTAATGAGCCTCGAAGGTGGCAAAAGGGTGATCGGAACAGGGGACGGTGACAACCTTGTTATTCCAGATGCCTTTGAAACATTGATGGTAAGTGGAAGGGACAATGCCAAAGCGGTGCATCCATGCGAGTCCCAGAAAAATGTGATAAGAAGTGTCGCTATCAATAACGTGGAACTTCGTAGAGGTTTGGAATTTGTTAACAGCTAGATCAACATTAACATAGCCCATCGTGTGACAAAGATCATTGCCAAAGCTTGTGACTTCAATTGGCTCTTTGACCAGACGATCCTCGGAGATGCCAGCCTTGCGAAAGGTGGAGAGGGGCATGACATTGATGGAAGAACCGTTGTCAAGAAAAGCGTGCTTGAATTCTACTCCCTTCATAGAAGCCAGTACATACAATTGTCTATTTTGGGCACCTTGGTTCTGTTTGTCAGCATCAAAAAAGGATAACGTTTTCTTTAGTGCAGGAGAGTTGGGTTTAACAGAGGCGACCAAAGGACACATATCCGTTTCTAAAGAAGGCTCTGTCTCATGGCCTGAATTTGTTTCCGCTAGTTCATTATAGCAGGTGATAACAGCCACGCGATGATCAGGGTACGGGAACCGGTGAACATCCTTAGCAGGGGTGACTTCAAGATCACCAGTTGCCATTCGCCATTGAAAAAGGCGGCGCAAGCCCCAGCAATTGATAGTGGGATGAGTAACACTTTGATGGTAGACACAGAAATCAGCGTTAGCTCGATCTGCCGAGGTGGGCTTGCGACGTGGGGTAGGTAGAACGACATTGCCATCCTTGACCCATTGGGCGAGTGTATTCTTAACTTCCTCAATACGGATGGGGAAAGGTGGTGGTTCCTCGCCTTGTGGCTTGAATTGGGATTTGTCAAACCACTTTTGGGGGCGTTCCTCAAAGGTCGCTGCAGGTGCAGGCCTGCGATTGGAAGGCTTCGGAGCTTCAAACTTAGAGGCATCATTATTGGAGGCTCATACTTAGCGGTAATTGGTTTAAGATCCTTAAGATTCCGGGTTGCAATCTTGAGCTCGCCAAAGCTAGCTATCCTTAGGTTGACAAGGTGGAGCTTGTAAATCTGCAGCATGCCCTGGATGCAAATATCAACCAAGTCCATTTCATTACTACTTTCAAAGCATTCACCTGCACGATCTCTGAACCGATTGATAAAAGCGAGGATATCCTCATTGTCCTCTTGAGCCTCCTTTGTGAGAGACAAGGTGGTGACCCGTTCTTCAGCCTGGAAAAACTTGGTGAGGAAGCGATCTTTCAGTTGCTCCCAGGTATTGATTGAGTCTGGTTCGAGGTTTAAATACCAACGGTACGCTCGATCAGACGAACCACATGATTATCACCGAAATGACCTAAAGCCTCAACAAAGCGCATAACATGTTCCCTAGGATCACCGGTCTTGCCGTTGAACTGGGGGAATTTGGGGACCAAGTATCCCAACGAATATGGAGTCTGTACAATAACAAGAGGGTAAGGAGGCTCACTGCCAAAGTCTAAGGCACGAGAAGTTGGGGTACCTTTCTTGAAAAGATCGCGCACTTCAGAACGTGTGAACACTTCTTTTGGGGCGGAGTAGGAATATGAGGGGAGAGGACGGTGTGCCTTAAGGTTCGCCTGGGCATAAGTGGGTGGGGAGCAAAACATGGGTTCTTTGCCTTGAGACAGGAATACTCGAGGAGCCATAGGGATTACCTGTAATATAGGGTTGTAAAGCTCTAGGATGGGCTGTGACAGATCTGCACCATGATCTTGACCTTTTGGGGACTTTGTGAGTTGCTGCTCATGTAATGGAGGCAAAGTCACACCAGTTGGGGTACTGGTACCGAACACCATCTGAGTAACTGAAGGGAGCTCCGTTAAAACTATAGTCGGCGTCGTCGAGACCCTCCTGTCAAGAACACGGAGAGCTTCCTCAAATTTCTCCATTCGGGTCATCAGTTGGTGATTCATGTTCTGTAGAGCCTTGAAGACAGCATCGGTGCTAGATCTGTGTCTGGATTTTGAGAAGTGAGACCTTGTGCTAGTAGCCCTAGTGCTAGTGTCTCTGGCGCTGGTAGCTTTGGTGTTTGTGGCTCGGTGGCTAGCAGATTTGGTAGTGACAACTTTGACGCCAGTGGCTCCAACTGTGGACACCTCTGCCTGTGCCGGAGGAGAAACCTCATCTGGATTCATCGCTTTACCCGGATAATCCCCAGTGAAGTCGCCAAATGTAGATACTTGATCTCGTCTGTTGAATAGTCAAAGAAAAGAGGTCTGGGAATATATCACTGAGCAATATGAGGAATGCAGAAAGGTGGAAGAAGGGAGAGAAAATCAGTCCAGTCAAAGAATTAGAACAATGGTAGGTAAGAAGCTGCCGTCAGTTCCTGCCTCCTTTTTTCGTCATTACCTTCTTTTATAGCCTTAGGTCATCCAGGTGGTACATTGTTGGGCCTCCATCTTGGGAATGGGTCCGGGTCATTCCCTTTTTGGGTCATGTTACCCTAATCCCTACATTTTTGGATCCACTGCCAAGTGTACCTTTCCTGGTGAATAATCCAAAAAATGACAGGCTGTAAAGGCATTTGTACTATTCCAGCTGTCTTTTGCTCTTATCCTTAGACTAGGTCTTGCCTTAGTGGGCAAAACATTACTAATTTTCCATCCTCCATTCCAAAATCCCTTCTGCATCCCAATGTCACCTGAAGAGCCCTACCATAACTCTTCGTTGCTTGGATCGAGGTTCGACGCCCACCAATCATGGCAGTGTCAGATCGAGGTTCAAGGCCCATCGATCAACAAATTGAGTCGAATCGAGGTTCAAGGCCCGTCAATCGACAGATTGTGAAGGTCGAATCGAGGTTCGAGGCCCGTCGATTGGCAGGTCAGATCGAGGTTCAAGGCCCGTCGATCGACAAATCATAAAGGTCGGATCGAGGTTCAAGGCCCGTCGACCGACAGTTTATGAAGGTCGGATCTAGGTTCAAGGCCCGTCGATCGACAGATTGTCAAGGGTCAGATCGAGGTTCAAGGTCCATCGATCGTCAATTTGTGACTCGGATCAAGGTTCAAGGCCCGTTGATCGATGATTTGTGATTAACAGATCGAGGTTCAAGGCCCATCGACCGACAGATTGTCAGAAGGTCAGATCGAGGTCCAAGGCCTGTCGATCGACAATAACTCGGATCGAGGTTATGATGTGATCCAGGTTCAAAGCCCATCAGCCGAATATAGACTAATATTGAGGCCCAATGATCGACTATCACATGCCTTGCTGAGGTGGACTTTGTCAAAGTGTTGACTGTTTGACTTGGCCCTTGGTGACGTGGCTAAACCACGTCCACAAACACATTCTATTAATTGATATGTTCTGAACTTATTGTTCTTTTCCAAAAAAAATAAAAGAAGAAAGAAAGAAAGTAAAGTGTGATTTTGTTGTCCTATTCCCACATGGAATAGGACCAAGACTAGGTACAATATTGTAACCAAACATATCTTTTGTTGTTTGATAGAAAGAAAGGAAAATGTGTGGAGAGAAAATAGGTTGGAATGAATGAATTTTCTTTGTTCGGTAAATATGAAAGAAGGAAAGAAAGGAGAATATGAATGAGACCCATCACTCATACTTTACAAATTTTCATCCTTCCAAAAATAGGCGAAAAAAATGATGGAAGACAAGTGAATTATTATAGAAGTTTTAAATTAAATACTGTAATAAATTATGTAAGCTTTAAATTACAGTATTATTCTCTATAAATTACAATATTATAAATATTATGGGATATAATGGTAAAAATAATTAAAACTTTCTCTTTCCTTCTTTCTTAATAAACATAATAAATTATGCGTTTATTCTGTTATCTTCTATCCGATCGAATAAAAAAAAAATACACAATCTCTTCCCTAAAAAATCTTATACATTTATTTTATCTTCAGTTCATCTAATGTTTTTCTTTCCAAAGAAATAGAGCATAAACCTAACACTCAAGTGGTTTTACTAGTTCTTCTGACTTAGTGGTGTAGAAAGAGTTTTTTCATCCTCCTAAAGCAAATTATATATGATTTTTATCGTACATAAATGGGTCTAAATGAGATATAAATAAATTAACGGGTCCACGTTTTATTAGTGCGTAATTATGACCCGAACACCAGAATTGGGTCATGCCTATTAGCCCATCCGGTTTCTCTCAGTCTGTGTGTCTCTGTTTCTGTGTCACCATAAAGAATATAATAATTAATAAAAAGAACACACAGAAAGAATGTTGATGCGGTATATATATTTATTATTTAATTAGGGGTTATGGAGTTGAGTGCAACAAGGCATAGCTTATAAATAGCTCACTCTTAGACCACCTGCTCTTCAATGCATATCTTCTGACTCTTGGGTCTTTACTGTTTCACTTCGCAGCTCACATCACAAAGCAAAAAAACGCTTCTCATAAAACCCTCTTCCTCTCTCTCTCTCTCTCAAGATCTGACAACCCAAATCCCCATTGTAGGTATGTAATACAGACTCTCTCTCTCTCTATCTCTCTCCTTGAAATTTATTTTTGTCAATTTTGGATTTGATTATAGTTCTAAATAACATTGTAATTTGAAGATAGAGAAAATAGTAACTATTTTGATTGACCCTATTTTGTGCCTTGATCTATTGCCAATTGACTGTTGTTAATGTCTGCTGAACTTGTATGTAGATCTGGTTTTATTTTAATGGTTTTATGGTTTATTTGTGTGATATTGTTTATAGCTTGTGTTATTTTGATAGATCTGGCATATATTACCATTCAAATCTATTGCAGATGGTGCATTGTGTTTTGTGGTAGTAATTTCTAATGTGCCCTCATGGTATTTTCTTGGTTTTATCTTGTCATTATGATACTGTTTAACACACTGCAATTAAATAGATAAGTTTTTTTTTTTTTTTGGAAGCGTTTTACCATATTTGTTTGATTTTTGTAATTTTTTTTTTTTGGGGGAAAATTGTATTTTTAAGAGTTCATTTAATTCTATAGCAATGTTTAAATAGAGCTTGAGTTCAGTTTTTAGGACCAAATTTTGTTTTCAGTCCGAAAGATTTCCTTCTAAAAGAAGTAGCATTTGGGCACAAAAAGATACCTCTCTTCCTGAATCTAACTAAAGATACATGATAATCCCAAAATACCCATTAAAAGAACACCTGGAGTCAAGAAATAATTTTTTTCAACTTTGCTTTATTTGATTCTCAAAAAAGCTGACTCATTGCTTGATTTGATCGCATCTCTTCTTTAGTATCAATATATATAAACCCTTTACACCGAAAATTTGTATCTTTTTGAAGGACTATTTTTTGCTAAATGCCAGTATACTTTTGGTCTGAATAGTGATTTTACAAGCAAGTCACTGTCACTTTTTTCTTTAATGATTCTGGATATATTTAGCTTATTTACATAGTAAATTGTTTAGGTTTCTACTGCACTTTTCTATGTTGAACTGTTTGGATTTTGTTTAGATTATGGCGGCATACAAACCCAAGAATATCCTCATTACTGGGGCTGCTGGCTTCATCGCATCACATGTCGCCAACCGGCTCATCCGGAACTACCCCGAGTACAAAATTATTGTTCTTGACAAGCTTGATTACTGTTCAAGCCTGAATAACCTCAATCCCTCTCGATCATCCCCCAACTTTAAGTTTATCAAGGGTGACATTGGTAGTGCTGACCTTGTCAACTTCATCCTCGTCACTGAGTCCATCGATACAATTATGCACTTTGCAGCCCAAACCCATGTGGACAACTCCTTTGGGAACAGCTTCGAGTTCACGAAAAACAATATTTATGGCACCCATGTGCTATTAGAGGCTTGCAAAGTCACTGGTCAAATCAAAAGATTTATCCATGTAAGCACAGATGAGGTTTATGGAGAGACAGATGAGGATGCTATAGTGGGAAACCACGAGGCATCTCAGCTCCTCCCAACAAATCCATATTCTGCAACTAAAGCTGGGGCCGAAATGCTTGTTATGGCTTATGGACGGTCATATGGATTACCTGTGATTACTACAAGAGGAAACAACGTTTATGGGCCAAATCAGTTTCCTGAAAAGTTGATTCCCAAATTCATTCTCTTAGCCATGAGAGGAGGCCTTCTTTCTATTCATGGGGATGGATCTAATGTTCGGAGTTACCTTTATTGTGAGGATGTTGCGGAGGCTTTTGAAATCATCCTCCACAAGGGTGAAGTAGGCCATGTTTATAATATCGGGACAGATAAGGAAAGGAGAGTGATTGATGTGGCCGATGATATCTGCAAACTATTTTCATTGAATCCAGATGCAGTTATTAAGTTTGTGGAGAATAGGCCTTTCAATGACCAGAGGTACTTCTTGGATCATCAGAAGCTCACCAACTTGGGATGGTCAGAACGGACAACATGGGAAGAAGGACTAAAAAAGACAATGGAATGGTATGTTAATAATCCGAATTGGTGGGGAGATGTCTCAGGGGCACTGCTCCCCCATCCAAGAATGTTGATGATGCCTGAAATCGAAAGAAATGCATCCAGTGTTGGTGTTTCTGCTTCCTCTTTTGTATTACATAATACTAGTCAGGGGATGGTGGTTCCGGTTTCAAAAGCCAATCCCTCGACCCAAAAGCCACCGCTGAAGTTCTTGATTTATGGTAGAACTGGGTGGATTGGGGGCCTTCTTGGGAAGATATGTGAGAAGCAAGGGATACCGTTCGAGTATGGAAGGGGGCGCCTGGAGGAACGGTCACAACTTTTGGCAGATATTCAAAATGTTAAGCCAACACATGTTCTCAATGCTGCTGGAGTGACTGGTAGACCTAATGTTGATTGGTGCGAGTCTCATAAACCAGAGACAATCCGCACCAATGTCTCTGGTACTCTAACCTTGGCAGATGTTTGCAGAGAGCACGGACTCCTTTTGATGAATTATGCCACTGGTTGCATTTTTGAGTTCGATGCTGAACATCCAATGGGGTCTGGCATTGGGTTTAAGGAGGAAGACAAACCCAATTTTACTGGTTCTTTCTATTCGAGAACCAAGGCCATGGTATGTTCTACTGTCCCTTTCAATCCATCTTCCCATTTTGAAAGTGCAAAACATAGATCCAACTTCCTTTTCTTGGTTTGGTAAATGCAAATTTGTGTTCTTGATTTTTCCAGGTGGAAGACCTTCTGAAAGAATATGACAATGTTTGTACTTTGAGAATCAGAATGCCAATATCATCTGACCTCCGCAATCCACGCAACTTCATCACCAAAATTACAAGATATGACAAAGTGGTGAATATTCCAAACAGCATGACCGTCTTAGACGAGCTTCTACCCATTTCGGTTGAGATGCTGAAAAGGGGCTGCCGAGGTATATGGAACTTCACAAACCCTGGTGTTGTAAGCCATAATGAGATTCTGGAGATGTACAAGAACTACATTGACCCCAATTTCCAGTGGACTAACTTCTCATTGGAAGAACTAGCCAAGGCAGTAGTCGCCCCTCGGAGCAACAATGAGATGAATGCATCAAAGCTGAAAAGTGAGTTCCCAAACTTGTTGCCTATCAAGGAATCACTCATCAAATTCGTTTTCGAGCCAAATAGGAAAAATATCATTGCTTGATCATTACTTCATGCCAAGGAAAGAGGCGTTCAAATAAATTCACACCGCCACCATTTTTATTGTTATATGTCATCATCCTCATTTCATTATTTCTATTAGGATAGTTCCCACATAGTGGTTTATACTATATTTTTATGTATTATTTAATTTTTTTGTTAATTATAGTTTGGCGAATGTGGAAAGAAATTCTTGATTATTGGATTCATTGTGTAATAAGGGTTCCTGCCCTGTTGAAGTCATGTAAGTTCAATGGATCTAATTTATGAAAATAATTCAAGTTTTGTTAGTTTCTACCTTTTAATGGTGTTGTGTGTTCCCTTTCATTGTGTTGTGAAATTCAATTGACAATCTGGAAATTTTACTTACTTCTTCTTTGTTGTATATGTTGCAAAAATAATCTAGTACTTAATTTTCGGGATTTCACCAAAGGTTGTTGTAGCCTAGCGCTAGGTTGAAGTCTCTCTCACATTCTAAAGTAGAAAAGGACTAGTGTTGAAGTCTCTCTCACTAGAGGCAAAAGTGGATGTGTGTATTGAATGCATTTCTGATTGTCCTTCTATATGGTCTTATTTGCATGTAGTTTTGCTTTTGAATTGCATTCATGCATACATTACTTTCCTCCGGTCATATTTGTGGACAGACAGTAACTTTTTTTTTTTTTTTTCTTTTTCTTAATTGGTATTCACACACACGAGGATCGAACTCTTAACCTTCCTTTGAGAAATAGAAGTGTGGTACCGCTAGGACACTGGCCATATTTGTGGACAGACAGTAATTTTAATTTTCAATGTCTTTCATTCATGCATTAAGAAGGACACGTTGCTTATACATGTCGAGAGCATATATGGAGAGCTTTATGCGTGTTTCACGCTAAAACTCAATACATTAAAACACTAAAACTCAATACATTAAAACATATATATGATTTTCCCCTTTAGTTTTTCCACATAACAAATCTTTATTTTTATTTTAATTGCTTTTAGTGCTGCTCACATAACTGAAACTGATCATGTAATGTGGTGTGATTGATTCGATCTTGTGGCAGTCATGGAGGGGTTTAATTGATTGGGATGAATGATGATTGATGCAATAATCAGGAGTTGAAACGGTTTCGAAAACCTAGTTGTAAAATTGTCTTAAATCAGAATGATGTGAAGTCATGTCTTGACATAGAGATGGGCATATGGAGAGGGGAAAGCTTGTAGAACCCTGACGAATGAAACCTGAGATGGGCATAAAAGTCATTTTGATTATTTACTTGGGTATTTAAGTAAAATAATTACGGGTACGTTAGGCGGTAAAATTTCTTTATATAAGTTATATTATAATTATTTCCTAATATTATTCAAAACTACTCAAAACTTTATATCTTAAAATAACTTTTTATTTTTTCTCTTTTCTCTTTTCTCTCATTCATGTTTTTCTTACCAGAAATATTGGGCCCCAAAAATTTATATCCTTAAATGACCACCTTTTTTTTTTTTTTCGCACAGAATCTTAATATTTGGTCCAAAAGATATATATACTTAAATAACTTTTTTTTTAGTTTACTTGAAAGAGTGGTGAAACTTTCCATTTTTTATTTTATTTTTTATTCAGCACATACAAGTAGTCTCCCTCCTCTTTCATTATAAATTTATAGTTCTCTTTCTTCTCCACTCAATACTCATTACTCTCAATTTGAGCCCTCCTTTTTTTTTTTTTTATTGAAAAATTTGTAGAAGCATTGGATTGGGGTTTTTTAAATCAGTTTTTATTGTTGTTTTTCTTTAATTATTTTTTAGTTTTATTAACTTTTATTATAATAAATTTGTGTACATATATATATTTCATATATTTGTATATTTTAACTAAACTTAAATACAAGAATCTAATTAATAATTTTGCATTTCACGAAGTAAGATGGTTGATTTTTTTTTAATAAATATTATTTAATATTAATATATTATTAATCTTTTTGTGCAGTTGAATCTTATGTATAAAAGTCTCGTATTTAAAGTTTGAAAAAATATTTAAAATCATAAAAGAGATTCATGTAATAATGACAAACCACCAAGGAGGACTCTGTAAAAATTTTCCATCAATGTATATATGTGTCCAAGCGTGCATACGTCCATATTAAATACTAGGGGAAAAGAAGTATAAAAAGAACTTGCAATTCTTGTAGTCATTGCATCAAAAGGGGAGGTTATAACTTCTCCTCAGGTGAACGGATCGAGCTCCATAGTGAATATTTTTTAGTCTGTTTTTTACCGTCATCCTATCATAAGGGATGGATTATAACTTATCCTTCCCTCAAAGGAAGGTGAACGATTCGAGCTTTAGAGTGAATATTTTTAAGTGTGTACAAGTATTTACCTAACTCCAAATAAATAAATGTACGAGTTCAGCCATTCATTCAAACAGATATAAAGGTGGGAGCTTAGTAAAAGCACCTTTGTAACAGTTTTACTCATTTTCTATAAAATTTTATGTATGCAGCTTTTCTAGTCAAGTCACACAAGCTTGACAAAAAGGATCATACTATTTAATTAAGTGTGTTTATGCAGCTCTTCTTGTCAAGCCACTCCATGATGAATATTTTTAAATGTATTTTTTATAGTCATCCTATCACAGGGGATGGGTTATCACTTCTCCTCCCCTCAAAGGGAAGGTAAACGATTTGAACTTTATAATGAATATTTTTTAAGCGTGTATAAATATTTACCTAACTCCAAATAAATAAATGTATGAGGTCGATCATTCATTCAAACAGTTATGGAGGTGCAAGCTTAGTAAAAGCACATTTGTAACCGTTTTACTCATTTTCAATAAAATATTATTTATGCAGCTTTTCTCGTCAAGCCACACACGCCCACTGCATTGCTCCTAACAAAAGCTTGAACTCTCAACCTTCCTTTTGAGGAGAAAGATCATACCACTTAAACTAATGCCTATTAATTTTTTATTCATGACACGTTCTCATTCAAAATTCTTGTGACATTGAAATCCATGATTTCACATTCTCACCTTATTCATTACTTGTTCTCATACAAAATCCATGATTGTGCAAGAGAAATTACACAAATGAACAAGTGAAGACCATATATGCAATAAATAAATAGATAAACAAAAACTGAATTCTATCATGAAGACAAGATCATCAATTTTTATGAAGTTGTTGAACAATAAATTCATTGATATAAATATGTTTTGTGTACATAATAAATATGTCTACATTGTGAGAGAAAGGTAACGTACTGTATATTCAGAGGCCGTCCAACACACTTCTGAAAAAAGGAGGTCTTATTCCTTTTCTTTTCTTCTTGTTGGGGAAAAGAAGACTTTGGTTTCTCAGAAAAGTTATCCTTTGCTTCACTATTTCATCAACCAAACACATCTTTATTAAAGCTCCGTAACATCCCACCATTGCTTACTCCTAACATTCATCATCACCCAGGAAAAAAAAAATTTCATTTCATTCGTCTACCAGACATTAAAACAAGCATTATCAAATGGGTTTTCTCGGAGCCATCGCAAGACATTTGGATACACTACTCGGGTACTTTTATTTTCCTAAATGAAAATAATTTCCTCTCTTCTCTTTTTCATGATTGCCATAGCAAGTATTCTCCAGATAATTCACTTCCCATTTCATATATGTTCATGAAATTTATGCATAAATCAGTTGGGAAAAAAAAAATGTATATACATGCACAAACAAATTATATATTAATATTATGATGCATCAAATGCCAATGATTTCATGTCAAACACTTAAAATTGAAAAACAAATTGTCTAATTTTTATTTTTATTTTTGGTTGCAAACCAGGCCAGGAGTGATGCTTCTATATCCATTGTAAGTAGGGAATCTTCCATTGAGTAGAGCAAGAAATTATCAAATATATATATAGGGTAAATTTACCTCTCTCTTGAAGTTCGTCAATATCCTACATAGATCCTATTTACTTTTCATAATTCCATTTATCTCCCCGAGGGTTCTGATTTATGTAAAAGATTCCCCCTGCCTTCCCATTTTGCCCTTCTAGTGACTGAAATGACGTCAAACATTAAATGGTAAAAAAGTCACTGACAGGGGAAGTAAGTGGAATTATGAAACGTAAAGGGTCTATGTGGGATCCTGACAAATCTCAAGAAAGGTAAATGAAATTTACCCATATATATATATATATATATAAACACATATAGAGAGAGCAATATATATAACTAACATGACTAATATGAGGTTGGTATGAATGACAGGTATGCATCAATTCTAGCAATAGAGAGTCCTTCAACACTAGACGATCAACAATGGCTAACATATTGGGTTTTGTATTCGTTTATAACACTCTTCGAGCTCTCGTGTTGGAGAGTCCTTCAATGGTAATGTAGTGAGTGAATAATGTATATATGCAGATCATAGAGATTGAGAAATTTACTGTGTTTTCATTTTCCTCCTCTGATTAAAATGTGTTTCATGACAGGCTTCCATTCTGGCCATACATGAAGCTGTTGTTCTGTATGTGGTTGGTGTTACCTATTTTCAATGGAGCAGCTTATATATACATGAATTTCGTGAGGAAGTATGTGAAACTGGGCAGATATGTGAGCTCAAACTATCCTGAAGGCCAGAGGAAGGTTCTTCAGATGATGAACCTTGATACTAGAAAGTCCGTGGAGCGTTACATCGAGAAATACGGACCAGATGCCTTTGAACGAGTGATCAAAGCGGTAAGTCAAACCATATACTCTCAAAATTTAAGCTGTTAGAAAATGTGTAACTTTAAGGCCTTGTTTGTTTAGATGTAAAATATTTTTTAGAAATTATTTTTTTATATTTTGGGGTTCTATTGTCCAAAATTTAAAATATTTTACCAAAACCTAACAAAATAACTTGTGCTTTTGTTCTAGAATTTTTTAATTTTTTTTTTTTATTATTATTTTTTTTTTTCACAACCTTTGCCATACACCATAAAATAAAAATAAAAAAATTTATTTTACCTAAACAAGTTCTGTATAGAAAATATTTTCGAGGAAGATATTTTACATTAACACACCCCTCACTTCTAGCCTTTTTTGGCCCAACACGTGTACGGCAAGGTTTTAACTCAAGACCTTTATACCATGTTAACCATCATATGCTCTAATCAACCATCTACTTGGACAGTTTAAGCTATTAAAGAATGTGTAAAACTTTAATATTTAAATCTTCTAATTAATGTGGCATTCTTTTGGTCCAACGCGTGTACGGTGAGGTTTCAACTCAGGATTTAATACTATGTTAACCATCATGTACTCTCAAAGCTAAAACTGTTAGAGAACGTGTAACTTTAATATTTAAATCTTCTAACGAAAACAACACTCTCTATATATACATATACATAGAGACACACACAGAGATGCACATATATCATTTCTCA
Organism: Cornus florida; assembly: GCF_030987335.1. NCBI lineage: Eukaryota > Viridiplantae > Streptophyta > Magnoliopsida > Cornales > Cornaceae > Cornus > Cornus florida. Next base: position 22,183,251 of record NW_026775576.1, read on the forward strand.
TCCAATTGATTTTATTGCAGGCTGAAAGAGAAGCAAAGAAGCACTGAGAAGATCCAACTTGGACTCTACCCAGTTTATAAATACACCTTAATACATGTAAATGTGCATATATACATATATAGAGAGAGAGAAGCTACACAGAAATATGTATGGGCTTATATTTGTACTGTCGTATTCTCTTTTCTGAAAACAACGAAATAATAGTGTTCTGTTGATAGTGATACAATTGAATTCTGCTCTTTATGTGCTATATGGCTTCACAATTGCTAGAAATCAGATTGACACAAAAACAGATCTCTAATAATGATAATATTATATATAAGCAAAACCATAAATTCTCAATGCTAAAATTATACATGTTATGTATTCCCCATCTCAAGCTAAGCAAAGAACTAAAAACTCCACAAGCATATATCAATGGAATTGGACATTCTTGTAATAGAGCAACAATTTATACAACTACATTGGAAACTCTAAATTGGCATTTTTATCGAACATGAGCAGTTCACTAGACTCACAGTCATATATTAGATTTGTCAAGGCTTTTATGGCTTCAGTGGTGCACATAAACATAGTTCTAAAAGTAGTGTTTATTAATCTCAACTGTAGACATATAATAAAGCTTATTGAATATCTGACGTCAGATTTCTAAATTCTCATAAGGCCGATCAGATATGTAGTTAAAACCCTTCTTTCATTCAATCTTAGTACAGCCAAAATCCCATTGCTCTTCATAAAACCCTAAGAAAACCCGAGCAAACTAACTACTATCAACCATCGATTTATGCTTCACATTCTAAGAAGCCACTCGCATCTGAAAAACGGGCATGCTTTGAGCAGGCAAGACTAAAGGTATCGACATCAGTTTAATTAAATGAGCTTAACCTTTAATGGTTTTACTCCGAGATGTGGTGTCATTGCAAGAAACTGCTTCAGTGTAGCTGTGAAGTCACTGGCCCTTTCTCCAAAATAGGTCATTAAACTTTCGAATGTGGTTTCTGCCAAAAAAAAACTGAATAAATCCAATCGCTACCGTGAAATGATGTTTTACTAGAAAGCAACATTATTGAATCTACAAATAGGTACAAGGGTGGTTTTTTCCATTAATCAGTCATCCTCCTAGTCCTAGTTTGTAAAAACAGATAATCAGTCCTAGAATTTAATCAGACCAACCACATCAATGTCACATGGTCCTGCACCATTTATCTAGCTAGCCACTGCTCTCTCACTTGAGGACCATAATATCTAAAATTAGATTACCAGAAAAATTATCAAAACAATAAAACAAAAATAAAAAATACAACCTGTTGAACAGATAATGGTAACACAACATCAGGTGTTATTTCTTCAAATCTGATACCATTATACAGTTTTCTCAACTAGCAAAGCTGCAAGTATAATATAGCACATGCATCCAAACTCTAGGAAAAGACCTGCACAGTCCAACACTAGGACAAGGCCACAAAATGTCACGAACATAACGGAAAATATATATATATATATATATATATATATATATATATATATATATATTCCACATTTCCCCAAATAGGAAGCTAATATTAGGTGAAATAAAAAGCACTTATTGAAATCTCCAGCTTTCGAAAGTAACAATATGCCAATGAGATGATATTATTTATGCTTCTCCCTCAATTCTAGCACCGAAAGTCCTTTGAAGAAGGAGAGGAAAAGAGAGTGATTATGTAGAGCTAAAAAACCTATGTCTTGAAATAATCCTTTTGAGTATCCCCTCTGAGATACATAATCTCCCCCATACGTGTAAAATTCCTTCTCAAAATACTCTTCCAAATCATATAAAAAATAAATCAGTGACGATCAAAATCTGCCCATCTCATAAAAATTTAACTACCCCAAATGCCGAAACAATGGTTGTTTTGGGAAACCATATGCAAACCATGCTAAAAAAGCAGCATGGTAATTAATTGAGAATACCTCTCTGCCCAATCCGCGCTGTACATCTGGAGCACCAGATTCCACTCCATAACATGCTAAAACCTACCCCAACATGAGAACCCCCATCTCTTTTCTAACTTCTTCTCTCTTTATATTGAACCCCATTGCTGCATAGCTCATGACCCCACAAGTACAATATATTACAAGGCACTGCTTCCGTCTTCAATGCAGGTGCATAGTCAGTACTCTTTTACCAGTGTAATTTCAAGCTATCACGAGGTGCTAAATGACAAGTCTAATGATACTGAACTAAACTATAGAGTCAGCAAAGAGCAAAGGGCATCTAGTCCATTGTGAGCTATCACGAAGTGCTAAAAAAAATGTGTGTTTCTTGTCAATGTTATAAAAAAATAAATAAATAAATAAAAACTTATAGAGTCATCAACCACGAAAGAATCAAATAACTCCACAATACTTTATGCCACCGACAATAATATATACCATTTTAATTAACAATTAATAATAAAGAAATCAAGCGACTAAATTTCATGATACTAATCACATACGGTATTAATCAAGAAACAGACAACATTTTAATGATAGAAATCACTTACATACCTTCTTGGCAATCAATCGAACACCTAGACCACAGCTATTTCTCTCAGTTTTCATACACTTCTTCTTGGAGTAGTTGATCCTCTCCTGCTTTTTCAACTTGTTCACGATCACTTCATCTTTCAGTCACTTTATCTTTCAGTTTTGTTTTCTTCTTCCTCTTATTGCTTTGAATATCCAAATCTTTTTCAATCTCCACCATCGATCTCTTCTCTGAGAAATTTTGTCTTCCATTGTCATTTCTTTAGTGTTTAGTGCATTAGTTCCAAATGGAATAGAATTGGATGTCAGGCCATCGAATCAAAGTTCGATTATAGAGAGAGGGACTACATTACATGGACGAGCACACATGTTGTAGGGGATGCCGCTACAGAGCTATGAAGATGGGAGATGGAAGGCTTCAGGTAGCCGTTACAACAGCTATTTGAAAAGTGACAAGCGTATGGGCCTTTGTTGGGCCTACGCAATGGGCTCTATTTTGTACTTTGACTGGGTTCATCTAGTTAGGTCTTTTGACAGATGCCTAAAGTAGATTGTACATTTTACTTCATTCAACCAATTTGCTTAAAATAAGATAACCATCCACCCTACTCACATGCCCATTTTGTTCATTTGAGATTCTAATTCCCACCGTCTACTTTGAGAAGTAGAAGAAATACACTAAGGGCTAGTTTAGTGTGGTGGAATGAATTGGAATGGAATAAGATTGGAGATGGGAATGGAATGAAAAGAGAATTGAATAGTCATTCCTTTTGTTTTAAAGTGGAATGATTTTGATGGAATAGACATTCTCTATGAATAGTGGGGAATGATAATTCCAACTTTAAAATTGACACCAAGCACGAGAATAGAAAAAAAACCATTCCATTCCACTTTCTTTTATTCTATTCCACTACACCAAACTAGCCCTAACTTACAAAACTTTTGATACTTCGACTAATATTTTAATAGCTAAAATTAGAGTTTAATTTTTTTTTTTTAAATTAAATTTGATATTTTATTATTACAACCGCTCCCTAATTTTTGTTGAAACACCCTCACATGGATAATATTTATGTAGATAATATGAATGAAGATGTTTTCGAAAAAATAAAAAATTATAATGTGACAAAATGTGAAAACGGTCTAAAGAATGGAGTCTTCAACTGCGATTGAGTTATGGTGTATTAGTTAGATGATGACCTGAAATATATGTGAAAGTGAGTTACATGTGACAGGTCTAATAAACTAGCCTAATAGATTTGGACGTCTAATTACCCATGAGAAATATATTAAGCACCCCAAGTATCCATATTTATGCATGATTGTCAATATTTCATGAGACTCCGTAAGCGTTAATGCATGTAGAACCTTATAAGATTAATATTATTTTTTTTTTATCTCAATGGAAAAGGGAAAAAATACTAACCACTAAAAAAGAAGTGGTGCGATGCACTTTTATGCTTATATATTAAAGAGATGACTTTGTATTTAATTTTTGAAGTACCTATATGGGGGGTTTGTTGATAGTGTCCGACTTTAGAACGAGTTTTTTCTTACTTTTTCCGTCAAGAATTGAGAGAGTTATTGAATGAATCACTGATGGACTGATTTTTAGAGTATTGTCGTTGCTTTATTCAATTTGTATAAAAAATAATTTTTTAATAATTATTTTACTAAAAATATATAGTGATACATAGGGTCGAATTCATATTTAAGTTGAAATTTCGTATTGGAACTTAGATTCAAATTATTATCCGGAGAGAAAAAAAAAATTACATTGTTTGAATTTTGAACTAATTTACTAAAATTTAAAGCATCTAATTTAATTGACAATAAAATAAAACATGTAAATTAAAGATAAAAAAAACATAATGCATGGAAAGAAAGTATAAAAAATAAATACACAAGCACCGAGATGGCTGACTCCTCGAAACAACTCCCACTCCCACTATCCAACTCCTAACCAGGCTCTTTTTCATACTCTTCTTTGACAATTTATAGGCAAACTCTCTTCATCCATGGATGGCAGATATTTTCTTTCCCCACTTCATCTTTGTCTCTCTCCACCCATCATTCTTTTGACTTTTGACTCTCCAAGTTTCCCATCTTTTCTTCTTTATTTACTCTTCATTCACGTGCACACACCAACTGCACAAATAGATATATATATATATATATATATATATATATGTAGAGTTGGTGGTGATCTTTTCCTTTTACAGGACAGCAGAAGATCCTGATATCTTGTAGGAGACTATATATATGTAGAATTGTAGAATTTGACTATGGTCCTGCTAGGTGGCACTGATGACGTGGCGAGTGATAGATCCTGGGATAAAAAAGTCTTCGATGTAGTGCTGCACTGCTCTATAACCTTTATAGTTTTTCAGCCAACTATATGACCTTCCCTTGCAGCCGCCAACTTTTACTTCTTCATTTTTGCATGCTTTCTTCCCCTTCTCTAATTATTATAGATAATATCTATAACGCATATCTAATAATATTTAAATAATACAAATACTACTAAATTATATATATTGAATATATATAAAATAAAAATTTTTATGTCCTTATCAATCAAAATGATTATCCTTATTGAGTGTATAAGAATATGGGTGAAGTGCAGAAAACACTCCTGAAGTATGTTTACGGTGCATATCACATCCCTCTCGTGCAAAAAATACTCCTCAAGTTTCAATTTGGTGCAATTAAGTCCACATGACACATTTAAAATCTAAATTGACCAAATTACCCTTATTGCATAATTTTATAAAATATATAAAAAATAATTTTTTTTTGTGAAAAGACCAAAAAGTACAATGCTTTACCCTTCTCATCCCTTCGACAGGGATACGGATCCTCTCTATAATTATCTCTCCCCTGCTTTCTCCAGATCTAAAATCTAGGTGCTTTCTCCAAATCTAAATCAAAGGATTAATATTAAGACAGGTCTTCACTTACCTAAACTACACCATTTTTGTAACCAAACGGACCAAACAAACACTTGTACTTCTTTTCTTTCTCTCCTCCTCTTGCTTTCTCTCTTTACACTTTGAAACGTTTCTTGCTGATAAACCACACCAGGAGGCAAATTGTTGAGCAAAGAGGTTCAAATGGAGTTCTGTGGATGTAATACCTGTAATACCCCTAGTTTTCAAAAGGATAAGATTGAAATTTAAATTTTATTTTATTTGCAATTTTAATTTGATTTTGTGGATATGTGCTTAGGTGTCAAATTTTGAATTTGCATAGTGGTTTGGTTTAATTAATTGTTTTATTTAAATGGTTTGTTTTCTTTAATTAGGTTTATTTGAATTAATTAATTGTTTAATTGTAGTTTTTATTTTCTTTAATTGAATTAAATTCGCTGTTAATTGTTTAAATGCTTTGTTATTTTATTTGAATGAGTTAATTAGGTTTACATTATTAGTGTATTAAATTGTAGGGTTTTTTATTACGTTAACTAAGGCCGACTAGGATTAGGGTTTAATTTTTTCATCATGGATTAGGATTGGGCTTAGGGTTTTTCAGTGCCTATATATATACTATTATGTGTCTTCAAACGGTTTAGAACCCTATACACGTACAGCATAATATAGAGAGAAAACAGAGAGGTTGTGAGAAACAGACAGAACAACTTTGGTGAGGGCTTGGCCGTGGCTTGAAGAACAGACATAGGAGAAGGGAAGATTGAGCCATAGGAGACTGAACAATGAATTGGACGTCATCGGAAAACTTAGGAAGATGGCGACATGGTTTTGAATCCAAAACTGTAAAGGCAAGTTCTTTCCTTTCTCTCTCCTATTTTGACGTATACTGGATTTTTGGGTGCACTGTGTGGACGATTCTTGAGTCTAGAACTGTGTGGGAAGTAGACTAAAATGATTAACATGCAACCTAGGTATTTTTATAAGTTATCAGTGCATAATTACGCAAGTGGAATTAATAGAGGAAACTTAAACAACTCTGTATGCTGGTTGTGGACAGAAAGGATTTAATTGCCTAAGTTTAAACTAGCAATTTAAATGGATTATAGCATGTGTTTAAACTGGTTTTAGAGGTACAGAGGGGTTTTCATTTAAGTGAATGGAGCAAGCTCTGTGGTTTTGGGTGGTTTTGGGTGTTACAGCGTGTGTTACATAAGCTTGAAACCTTAGAGAAGGCTCTTAAAAAATTTAGAGAAGGCTCTCCCTTAGTTGGAGACGTCTCTTGTAACTTAGAGCCTTCTCCAGTTTTTTTAGAGAAGGCTCTAGGTGGTTTAGAGCCTTCTTCAGTTTTTTAGAGAAGGCTCTTCTCAATAGTGTTTTCTGAATATTTTTTTTTACGAACTATATTGTTACTGTTGGAGCATGGAAACTGTTTTGTTGACTCTGGGGTTTTACAGAGGGATTATAAGGTTGGTTTAGGGTGTTATTAAATCTTTAAATTGAGTAAGGTTGACCTCTAAGTGAATGGAATTAACAGTGCACTAGTTAACAACTTTGCGTGCGGTTAACGGCTAGAAGGAAGTTTATTGTCTAGTTTTAATTTGACAATTTAGGGTGCTATATAATGATTCTAAATTAAGTTTAAAAGCATAGTGAAGTCTTTTTAATTAATAAATTGGACTTGGGGCATAGTGCATGGCTCTGTGCCAAAAGATAAGACAGAATACAAGTATACAACTTAGTACGCTATTACCGAATGGAAGGAATTAAATTGCTTAAATTAATGTACTGATTTATTGGACTATAATATAATTATAGAATTTATTTTAAATGCATGATAGAGTCATTGATATATTAGATTTGATCTATGCATGCTCTAGATGGTAGTTGCTGAATTATTAATTGTTTCCTGCAACTATATGGTTTAACTCTTGGATTTAAATTGCTGAAACTTTAAATACGTTTCTGCAATTATTTGGATTTTGGTTTTGGATTGTAAATTGCTAAACTGTTATGTATCGGTTAAAATTTACATGGTTTTGGATTTAAATTGTTGAAATACTAAATACTCTTCTGCAATTATTTGGAATGGTTTTGGACTGTAAATTGCTAAATTATTATGTAATTGATGTAATTTACACGGATATGGAGGATTGTATGTACCGGTATGGGACGGTAACATACTAGGTTTGGATTAGCACCAGTTGTTAAAATCCTACCTATTTTGGAATAAGGGTACGGGTTGTTAAATAAAATCCTCCTTATATATATGAGTCGGTGCAGTTGAATACGCTGAATGACTTACTGGATTTCTTATGGATAAATGTGAACGGATTTTATATATATTATTATGGTACCGCGATCTGAGCTTGAGTCTCATAGTCGACGGTTAGGGTGCGTATATGCAGTAGGATACGTAACTAGCTATGTTGGTTAAGGTATACCCTGTTAGGCTTAGGTAGTCATGCCCACTCAGGTGCGTATTGCATGTTGCCTTCTATTCAGGTTGAGACTCTCAGCATAGTTTAGTGAGAGTCATGTAGTGTGGATATATATTTATCTATTACGGACTATATAGATATAGTTGGGACATCTATGATGTATCTACGTATCGGGTCTCTATTTGGATTGTAATTAGGATAGAACTTGTTCGTGGGCCTGACCCACTATTATTTTTCAGGTAACGGACGATTCCAGGTCTTAGAGCTTGTTCGTGCTAAGCAGAGACGACTACTTATTCTACCGACGGCGTAGGAGGTTTCTTTATGGTTTAGCAGTTGACATTTTTTCAGTTGTTCGCCTTCCAGTATTGGTTTTGATTAGGGGTCCACCATATGGATTCCCGAGTTGTATTGGAATTGGAAAATTTGGATCTATCGGATTAATACTTTATTTATAAAATTTTATTTTGAGATTTTCAGTTCTGGATTATCATTCTAGTTTCTTTTCAGCAGTTTTATTTATTCCTGTTTCATTAATTGTATTCTGTATTCGATTATTGCTAATTGATTTGATATCCTCGGGTAATCGGGCGTGAGCCTGACCAACCCACATCCGAAAATTCGGGGGTATCACAATACCCCTGATTTTAAAAAGATAGTCTCGGTATTTTTTTTAAAATTATTTTAATTGCACTTTAATTATTTATTTGATTTCTTGGCTAATTGTTTAGTTGTTTAATTGAGTTAATTATTTAGGTGTTAATTGAATTATTTCTTCAAGTTAAATTGTGTGCTGAAACATGTTTTAGATTTATTGGTTTAAATTAAATTGTGTGTGATGATGTGTATTTGTTTAGGAATTTAATTGTTTTATTTTTATATTTTTAAGGAATTAGATATGGATAGTAGTAATAGACCAACCAATTAGGCTCCATGAACTACTTGGATAAGAGGTTTAATGGGTACGGATAATTACCCATGAAAAGTTGTATATGTATATTTAATAAATATATATAGATATAAGGAAAGTCCTTTAGTAAATATTTATATATTATATATATATAAAGAATATACATAGATAATAAGTAACATATATTTCAGTTACCTTTTAAATATTTTAATATTTATTATTTTCTCTGTTAAGTTGACTTGGATTGGGAAAAGGATTAGGTTATTGTATTTAGTCTATAAATATATAGTTATAGGTTAGAAAAAGGGGTTAGAAAATATATCACGTAATATATTTTTAGAGAGAGAAAGAAGGAAGACGAAGTAAGAGAAAAAGGAAGAAGGAGGTTAGGGTTTTTTTTATCAAATCCCTAAAAGCAAGTTTTAATTCTTCTCTTCTCATTTGATTCATACCCTATGCATGCTAGATTAATTTTAGGCTCTTTAAATAAATTAATTGAATCTAATTACTTGGATTTATTTGAAAATTTTCAATTCATGTGTTTTAATAATGGATTTGTGATAATTTTCATATTTTGATAAATTAAATTTTCATGTATTGTAATATTTTGTATTTTAATCATATGTTGTAATATATTATGGGTTTAACATAAAATAGTTTGTATAAATTAAATGATATTAATTTAGTTCGGTGTGCGCGCAAAAGGAGGGGATTATTTTTAGAATGAAACAATTTATATGGATTACATGAAATCATATTTATGTTTTCCTATGCACGCGGAACCAGGAACATGAATCAAATTACTATGAACTAGTTATATGCATGTACGAAATCTGTGTTTTCTTTCCATGCGCGCCGACCGAGGATTTCCTATTTGTTAGTATTAATTGAAACTTTTTTTTTTTTTGATATGGTTAGTACTATTTGGATCAGTTTGGTGTTTATGTGAGAGCACATGGGCACGTCGAACGAGGAAGAAAAAATAAAAGTCAAAGGTTGCATCATTTGTTAATATTAAATGAAATTTGGTTTTGGTTTTTTTTCCTTGATATGGTTGAGATCAATTTGCATCACTTTGTAAATATTAACAAATATGAAATGTAATTTAAAAGGTTAAATTAATTAAATAGAATTGGGTTAAATTATTTAAATTATTATTTGAATTTAAATAAATTTAATATGATTGTGGAGGAATACAATTAATTGAGATGCATGTTAGTTTTTATGATATAAATTAAATGGATTCTCTGGATAGCTTAATCGCTTCAATCAACAACACTAAAGGATGATCAAAATCCAAATTCAACTCATATGAAACCATAAGAGAAAAAAAGTTCACACACACACACACACACACTCATATATATATATATATATACACACCCACACAAGAGCATAGATGGGTAGAGACTAGAGATAGAGGTACCATAGTGGAGGAGGCCTCGATTTAAGGAAGCTTTGCGAAGCGATCCGCAGAGAGCTGCAACTTTGATGATTGGTTTGGCCGCTGCTGCTTCCATTTCTCTTTCTCTCTCTAGAATCTTTTCTACGGCAGCCTTTCAATCACCAGACAGTTCTCCGCTTCAATATATATTCTCCCACTCATATTATTCTTGCAAATCACCCACTCATATTATTCTTGCAAATCACTGGTTCATTTTATGATTTATATGCAGTTATGTCAACCTTCTCGTTTCTAGAATTTAAGGTGTAGTGGTTATACATTTTTTTTTTGGGTAATTGAGTTTAGTGCTTCTACTGGTTTGCCAAATCTCACACAGGGTCTTTGTGGTTGGGTGGAGATGCTAATTGCTTGTGGCAGACCTCATGATTGCATTGAAGAGGATGATTGCATTGAAGATGATGATTGTATGGGCATTTTGGAAAGAATAAAAGGGCAAAATAGGAATTACAGTAATAATTTATATCAAATTTCTAACGGAGGGTTAATTTTGCACAATTTTAAAAGATTAGGGATATTTATTACACACTTTTTCAAATAAGGAGTAAAAGTGTTACAAAAAAAATATATTTCGGAGTGTTTTCTACACTTCCCCATAAGAATATTTACGCAGTTATAACCATCTTTTAAGTGCATCAATGAAGTGGAATAATGACGATAGGGAAAATTTGACTTACTGCGACCAAAATTATATAGGTGTAATTGGTATGGAGAATTGAAATTAGAATTTGTGAAGTAAAAAACAAAAAGAAACAAATCCTAAGGACCCTAGGTCACCAAAAGGCTTATTAGCTTTTATGAATAGCCCAGGGTGGATTAATTTACCGGTTCTAGGATAGGAAAGTCCCCAATCCCAGCGATCACAACAAACGCGGCCCAGTAATAAGCAAACCCTAGAAGGAACTTTTTATTCGGAAAAAGAGAGGACGATAGCGGCCGCATCGGTTCATCGATTGACATCCAACGGTCGCATCTCCCATTTGGGAACCAATTCCTTCTGCTTCTTCTTCTTATGTTTCGATTTTATCCGCCTTTGTTAAAATTATCATTTGAATGACAACAAATTCCTGTAATTTTATCGCCATTATCATTCTTTTATCTCTCTATGAAACCCTAATTGTTGGATGCAATTATGAAGACCCAGAAAAGTTGAGACTTTGTCTTAGAAAGAGCGTGTGTTTTAGTATGAAGTATGATCTGATAAAAGAGTTTGTTTTAGAGACATTGTGTTTTTGTATGAAGTACGAAGTTGTTCTTGTCTTATAAGAGTTTGTTTTAGAGAGATAGAGTAGCAGTATGAGATTGTTCTCGTCTGCAATAGCATTGTGCAGATACTTCTGCACCACAACCACTGGCAAAAGCACTAAATGGTCTCAAATAAGAGACAACAAGAGGAATAAGAGAAATAACCATTCACTAGTGTTGGCTGCCATTTCCCGTAGTGAGTCGGTAACTGGCTTTGCGGGTAGTGGTAAAATGAGTAACCCCACAACCCCTACAAGTACCGGAATTAAGTGGACTGACGAACAGTTACAAGTGTTGGCTGCCATTTCCAGGGGCGAGTCGGTTTTTGTCACCGGCTCTGCAGGTACCGGTAAAACCATTTTAGTCCATCATATCATCGAATTGCTTGAAAATATCCATGGCCCACTTCAGGTTTCTGTGACGGCGTCCACTGGTGTGGCTGCTTGTGCCCTTGAGGGGCAGACCCTTCACTCATTTGCTGGGGTTGGGCTTGCTGCGGCCGATTCCAGAACTTTGCTCAATAGGGTTCTTTGTAATGACGAGGCTTACAAGAGGTGGAATAGAGTTAAGGCATTGGTTATTGATGAAATTAGCATGGTCCAGGCTGAGTTTTTTGATAAACTTGAATACATTGCGAGGGAGGCCAGAGATAAACAACATGCATCTAAAAACAAGGTGTGGGGTGGAATACAGCTAGTTGTGAGTGGAGATTTCTTTCAGTTACCACCCATTTTGGATAAGCAGGAACTAAAGCGGGGAAAGGAATTTGCATTTGAGGCTGATTGTTGGAATTCAAGCTTTGATGTGCAGGTGGAACTTACGAAAATTTTTAGGCAGTCAGATGGACAACTAATCAAGTTGCTTCAAGGTATAAGAAGAGGAAAGTGTGATCCCGAAGGCTTGAAGCTCCTAAAACAATGTAACTTGGAAACAGAGCCAGATTCTTCTGTGGTAAGGTTCTACCCTAGGAATAAAGATGTGAATAGAGTGAACGAAGAGCAATTGGTGAGCTTGGGTGTGGACATTGTTGAATATTGTGCTATTGATCGTGGTAAGAATCCTTGGAAGCAGCAGCTCAAACAGGGGATTTCACGCGATACACTTGAAGTTTGCGAAGGGGCAAGGGTCATGCTGTGTAAGAATATAGATGTTGGGCTTAAATTGGTGAATGGTTCCACCGGCACAGTTGTAGGTTTCCACCCAAAAAAGGATAAGGATGTTACAAAATTGTGTTGGAAAGGACTATTGCCTGTAGTTAATTTCGATTCAGGGCCTGAGATGGTGATTTATCCGGAGAAATGGTTAGTGATGGAGGGTGAAGAAGTTAGAGCCACGCGAAAGCAAATCCCTCTCATATTGGCTTGGGCGGTAAGCGTTCACAAGTGTCAAGGTATGACACTTGACAGTCTTCACACTAATCTATCTAGGGCTTTTGGTTTTGGGATGGTTTATGTTGCACTTTCTCGCGTGAGAAGCTTAGCTGGCCTTCATGTATCCGGTTTCAATCCCTCAAAGGTTAAGGCGCACCCAAAGGTTTTGCAGTTTTATCAGAGTTTCACCGGCAAGCAAGATAAGCAAGAAGAGGATGATTATCAGAGTTTTGCCGGCAAGCAAGATGAGGATGATGTAGCCATCGCTCCGGCGATCTGACCATACTAAAAGAAGCGGCAATGGCAAGACCACCGAAGATACAAGGTCTCAAAAAGGGCTTTGACGCTGAAAAAATTAAAAGTAATGGCAGTAATTTAGTTGAGGTCTCACATATCATAACCTGTGGAGGAACGAAACAAAGTAATTATCTCTTCAAATTTCAATACCAGTACCCAAAAGAAACATAGGACTACAAATATATATGCTCATCGTTTAGCCTTTCAAACATATGATTTATTTGGTTGCATTAGGTAATTATTCATTCCGTTGTTTTCACATAGTACTCAAAATGATATTTTGTTCTTCCTCATTCGGTCCATTTCGAATGTATAAGCTCTGGTTGACGAGCTTAACGAGTTCGTTTCATGTTTGAGAGCAATGAAGTTGTGCAAGAATTGCCGATGGTAAGATCTATCTCTGGACTTTCCCTATCAGAAGATAATGCAGAACTGAATTTCATGAATTTCAATTTGATATCTGATATTTCGATGGAATTTGAAATTTATTTGTAATTAAATTTCAATTCTTTTATTTTTATAAACTATTCATTTGGGATCGAAATTAGAAAAGTTAAATATGTATATATAAATATTTAAGAATACTTAAATATTTAAGGAATATGAGAATAATACTGCAGACATATACACATAAATGAATTAAATTTCAGATATGAATATTTTATTTTTTTTACCTTTTTAACAAACTTCATTATATTAAATGATTTGAAAATTCAAAACCATCAACAAAGTAGAAGGCCAAACACTGCTAACATGACTCAAGAACACTGATGCAACTAAAATAGCCTCTTCCATATATGGTGAGGATCCCAGTTCCTTTTTTCTGAAAATATAATCATTTATACCCTTTCAAAATGGACCGAAACACCGATGTTGCTAAGACCTGTTTGGATAGTGTTATAATATTGTTTTTTTGATATTGGTATTCAAATTACAAATCATGTTTGGAATGGCTGATATTGATTTGGAATAGTTGATAACATATTATATTTTTTGGTTAATTTGTTTTGATAAATTGGTGATATGGTGTGTTTTGGTACTGTAACAGAGGAGCTAAAACAAATTTTCAATTCTCAAAACAATCCTACAACAGAACACGCCTAATACACTTCGCATGCTAAACTGCCCTAAGCTTATCAGAATTATCCATGGTAACCACGGCCTAAGCTTAAGGACAGGTAAATGACCTCCTATACCACTTTTGTGTTCATGTGAGGAATTTAAAGAAGAGAAATTATTGACTACAACTTCTTGTAATGCCCCGTTTTGTTTTCAAAGTAAAAAATGACGTTTGTTAAATAATATAATTCATTGTTGAACATAATCATTCATGCGTAAAGAAGATGATGATTGTGGAAATTAGACTTAATATCACCAAAAGTCTAAGGTGGGTTTGGAAATGTAGAACAGAAATTGAATCATAATTTTAATTATATGGAATTGAAATTCAAAGAAATCAGGAATTTCAATTTGAAATCTGCTATTTCGATGGACTTTGAAATTCATTTGTAATTCGTTTTGAATCTCAAATTTTTTTTTTTTTTTTTTTTTTTGTCCATCCTGAATGTGAAAGTTTTATAAATACTGACAACACTGTACAAAAGACAACAACACAACAATAATATGATCTTCGCCGTATTGTCCGATACGTGATCATTTTTCAAGTTCGATACGCGATCCATATCGGTCAGTTTACACTGACTTTGTCCGAGTTTGTTACACCACGACCGATACTACGAAACAAATATATACTACGAACCAATTAAAAGCTAAAGAGTCCCAAAAAAATCAAAGAAAAAGAATAACAAAAGCAACAAAGTGTTTTACAAAAACCCACCAGCCAGCTGTCAATATCAATTCATCAACTGCAGCTGTATTAGCATTATCATTCAACCAAACCAGGATCTCATTAGGCCAATGTAGTGGAATTCTCCACCCAGCTTCATGCCTCAGTATATTGACTGTGTCCCCAACCTTTAAGCCTAGTATAAGTCTTCTTAATCCAAATCTCTGTTGTAGAAAATTGCCAGCAAGGATCATAAAACAAGCTGTGTGTTGCTCCATTATTAAGTCTATAACAGAGGATCGATTTCCAAATGTCAGAATCAGTTTGCTTGCCATTGACAAGCCAGGAGTTTGATTTTTTCAGATACTTTGTGTCTAAACCACCTGACCCACAAAGCTTCTTTATGAGTAAGGAACTCCCAGAGAAGCACACCAGCACTGGCTGTAGAAATGCTCTGCATGCACCTCAACCCAAAACCTCCTTCCCTTTTCCGGCAAAGTAACCTTCCCCCAGCTGAAAAGAGGAGTTGTTCGTTGATCATGATCACCCGTCCATAGGAAATTTATAACCTTTCTCTCAATTGAATTTTGAATGCCATGAGGGAGAGAAAACACTGCAGACCAAAAGTAGTAGTATGAGGTGATGCAGAGTTAACCAAAGAAAGATTGAAGGAGTTCCACGAGGAAAGCTTGGAATTGATGTTGTCCACCAAGGATGGACAAGGATTCACTGAGCTTTCTATCAACCAGAGGTAAGCCTAGGTAAATCCACTGAGAAGTTCAAGATACTTTTAATACTCCTCTTCTGAGGGTTCACATGTAAGCCTGAATAGTCAGAGAATTGATGAAAAAGCACCTTTAGATGAGAGGCATTAGATATACTTGCCTCCAGAATCATGAATAGATCATCTGCAAATAAAACATGAGATTTAGATAAGAGTGCATTTTCTGGACTGTGTGACAAAGCTTCAGATGTCCTTCCTGAACAACTCTATTAACTATTTGTGAGAAATAATCCGACAAAATAACAAAGGGGATAGAGGGCACTCCTGTCTAAGCCCTCTTTTGATTTGAAGAAACCCTCGGGAATACCATTTATAAGGACAAAGAAATGTGGAGTAGAAATGCACTCCGTCACCCAACCTGTCCATATGTCACCAAATCCATACCAGATCAGAATATGGTTTTAAAAAGCCCATGAGATTGGTATGAGTGAAAAAAATACTTGATTGTAGCCACCGAATCCCCCTTGATAGTACCCCAAAATTGCTGACAAACCCTGTTTGGAAAACCATCTGGACCTGAAGCTTTATCTGCAAAAACAGCCAAAACAACCCCTTCGATTTTTCTTCAGTAACTAGACATTGAAGACATATGTTGTCTTCAGGGCTAAGAACAGCTCTAGAAACTGAGAAAGCATGAGAGCAAACTGTACTAGCCTTGTAGAAGTCAGTGTAGTACTGCACCAACCATTCTCTAATTCTCCTCTGGTCTCTAGTGCGTTCCCCTTCATTATTCCGCAGAAGGACAATTGAGTTGAAAGCTCTTCTTTGTTTCATTTTGTTATGGAAGAAGGAAGTGCATTTGTCACTGTCCGTGACCATTGGAGCCTGGATTTATGAGCCCAAAGGATTTATTCAAGTTTAAGAGCATTTTCTAACTCCGCTATTCTTCTCTGTTTAAGCTGCACAAGAGTTTCATTTAGAGGATCACAATGCAAAAGACCTTGAACATCATTTAACAACTTCCAGCATTCTTGCACAGCTTCTGGAATGTGAGTTATTCCAAGCTTTCACAGCCTCTTTTGCTTGTCTTAATTCCTTCTGCAGGTTGTTTATAAGATTTGATGCTAGATGTTGACTCCAAACAAAACACACAAAACTGCTCAACCTCATCCATCAAGCACCAAACTTTCAAAAACTAGAAAGGTTTTGGGCCAGCACTACAATTTATGGAGGAAGAAAGCACTAGACCATAGTGATCAGAGAAGGAAGAACAAAATAACATAACTTTGTTATTGGGGAATATGTCCAACCAATCAGGATTGACCATGCCCCTTTCCATCTTGGCACTAATTCTTCTACAAACAAACTGTTTATTTGTCCAAATCCAATTTCCATTCACAGCAGGAACCTCAAATAAATCACAGGAATCAATGACCAAATTGAATTCATTCAAAATAGACTGAGGAACACACTTGCCCCCAACCTTATCAACGTGAGCCTTCACAACATTCCAGTCACCAATGGTAAGCTATGCACCATTGACATTTTGAGACTGATTCAGTAGATGCTGCCATAGATACATTCTTTCATTAATTGAATTTGCAGCATAAATTGCTGAAAGGACAAACTGTGCTGAGAATGAATAGGATTAACCTTAAATTGTAAGGACCCTTCCCTTTTTATTTTCTTATCATATTTATTTTATTGCATTATTCGGGTTATGTGGGCCGAGTTGGGTCAAGTGTTCGGGAATAGTTTCTGACACTCATCTTTTATTTCATGAGGGACATGTTTGTCATACATATCATATTTTGGGGCATTTACAGCTTTATTTTTTGAGATATTTTCATTTGGGGCTTTTGAGCGATTTGGGAAAGTTGGTGGGAGCCGAGGGGTTGGATGTGTGACAAGTGTGGGGTTGAATATGTGATATGTGTAGGGGTGGATGTGTGACAAGTGTACGGTGGATG
The DNA here is from genome assembly GCF_030987335.1 of Cornus florida. NCBI lineage: Eukaryota > Viridiplantae > Streptophyta > Magnoliopsida > Cornales > Cornaceae > Cornus > Cornus florida. The sequence continues at coordinate 22,200,894 of NW_026775576.1, forward strand.
TGTGTGTGTGTGTGTGTGAGAGAGAGAGAGAGAGAGAGAGTGTGTGCGTGCGCACTAGTGTAGGTGTGTAGAGTTATTGTACTAAATATCTACCTCTCTCTCTCTCCCCTTACCTAACCTTCATCTTCTTCTTTCTCCCAAACACACCATTGTCACCATTTTCATATAACCTAAAGCTTCATTTCCCTTCCTTCCGAGGGCAGATCCCGAATTTCTAGTTGGGGTGGCCTAATTTTAGTATGGTGGCTGAGTTGACTTGAACTTGATTGAGTGGGCTAATTTTTATTTTATTTTTTATTTGGCTGTGCTAATATTAGTATACTAATTTTTTTTTTTTTTTTTTGCTCTCTTCCGTTGGTCTTCTTGACTAGCCATAGAAGGTAGAAATCAAGGGGACACTTCGGGCTACGAAACCCCTCTATTATTTTCGAATTTGGAGCTCGTTTCTTCTTGAAGTATCTAGGATTTATTCCTAACTTGAGGTAGGGGGTGTAGTGTGGCTTTAACCATTTTGGACAAGGATTATAATTTTTTATAGTTCAAGAGTTGTTTAATAAGATATTTCGTAACATAATACAACTCTAAAATAGAAATCTATTATAATAAGAATTTGAGACATAATTTTCAGCTAGAGCTACTAAAGCATAATTGTATTTTATCAAAGAAGTCGATGAAGTTCAAAATTTTAGCATAAGTTCTTACAATCACTAAGATTAGAGGCAATAAAATGACGCAACATCAAAAATCAAGTTCTTATTCATTAAACTTGTCAATGCGAAATTATGCACGATCCAAAATTGGACACGAGTCATGCAAGACAAGAGAAGTGATGACGAGACTGGCACTGGTGAGTACCGATCCGACACAGTGTAAGGGAAAGACAGTGTAAGGGAAAGACACAACGAGTTAACTGACCTCTCTTCTTAGGGTTGTGATTCCTTCGAAAATTTAGAGCGGCGGTGGTTATGCTTAGCAACTTATCTCACCCTTTTTCAGAGATGGAGGGGTAGCTCTCCGACCAACATGCTTCGGAAGATTTGTCTCTCAACTATGGTTTACCATATTTGGGAAGAACGCAATAACCGAGTTTTCAAAGGGAAAGCAGCTTCACAGAGAATGGTGTTGGCCAAAGTGTGAAATACAATCACAAACCTTCTCCAGTTGCGCTGCCTTAAGGATTGTGATACCGCCAGATCTATTCTACAAGCTTGGAATCTATCGCCGGATTGCTGTCGTCCCGCTCCGAAACCGCCGGATTAGCTAATGGAAGGAGATTCACTTTGCCGATCAAGGGCTATGTCACCGGACTGATAGCTTGATACCTTCCTTTAACGGATTTTCCTTTAGTCTGTTAAACGAAGTTATTAGGCTTGTTTTTTTGTTGGGCTTATTTGCTTCTGTTGCTGCATCATTTGGGCCTGTCTGCCTTCGGGCTTTTTTGGCCGAAGGCCTTTGTACATTTTACTCTTATTATTAATACATTGCTTAATCCTCAAAACAAAAAACTAATCTCACCCTTTGACCTTCAATATAATTCATACTTCTTATTCGTTTAATATTTTGTATCAAAACTAAATAAGATACACTATTGAGTGCTAGAAGAATATTTATGCAATTATAACTATCTTTTAACCTCCACCGTGCAAGATTGAAGTGGGATAATGGTGATCGTGAAAATTAGGCTTATTAGGACCAAAATTATAAAGGTGCATTTGGTAACGGAGAATTGGAATTAAATAAAATGGAATTGAAATTCAATGAATTTAATTAGAAATATGCTATTTTATTTTATAGGGTTTGAAATTCATTTTTAAATAATTTTCAATTTCGATTCTTTTATTTAGATAAACTATTCTTTTGGTATTGAAATTAGAATTTCTGAAGGAAAAAACGACAAGAAACAAATAATTGGTAAAGCCCAGGGTGGATTAACCGGTTCTAGGGTAGGATAGTTTTATTCGGAAAAAGGACAGAGGACGATGGAAGCAGCATCGGTTCATCGATTGAAATCTTAAGGAAAACGATACCCAACTCCCATTTGTAAGCAATTCCTTCTTCTTCTTCTTCTTATTATGTTTCGGTTTTATTCCAATTTGTTAAAATCATCATTTGAATGACAACAAATTCCACTGATTTTGTCACCATTATCATCCTTCATCTCAATGAAACCCTAATTGTTGGATGAAATTATGAAAACCCAGAAGAGTTGAGACTTTGTATCAGAGAGAGTGTGTTTTAGTATCAAGTATGAAATTGTTCTTGTCTGATGATAGTTTGTTATCTAGTACGAAGTTCTTCTTGTCTGATAAGAGTTCGTTTAGGGGGGAGAGAGAGAGTAGAAGTATGAAGTTGTTCATGTCTGAAATATCTGTCAGCGCCAAAACCACTAGCAAAAGCACAAAATGGCCTCGAATTAGTACAAGAACAAGAGAAATAACCACACAACCCCTAAAAGTACCAGAATTAAGTGGACTGACGAACAGTCACAAGTGTTGGCTGCCATTTCCAGGGGCGAGTCGGTTTTCGTCACCGGCTCTGCAGGTACTGGAAAAACCATTTTAGTCCACCATATCATCAAATTGCTCAACAAAATTCACGGCCCATCTCACGTTTTCGTGACGGCGTCCACTGGTGTGGCTGCTTGTGCTCTTGAGGGGCAGACCCTTCACTCATTCGCCGGCGTTGGGCTTGCTGCGGCCGATTCCAAAACTTTGCCCAATAGGATTCTTTTGGATGAGAGGGCTTACAAGAGGTGGAATAGAGTTAAGGCATTGGTTATTGATGAAATTAGCATGGTCCAGGCTGAGTTTTTTGATAAACTTGAATACATTGCAAGAGAGACCAGAGATGATGAACATGCATCTAAAAACATGGTGTGGGGTGGAATACAACTAGTTGTGAGTGGAGATTTCTTTCAGTTACCACCCATTCTGGATAAGCAGAAACTAAAAGGGGGAAAGGAATTTGCATTTGAGGCCGATTGTTGGAATTCAAGCTTTAATATGCAGGTGGAACTTAGGAAAATTTTTAGGCAGTCGGATGGACAACTAATCAAGTTACTTCAAGGTATAAGAAGAGGAGAGTGTGATCCCGAAGACTTGAAGCTCATAGAACAATGTTCCTTGGAAACAGAGCCAGATTCTTTTATGGTACGGTTCTACCCTATGAATAAAGATGTGAATAGAGTGAACGATAAGCAAATGGTGAGCTTGGGTGAGCAAACTGTTGAATATCTTGCTATTGATAGTGGTGAGGACCCTTGGAAGAAGCAACTCAAACAGGGGACTGCACCCAATACACTTGAAGTCTGTGTAGGGGCAAGAGTCATGCTGAGTTAGAATATAAATGTTGGGCGTAAATTGGTGAATGGTGCCACCAGCACAGTTATTAGTTTCTACGAGTCATATGATGATAAGGATATTACGAACATGTGTCGCAAAGGACTGTTGCCAGTTGTTAAATTTGATTCAGGGCCTGAGCTGGTGATTTATCCAGAGAGATGGGTAGTAATGGAGGGTGAACAAGTTAAAGCCACACGAAAGCAAATCCCTCTCATATTGACTTGGGCGATAAGCATTCACAAGTGCCAAGGCATGACACTTGACAGTATTCACACTGATCTATCTAGGGCTTTTGGTTGCGGGATGGTCTATGTTGCACTTTCTCGCGTGAGAAGCTTAGATGGCCTTCATATATCCGGTTTCAATCCCTCAAAGGTTAAGGCACACCCAAAGGTTTTGCAGTTTTATCGGAGTTTTGCCAGTAAGCAAGATAAGCTAGGTGAGGATGATGGAGCTGACACAAATAAAAGTAATGGGCTTTCAAGGGGATATTGGTGAAAAGCTGACTAATTGTTCCCTTTGCAATTTATATTTCAAGGATTATAAGTAAAATCTGTGGTTAGCTGTATCTAAGAAATGGGCTCCAACTAGCCTGGGGTGTGGATGATCATATGGGTTGTTTGGTTGCATTCAGTAATTATTCATTCTGTTGTTTTCACATGCTACTGAAAATGATATTTTGTTCTCTCATTTTGAAGTGAATGATATTATCATACTTGCAAGAATTTCGCAGGTAATTTAAGTCCCTCTAAAGCTGCTAGCAAAATTTTCTCCTCTTTGTGCCACCACCTATATGCAGATGATCTATTATTTGTGGTGAAAGCTGATGTGGGTTCTGCTGTGACAGTCAAGAAGGTATTGGAAGATTTTGCTACATTCTCTGGGCTTCATGTTAACTCTCAAAAATCTACTATCTTCTTCTCAAAGGCAATTAGAAGAAAGCATATGCTACTTAGAATTCTGCAATTTAGGGAAGGCAAATTCCCTATCAAGTACTTGGGGACACCATTGATTTATCATGGTCTTTCTATAGCTACCTGTAATGACCTTTTAGATAGGATTACTCTCAAGCTATCTACTTAGTCAAATAAGATGTTGTCTCTTGCAGGAAGAACTGAACTGATTAAGACTGTTATTTATCCAATGATCTTGTATTGGTGTTCAGTTTTTAGACTGCCTGTTGCTGTTTCCAACTCCATTCAGAGAAAACTCAAGAGGTTCTTGTGGGGAAGCACTCATAGAGCCTCCAAGATGCATCACATGAGTTGAGAGCTAGTAACTGGACCTAAAGCTGAAGAGGGGTTTGGTCTTAAGAGTGTTTTCTGATCTTCAATCTGTTGCAGCTTTCTCTCTAGCCTGGGATTGTATTAATGACTAGGAGAATTTATGGGTTAGGTGGTTTTGGGATAAATATTCCAGAGGAGCTAACTTTTGGAATGCTGTCCCTAGGTCATCTAGTTCTATAATTTGGAAACACATGCTGTCAGTAAGAGAGTGAATGCTTCAGAGTATCTCACTCTCTATAGCTGATGGTAATAAGTTTAGCCTATTTCAGTATCCATGGTGTGAGGGACAAACTCTTGTGCAGAAGTTTGGACATAGAATAGTGACGATGTCTTCTCTTGACAGGGACTCAAAACTAGCAACCTTGATCCAGGATCTCACCTGTATTTTGGACAGTTTATCTCACCCGCAGCTTCAGGAAATGAGAGAGTACATTTCTTCTATTCCCCCCATCAGGAAAATGATAAATGTTTATGGAACAAGGGGAACTTTCCTTTTAAAAGGGCATGGGATGCATGCAGAACTCATCATCCTCAAGTTTCTGTGGAAATGTGTGCTGGAACAAGGCTAGGATCAGCACTAATTTCACTACTTGCATCATTCTTCATGATAAACATCCTTCACTATCAAACCTGCAAAAGAGGGGCTTTCCACTTGCTGCTATATGCCATAACTGTTATCATGGGTTGGATAGCAGATAACATATGTTCTTGGACTGTGATTTTGCCTCTGAGTTCTGGGATTGCTTCAACTATTGGTTTGGATGGAATATGCACTGCCAGTCCTTTGAAGATCTGTTGATATGGTGTGTGCAGAAGGCTGAGACCTCAAAGATGATGTCTATGCTGCTGTCCACTTCTTTCTGGGCCATTTGGAAGGAAAGGAACTCAAGACTACATCAGAATTGTCAGAGAAGTGCTACTGATTTGGCTAGATCAGTAGTTTTGAGGTGATGGATGTGGCTTCAATTTCCTCTATGGATGATCTTCATGTTGACTCTTAGGCTTTTAATTTTTCTTTTCTTCACCTCCTTTCATGTGTATTGGAAGTGGGGTTTTTCACTGGCCTATTTGGCTGGATATCTCTAATGAGGGTATGCCCTCATATCCCGCAGTGTACTGAATTTAGATTTTGTGCAATGACAACAATTCATTTTATATAAGCTCCCGTTGACGATCTTAAGGTGGTGGGTTCAAGTTTGAGAGCAATGAAGTCGTGCAAGAATTGCCGATGGTAAGATCTATTTCCAGACTTTCTCCATCGAGGTGCTCAAGGTGGTGTCAAAACTGTGCAATGCCTTCCAGAAAATAAAGATGAACATAGTAGCTTTAGTTGTACTTTCTTAAAATTAGATCTCTTTAATTTGTGGAGTATTTTGATTTTTGCCTGGTTGTCTTCTTTCATTCATTTTTGGGAATACATAAAATGAAACAATTAATTAGATATTCTAACCTCTTTTTTCCCCTACTTGGGATTTCCAGAGAAACAAATTGAAAGGTTTTTATTTACAGGGGAGACTTATCTTCTCCATTTTTCTTCCATTCGTAAATCCACGTGGTCATTTCCAGAAGAGGGGCCTGCGAGGTTTTTGACATGACAAAGCATAGACTCCACCACGGATTGATGCCCACAAGCTGCAGCAAAATGGAGCACAAGCTGTAGAGTTTTTCAGTCTTGACAAGGTCGAGACACTGGTTGAGGATCTGTTCCACAAGCTGGTTGTGGCCTGAAGAGTTTGTGTTCCCTCGAAGGTTTAATTGGTCCAAGAGAACCTTTTCATAAATGCTCGATTCCCGCTTCAATGCATCAGAGAGCTTTGAATCATTTGCTCCTAGAGTCAGCTACTTGATTCGGCAACAAAATCATTTTCCTAGTACCCGAAATCCCGGGAAATGGAGTGGGAAACTTGCAGTGAGCATTGAAGAAAGATTTGTGTGAAAAAGGTTGTGGTTGTTTTTTTTATTTTTTTATTTTTTTTTATTTTTTTGATAAAAACAGAGACGTACAGAATAAAAAGAAAATGAATAAATGAAATTTTTTCTTCTATGTAAACAAAGTAAAAGAAGCCCCTGCAATAAGTGTTATGGTAGCCCCACTCTCCTTTCTACACTACACACGAAATAAATGTTATGTACACCTTTCCAAAAAAATATAATTTGTTAGGGTGCTTTTGGTAACCTGAAACATTTTTTTGTTTTTATGTTGTCAATTTTTAAAAAGGCCAAAAAAGTGCTTTTGGAAACCTGAAACATTGTTTTTGTTTTATGTTGTCAATTTTTAAAAAGGCCAAAAAATAAAAATAAAAATAAAAATAAAGTAAATTCATGTTTAATAATACAAAAAACCTTTTCTATTTTTGTGAATAAATGAGAAAATATATGTATAAAAAGTTTCTCTATTATTGCGAAGAAACGTTTGCACTATTGTTAGTTCAGAGTTACTATTCATTTCAAATAAAACTCATATTTTATGTTATATAATGCTACATATTAAATACTAATAAAAATTATTTTAATATAAAATATATTCAATTTTGTCAATTATTTTTTATTTGATAAAAAAAATATTTTTTTAATATAAAGTGGTAGAGGGATTAATGTTTTAGTACATGTCTAATACCCTGAATCTTCAAAATACCTCTTTTAATTATTTGGTATATAATTTATGCAGTTACAGAATGTTCACGCATTAGGACAACAAACACACAAACAACAGAGATTGCATAAACATACACTCCCACATATGACAATCTAGCAAGGAGGAAATGCAGAGGAGTGAGACAGAGGTCATCGGGCAAGTGGGTAGCTGAAATTAGAGACCCATACAAAGCTGCTAAGGTTTTGTTAGTCACATTTGACACTGCTGAAGGAGCTGCAAGATTGTAATATCCCTAATTTTAAAAGGATTGTGTCGGTATTTAGTTAATTGTTTTATTTATATTTTTAAATTAATTAATTAATTAATTAATTATTTGTTTAATTGTTTATTTGAATTAGTTGTTTATGTGATTATTTAAAATAAATTATTTATTTAAATTGTGGGCTAAATGATGTGTATTTGTTGTTTAGATGTTAGGTGTTTTCTTGTAATTCTTTGCTAAAAATTAAATGGTTTAAATGTTATCTTATTTATTTTATTTTATTTTATTTTATTTCATTTTAATGCATATGGATGGTAGTCTTGGACCAAACTCATGAGTCGCATGAATTACTTGGATATGAGATTTAACGGGTACAAATAATTACCCATGGATAGTGGTACATATATATATGTATATGGGTATGCATGTATCCTAGGATATTATATTTATTGGTACAGTTATTTTATATATATAGTTATAAGTAAATTATATATATATAGTTATAAGTAAATTATATATATATGTGTATGTGTGTGTGTGTGTGTGCGCACTCATGTTACATACTTAGAGGTTATATACATATGTATTTTATTTTCCTTTCTAAATTATTTTTCCTTTATATTATAGTTCGGGTATGAATAGGATTAGGGTATTGTTATAAGCCTATATATATCTGGTGTTTGTTTGCCAAAGGTTTTGCAAAACCCATTCACGCAGACTAAGAAGGGCGCAGAGAGAGAACGTGAGAGGGAGAAACCGAGGGGAGGAAAGAAAGAGCTCGGCTAAAAGGAGGAGGCCGAACCCTAGAAGGAAGAAGGAGAGTTTTGTTCACGGTTGGAAACAAACAGAGAAGAAGGGAGTTAAGGTTTTCATTCTGAAACCTTGAAGGCAAGTTCTTCTCTTACTCTTTCCCTTTGACCTATGTTTCTATACATGCCTAGGAGATTCCAGGAAACTTAAACAATTAAAATTGAATAATTATGCATGCTTAATCGGACTAAAACAGAGGGTTGTGTGATTTTAGTTTCATATTCTTGTTTTGAATGATTCTTGGATTTTTTTATACATGAACTATTGTTTAAATTAAATCTTTGCATGTTAAAATACTTAAAATAATTTAATATGGACGTATGGGACTTAGATTGGAGCTTAGGACCCTTAACTATGGAATTTTTAGGGTTTACAGATGCTGAACCAACTAAGAAGACGAAGTACAAGCGAACTGAGCCGACTCAGTTACAACTGAGTCATCTCAGTTGTGAACCTAGCCAACTTGGTTGGAACCAAGTCGATTGAGTTAGGGCCTCGGGACGAACAGAGTCGACTCGGTTGGTAACCGAGTCTACTCAATTGGCAACTTGGTTGTAACCGAGCCGACTTGGTTGGGCTACGACTTGGGTTTTTGAGTTTTAATGGCCAGAATTGTTTTAAACTGGATTTAATCCTTATAGATGGGTTTAATGGACTTGGAAAGATCTCAGAATGCATAATATACCTATATATGCTAAGGAGGTGAATAGTTCAGAAGTTAAATAACCAATATGTTGTTTAAATTAGATGAAAATATTAGTTTAATTGCTTTAACAATTGAAATTAATGTTTAAATGGTTTTAAACAATGTTTATAAAAACTTTATATTGTTGATCTGAGATGTAGGTTAATTATTTGGAAGGTAAGTTAGCTACATGTTATTAAAATTGTTATATTGCCTAAATAAATGCAATATTTATCTGTATGACGTGTATCATAGTATCTCTGGATTAATTGATGTATTATTCTTCTGTTGCATCATTTATTAGACTGTATGGTTTAATGCAATGATATGGGACGGTGGCATTCTAGGGACGAATTAACTAAAGAAGTTAAGTCCTACTTATTTATTTATAAGGGAATGGATTAACCATAGAGTTAAGTCCTCCTTATTGGTGTCAGGCCACTGTATCAGATGGATGACATTTATTTTATGCTTACGGATTATATATATATGATTATGGTGCCATAATATGAGTTTGAGTCTCAGGATCATGGTTAGAGTGCGTATATCGCCAGGGATGTGTAGCTAGATATAGGTGTAGTTGTGTACCCTGGTAGGTCTAGATACTCATCCGCACTATATGTGCGTTTTACATGTTGCCTACTATTCAAGTTGAGACAACCCTATGGTCTAGTGAGGTTCTATAGTGTGTATTTATATATATACGGACTACTTGTTATTGTTAGATTGATTACGATGTATACATGTATCGGGTCTCTATTTGGATTGTAATAGAGTAGAACTTGTTCGTAGGCCTGACCCACTATTATTTTTTCAGGTGTTCAACAGTTCCAGTCTTATAGCTTGTTCGTACCGAGTAGAGACAGTTATTCACTCTACCGACTATGTAGGACTCTTCTTCATGTTTTTGATTTGGATTTTATTTCAGTTCAGTTGTTTTAGTTGGATTATTATTAGGGGTCCACTGGATGGATTCCAGAGTTGTAATGGTGTCGGAGGTTTTGAATATTTTATTAGAGGATTATTTAATTAAGAAATTCAAGGATTTATTATTTAGTTTTTCTTCCCGCTCATTTATTTATTCTTATTTCTTTTTGTACTTAATGCTTATTTATTACTTAATTGTATGATATCCTTCGGGTTTGGGCTTGGCCTAATCAACCAATGTCTCGGATTTCGAGGGGTATCACAAAGAGCCTATGATGAAGCAGCTCTCAACTTCAGAGGCAACAAGGCCAAACTCAACTTCCCCGAAAACGTCAAACTCTGTCTACCACCGGGAGATTCTCTGGCCACCCAGTTGACCATTTCAAATTCTCCACGTACGCTTTTATCAGTTTCAACATTAGACGCACCGATTGTCCATCTTGTTAGCATAATAATATCATATATATTACAACTGTTGTACCGTGATTGTATCATATATATAATATAGTTGTTGTACCGTGATTGTAGCCGTTATTCACTTGTTCACTAGCCTATATATATTTATCCATTTGTATATGATTAAGATATATAAAAAAACAGAACCTATATTGTATCTCTCTCATTGTCTTTCTCTTATATTCTATGGGTGTCCGTTACCAACTGTTGACATGGCGTGTTGAAAAGTCAACACAACCCCCACTAGGACTTCGTAGCAAGTTAAAAAGTCAAAAAATTACATTAAGCCCTGGCATTGCACCAGGCCACCAAGCCTTGAGGGCTTAATCTCGAGCATCCTAAGTCCTAGCATCACACTAGGCCACCAAGCCTTGAGGACTTAACCCTCGAGCATTCCAAGCCCTGGCATTGTACTAGACCACCAAGCCTCAAGAGCTTAATTGTAACGACCTGAACTCTTGAGTCTGAACCATTAGCCGGGTCCTAACCTGAACTCGAGGTCACCTAAGGACATTACCGTCCTCCACTAAATCAAAGCATAACCTGCACCTTAACCCAAGGCTCACAACTCCTCATAGGATTAATCTTACAGGGACACACACTTATAGGTGAAAAAAGAGGCATCAGCCGGATAACAGCCTTATGTGACCAAGGTCTTCCATATGGTCATCATATTATTCCTCCATTGATGAAATGGAATGATGAGAACTACCCCTTCCCTTAAGATTACGAACAACTAATTTAAGATGAAAATCAAGAGGGACAAGAGTAGGATTTAATGACTTACGACCATGCATGCAATAGTAAAACAAATAACAAGCAATTAATCAAATAACAATCACTTCACCCTATAATAAATCAATCAACGAACATCCTCCACATACATTTATCCCATACTTCTATGCTTGGAACAATATGCAAAGAAAATTAAAATACCTCCATGCGGGCTCACGATTTATCTGAGAAATGAAAAACATGCCACCACGCGAGCCGACGATTTAACTAGAGATTGCGTTATAAGGATCTCACAAAGGGTCCTTAAGCAACTTCAATTTAACTTTCCATATTCAAGCTTTGTTATGCTTTGCAAATTTTTAGATTTTAGCCTTTTATGCTTTTGCTTAGCTTCACTTGGCATCCTTTGTTTCCTTGCTCGTTAATTCCCTTTGCTTGACTCCCTTAGCTCGATGCACCTAGCCAATCAAGAACAAATACAATAAGTAACAAAAGTAAAAATTAAGTAAAAATGCGATCAAAAGAGTACTAATTCCTATTTGTTTCCAAAATACGGCGTTGCCAAATCAATCCTCGGCAACGGCGCAAAAAACTGTGGTTGCCACAGCACCAACACTTAAAAATGTGCTAAGAAAGTGAATGTGCAATGTGGCCAAATTTTAAATTTATAAAAATCACTATTACCTCTAACTAAAAATATAGCTAGGGTGAGTAGTGATCGTCCCAAGGGATTGTGGGCGTGTTTGGAATGGAAACAAAGTTGGATTAGTAGGTCAAGTGATCAAAAGATGGTTTGTTTGGTTGATTAAACTACAATGCAAATGAAATTAAAGCAAGCAAAATACAATAATTTTAGATGATAGAGAAAAAGATATAGAGGAGAGGACTTGGGATACTAAAGCTCACCATTAAGCTTGACTTCACTAGACATTAACAATTGTATAACAATGGGGAAATTGAATTATAACTTGTGTGTGTGTATGACATTAATTGAAATTAGGCATGGATGGCAAATAAATATAGATTGTCTAGCCAATTCAAATGGAAAGCACAACCTATCAAATGAGACCAAAATTCATTCAATGAAACCACAATTTATGCACACACAACTATTTAAAAACATACACACTTTGCATTCATCATAAGATGGAACTCCAAGGAACAAGAATAGATTGTCCACTGATCTACGAATCTAAAGTAATTGCACTACATCTACACTAAAGACATGGAAATTAAACTAAGTAAACTAAAGGTGTGGCATAATCCATCAAGAAACAAGTGTGTACCATCAAATAAATTACAAAAGTGTTCAATTAAGCATCACGTTTTGATCATCACTAGATTAACTTCATCCATACACATAGACATGCATAAACTCCACTAAATCTAAAGAAAAGCACGTGAATCATCCATTCTAGCATACATAAGCATATGGTTAGAAATAGATAATCAATTGAAAGCATTAATCCATACACATTAAGTAGAAACCATAAGATATATATATAAATCCAAGATCAAAACATTTATTACAAATAAATCCCTAAAACTATACAAATCACTAGGTTTAGGAAGCAAACTTAGGGGCTACTTTAGCCCCAAGTAGATGTCTAGCCACTCATTGAAGTAGTCATCCAACCCTCAAGGGCTATCACCATGGTAGGGATGACTTCCTTCTTAATGGAAACCCTAGATGAATGGAAGAACTCCCAAAGATGTATAAAGCTCTCTAGTCTCTAGCCTCCTCTCCAAGATATGTGATATGAGATGAATGATATCTATGTAAGTGTGTATGTTCTTAAAATGGCTCTAAATCCTTATATAGGCAGCTCAAGTGTCACACCTAATGGTCTGGACTCATGCACTAGGGCCCTTACAATGATTGCACCATGAACCATCTTTTAATGAGATGGACTCTGTTTTATTTCCCACTTGAGAGGGTTCGATCGATCGAACTTAGGTGAAATCCATCGAATGCTGCAGAGATCGATCATCCTTGGTGGTGCCTTTTTGAATAAAGACAAATCTCTGAGATATTTTGGAATATTTTGGGAAAGAGACAAAAGTGGTAGGTGGGGTGGTAGGTGTGAATAAGATCGAATAATTTCGATCGATCTAAGGAAGGTTGGATCGATCGAAGGTGGTGGAATCTTTTGGATAAGAACAAAGGCTTGGATCCATCTTGATGAGGCCTAGATCGATCTTGCCCTGATCGATCGAAGGAATATTGAGATTGATCGAGGATGCTGACTTTCCATACTTTGCTTCATTTTGCTTCCACTTTACTCCTTTCTTCCATTCAGCTTGAGTTAGCTTCTTTAATGCTCTTATTTAGCTGAATTAACTTATTTTTTAGATAAGCACCTGAAAAGGGCAATAACATGAAATTAGTTTAAGACGGGAAAATAAGATAGATAAAGGTTTTAGAATGCTCAAGCTTAAGGGGTTTAAATGCTCACTTTTCAGCGCTCATCGCAAAACATAAAAATTCATTAGCAATTTTAATCCCCGCTTTTTCTTTGTGATACAGTCTAAGGGTAATTCTCTTACTTGCCAAAAAATTTGATGTATTAAAGATTGGGTTAAGTGCAAAAAACCCCTCTACTATTGATATAGTGCATATCGGTCCCTGTGTGATAAAAAAACTCCCATATACTATCAATTTGGTGCAAATAGGTCCGTGTGTGGTGTAAAATGACGATAATACTCTTACTTCAGTTGAATAAATTAATGATTATAAACACCGGCCATGTAAAATGACCCTTTTGTCCAAATTTGTGTAAAATTGTGTTTGTTTGGCAGAAGGAGAAAATAAACCTCAAATTGTATAAAATAGGGATAACCTAAACCTGAATATAATTAAAACTAAAACCAAACATTCCCTAACTATACAAAGCATACTTGCTCGACGAATAATGTATGTTTTATAGTTTTTTTGGGTGTTATATATATACTCCCTCCGTCCCATTTTAAACGTCTGGCTTCGGGAATTGTGACTCACGAAGCCAGACGTTTAAAATGGGATGGAGGGAGTATATATATATATATATATATATATATATATACACTCTGCTTTTTCTTCTAGTGTAGTGAAGGAGGTGGTGGTGTTGGTGGGTATAAACGGTACTAGCAACATCAATGGCCGCAGGGATGAGGTCTTCACCTCAAATTGAGTTTTCGATTTCTTGATCTCGATCTGGTTCTAACTGATTCTCTCTCTAGAATTCTATCACTTTCTTTTTCTAAAATTATATTACTCTATTGGAATTTTTTGTTGTTCTTCATCTCCATGAGCTTTCGATTCCAAAAAGCTATATTAGCTATATTTTTTCTCTCCCTGTGAAACTATAGCAATGAAGACAAATACACCATTCCACTGATCAAACCAGTGGGTTCACTTTTAAGATCACTAATTGCATCCTCTGCAAATTTATATTTGCAACACTAAAATCACATTCCTAAAAATACACAAGGGGAGAGAGTCAAGAGAAAGAAGCGATTGTGGAAGAACATAAGAGTTCCTCTCTCGGATTCCGGCCACCGGAGAACTCGTCACCACACTCTAGCAAACCACAAGCCGTGCAACTAGAAACTTCAGCTCCGTCAACATCACCCACATCCCGAGGATCAATGCCGTCTCTATTCAAAAGAGCAAATGACATTATATATATATATATATATATATATATATATATATATATATATATATATTAAAAGAGAGAGTTAATACCTTTTTATTTTATTTTTTATATATAAATTTATTTCCAAAAAATTGTATCGTTAAAGGTTTTTTTATTTTTATTTATTTTTTAAAAGTAAACTAGTATAACTCTTATATATATATATATATATATATATATATATATACACTCTTAATAGTTAGTTGACGGTTAAATATATATATTTTTTATATGAACTTTTCTTATTTTCAAAGAGTTCTAGTCAAATTGAAATATTTGTTTTTTTTTTAAGGATTCTCTCAATAAACTATCTTCTTAATCTTAATAGTTGACAATTATATATACTTTATATATATTCACACAAAAAGACATTATATATATATATATATATATATATATATATCTCATAACCCTAGAGTGAGAGAGAGAGAGAGAGAGAGAGGGAGGAGGAAATGGGTATAGGCCTAAGGGGGTTAATATGCACATATGGTGAGGGGTAAAATGGGTATCAAAAGGGTAAAATAGGATTTTCATATTTAATTTTTGTTAAAAAGTGGTCACAGGGGCTTATTTGCACCTGTTTTGAATTTTATGGATTAACATGCACATTTTCAAAAAGTAGGGATTAGTTTTGCACAAACCCTATATATCAGGAGGGTTGACATTGGCTCATGGTCGGTAGCATATGTATGTCCCTAATAAAAGAGGATCTTTAATCTGCCTATCCGTACACAATATACATATATAATAATGTATAGGACCACCCAAATTAGGTATCCTCATTCACAATTACCATTGAAGACATTTAATTTGAAACGGAGTGAGTAGTATCAATACTAAAGTTGGCGGTCCATATTAACCATCCATTTGTTTGATTCTCAATAAAGCAGTTATAAAAGGAGAAAATTCTGAACCAAAATTCATGTTCATAGTAAATGTGAGAATGGACTGAATGTTGGAAGAAAAGGAAAGGAGATACCATCATTTGCTTTACATTCCCTCCCACCTATCCCAAACAAAGTGAAAATTTTGACACTAACAATTCCTTTGGTAAAAAGGAAAAAAATTGGATGAAAGGGATAGACCCTCCTATTCAGTTGGATGGGATGGAATGGAATAACATAGAATGAGAAGAAATTTGACTGAAAAAAGGGGAGAGAATTTTTAATTGTTTTTACAAACACATTTGAACTAATATTTGTGAAGGAATGTATTGCAATTTAAACTTTCATAGTAGCCCAATGTGTTGCAATTTAAACTTCCATAACAGTCCCAATTATCTTCCCTCCTATTTACGGTCTGTGTTTGGAAAGATGAAAATTTGTTGAGGAAGGATGACTCATCCATCTTATTATCCTCTCATCGTCTCGTCTCGTCTCTACCACTGCCAAATGAAGGAAGTTTATTCTTACTTCCTTCTTATCTGCTCTCCATCCCTCTTCTTTATCCCAAGAAGGATAAATGACAGCTACGTTGTTAACCAATTGTCCTATTTTTGATTCTGTACAAAATTATATATACCATGCTCCCTAACTTTGATATATACAAAATTAGTCATTTCATGAGCTTTCATCCATACCAAATATGAGTCATCCAACAGACATAGCGGTTCAGGATCATTACTCAAGGGTAAAGCCTAGCAAATACGAGTTCATCAAACATTAATACATCATTAAATTTTCGTTTCTCAAGTCAACCGTTGCTACGCTCACCATTACAGTAATCTTTCATAACTTGATGAAGTAATGCCATCTCAGCAAGTGGCCCTCAAGGGCCTATTCTTGTAATAATGTGCCCATTCTTCAACCTATTCTTAAATAAAATAAAATATACCAAAAGGACATTAGAATCAAAAGTCAATATCAGGCCTTAAAAAACAACTGGCATATCAAGCTGCAATATCGAATTTAAGTGACAATTAATCAAGCACAATTTGAGGAAAATAATTCAGCCAAAAAATGTAATATATGTAAAAGGGAATAACTGAACTTAATTGAACAATTTCATATCTATTCTGAACTTAATTGAACAATTTCAATCCCCAAGAAATTAGAATGATTACATGATAGACAACTATATCCATAGCCGCAAACAAACTCATACTCTACACTAGCACAACTTTAGTCTAATTTCTAGCACAGTTATAAAACATACAACAATTTAGTTTCACCAGTATTGTTCCAAATGAAGAGTGGTTTATTATAGAAGTTTCAACTACAATGAACAATTACCAAAACAAATTAGGAAATGTGAGAAAGATTTTCGATTTTTTTAATAAAAGACCAACCTGCCGGTCCAAGAAGAAGATGTACATACAATCCACCAAAAAGTTATTTTGTAAATATTCAACTAGCATGCGTGGAGAAAACAGAAAGTTAGTAGCTTTTCCTTTTCTAAATGTAATAATTGGAATATTCGAGAAAGATCAACACTGCAAGACAATTACAAAAAAAGACAGTATGCTCACGCAGTGCTAACTCATAACTTTTAAATAATTGCATGCATTCCTCCCCAGATTGACAAAGCTAATGATTCCACAATATTCATATGTGTAGCTTCATAGTATAATAAAACAAATTTAGAATTTAATCACAGTAGTAACTCATAACTTTTAAATAATTGCCTTATGCTGGATTGAGCGCGAGCGAGAACTATAGGGGCTCAACAAAATCAGTGGTAAGTATTGGGAATCCTTGTGCGAAACTAAGCGTACTTTTGGTTATGCCATTGGAGATTTTAATCCAGATATGTCATTTGTTGCATTTTAACACAAAATGCATGAGTAATTTCATTCGTTCAAGGCCATCAAAACAATTGAAAAAGAAGGCATGCATAAAGAAAGAACACATATCAAACGAAATCTGAAATTAAATTCATATAAAATTTCAGGATACAGATCTAATATGAGTTCCGAGAATGCTAAATTGACATAATTTAACTCTATGGAGATTGTACCTTCAGAAAGAGGATCTGAGTTCATCTACACCTCTAATCCATGGATAAATCAAATCAGATTGTAATATTAGAAGAGAATTAGAGAATACAACAAATGAAACAAAAAAAATTTCGAATCAGATTGTGATATCAGAACAGAAGCAGAAGATACAAAAACTTTTGAGATCGGGTGACTATGGAGAATGTTTCATATCTAGTGTTGGTTTATAACAGAAAAAGGTAAATAACTGCATCAGCCACCTCTCAATCATACATACAACAGTAGATTGAGACATGCTAAGGAAATATTCTCAAGCATGCAAAAAGAATGTTTCATATCTAGTGTTGGTTTAACAGAAAACGGTAGCATTGAGGTAAATAACCGCATCAGCCACCTCTCAATCATACATACAACAGTAGATTGAGACATGCATGGAAGTGGCCAATAGAATTGTATTAAGGGGTGTCATATATAATCTTGCAGAAGCACGTAAAGTTGAGGACAACATACATACATGACAGAGGATAGAATAGAAGAAGTAAACGAACTTACATTATATGACAAAGCAAGCGCAAACATTGGCCATAGAATAAAATACGTCTTGGACTTTCAAAATCTGATAAGAACGCTGCTCTAAGATGGCGTTGGCAAAGGGATCCACTTGAAACAGGGTTGCCACTGCATGATGGCAGGGTAAGCGATCAGAGGTACTCCTCCAATTAGGAGGCCCCGGATCAACAAACCTATCAAAGCCTGACCGCACCAGGCAAAACATGGAGTCACCCAAATAAAGGAGATTATTCTTCCGGTGAGAACGAACAGAGGCAGGAGCATCATCGAGGTACAGGAGTGGCAATTTCCCAATGTTGGAGTCAACATGATAACCGCACAGGAAAGAATCATTGCAAAAGTGAAACCACATAGCCATGTCATGAGCAAACACACGAGGTTGTAGGAATAAGAAATTGGGTGATTGGGGAATCACGATCCTCCAGATATTCTTATGCATGTTATAGTAAAATACGACATTGGTTTTCATTAAGAGAAGAAAACCGTCCAACGCAGTTGCATGAGATACAACACGACAATACTGTTGTAAAATGAAGCAGGAAGGAGCACCAATAAATGTCCAAGATGAGTCTTCATCACCAGGGTAGAAAACCTCTAAATCATGACCACACAAATCTTCACTCAGAACAAAAACCCTGTCATCAAAGGGCTTCACGGGCTGAATGACGATGGGTGCGTTCTTTGGAGTTCGCAAATGTTGATTTGCAGCTCCCAATTCACCAGAAACAGTATCATATACAAACACACTACAAGACCTTCTTACCAAATCCCTGGAACCTAACATATAAATCTTGGATCCGAAAGAGAAAAAAACCATACCACGGGGAAATTCAACTCCCAAAAGGAGCACCGGCTCATTCAGCAGAGAATAATCTTGATCAGTTGAGCTGCTCCGATAACTTAGCGACTTGGCATCCAGATCTATGCGGTAAAAAGCGTAACGACAATTTATCTTTTTACCATCTATGTAGATGTTACCACCATCAACAACCATGTACAGAGCCTTCTCTTCTACGATCTTGCTAAACATTCTTCTCTTCCTTGAGGAGAAATTTAATTTCTTAGAATTTAATTGAATCGAATAATAAAGGATATATACACCATATGTATGTGTGTTTGTGTGTAGATAGAGAGAGGGAGATAGACAACCTTACAAAATTGGAATTGGAATCAGAAAAGCGTGCCGTCGGCTATACAGGATTCGGAATTTTGGAGACCCTGTATGGACGAATGACAGAGGGAGGCGCTTCGACCCTATTTATACTTGGCGTTTAATGCGATTAGATTTTATTTTTAACCCGTAAACTAAATTATTTATTGAATAAATACTATTAAATATTTAATAAATAATTTTAATATATAATAAAGAAATTTAATATTTTTTTATAAAATAAAATAAATACTTTTTTCTATCTCTCTATATGTATATATTTTTTCCTAGTTGGTACTTACACATATGTTTCTACAGAGACTTAAATCCCTAACCTTTCTTTGGGAAGTAAGAGGTTGATACTACTGGGGCACTGGTCCATTGGTACCTTATAAAATAGTGATCTTATAAACAGTTACCCACTACTACCTTATATTAAATACCTTAATGTATTTTATTTTGGATATATAATTCCGTTAAATTTGAAAAAATAATCAAATAATGTCTCGTGACTTAAAAGGTACATTTTTTGAGATATTTTTCATTCAAAGATTCAATATTTACATGTTAAAACACTCTTTGTTATTCCAAAAATAACTCGAATAAGTTTAACTCAAAACTCTCATTTAGTTTCAAAGATTCAATCTTTACTCATTAAAACATTCTTTGTTAAATTGTTACTTTTAAATATTTAATCTTAACTCATTAAAACACTCTTCGTGACTTCAAAGGGAACTCAAATAAATTTAAATCAAAACTCTCATTTTCTCTCAAAGATTCAATTTTTATACAATAAAATGATCTAGTGACTTAAAAGGAACCTAAATTGAGATATTTTCATTCAAATATTCAATTTGTACGTATTAAAACACTTTTCGTGATTTTAAAAGGAACTGAATTAGAAAGCATTTTTTTTGTATTCAATATATATCACAAATCATATAGCATTTTATTGTATTCAATATATATATCACAATCACACAATAATACATTTATTTTCAAATAAATAGTTAAATAATATATTTATAAGTAAAACTAAATGTGCATAATATATATGACAATTCATTTACTATCCCATTGAGTGATAAAATCATTAAAAATATGCGATAAGAATATTGAGTAAAAGTTATATAAGATGGTTTTTTATTTTTCATTTGAATAGAAAGCATTTTTCGTATTCAATATATATCATAATAGCCTTTTGTATTTTATAATAGCTAATGAAATCCTTTTGAATTCTTTTATTTTTTTATTTTTATAGGATTTAATTTATGAATTACTCTTTAGAAAAAAAAAAATTACCATTTTAAGACATATCATATAGAAGTTAGAAGCTAGAAGTTAGAAGTTAGTGTAAACTTTAATAATTCGTTAAACCCATTAATCATAAATTTACATGAATCCCATATCTTAAAACTTCATAATTTTTACATATCTATAATGTATAAATAAATACTTGTTAGATATAAATACCTCGATCTGTAATTGTAAAACTCGAAGAGAAGGCAAACGTCAAAATCCTTTCTGCGGAACGAACAACATGCTAAACTGTAATAGTTAAAGCGTGGAAACCAATTTCTCTCTCTTGACCTTTTGCACACATAAATATTATACGTGTTGTTTTCATTAGCGTACATAATTGATGGGATTTATGCACTTTTATAAAAGCAGAGAGAGGACCAGTTTTCCTTTTTAGTAATCTTAATTCCACTTTGCATCAAAGTAAGAAATAAATAGGAAAATACTTCTCTAATAATTAATTACCATAAATGTAATTTATAAGTTTACCAAATAATATAATATTAATCTGATATCTATTTTATTTAACCACCAAATAATAGAAGTAAATCACGTATCCAAATCATGTGGGTCACAAATATAAGAAAATATCTTATAGTCTCCCACTTGGCTCATATGATAACTTCTGTAGTGGTTCAGTAAAATAGTCATTAGTGTGCACCATAAATTAGATTGACTCATTAAATTGGTCATCATAAATACCATGGTAAATAAATTACCAATGCGAGTCATGACGGTTATATGTCCCTAAATGACACAGTCTTTTCCATGTACCACAACACTAGTAACCTATTCAACATAGTCTATAAATGAGAAGTATTAGTAATGATCTAACAGTAATGTCTTTTCAAAGACTGTTCCTATTACCACCTATTAAAGCAATATGTACATGTACATTAATTAATAAGAAATATCATAAACATATTTAATGAGCGCAAAATGTCAAATATATATAAGCATTATTAAACAATCCATAATTTAAAATAATAACCATCATTGACTACATTCAAGATCCATTCTTTCAATATGTTTCATAAATGTCTTGGGTAGTAATCCATTCGTTAATGTATAGCAATCATAAGTTGTTTGTTTATATGTTCAATAGATATTCGTTGTTTCTAAATATCTTCTTTAATGATAAAGTATTTTAACTTTATAATACCTATCATTTTAATACAAAAAGATCAATAATTGCAGTATAAATTTTCAGCAATCCGAAAAAATGTTACCCATGACTTAATATCCTGAAATAAATTATTCAACTATAAATTATAGTCTCAAAGCAAGTTACAAATTAAAAATTCGTAATAGACAAAGTAATAATAAATTACTTTACATTTTTTCATAATATTATTCCTCCAGCCAAAAGGAACAAATAACTAATTAAAAAATGTCTTTCTAAATGTGAACATATAATCTTTTATCACATACCAACTTGTATATACATTAAATTTCACAATATATCCATAAGGAATATTTTTCGTTTCTTTACCTTCTAACTAACTTATTCTTTGGAATTGCATTAGGCTGGATTTATCCCCTTTAATTTATAGAACAATATTAGTTGAATAATGTTCCATATCAAATCTTTATAGAACTCTTTCAATATAAGTTTTCTGAGACAATCCTAAAAATCCACGTGATCTATGATGAAATATTTCTATTCTTATCACGTAGGATGCCTCATTCATATCTTTCATTTTAAAGTTATTTGAGATAACTTTTAGTTTCATATAATAAACTAAGATCACTATTAACAAATAAAATATCATCAATATATAGAATTATAAATATAAACTTACTCTCACTAACCTTTTAGTGTATACACTGATCAACAGTATTTTTCTTAAAACCAAAAGAAATAATGGTATCATTAAACTTAATATACCATTGTTCGGAAGTTTGTTTAAATCCATATATTGGCATCTTAAGTTTACAGACCATGAATTCTTTACCCTTTAATGTGAAGCTTTCAGATTGTTCCAAACGAACTTCTTCTTATAAACTCCCATTCATAAAAGTTGTATTCACATCCATTTGATTTAACTCTAAATCATAATAAGCTACTACTGTCATGATATTTTAAAAGATTCCTTCTTAGATTTTGGATAGAAGGTTTCTTTATAATCTCTTCATTCATGACACTAATCCATTTAGTAAAATCATTACTTGTTAGTCACTAAATGACTCTAGAGGGGGGGGGGGGGGGGGGGGGAGGGGTGTGAATAGAGTCAATGGCCAATTTTTGCAATTTATAAAATATTAAATCTAATGAACTGTTAAGAATAGAGGAATTGAAACATTCAAGTAGTATATGACACAAGTATAAGAGAGATAGAGATGAGAGATTGCAAACTATGACTCGGTAATTTAGCGAGGTTCGGAAACTCCTACTCCTCGGCTCAAGGTCCCCCTTGAGACTTCCCAAATTCATTAGAGCTTCTCCTTAATGGTGGAGAGCAAACCTTCAATTTGAAGCAAAACCTTGCTTCTTCTTCCTTACTAGGAGAACACCCTTCTCCTAGGCTTCTTTTGGGTCACACCAACCCTTACAAGATTGTAGCAAAGTTTGTAAATGAAATACAAGATTGAATCTCTCTCAATAGATGAATAAATGTAAGCTCACAACTAGAGTTAATAAGAATATTAATAAAGCTCAAGTTCTAGGATGAGAGAATGTAGAGATAGATGAATGAAAGCTCAGAGAAAGAATTTATGGCTATTGAATGCTCTTGAATGCTCTTGTTGAATGTTCTTTTAAGTGGTGTTTTTGGTTCAGCAGAGAAGCCCTCTGTATTTAAAGAAATCCGTAACTCAATATGTCTGTTAGAAGTGGTTGGAGGAATTAAATGCAGAAATTGCCGTTAGAATTTCAAATCTCTCAAAGGAGCTGGTTCTTTGTAAAAGTGGAGAAGGCTCCAATATTGAGTAGATGAGGCTCCAATATTGAGTAGAGGAGGCTCCAATATTAGTAGAGCAGGCTCCAATATTTGGGAGGCGGCTCTTTCCAAGAAAAAATTGTTCTACAAGCCAATTTAAGCTACTGGAGTGAAGAGAGCAGGCTCTACCTTGAGTGGAGCCGGCTCCAATACTGTGCAAGACTAAAAATAGAATTAACTAAGTCATATGCACTTCCTATTGATATGTAGCTTGCATATATAAGGTTCAGGAATAGATTTTAGGTATTTTAAAAACTGAATTTAGAATGAGTATGCATGAACCTAAAATCTTGAGCTTCAAAATATATTCAAATAAACTTTAACATTAAGTCTAAAGCTTTCACCATCCTATCTACCATTTTCTTCATTTCTTAAACATAATTGATTAGGCTTGATGAAGACTTGCTTTCTTCCTTTGAAATACTTGAGTGATATTTGAAGCCCGAGATTTTCTTTGATTTCTTGCAACTTTGAAGCTTCTTTAAATCCATAGCTTGAGTACTTGAAATGCTTGAATTGATCTTTTAGCTTATCATTGAGGATTGGATATTAATCATCTATACATCACTCAATGAAAATATTAGTTCTTAAACATCATTAATGGTTTGTAATCATTAAAACATAAGATTGACCTTTAGATAAAATCCTTAGGCCATCAATTACTGTTCATGGCTTGTGAATATGTAATCGGATTCGTATATATTTCACTATATATCAAAATCAGATTATTGCAGATATATCACATAGTCATCTGGAATAGTAGATCTCCTTTCCCTTTGAGATCATCTTAATGTTATTTCTTATGATTCTTCTACAATCTATTCATTGGTGACAATCTCATTATAGAGTTGTTAATCATTTAATTATTTTTCATTGTTATACGGTTCAACAACTGAAGGAACAATTATTTCTTTATAAGTTATGGGTAAAGAGATTTGTACTCTAACTTCTAGAATGATCAAATTCTTATATTTATCACTCCCACTGATTTCACCATTCTCAATGAATCTGTCATTACCGGTTTCAATAATTATCGTCCTATGTTTAGGATAGTAAAACTTGTACCATTTAGATTACTTAATATCCATAACGTTATGGGTAATGAGAAATTACTTAACATACTCCTAAACATTGTAACGACCCAGTCATTTGCCTTCCTTTCCTTTTTTCTGAAATTTTACGAATGAAATTTTTTCGTTTAATTTTCTTTTCTGAGTTCTATTTCGTGTCGCTTAGTGTCATCTCAAGTGCTCAGAATTGGTTCCTGAGACTCTTTTCCGTGGATTGACAACTTCCTTTGAGGACCGAGTCATTTTCACATTTTTTGTTTTTCGACACTATTCACTTTTCGTCATTTTCCCTATTTCGTCATTTTTCTTATTTTGTCTTTTCCCCGTTTGACACATTGTTGGCGTAACCACACTTCTTGTGTTCGGAGTTGGTTTTTGACTTCATGTATCTCCATCTTGAGTGGTTTCCACGAAATACGTATCTTTACTTTTGCAAGAAAGTACTCTGGTTGCTCCCGGTGTCCATAGGGGTATGGATGCAAAGTTCTTTGAAATTATTTTCTTTTCTTGGGTTGTTTCTTGTAAATATATTTTGAAGATATTTTATTTCAGGAGTTTTTAAGAAAATATTTTTGGAAGATATTTTTATTCTGGGCCATAAGTGCAGTTTTCACTTTTGGAGGGGTCATTGTGCAATTAATGAAAGTTATTACAAAATGTCTTGTTTGAGCCTGGATCCTCGTACGGAATTCATTTTCACATTTCGTTGAGTTGTGTACTCTTGGAATTTCCTCCTGGTCGATGTTTTCCAGTTTCAGGGTTTTTAGCCCTAGTTTGCGCCAAACTTATTTTGGGCATAACTTTCTGCTCGGGACTCGGTTTTCGACGCTATTTCTTCCATTGTTCAAATTTTATCATTTTGAATCTTTTTCATTCACAAAGTTTTGCCATTTGAGCGCATTTGCTCAAATTTTACTTTTTCGGACCCGACGGGGCCCGTTCGGGGCACTTTTTGAGATTTCTATAAAAGGGGGGTGAGATATTTCATTTTTCATCTTCTCCCCTCTTCATGCACGACCTGGAGCTCCCATGGCAGTCCAAGGGGTGCTCGCATCTTCTCTCTCCTCTTTTGGTTCACTTTTCCTTGATGGAAAGTCTTCGGCCTTAACGTTTGTTGTTCCCCTCGCCGTGCTCTACCTTTCCCCCTTATTAGAATTTAGTTTTGACCATTTCTTGAGTTTGGTTTTGAGGTCAAGTTATGATTTTGATGGGGCTTTCATGGGGGTTATGTTCATGGCGTTGTCCCCGACAAAACCTAGTAGTTTCGTCGGATTTGGAGCCGTTCCATTTTGGTGGGCCTTTGGGATTTTCATCTCAAATTGAGGTAGGAGATATTCTAGATTTAAATTCTTGTTATATAGCATGCTTGTGATCCTTATACTACTTGTTTGCATGATTAAATATAAAATCTAGAGATTTTATTATTTATTTTTCTTGTATGGGATCTAATTTTCCCGGTTACTCATGACTTGGTTTAAACATGTAGCATGATTTTATATTGCCCCTTGATATGCTCATTGTCGTGTATTAAAATTTGAACATTTGAATAAGTATTAAAGATTTTATTTAATATTTATCTTAGGTGAAAGATTAATTCACATGGCCTTAACTAGCTTAAAATCAATATGTGTTAGCATATTAAATTAGGCCTTCGCATGCTCTCTAACATAGTTGAATTTGAAAGTAATTGGAGGTGGTTTGAAAATTAGTAATTATTAATTAATTTGCCCCGAGTGCACTATTCATTCTATTTAAATTCCGTCTTAATATTCTTGATTTGCATGCCATATAGTTTTACATATATTTGATTTAGAATATTCAGTTAGGTTTTGAAACCTTTTATTTAATTAAATTCCATGTTTAAGATTTAATTCTCATGGTGATATACAATTTGGAATTGTATTATGACATGCTAGAAAATTAAGTTTTGGTATGGTTGTTCACATGTATTAAATTGGGATTTATTGCATGGGAACTGCAACTTTTGTTTTATATTTAACTTTAGTGAAGATTTAATTCACATGGTCGTAAATTGAATGAAATAAACTTGTAATGTGATATTACATTAGTCCTTGGCATGTTTTCCAACATAGGTTAATTTGAGAGCATTTGGTTAAGTTTGAAAATCAAGAGATTTTAATTAAAAGAATTAATTAAAATCTATTTTGTGGTCCCATTAGCTTAATTAAGGTTTTTACTTGATATTTGTATTGGCCATAACTTGTTTACTAGTATATATTAATTTGGGACTATTAGAAGTTGTTTTAGAACCTTGGTAATTAAATTAGCATGATTTAATTAAAGTTCTACTTTGTTGTTCCAACAACCTAATTGAGTTTTAGAATGGATATAGGTGATAACCATGCTATGTCCTTTAACATGTATTAAATTGAGGTTATTTGGAATTGAATAGGAATTTAGAGAATTTAATTGTGTTTATCTATTTAAATTCTATCAATTTGCTCCATGATCTAGTTGTGTTTTAGAAGTGGTTTCTATATTCAAATCATGGACTTAGACTTGTTGTATATTCATTTGGTTATGTTTTGAACATTGGATAACATAGTTGCTATGTTTGTATTTGTGATAATATGTTTTCCTTATTGAATATATTGTTACCTTGTGTAATGATTTGCACACTTCGTGTTTAACATATTTCATGCATAGCGTGTAACGAATCGTACACTGAAGATTCAATATTCATCATATCATATTAGTTGTGGATTTAGAGCATGTATTGTTTAGGTTTCCAAATTTGGTTGTGCTTAGTAGATAGTTGATTATCTTGCATATTCCTGTTGATATATGCGTTGTTACACAACTTGTTGATTTTGGAAACTTAGGGATGTCGTTGTTTGACTATGGTTAGGACGGGGTTCTAGTACGGGGGATAGTTCCTCTATATGGTCTAGTGCGCACATAGGAAGGTTACCCATGGGCTAGTAACCCTAAAGTAACTATGTTGTCGGTCTGATCCGGCGTGACGTCCGATTATCCACTTTATTTGATTTCGCATTTCATTTTCAAGTTAATAACTAGATGATGTTATAACTTGTTGTTTCTTATTTGTCGTTCCATTTTAAGTTACATGATGTTAACTTTGCGAAATTGTGCTTTATGCATTGTATTGGAAGTTCCAATGTTGGTTAAATTGCATCGATATTGAAAATTATGTTTTGACATTCGAACAAAGCTTATGATTGATCCTATTGATTCATTTATAACTTAGACGTTAGGTGGCATGACCCACTTCTGTTGTTTTTGTGCTTTAGATTTCAAGCTGATAGCTTTAAGAAATTGTATTTTGTTGCCTTGTATGATATGCTTTTACGTGGTTAGATTGCATTGAAGTTGTAAATTGCGGTTTGATTGTTCAACATAGCCTAGGATGATTCCTTACACTTATTTAGAACATAGACGTTAGGTGACATGATCACTTTAGTTGTTTCTGTATTCGAGATTGCAAGTTAATACCTTTAAGAACCTATATCTTGTTGCTTTGTATAATGTGCTTCCATATTGTTTAAATGGCATAGATGATGTGATTTATGCTAGAAACACTCTAAGGTAGCTTAGGATGCTCCCTAAGTCTCATTTCGATATAGACGTTAGGTGGCATGAACCCCTTTAACATGTTTCACCTTAAGGTGATAAATTTGTAAAATGCTAGGTCGATGCATGCTCATCTCCTACGAGTAGCTTTATGTTACTCACCCCTACGATATTGGGGCATATTTCAGGTACAAAGACTTGGTTCGTGACGCCTAGCATTCCTTGGATGTCGTGTAGCTTTCAAGTTTTCATTTCATGCGAATGTTAGCATGGAATGTCATTTTGTAGACTTATATGTCAAAATATGTATATTTGATTCTATGTATGTAATGTGTACTTAAGTACACTTCTTTCAATGTATTTGATATGTATGAGATGAGGCCAGAGGCCAATGAACATTATATTGTATTCTATGTACTTTTTAACTTCATAAAATATTGTGAAAATCTTGAAAAATCGCAAGTCATTGCTTCACCATGGTTACATCAGGTGTAGGAATTCCATTCTCATTCTTTCATAGGGTCTCATAAATCATGTTTGAAGTGTGGCCAAGGGCCAAATGGTTATTTGATCCTGTTTTGTATTTTTGGATTCCGAATTTTCATTCCAAGTTCCATTTTTGCCTTTTTGCCCGTTGGGGGGTCAGATTTTGTATCGGTGGTATTTTTAAGTCATGGACCATTGTAGCACGTCCAAATAGGTAAATTAAGTTTGCGTGCATGGTCGTTTCCGGGCAAAACCTTATCATTTGTGTTTTGAGCCTCTTGTGAATTCATTTCACATTTTTTTTACATATTCTGATCTAGGGGCATTATAAACCTTTCATATCAGTTTTATTTTCTTCTTTTAACATGGTTGAATAGAAAACATGATTTTAGGGGGGTTTTTTCTTCATGTTTTTCCAGAAAATGTCGTCTTGGTACCGGAAATCCCTCGTGAAGTTTCAGCTTCCAGTTTTCATTTAGCAGCTTTATGACCCTCTTGTTCAGTTCTGATCTAGGGGCATTTTAGGAATTTCACAGTGAGTTTTTTTCGATTCCGTCCGCGAAGTCGGGTAGAAAACTAGATTTTAGGGGGGGGTGGGGTTTCTTCATCTTGTTTTTCCAGAAAAACTCGTCTTGACCTCTGTTTCAAGCCTCAGTTCTGGGCAGATAAAAAAAAAAAAAATGTAGCAGCAGCCAAGGACTGCCACCAGCCATGTTTTTGGGCACCGGCATGCGCGCCAGTGGGCTCGCGCATGGGCGCCATGTGCGCCATGGCCCTCGTCGGGCCGCCGTGACGTCAATTCTTTTTTTGGGTTTTTCTCCTTTGTCCGGACTCCAATTCAAGTGAATTTTTTTTTTTAACTTGACCAATTTTTCGCTGTCTTTCCAACTGTGTGCTGTGTTGCACCTGGTTCTTCCTGGATAATTACCAGTTTTCCCTTAAAGCTTTAAGTGTCCGTTTTTCGTCGTTGTGCCGTTTCTCCTTCGTCCGGACTCTGAATCATGCGATTCTTGAGTCCATCTTGATTAGTTTTTCATTATCCTTCCAGCGGTGTGCTCTGTGGCACCCTAATCCACATTTTTCAAAAATGACTATTTTGCCCCTGGGGGCTTATTTGTCATATTTTGACCTTTTGCTTCCGCATCAGTTCTCATTGAGTTCCATGACCTCATGGAAGGTCACTTTGACTTCTTAGAGTTTTGTTTTCTGTTTTCGCTTCCGCATATCGGATCCGCTATTGGGTCAAATCTTCTGTTTATCACAGGACACGCTGACCTAAAACTAGGGTCGTCACAAACATATTCATAAGAGTACGATTACGCCTTTCAGTTACACACTTCTGCTGTGGCATGTATAGTAAAGTGTATTGATTACAAATGCCATACATTTCAAGGAGTTTAGCAAACGGTTAAAGTAGTAACATATTTCATTACACTTTCCATAATATTAACCACTCCTATATGACCTTATGATTTTCACTTTTTTATTTAGTTGTCTTTTAACCTTAATTATGTATACTTCAAGAGTATCCATTACTTGAGATTTTTCATACAACAAAAAAATATATCTATAATTGAAAAATTAACTATAAAGGCGATAAAATACTTTTTTTCACCAAAAGATGGATCATCATAAGGTCTACAAATGTCTGTATTAATAATTTCAAGAAACTATGTACTTCTTGTGACTCATTTCTTTATGTGTTTGGTTTGTATACCCTTAATACAATTCACACACAGAAGAAAATCAGTAAATTTTAGATTCAGAAGAATCACATCTTTTACTAATTTTTCTAACCTTTCACTAGATATTGACTTTGTCTTTTATGCCACAAGAAAGATAAATTTTCTATTAATTGAGTTACGCTTAATTCTAACATTATGATGCAAGATCAAAAGGTTTTTTAATAAATAAACTATCAAGTTTGAATTTACAGAAATCATCAACAATAATACCATAACTCACAAATTAGAATTTCTTAAATAAATCATTATCAAACTTAAAGGAAAAATCATTTAACATAAAGTTTTAAAATTAAATCAAATTATGGGAAATTGAATAAACATAAAAAGTTTAAAATAATTTAAATAAAATTCAATGTCTAACATTAAACATAATGTCCCAATGGTTTCAATAAAACTTTTTTCCAATTATCATAAATAAGAAATTCTTATTTGAATTTATGGTTTAGGCTATAAGAAATTTTTGTATCTATTAGAAACATAAACATTAGTACTTAAGTCAACCTATCATGTATTAGAAAGAATTTTAATAAATAATTTGAAATATACAAAAACCAAAAACTTAGCATTCTTTTTCAAATCATTCTTTATATTTCATGTAATCTTTCTAAAAGTGTTCAATATATTAATGACACTTTTTCATTATTACATTGCTTTCTTTTAGTAAAATTGACCTAAATCTTTTGATTTTGAGTGTTGCTCACTTAATGCCTTTTCAGGTTTATTCTCAAATTTCTTTCTAACTTCTTGAGTCATCAGATGAACATAATAATTACCTTGCTGCTTAAGCTTTGTCTCCTCTTAAATTAACATAATGGTCAATTCATTCACTTCCACTTGTTTTAATTCGAAATGACCCATACTGAGTGGATAAGAAATTGAGAATAAATTTAATGAGAAATTTCTCATCCACAATCATCCCTCTCAATTTTGTAACAACATTAGTCATTTGAAGAACATACCTATACATGGTAAGAGTACCAACAAAATTGCATAGTAGTGATATAAATTAATAATTTTCATTTTAGATGTTTATCTGCAATAAAAAAATATTCTTATAGTCAAATATTCCTTAACACTATCACTATGGGAAAAAATTATTCGCATAACTATAATACTTAATCTGATCGATCTCTCCCAAGCTTTATGGAGAATCTTTTCTCCTTCACTGTCTTTATTAGTAATAACAGTAGGTTTCTCAATTTAAAATGTTAAATCAAGATTTAACACATCTAAAATTTGAACTCAACTTACTCATTCCATTATGAGAAGTTATTCCTACTGAGAATCAGAACAGATGTAGCATGCATATTAAGAGATATAATAAAGCAAATATAATAAGATAAAATACTTACAACAATAATGCTTTAAGTTAACAACACATATATATAACTTAAAAATATAAATACAATATATAACTTTAGTACCCTTTTGGGTGGCAACTGTAAAATACTAATAATGATGCTTACATGTATTTATATGTATACCTTTATTGGTGATGCATTATTTAATTAAACAAATAAGTTACATTTGGATATCCTATATCTACCTAATTAAAAAATACATACAACCCTTTAATTTTTATTTAATCATTTGAAAATCAATTCCTATTGAGAAATTATTTCTCATAATTAAATAAACTCAATATTCATGAATATCACAAGAAATCATAAGCATCATAATTCATGAAATATTGCAATTATGTCTACTACTAAAATTAATATCCATCAACCATTATGGTTTGACCACTTTGGTAGCTACCAACTTTTATGTAATATGAATATTAAATTAGCTAGTAACTAATTTATCATTAATTATGTCTACTACAAAAATTAATATTCATCAATCATTATGCTTGGGCCACTTTGGTAGTCACCAATCTTTGCATAATATGAATATTAAATTAGACAATAAGTAATTCATCATTAAGTTACCCATTTAAAATTATATACACATACTCATAATTGTCGATTGAAGTTTAAGCAACTTCGATCTCAAAAACTTAATAGTCTGAAATTTCAAAGAAAATATCTTTTTATTTTATATACATAATAAAATACATTATTTATTTATTTTTTTTTTGGACTTAAAGATCATAATTGAATCAATTTAAAATTGATTCTCCAATATGTATGTATGTTTGGATACAAAATACAATAATTTATTTGCTTGTCCAATAATAAGATTAAATTAAATTTCTAAACTCATGTTATTTTAGAAATTTAAATTTCTATAATAAAATAAATCAATCCATGAAACATATGTTGCATCAGTTTGTTTGTACACATTAATTATGCGTCTTGATGAATTATTATACATATGCATACATGCTTTCAGTAATTAACTTTCAAGTAATATAATCATGTTCACACAAACTGATCAAAATAAAATTACTATAGAATAATTATTCATAAAATGTAACGACCCAGTCATTTGCCTTCCTTTCCTTTTTCCTAAAATTTTACGAATGAATTTTTCTCGTTTAATTTTCTTTTCTGAGCTCTGTTTCGTGTCACTTAGTGTTATCTCGAGTACTCGGAATTGGTTCCTGAGACTCTTTTCCGTGGATTGACAACTTCCTTTGAGGATCGAGTCATTTTCACATTTTTTCGTTTTTTGATACTATGCGCTATTTCGTCCTTTTCCCTATTCTGTCTTATCTTCGTTTGTCAGTTTTTGGCACAACCTCACTTCTCATGCTCGGAGTTGGTTTTTGACTTCACGTGCCTTCATCTTGAGTGGTTTTCTCGAAATACGTATCTTTACTTTTGTAAGAAAGTACTCTGGTTGCTCCCGGTGCCCACCGGGGCATGGATGCACAATTCTTCAGAATCTTTTTCATTTCTTGGGGTGTTTTTCATAAATATCTTTTGAAGATATTTTATTTCAGGGGCATCTAAGAAAATATCTTTTGAAAGATATTTTCATTCTGGGGTAATTTTGCAGTTAACCCTTTTTGTAGGGGCCATTGTGCAATTAACAAAAGTTATTGCAAAAATGTCTCATCTGGAGCCTGGATCCTCGTACGGGATTCATTTTCATTTTTCGTTGACTCATAAATTCATAGAATTTCCTTCTGGTCATTTTTCTCCAGTTTCAGAGTTTCTGAACTCATAACTTTCTACTCGGGACTCAGTTTAAAACGCTGTTTCTTCCGTTGTTCATATTTTCTCATTTTGAATCTTTTTGGTTCACGGAGTTTTGCCGTTTGAGCGCGTTTGCTCAAAATCCACTTTTTCGGACCCGGCGGGGCACTTTCGGGGCAGTTTTTGAGACTTACTATAAATAGGATGCCCTAAAGTGAAAAATCAGATTTTGGTCATCTTCCCTACCTCTCTTGGCCGGATCTCCTAGCAGCCATGGCTACCACTTTCTCTCTCCTCCTTTGGTCCACTTTTCCTTGGTAGAAATCCTTCGGCCTTAGCATTTATTGCTTTCCTCGACGTGCTCTACCTTTTGCCTTTATTAGAATCCATTTCCGACGATTTTTCAAGTTCGGGTTTGGAGTCAAGTTGATATTTTCATGGGGTTTCTTGCGGATTCCTGTTCACGGTGTCGTCCCCGACAAAACCTCTCGGTATCGTCAAATTCGGAGCACTTTTATTTTGGTGGGCCTTTGGGATTTTCATCTCAAATTGAGTTAGGAGATGTTTTAGGTTTAAATTCTTGTTATATAGCATGCTTGTGATGCTTATACTACTTGTTTGCATGATTAAATATAAAATCTAGAGATTTTATTATTTATTTTTCTTGTACGGGATCTAATTTTCCCGGTTGCTCATGACTTGGTTTAAACATGTAGCATGATTTTATATTGCCCCTTGATATGCTCATTGTCGTGTATTAAAATTGGAATATTTGAATAAGTATTAAAGATTTTATTTAATATTTATCTTAGGTAAAAGATTAATTCACATGGCCTTAACTAGTTTGAAATCAATACGTGTTAGCATATTAAATTAGGTCTTAGCATGCTCTCCAACATAGTTGAATTTGAAAGTAATTGGAGGTGTGTTTAAAATTAGTAATTATTAATTAATTTAATTAATTAATTTGCCCCGAGTGCACTATTCACTCTATTTGAATTCCGATTTGATATTATTGATTTACATGCCATATAGCTTCACATATATTTGATTTAGAATATTCGGTTAGGTTTTGAAACCTTTTATTTAATTAAATTCCATGTTTAAGATTTAATCCTCATGGTGATATACAACTTGGAATTGTATTGTGGCATGCTAGAAAATTAAGTTTTGATATGGTTATTCACATGTATTAAATTGGGATTTATTGCATGAAAATTGCAACTTTTGTTTTATATTTAACTTTAGTGAAAGTTTAATTTGCATGGTCGTAAATTGAATGAAATAAACTTGTAATGTGATATTACATTAGTTCTTGGCATGCTTTCCAACATAAGTTAATTTGAGAGCATTTGGTTAAGTTTGAAAATCAAGAGATTTGAATTAAAAGAATTAATTAAAATCTATTTTGTGGTTCCATTAGCTTAATTAAGGTTTTAACTTGATATTTGTATTGTCCATGACTTGTTTACTAGTATATATTAATTTGGGACTATTTGAAGTTATTTTAGAACCTTGGGATTTAAATTAGCATGATTTAATTAAAGTTCTACATTGTTGTTCCAACAACCTAATTGAGTTTTAGAATGAATATAAGTGATGACCATGCCATGTCCTTTAACATGTATTAAATTGAGGTTATTTGGAATTGAATCGGAATCTAGAAAATTTAATTGTGCTTATCTATTTAAATTCTATCAATTTGCTCCATGATCTAGTTGTGTTTTAGAAGTGGTTTCTATATTCAAATCATGGACTTGGACTTGGACTTGTTGTATATTCATTTGGTTATGTATTGAGTATTAGATAACATAGTTGCTCTGTTTATACTCATGAGAATATGTTTTTTTTATTGAATATATTGTTGCCTTATGTAATGATTTGCACACTTCGTATTTAACATATTTCATGCATAGCGTGTAACGAATCGCACACTGAAGATTCGACATCCATCATTTCATATTAGTTGTGGACTTAGAGCATGTATTGTATAGGTTTCCAAATTTGATTGTGCATGGTAGATAGTTGATTATCTTGTATATACATGCTGATATATACGTTGTTGAACAACTTATTGATTTTGGAAATTTGGGGATGTCGTTGTTTGGCTACGGCTAGGACGTGGTTCTAGTACGGGGGATAGTCCTTCTATATAGTCTAGTGCGCACATAGGGAGGTTACCCATGGGCTAGTAACCCTAAAGTAACTATGTTGTCGGTCTGATCCGGGGTGACGTCCGAGTATCCACTTTGTTTGATTTCGCATTTCATTTTCAAGTTGATAACTAGATGATGTTGTAACTTGTTGTTTCTTATTTGTCATTCCATTTTAAGTTACATGATGTTAACTTTGCAAAATTGTGCTTATGCGTTGTATTGGAAGTTCCAATGTTGGTTAAATTGCATCGATATTGAAAATTGTGTTTTGACGTTCTAACAAAGCTTAGGATTGATCCTATTGATTCATTTATAACTTAGACGTTAGGTAGCATGATCCACTTCTGTTGTTTTCGTGCTTTAGATTTCAAGCTGATAGCTTTAAGAAATTGTGTTTCGTTGCTTTGTATAACGTGCTTCCATATTGTTTAAATGGCATAGATGATGTGATTTATGCTAGAAAAACTCTAAGGTAGCTTAGGATGCTCCCTGAGTCTCATTTCGATATAGATGTTAGGTGGCATGAACCCTTTTAACATGTTTCACCTTAAGGTGATAAATTTGTAAAATACTAGGTCGATGCTTGCTCATCTCCTATTAGTAGCTTTATGTTACTCACCCCTACGATACTGGGGCATATTTCAGGTACGAAGACTTGGTTCGTGATGACTAGCATTCCTTGGATGTCGTGTAGCTTTTAAGTTTCCATTTCATGCAAATGTTGGCATGAAATGTCATTTTGTAGACTTATATGTCAAAATATGTATATTTGATTCCATGTATGTAATGTGTACTTAAGTACACTCCTTTCAATGCATTTGATATGTATGAGATGAGGTCAAAGGCCAATGACCATTATATTGTATCCTATGTATCTTTTGATTTCTTGAAAAGCTATGAAAACCTTGAAAAATCACAAGTCATTGGTTCACCATAGTTGCATCGGGTGTGGGAATTCCGTTTTCGTTCTTTCATAGGGTCTTATAAATCATGTTTGAAGTGTGGCCAAGGGCCAAACGGTCATTTGACCCCGTTTTGTATTTTTAGATTCTGAGTTTTCATTCCAAGTTCCAGTTTTGCCTTTTTGCCCATTGGGGGGTCGGATTTTGCATCGGCTATATTTTTAAGTCGTGAACCATTGTAGCACGTCTTAATAGGTAAGTTACGTTTGCATATATGGTTGTTTCTGGGCAAAACCTTATCATTTGTGTTTTGAGCCTCTTGTGAATTCATTTCGCACTTTTTTTTGCATATTCTGATCTAGGGGCATTATAGACTTTTCACGGTGGTTTTATTTTCTTCTTTCAACATGGTTGAATAGAAAACATGATTTTAGGGGGGGGGGGGGGGGTTTCTTTTCCGTATTTTTCCAGAAAATGTCGTCTTGATATCGGAAATCGCTTACGAAGTTCAGTTCTCAGTTTTTTTAATTTAGCAGCTTTTTGGACCTCCATGACCAGATTTCATGGAGGGGCATTTCGGGAATTTTATATTGCATTTTTTTTAATTCTCTTGCGAATCATGTAGAAAACTCAATTTTGAGGGGGGTTTCTTCTTTGTGTTTTTATAAAAAAATTCATCTAGGCTTCCAAATTCAGTCTCTGTTCTGGATTTTTCTGAAAAAAAACAACCACACAGCAGCTTTATGGACTGCTGCCAGCCATGGTGCACCCAGCACGTGCGCAGCATGCATGGGCGCGCGCATGGGGTGCGCATGGGGCTGTCATGGCCCCTCGTCGGGCCGCCGCGACGCCAATTCTTTTTTTGGGCTTTTCTCCTTCGTCCGGACTCCGATTCAAGTGAATTTTTTTTTGAACTTAACTAATTTTTCGCTGTCTTTCCAACGGTATGCTCAGTTGCACTCGTTCTTCCTGGATAATTACCAGTTTACTCTTTTTGCCTTAAGTGCTCGTTTTTCTTCGTCATGCCGTTTCTCCTTCGTCCGGACTCCGAATCATGCGATTCTTGAGTCCATCTTGATTAGTTTTTCATTGTCCTTCTAGCGGTGTGCTCGGTGGCACCCGAATCTATAATTTTCAAAAATAACTATTTTGCCCCTGGGGGCTTATTTGTTATATTTTCAATCTTTTGTTTCCGCATCAGTTGTTGTTGAGTTCCACGACCTCATGGAAGGTCACTTTGACTTCTTAGAGTCTTATTTTCTGTTTTCGCTTCCGCATTCGAATCCGTTATCGGATCATCCTTACGGTTCATCACAGGACACGCTGGCCTAAAAACCAGGGTCGTCACATAAAAGGACTCAAAAGGTGTATCAATTAATCAACGGTGGGCCACGTTTATTAGTCTCGATCAGATCAAATATAGCAACATATTCGAATATATTTATATGCATTCAGACACGAAAAATTAGACATGCAATCGGATTAAATTGAAAATATTATTTATGCAACATTAATGGAAAACAATGAGTTCCAAAACCATGAGCTCTGATACCACATGTAAACTTTAATAATTCGTGAAACCCATTAATCACAAATTTACATGAATCCCATATCTTAGAACTTCATGATTTTCACATATCTATAACGCATAAATAAATACTAGTTAGATATAAATACCTTGATCTGTAATTGTAAAACTTGAATAGATCAGGGCAAACGTCGAGATCCTTTCTGCAGAACGAATGTGACGACCCTGGTTTTTAGGCCAGCGTGTCCTGTGATGAACCGTAAGGATGATCCGATAACGGATCTGAATGCAGAAGCGAAAATAGAAAACAAGACGCTAAGAAGTCAAAGTGACATTCCATGAGGTCGTGGAACTCAACAAGAACTGATGTGGAAGCAAAAGATCGACAATATGACAAATAAGCCCCCAGGGGCAAAATAGTCATTTATAAAAATTATAGATTCGGGTGCATTGAGCACACAGCTGGAAGGACAACGAAAAACTAATCAAGATAGACTCAAGAATCGCATGATTCGGTGTCTGAACGAAGGAGAAACGGCATGATGAAGAAAAACGAGCACTTAAAGCAAAAAGGGTAAAATGGTAATTATCCAGGAAGAACCGGGTGCAACCAAGCACACCGTTGGAAAGACAGCGAAAAATTAGTCAAGTTCAAAAAAAAATTCACTTGAATCGGAGTCCGGACGAAGGATAAAAGCCCAAAAGAAGAATTGACGTCGCGGCGGCCCGACGAGGGGCCATGGCGCACACAGCGCCCATGCGCGAGCCCACCGGCGTGCATGCCGACGCCCTAAGACATGGTTGGTGGCAGCCCTTGGTTGCTGCTACATTTTTTTTGATCTGCCCAGAACTGAGACTTGAAATGGAGGTCAAGACGAGTTTTTCTGGAAAAACACGAAGAAGAAACCCCCCTTAAAATCGAGTTTTTTACCCAACAACGTGCACGGAATCGAAAAAAACTCACTGTGAAATCCCCAAAATGCCCCTAGATCAGAACTGAACAAGAGGGTCATAAAGCTGCTAAATGAAAACTGGAAGCTGAAACTTCACGAGGGATTTCCGATACCAAGACGACCTTTTCTGGAAAAACACGAAAAAGAAACCCCCCCTAAAATCACGTTTTCTAAGCGACCATGTCAAAAGAAGAAAATAAAACTGAGGTGAAAGGTCCATAATGCCCCTAGATCAGAATATGCAAAAAAATGCGAAATGAATTCACAAGAGGCTCAAAACACAAACGATGAGGTTTTGCCCGGAAACGACTATGCACGCAAATGTAACTTACCTATTTAGACGTGCTACAATGGTCCATGGCTTAAAAATATAGCCGATGCAAAATCCGACCCCCCAACGGGCAAAAAGGCAAAAATGGACTTGGAATGAAAAACATGGAATCCAAAATTGCAAAACGGGATCAAATGACCATTTGGCCCTTGGCCACACTTCATACAAGATTAATAAGACCCTATAAAAGAATGAAAATGGAATTCCCGCACCTGATGCAACCGTGGTGAAGGAATGACTTGCGATTTTTCAAGTTTTTCATAACATTTCATGAAGTTAAAAAGTTGCATAAAATACAATATACATGTCATTGGCCTCCGGCCTCATCTCATACATATCAATTACATTGAAAGGAGTGTACTTAACTACACATTACATACATGGAATCAAATATACATATTTTGACATATAAGTCTACAAAATGACATTTTATGCTAACATTTGCATGAAATGGAAACTTGAAAGCTATACGACATCCAAGGAATGCTAGGCTTCACGAATCAAGTCTTCATACCTGAAATATGCCCCAGTATTGTAGGGGTGAGTAACATAAAGCTACTCGTAGGAGATGAGCATGCATCGACCTAGCATTTTACAAATTTATCACCTTAAGGTGAAACATATTAAAGGGGCTCATGCCACCTAACGTGTATGTCCAAGTGAGACTTGGAGAGCATCCTAAGCTACCTTAGAGTCTAAGAAACATGAATCATGATATACATACGTGTATGAAACGAATTATGGTTGGGATAATCCAAAGAACACGACAAGAACAATGCTTGAGCATAGATTAACATGAATTGCATTTTCAATACAATTGAACTAGGTCTAGAGTAATCCATACAACATGACAAAAGTATATTTGAATACAAGTTAACAAGAATCACATTATCCATGCAATTCAACAATAAAAGAGCATGTTATACAATGCAACAAGGTTTAAGTTCTCAAAGCCATCAACTTAGAATCTAAAGCACAAAATAACAGTAGTGGTTCATGCCACCTAACGTCTATGTTATAAATGAATCAATAGGATCAATCCTAAGCTTTATTAGAACGTCAAAATACGATTTTCAATATCGATGTAATTTAACCAACATTGGAACTTCCAATACAAAGCATAAAGCACAATTTCGCACAGTTAACATCCTGTAACTTAAAATGGAACGACAAATAAGAAACAACAAGTTTCAACATCATCTAGTTATCAACTTGAAAATGAAATGCGAAATCAAATAAAGTGGATACTCGGACGTCACGCCGGATCAAACCGACAACATAGTTACTTTAGGGTTACTAGCCCATGGGTAACCTCCCTATGTGCGCATTAGACCATATAGAGGGACTATCCCCCGTACTAGAACCACGTCCTAGCCATAGTCAAACAACGACATTCCAAAGTTTCCAAAATCAACAAGTTGTGCAACAACGCATATATCAACAGGAATATGTAAGATAATCAACTATCTACTAAGCACAACCAAATTTGGAAACCTATACAATACATGCTCTAAGTCCACAACTAATATGATGTAATGAATGTCGAATCTTCAGTGTGCGATTCGTTATATGCTATACATGAATGATGTTAAATACGAAGTGTGCAAATCATTACACAAGGCAACAATATATTCAATAAGAAAAACATATTCTCATGAGTACAAACATAGCAACTATGTTATCCAATGTTGAAAACATAACCAAATGAATATACAACAAGTCTAAGTTCATGATTTGAATATAGAAACCACTTCTAAAAGACAACTAGATCATGGAGCAAATTGAAAGAATTTAAATAGATAAACACAATTAAATTCTCTAGATTCCGATTCAATTCCAAATAACCTCAATTTAATACATGTTAAAGGACATGGTATGGTCATCACCTATATCCATTCTAAAACTCAATCAGGTTGTTGGAACAACAAAGTAGAACTTTAATTAAATCATGCTAATTTAATTACCAAGGTTCTAAAACAACTTCTAATAGTCCCAAATTAATATATACTAGTAAACAAGTCAT
The DNA here is from genome assembly GCF_030987335.1 of Cornus florida. Lineage (NCBI taxonomy): Eukaryota > Viridiplantae > Streptophyta > Magnoliopsida > Cornales > Cornaceae > Cornus > Cornus florida. The sequence continues at coordinate 22,242,391 of NW_026775576.1, forward strand.
GGCCAATACAAATATCAAGTTAAAACCTTAATTAAGCTAATGGGACCACAAAATAGATTTTAATTAATTCTTTTAATTAAAATCTCTTGATTTTCAAACTTAACCAAATGCTCTCAAATTAACCTATGTTGGAAAGCATGCCAAGAACTAATGTAATATCACATTACAAGTTTATTTCATTCAATTTAAGACCATGTGAATTAAACTTTCACTAAAGTTAAATATAAATTAAAAGTTCCAATTCTCATGCAATTAATCTCAATTTAATATATGTGACCAACTATACCTAAGCTTAATTTTCTAGCATGCCACAATACAATTCCAAGTTGTATATCACCATGAGGATTAAATCTTAAACATGGAATTTAATTAAATAAAAGGTTTCAAAACCTCACTGAATATTCTAAATCAAATATATGTGAAGCTATATGGCATGTAGATCAAGAATATCAAGTCAGAATTCGAATGGAGTGAATAGTGCACTCGGGGCAAATTAATTAATAATTACTAATTTTCAAAACACCTCTAATTACTTTCAATTTCAACTATGTTGAAGAGCATGTTAAGGCCTAATGTAATATGCTAACACATATTAATTTCAAGCTAGTTAAGGCCATGTGAATTAATCTTTCACCTAAGATAAATATTAAATAAAATCTTTAATACTTATTCAAATGTTCCAATTTTAATACACGACAATGAGCATATCAAGGGGCAATATAAAATCATGCTACATGTTTAAACCAAGTCATGAGCAACTGAAAAAATTAGATCCCGTACAAGAAAAATAAATAATAAAATCTCTAGATTTTTATATTTAATCATGCAAACAAGTAGTATAAGCATCACAAGCATGCTATATAATAAGAATTTAAACCTAAAACATCTCCTACCTCAATTTGAGATGAAAATCTCAAATGCCATCAAAATGGAACGGCTCCGAATCCGACGAAACTACTATGTTTTGTCGGGGACAACGCCGTGAATATAACCCCCATGAAAGCCCCATCAAAATCATAACTTGACCTCAAAACCAAACTTAAGAAATAGTCAAAACTGAATTCTAATAAGGGAGAAAGGTAGAGCACGGCGAGGGGAACAACAAATGTTAAGGCCGAAGACTTTCCATCAAGGAAAAGTGAACCAAAAGAGGAGAGAGAAGATGGCAGCACCCCTTGGGCTGCCATGGGAGCTCCAGGTCGTGCATGAAGAGGGGAGAAGATGAAAAATGAAATATCTCACCCCCCTTTTATAGAAATCTCAAAAAGTGCCCCGAACGGGTCCCGTCGGGTCCGAAAAAGTAAAATTTGAGCAAACGCTCTCAAATGGTAAAGCTTTGTGAACAAAAAAGATTCAAAATGATAAAATATGAATAACAGAAGAAACAACGTCAAAAACTGAGTCTGGAGCAGAAAGTTATGCCCAAAACAAGTTTGGCGAAAATTAGGGCCAGAAACCCTGAAACTATAAAACATCGACCAGGAGAAAATTCCAAGAGTGCACAACTCGACGAAATGTGAAAATGAATCTCGTACGAGGATCCAGGCTCAAAACAAGACATTTTGCAATAACTTTCATTAATTGCCCAATGGCCCCTCCAAAAAGTGAAAACTGCACTTATGGCCCAGAATGAAAATATCTTCTAAAAATATTTTCTTAAAAACCCCTAAAATATAATATCTTCAAAATATATTTATGAAAAATACCCCAAGAAAAGAAAATAATTTCAAACAACTTTGCATCCATGCCCCTATGGACACCGGGAGCAACCAGAGTACTTTCTTGCAAAAGTGAAGATACGTATTTCGAGGAAACCACTCAAGATGAAGGCACGTGAAGTCAAAAACCAACTCTGAGCATGAGAAGTGAGGTTGTGCCAAAAACTGACAAACAGAGATAAGACGAAATAGGGAAAATGACAGAATAGGGAAAAGACGAAATAACGCATAGTGTCCGAAAAATGAAAAATGCGAAAATGACTCGGTCCTCAAAGGAAGTTGTCAATTCACATGAAAGAGTCTCAGAAACCAATTCTGAGCACTCGAGATGACACTAAGCGACACGAAACAGAGCTCAGAAAAGAAAATTAAACGAAAAAAATTCATTCGTAAAATTTCAAGAAAAAGGAAAGGGAGGCAAATGACTGAGTCGTTACAACGAATAACATGCTAAATTGCAATAATCAAAGCGTGGAAATCGATTTATCTCTCTTGACCTTTTGCACACATAAATATTATACGTGTTGTTTTTATTAGCATACATAATTGATGGGATATATGCACTTTTATAAAAGCAGAGAGATGACCAGTTTTCCTTTTTAGTAATTTTAATTCCACTTTCTATCAAAATAAGGAATAAATAGGAAAACACTTCTCCAATAATTAATTACCATAAAGGTAATTTATAAGTTTTCCAAATAATATAATATTAATCTGATATCTATTTTATTTAACCACCAAATAATAGAAGTAAATCACGTGTTCAAATCATGTGGTCCACAAATATAAGAAAATATCTTACAGTTAGAAGTTAGAACCATTATATAATTATGTCATATTCATGCTTTGTTTAGTTAAGATATATTGGTGAGATCCATTATTGGTTGATATATATTATAATTCTACTATTATAGAAAAACTAAGCAATGTTATGCAAATTAGTGTTTAACTCCTTATAAGATCACTATTTTTTAAATATTAATATAAATATAAAATATAAAATTTATACATACTTATTTTGTTATATTAATTTACTAAATATTAGTATTTTATTGCATTTAAAATTGCCTTTGATAATTTTATTATATTAATTTACTAAATATTATTATTTTATTGCATTTAGAATTCTGATAAGAACACAAAAAATCATTATTTTATATATGAAATATATATATATATATATATATATATATATATATATATTATTAGTATTTATAATTTTATATTATGTAAATATTATTATATGTATGTTTTATTTGTATTAATGAGAGAATGAGAATAAAAGAAAAAGAAAAAGTGGAGGATAAGATCCGAATCTATTGATAAGATAGGAAAGTTATATATTTTACTAAGCAAATGAATGCACAAGTAGTGTTGTAGCAGAAATTGTAGTGTCTGATCACTTCTTTTAATGAGTTAAGAGTTCAAATCTCTTTAGAACAATATAATTTCTTGTATTTTTGTATGCTGCACTCATGGCTATATATATATATATACTACACTTTCCTCTTATAATTTAATCGGTCCGTTAAAAATAATAATAATAAAAAATTAAGAGGCTAATAATAATCTATGAAATGTCACATAAAATATTACCCTCTTTGTTGTGAGCCTCTGATGAGGATTTGATTGGATCGGTTGACTTACTTCCGTGGAGGAAAGTAAAGTTCTTAGTTTTATGGCATTGTTCTGGATTTGAAACCATTCAAGTCTAAGGTGTGAGTTGTCGACGAATAATGAGGTTTTTCTTGAAGTCTTGTTGTATTAATTGCTAGGTGCGGGTGGTTATTTGGTTAAGAACTGTGACGCCCCAAATCCCGTGATCCAGTGCATCAACTGAGAAAACTAAAACTTAACCCAATATAAAGTCCAAAAATACGGAAGCAAAAGACCACATCAACCTACATTGTGAATGTGACCAAGAAAAAGTGTAAATGAAGGTTATATATGATATACCAATCATATATGAACATCCAACAAGGTTCTAGTCCATAACAGAAAAAATGTCACAAACCACATTCTCCGGTTAAGAGAGACCATGACCATCTCTCACTAAAATAGTCATAACTCTCATTAAAGTTGGAGCTTATGAATAGGTTTGGTACCATTGGAAATATGACTTCAAGATCTTGAAAATAGACTCAAGAATGACCTAATTTGAATTAGAAATGAATGAGATATGGCTGTTCAAAGTTAATGCAACAAAATTATCCTAAAAGCTAAAAAGGGTGGGTTCGAGGAAGGGTGCTGGCTGATGGTGAGGGTTAGCCGGCTAAAACTGCACTATCAGTCGGCTGACAGGATTTTTCAGCTGCTAAAACATGCTCCCAGTAAATGAACTCTCTGCCTGAACCAAAAATGGCCTGTCAGCCGGCTGACTCTTATCACCAGCCAACCGAAACTTTTTGGGAGTTAAAAAATGAGTCCTCCTAAGTGCCATAGTCATACAAACAACCTATATTAAGTACTTAAGTCCCAATAATCTCCAAATGGTCAAAGAATACAAGATAAATCCAACCTATAGTAACAAGAACATGATGTTGTGTGTCAGTTTTTACTTCAATAATAAACAACCACTCACAATAGCACGAATCTTTGTAGGATAACATTATAGAGAGGGTGTCGATCCCATAGGGAGATGAGTCTATTATGTTTTGCTTTTAACTAATCTTTATTGGTTTACAGGTAACTGGTTGAATTGATTGATTGGTTGTCACGATTATAAATTGAAATTTAAGCTAAAATTAAACTAGAGTGATCAGAGAGAGAGAGGTCTTAGGGCTTTGACTTCACCACAACCTTTATACTATGGTTAACTACTTCAACTCTAGGGATTTAACAAATTATATTTCAAATGCATTGAACTCAATAACATTTGTTCAATTCATTTTTTAAAGAAAGATGTTTTATAAATTGCAGTTAATAATAACCAATCTGTGGTTAGCATGGATTATCCACTTACCTACTCTAACTACTTTAGTTAATTTGTAAACAATCCATCTTTCTTAAACATAGACTATGAAAATATTCATTTATAAAAAACATTGGAACACCATTACATGAATTTCATTCTTATGTTCGGTAGGGCTTCGCCAAATACCGTCCAATAAGATAGGTTGAGAATAGAAGATGAACAGTTATATCTAAGACAAGGTAATAACAATTCAAAAACTATTTAAAACATTAAAACCAATTAAGTTGTCTTAATTGCTCATAGTCATGGAATCAGAAATATAATATATATTATAAATAACCTAGAGTTAAAACAATCAAACCATAATACTATATTGGGTTACATCAGTACCTTAAGAGAGGAATTAGCTACTCATGACGATGCCGAATATCATCTGTGTTGTAGTCGTCTCCATCGTCATAGAGGACACTTCTCTTCTCAGGATCTTCACCTTCTAAGGTTATGGAAACCCTAAAAGCTACCACCACAGTATCAACCTTCTGAATAATATGAGAAAAATAGACTTATTCTATTAAGGCCTGTGCTTTCTTTTATAGAAGAAAATAAAGGTCTGGTGGGCTTTTAGGTCTTTTGGCCCATCTGGAATGAGATACGACTTTGAAAAGAATAATCCCATAACTTTAAATCTGATCTGTTATGGAAGGCTAGAGTTTTAGGAAGTAGAGCTTGAGCTTTGAGGTTCGGGCTCGAGCTTTGGGAACAAGGCTTGAGCTTCAATGAGTTATTGCTCGAGCTGCAAAGAATGGTGCTCGATCTTCACTTTTACAATTAGTCAAATTTCTTCAACTATTTTCCAAAGTGTTTTTCCTTCGACACTTAGAATATTTTGGGATTATCTTCTTTTAAACATTGTTCAATCCAAGCTTCTTTGGGCTTGAGCTCTAAGTACCAAGCTCGAGCTTTAGATACTTAAGGCTCGAGCTTTAGATACTTAAGGCTCGAGCTTTGAGTGATAGTGTTCGATCCTTGAGGTCTGGCATGAGGCTTTAGGAGCTTGGTTTTTCTTTTAAATCAACTCTTTAAATTTCAACGCCTTATGCTTGACCTTGAGGGCCAAGGCTCTAGCAGCCTAAGGTCAAGCTCGAGTACCACTGAGTAGGGCTCAAGCTTTGAAGGTATAAGGCTTGAGCACCACTTGAAGCGCTCAAGCCTCAGGACTTGGGCTCGAGCTTTGGTTCTTGAATTCTTCCAAACTTCATTATTTAAGCTCTCGACTTGCTTTGAATGACCGGCAGTGACTCTGTAAGCTTCGATATTAGTCTTTTCATCATAAAGTCCCGATTTTAACCATTTATCTAGGAAAGTACCTATAAACACACAGTAAACATTAATCAGTCTAATAATGGATAGAAGTGTCATTTTAGGCCTTAACATACGTATATTTAGGGGCTCGAATATACAATATTCAGCACTTATCACACCCCCAAACTTACATATTGCTTGTCCCTTAGCAATACAGAACTAAAGAGCCACTTTCGTGGGAATCACGGTTGCATTTAGCCTAGGCAATACGGGATATTTCTTTGACTGGAGTTTGACTTCGAAATTTGTGCATCATTCAGGTACATGCCATATAGTTGCATACCATGTTCAGGATTCATTTTTGAACTTATGTATCATAATATGCCTAGGATTGAAGTGTTTTGCAACCGTGCAATTCACTTAGTCTTTATTTCATGATATACAAGCTTCTTGAGTTCTAGGTAGACAGTTGCCATGATTATATTGTAATACCCCGATATTTTAAAAGATTTATTAATTGGGATTAATTAATTCTATTTTATTTTTAAATGATTTGTTTTATTTAATTGAGTGTTATGATTTAATTATCTTATTTGTATTAAACTATATTTCGTGATTATATTTAATGAATTGGTGTGATGTATTGATTTGTGGAATGTTATAATTGAATTGTTGATTTGTAATGTGTGTATTTATACTTGTGTGAATTGATTGTTAATTATTTTTAATTATTAGATTTAATTTAATTATTTTATTTATTTAAGTTAATGGGTTAGGGCTTAAGAGGAGTAAGACCAATGGATATGGTCTTGAGCTTGAATGAAGCCTGGTTTGGTTAATTAATAAAGGCCTATAGTTATTTAATTATTTAAATGGCCATTTTTGTATTAATTATAAATATATATAATTATATATAAATATAATTAATTAATAATTATTATGGAAAGATATATATATATTTATTGATAAGGTATATATGATTTAATTAATTAATGATTAATTATGGAAGGTAATACACATATATATATTATATTTAATATGTGTGTCTAGATACATATATTAATTAATAATTATTAGTTTCCTTTTATTTAGTAGTCATTATTGGAATAGGATTAGGTATTAATGTGTATAAATATACACTTAGGGTTTTATCGATTGACAGTTTTAAAAATTTTCTACACATCCCTTGAGCCAATCTTCTTAGAACTAATTTCTGACTAAGTTTGGGGGTGTGTTATGAATTCTTGGAATTTCAAATGCATGATTTGGTTGTTGTCACTGTTCTTTGACCTTAGTCTCAATTCTTGAACTTACTTGAGATTTTGAACTGAAATATGAACCAAGTTAAGATATGTTTACTTGATATTGCTGTTTATTTGTTCACATGCCATTGTTTTGATATCTTATACATTTGTGATCATTCTTGATGATTGAGGTTCTTTTCGGTCCAGATTTTGACTTTAATATGCCATTGTAGCTTGAATGCCTAGGCCATGGCATGTGTGTATTCCATGACTTGGTTGTGCGTGGTGATTGATTTTGGTGCATTGTGTATATGTGATATACTTGTTATATAACTTGATAATTTTTGGAAAGCTTGTATGAACATTGAAAATTGTTACGGCTAGGGCATGGCTCTAGTACGGGGGATGAGAGTTCCCTCTATTTCATAAAGTGCGCACCGGTTGGTACCCTGAGGGCTAGTAACCCAAAATCACCAATATACCGGTTTTATTCTGGGTTTAGTTGCGCACTAAGTAGTACCTTGTGGGCTAGTAACCCGGAACCACTTGTTTGGTCATTGAGACCTTATGTCCTTTGTCTTTCCGCCATTGGTTGATTTCGCATTCAATTCTTATTTGTAATTATGGATTACTTTTAACTTGTGCTTGGATGCATGGTACTTCATTTCTTGCTTAGTATACTTGGATTTATATACTTGTACACCTTATATATCAAAAATGCACAGTATACTTGGATTTGTATACTTGTATGCCATGCATGTCAACATTGCTTAGTATACTTAGAAATGTATACTTGAATTTATATGTTGCATTTCCATTTCAATATTGCTTAGTGTACTTAGTGTGTACCCTTGTATATTGATGACTTACTTTCTAGATAACCTAGTATACTTATATATTTTATACTTGTCTTAAGTGCATTTCAATCTTGATTGTATACTTGCATACGTATACTTGTATATTGAATGACTTGTTGCGTGTACCGCATGCTCCTATGTTGTTTAAATTGCATGAACGATGTGGTTTATGCTAGGAATACTCTAGGTAGCTTAGGATGCTCCTTGAGTCTCACCTTAGACATAGACGCTAGGTGGCATGACCATTTGAGTTAAATTATAGTAACTTAATAGGTTTGTAAAATGTTAGGTCTTTGCATGCTCATCTCCTACGAGTAGCTTTATGTTACTCACCCACATAGTGGGGACATGTTTTAGGTACCGGGATCAAGATTTGGGGTTCACATCATACTTGGATGATTTGTAGACTTGAAGTTCTCATTTCTTGTAAATGTTGGCTTGAAATGCCAATTATAGCTTTCCATGTCAAAATGTGTAAATTTGATTCTATTTATGTAATGTGTACTTAAGTATACTTTTTACAATGTATTTGACATGTATGAGATGAGGCCATAGGCCAATGACATCTAATTTGTATCCTATGTAACTTTTAACTTCATGAAATATTATGAAAATATTGAAAAGTGCCAAGTCATTGTCTCACCATGGTTGCATCGGGTGTGGGAATTCCATTTTTATTCTTTCATAGGGTCTCATTAATTATGTTTGAAGTGTGGCCAAGGGCCAAACGGTAATTTGAAATCATTTGTGAATTTTGGTTTTCAAATTTACCATTTCATGTGCATTTTAGCCTTTTTGGCCGTTGGGGGGTTGGATTTTGCATCGGTGGTATTTTTAAGCCATGGACCATTGTAGCGTATCCAAATAGGTAAGTTACATTTGTATACATGGTCATTTCCAGGCAAACCTTCTTCTTTGGTGAAATGAGCCTCCTATGGACTCATTTTGAAATTTTGTTGTATAATCTTATCTAGGGGCATTCTAGACTTTTTACATCAGTTTTATTTTCTTTTTTTTAACATGGTCGCTTAGAAAACGTGATTTTAGGTTTGTGTTTTTTCAGAAAATGTCGTCTTGGTACTAGAAATCCCTTGTGAAGTTTAGTTTTCAGTTTTACAATATAACAGCTTTTTCACCCTCACTACCAGATTTCGTGGAGGGGCATTTTGGGTATTTTATAGTGAGTTGTTTTATTTTCTATTGTATGTCCGGGTAGAAAATTTGATTTTGGGATGGGTTTCTTTTTCGTGCCTTTTCAGAAAAAATTGTTTGGTAGCCCGTTTCTGCTCAAATATCAGGACAGTCACTGTAGCAGCTTTTTGCCCTCTTGTCCAGTTCTGATATAGGGGCATTTTGGGAATTTTGCAGTGTATTTTTTTTCATTTCCTTCTACTCTATTGGGTAGAAAACTCGATTTTAGGTGGGGTTTCTTCTTTGTGTTTTTCCAAAAAAATTTACTTCGGACCTCGTTTCGGCTCTCAGTTCTGGCTGAATTGTTTTCCTTCCTAGCATGTCATGGTGCTTATCGGGGTGCTCGTGGGGTGCTCGTCTCGACGTCGTGACGTCGATCTTTGTTTTCGCTAGTTCTCCCTCATTCGGACTCCAAATTGAGTGAACTTTTTTTTGAACTTGACTAATTTTTTGCTGCCTCTCTAACGGTGTGCTCGGTTGCAGGTGGATATTCCTGAATAATTACCAATTTACCCTTTTTGCCTTAAGTGCTCGTTTTTCTTTGTCATGCCATTTCTCCTTCGTTTGGACTCCAAATCATGCGATTCTTGAGTCCATCTTGATTAATTTTTTGTTGTCTTTCTAGCGGTGTGCTCGGTGGCACCCAAGTCCATATTTTATAAAATTACCATTTTGCCCTAGGGGCTTATTTGTCATATTTTTGATCTTTTATTTTCGCGTCAGCTCTCATTGAGTTCCACAACCTCATGGAAGGTCACGTTGACTTCTTAGAGTTTTGTTTTCGGTTTTGGCTGTCGCATTCGGATCCGTTATCGGGTCAATCTTCGGTTCATCACAGGACGCATTGGCTTGAAAAACAAGGGCCGTCACATTTTCACTAAAGGGAAGAGGCTCAAAATAGGAGAGAGAAGGTGGCAGCCATGGCTGCCACGGAATCTGTCCAAGAGAGAGGATAGAGAGAGAAAATCTAATTTTTCTTTCTAAGACCCCCTATTTATAGAAAAACTAAAAAAAGTGCCCCAAACGGGCCCTGCCGGGTTCGGAAAAGTGAATTTTGAGTAGACGTGCTTACAGTGAAACTCTATGAATGAAAAAGAATTAGAATAAGAAAATATGAATAATGGAAGAAACGGCGTTGAAAACTGTGTCTCGAGCAGAAAGATATGCTCCGAACAAGTTCGGCGGCAACCGGGGCCAAAAAAGTGAAAACTGCACTAATGGCCCGGAATGAAAATATCTTCCAAAAATATTTTCTTAAAAACCCCTGAAATAAAATATCTCCAAAAGATATTTTTGAAAAATACCCAAAGAAAGGAAAATGTTTCCGAAGAACTATGCATCCATGCCCCTATGGATACCGGGAGCAACCAAAGTACTTTTCTACAAAAGTAAAGATACGTATTTCGTGGAAACCATTTAGAATGAAGATACGTGAAGTGAAAAACCAACTTCAAACACAAAAAGTGAGGTTATGCCAATAAAGTGACAAACGGAGAAAAGACAAAATAGAGAAAAGGAAGAAAGTGAATAGTATCGGGACACATTCAAACACAATTATAACATTAAACAAGGGCTCGGTTTCTCTGCTGGGCCATGGCGTCTGGATGTGAAGGCTGGCATTTTGACGAGGGATGCTATATGTTGCGCGCGGCATTAGTCATGCATGCTGTTGTGGAAGCAATTTGAATATGGTGTCGGGACACATTTATTGGCGTCCAGACGTGGCAACACCCAGGTACTGGCATCCGCACGTGAAAGATGGTGTCTGGACATGGGAGGACTCAGAAATAGGCGTTCGGACATGGAATTAACCAAAGATTGGTGTCCAGACATGAAGGATGGCGTCTGGATGCAAATATGCCCAGTATTGGCATATGGACATGAAGGATGGTGTCCGGATGCAAATCTGCCTAGGTATTGTTCTAGAGATGAGCTCAAAAATTTCCGAAGATGTTACCAAAATCATAATATGACTATAGAAACCCATGATGACCAATGGAATGGAAATCTAAATGATTCCTAACAAATGTAAAGTGGAGTCTCTACTTAGTCATTTTCAGAAAAATTTAGTTTACGGTAACAAAGATATAAGGAAGCTTGGAATAGAAAGCATTGCTTACTTGGAGTGCTAAATTTAACATCGATAGCTAGACGATATAGGAATCTAACTAGTCCTCATAAATTGGATCCATCAAGATGATGGAATCCATATATCCAATCGGGACTAGGTTGTTAATGTAGGGCTTAAGCCGCTGCCAATGACTTTAAAAAGACTCCGATTCTGTGGAACTTGCAACTCAACTGCACCATGAGGGAAGACAGAAATGATAAGGAAGTGACTTTCCCACCGTGAACAGAGTTTCCCAGGAAATAGATGCAAATGGGAATTGAAAAGCCAAACTTTTTGACCCAAAGCAAAAGACTTCTTAACGATATGCTTATCATGGAATGCTTTAGTCTTTGCTTTGTAAATTTTGGGACTTTCATAAGTGTCATTCCAAATTTTCTCTAACTCATTGAGCTACAATTTTTGGTTAAAGCTAGCCTGATCAAGATTGAAATTTAACCTTTTTATGCCCAAAAGGCACGATGCTCTAATTCAACCTGGAGGTGACGTGCCTTACTGTAAATGAGCCAGTATGGAGACATGCCAATTGGCATCTTAAACGCAGTTTAGTAAGCCTAAAGCGCATCGTTTAGTCATAATGATCAATCTTTGTTGTCCGATCTAACCGTCTTTTCAAGGATATTTTTGATTCCCTGATTTGAGACTTCACTTGACCACTTGATTGAGGATGGTAAGGCTTGGCAACCTTGTGAGTGATAGAGTACTTAAGGAAGACGGATTGAAGATAACAATTATAGAAATAAGATCTTCCATCACTTAAGAGTGCTCTAGGTGTACCAAACCGACTGAATATGTTCGTTTGAATCAACTTGACCACTGCAACGTGGTTATTAGTTATGGTTACCTCAGCCTCTATTCATTTAGAAACTTAATCCACCACCAAGAGAATATAAACATAGCCATAGGAAGACAGAAATGGTCCCATAAAATCTATTCCCCATACATTAAAGATTTCGATTATTAAAATTGCATTCAATGGTATCATGTCTGTTTTAGACATGGCCCCAAGCTTTTGGCATCGCTCACAAGACTTGCAAAAATTGTAAGCGTCCTTGAATAATGAAGGCCAATAAGATCCACTTTGAAGAACTTTAGATGAAATCTTTTTAGCACTGAAGTGTCCTCTACATTCAAGAGTATGGCAGAATTTCAAAATATTTTGAACATCATATTCAGGAACGCATCTCCGGATTATTTGATTTAGGCAATACTTGAACAGTTCTGGGTCTTCCCAAAAGAAATTTTTGATTTGAGCGAAAAAACAATCTTTCTCTTGCTTAGAGCATTGGGATGGAATTTTTCCAACTGCAAGATAATTGACAATGTCGGCAAACCAAGGAGGCGACACATGAGAAATCTAAAATAGTTGCTTATTCAAAAAGGAATCATGAACTGGAGAAAAATCAGAAGTGTTCTTAATGAAAAGCCAAGAGAGATGGTCTGCTACAACATTAACAATGCCTTTCTTGTCCTTAATCTCAAGGTTGAACTCTTGGAGTAAGAGTATCCAATGAATGAGTCGAGGTTTGGTCTCTTTCTTTGCAAGCAAATGCCTTAACGTAGCATGATCCATGAAGATAATGACCTTGGATCCAAGAAGATATGAATGAAATTTGTCCAAGGCATAGATAACAACTAGGAACTCTTTCTTAGTTGTTGTATAATTCATGGTATGAATCAAAATATTGGGTGCACATCAAACCTCCATGGTACCAACCTGTAGCTGAAGAGTGTTAAGCCAGGTGTTGAGAGAGTTGTACTCTGCTCTAGTCACAACAGGTGGTTATGGGCCAACAGGTGTAAGGTCATCATCCTCAACCTCCATAGGAATATCTACATCACCCCAACGGAACACATCACCAATGCGGAACTGTCGACCTTTTTTCAATTGGGATCGGCTTTTCTTCCATTCAGTGAGGTTGTAAAGATACACATCTTCCATATTTTCCTCCTTATGGTGCGCTTTGTACCCTTTGTTCTTGAGCATCTTCGTAACCAAATAGGGAAAAGGGAACGACCATGTTATGGCATTATCTAATTGCTTAACAATGAGATCACGATAGAGCTTCAAAATCTGGCCCCAAATGAGTTGTGGGATATAAAACCAATAACCTCTTTCCATTGTATAGAGGGTATTTAGAAAATCACCCTTTCTTTCAGAATGTTTAGCAATCGGAAAGACATTCTTAGCAAGGACAGAGTCCAAAAACCAAAGCTGGCACGGAATGTAGGACTTATTAGTACTAGTTGTGCGATGAGTTATGAAATTGTTATGACATATTTCACGCACAATGTTCGGTAAGGTAATGTTGTCCGAGAAAATGCCATAGATTGGCTTATCCTCCTTATTCAAAGGGATGCCAAAGGATAATCCCAAGCTATGGCAATGTTATTGATGATGATCGTATAAGGCATGCCATCAATTATTTTCCTTATCACATTTGGCTCTGTGCAAGAGTAGGACATGTTGGAGTAAAATTGCTGGACGATATGTGAAAAGAAAACATGAGCACATAGCTTAAATAAAGCTTTGAGGCTACGATTCTTTAACTCTATAACCAACCAAATCGTTTCTATGTGGGTTTGGAATTCATGCTCAATAGTGAATTTGGATTCAAATTCAGTTGGCCATTTAGACCAATCCGGAGTAGGAACCTTCTCAGAAGACCCCTCGGAAGTGTGAGGATGCTTAGAAGCAGCTTTAGAAGCCATTCGAGTGAAGAAATTTGGTTCAGGACTTTTGTCAAACACGTGGTGTGCAAGACTGAAAAGTAGAGAACAAGTATGACGATTAGAATAAGGAAAACCCAAAATTCATGAACCTATAATTGAAGCATAACAATCCCCCAAACAATATATATAGGGCGTAAGCCGCTGGCTATTGACTTTAAAAAGATTCCCATTCTTTAGAACTTGCAACTCAACTGCACCATGAGGGAAGACAGAAATGATAAGGAAGCGACTTTCCCACCGTGAACGGAGTTTCCCAGGAAAGAGATACAAATGGGAATTGAAAAGCCAAACTTTTTGACCCAAACCAAAAGACTTTTTAACGATATGCTTATCATGGAATGCTTTAGTCTTTGCTTTGTAAATTTTGGCACTTTCATAAGCGTTATTCCGAATTTTCTCTAACTCATTGAGCTATAATTTTTGGTTAGAGCCAGCCTGATCAAGATTAAAATTTAACCTTTTTATGGCCCAAAAGGCACGATGCTCTAATTCAACCTGGAGGTGACTTGCCTTACTATAAACGAGCCGGTATGGAGACATGCCAATTGGTATCTAAAATGCAGTTCAGTAAACCTGAAGCGCATCCTTTAGTCATATTGACCAATCTTTGCTGTCCGATCTAACCGTCATTTTAAGGATATTTTTGATTCCCTGATTTGAGACTTCAACTTGACCACTTGATTAAGGATGGTAAGGCGTGGCAACCTTATGAGTGATAGAGTACTTAAGGAAGACAGATCGAAGATAACAATTATAGAAATGAAATCCTCCGTCACTTAAGAGTGCTTTAGGTGTACCAAACCGACTGAATATATTCGTTTGAATTAACTTGACCACTGCAACGTGGTCATTGGTTATGGTTGCCTCAGCCTCTATTCATTTAGATACTTAATCCACCGCCAAGAGAATGTAAACATAGCCATAGGAAGACGAAAATGGTCCCATTAAATCTGTTCCCTATATATTAAAGATTTTGATAATTAAAATTGAGTTCAATGGCATCATGTCTCTTTTAGACATGGCCCCAAGCTTTTAGCATCGCTTACAAGACTTGCAAAAATTGTAAGCGTCCTTGAATAATGAAGGCCAATAAAATCCACTTTGAAGAACTTTAGATGAAGTCTTTTTAGCACTGAAGTGTCCTCTACATTCAAGAGTGTAGCAGAATTTCAAAATATTTTGAACATCATATTCAAGAATGCATCTCCGGATTATTTGATCCGGGCAATACTTGAACAGTTCCGGGTCTTCCCAAAAGAAATTTTTGATTTGAGCGAAAAAATGATCTTTCTCTTGCTTAGAGCATTGGGATGGAATTTTTCCAACTGCAAGATAATTGAAAATGTCAGCAAACCAAGGAGGCGACACATGAGAAATATGAAATAGTTGCTTATTCAAAAAAGAATCATGAACTGGAGAAAAATCAGAAGTGTTCTTAATGAAAAACCGAGAGAGATGGTCTGCTACAACATTATTAGTGCCTTTCTTGTCCTTAATCTCAAGGTTAAACTCTTAGAGTAAGAGTATCCAATGAATAAGTCGAGGTTTGGTCTCTTTCTTTGCAAGCAAATGCCTTAATGTGGCATGATCTGTGAAGACAATGACCTTGGATCCAAGAAGATAAGAACGAAATTTGTCCAAGGCATAGATAACAGCTAGTAACTCTTTCTTAGTTGTTGTATAATTCAATTGAGCATCTGAGAGGGTCTTGCTAGCATAATAAATGGTATGAGGAGCTTTATCCACACGCTGGCCCAAAACAGCACATAGTCGGTTGCATCGCACATGATCTCAAAGGGAAGAGACCAATTATGTGGTTTCATGATTGGGGTAGAAAATAGTAGTGAACGGAGCTTCTTAAAAGCTTCCAAACATGCTTCATCAAAGCTAAAAGTAGTATCATTGGCAAGAAGATGGCACAAAAGTCGGGATATCTTGCTAAAGTCTTTGATGAAGCAACGATAAAAGCCAACATGGCTAAGAAAAGATCGAATTTGTCTCACTGAAGAGGGAGGAGGAAGGCTATGACTTAATTTAACTTTTGCCTTAACGACCTCAATCCCACTTTTAGAGATAATGTGACCTAAGATAATCCCTTCTTATACCATGAAGTGACACTTTTCCCAACTTAAGATCAGATTTGTCTCTTTACATCTTTGAAGTACAAGGGACAGATTATGGAGACAAGAGTCAAATGAAGATCTAAAGACGGAAAAATCATTCATGGACACTACAAGAAATTTTTTGACCATATCAGAAAATATGGACATTATGCAACTCTAAAAAGTGGCCGGTGCATTACATAACCCAAAGGGCATGCAACGATAAGCGAAAGTTTCAAAAGGATAAGTGAAGGTGGTCTTCTCTTGATCTTGAGGATCTACTGCCACTTGGTTATAGCCAGGATAACCATCAAGAAAATAATAATAACTTTGGCTGGCTAACCTTTCTAGGATTTAATCAATGAATGGAAATGGAAAATGATTTTTCCTAGTTATAGAATTGAGTTTCTAGTAATCTATAAACACGCGCTAACCAGTGGTGGCGTGTTATGGCACAAGTTTTCTCGCTGAATTTTCAACAACGATGAGACCGAATTTCTTTGTAACAACTTGAGTAGGGTTTACCCACTTACTATCCAAGATGGGGTAGATGATCCCTGCATTTAATAACTTGATTACCCCTTTTATGATAACCTCCTTCATGTTAGGATGCAACCGGCACTACACCTCTTGAGAAGGTGTCGCGTCTTCCTCCAAAAGAATATGGTGCATACAAATGGAGGGGTCAATTCCTTTTAAATCAGCCACCGACCTACCAATAGCTTTTTTGTGTTCTTGTAGCATTACTAAAAGGTTGTTTTCTTGGTCTTTGAAAGATCTGATGCAATAATGATCAGAAGAGTTTTGTTCATACCAAAAAATACATACTTGAGATTAGCTGACAGAGGCTTTAGCTCAAGTTGAGATGGAGATTTCAATGAAGGAACAGGAGGAGTGCTGAAAATTAGCGGAAGAGGTTCTTTTGGCAATTTCCAAGAAGGAAAAACCGAGATTACATTGGCCTCAAGCAAAGAAATGATTTCACAAATAAATTGATCAATGTCATAATCCTCAGAATCAAAGTGAGCCAAGCAAGTTTCAAGAGGATCTTGACTTAGAATAAATGGGAGAGATTCTTTGACCACTTTATCTATGATGTCAAGAGAGAGACATCCATCTTCATCCAGAGGATGTTGAGAAGCATTGAAAATATTGAGCTGTACGTTCATATTTCCAAAAGAAATATCCATTACCCCGGTTCGGTAATTAATTAAAGCATTAGCTGTAGCTAAGAAGGGCTAACCAAGGATCACAGGAATGTGTCTTTTGGTATCGTGAACTAGTTCAGTATCTAGAACCAAGAAGTCTACTGGAAAGTAGAACTTGTCCACCTTGATGAGTATATCCTCAATGATACCACGAGGTTGTTTGATAGATCTATCAGCAAGTTACAAGACAACCATGGTTGGTTTGAGTTCTTAAGCCAAGTTGCAAGTATACTGAGTAAGGAATTAGATTTACACTTGATCCTAAGTTATGGAAGGCCTTTTCTATCTCATTGTCTCCAATGACACACGAGATTGTCGAGGAACCAGGGTCCTTAAACTTCAGAGGTGTATTATGTTGAATGATAACACTTGCTTTCTCTATTAACCTCCCCTTGTTGGGAGTATTACTCTTAGAAATGCATTTTTGAGTACACAAATCTTTAAGAAAATTAGCATAAGGTGGAATTTGCTTAATGGCATCAATGAGAGGAATATTAATATTTACTTGCTTAAAGACATCAAATATTTCCTGAATTTTATTGCCATTTTTTCCCAAAATGTGTGGAATCTTTGAGGCGTTGAGGTAAAGGAGCCTTGGGCTCATAAGACGTCTCAACATTTGGGATTGGCGAATTTGGAATTTCTGGAATAACTTTTAGATTTTTTGATGAAAAACTTGAACTGTTAGGAGCAATATTTTCAGTTTTTTCATCATCCTTATTATCCACAATTCTTCCATTTCGAACTGTGATGATTGCTTGGACTTGTTAAAGATTTTATCCATTCGGAGGAGGGATTTCATCAATCATATATTGCCCTTTCAGGTTCACCACAGGTTAAGCTGGAAGTTTTCCCGTTTCCCTCTTGTGAAGTTGGTTCACAGAAGTAGCCAATTGTCCCAGTTGGGTTTGAATGTTAGCTATTGATTGAGAATGAGTATTAACCAATTGCACAATTGATTGCATACCACCATTGGTAACCATTATCTGTTTATTGGAGTTTAATATCTCATTCATTTGGGATGGGTGACGAAGTGATGGAATTTGCAACAAGAGTATTCAACAAATACTTTGTGGCATACCCGGAGTCCACTAAATAATATTTCCCTACCATTTTACAAACTATAAGGCACGTTTGGGAACCATGATATTTTAAATAAGTATTGCAAAATTATTAGATGAATATCATTTACCTTTTGGAGGCATTGGGAAATGCAAATCCTCATTATTAATTGTCTCGTTCAGTATCTTAGAATCATTAGCAGACCCTCCCATCTTGCTACGACGTACGTGAACATCATATCAAAATCACAAACAGCCATTACATTTTGTGTGGTATCCCCCTTCCTACCACAAAATGGTATTTGCTGGTCCATAGGCACGTTCACATGGACATGAGTTCCATCAATTGCCCAACACAATCCTGAAAAAAAAGGGTGGTACTTTTTTGACTTCCTTATATGGTTAGAAACTTGGGTTAAATCTGGGCCGACAATAATCTGTTTCCCTAAATCATAGACTTTTTGTAAAATCGCATGGAAGTATTTTGATATTGTATAGGTAGAGTGTTGAAATATTTCTGCGACCACACGATTCCTTTCATTATGAGCTAAAATAAGCAAGAATATGCCAACTTGTTCATAAACACTTACACCTATTGAGTCTTTCAACCCTAATGACTTAAGCTCCCCACATAACTTCAAAAAAACAGGGGTGGACATCCTGAAATTTTCAAAACATCTACTTTCATGTCCATGCAAGATCTCCATTATATATGCTTTCCCGATTAAAAGAGAATCCCTACAAGGTCGTTTCTCATAATGTTTCTTATAATAATCCAACATACATGCAATTATGATGACACACTCATTCTCCTCATCACCATCATCATACAAGTCAATTATTGTCCTAATATCCATCTGTATAATACAACATTTAACAAACATTATAAATTACAATAATCTTAAGCAAAATACCAAATAAAAAATCAAAGCAAGACAACAACTAAAATCAAAACAAGCAAAATAGTTATATTGTCATTACAATGAAACCAAATAACATATCAACGAGTGTACTTAATATTACAATCACCCAAAGTTATAGCAAAAGATAATAAGAAATAAAAGCAACGCACAAAAATTCATAATACGAGTAGTACAGTCATCCAAAGTCATAATAAAATCAACATGCCAAGTCAAATTCCATTGATCCAACCAACCCTCTTATCATCAGGAAGGTCATTAAGAAAGAAATCCATCCAAAGTTCATCATTACGTAACATCTGGGTGACCTTAGCATATTGTTTCATATCAACACCCTCCAACTTATTCAAAATGTAACAACATAATTTAAAATCACCCTTTGTCTTATATAGAGAATTGACTTCAACCTGCCCAACTTCATGCCCTGTTTTCATATTAGATGATGAAGAAACGACTATGGCCCTTTCAATTCGATCTGTTTTCTCTCTACAAGCGTCACTCATTTTCTCCATGACACGATCCATTGTGGAGGCAAAACTCTCTCTCCTTGGTTTCTTACCACGAGGGTCAGGAAAAGGACTGAACTCATGACCACCTAACTCAGCAAAATCATCATTAAGGTCAAATGAGGTATGTGTGCCTTCATGGTATGCGGGGGATTGGTTGAGAATGGGTGGTGTGATACCCCTCGATTCTAGAGCCATGGGTGATCAAGTCCGAGCACAGATTCGAGGGATACCAAACAATTAATATGTAAACGAATACGGAATACAAAACTGAATTTAAAAAGAAATAAATAATATAACTGAACAGAAATCTAATTACAAAAATCCTTAAGGTTATTATTGTAAAACCAATAATCCAAAACCTCCATTTATTTACAACTCGAGAATCCATCTCATGGACCCCTAATAAAATCCCAAACTGAAGAGAAAAGAACTGAAATAAGTCCAAAGCTAAATAAAGAAAGTAATCCTACATAATCAGCGAAGTGAATATCTGTATCTGCTCTGCACATCCAAGCTCTAACTCTGAAACTGACGAACACCTAAAAAATAAGAGAGTGGGTCAGGCCCACATGCAAGTCCTATTCTACTATGATCCATACATAAACCCGATACGCAGATACATCCTAGATAGACTCAACAATATCTAGAGTAGTCCATATATGTATATAATACACACTATAGGACGCTCACTAGTCCAATAGGTCTGTCTCAGCCTGAGTAGAGATACCATGCAAATCGCACATTACGTGATCATGTGTACGTAAACCTACCAGGGAACAGCAACTACTGTCCAGCTATCCATCCTAGGCGATATACGCACCTTAACCATGGTTCTGAGACTTAAGCTCACACCATAGTACCATAACATAAATATATAAAGTCCGTTCCAAGTGTGTCATTCAAAGGGTTTATTGACCTGACACCTAGTTATAAGTAGGACTTAACTTTTGTAGTTAATCCATCTTATTTCAATTTCTTTTAAAAAGAATGGGAAGAGAAGCATATGAAGTGCATCTTGGGGGAAGTCTCTCATCTTAATGGTGGAACAAATTTCCAAGAACTTATCAAGATGTTTATAAGGGTCTTCATTATCAAACCCATGATAAATTGGAAGCATTTAAATTATGGTGGATTTGATCTCATAATGATGAGCCTCAACATTAGGCATGACAATGCATGATGGAGATGTATATGTTGAGGGTACAAAGTGATCCCTAAGAGTTATTGGGGCTACATTTTCATTCTTAGCTCTAGGATTTTCAACTCTAGGATTTTTGAGATTAGCATTTTCAAGATTAGCTTGTTCATCAGCCATATTATCTACTTTAATTTTAAGTTCTCTTATAGTTTCAGGATCCCTAAGGTTCCTTCTTTATTGTCTAAGAGTCCTTTCGAGTAAAACAATATCAATTGGTTCCTCAAGATGTGATAAAGACGATAACCTACGACTTACCATCAATTAACAAACACAACAATCACAGTAACCCTTCACTAAGACATCCACATACATTGATCTCGTTCTACTCAATTCAATAATAATGAAAAATAGATTGAAATGGCCACGATAAGGACCTATGCTCTGAACAAAATAGATAATTACAATAGCCTCGACAAAGGCCAAACAAGAATAAACTAGAAATTTAAAAACTTACCCAAAGTCCTATTTTTTTTTTCCTCCTAAATAAAGAAAATTTTATAAACATAAAATAATAGATTACAAGAGAGAAAGTGAGGAAAAAACCTCACTGAAACACACCCCTAAAAGCTAAGAGTAGTGTAGATATGCCTGTAACAACCCTTGCAGCTTCTAACTGGCCTATCAAAACTTGAAGATGCACCCCTACTATATCTAAAACATCCCAAACAATGCATTTCACTAAAGTGGAAGAAACTCTAGATATATTATTATGTAACCTTCCATTCCGTTCATTCCATAAATAGTATATAGTGGCAATAAACATCATCTTAAAGACCTTATTCTGGCAGGACTTTGTACGAAATTGAATCCCCATATCTATAGCAAAAACTTCAGCACTGTGCAATTTTTGAACCTTCCAATGAAACAAGTGAGCCAAACAACACCAAACTTCCCAGGGATAAACACAATTAATAAATAAGTTGTAATGACCCGGTCATTTTCCTCCCTTTCCTTTTTCTGAAATTTTACGGGAATTTTTTTTTTTCCCATTTAATTTTCTTTTCTGAGTTCGGTTTCTCATAACTTATTGTAGTCTTGAGTGCTCAAAAATAGTTTTTGAAACTCTTTTCTTTGGATTGACAACTTCCTTTAAGGATCGAGTCATTTCCACATTTTTCGTTTCTTGATACTATTCACTTTTCATCCTTTTCCCTATCCTGTCTTTTCCCCATTTGTCACTTTTTAGAAAAACCTCACTTTTCATGTTTGGAGTTGGTTTTTGACTTCACGTGCCTTCGTCCTAAGTGGTTTCCACGAAATACGTATCTTTACTTTTGTAAGAAAGTACTTTGGTTGCTCCCGGTGTCTATAGGGGCATGGATGCACAGTTCTTTAAAATCTTTTTCTTTTCTTAGGGTGTTTTTCATAAATATCTTTTGAAGATATTTTATTTCAGTGGTTTTTAAGAAAATATTTTTTGGAAGATATTTTCTTTTTGGGTTATTAGTACAGTTAACCCTTTTTGGAAGAGCCATTGTGTAATTAACAAAAGTTATTGCAAAATGCCATGTTTTGAGCCTGGATCCTCATACGGGATTTATTTTCACATTTTGTCTAGTCGTGTATACTTGGAATTTCCTTCAAGTCATTTTTCTCCAGTTTCAGAGTTTCTGACCCTAGTTGCCGTCGAACTTGTTTGGGGCATATTTTTCTGCTCGGGACTCAATTTTTGACGCCCTTTCTTTTGTTGTTTATATTTTATCTTTCTGCTCTGGACACAGTTTTTGTTCATGGATTTTCACCATTTGAGCACGTCTACTCAAATTCCACTTTTCCAGACCCGCCGGGACCCTTTCGGGGCACTTTTAGGGTTTTCCTATAAATAGAATGACTTAAAGTCAAAAAGTCACTTTTCATCATCTTCCTTCCCTCTCTTGGCCAGCCATCCATGGTAGCCATTGCTACTACCCTTCTCTCTTCTTTTCCGGCCACTTCCCTCGTATAAAACATTGTAGTACCTTAGTGTTTTATACTCGCCTTGACTACACACATATTTCCCCCTTATTAGAACCCATTTCTGACCATTTTTTAAGTTCAAGTTTGAAGTCAAGTTGTGATTGTCATGGTACCTCCTTGGTGTTTAATGTTCCTTTCATTGTCCCGGACATAACCTAGGAGTATCGTCGGATTTGGAGCATTTTTCTTTCGATAGGGATTTGAGATTTCATCTCAAATAGAGGTAGGGGTGTTATAGTTTATATTCTTGTATTATTGCATGCTATTGATGCTTATACAACTTGTATGCATGCTTTTATTCATAATCTAGAATTTAATTTAGTTATTTTCTTTGTGTAAGATTTAATTTACATGGTTGTATTTAGCTTAGAATTAAATTATGGCATGCTATTAAATTATGCTTTGACATGTTCATTAATATATATTAAATTGGGTGGATTTGAATAAGTATTGAGACTTTATTTAATATTTTTCTTTAATGAAAGTTTAATTCACATGGTTATAACTAACATGAAATTAACTTGTAATATGATATTAAAGTAGGCCTTAGTGATTTCTTTAACATATGTTAAATTGAAGACATTTGGAGTTGTTTATAAATCTAGAGAAAATTAATTAATTAGCTTAATTAATTTTATTTTAAGTGTTGTAGTCGCTTAAATTGATTTTTGGATATAATATATGTGAAGACCATGCAATATCCTTTAACATATATTAGTTTGAGTTTATTTGGAATTAACTTGAAATCTAGAAAATTTTCATGATAAGGTGATAATCTCAAGAAATGTAATGAAATTACTTACCTTGTGAGCATATTACTAATTAGATGAAGAATTAGTACTTGTGGTATCTTAAAATGGTAATTGGACTTAGCATGATATAGGATATCACTGTCTTGAATAGCTTGTTTAAATATATCTTGTGTAGGTACATAACTTGTTAAAATATTACAATTATTTACCTTGGAAGCTAGTTACTAAATTGAAGCTTATTTAGTACTTGTGGCTTAGGATGGTAATATAGCTCAATTACTGTAAAGTATTCTTACTTTATGTATAAATTGCATATTGAGGACATAACATGTCATATGCTATCTAGACTAGAATTTTAGGGCATGATTTGTGTGGACTCAACCTTACTTATGCATGGAGTGTGGTAACTTGCATTTGATTTTGTGTAAGTTTTGAACTTATTGATTTTGGAAAACTTGTGAGGACATAATTTATGTGATGGCTAGGGTTTGGCTCTAGTATGTGAACAATTGTCCTTTAAGTCATAAGTGTGCACTAGGTGGTACCTTGTGGGTCGAAATTACCCAAAAATACTTGTTTGGTCTAATGACCACATGTCCTAGTCTTTCCACTATTTGATTTCGCATTTAATTTCAAGTTGTTAATCATGGATTACTTGTAGCATAAGAATTTATGCTTGCTTTGGGTATTTGAATCCTATTTAATAGAAAACGCTACGCGGAAGTCTTATACGATAGAATCCTAGAGACACTAGAACCTGGAGTGCTTTGATACAAACTGTGATACCCCTCGGATCCAAGACACGGGTTGATCAGGCTTGCCATTGCATTTTGCTGGCAATTGATTAAATTCTTACCGCTCATTTTCATTCAGCCTTTTCATTCAGTTTTTTTCTTTGGTCATTGCATTCTTTCTAACACCCAGATAAAAAGTCCTCGCATTAAGGCATAAAAGAACCTTGTTGGGAGTTCTTATTAGTCTCTCTCCCACACAATCACTTGAGAGTCAGCCACGGGAAAAGAGATAGGCTAGTGTTCATTTCAATATTTTGGGTGTTTTATACAAATATTGTGGCACGCCCGCGAGAGTCCATCGACTGGCATAAAAACCACACGAACACATAGACATTTACATCCATTCATTAACAAAATTAGGGTTAGGGTTTTAGGTTTCATGGTAGCCGACTTAGTATATGTAGGTTTCCTTCTTGTATTACAACTAGAATTAGGGTTGTGTATTACAAACACCTATAAATATACATGTACGAGTTGTCACTACAAACAACCTTCTAGTGATAAAGGATGCATTGTCGCAAAAGATTGAGTTATTGTGACAAATATAGCTTTGTTACAATTGATGACCTTTTCACGACAAAAGTTATTGTTGCTACAAATAACCTTCTAGTGACATACGATACCTTGTCGCAAAAGGTTGAGTTATTATGAAAAATATAACTCTGTCATAATTGATGGCATTTTAACGACAAAAATTATTGTCGCTACAAACAACCTTCTAGTGACAAATGATGCATTGTCGAAAAGATTGAGTTATTGTGACAAATATAGCTTTGTCACAATTGGTGTCATTTTAACGACAAAAATTATTGTCGCTACAAACAATCTTCTAGTGACAATTGGTTCATTGTCACAAAAGATTGAGTTATTGTGACAAATATAACTTTGTCAAAATTGATAGCATTTTAACAACAAAAATTGTTGTCGCTACAAACAATCTTCTAGTGCCAAAGGATGCATTGTCGCAAAAGATTGAATTATTGTGACAAAACTCACTTTGTCACAATTAATAGACTTTTAGTGACAAGTTAGTTGTCGCCAATTTTCTATCTTTTAGCGACAAAAGATATTTCGTCACAAAAGAGTAAATTCTTGTCACAAATTAGCCTTCTGTCACCATATACTTGTTTGGGAAATAATAAGAAAAATTAAAATTTATCGTAAGGTATGTTTTTAATATATAAAAGTGTGTGTATAAATATAAATATATGGTAAAGTGTAAAAAACTCCCTAAACTATTTTGAATTTGGCAATAACCCCCTTGAATTATATTTTGTACCTAATACCACCTATTGCCAAAAATGCCCCAATGTTCTAATTATAAGTTAATCATTTTATGAAATGGTAGTTATAATTTTTTTTAATGATAAATTAATTCTAATAATAAAGTTAAAGGGTAATTTGTATAATTCATATTTAAATTTAAATAAGAGAATATATATATGTGACGACCCTGG
Source organism: Cornus florida (assembly GCF_030987335.1). Lineage (NCBI taxonomy): Eukaryota > Viridiplantae > Streptophyta > Magnoliopsida > Cornales > Cornaceae > Cornus > Cornus florida. Next base: position 22,268,435 of record NW_026775576.1, read on the forward strand.
TTTTTAGGCCAGCGTGTCCTGTGATGAACCGAAGATTTGACCCGATAACGGATCCGATATACGGAAGCAAAAACGGAAAACAAGACTCTAAGAAGACAAAGTGACCTTCCATGAGGTCATGGAACTCAATGAGAACTGATGCGGAAGCAAAAGGTCAAAATATGACAAATAAGCCCCTAGGGGCAAAATAGTCATTTTTGAAAATTATGGATTCGGGTGCCACCGAGCACACCGCTGGAAGGAAAACGAAAAACTAATTAAGATGGGCTCAAGAATCGTATGATTCGGAGTCCGGATGAAGGAGAAACGGCATGACGATGAAAAATGGACACTTAAAGCTTTAAGGGCAAACCGGTAATTATCCAAGAAGAACCAGGTGCAACCGAGCACACCGTTGGAAAGACAGCGAAAAATTGGTCAAGTTCGAAAAAAAATTCACTTGAATCGGAGTCCGGACGAACGAGAAAAGCCCAAAAGAAGAATTGACGTCGCGGCGGCCCGACAAGGGCTATGGCGCACACGGTGCCCATGCGCGAGCCCACAGGCACGCATGCCGGCGCCCAAAGACATGGCTGGTGGCAGCCCTTGGCTGCTGCTACATTTTTTTTGATCTGCCTAGAACTGAGGCTTGAAACGGAGTTTAAGATGAGCTTTTCTGGAAAAACACGAAGAAGAAACCCCCTCTAAAATCAAGTTTTCTACCTGACTTCGCAAACGGAATCGAAAAAAACTCACTGTGAAATCCCCAAAATGCCCCTAGATCAGAACTGAACAAGAGGGTCATAAAGCTGCTAAATGAAAACTGGAAGCTGAAACTTCACGAGGGATTTCCGGTACCAAGACGACATTTTCTGGAAAAACATGAAGAAGAAACCCCCCCTAAAATCATGTTTTCTATTCAACCATGTCAAAATAAGAAAATAAAACTGATGTGAAAGGTCCATAATGCCCCTAGATCAGAATATGCAAAAAAAATACGAAATGAATTCACAAGAGACTCAAAACACAAACGATAAGGTTTTGCCCTGAAACGACCATGCACGCAAATGTAATTTACCTATTTTGACGTGCTACAATGGCCCACAATTTAAAAATACCACCGATACAAAATCCGACCCCCCAACGGGCAAAAAGGCAAAAATGGAACTTAGAATGAAAACTCGGAATCCAAAAATACAAAACGGGATCAAATGACCATTTGGCCCTTGGCCACACTTCAAACATGATTTATGAGACCCTATGAAAGAATGAGAATGGAATTCCCACACCCGATGCAACCATGGTGAAGCAATGATTTGCGATTTTTCAAGATTTTCACAATATTTCATGAAGTTAAAAAGTACATAGAATACAATATAATGTTCATTGGCTTCCGGCCGCATCTCATACATATCAAATACATTAAAAGAAGTGTACTTAAGTACACATTACATACCTGGAATCAAATATACATATTTTGACATATAAGTCTACAAAATGACATTTCATGCTAACATTCGCATGAAATGGAAACTTGAAAGCTACACGACATCCAAGGAATGCTAGGCGTCACGAACCAAGTCTTCGTACCTGAAATATGCCCTAGTATCGTAGAGGTGAGTAACATAAAGCAATTCATAGGAGATGAGCATGAATCGACCTAGCATTTTACAAATTTATCACCTTAAGGTGAAACATGTTCAAGGGGTTCGTGCCACCTAACGTCTATATCGAAATGAGACTAAGGGAGCATCCTAAGCTACCTTAGAGTGTTTCTAGCATAAATCACATCATCTATGCCATTTAAACAATATGGAAGCACGTTATACAAAGCAACAAGATATAGGTTCTTAAAGGTATTAACTTGCAATCTCGAATACAGAAACAACTAAAGTGATCATGTCACCTAACGTCTATGTTCTAAATAAGTCTAAGGAATCATCCCAGGCCATGCTAAACAATCAAACCGCAATTTACAACTTCAATGCCATCTAACCACAAAAAAGCATATTATACAAGGCAACAAAATACAATTTCTTAAAGCTATCAGCTTGAAATCTAAAGCACGAAAACAACAGAAGTGGGTCGTGCCACCTAACGTCTAAGTTATAAATGAATCAATAGGATCAATCCTAAGCTTTGTTAGAACGTCAAAACATAATTTTCAATATCGATGCAATTTAACCAACATTGGAACTTCCAATACAACGCATAAAGCATAATTTCGTAAAGTTAACATCATGTAACTTAAAATGGAACGACAAATAAGAAACAATAAGTTACAACATCATCAAGTTATCAACTTGAAAATAAAATGCGAAATCAAACAAAGTGGATACTCAGACGTCACGCCGGATCAGACCGATAACATAGTTACTTTAGGGTTACTAGCCTATGGGTAACCTCCCTATGTGCGCACTAGACCATATAGAGGGACTATCCCCCGTACTAGAACCACGTCCTAGCCATAGTCAAACAACGACATCCCCAAGTTTCCAAAATCAACAAGTTGTGCTACAACGTATATATCAACAGGAATATGCAAGATAATCAACTATCTACTAAGCACAACCAAATTTGGAAACCTATACAATACATGCTCTAAATCCACAACTAATATGATATGATGAATGTCGAATCTTCAGTGTGCGATTCGTTACACGCTATGCATGAAAGATATTAAACACGAAGTGTGCAAATCATTACACAAGGCAACAATATATTCAATAAGGAAAACATATTATCACGAATAGAAATATAGCAACTATATTATCCAATGTTGAAAACATAACCAAATAAATATATAACAAGTCTAAGTCCATGATTTGAATATAGAAACCACTTCTAAAACACAACTAGATCATGGAGCAAATTGATAGAATTTAAATAGATAAACACAATTAAATTCTCTAGATTCCGATTCAATTCCAAATAACCTCAATTTAATACATGATAAAGGACATGGCATGGTCATCACCTCTATCCATTTTAAAACTCAATTAGGTTGTTGGAACAACAAAGTAGAACTTTAATTAAATCATGCTAATTTAATTACCAAGGTTCTAAAACAACTTCTAATAGTCCCAAATTAATATATACTAGTAAACAAGCCATGGCCAATACAAATATCAAGTTAAAACCTTAATTAAGCTAATGGGACCACAAAATAGATTTTAATTAATTATTTTAATTAAAATCTCTTGATTTTCAAACTTAACCAAATGCGCTCAAATTAACCTATATTGGAAAACATGCCAAGGACTAATGTAATATCACATTACAAGTTTATTTCATTCAATTTACGACCATGCGAATTAAATCTTAACTAAAGTTAAATATAAAACAAAAATTGCAATTCTCATGCCATAAATCCCAATTTAATACATGTGAACAACCATACCAAAACTTAATTTTCTAGCATGCCACAATACAATTCCAAGTTGTATATCACCATGAGGATTAAATCTTAAACATGGAATTTAATTAAATAAAAGGTTTCAATACCTAACCGAATATTCTAAATCAAATATATGTGAAACTATATGGCATGTAAATCAAGAATATCAAGTCGGAATTTAAATAGAGTGAATAGTGCACTCGGGGCAAATTAATTAATAATTACTAATTTTAAAAACACCTCCAATCATTTTCAAATTCAACTATGTTGGAGATCATGCTAAGGCCTAATTTAATATGCTAACACATATTGATTTTAAGCTAGTTAAGGCCATGTGAATTAATCTTTCACCTAAGATAAATATTAAATAAAATCTTTAATACTTATTCAAATGTTCCAATTTTAATACACAACAATGAGCATATCAAGGGGCAATATAAAATCACGCTACATGTTTAAACCAAGTCATGAGCAACTGGGAAAATTAGATCCCGTACAAGAAAAATAAATAATAAAATCTCTAGATTTTATATTTAATCATGCAAACAAGTAGTATAAGCATCACAAGCATGCTATATAACAAGAATTTAAACCTAGAACATCTCCTACCTCAATTTGAGATGAAAATCCCAAAGGCCCACCAAAATGGAACGGCTCCGAATCCGACGAAACTACTAGGTTTTGTCGGGGACAACGCCGTGAACATAACCCTCATAAAAGCCCCATCAAAATCATAACTTGACCTCAAAACCAAACTCAAGAAATGGTCAAAACTGAATTCTAATAAGGGGAAAAGGTAGAGCACGGCGAGGGGAACAATAAACGTTAAGGCCGAAGACTTTCCATCAAGGAAAAGTGAACCAAAAGAGGAGTGAGAAGATGGCAGCACCCCTTGGGCTGCCATGGGAGCTCCAGGTCGTGCATGAAGAGGGGAGAAGATGAAAAATGAAATATCTCACCCCCCTTTTATAGAAATCTCAAAAAGTGCCCTGAACGAGCCTCGTCGGGTTCGAAAAAGTAAAATTTGAGCTGATGCGCTCAAATAGCAAACTTTGTGAACCAAAAAGATTCAAAATGATAAAATATGAACAACGGAAGAAACAGCGTCAAAAATCGAGTCCCGATCAGAAAGTTATGCCCAAAACAAATTTAGCGCAAACAGGGGCCAGAAACCCTGAAACTGGAAAACATTGACCAGGAGGAAATCCCAAGAGTACACAACTCAAAGAAATGTGAAGATGAATCCCGTACGAGGATCCAAGCTCAAACAAGACATTTTGCAATAAGTTTCATTAATTGCATAATGGCCCCTCCAAAAAGTGAAAACTGCACCTATGACCCAGAATAAAAATATCTTCCCAAAATATTTTCTTAAAAACTCCTAAAATAAAATATCTTCAAAAGATATTTACGAAAAACACCCCAAGAAAAGAAAATAATTTCAAAGAACTTTGCATCCATGCCCCTATGGACACCGGGAGCAACCAGAGTACTTTCTTGCAAAAGTAAAGCTACGTATTTCGTGGAAACCACTTAAGATGGAGATACATGTAGTCAAAAACCAACTCCGAATACAAGAAGTGTGGTTACGCCAACAAAGTGTCAAACGGGGAAAAGACAAAATAGGGAAAAGGACGAAATAGGGAAAATGACGAAAAGTGAATAGTGTCGAAAAACAAAAAATGTGAAAATGACTCGGTCCTCAAATGAAGTTGTCAATCCACGGAAAAGAGTCTCAGGAACCAATTCCGAGCACTCGAGATGACACTAAGCGACACAAAATAGAGCTCAGAAAGGAAAATTAAACGAAAAAATTTCATTCGTAAAATTTCGGGAAAAAGGAAAGGAAGGCAAATGACTGGGTCGTTACAATATATAAAGGATTTATTAATTGGGATTAATTATTAATTTTTTATTTTTAAAATGATTTGTTTTATTTAATTGAGTGGTAAGATTAATTATCTTATTTTAATTAGATTATATTTCGTTAGTATATTTGTTAAATTGATATGGTGTTTTGCTTTATGAAATCCTATGATTAAATTGTCTATTTGATTTGTGTGTACTTATGTTTGCATGAGTTGTTTATTAATTATTTGTAATTATTAGATTTAATTTAATTATTTTATTTTAATTGGAGTGGGCTTAAGATGAGTGTAATCAATGGATGTGGTCTTGGACTTGAAGGAAGTCTTGTTGGGTTAATTAATAAGGGCCCATGGTTATAAAGATATTTAAATAATTATCTTTGTATAATTAAATATATATAATTATATGTATATAAATATAATTAATTAATAATTATTATGGAAGGAATATATATATATATATATATATATATATATATATATTGATATATATATGTGTGTGTGTGTATAATTTAATTAGTTTAGGATTATCATGAAAGGAAATATACATATATATTATATAATATATGTGTATATATTGTTTAAGATAATTATTATTTCTTTTATTTGGTAGTCCTAGTAGGAATATGATTTGGATTTTAATGTGTATAAATATACACATAAGGTTTTAAGGTTAAAAGTTTACACGAATAAAAGAGATAAAGAGAGAAGAGGAGAAGGCTGACAAGTAGGTGGATGAATCTGAGAAAGAGGACGTCAGAATTGGAAAAGAAAATCAAAACTTGAAGCGTCGATTTCATTTCAAAACATTCAGGCAAGTTATTTTCTAACCTGCTCTTAGAACTCATAAGTTTTATGTATTATTTGGATTTACGTTTTACTTATTTCGGACGTTGGACTTTTTGAGTTTAGATTTAGGGATCCCAGATACAGGATTTCTAAGTTGTATAATGGAGTATTTATTTAATGACAGATGAATATTTTATTATTCAAAGTCCCTTTCCTATTTAAGTTCTTTCATTATTATCATTCTGTATTCTATGCTTGTATATTATCAATTATTTTTTATATCTCCATTTTTAGTGTATAAGCCTGATCAACTTATGCGTGGAAAATGTAGGGTATCACAATCGACCTCACATAGCTGATATCATCGCTTAGGCAATAGTGTTTCAAATGACCGCTTTCTAAGTATAAGTGATCATGAACATGTTTATAAGTATTGAGAATAGTGACATAGGTCTAAAATATATAAATTGCATAGACTGTTATACAAACCGCAAATGTTGCCAACGTAACTTATAGAAAAAGAATTAATAATAATAATAATAATAATAATTATTATTATTATTATTATTATTATCCTTGACATGATGAGAAGGATTATAACAAAGTACACACACCTCGAGTGGCACAGAAGAGTGAGTAAAAGGTTCGCCCTCCTTCTAGGTCAAGTTAGCACTGGACTCGCGAAATCTAGTTCATTTTTATAAAAACTGGATCTGATGTGGAACAAATGACCCTTGTTACATTCTCCCCCATCCAAATTAGCAACATCCTCGTTGCTACTCAAGCCACCATGCCTACCCGAGCTACAAACCCAGGTGCAGGTAGAGCAACTGCCCTTAATGGATCATTATCATCGTTATTATCCATGTTTGGATTAGAAGATTTTCCTAATTCTTTAGAATATTAACACACATATAGATGGATTGACTTTCCATTTCAAACATCCCCCGATCCTGATCTTTCACTTGATCAATTTGTAACTTGTTTTTCTATTCATTTTTGATAAATTACATCAACTAGACATTAATATGAAATGGTTTCTGATATTGACGAGACAAAATTATTTTCAGAGTTATAAGTCTTAAGAGAAACTTTACCAAGAGGAACAAAAAAAGACAATTAAAGTATTTGATTTTATAAAAAGGTTAAGTAATTATTTTCTTAATGCTTGGATTGCATATAGAGTATTATTGACTATCCCAATTACAGTTGCATCTGCTGGGAGAAGTTTTCAAAGTTGAAGTTGATCAAATCGTACCTACAGTTGACGATATCATAAGAGAGATTGAATGAATTGGTTATGATATCTATTGAAAAATATATGTTGGAGAAAGTTAATTGGAACACTTTAATCAATAATTTTGTATCTCAAAATGTAAGACGGTCATATTTACTTTGATATGAAGTTAGATTTTGATTTTTCTGACTAAGTTGCGTTGAATATTTCTTTTAATTTTTTGATATAAACTAGATCGTACTCTTTATAAAGTACCAAGACCGGGTTTTGTTTTGTGTTTTTTCAACATTAATATATTTTTGTCCGTCTAGGGCCTCTCAAAATTTTGGAAATTTCAGGCCAACCCTGCGTGGTAGAAGATCCCTTTTACCATGGTCCTTTTAAAACTATGGTTAAAAAATTACTTTCTACCACGATTTTACATGAGTCGTGGTAAAAAGATAAAAACTTTCCCCCTCCATAGGCGGGAATTATTCTCGCTAATTGTGGAAAATAAAAAAGAAATTCTCAGTAAAAAAAAAACGCATAGAAAGTGAAAATTTTCCCTGCCTCCACAGGCGGGAATTATTCCCGCTAATTGTGGAAAATAAAAAAGAAATCTTCAGTACAAAAAACGCATAGAAAGCCAAAATTTTCCCTGCCTCCACAGGCGGGAATTATTCCCGCTAATAATTGACACATCACATATGTTCTTACACACTAAATATTTTTATCTAAAAATAAAATAAAAATAAACTATTATATACACACACCCATACAGAAGAAGCACTTCCTCTTCTACAAAAACATTTAGAGAGTGAATAAGGGAAAAAGAAAGAGAAAAAAAGAAGAGAAAAAGGAAAGAAAAAGAAGAGAGAGGAGGGAGAGAAAATTAATAAAAAATTAGGGTTTGGAAACCCAACGGCCAAAGCAATTTTCTCGAAATTCGAAAAGACGTAATTTTGATCGATCAAAGAAGTCTTCGATCGATCGAGCACTTACTTCAATCCGTCGAAGGAGAAAATTTGGAAAAATTATGACCCAAGTTCGATCGATCGAAAGATATTTTAATCGATTGAAACAGCTTCAGTTGATTAATTGGGGGATGAAAAGTTTGATTCAATTTTCTAGGCAAAATGGGGCTCTGTAGAATTTGATCGATCGAAGAGGGGTCTTCAATCGATCGAAAATGACACTAAATGTGCAAAAAAAAAATTTGAAACTGCCTGGAAACTCAAATGATCAACTCAAAACATATCTAGACGACGCAGAAAATAACAAAAGAAGAAATGGGGGAGGAATAGGGTTTAGAAACCCTACGAAGCACTAATATTTAACGTCTCTAGCAAGACGTTGGGCTCTTTTAGCCCCGGATAAAATCTTGTTAGAAATTCCTTTCTCAATGGGGTGAATTGAACTTTGAACCCTACCCAACAAATCATTCTCTAAGGAAATTGTTGGATTTGATTCAAGTATATTTGATAGCTTTTGATCAAAAAGACTCTTAGGCTTCCATGCCCTTTCAACATTGGAATTCAAAATGACATCTTTTAAAGATTCATTTAAAGGCAAAACATTTGATTTTTCAGCACAAGGAGATAACTCATTTTTGTCAACTTTTCTTTTAAAACTTTTTTCCATAACAAAAATCTTTTCATGTTTATCCATTGAATTAAGGGTTGGATTGAAAATATTCAACTTCACTTTCATATGGCCAAAAGAGAACTTCATTATCCCCGTCCTACAATTAATGTTGGTATTGGAGGTAGCCAAGAAAGGACGACCAAGGATAACGGGTATTTGACTTTTTGGATTGGCAACCGGTTCCATGTCAATGACTTCGAAATCAACCAGAAAGAAGAATTTATCAATCTTGATTAAGACATCCTCAATTATGCCCCGGGGCTTTTTGATAAATCGGTCGGCTAGTTGCAAAACTACCAACGTCGGTTTTAAAACACCTAAGCCCAATCGAACATACACCAACTATGAAAGAAGATTCACGCTTGCCCCTAAATCCAAAAGGGTCCGATTAATGACATGGTCACCCATGGTGCAAGATATAGTGGGTGAACTAGGGTCTTTAAATTTTGGGAGAGTGTTGTGTTGCAAAATTGAGCTTACTTGCTCGGTAAAGATAACTTTTTTCGATGCTTGGATCTTGTTCTTTCTCTTTAGAGTGCACAAGTATTTTAAAAACTTTGCATAGGCCAAAATTTTTCTAATTGCATCTAAGAGAGGAAGATTGATTTTAACTTGCCTAAACACTTCAATGATTTCATTCACCTTACCTTGTTACCTTTCAAAAGATGTGGACACTTTCAAAGCATCCAGAAATGGAGCCTTTGGCTCAAAAGATTTTTCAAACAAATTTAATGATGAATTCTCAACAATGGTGGAGGAATAGGATATGAAACGGGATGGGTGTCAACACTAGGTTACACCGGTTCACTCTCTTCATTAGAAATATCAACTTGATTATTAATCACCCTTACACTTCTCAAAGTGGTCACCGTATTAACTTGTTCAAGTGAAGGACCTTCCGTTGAGGAAGTTGTCTCCACTACAAATTGTTGCTTATGTGCGATATTAAGAGATTTTTTCCTTTTTCCCTCGCATTCAATATGCTAGCTATTTGCCCTACTTGGGTTTCTAGCTTGGCAATTGATTGTGAATGAGTATGAAGCAATTGAGTGTTGGCCTTTAAAGTTCCTAAAGGCGATAGAACTTTTTCCTTAAAAGCGAGACTTCTAGGATGACTTTGAGAATAAGATGGTTGATTGGGACCTTGAGAATTTGAAAATTGGCTCACATTGGGAGCTTGATAAGGCGGACGATAGCCTTGAGAATTTTGACCTTACAAATGGGGTGGAATGTACATCCCTTGAAAACCACCATAGGGAGGGTTTGAGCCTTCCCCTTGGCTTTTCCAAGAAAAATTAGGGTGATTTCTCCACTCGGGATTGTAATGACTTCCATATGGGTTATTCCCTTGATTTAAAAATGCGGCATTGACTTGTTCATGATGCTCATTATGCACATGTCTATGGGGACAATTGGAAGTACTATGAAGAACACTTGAACATGTCATGTAAGACTCACTAGAATAATGATGATGAGGGGAAGAAGACACTTGATGAGCTGAATTTTGATTGATCAAAAATTGATCAAACCTTTAAGTTAAATACTTTACCTCGGCAACTATGTCACTATAATTTTCTACTTGATATAAGCTTGAATTCTTCCTTCTTCCTACATTAGCATTCCTACCGTTTCTAGAGGACAATGATTGATGCATTGAATTTTCACTTATGCTTTCATACAATCTCCACATATCATCGGTCGGTTGTATAACTGCTTACCAATTATAATCAACCCTTGTAATAGCACAAATCATTGTAAAATAGGGCTATCATAGGGGTAAGTCAAACCATAAGAACTGCTAGTTTATGGCAACCAAGGTCTTTAAAATCACTTTGTTTGATGAAAGAGGTGTAGAGTTTGGTTTATTTGTCACTTAGAACTAGGAATTAAAATGTGCATAAAACAATAAATTGAAGGAGATTAAGAGGAGAGGAAAGATATGTAGAGAGGACTAGGGAAGTGAATCAACTACCAACCCTATAAACATGCTAGCTTATGATTAACTTGGGAAACGAATTAGATAAATGGTAATGATATGTAGTAATTCAAGATTACTACACTATCTTCAAGAAGTTCATAGAATCAAGAATTAAGAATAATCCCTCAAAGTTCCACGTGCTTAGACTACCTAAATTAGAGTGTAGCTTCACATGTTCACTAAGCTAGGGACTATCAAACCCCTCAATCTCTATGGTGATAGCACATGGAGCTAAGAATCAAGAAAAATCCATCAAAGGAGAACCCTAAGCCATGGACTAACAAGCTTCTCATATACATGCCAGTAAAAACCTTTTCACAATCTTATTTCCATTGTCATTATGAAAATGAAAGCAATACAATCATAAGAAAATATAATCTAAGATAAGATAATAGATTCAACATAATCATTTATAGAAAATTAGGTCCATTACATCAAATATAAAGCTTTAGATTATGAAAATACCATTTACACACTTCATTCCCCAAATTTAAACAAAACTAAAGCATGCTTACAAGGAAGGGCTTCATCACCTTCTTAGAAAGGAAGTTAGTTACCCATAGAAGCAAGGAAGGGAGGAGTAGTGATGGCCAACCCCTCCATTTTTGCGCCTAGAAGCCACACACACAACCCAAGCTCTAAAGAATAATATTTCTCTCTCTAGAAATATCCTTACAATGTGTGATCCCCCTATCTTCATAAAGCCACCAAATATAGATCAAAAATCCTATCTAACTTCCTCAATTCGTGGCTCAGCAATCCCTAGAAGGAAGCATAGCCATTCATTTAGTCAAAGGGGACAACTTGAGCAAAATAATAGAGTTGGTGGCTTGCTATCTACAGAATGGCGGGCACCCGCAGCGCAAGGCGGGCGTCTGCAAGGTGTCGATGGTGCTTGATGGTGGCACATGGTAGGGGCCCGCGGTATATGGGGAGGCCCCACTAATTTTCAATGATCTCTGCCCTCAGGCGCCTGCAGATATGGCGAGGCCTGCAACAATCCAAAGTTTCTGCCTGTAGGCGCCAGTAGGATTTGCACAAAGATGGCGGGCGCCCACCATGGTGTTGCCATGGCTTTCTCTATTGAATTAGCCTTGGCTTGAAGATGCAATCATCCTTCTTAGGCTTTGCAGAGAGTGACATGAGTCTAATGGCACAAAATGGCTTGGCAAAACTGAAGGTCCCTGGCAACGACATGCTTTGATCTTCAAAAACTCATCAAAGTCTCACTTTTAACTATTCTTAGGGAACCAACCTGAAAGAAAACAAAAACATGCAAATGAAGCTAATATATACAATAAGATCAACTAACGGACTTAACTAATGCAAATAAGGGTGCTTGAATATGCAATATTTGGCGCTTATCACACCCCCAAACTTACATTTTTGTTAGTCCCATAGCAAAACGAAAATGGAGTACTTATCAAAATGCCAAAAATTGAATTGCTACCCAAAAATATTAAACACGATGCAAGAAAATGCACACAGCTCAATTGCAACTTAGAACAGACAAAACATTGGAGACGGAATCATTTTACTGACTACCTTTAGTATATGAAGCCTTGATTTAACAAAATGGCTCAACATATTTCGATTCTTATGTATCAACATCATAGTCTATATAAATACTTCAATTGTCATCTCTTTAATAGAAATCAACTTTAACTTCAATGAAAGTGAATTGGATTCCTAATATGTAGTTTTTACCTTCTTTTTCCAATTCAAAACACAAGTCTTCAAATCATTGAATTTCCCTTTAAAATGAGGTCTCTGAGGCATGATTTATTCAAAACACACAATATTATTTTTTATATACATATTATAGTTGTGCTATGCCGAAGTTCCTTAAGCTTTCTAAGTAACCCATGCAGCAAATGTTAGGCTAGCAACTCCCAAACCGGATGGCTTTAGGGTGCTAAGTGTAAGGACACTCCAAGGGCTTAATAATTCGAGTTGGCAAGGCTACGAACTCCAATGCACCATATTTATTTATATTTTTTTTTTCATGAATGACCATGCAATGCCTAAGTCCCTTAAGCTTTTTAACTAACCCATATAGCAAGTGTTAGGCCAACAACTCCCAAACCGGATGGCTTTAGGGTGCTAAGTGTAAAGACACTCCAAAGGCTTAATAACTCGAGTTAACAAGGCTATGAACTTAAACTATTCATTTTCGTTATTCATTCAATATATATGTATATATTTATTATTATTTTTTTTAGATTAATGCCAAAGATATCCATTCATTAGGGTCATCATTTCAAATCAACTGAGTCATGGTCAAGGTAAATCAGGTTACATGCCTCACAATTAGGTTTCCAGTGTGCATCTGTGAAGTGTGAAGCATAGAAAAGCATGAAATCCGACGAAAATCTAATTGAAGCATTTATACAAACCAATTGAATCCACATGATTAATTTAGATTTTTTTATGTTCCTTATTTCAAAAACTACCATTAGCCTCTATACACAAAGTCTTAAACACATGCCTCAATCTCCAACAAGTTCCAAGATTACAAGATCATTGCCTCCCAAAAATTAAATTTATTAACTTACATGAACAAGTTAGCACGTGCAGACAACAATGTAATACCAAAAATGGAAACATGCAACCAAAATGTACCCCCAAACTTAAATGTCACATTGTCCTCAATGTGAGAAGACAAAGGATGAAAGGGAAATGAAAAATAAAGAGGATAAAAAGAGCAATAATACCAAGGAGATGAGGAAAATCGGTGGTGTGGAAAAAATATGCCACCATGTGCATTCCGAAAGTAATGCCCCCAAACTTGCAAAACCTTTCAAAAACATATCTATGCACAAAAAGCATCATATAGATCCAGACAGAGATAAAACTTAAACATCTGCAAATTTATTTAACCAAAAACTGATTATCCATGCAAAATAGCAAAAGGAATTGTAGTAAAAAGTTCAGAAAAGGAACTGGAAAGTATGCCAAATATGGCCTAAAATAAATCCAAATAGTAATACTAGAGAGCAAAAATAAATACTGAAGGCAGAAAATCACTCCATTATCGGAGGAGAGGATGAGCCACCTGCTCTGCCCGGCGCGCGGTCGATCAAAGACTGCAGCATAGCAAGTAATATATGTTGCCCTTCCTGAGTCTCCTTACGGTAGTCCGTAAGGGTGCCCTCTATGGTCTCGACTCATAGTTGGAGGGTATCATGATGGGTACTAAGAGAGTCATAGTCGGCACGAGACATAGCAGGTGGTGGCAGCGCAACTGGTGCGGAAGCAGCCGGTGCAGGAGCAATGGGAACAGCTGGGCCTCCCCAATCAAACTACCGCCAATGTGGGCCTAATGAGAAGTCTTAAGCTGGACGGTACTCGACTTCCATGCACTAAGGTCATAAAGAAAGACATCTTGGCTCTTTTGCTCATGGTATAGCTTGAGTCCCTTGTTCTTAAGCAGCCGGGTTACCAAATATGGAAAAGGAAGTGCCCAAGTTAGGGCATTGTCCAACTGCGCAACAAAAAGGTCATGGTAGACCTTAAGAAGTTGGTCCCAGACGAGCTACGGGACACAAAACCAATAGCCCTTCTCAGCGGCATATAGGGTGTTCAGAAAAACACCCCTTCATTCAGAGTGCTTGGGGACTAGGAGGACATTTTTGGCAAGGACAGAGTCCAAGAACCAAAGCCGGCACTGAGGATAGGATTTGTTCGTGCTTGTTTTTCAACTGCCAGTGTAATTGTTGTGGCAAATCTCTTAGATAATGTCGGACAACGTTACATCATCCGGGAAGGCACCGTAGAGAGGCTGGAGGTCGTCATCCAAAGGCGACTTCAACGTATACTCCAAAGCCTCAACAAGGTCATCGATGGTGAATGTGTAAGGAGCACTATCAATGGTGGTCTTAATGACATCCAGCTTCACACATGAATAGAACATGTTGGGGTAAAATTGGTAGACAAAACGCGGATAGAAAGAGTTAGAGCATGGTTTAAACAGCGCCTTAAGGCCATGGTCCTTCAATTCTTTGACCACCCAAGCTATTTCTGGATTATCCTTGAACTCGTCCTTAACGACTCATTTGGCTTCCGTTTCAATGGGCCACTCAGCCTAATTTAGAACGGGAGTGTCCTCGAAGGGTCCCGTGGAGGAACGAGCTCACTTGGAGGAGGTTTTAGGCACCATTTAGAAGAGGGAGTTGGCTTAGGCAATTTATCGAACACTTGGCATGCAAGAAAAATTTGCAAAGGCAAGTAATAAATTAAAGAGGAGAAAACCCAAAAATTGTAGCCCTGCAATTGCAAAATACAACTCCTAAACAATCACAAATCCTCCACACATTTAATCCCATCCTCTATTAATCAAAAATTGAGAGAAAAGGAGAAAGAAAACTTACCCCAAGCAAAGAAATCAAAAGCTCTTTATTTGTGCAAAATGGCAGTGATTGATGATGAGAGAGTGATTGATGATAGTGATGGAGATAGGGGGAGGAAAGATAGAAGGAAGAGAATAGGGTTTGGATGAAAGAAATGAAGAATGGGAGGAAATAGAGAGGTTGGGGTCAGGTAGAAAGAGAGATGAGGGAAGTTATAACATTTGAATGGGCCTTGAAATTGGGCCTTTTAATGAAGGGCCGAAGCTTGGCGGGCGCCCGCAGCATGTCATGGCATGGCACAAGCCAAGCCTAGCGTGCAGTAGTGGTAGCTGTTGGCACTTAGTGGAGGCTCGCAAGAACTGGCAGGGCCCCACAAATTCCCTAGAGTCTCTGCTAGCGGGCGCCCGCAAGTATTGGCGAGCGGCCACCAAATTGGCCAGGAACTGTTTTTGAATTTTGGCCGAACGGAGGCCTGGCCGGGGTCCAAAAATGTTTCAATTAGAAACTTATGCTCCTATAGACCCTAGACGCCTTGTATAACCCTCGAAATGGGAATCGGAGCTCATTTGCAAAAGCGCTAATGTTGGGGTTCGAATTTCCCGGGATTTTTGGATTTTTCGAGAAAATTGCCAAACAACCTTGAAAAATTCCAAAAATGGCACCGAGACCTTAAAATGACTAAGTAAGCCTAAAATGACTTCTAGGATGCAATTCGAGACAGTTCCTGAAAAGGTCAAATTTTGGCTATACTTAGCTATTTTCTGAAAATTTTGGGGTTAAGGCAACTTTGGAAGAGGGAATCTTTGGAGTTGGAAGAATTGCTTCCCTTGAGTGCTAAATTTAATGTCAATAGCTAGACGCACCATGATATCGCATCAGTCCGTGTAAATTAAGTCCGTTAATAAGACTTTTTCCACTTTTTGAAGCGGGATGATGCCATCAATGTAAGGCTTAAGTCGTTGGCATTAACCTTAAAGAGAGATCCATCGGTAGGATCATGAAGTTCAATTGCACCATGAGGAAAGATGGATGAGATAACATATGGACCATCCCACTGTGACCAGAGTTTACCTGGAAAGAGTCGTAACTGAGAATTGAAAAGCCAAACTTTCTATCTAGGGGCAAAGGACTTGTTGACAATGTGCTTGTCATGAAATGCTTTAGTCTTTGTCTTATAGATTTTGGCACTTTCATATGCATCATTTCAAATTTCCTCAAGTTCATTGAGTTGCAATTTACGGTTAGAGCTGGCCTGTTTAAGATCAAAGTTGAACCGTTTTATGGCCCAAAAAGCACGGTGCTCTAATTCGATTGGAAGATAACAAGCTTTGCCAAAGACAAGTCGATATGGTGACATGCCAATGGGCATCTTATACACTGTCTGATAGGCCCAAAGTGTGTCGTTTAGTAATCATTACAGTCTGGTCGAACCGTTTTTTCCAGAATATGCTTGATCTCACGATTAGATACTTCCACTTGACCACTTGTTTAAGGGTGGTAAGCTATGGCAACCTTCTGAGTGACAGAGTACTTGAGAAGGACGGATTTGAGATAGCGGTTACAGAAATGAGAACCTCCGTCACTAATGATGGCCCTAGGCGTACCAAATTGACTGAAGATATTCGATTGAATGAACTTAGCCATAACTTTATGATCATTGGTTTTGGTAGCCTTTGCCTCAACCCATTTAGACACGTAATCCACAGCTATGAGAATGTACTCATAGCCATAAAAGGATGGAAATAGTCTCATGAAGTCAATTCCCCACACATCGAAAATTTCTATGATTAAGATGGGGGTCAGGGGTATTATGTCTCTTCTGGACATGGATATGATCTTTTGGCAATGCTCACACAACTTGCAGAAATTGTAAGTATCCCAAAACAAAAAAGGCCAATAAAATCTGCTTTGAAGGACTTTGTCTGCTATTTTCTTGGCACTGAAGTGTCCTCCACATGCAAGAGTGGCTGAAATTTAGGACACTTGAGAATTCAATTTTGGGAATGCATCTCTGGATGATTTGGTCCGTGCAATACTTGAATAATTTCGGATCTTCCCAAAAGAAAATTTTGATTTGGGAGAAGAATCGGTCTTTCTCTTGTTTGGACCATTTGGACAAAATTTTTCTTACCACAAGGTAGTTGACAATATCCGCAAACCAAAGAAGACTTGAATGAGAAATCTGAAACTATTGCTCATCCGGAAAGGAATCACGAACTACAACAAATTCAAAAGATTTCTCAATAAGTAGATGAGAGAGATGGTCAGTGACAACATTATCTATCCCTTTTTTATCCCAGATTTTAATATCAAAATCTTGGAGTAAGATTGGTCTCTTTTTTAGCTAGCAAATGCCTTAGAGTGACATGGTCTGAAAAGACAATGACCTTAGATCTAAGAAGGTAAGAACGGAATTTATCCAAGGTATACACCACGGCTAGCAACTCTTTTTCAGTGGTGGTGTAATTCAATTGAGTATCAGATAGAGTTTTGCTAGCATAATAAATAGAATGTGGTAGCTTGTCCACACGCTGGCCTAAAACCGCACCCAATGCATAATTGGATGCATCACACATGATCTCAAATGGAAATGACCAGTTAGGCGGTTTCTTAATTAGGGCTGAAGAGAGAAAAGTACGAAGCTTCTTGAAAGCTTCCAAATAAGCTTCATCCAAATTGAAGGGAATATCCTTGGCAAAAAGATTACACAAGGGCCGAGATATTTTGCTAAAATCTTTGATGAAGCGGTGATAAAAGCCGACATGACCAAGAAATGAATGGATTTGTCGGACAGAATTTGGAAGAGGAAGGTTAGAGATTAATTTGACTTTAGCCTTGTCAACCTCAATTCCCCTTTTAGAAATAACATGCCCCAAGACAATGCCTTCTTGGACCATGAAATGACTCTTTTCCCAACTTAGAATAAGATTTGTCTCCTTGCATCTTTGAAGCACAAGGGATAGATTTTGGAGACATGAGTCAAAGGAAGATCTAAAGATGAAAAAATCATCCATGATACCTCCAAGAACTTTTCGACCATATTAGAAAATATGGACATCATGCACCTTTGGGAAGTTGCTGGTGCGTTACATAGCCCAGAAGGCATGCGTCTATAGGCAAAGGTTCTAAAGGGACATGCGAATATGGTCTTCTCTTGATCTTGAGGATCAATTGCCACTTGGTTATAGCTAGAATAACCATCAAGGAAATAGTTGTAGCTTTGGCCGGCTAGCCTCTCTAGGATTTGATCAATAAATGGAAGTGGAAAATGATCCTTCCTAGTGGTAGAGTTGAGTTTTCAGTAGTCAATGCACACACGCCACCCAGTGGTGGTGTGTTGTGGCACGAGCTCTCCCGCTAAATTTTCAACAATGGTGAGGCCAAATTTCTTGGGAACAACTTGAGTGGGGCTTACCCACATGCTATCAGAGATGGGGTAGATGATTCTCGCATCTAATAGCTTGATCACTTCTTTCATGACCACTTCTTTCATGTTCGGATTCAACCGGTGCTGTACCTCCCTAGAAGGTTTTGTATCATCCTCTATATAAATACGATGCATACAAATAGAAAGGTTAATTCCTTTCAAATCAGCCACTGCCCAGCCAATAGCTTCTTTGTGCTCTTGTAGCACCGCTAAAAGACTACTTTCTTGGTCCTTTAAATGGTCCGATGCAATGATGATCGAAAAAGTTTTATTTTCACCAAGAAACACATACTTGAGGTGGACCGGAAGCAGCTTTAACTCAAGTTATGGTAGAGATTTCAATGAAGGGACCGGAGGAGTAGTTGAAAGTTGGGGAAGTGGTTCCCTTAGCACTTTCCAAGGAGGAAAGTTCATGATAGCTCCAATGTCGAGCAAAGAATTTACTTCTTGGATTGATTGATTGATACCAAAGTTTGCAAAGTCAAAGTGAGACATACAAGTTTCAAGAGGATCCTTGCTTAGAATGAAGGGGAAAGATTCTTCAACCACTTCATCTACCACATCAATGAGAAAACAATTATCTTCTTCAGAAGGATATTGAGTTGTATGGAAAATATGGAGTTTGACTTGTATATTTCCAAAGGCAATATCCATCACCCCGGTTCGACAATTTATCAAAGCAATAGCCGTAGCTAAGAAAGGCCTACCTAGGATCACGGGAATATATTTCTTTGAATCATGGACCAGTTCCATGTCAAGAACCATAAAGTCTACCAGGAAGTAGAATTTGTCCACTTTGATGATGACATCTTCAAAAATGCCCTGTGGGTGCTTAACCGATCTGTCGGTAAGTTGTAAGACCACGGAGGTTGGCTTTAGATTCCCCAACCCAAGTTGTAAGTAAACTGAATAAGGAATCAAGTTCACGCTCCCTCTTAAGTCAAAGAGGGCCCTTTCTATCTTGTTATTACCAATGACACACGAGATTGTTAGGGCTCCTGGATCCTTATACTTTGGAGGAGTGCTGTGCTGAATTATCGCACTCACTTATTCAATTAGCCTTACCTTCTTTAGTAAATGACTTTTGGAAGTGTGCTTTTGAGTGCACAAATCCTTAAGAAATTTGGCATAGGGAGGAATTTGCTTGATAGCATCCAAGAGAGGGAGATTGATCTTTACTTGCCTAAAGACCTCCCATATGTCTTGAATTCTATTTCTTTTGTTCCCATAGTGTGTCGACTCTTGGAGACGTTGAGGAAATGGAGTCTTAGGCTCATAAGAGGTCTTTACATTTGGGGTGACAAGCTTGGAATTTTCAGTCCTGGACTTTGGATTTTCAGGAGTGAAATTTGGATTAGATGAGATGGGATTTGGCTTTTTGGGAGGAAGAACTGTTTCATCTTTTCCTTCATCAACCTTATTGTCCACAATTCGACCATTTCGAAGGGTGGTGATTACTTAGACTTGTTCATGAGTAGGCCCACTCGGAGGAGGGGTTTCATCAATCACATGAATCCCTCTAGGATTCTCAAATGGTTGAGCGGGAAGTTTTCCCTTATCTCTTTGAAGAAGTTGGTTCATTGAAGTAGCTATCTGTCCCACTTGATTCTCAAGTTTAGCTATGGATTGAGTATGTGAATGAACCATTTGGAGAGTGGGTTGTAATGATGTCAAAAGCTGCATGTTGGATTCTAACATTTGCTCATTTAGGGATTCCATCATTTGCTTGTTTGCAGCTAGAATCTCATCAGTTGGAAACACAGGAGTTGGAGTAGAAACATTTGGATTATAAGGTGGACGGTAACTTGAAAAGGCCTGAAATTGCCTATTTGGAAATTGAGAAGAGGGTTGATTTTGATGTCCTTGATTTTGAAAAGTCAAATTTTGTGGGGCAGGTTGCCTCCACGAAAGATTCGGATGATCTCTACATCCCGGATTGTAAGTATTTGAGTAAGGATTATTTTCGGGCCTGGAAAACATAGCATTTGCTTACTCTTGATTGTTAATAGGAAATTGTTCTGGTGTGGGGCAATCTTCCGAGAGATGGAATGGGCTAGTGCATGATGCACACACCGCACTTGTTGAATTTCGAGACAAAGAATGAGAGAGATGTGGTGCCATTAATTTATAAAATTTGTGAGCTATGGCATCCACTTGAGAAGATTTTTCCCTCATTGTCTTTGGTTGACATAGATTGGTGTTCTAGACACTGGTTAAGGTTAGAACCCTGCTAGAATTATGTTGCAATGAGTTTTCACTCAAATTCTCAAGTAAGGTCCAAGCCTCATCTACATTCTTAGATATGAACATTCCTCCACATGATGAGTCAACTATAAGCCTATGTGGTTCGGTTAAACCCTCATAGAAAGCTTACACCAATTTCCATTTTGGAATTAGGTGGTGCGGACATTTCCTAAGGAGATCTTGAAGTCTTTTCCAAGTCTTATGGAGTTGTTCCCCATCAATTTGGGAAAAACTAAGAATGGATCGCCTCATTTGATTGGTTTTACTCACCGGATAGTATTTTTTTCACGAATTCTTGTTGCAATTGTGCCTATGTAGTGATGGAATTTACAATAAGGTAGTTCAACCAATATTTTGCCCTATCTTTTAAGGCGAATGGGACGAGATGCAAATGAAGTGCATTTTCAGGGAAGCCCCTAAGCTTGATGGTAGAATAGATTTCAAGGGACTCATCAAGATACTTATAGGGGTTTTCATATTGGGCCGCATCGATGTTTGGCATCACTATGCAAAAAGGAGAGGCATAAGTGGAAGGGATGAAATGGTCCCTAAGAGTCATAGGTACCACATTTAGAATTTCAACCCTATCATTATTGATTCCCTCATTCCTGACATTTTCTTCATTTCCGGCCATTGTATTAAATTCAAGTTCAATTTCTCTTATATTTTCAGATTCCCTAAGGTTTCTTCTAAGAGTCCTTTCAAGTGAATTTATATCAATTGGGAATTCAAGAGTTGACAAAGATAATGACCTACGTTCCAACATTAACAACACAATTCAAAATAAGCACGACACTTCTTCACCATAATATTCACATACAATATTTCCGTTCTCCTCATTTATCAACAAGACAGAAAATAAATGGCCACGATAAGGACCGATGCTTTGCAATACAGTAAAACAGGAATAGCCTCGACAAGGGCTTCACAAGTTAAATATCATTAAGTTAAACTTATGCAAGATATTCACAATTTTAAAACTAGAACTTTGAAAAACTTACTTGGAGTCCTCTAGACTTAGAATATTTTAAGTTTTCCCTCGGCAAGCCTCGTGTTCCTAGAATCTCACAAGAAAACTTAACATATAATATCACCAAAACCAAGCAAGAAAATATCCACAAGAACACAATATTCACAATTAAACCCAAGTTAATCTTTAAACCTTGGTTACAAAACCGTTTGCAGTCCCCGGCAACGGCGCCAAAAATTGGTCGGTTGTATAACTACTTACCAATTATAATCAACCCTTGCAATAGCACAAATCATTGTAAAATAGGGCTACCATAGGGGTAAGTTAAACCACAAGGACTGCTAGTTTACTACAACCAATGTCTTTAAAATTACTTTGTTTGATGAAAGAGGTGTAGAGTTTGGTTTGTTTGTCACTTAGAACAAGGAATTAAAATGTGCATAAAATAATAAATTGAAGAAGATTAAGAGGAGAGGAAAAATATGTAAATAGGACTAAGGAAGTGAATCAACTACCAACCCTATAAACATGCTAGCTTATAATTAACTTGGGAAATAAATTAGATATATGGTAATGATATGTAGCAATTCAAGATTACTAAACTATCTTCAAGAAGTTAATAGAATCAAGAATTAAGAATAATCCCTCAAAGTTCCACATGCTTAGACTACCTAAATTAGAGTGTAGCTTCACATGTTCACTAAGCTAGGGACTATCAAACCCCTCAATCTCTATGGTGATAGCACATGGAGCTAAGAATTAAGAAAAATTCATCAAAGGGGAACCCTAAGCCATGGACTAACAAGCTTCTCATATACATGCCAATAAAAACCTTTTCACAATCTCATTTCCATTGTCACTATGAAAATAAAAGCAATACAATCATGAGAAAATATAATCTAAAACAAGATAATTGATTCAATATAATCATTTATAGAAAATTAGGTCCATTACATCAAATATAAAGCTCTAGATTATGAAAATACCATATACACACTTCATTCCCCAAATTTAAACAAAACTAAAGCATGCTTACAAGGGAGGAAGGAGTAGTGATGGCCAACCCCTCCTTGTTTATCAGTTGTAATGATGTATGTGGAGAGCTATATGAGCTTTGCTGGTTCAAGCAAGGGTGCTTAGGACAAGGGGAGTGTATGTGTGCACTGAAATCAACTAGCGTGTGTATTGGTTGGGAAAACTAGTGTTCATTCTGTGCTTGGGTGTGAGTAGAGGGTGAGACAGCTGAGTGTGTAACAAGGTGCATACAGCTAGTAGTGATCTTCATTGGCCATGGCCAAGAACCAAGGTTTTCCCAAGTTGAAAAGGTTTCCTTGTAAATCCTATTTTATGTTCTTATTGGTTGCTTACTGAATATTCATATTGCTTTTGTTGGGAAGAGATTAACCAATTCACTCCCCTTCTTAGTCCAACAATTGGTATTAGAGCTTGGGTCTGTATTGAAAGGTTCTAACAAGCCTGCAGTTGGTCCTAGCTATAGATGAAGGTCAAGTTATTAACAAAGCTCCTGGTTTTGAAGGCTCTAACTATGATTCTTGGAAAACTAAAATGGAAGCCTTTTTGATGTCTCAGTCCTATGATGTTTAGCATGCTACCATACATGGTGTTGTTATTCTCAATCCTAAAAATCCATCTGCTGAGGACAAGATAGTTGTTGCTAATGATGGAAAGGCCAAACATGTTCTTTTCTGTGCCTTAAAGTAGCAAGAATTTACTTGAGTGAAGAATTATATGACAGCTAAGGAAATATGGGATTCTCTTCAGGCAGCTCATGAGGGAAACAAGGTTATAAAGGAAAACAAAATTCAACTTTTCAAGGTTTAATATAAAGTTTTTAAAATGAAAGAAAGAGAAACCATTGCAGAATATATGTTCAAAATTAATGATCTTGTAAACAATATGAGAGCTCTTGGTGAGGACTTTAAAGATTTTGATGTATGTAAGAAAATTCTCAGATCTCTTACTTCCAGATTCAATGCCAAGGTCACCATTCTAGAAGACAAAGATTTGTCTAACATGAAGATTGATGAACTTTAAGCATCTCTCACAGCATATGAAATGAGAGTTGATCTTCCTACTTTGCATAAAAGAGAAATAGCACTCAAAGTCAAGGAAACTGTTGAAGAAGATGAGTCTAAGTCAGATGATCATCTTAAAGAGGATGAAGTGGCTTACCTTGCTAAGAAATTCAAAAAATTCAGGTTTAAAAGGAAATCTCAGTTGCAAAATCTAACATTTTATGGGTGTGGCAAGCCTGGTCATATTGTATCTAAGTGTCCTAACTCTAAAGGGCAAACTCAGAGAAAGTTTGAAGGACTAAACAACAAAGGAAGATTTGGAAGAAAAGCTTTACTCTCAGACTGGGAAACAGCCATTGAAGAAGAAGAGAAACCTAAAGAAGCTTAAGAAGATGAATGTTTATTCATGGCCATTCTAGAACCATCAAAAGATTCTGTTGAAGCTGAAGAAGATACTGACAAAGAGATTAAAGAAATTCTGGAAGAATGTGAAAGACTTGCTGTGAAGTGCAATCAGCAAAAATCTCAAATCAGAAAGCTAAATTCAGAACTATTAAGGTCTAGACAAATTCTCACCAAACACCTAAATCTCAAATTGTCAACTATGTGCTCAATTTCCCTTATTTATCTAAGCATACTCAAGGTTCAGAGTAACTTCCAGTGGTCAACTAGAAGATACAAGGAAGAGCTGTCTGCTATACTTGAAGAGAGATCTCTGAAAATGGCTGAAATTTGGAAACAATCCACTAAGCAAATTGGGAAGACTGGAATTGGATATGTATGTGATTCAGCTGCTAAGATTAATCAAAAGCACTCAACATTTGTGAAGGCCACCACTGGAGAAGTATATGTAAGGTATCCCGTTGTAAAACCTCTGAGATCAAGGTTTGATATGTTTAACAACATTCAACATCCTTTGAATTTCATTTAAAAAGACTTTGTTACATTAGTTGCAAGAAACTTCAAGATCACTAAGATGTATATAAAGAAGTCAGACCTAACTCAAGGAGTGAAAGCTAAGGACAAAGGGGCCGTGGTGAAATCTAAGATGATGTGGATCCCCAAGAAACTGAATTCTATAAGTCTTCTTGTGTATACAGCTTTTAAAGCCTATAATTCTCAAGATAAATGGTATGTTGACAGTGGCTGCTCAAGACACATGACAGGTGATGGCTCCAAATTTAACTCCTTACAGTAGTTTGATGGTGGAAATGTTATATTTGGAGATAATCAAAGAGCTAAGATTGTTGGAATTGGCACTGTGAGCAAGTCTGAAGAATTACCAGAGATTCAAGAAGTATTATTGGTTGAAGGGCTCAAACATAATCTTCTAAGTGTAAGTCAATTGTGTGATAGTGGGAAGGAAGTCTGTTTTAACAAAGAAAAGTGCAATGTGATTGATCTGGAATCAAAATAAGTTCTATTCTCAGCCAATAGATCTTCAAGAAATGTCTACACAGTCACTGAAGAAAATCAATTCACTCAATGTAATCTAACAACTTGTGATGAAGCTAAGTTGTGGCACAAGAGGTAGGTCATCTTCATTCAAGGAACTTCTCTAAGATATTGAAGCTAAAAGCTGTTAAAGTCTACCTGACATTTTTTTTAAGGATGATCATCTTTGTAAAGCATGTCAGCAAGGTAAGCAAACTAAAGTCTCATTCCATTCCAAAGAACTTAACTCCTCTAAGGCACTTGACCTGGTACATATGGATCTCTGTGGCCCTACTAGAACCACAAGTATTGGTGGTAGTAAATATTTTATGCTACTCATTGATGACTTTAACAGGATGGGGTAGGTTTACTTTCTGAAAGAAAAGTCTGTTGCCGTTACACACTTTATTAAGTTTGTCAATCTTGTTGAAAATGAAAGGAGTTGCACTGTGAAGAAACTCGGGTCTGATTTTGGTTCTGAGTTCACCATGAAAGAATTTGAGCACTACTGTGATGCCAAGGGAGTCAAAAAGGAATTCTCAGCTATTACTACACCTCAACAGAATGGAGTTATGGAGAGAAAAAATAGAACAGTTCAAGAGATGGAAGAACAATGTTGCTTGAAAAGGGTTTAGCGAAAGGATTTTGGGCTGAAGCTATAAGTACTACTGTGTATATCATTAATAGGGTTCTTTTTAGACAAAATTCAACCAAGATACCCTTTGAACTATGGTATGGAAGACCTGTAACAATTCACTATTTCAGAATATTTGGTAGCAAGTGTCATGTACTTAATCACATTGACAATTTGGGGAAGTTTGATTCAAAATCTAATGAAGGTATATTTCTGGGGTACTCTTCAAAAAGCAAGACCTATAGATGCTACAATCTCAGGTCCTTAAAGGTGGTTGAGTCAATCCATGTGAAATTTGATGAAAATCCTCAAGTGATTCTGACTGAAGATAGCAATAATACAATTGGTTCAAATGAAGCCAACTCTTTAGTGGCTGAATCTGAGAATTCAAAAGAAACTACTTATCCAGTGCTATAGAAATAGGTCCAAGCTTAAAACATTATTGGTTCAGCTCAAGCTGGAGTTCAAACAAGGAATAAGAAGAAGTTAACTCAGTTGGAAGCTGAAGATAACACAGAATACAGTCACTTTGCAATGTTGTCATCTATTGAACCTAAATCCTACTTTGAAGCTAAGAAGATTGATGATTGGGTTGTTGCCATGCAAGAGGAACTGGATCAAATTAACAAAAATGATACTTGGACACTGGTACCTAGACCTGTAAACAAAAATGTTATTGGCTCTAAATGGATTTACAGAAATAAGATGAATGAAAAAGGATCTATGATCAGGAATAAAGCAAGGTTGGTATGTAAAGGCTATTCACAACAAGCTGGAATTGACTATGATGAAACTTTTGCTCATATGGCTAGAATGGAGTCTATAAGAATGCTGTTGTCTTTTGCATGTCACAAACAAGTCAAGGTGTACCAAATGGATATCAAGTCTACTTTTCTAAATGGAGACCTAAGTGAGGAAGTTTATCTAGAGCAGCCTGAAGGTTTTGAAGATTCTAAAAATCCCTCTCATGTTTTTAAACTCAGCAAAGCCATGTATGGTCTTAAGCACGCTCCCAGGGCTTGGTATGAAAAGTTGCATCAGTTCTTAATTGACCAAGATTTTCATAGAGGCAAAGTTGACAGCACACTATATGTCAGGATTCATCAAGACCAGTTTCTAATTCTTCAAATCTATGTTGATGACATCATGTTTTGTGGCTCAAACACTTCATTAGCATCAGAGCTTGCCAATCTTATGAAAACAAGGTTTGAAATGTCATTCTTGGGCACCCTCAGGTATTTCTTGGGACTTTAAATTGCTTAAACATCCAAAGGAATTTTTATTTCACAACAGAAGTATGCCTCAGAATTACTCAAGAAGTTCAACATGAATGATAGCAAGTCAGTTTCAACACCATTGTGTCCAAATACTAAACTATCACTTGCTTGTACCTCAGAAGCAGTTCCATCCACACTTTATAGGTCTATCATTGGTAGCCTACTCTATCTCATAGCTTCCAGACCTGACATTATGTACTCAGTAGGATTGGTAGCCAGGTTTCAAAGTAATCCTAAAATGTCTTATCTCCAGGCTGCCAAACGCATTCTCAGATATGTTAAGGGCACAATCTCTTATGGTCTACATTACATTTTTTTCTCCAAAAATGACTATAGCTGCATTCTCAGATACTGATTGGGGTGGATCCTTACTTAACAGAAAGAGCACTTCTGGCTGTTGTTACATTTTTGGCTCTAATATATTATCTTGGCTTAACAAAAAATAAGACACGGTCTCTCTCTCTACTTCAGAAGCTGAATATATTGCTGCCTCTCAAGCTGCCTCTCAATTACTTTGGATGCAGTCTACTCTGACAGATTTTGGCCTTCAATTCTCTATACCTCCCAAGCTCTTTTCTGACAACCAAAGTGCCATTGCCATCAGTAAAAATTCCACATTGCATTGGAAGAGCAAGCATATAGATATCAAGTATCATTTTCTCAGAGACACGGTTCAAAAAGGACTGATTGACATTGCATATCTCCCAACAGAAGATCAAATTGCAGATATCATGACTAAACCTCTTCTTCCTCACAGATTTTCAATCCTTCGAGATCTTCTAAGGGTTGTTCCCCCATCGTTTTGACTTTGCAATTGTTGGTCCTGCTCCCTTTTGACCTTCAATGTCAAAAAGGGGGAGAAAATGACTGAAATAAGGATAGCGTTGTCATATGCTATTCTTATCATTTGATGAGTGTTCGATTGTTTTCTTTCTCTTATTTGTATCACAATACTTGAGGCTTTATTTCATATCAAAGCTTTTGTCATTAAAGGCAAAAGGGGGAGATTGTTGGTTCTAAGGTTCTATAAGTCCTATTTGCCTAGTTAATGTCAAACAGCTTTGGTCCAGTGAGCTTAACCAGTGAGCTTAAGTACTTATTCTATTTGCATTATGGCTTAACATATGTCACTTAGGTAGCATTGTTATTTATAGTGTAGTGACAGTCCTTTTACATTGGCATGAATTATTTTGTCACGGCTTGTATACTTGGTTCTGCCAAATTGAATGGTTTCAGTCAGGATCAGCATATAAGGAATTTGTCACAGGTGCTTTCAGGGGTATTTTAGTATTTTCTCTGATGTAATCTATGGTTTTTCGTATGGCTGGATAGCTGCATTGCACTGAATTGCTGTGGTAAGCCTGTATTATGTCTTATACAGCCTCAGCAACAGATTATGCTGTGTAATTTACAGCTGGTATAAGGCTTGCTTTTACAACTTTTTAAGCTCTCTCAGGAGTGTGACACGTGGCTGTGGTCCTGGTATATTCTGTCCTCCAATGGTATTGCAAATCATAGTAGTTAAGCAAAGAAAAATATCAATGTGCTCTCATGTGTATGAATTATTCCTACTAATGCATAAGGTGTCTTTATTTGGTGAATTATCAGGGGCAACATTGTCTTTTCACTTAGGGAAGGTCAGAATTATTCCTATGCAATCATTGGCTGAAAGGTGACAACATTGAATTAATAGAGGTGCAGTCAAGCATTCTCACTGGGATATATATATGTTGCTATAAGTGACTTTTAGGGATAATAGCCTTCAATTAAGACTAAGAATCAGCTGCAGAAAAGAACTCTCAAGCTTCCATCATTTAAAGAGTTTTTTTGTGATTTGAAATGATGAATTATGCGAGAAAAATCCACTGACTCAAGCCTTATGTGTGATTAGTGTGCTGATATGCTGCTGCTGTCAAAATTACTACAGAAAGGGCTGGATTGAGTAGTGAATCTGAGTTCCAAGCTGCTGTGGTCATTTCTGAGTGTTGTCATAGGTATAACTATGTTATTTACACTTGCTCAGTAGTTTGCTTTGCACTGAAACATGCTAAAATAGTTATTGAGCTCTTAGATCAGTTAATAAGCTTATTTTTCTGCATAGACTGTGATTTAGGAGCAAAATGTTTAAGGCTAGCTATTCTATGAACTTTCTATGTGCTAGCAAGTCTAATTTGATGAATCAAAGCTGTTGAAATTGGCTATGGGGCAAAACTTTGACAGATTATGGTTGTGACCTTGCAAAATCTCCAAAACTGAGTTGAGTTGTGCTTAGTCTGGAACTGTGATTGAACATTGATATAGACTCATGCTGTGTTAACTTGATTAAGGATGCTAAAATGAGTATTGAAGTGAATTAAGACTGTAGAAGCTACAGGTGAACCAATCTCGAAGGAAATTCCAATTTTACCCCTCAATCACTTGCTGCAGCAGTTTAGTGATCCTGAGGCAGTAGCTTGGTATTTTGTATTGCCTAATTTGTTCCACTTGTAAAAGAAGTTTTATCCTCTTGTTTATCAGTTGTAATGATGTATGTGGAGAGCTATATGAGCTTTGCTGGTCCAAGCAAGGGTGCTTAGGACAGGGGGAGTGTATGTGTGCACTGAAATCAATTAGTGTGTGTATTGGTTGTGAAAACTAATGTTCATTCTTGTGTTTGGGTGTGAGCAGAGGGTGAGACAGCTGAGTGTGTAACAAAGTGCATACAGCTAGTAGTGATCTTCATTGGCCATGGCCAAGAACCAAGGTTTTCCCTAGTTGAAAGGGTTTCCTTGTAAATCCTATTTTATGTTCTTATTGTTTGCTTACTGAATATTCATATTGCTTTTGTTGGGAAGAGATTAACGAATTCACCCCCCCTCTTGGTCCATCAAGTTATGGGCCTAACTACTCTTCGGGGGCATTCAGCTTCTACCTTCAGTGATGGGTCAGCTTTTTGGGTGCTGGATTTAGGCCCAGGTTAATTTTTAGGACCAAATCTCGTTATCTGGGCTTGATCCGGCCCATGTCATATTTGACATCCTCAACTGCCCCCATAATCACTCCCTCATTAATTAGGGTGTGATTATTTATAGACTCATTGATGTCTTGACGGCTAATGATGACTTGATTGCTCAAGACGATTGCATGGGGTACCGAGCGGTCGACCTCGGAGTTAATATCTTTTTTGAAATTCGAATCTCTTCAACTTCTTGATGCCTCGGTTAATGGGACCACCTCCCCTTTAAGTACCAACCCTCCATGATCAAAATTTTTCTTGTCGCTTCTCTTACATTTTGCTGTCAATCAACCTCAATCCACTCTCTCAAGGCAAGTCGTATCTTTTCCGGTCGAACCTCATCTTCCCCGGTGAATCTTATAGAAGGTTTTTCAGTCTCAATCCCTTTGCAGCATCTTTTGCCGTTCTCTGTCTTTTTAAGGTTAGTTTTACTCCTTTTTTCTTTCTTAGATCTTTTCATATTCCTCGTAAGATTGTAATCATTCTCACCATGTCTATAGATTTAGATATTCTTCACATGAAACTCCAACTCCACTCTGATATTCTTATTCGAGAGTGCCCCAAAAGTGTAAACACTGTAACTGGTGCCGGCCTTCTTCCCGATGAAGTCTTGTTTTCCCTTCATCATCTCAACATTATTAAATTCCCTCTGCATCCCTTCTTCTGCTATGTGCTCAATAGATTAAACCTCTCTCCTCTCCAAGTTAACCCCAATTTCTTTACGGTTTTATTCGTTTTGCTTCTACTGAACCGTGAAAGAGGCTTAGATCTTGACTTGATCGATCTCCTCCTTTGTTACAAGGTCAGCAAGAAACGGTTAGAGGATGTTTATTATCACTTTTATCCCATAAAGAGAAGATCCATTTGTACGGATAAACTTAAGTACAAAAAGGGGTGGAAGAAGAGCGTTGTTGGCATTCGGGGAGCTTGGTCGACCCCGGCTACCAGGGATTTCCCTATCCCATTTGCGTTCAGCGAGTGCTCAGTATCTTCCAATAAGAAATACAAGACCTATAAAACAAACTGTCCCTGCGAGACCTGCATACCTCATTTCTGTTCATTTCTTTGTAACTCTTTGGGTATCCCGCAGAATAATGAACTTAGTTACAACATTTGCAGGGATCGGTTCACTTATCTACAGAAGTACGTTCTGAACGATGTCCCTTCTTGCTCAGAACTCCTTACAACCAAGAATCTTTGTGATATTTCACTCCTCGACTCAACTATGAGTCATTTTTTGATCCCATCCTTCAGTAGGAAGAAAGATACCCCATGGATCATTGCTACTCCTGCTGCTGCCTCTTCTTCGGCCTCGGCATCCTCCTCAGCCATTAATTGTAGTTCTACCCCGGACGTGACACTTGTCCTTTCAGTCACTACCACTCCTGATGCCAATCTGAACGCGGAGCTCTGAGTTCAGAACACTTTTGTTCCTTCCCCTTCTGCTCAGAATAAAGCGTAAGGGAAAAGGCCTCAGCGTGAAGGTGATGGTAGCCCTAATGACGTTCCTCTGTCAAGGAGGATTCGAACCTCGGGATCAGCCACGCCTGCACCTATTGCACCCAGAACTCCTGCTCCTAGGGCTCCTAATTCCAGAATGACAACATCTGCTCTTCTGGATCAGTCCCATTGATCCCCCGGCTCACCTGAGCAGACGGGTCCGTCGTTCTACCTAGCGACACCATGTTCAAAGATGCCCCCACCGCCATGGCCTACTATAAACACATGTGGTCCCCCAAAGACGTTGAGGTGGCTAAATCCTTGAGTCAGAAAGATGTGTTCAGCCACTTCCCTGTTTCTGCCATGAATGTAACTCTCTAACCTTCTCTCCGTTACTTTTGAAAATTTCCTTATTTTATAACTTCTCTGGATACCTGCTCTGTTTTGCTTAACTAATGTTTGCGTATTGCTTCCCAGAGTTTATTCGGCATAATGGCCATGCAGAAGTAGGTTGAGGCTAGCAATATTAAGGCTCGTAAGTTCGTCGACAGCCTTGATATAGCAACCGAGGAAAACAAAATACTGGGCACCAAGAATGCTGAACTGATGGTGCAACTAAACAATGTTGAAAAAGAAAGGGACAACCTGAAGAAGGAGGCAGACTCCCTTCAGGATGAAAAGAACACCCTTCAGTTGGAGAAGAGCGTTTGGTACACTGAGCGTGAAGCGCTCAATGCCGAACGGGATAACCTTCAGCGCCTGTTTCACAATGAACAATCAGAGCGCCTGGCCTTTGAGAAGAGAGCTCTGGATGAGCGTAATGCCTTGTTTAATGTCATTAGCAAGGTTAACGGAGGGATGATGGCTCTACATGCCCACTTCCCCTGCATTGGGGCCCTCAGGTATGCTGAGGGATACCGTGAGGGTTTCATCGATCGCCTTCCGACTGAAGACCAGACCATTTCTGGTACTGGACCAGACACCGTTGATAAAGAGCTTGAGATTGACCCTCCGGGGGTTTATGTAGATCCAGATTCCACCCCAGCTGAAAAGATTTTTGACGAGTGCGAGGAGATTGCCTCATCCATAGTTATCCCTGCCCTTCTTCCTTTAGATGCTCCTCCTCTCTCCATTGTGGTTCCATCTGCATCTGCTGCCGAGGGTGGAACCCAGCAGAACGAAGCTGTGATCCAGTTGGATTCCCCCCCTCACAGTGATGCTGCGGCTACTGTTGGAGAAAGGGATGCCAGCAACTGTGAAGAGACTGCTAAGGCAGAGTAGGTTGCTGAGGCAGAGCAGGTCAATGAGGAGACGGACAGGTCTTGATTGTATACATTTTTTTTTTTATTTTTTATCTTCCTTTTAACCTTCAAACTTTTATCATGAATGAAGAAGATAATTTCTATCAGACTTGATTTCAAACTTTGCATCATTTGGCAATAATTGTTGTTGAATGTATGAATGTGATAAGCGCCGAATATTGTATATTCAAGCGCCCTTTCTTTCACTAGTTAAGTCCATGAATGGAGTATAATGTATAGTTTAACACCATTTGTGTATGTATTTCTGATTTTAGGTATTCTGCCCGAGAATGATCAATGAAGCGGTTTTGATATCATTTGTGTTGAAACACGTGCATCGTTCGGGGAGTCATTTTGGATCAAGTCTCTTCTGTTGCCGTTATTGCGCCCCTCGTGGCTTAGTGTTCATGGTGGAGCTCGCATTAACGCTCCAGCTCAGAAAGGCTTACAAAATAAAGCCTAGTTTGAAATGCAGCTGCAGGCCCCCGCGGGCACCCGCCGCGCCATCGAGGGCGCCCGCCGTTTTCCTATGCTCTCTGCCTCATTTGGTGGGGCCTCACAAGGCCCCCACAAAGTCTCCCACCGAGCCACCGCGGGCGCCCGCCAAACGCTCCAATAGGCTCCCTCGTAAAGTCAAGGACCCGAGGGCGCCCGCCGGCGTACTGCGGGCCCCCGCCGATCTGCAGACAGCTCTGCATTCCTGCTCCCAATGCTGTCCCCTTGACTTATTTTTATGGCTCTAATCCTCCTAGGGTTGGTAGGGCATGAAAATAGGGGGAAATGGAGAGGCTAAAAAGATATATGAGAGGCATGAAGCCTAGAGAATCTTATCTTTGCAAGATTTCTAGAGAGAGAAAAATTGAGTTTTGAAGGACTTGGTGGGTCTTGAAGCTTGGAGCTCGAAAATGGAGGTGGAGGGCAAGCTTCTTCCTTTTTCTAGGGCATCCATGGGTAACTAACTCTTCCTCTAGGGAAGTGATGAAGCCCTCCCCTTGTAAGCATGTTCTAGTGTAAATTCTATTTTAGGAGAACAATGTATAATTTTTGGTCATTTCATGATCTAGAGCATCATATGTGATTGTAATGAATTTCAATGCCTATACATGATTATTTTGAGTTATTCATCTTGTCTTAGATGGTTTATTTTCCTAATCATATTGCTTGCACTTTTATAGTGACAATGAAAGTTAGATCATGGAATGGATTTAATGGCATGGAGTTGGAGAACCTAGATAGTCCATTGCTTAGGGTGCCCTTTGATGGTCTATACTTGATTCTTAGCTTTTTGCGCTTCCATCATTTAATTAAAGGCTTGATAATCTTTGGCTTAGTAAGCATGTTGAAGGCTACACCCTAGTTTAGGTAGTTCAAGCATGTAAATCTTTGATGGATTATTCTTGTGTTCGATTTAATGAATCTCTTGAGGATATCATAGCAACCAAGGGTTGTTATGTATCATGACCATCATTTATGTTGATTTTCCCAATTTAGTCCTAATCTAGCATGTGCATAGGGTTGTAGCGGATTCACTTCCCTAGTCCTCTTTACTTGTATTTCATCTCATTTAAATTCTTGCAAGCTTTTATTTTATGCATCTTAATTTCATAAGCTTAAGTGACAACCAACAAATCCTCTATGAACACCCGTATCATTCTAAAAAGACTCTGGACACTTAGGTTGCCATAGATTAGCGCAGTCCCAGTGGTTCGACTTACCCGACCAATAGCCCTATTTTACAATGATTCGTGCTATTGCGAAGGTTGATTTATTATAGATCGAATTCTCAACCGATCAATTTTTGGCACCATTGCCAGGGACTTGCACACGGTTTAGCAACTGAAGTTCTAGGGTCAATTTTGGATTGATTGTCAATATTGTGAATTGTGAATATTTCTTGTGTAGTTTGACCATCTTGTGTTGTAAGTGAGATTCTAGGGACTTGAAACTCGCCGAGGGAAAGCTAGCTAATTTGTAAGTCTAGAGGACCCCAGGTAAGTCTCTTGACCTTCTAGTTTCGACATTGTGAATATTGTGCATGTGTTAAATTTAGTGATAATTTAGTTTTGAAGCCCTTGTTGAGGCTATTATCTTGTTTAAATTTCGTGTACAAGCATCGGTCCTTGTCGTGGCCATTTAAATTCTGTCTTGATAATTGAGGAGAATGGGAACATCATATGTGGAGTTGTGAATGATGAATTGTCGTGATGATTGTGTTGTGAGTCGTTAATGTTTGGCCGTAGATTACTCTCCCTACTAACTCTTGACTCGCCAGTTGACATAAATTCACTTGAAAGAACTCTTAGACGAAACCTTAGGGAATCTTCTAGTGTAAGAGAACTTGAAACTGAATTTAACACAATGGCTGAAAATGTAGGAAATGTCAGAAATGAGGAAATTAATAATGATAGGGCCAAAATTCCAAATGTAGAGCCAATGACTCTCAGAGACCATTTCATCCCTACCACCTATGCTTCACCTTCATGTATAGTGATGCCAAACATCGATGCGGCTCAATATGAGATCAAATCAAGGACCATTCAAATGCTCCCATCTCTCCATGGCCTTGATAATGAAGATCCGTATAAGCATCTTGATGAATTCCTTGAAATCTGTTCGACCATCCGGTTGAGAGGTTTCCCTGAGAATGCACTCCATCTACATCTTTTCCCATTTTCTTTAAAAGATAGGGCAAAATATTGGTTGAACTTACTCATTCCAAATTCCATCACTTCTTGGGCTCACTTACAGCAAGAATTCCTTAAGAAGTATTATCCGGTGAGTAAAACCAACTAAATGAGGCATTCCATTCTTAGCTTTTCTCAAACGGATGGAGAACAACTCCACAAGACTTGGGAAAGGCTACAATATCTTCTTAGAAAATGTCCGCATCATTTGATTCCAAAATGGCAATTAGTGCAAGCTTTCTATGCTGGCTTGACCGAACCCCATAGATTCATGGTTGACTCTTCTTGTGGTGGGAAGTTCATGTCCAAGAATGCGGATGAGGCTTGGACCCTACTAGAGAATTTAAGCGAAAATTCACTTCAACATAATTCTCGTAGGGCCCCGACCTCAACCAATGCAAAGAACACCAACCCTTGTCAACCAAAGTCAATAAGGGAGGAATCATCTCAAGTGGATGCTATAGCTCATAAATTTTATCAATTGATGGCACCACATCTCTCTCCTTCATTATCTCAAAATTCGGCAAGTTCGGTATGCTCATCATATACTAGTCTATTCCATCTCGCAGAAGATTGCCCTACACCGGAGCAATTTCCCAATCTAAATCAAGAGCAAGCGAATGCCATGTTCTCAAGGCTCGGGAATATTCCATATTCCAACACTTATAATCTGGGTTGGAGAGATCATCCGAATTTTTCGTGGCGGCAATAAGCCCTACAAAATTCCCAATTCCAAAATCAAGGGCATCAAAATCAGCCCCCTCCTCATTTCAAAATAGGCAATTTCCAGCCTCTTCAAGCTACCATCCTCCGTATAATCCAAATGTCTCTAATCAACCTCCGGTGTACCCAACTGATGAAATTGTGGCTGCAAACAAGCAAATGATGGAGTCATTAAACAAGCAAATTATGGATTCCAACAAGCAACTCTTGACATCTTTGCAGCCTACTCTTCAAATGGTTCACTCTCATACTCAATCCATAGCTAAGCTCGAAAATCAAGTGGGTCAAATAGCTAACTCTGTGAACCAATTGCTTCAAAAGGACAAAGGTAAGCTTCCCGCTCAACCATTTGAAAATCCTAGAGGGATGCATGGGATTGATAAAACCCCTCCATCGAGTAGGCCGAGTCATGAGCATGTTCAAGCAATCACCACCCATAGGAGTGGTAGAGTGGTTAACAACAAGGTTGATGGAGACAAAAATGAAATAGAACCTCCTTTGAAAAATCCAAATTCAAGCTCTTCCAATCAAATTCCAAGCTCTTCTCGTCCAAATACCATTCACGGAAATCCTATACATGTTAACCCAAATGTGGAAACTACTTATGAGCCAAAAGCTCCGTTTCCTCAACGTCTTCAAGAGTCAACACATATTGGGAACAAGAATTGTAAAATTCAAGACATGTGGGAAGTTTTTAAGCAAGTGAAGATCAACTTGCCCCTCTTGGATGCTATCAAGCAAATCCCTCCCTATGCAAAATTTCTCAAAGACTTGTGCACTCCAAAGCGCATTTCTAAAAATCATTTGCCAAAGAAAGTAAAGTTAACTGAAAATGTTAGTGCTATCATTCAGCACAGCACTCCTCCAAAGTATAAAGATCCGGGTGCCCCCACAATCTCTTGCGTCATTGGTGACAACAAAATCGAGAGGGCCCTCCTTGACTTAGGAGTTAGTGTGAATTTAATTCCATACTCAGTTTACTTACAGCTTGGTTTGGGAGATCTAAAGCCGACTTCCGTGGTTTTGCAACTTGCCGATAGATCGGTCAAGCATCCACGAGGCATTCTTGAGGATGTTATCATCCAAGTGGACAAATTCTACTTCCCCGTAGACTTTGTGGTTCTTGACACAGAACCGGTCCATGATCCAAAAAAGCACATTCCCGTGATCCTTGGTAGGCCATTCTTAGCTACGGCTAATGCCTCAATTAATTGCCATACCGGGGTGATGGACATTGCTTTTGGAAACATGTAAGTCAAACTCCACATCTTTCATGCAACTCAACATCCTTCCAATGAGGATGATTGTTTCCTTGTTGATGTCATTGATGAAGTGGTCGAAGAATCTCTCCCCTTCATTCTAAGCAAGGACCCCCTTGAAACTTGCATGTCTCATTTCGACTTCTCAAACTTTGATATTGATCAATCTATCCAAGAAGTTAATTCTCTGCTTGATGTTGATGCTATCATGGACATTCCCCCTTGGAAAATTCTGAAAGAGCCACTTCCTCAAGTCTCCACTACTCCTCCGGTTCCATCTCTGAAATCTCCACCACAACTTGAGCTTAAGCCGCTCCCGGCCCATCTCAAGTATCTATTCCTTGGTTCAAATCAAACTCTCCCGGTCATCATTGCATCGGACCTTCTAAAGGACCAAGAAACCAACCTTTTAGCGGTGCTACAAGAGTACAAAGAAGCTATTGGTTGGGCAGTGGCTGACTTAAAAGGAATTGACCTCTCCATTTGTATGCACAGCATTTATATGGAGGAGGACACAAAGCCCACTAGAGAGGTTCAGCGCCGGTTAAATCCTAACATAAAGGAAGTGGTAATGAAGGAAGTGATAAAATTGCTAAATGCGGGAATCATCTACCCTATCTCTGATAGCAAGTGGGTAAGCCCCACACAAGTTGTTCCCAAGAAATTCGGTCTCACCGTTGTTAAAAATTCAGCAGGTGAGCTCGTGCCGCAACGAACCACCACCAGGTGGCATGTGTGCATTGACTACTGGAAGCTCAATTCGTCAACTAGGAAAGATCATTTTCCACTCCCATTTATTAATCAAATCCTAGAAAGGCTAACTGGCCAAAGCTACTATTGTTTTCTTGACGGTTATTCCGGCTACAACCAAGTGGCAATCGCCCCCTAAGATCAAGAGAAAACAACATTCGCATGTCCCTTTGGAACCTTTGCATATCGTCGCACGCCTTTTGGGTTATGTAATGCTCCGGCTATGTTTCAAAGGTACATGATGTCCATATTTTTCAATATGGTTGAAAAATTCTTGGAAGTTTTCATGGACAATTTTTCCGTCTTTGGCTCCTCCTTTGATTCTTGTCTGAAAAATTTATCTCTTGTGCTCCAAAGGTGTAAGGAGACAAATCTCATTCTAAGTTGGGAGAAAAGCCACTTCATGGTCCAAAAAGGCATTATTCTAGGACAAGTCATTTCGAAACGGGGAATTGAGGTGGACAAGGCAAAAGTTGAGTTAATCTCTAATCTTCCTCCTCCGAATTCCATCCGTCAAATCCGTTCCATTCTTGGCCATGCTGGATTTTATCGTCGCTTCATCAAGGACTTTAGCAAAATTTCTCGGCCCTTGTGTAATCTTCTTGCCAAGGATGTTCCGTTCAATTTTAATGAAGCTTGCATGAAAGCTTTCATTAAACTTTGTACTCTTCTTTCATCAGCCCCAATCATGAAACCGCCCAATTGGTCTCTCCCCTTTGAGATCATGTGTGATGCATCGGATTATGCATTAGGTGCGGTTTTGGGCTAGCATGTGGACAAGCTTCCGCATGCCATCTATTATGCGAGCAAGACTCTTTCTGATGCTCAGTTAAATTACACCACCACTAAAAAAGAATTGCTAGCTGTGGTGTATGCCTTGGATAAATTCTGCTCCTATCTGCTTGGTTCCAAGGTCATAGTCTTCTCGGATCATGCCGCTCTTCGACATTTGTTAGCGAAAAAAGAGACCAAACCTCACCTAATTCGATGGATACTCTTACTTCAAGAGTTTGACATCAAAATTAGGGACAAAAAAGGGGCTGACAATGTTATCGCTAATCATCTCTCTCGCTTACTCATTAAAAAATCCTCGGAATTTGCTGCCATCCGTGATTCCTTTCCGGATGAGCAACTCTTCCAGATTTCCCATTCAAGTCTCCCTTAGTTTTCAGATATTGTCAACTACCTTACGGTAGGCAAAATTCCCTCCAATTGGTCCAAACAAGAAAGAGACCGTTTCTTCTCCCAAGTTAAGCATTTCTTTTGGGAAGATCCGGAACTATTCAAGTATTGCCTAGACCAAATCATCCGACGATGCATTCCCGAAACTGAGACCACTAGCATTCTAAATTTCTGTCATACTCTTGCTT
Organism: Cornus florida; assembly: GCF_030987335.1. Classification (NCBI taxonomy): domain Eukaryota; kingdom Viridiplantae; phylum Streptophyta; class Magnoliopsida; order Cornales; family Cornaceae; genus Cornus; species Cornus florida. Next base: position 22,308,199 of record NW_026775576.1, read on the forward strand.
ATAGCGGCCATTTTAGTGCCAAAAAGACAGCTGACAAAGTCCTTCAAAGTGGATTTTATTGGCCATCCTTGTTTCGGGATGCTTACAACTTCTGCAAATCTTGTGAGCGTTGCCAGAAGCTCGGGTCCATGTCTAGGAGAGACATGATGCCCCTCACTCCAATCTTAATTATTGAAATTTTTGATGTGTGAGGGATCGACTTCATGGGACCATTTCCATCTTCTTATGGTTATGAGTATATCCTTGTAGCGGTGGATTATATTTCCAAATAGGTTGAAGCAGAGGCTACTAGAACCGATGATCATAAAGTTATGATCCAATTAATTCAATCCAACATCTTTAGTCGTTTTGGTACGCCCCAAGCAATCATCAGTGACGGTGGATCTCATTTCCGAAATCGTTACCTTAAATTCGTCCTCTCCAAGTACTCCGTCCTTCACAAGGTTGCCACACCTTACCTTCCTCAAACGAGTGGTTAAGTGGAAGTGTCTAATCAGGAGATTAAGCACATCTTGGAAAAAACGGTTCGATCGAACCGCAAAGATTGGTCGTTGAGACTAAACGATGTGCTTTGGGCTTACCGGACAGCTTATAAGACGCCCATTGGCATGTTGCCATATCGGCTTGTCTTTGGAAAAGCTTGCCATCTCCCAGTCGAACTAGAGCACCGTACTTATTGGGCCATAAAAAGGCTCAACTTTGATCTCCAACAAGCCAGCTCTACTCGTAAATTGCAGCTCAATGAGCTTGAGGAACTTCGAAATGATGCATATGAAAGCGCCAAAATCTATAAGGCAAAGACTAAAGCTTTTTACAACAAACATATTGTCAAAAAGTCTTTCGCCCCTGGACTGAAAGCTTGGCTTTTTAATTCGAGATTGAGACTCTTTCCCGGTAAACTCCGTTCACAGTGGGATGGTCCATATGTCATCATCGCCGTCTTCCCTCATGGTGCAATCGAACTCCAAGATCCTACCGATGGATCTTTCTTCAAGGTTAACGGCCAACGCCTTAAGCCTTATGTTGATGGCATAGTCCCTATTCGAAAAGTTGAGAAAGTCATATTGACGGACCCAATTTATGAGGACTAGTGCGCCATGCTAAGCCTGGTTCGTCTAGCTATCGACATTAAATTTAGCATTCATGAGAAGCAATTCTTCCGAATTCTTAGCTTCCATCTTCTACATGTCCAGTGACAAGACTTCTCTGGGAAGTGGTGAAGTCGACCAAGAATGTGCATGTTTCCTGAATTGGTTCATCGGGCACTTTGGAAATTCCATTTGGTCATTTTCATCATGTCCATATCTTTGTTCAACTTCGGGAAATATTCGAAGCCATTTGGACACGTCTCCCATTCTATCCAAAGTTCTTAGTGTTTGCATCTTATGACCGTTGTGGTGAATTAGTTCGTTCTATTTCATTCTTCACAGTCATCACGACCTAGTTGCTCTCCAATCAATGTTGGAAGTTCATGTGCTTCCACCAGTGTGTTGGAAAACCTGAATTGGCTGCACAAGGCAGCATTACAAGAGCTCCGCGGGCGCCCGCCGCGCCATCGCAGGAGCCCGCGAATCATGCCAGTGCACTCAGCAGCACCGTGGGGCCCCGCCAAGCCTCCGCGGGCCCCCGCAAAACCTTGCAGTAACCTTAGTCGCACCGCGGGCGCCCACGGTTTCCCTCCGCTGCCAATTAAATGGGTTTTCAAGCCCATTTGGTTTCTTTTAAACTCTTCCTATTCTCTCTACTCTCGCCCTACCCCTCTCAAACCCTACAACCATCCATCTCTCTCTCCCAATATTCATCTTCCCATCTCCAATCGCCATCATCATCATCCAATATCAAAAATCCATCCTCCTCATCCATCATTCAAGCTTACAAAGCCTTAGTTCCTCCACATTGGGTAAGTCTCTCTTCTTCTTCTTTTACTTCTTTGATTTTGTGATCAATGGAGGATGGGATTGATGTGGTGAAGGTTGGTGAATTTGTTGGAGTTGTGCATGGTTGATTTTAGGTACAAAATTTTTGGAATTTTCACCTTTCTAACCTCATTTTGCTCTCTTCTAATTTTTGCTGCATACCAGGTGTTTGACAAAAGTCCTGAACCAAATTTCTTCATTCCCATGGCTCCTAGGGTTATTTCCAAGCATGCTAGGTCATCCGAGGGCCCTTCTAATGCTCCTCCGCCCCCAAATTGGGCTGAATGGCTAATTGAAACTGAAGCTCATTTCGACAATACACCTACTTTCGAGAGCCCTGTGGAGACCGCATGGTCCTTCCGCAAATTGAGGGCACGTGGCCTATCCTCTATTTTCAAACCGCGCGCTCATTCTTACTTCTCGCGTGTGGTCCGTCTGTTCTATGGCAACATGGTCCACTCATGTGAGGAATCGGACAAAATCAAAACGACCATTGATGACTATGATTATGAATTCGACCTCAATGACCTTGCTATGGCTATGGATTGCCCCTTGATTTCGCCAGTGGATGAGGCGGGCCTCCCCCTTTATGTTGAAGGTCCCGATCAGCCTACCGTAGCGAACATTATGGGAGAAATTTGTCATGGTCAATTCACCGGAAACAGAACCACAAGCACCAATAAATCTTTCTTACCTTGCCGGCTATGGTTTCTCAATTCGGTCCTGGCCAAGAACGTCCTACCTGTGCCAGGCCATTCCGAGTGAAAGGGGGAATTTTTTAAAGCCCTCTACTATACTGAAAAGGAGTGTTGGTTTTGTGTCCCACAACTTGTCTAGGACCAATTGCTTAAAATCTACAAGGAATTAATCTTGGTTCGGTCGCGCACCACCATAACCTGGGCATTCCCATTTCCATACCTTATTACAAGGTTGCTCAAAAATATGGGGTTCCGAGCTCCCTGTGGTGAACAGAAAGAGAAAAATATGTTGCACTTCAACCTTGGGGTCTGGAAATCCAGCGCAGCTCAACTTCAGACGTCCCGTCAGGCCCGCATTGGTGACGCGCTGGATTGGGGAGCTCCGGCCCCCCCTGTGGCTCCTGCTCCTCCTCCTCCTGATGCCCCCGCTTCTCCAGCTGCCACTTTTGTCCCGCCGCCGGATGTCATAACTCGCACCGACTATCTCGCTTTGGATGCTCGTCTAGATGATTTTTCCTTGCACTTTGATGCTATAGAAGGTGCCGTCCAGAAAACCCAGGAGAATCAAGAGATTTTGAAGGCTATGCTCCAGTCATTGATTGACCGAGCGCCAGGCGCACCTGGTGCTTCTTCCTCCGCGCCAATGGAGGACTGATTTCCTATTTCTCTTTTTATTTCCCTTTTTGCAGTAGTACTACTTTTAGACTTCTTTTGGGCCACGTTTGGCATTTCTTTTCCAGTTCTTTTAAACTTTTAACTGCATCTCTTTTGTTAGTTTGCATGGATTTTAGCTTTGAAATAAATTGCAGTTATCGGTAGTAATTTTTGGATTCATTTGATTCTTGCTCTGTATAGATACTTTTGAAAGGTTTTTGATTTCAAGTTTGGGGGTATGCTCTTGTAATTCACAAAATGGCTTATTTTTGCACCGCCACTCTATTCCTCCTCAACTTGGTACCATTGTTCTTTGCACTCTCCAGTTTTCTTTCTAATTCTCTTATCCTTTGTCTTCTCACATTGAGGACAATGTGACATTCAAGTTTGGGGTGCATGTGCTTTCATTTGTATGATTTTTGCTCATTTTTTTTTATGCTCATAAGTTAATAAAATCATGTTGTTGAAAGCAATGATAGTGTAACCATGGAACTTGTTAAAGGTTGAAGCATGTACTTAATACTTCGTGTATAGAAGCCAAGATAATTTTTGAAAATAAGGAAACTTTTGAAATAAGCATGTTGATTCATAGTTGGTTTGTATAAAGACTTCAATTAAATTCTTGTCGGATTTCATACTCTTTTATGCTTCACATTGCACATTTGCACACCGGAAACCTAATCGTGAGGCATGCAACCCAAATTGACCTTGATCGGGACTCAGTGATCTGAATTAATGACCCTAATGAATGGATACCCTTGGCATTTAAATAAAAAATAAAAATAAAAATAAAAATAAAAAGAAAAAGAAAAAGCAATCAATGACCAGTTGAAGTTCGTAGCCTTTCCAGCTCGAGTTATTAAGCCCTAGGAGTGTTTCTACACTTAGTACCCTAAAACCATCTGGTTTGGGAGTTGTTGGCCTAACACTTGTTACATGGGTTGGTTAGAAAGCTTAAAGAAACTAGACATTACACAGTTATTCAAAAATAAATAAATTTAGTTCGTCGAAGTTCGTAACCTTTTCAGCTCGAGTTATTAAGCCCTGGGAGTATTTATACACTTAGCACCCTAAAGCCATCTGGTTTGGGAGTTGTTGGCCTAACGCTTGCTACATGGGTTGGTTAGAAAGCTTAAGGGATTTTGGCATTGCACAACCAATAGTATGCTTTCTTTTGTGTTGAACAATAGAGTTCTCAATAAGCAACAAAAGTTGCATTGTGAATAAACTATGCCATGGGGACCTCATTTTGAAGGAGATTTAAGGATGTGAAAATGTGTTTTTAGGATTAGAAAAAGAGGGTTAAAGCCGTATATTGGGATTTCGGCTCACTTTCACTGAAGTGAGGGTTCATATTATTCAAGATATGATAATTAAAGTTTTTATATAAAACTTAATGATTGATGCATTTAAGATTGAACTCATTTCTATCACTTTGATTATTAAGGCTTCATATATGCAAGGTAGTCTATTTAATGGAACTTCCTCCAATTTTCTATCATTCTATGTTACATTTGAGCTTCATAGATAAATTTCTTGCTTAATGATTGATGCATGTTGTCATTTTTACTAGATTCTATATTTTGTTTTGCTAAGGGACTAGCAAAATGTAAGTTTGGGGGTGTGATAAGCGCCGAATATTGCATATTCAAGCGCCCCTTCTTGCACTAGTTAAGTCCATGAATGGAGTATAATGTACAGTTTAACTCCATTTGTGTATGTATTTCTGATTTCAGGTATTCTGCCCGAGAATGATCAATGAAGCGGTTTTGACATCATTTGTGTTGAAACATGTGCGTCGTTCGGGGAGTCATTTTGGATCAAGTCTCTTCTATTGCCGTTATTATGCCCCTCGTGGCTTAGTGTTCATGGTGGAGCTCGCATCAACACTCGGCTCGGAAAAGCTTACAAAATAAAGCATGGTTTGAAATGCATGTGCAGGCCCTCGTGGGCGCCCGCCGCGCCATCGCGGGCGCTCGCCGTTTTCCCATGCTCACTGCCTCATTTGGCGGGGCCTCACAAGGCCCCCGTGAAGGCTCCCGCCAAGCCACCGTGAGCGCCCGCCAAATACTTCAGTAGGCTCCCTCTTAAAGTCAAGAACCCATGGGCGCCCGTCGGCGTACCGCGGGCCCCCGCCAATCTGTAGACAGTTCTGCATTCCTGCTCCCAATGCTGTCCCCTTGACTTATTTTTGTGGCTCTAATCCTCCTAAGGTTGGTAGGGCACGAAAATGGGGGGAAATGGAGAGGCCAAGAAGATATTTGAGAGGCTTGAAGCATAGAGAATCTTATCTTTGCAAGATTTCTAGAGAGAGAAAAATTGAGTTTTGAAGGACTTGGTGGGTCTTGAAGCTTGGAGCTCAAAAATAGAGGTGGAGGGCAAGCTTCTTCCTTCTTCTAGGGCATCCATGGGTAACTAACTCTTCCTCTAGGGAGGTGATGAAGCCCTCCCCTTGTAAGCATGTTCTAGTGTAAATTCTATTTTAGGAGAACAATGTATAATTTTTGGTCATTTCATGATCTAGAGCATCATATGTGATTGTAATGAATTTCAATGCCTATACATGATTATTTTGAGTTATTCATCTTGTCTTAGATGGTTTCTTTTCCTAATCATATTGCTTGCACTTTCATAGTGATAATGAAAGTTAGATCATGGAATGGATTTAATGGCATGGAGTTGGAGAACCTAGATAGTCAATTGCTTAGGGTGCCCTTTGATGGTCTATACTTGATTCTTAGCTTTGTGCGCTTCCATCATTTAATTAAAGGCTTGATAATCTTTGGCTTAGTAAGCATGTTGAAGGCTACACCCTAGTTTAGGTAGTTCAAGCATGTAAATCTTTGATGGATTATTCTTGTGTTCGATTTAATGAATCTCTTAAGGATATCATAGCAACCAAGGGTTGTTATGTATCATGACCATCATTTATGTTGATTTTCCCAATTTAGTCCTAATCTAGCATGTAACGACCCAGTCATTTGCCTTCCTTTCCTTTATCCTGAAATTTTACGAATGAATTTTTTTCGTTTAATTTTCTTTTATGAGCTCTGTTTCGTGTCACTTAGTGTCATCTCGAGTGCTTAGAATTGGTTCCTGAGACTCTTTTCTGTGGATTGACAACTTCCTTTGAGGACCGAGTTATTTTCACATTTTTCGTTTTTTGACACTATGCGTTATTTCGTCCTTTTCCCTATTCTGTCTTATCTCTATTTGTCAGTTTTTGGCACAACCTCACTTCTCATGCTCGGAGTTGGTTTTTGACTTCACGTGCCTTCATCTTGAGTGGTTTTCTCGAAATATGTATCTTTACTTTTGCAAGAAAGTACTCTAGTGCTCCTAGTGCCCACAGGGGCATGGATGCACAATTCTTTAGAATCTTTTTCATTTCTAGGGGTGTTTTTCGTAAATATCTTTTGAAGATATTTTATTTCAGGGGCATCCAAGAAAATATCTTTTGGAAGATATTTTCATTCTGGGGCAATTTCGCAGTTAACCCTTTTGTAGGGGCCATTGTGCAATTAACGAAAGTTATTGCAAAAATGTCTCGTCTGGAGCCTAGATCCTCGTATGGGATTCATTTTCACTTTTCATTGACTTGTAAATTCATAGAATTTCCTTCTGGTCATTTTCTCCAGTTTCAGAGTTTCTGGACCCGGTTGCCGCCGAACTTGTTCGGGGCATAACTTTCTGCTCGGGACTCAGTTTTTGATGCTATTTCTTCCGTTGTTTATATTTTCTCATTTTGAATCTTTTTTGTTCACGGAGTTTTACCGTTTGAGCGCGTTTGCTCAAAATCCATTTTTCCGGACTCGGCGGGGCCCTTTCTGGGTAATTTTTCAGACTTACTATAAATAGGATGCCCCAAAGTGAAAAATCAGATTTTGGTCATCTTCCCCACCTCTCTTGGCCGGATCTCCTAGCAGCCATGGCTGCCACTTTCTCTCTTCTCCTTTGGTCCACTTTTCCTTGATAGAAATCCTTCGGCCTTAGCATTTATTGCTTCCCTCGACGTGCTCTACCTTTTGCCCTTATTAGATCCATTTCCGATGATTTTTTGAGTTCAGGTTTGGAGTCAAGTTGAGATTTTCATGGGGCTTCTTGCGGATTCTTGTTCACGGTGTTGTCCCCGACAAAACCTCTCGGTATCGTCGAATTCGGAGCACTTTTATTTTGGTGGGCCTTTGGGATTTTCATCTCAAATTGAGGTAGGAGATGTTCTAGGTTTAAATTCTTGTTATATAGCATGCTTGTGATACTTATACTACTTGTTTGCATGATTAAATATAAAATCTAGAGATTTTATTATTTATTTTTCTTGTACGGGATCTAATTTTTCCGGTTGCTCATGACTTGGTTTAAACATGTAGCATGATTTTATATTGCCCCTTGATATGCTCATTGTCGTGTATTAAAATTGAAACATTTGAATAAGTATTAAAGATTTTGTTTAATATTTATCTTAGGTGAAAGATTAATTTACATGGCCTTAACTAGCTTGAAATGAATATATGTTAGCATATTATATTAGGCCTTAGCACGCTCTTCAACATAGTTGAATTTGAAAGTAATTGGAGGTGTTTTGAAAATTAGTAATTATTAATTAATTTGCCCCGAGTGCACTATTCACTCTACTTGAATTCCGACTTGATATTCTTGATTTACATGCCATATAACTTCACATATATTTGATTTATAATATTCGGTTAGGTTTTGAAACCTTTTTTTTAATTAAATTCCATGTTTAAGATTTAATCCTCATGGTGATATACAACTTGGAATTGTATTGTGGCATGCTAGAAAATTAAGCTTAGGTATAGTTGTTCACATATATTAAATTGGGATTAATTGCATGAGAATTGCAACTTTTAATTTATATTTAACTTTAGTGAAAGTTTAATTCACATGGTCTTAAATTGAATGAAATAAACTTGTAATGTGATATTACATTAGTTCTTGGCATGCTTTCCAACATAGGTTAATTTGAGAGCATTTAGTTAAGTTTGAAAATCAAGAGATTTTAATTAAAAGAATTAATTAAAATTTATTTTGTGGTCCCATTAGCTTAATTAAGGTTTTAACTTGATATTTGTATTGGCCATGACTTGTTTACTAGTATATATTAATTTGGGACTAATTGAAGTTGGTTTAGAACCTTGGAATTTAAATTAGCATGATTTAATTAAAGTTCTACTTTGTTGTTCTAACAACCTAATTGAGTTTTAGAATGGATATAGGTAATGACCTTACCATGTCCTATAACATGTGTTAAATTGAGGTTAATTGGAATTGAATCGGAATCTATAGAATTTAATTGTGCTTATCTATTTAAATTCTATCAATTTGCTCCACGATCTATTTGTGTTTTAGAAGTGGTTTCTATATTCAAATCATGGACTTAGACTTGTTGTATATTCATTTGGTCTTGTTTTGAACATTGGATAATGTAGTTGCTATGTTGTACTCATGAGAATATGTTGTCCTTATTGAATAGATTGTTTCCTTGTGTAATGATTTGCACATTTCATATTTAACATCTTTCATGCATAGCGTGTAACGAATCGCACACTGAAGATTCGACATTCATCATATCATATTAGTTATGGACTTAGAGCATGTATTGTATACGTTTCCAAATTTGGTTGTGCATGGTAGATAGTTGATTATCTTGTATGTTGATTATCTTGTATATGCATGCTAATATATACGTTGTTGCACAACTTGTTGATTTTGGAAACTTGGGGATGTCGTTGTTTGACTATGGCTAGGACGTGGTTCTAGTACAGGGGATAGTCCCTCTATATAGTCTAGTGGGCACATAGGGAGGTTACTCATGGGCTAGAAACCTTAAAGTAACTATGTTATCGGCCTGATCTGGCGTGACGTCCGAGTATCAACTTTGTTTAATTTCGTATTTCATTTTCAAGCTGATAACTAGATGATGTTGTAACTTGTTGTTTCTTATTTGTCATTCCATTTTAAGTTACATGATGTTAACTTTGCGAAATTGTGCTTATGCGTTGTATTTGAAGTTCCAATGTTGGTTAAATTGCATCGATATTGAAAATTATGTTTTAACGTTCTAACAAAGCTTAGGATTGATCCTATTGATTCATTTATAACTTAGACATTAGGTGGCATGACCCACTTCTGTTATTTTCGTGCTTTAGATTTCAAGCTGATAGCTTTAAGAAATTGTATTTTGTTGCTTTGTATAATATGCTTTTATGTGGTTAGATTTCATTGAAGTTGTAAATTGTGTTTTGATTGTTCAGCATGGCCTAGGTTGATTCCTTAGACTTATTTAGAACATAGACGTTAGGTGACATGATCACTTTAGTTGTTTCTGTATTCGAGATTGCAAGTTAATACCTTTAAGAACCTATATCTCGTTGCTTTGTATAACATGCTTCCATATTGTTTAAATGGCATAGATGATGTGATTTATGCTAGAAACACTCTAAGGTAGCTTAGGATACTCCCTGAGTCTCATTTCGATATAGACGTTAGGTGGCATGAACCCCTTTAACATGTTTCACCTTAAGGTGATAAATTTGTAAAATGCTAGGTCGATGCATACTCATCTCCTACGAGTAGCTTTATGTTACTCACTCCTACGATACTGGGGCATATTTCAGGTACGAAGACTTGGTTCGTGACGCCTAGCATTCCTTGGGTGTCGTGTAGCTTTCAAGTTTCCATTTCATGCAAATGTTAGCAGGAAATGTCATTTTGTAGACTTATATGTAAAATTTGTATTCTTTAATTCCATGTATGTAATGTGTACATAAGTGCACTCCTTTCAATGTATTTGACATGTATGAGATGAGGCCGGAGGCCAATGACATGTGTTTTGTATTCTATACAACTTTTTAACTTCATGAAATATTATGAAAACCTTGAAAAATCGCAAGTCATTGCTTCACCATGGTTGCATCGAGTGTGGGAATTCCATTCTCATTCTTTCATCGGGTCTCATAAATCGTGCTTGAAGTGTGGCCAAAGGCCAAACGGTCATTTGATCCCGTTTTGTATTTTTGGATTTCGAGTTTTCATTCCAAGTTCCATTTTTGCCTTTTTGCCCGTTGGGGGGTCGGATTTTGCATCGGTGCTATTTTTAAGTCATGGACCATTGTAGCACATCTTAATAGGTAAGTTACATTTGCGTGCATGGTCGTTTCCGGGTAAAACCTTATCATTTGTGTTTTAAGCCTCTTGTGAATTCATTTCGCATTTCTTTTGCATATTCTGATCTAGGGGCATTATAGACTTTTCACGGTGGTTTTATTTTCTTCTTTTAACATGGTTGAATAAAAAACATGATTTTAGGGGGGGTTTCTTTTCCGTATTTTTCTAAAAAATGTTGTCTTGATATCGGAAATCGCTTACGAAGTTCAGCTCTCAGTTTTTCAAAATAACAGCTTTTTAGACCTCCATTACCAGATTTCATGGAGGGGCATTTCAGGCATTCTACATTGTGTTTTTTTTAATTCTCTCGTGAGTCATGTAGAAAACTCAATTTGGAGGGGGGGTCTCTTCTTTGTATTTTTGCAAAAAAATTCATCTAGGCCTCCAAATTCAGCCTCTGTTCTGGATTTTTCTGAAAAATAACCCCACAGCAGCTTTATAGGCTGCTGCTACCAGCCATGGTACACTTAGCACGCGCGCGGCGTGCATGGGCACGCACATGGGCGTGCACATGGGGCTGTCATGGCCCCTCGTCGGGCTGCCGCGACGTTAATTCTTCTTTTGGGCTTTTCTCCTTCGTCCGGACTCCAATTCAAGTGAATTTTTTTTTTGAACTTGACTAATTTTTCGCTGTCTTTCTAACAGTGTGCTCGGTTTCACCTGGTTCTTCTTGGATAATTACCAATTTACCCTTTTTGCCTTAAGTGCTCATTTTTCTTCGTCATGCCGTTTCTCCTTCGTCCGGACTCCGAATCATGCAATTCTTGAGTTTATCTTGATTAGTTTTTCGTTGTCCTTCCAGCGGTGTGCTCGGTGGCACTCGAATCTATAGTTTTCAGAAATGACTATTTTGCTCCTGGGGGCTTATTTGTCATATTTTTGATCTTTTACTTCCGCATCAATTCTTGTTGAGTTCCACGACCTCATGGAAGGTCACTTTGACTTCTTAGAGTCTTGTTTTCTGTTTTTGCTTCCACATTAGGATCCGTTATCGGATCATCCTTACGGTTCATCACAGGACACACTGGCCTACAAACCAGGGTCGTCACATAGCATGTGCATAGGGTTGGAGCGGATTCACTTCCCTAATCCTCTTTACTTGTATTTCATCTCATTTAAATTCTTGCAAGCTTTTATTTTATGCATCTTAATTTCATAAGCTTAAGTGACAACCAACAAATCCTCTATGAACACTCATATCATTCTAAAAAGACTCTGGACACTTAGGTTGCCATAGATTAGCGCAGTCCCAGTGGTTCGACTTACCCGACCAATAGCCCTATTTTACAATGATTCGTGCTATTGCGAAGGTTGATTTATTATAGATCGAATTCTCAACCGATCAGAATGAAATGAAATTCCACTTGAAATTCCACTTATTCCACATATTTCTAAAGTGTTTGGTGTTCGGTTCATAGTGCCAGTTACCGCTTTAGGCTAGAATGCCATCAAGTGTTTGGCGTTCGGCTTGTAATGCCAGTTGCCACTTACTCTGTTTAAGTGGCTGGCGCTCGGCTTATATGCCACTTGCCACTTGGCTTTTATTTTTGGCAAGTCTTTGGTGTTCGGCTCATAGTGCCAACTGCCACTTAATTTGCAAAAGTGTCTGGCACTCGGCTATAATGCCACTTGCCACTTGGCTTCTTGCTTTTTGGCAAATATTTGGCGTTCGGCTCATAGTGCCAGTTGCCACTTAATTTGCATAAGTGTCTGGCACTTGGCTAGAATGCCACTTGCCACTTGGCTTCTTACTTTTTGGCAAGTATTTGGCATTCGGCTCATAGTGCCAGCTGCCACTTAATTTGTATAAGTGCCTGGCGCTCGGCTAGAATGCCACTTGCCACTTGGCTTCTTGCTTTTTGGCAAGTATTTAGCATTTGGCTCGTAGTGCCAGCTACCACTTAATTTGCATAAGTGCCTAGCGCTCGGCTAGAATGCCACTTGCCACTTGGCTTCTTGCTTTTTGGCAAGTATTTGGCGTTCGGCTCATAGTGCCAGCCGCCATTTAATTTGCAGAAGTGTCTGGCGCTCGGCTAGAATGCCACTTGCCACTTGGTTTCTTGCTTTTTGGCAAATATTTGGCATTCGGCTCATAGTACCAACTGCCACTTAATTTGCAGAAGTGCCTGACGCTCGGCTAGAATGCCATTTGCCACTTGGCTTTTAATCTTTAGCCAGTACGTTTACTTAATCTCCTTTTTGGAAGAAAATGGTACTTTCTATAGATCTTTTAACATTTTATCCATTTGCAAGTACGCAATTGAGAATGAAGACAAGATGAATTGGAATTCAATTTTTTATTGATAATACCTTTTCAAAGATGTGGCATTCCAAGGCTTGTTTACTAGCCTCCCGGCCATGGATTCTAACATATATGCCTTCTTTCCTATAACTTCCGTAATTCTATACGGTCCTTCCTAAGGTGACATCATTTTCTTGATAATTCCAACTTTTCTTTTCAGAACCAGATCGCCAAGTGCAAAGTCCCTATGCATCACCTTCCTGTTATGGCTATTCATAAGTGTTTGCTGATATGATGCAATCCTTACTGCTGCAGCATTCCTCTTTTCCTCAAGCAAATTGAGGTTGAACCTCAGCATATGATCACTTTGCTCCTAATTCCATGCTAGGCTTTGAACAGTGGACACTTGATACTCTACTGATATTACGTCCTTAGTACCATATGCCATGGCAAACGAGCTTTCTCCAGTCGGTCGCCTCGGTGTTGTTCTATACACCCACAGAACATTTGGGAGTTCATCCAACCACTTCCCTTTCTCATCTTCAAGCTTCTTCTTTATGCAAGCGAAGATCGTTCTGTTTGTGATCTCAGCCTGACCATTTGGGAGCTCACCTACTTGTGTTAAGGTTAGTCCCATTATCCATGAAGATTGACCTTGGCACACCAAATCGACAAATGATATTACTCCAAATGAAACACCTCACATAAGTCTGAGTCACACTAGGATACAATTCTGCCTCCACCCATTTGGTAAAGTAGTCTGTCGCAAGCAGAACGTACTTATTTTGTGATCTGGCGGTAGGTAACGGGCCAACCACATCCATCCCCCATTGCGCGAAAGGCCATGGTTTGGCCATTACGTGCAAGTCTTCTGGTGGTTAATGGATTAAGGGTCCGAACCGTTGGCACTTATCGCATCTTCTTGAAAATTCCTCCGCGTCTCGGGACATGTTCGGCCAGAAGTACCCCTGTGTTATTATTTTATGCACTAGGGACCTCCCTCCTGAATGATTACCACAAACACCTTCATGAATGGTCCGCAGTATTTGCTGAGCTTCTGCAGGGGTTACACACTTTAGATAAGGTCCTAAATAAGACCTCCTGTACAACTGACCGTGCACTATGGCATACTTTACAGTATTCAATCTGATCCTTCTTGCCTCATCCCTTTGCTCAAGCAAAACACCATCTCGGATATACGCCATAATTGGATCTTTCCAGCTCGGCTCATATGGTATGATGTTCACTTGCCATGAGTCTAAGTTTGATGATTCCTCTAAGATAGATTGCTGGCACAGCACACCCACCGGAATCACCCTTGTCAATGTCTCTCCCGAGCTGGATGCACTACAGGCCAACCGATCAGCATCTACATTGCGCTCCCTCGGCAATTAAATGAACTTGATCTGATCAAAGTTGTTGGCCTGGTGCATAACGGCTGCGCGGCATGCCTCCATTGTTTCATCATTTATTCTATACTCCACATTCACTTGTCGAATGACTAGCTGCGAATCACTGAAGGCGACTAGGCTTTTGACTTTTAGCTCCTTGGCCAACCTTAACCCAGCCAACAGTGCTTCATACTCTGCTTCATTATTGGTTGCCCTAAACTCAAGCCTGATTGCTTGGCTCAGCACAGTGCCTTCTGGTGTTTGTAACTTGACCTCGATTCCTACCCCCATCTGATTTGAGGAGCCATCGACGAAGAGCTTCCATGGGGATTCTTTCAAACATTCATCTGGCTCTTCCACATCACACTCCGGCAAGAAATCAGCCACTGCTTGCCCTTTAATGGCCATTTGGGGCTCATACATTATGTCAAAAGAGCTTAACTTTATCGCCCATTTCGTCATTCGTCTAGACAAATTGGGCTTATGTAGGATCACTCTTATGGGAAATGTGGTCAGAACAACTATAGGATGGGATTCGAAATAGTGCCTGAGCTTCCTCTTTGCATTCACCAAGGACAAAATTACTCGTTCGGCCTTTGAATATCTTCTCTCTGATTTAGCCAGTGTTTTGCTTACATAGAAAACTGGGAACTACTTTCCCTCATCGCATCGGATCTAAACACCGCTGGTTGCAACGGTAGAAACTCCGAGGTACGAGAAAAGCTTTTCACCTGGTTCTAGGGCATTCAAGACTGGTGGGTTCCGCATATATTCCTTCAGATTGGTCAGCGCTTGCCTCTGGTCATCCCCCCAAGATTGCTTTCCATGACTCTTGATTGTATCAAAGAATGGCTTGCACCGATCGGATAACTTGGAGATAAATTGGCTCAATGCCACTATGTGTCCAGTAAGAGCTTGAACTTCCTTAATAGTGCTTGGTTCTGCATTTTTTAGTAAAGCTTCCGCTTGCATTGGGCTGACTTCAATTCCTCTGTTGTTGACCATATGGCCAAGGAACTATCCCGATCCCACGCCAAACGAGCACTTTGTTGGATTTAATCTCATCCCATACCTTCTTAGTACACTGAATACTTCTTGCAAATGCTTCAAATAATGATCTTTCTGTTTGCTCTTTACTACCGTATCATCGATATATGCCTCCACTGTCTTGCCCATTTGATCCGTAAAAATCTTGCTAACCAATCTTCGGTATGTAGCTCCAGCATTTTTTAGCCCGAATGACATGACCTTGTAGCAGTAGATACCTTGCTCGATGACAAAAGAGGTCTTTTCTTCATCATTTGGATCCATTGGGATTTGGTTATTAAGCATCAAGAAAGGTTAATCGCTCGTACCCTGTTGTTGCATCCACTTTCAGATCAATCTTTGGAAGCGGAAAGTTATCCTTCGGGCAAGCCTTATTCAGATTGGTGAAGTCAATGCAAACTCTTCATTTTTCATTCTTCTTTTGCACTACAACCACATTTGAAAGCCAGCTCGGGTACTGCACCTATCTAATAAACCCAGCTTCTAACAATCGATTAACCTCTTCAGCAATAATCTGATTACGTTCCGAGGTGAACCTTATCTGTTTCTACCTCACAGGATTGACATTTAGATCAACGTTGAGAGAATGACAAGAAACTTCACGGTCGATCCTCGGCATGTCCGAATGGCTCCAAGCAAATACATCTGCATTCTAAGTAAGGAAATCAGTTAACTGACATTTTTCTTCCTCAGTAAGACACGATCCTACTTTTATGGTTTGGTCTGGCCTCAAATGATCAACTTAGACTTCAACCAGAGGCTCCTCGGTTAGCACCGAAGGCTCATCCTCCCCGTTCTTGCTGAAGGGAGGTGCCTGTAATTGTTATTGTGCATCAACAGTTCGGATGGGAGCTTTTCCCTTCCCTGCGGCTTTCAGAGTCACTGAGTAACATTGTTTTGCTGTAACCTGATCTCTATAGACGTCAATCACCTTGTTCCTATCCAGACTTACGCATCTCATCACTTGGTGTAGGTCAAGGGGACTCCCTGCACCCTATGAATCCATCCTCTTCCTATCAATAAATTGTAGGAGGGATAAATCTCCACCACCACAAAACTTTCGACTTTGTCCCTCTCAGCTGCTCGGACCAACAGTTCAACCGTTCCAATCAGTTCGACTCGTTTACCATCAAACCCCAACAATGGATTTCCAGTCGACTTAAGTTCTTCTAGCTTGATTTCGAGCCGATCGAAAGTGACTCTAGGCATGATATTCCCACTGCTCCCCGAATCAATGAGCACTCTTCGTACTAAACATTCTGCCACTGTCAAACTAACAACCAAGGGGTTTTTGTGTGGGCTTTGAACTCGCATCAGGTCTGTTTTATCGAACCTTATCTGCACGGCCGAGCTCTATTGGTGTAAAGTGTTGACACTGCCTATCCGTCTCTTCATTTGCGCTTGGTAGAGGAGTGTTCGGAGCAATTCCTCAGATTCAACGGTCTGCTCAGGCCGGCCATAGATTGCATTTATAATCTGAACGGGCTGAGCGCTTTGGTGGTTTGGTTTTTGATTTCTCTTGACTTACTCAGCTGGACGATTCTGCACTTGTGCTGGACCTTGAACATACCCTGCCAATTCTCCCCTGGCCATCAGCATCTCTACTTGACTCCTTAGGTTCTTGCATTCATTAGTCTGATGACCAAAATCACTATGAAAAGCACAATGTTTAGTCCGATCCCTCTGTTCAAGAGGTTGTCTAATTGGCAGTGGAGGATGAAACTTATCTTTGTTCTCCTGATATAGCCTGGCCAACGTGACCTTGAGTAGAGTAACCAGATCATCCTCTCTGTTCCTCTTCTCTGTCTTCCAGGAGGTCTAATGTTGCAGCAGGGGTTGTTTCTGCCGAATTTTGGCCTTGGACTTCTAATCTGTGGAGATGATTGATGTCTTCCGAGCATTAGCTGCTTCCTCTTCTTCTAAATATACGAAACCATCAGCCTTTTCATTTAACTCGTCCATGGTCTTCAGCGTGTTCACCACCAGATCTGTGTGGAATGGAGTTCCACGGGTCATAGCCAGTTTGAATGCTTGGACCGCTCTGGATGGATGGCACTCCATTACCATGCTCTTGACAAGGTTGAACCTGGTGAGGAAAGCTTGGAGTCACTCATCTTCATGTTGCTTTATAGTGAAAAGACTCGACACATCCTTAGTCGGGCGTTTATTCCTATAGTACTGGCTGATGAACTTACCACACAAATCTTGGAAGCTAGGTATTGAACCTTGAGCCAGGTTCTTGAACCAATTAAGAGCCAGCCCAGCCAAACTCGTTGGGAAGCATTTGCACATCAAAGGATCGTTCTTCGTGTTCAAAGCCATTTTCAACTGAATATGGTAAAATGGTCGATCGGATCGGTCGTTTCATCAAATAGAATGAAGACTGGCATGGAGAACTTCCTCGAATTCAGAGCATTCAAGATCTCATCAATGAATGGAGAAGCAATCATTCTTGCAGATGAACGGAGTGTTTCATTCTCCCTTGACAATCATGATGGAACCATCAGATCCGTTGATCTGTCGTCGGAACTCTTGTAATCATAAGTAACCACTGAAGGACGATATAGAGGATCAAACAATCTATCCTCCATGAATCCTCTTTGCCACGGTGATGGAGCTTTAGGTCGTTCAAACTCCATTGTTTCACCTCGCCTCAACCTCCCTTGACCTGGCTCAAATGCCATGGCCTCTTCTCGCGTAATTCGCTCGCGGTGTGGATCCAGGTGAATAGATCCATCTCGGTCCTCCATTTGGTGAATGTTTGGAGGTTGATCGTTTTGCAATACCTCCTCGCGATGATGATCAACACGGGTGCTCGCTGTCCTGGTCATCATAACGTATGGCATTGGATCCCAAAACTCCGTCTCTTACCAGAGAACGCCTTAGAATAGGAGTAGGTTCATGACGCTCCATCCCCGCTCGTAATTCTGCATTTTCTCTTCTCAATGCGTCGATCATGTTCATGAGCTCATCGAGCTTCAACTGCTGGCCATTCTCCACCGGATTTGAACTCTCTCCTCCAATCATCATTCCGGATCGTAGCAAAGTCATTAACCGCAAATTTCTAATCAGATCTGAATTTCTCTAGTGTAAATGCACCAGATCTGGATTCAAACTTCAATTATAATCGACCGGATCTGAATTTCTCCGATGACAAGTTCACCTGAATTCAACAAATGCAAGCAATCTCCACTGCACAGTCCTTCAGAGCAAGCATAAATCAAAGCTGCGTAGATCGAACGCTACTCTCCGGAAACCAACTGGAATTGAGATTTGGCCGAACAAACTGCTATTTCTTCGATCTTGACTCAACCTTTTAACAATCAAGCTTCGTCTTCCCGAACTACACTAGATCGAATCTAATCAAATCAATCACTCATCAATTCTTATCGTTTCCCACAGATGGCACCATTGAAGATGCATGAACTTTCTCTCTCTAAATGGACAGAATTTTATTACACTTCAAAAAATATCTCCCCTTTTTCCTCTTTCTCCTTTCTATTTATAGACAATTTACATTCTTCTAGACAATTCCTAACTAACTTCTGCCATTGGGCCTATCCTTGAGGCTATTCAGTTATGGGCCTAACTGCTCTTCAAGGGCATTCAGCTTCTACCTTCAGTGATGGGTCAGCTTTTTGGGTGCTGGATTTAGGCCCAGGTCAATTTTTAGGACCAAATCTCGTTATGTGGGCTTAATCTGGCCCATGTCATATTTGACATCCTCAAATCCCAATATTTTTCTCTGAATGAAACAGAAAGGGCCTTTTCTTTCTTTAATTGATTGACCTTTGTAAACATATTTTTCGAAAAACTAGATGCTGTGACCATGGGCGATCGGTGTTGTAGTGTGAACTTCGAATCGAGCCGATTCTCCTAATGATGTCACTTCCTAAACCTTGCCGCCGTCGCCGCTGTGAACCACCTTGCTTATTCTGCCACCGCGGCAGCTGTTCCAAGAGATGAAACAGAGAGGATCAGGAAAATTAATTGGTATTGAAATCTCACTGCAGTACCAGTGGCCACACTCAGCTCGGGCAGGGAACAATGAAGGCGTCGAAACAAATTGGACAACAGTCGTTGGAAGGAGGAGTGTTGGAGCCTATGTAAATAGGATTTGGATTAGAGCTTCTCATTCTCTCACTAGTTTCTCTCACCTCACTATTTTTCTCACTAAATCGTCCCTCCACCAAACTTAATTCATCCACCACCTCGTTCTTTCTCTTTCTAAAAATGAAATCCTTTTCATTGGTCATTCTATTTTTTGTTTAATAAAAGTGCTTTTTTTCCTTTCTTCTCCTAGCTAAGATGTTTAATAATATATGATTTAACATGATAATTTAGAACATTTAAATCATATAGTTTGACCTTTGGAAGATTGTCATTCTTATTCAACAATATACTCTATATATATACACACACTTATAATATATCTGTTTATTGTCAAGTGGAAGTGTGAAACCCAATTAAACAAACATAGAAAGAAAAATGACCAATGAACTCACTCACTCCCGTAGGTCTGTTTATTTATTTATTTTGCATGATTATTCGACTTATTATTTAACTAGTTTTAAAGATTCAAAGCATTATTGTATATACTGTTTTTGACTTGGTCTTCGACTAGTTTTAATATCTATATAGATATATGTGAAGATATCTATATATGTTTGGTAATTTTACATATCTATATATATATAGATATATGTGTGTGTAGTTTCAAGGAGTTGGGTTTTGTGTGGTGGTGGTGGTTGAACGGCGATGATGATGGCATGAAGAAGAGGAAGGTGCATGTTGGGGATAGTTTGGTCACAAAAATAATAACAGAAGATCAAAGGGCAGCATAGTTATTTAACACCTCAAAAGTACTATGGCCATACCAAAAATTAACATCTGGGGTGTAAGTGAAATGTTAAACCACTAATTCAAATATAAGTAAAATTTAAAATCAAAATGTTAATCTAATTGTAAAATGACCTAACTTCAAAGGGTGTGAGTGTAATTTATTCTTTTTTAAAAGTCATTTGATAAATTTCAAGGATGTTGGAATATGAAAAGGATGCGATTAATTTTCAACAAGGAAATGTCAAGGATGTTGCATATTGAAAGAGACAGCTATCTAACTTGATAAAGAAACGTATTACTAAGTCAAGCAAGTTGAAGTTTCAAAAGGATGTTATTAATTTTCAACAAGAAAATGTTTGCATATTGGAAGGATGGATGTTGCATATTGAAAGAGACAGCTATCTAACATGTTAAAGAAATGTATTACTAAGTCAAGGATCTATCGAGTCCCATTTATATTAGTTTGGGAGGGGAGGTTGCAAACGTCTGGCAAAAAGAGATTAGTTTGGAAGTGAAATTCCATCGAATCCCATTGATAAAATCATTGAGCAAAATAAATTCTTCTTATTCTTATTTTATATTTTTTCTTCTTATTTTGTTTTAAATTCTTGCACTCATATATGATGTATGTCCAATAACATTTTACTGTCTTATTTATTTTTTTACTCCTCCTTTAAATTTCATTATAATTTTATGAAAATAATGTTCATATTTTATATTTTTGAACCTTTTTACTATATGTTTTTTTGTATTTGAATGTTGGTTAGTGAAATTCTTTTTTTTTTGGTTTAGTTACTGTTAATTGGAAAGAAAGAAAAAAAGCATGCTCATTGTCCCCTCCTGAATTAAATTCCAAGCTCCTGCTTAAAGTGATAAAATAGATCCATGGCTTCAGATTGTAAACTAAAATGTCACCGAGTATAACAAATCAATTGCATACATGGAGGAAAAAAAACATAAGTCAATGATTGTAATTTACCTCATTTTGTCGTTCATTATAGGAAACCTTTTGCACAATGGATCACAGCTGACAAATTTAATGCGAGACAAGTCAATTATGTTAGATCCAACCTCAACAATTCTATGCAAAAAAAAAAATAACAGTATGATGGACAACACGTTCTTGTGTGACGGCCCTGGTTTTTAGGCCAGTGCCGCAGTGATGAACCGAAAGGATGATCCAATAACGGATCTGAAATGCGGAAGCGAAAACAGAAAACAAGACTCTAAGAAGTCAAGGTGACCTCCCATGAGGTCGTGGAACTCAATGAGAACTGAAGCAGAAGCAAAAGATCAAAAATATGACAAATAAGCCTCCAGGGGCAAAATAGTCATTTTTTAAAGTATGGATTCCGGTGCCACCGAGCACACCACTGGAAAGACAACAAAAAAACTAACTAAGATGGACTCAAGAATCACATGATTCGGGGTTCGGTTGAAGAAGATATGAAATTCCAAAGTTTCATAAAATCAAACTTTTGGGTTTTTTAAAACTAGTGCGGCAATGGTACTTTATAAGGGGTAAACTAGTCTTTTTAGACAAAACTAGATGCAACTGAGAATACCATTAGATAGACAAGGAAAAACTAATAAATCTAGACTCAAGAATCTCTTGATTTGGAGTCCGGATGAAGAAGATATGAAACGTTAAAGTTATAAAAAACTAGACTTTTGGGTTTCAAATCAATGCGGTAAGGGTACTTGACGAGGGTAAAATGGTCCTTTCAGAGAGAATTGATTGCAACCGTATATACCGTTGGATAGACAAGCAAAAGTTAATAAACTTAGACTCAAAAATCACTTGATTTGGAGTCCGGATGATGAAGATATGAAGCCTCAAAGTTTCAAAAAAATCAACTTATTTTCCGGGTAAGAAATCTGGGCAGGAATAGTGTTTTTACAGCAAGCAACATTTGAATTTTTTTCCAAAACTGAGGCTAAGAACGGACCCTTAAACGAATTTTTCTGAAAAAACACAAAGAAGAAACCCCCCTTAAAATCACGTTTTCTACCCGACGTCGTGGAAGAAACCAAAAAAAAACACGATGTAAAGTCCCTAAAATGCCCCTTGAATAGCGTAGGTCAAGATGGACCCAAAAAGCTGCTACATGAATTTTTTCAGAATCTGCCCACAACTGAGAGCGAAAACGGGCTAGAAAATGAATTTTGCTGGAAAAACACAAAGAAAAAACCCCTCTCAAAATTGAGTTTTCTACGTGACTCGTGAGAGAATTTTAAAAAAACGCAATGTAGAATGTCCGAAATGCCCCTCCATGAAATCTGGTCATGGAGGTCCAAAAAGCTGTTAAAAAAAAACAGAAAGCTGAACTTTGCGATCGATTTCCGGCACCAAGACGACATTTACTGGAAAAACACGAAAAATAAACCCCTTCTAAAATCACGTTTTCTAAGCGACCATGTGAAGGCCGGAATTTATTTCCAGAAGAAAAACCCTAGAATGCCCTAAAATCAGATTATGCAACAAAAGTGCAAAATGAATCCATAGGAGGCTCATTTCACCAAAGGAGAAGGTTTGCTTGGAAACGACCATGTACGTAAACGTAACTTACCTATTAGGACGTGCTACAATGGTCCATGACTTAAAAATACCACCGATACAAAATTTGACCCCCCAACGGCCAAAAGGGCGAAAATGCACATAAAATGGAAAATTTGAAATTTAAAATTGACAAAAGATTTAAAATTACCATTTGGCCCTTGGCCACACTTTATGCATGATAAATGAACCCTAGTGGAGGTGCTGGAACACACTTTGCACCACCCAATTTAAAAATGAACCCTTAAAGGCTCGGATTTCACTATTTTAGCCCAAAACGCAAAATATGAAACTAAAATGCAAAAATAAAGACAAAATGGTGTTTGGCCCTTGGCCACATCTCACATATGGCAAATGAATACTAAAGGATGAATTACATACACAATGCACACACCGGTGCGAAAATGACATATTAAAACGCATAGTTTTCATATATTCTCATTAAAGGCAAAATTTAACATCCATGACATAAATGTAATTCCAAAAGAAGTTTGGCCCATGGCCTCATGTCATATACATAAAATGAGAATCAAAAAGTGTGTTTAGGCACACATTACAAGTTTAGAACCAAATATATACATTTGCCAAAAAGGATACGAATGGCATTTCGAGCTATCCTTTATAAGAATTGAAGTCTTCAAGTCCACAAATCATCCAAGCGTGATAAGAATCTCAACCTTGATTCCTATACCTGAAATATGCCCCAGTAACTTTGGAGCGAGTAACATAAAGCTACTCGTAGGAAATGAGCATGCATCGACCTAGCATTTTACAATTTTATCACCTTAAGGTGATATATGTTAAAGGGGCTCATGTCACCTAATGTCTATGTCAAGATGAGACTCAGGAAGCATTCTAAGCTACCCTAGATCATTTCTAGCATAAATCACATCTTTCATCCAATTCAAATAACATAGAAGCATGCTATACAAAGCAACAAGATATAGATCCTCAAAGCCATTAACTTGAAATCTAAAATGCGAAAACAACTAAAGTGGGTCATGCCACCTAACGTCTATGTTCCAAATGAATCTATAAGATCATTTCTAAGTTACATTTGAACACTAAAACACAAATCACAATTTCTATGCAATTTAACTAACATAGAAGCATGTTATACAAAGCAACAAGATATAGATTCTCAAAGTCATCAACTTGAAATCTAAAAGTGCAAAATCAACTAAATATAGCAATTTAGTATAATTAGAATTTCTAATACCACACATCAATACATAGATTCTCAAAATTATCAACTTGAAATCTAAAAGTGTGAAATCAACTAAATATAGCAATTTAGTATAATTAGAATTTCTAATATCACACATCAAAACACAGATTCTCTAAGTTATCAACTAGAAATCTAAAAGTGTGAAATCAGCAAAAATGGATATACTTGGACATCAAATGGATCAGACCGACAAAGGACTTCTTTTGGGCTACTAACCCCTGGGCAGTCTACCCAACGCGCGTACTTTTGACTTAGAGGACTCTTGTCCCCGTACTAGAGCCAAACCCTAGCCATCAAACAATGTCCCAAGCGATTCCAAAATAAATAAGTTAACAACTTATATACGTATTAAACAGTACACGAAACTACCTTCATGCACAAGTAGATTGAAACCACACAATACATGCTCTAAATCCACAACTATTATAGGATGACAATGTCGAATCTTTAAAGCGCGATTCGTTACGCGCTATAATAACATCACATGTCGAATCTTCAGTGTGCGATTCGTTACACGCTATAACAATATAATCTAATATTAAAAACATAAACTCATAAATCCATTGCAAGTCTAAAATCATGCTTTAAACATATAATCAATGTCAAACACATAATTTAAATCAATAATGCAATAGAAATGGAAATTAATCAAATAAACTAATTAATTTTTCTAAGTTGCAAATCTCGATCAAATGGTCCCTAATTAACACATGTTAAACAACATAGCATGGTCATTACATATACCAATTCAAAAACTTAATTAGGCCATTGAAACAATAAGATGAAATTTAATTAAACCATGATAATCAAATTCCTAAATTCTAAAACAACATCAAATGGCCCCAAATGAACATATACTAGTATACAAGTCCTAGTCATCACAAATATCATTTTAATTAAAATTTTTAGATTTTCGTACTTATCCAAATGCTCTCAAATTAAAGTATGTTAGGGAAAATGTCAAAGCCTATTTAAATATCACATTACGACTTGATTTCATACTTGTTACAACCATGTGAATTAAACTTTCACAAAAGATAAATATTAAATAAAATTTGCAATCCTTAATCAAATTATCCAAATTTAATATATGTTAACAAGTATACCAAAGCTTAATTTCCTAGCATGCCACAATTTAATTCTACTATATGCATCATCATGAGAATTAAATCTTAATCATAGAAAATAATTAAATTAAATTCTAGATTATGAACAAAAGCATGCATACAAGTTGTATAATCATGGAAAACACTCAATACAACACATACATAATCCTAAAGCATCCCCTACCTCAATTTGAGATGAAAATCTCAAAAGCCACCAAAATGAAACGGCTCTGAATCTGACAATACTTCGAGGTTTTGTCGGGGACAATGCCGTGAACATTAAACTCCAAAGAGGACCTACCAAAATCCTAACTTGATCTCAAACCCGAACTCAAAATTTGGCCAAAAACGGGTTCTAATAAGGGTGAAAGAAGTGCGTAGTCAAGACAAACACAAAACGCGAAGGCATTATGACTTTATAACAAAGGGAAGGAGGTTTAAATGAGAGGAGAAGGGTGGCAGCCCCCCTTGGGCTGCCATGGCAGATCTAGGTCGTGCATGAAGAGGGGAGAAGATGACTTTTTGACTTTAAGTCCTCTTATTTATAGAAAATCTCAAAAAGTGCCCGGAAAGGGTCCCGCCGGGTCCGGAAAAGTGGAATTTGAGTAGACGCGCTCAAACGGCAAAACTTCTTGAACGAAAAAGATTCAAAATGAGAAAATATGAAAAACGGAAGAAACGGTGTCAAAAACTGAGTTCCGAGCAGAAAGATATGCCCCGAACAAGTTCGGCGGCAACCGGGGCCAAAAACCCTGAAACTGGAGAAAAACAACCAGAAGGAAATTCTAAGAATACACGACTCGACGAAATGTGAAAATGAATCCCGTACGAGGATCCAGGCTCCAGATGAGGCATTTTTGTAATAACTTTCATTAATTGCACAATGGCCCCTCCAAAAAGTAAAAACTGTACTAATGGCCCAGAATGAAAATATCTTCCAAAAATATTTTCTTAAAAACCCTTGAAATAAAATATCTTCAAAAAATATTTATGAAAAATACCCCAAGAAAAGAAAAAGATTCTGAAAAACTGTGCATCCATACCCCTATGGACACCGGGAGCAATCAGAGTACTTTCTTGCAAAAGTAAATATACGTATTTTGTGGAAACCACTCAAGATGAAGGTACGTGAAGTTAAAAAACAACTCCGAGCACGAAAAGTGAGGTTATGCCAACAAAGTGACAAATGGGGAAAAGACAGAATAGGGAAAAAGACGAAATAGGGAAAAGAACGAAAAGTGAATGGTGTCGAAAAACGAAAAATGTGGAAATGATCCGGTCCTTAAAGAAAGTTGTCAATCCAAAGAAAAGAGCCTCGGAAATCATTCCAGAGCACTCGAGACAATACTAAGTAAAAAAAAAAAAAAACTGAACTTAGAAAGACTAAGAACAACGGAAAAAAAATATCCGTGAAAATCTGAGAAAATGAAAGGAAGGAAAATGACCGGGTCATTACATCTTGTTTATGGAGTTATTATTTCTATATAAGTAAACATTTTTTTTTTTTTTTTTTTTTTTTTTCCTTTTGCTTTTGTTGTATGTGTATATGTATGTATGTATATATATTTTGGAAGATAGAGGAAATTTATTATATAAGAAATTTTATAAAAAAAAAGTAGTAGACTTTTTAAAGTGTTCAGACACTCAGAAATAAGCAAATGCTATTATTCAACTTTCCATTCAATGCAATGTCTTTTTAATTCATGGAATTCCCTTTTCTGCATTTTTAAATTTACATTGCTATTTTAGTTTCTTGTTAATTACATTCTCTTGTTTATTTAGATTCATCTAAGTACTTGCTTTCCTAGCAATTTCAGTTTTTAATTTCGTTTCATTAACAATTTCAATTTTCAAATGCCCCCGGGGGCTTGGACGGGTTGGTAAGACTTAGAGGTGCCACACACACTGCCAGTCATTGAATCTCGCCACCTCCCTTATCATTCTCGACTAACTTGATACTGTAACTATGGGGCCGACTGTTGTATCCCCAGTTTGATATCTTTGGGATGGGTCCGAAGGGCCATACTTAGGGGAGTTCCAGGTCATCAAAAAAAAAAAAAAAAATATTCAATTTTCAAATGATTTCATTGACATTGCAATTCTTTTCTTTAGAAAATTCTTTTTTCGCATCCATTAAGAAGTTAACAGTCTTTCTTCTTTCAATGACTTATTTAATTCTAAGTTCGACGACTTTTATATTTCTTTGAACCTAATATAAGATTCTGGTATGCCCGTTACAATTATTTTCTAATCCGCTAGTACCAATTTTTAGTGGGTCAACCGTCTTATATAAAAACTGAAAAGCTGGGCACAAAAGAAGGTGATATATATATATTATTCTCAATTTATCAAACAATCTATAAAGCGTTAATTATTTAATAAAATAACAATAAGAGATTAAATTTGCAACATGATATACTTCCTTGATAAAGTACAGAATTAATATCTATACAATGATAAAAAAAAATAATAAAAAAAAAAAAACAATACAATGATTTGGATAATTAATGTGAATTCAAGTATTAATCAGAATTTATCGATAATAGTTATAAGGCCAAATTGCACTAAAACCTCCCTTACTATCAAAAAGTTGCAAATTACCTCCTTTATTGATTTTTTTTAACAATTTCAGTTTTTAATTACGGAATTTATCGATAATAGTTATAAGGCCAAATTACACTAAAACCTTCCTTACTGTCAAAAAGTTGCAAATTACCTCCTTTATTGGCTCTTGTGCTGAGGGGATAAAAAAGACCTGGGCCTGGTACGGCCCAAACAAACTCCAAATAGTTGCAGCAAAAAATAAGGTATATTGTCCAAACCATAATACCCACTAAACCCAATTGGATACAAATTTGACCGTTAGACCAAGGTGCAATCGGAGATCACTGGAGAAGTACGTACATTGAAACACCGCAATATTTTACGAAGGTCATGGAGGAGGTCTTATGAATTCGGCTATGTGATCGCAGTCAGAATGGCTCTTCTGGCTTCAGTCTACTCAATTATCTTGGTAGTTCCGCTCAATATATAAAGGTAGTGATGGAGTGTTCACAGGATTTGGATTTCCAAGTCGATCCAATTTTTTTATGTGTTAAGATTATGAGGGTGGACAAAAAGAAGGAAAAGGAGTGAAGGAGCAAAAAATGGATCAGGCTTCATTATGGCCGGTCCACTCAGCCCAGAGCATCTTTGGACTGTTGATCCATTTCCAGAACGACTCACCAGGCCCAAAGATTAATTCCACCATTACCAGGCCCAGTCTCTACATCATTACAAAGCAGACTTCTATCCTTTACGGCCCAAATGTAAGGCCCCACTAAAGATTAGCCCAAGTTTGAGAGTTTTGAGGAAGGCTTACGACAAATGTACATTTCTATAAATTTTATACAAGTTAGAGAAATGGAAAAAAGGGATTGTGTGAAGTGTACTTTCTTGCATCTTCAAAGAGATATGGTTGCAATGGTGTGACTGAGGGAATATTAGAGCCCTAAAGGAGAAGGGGTCCAAATGGACTGTTAGGGGAAGATGGATCGAGGGGAGGGAGGATGCAAACATCTGGCAAAAAGAGAGCAGTTTGGGAGGGAAATGCCATCGAGTCCCATTGATATAATCATTGAGCAGAGTATTTTTCTCCACGAGGTTACCATTGGTCATTTTTGCTGCAAAAGGCAAACACTGCTCAACCAGGTATCAAACTAGAATTTGATCTTTCTATTGTTCTTACGTTTGAAATTCACTATGGTTCTTTCTAGTTGTCCTGTGAGTTGGAGGAGTTTCCTCTAGCTCCAAGAGCATCTTGGGTATTCTTTTTATCTTGCAAAATTTTTTTTTCAGTAAATATGCTTTGACCCATTGGGTTTATATACTTTGTTGATTATCAATTGTTAGAAACCATATGAATTTGCATAAAACTTCTTCGTTCAATGTTTTTAGCACTACAAGCCCTCAACTCAATTCCTTTTTCTATTTACACACTTTATGTCAGTCAATCTTCGCACCTGACATTTTAAGCTTGGTACCAGTTCATAGGAAGGAATTGAAGAAAGAATTAGGAAATAGCAACCAAGTAATAACTCAAAAATAAAAGAATAGTAATAAGACAACTAATAACCACTTTGAGAGGATAGGTATAACGGGTGAACGCTTACTCATTTATCTAAAAGTTTAAGTTATTGGATAACATTTTCAACCCTATGAAATATCTCCTGATACAGCATTCCATTCCACAATGTAGCCTAATATGGAGTGGCAAAAAAGGAAAATGCATAAAATGGGAAGTTGATGTTGGGAAATATTAACTCCTTCCAACTAGCTTTGATATCAGTTGTTGGAAATTAAATCCCCATTCATTCAAATACAACGGAAGCATACCCATGCATTTATACTCATTCATTTTTCGATCCGGATCTGATGTGGACCTCCCCTCCCCCCAAACTCGCAATGTTCTCGTTGCGGCTCGGGCCATCCTGCCTACCCGAGGTGAAAAAACTCGGATGCCTTTCGGGTCGAGCGCTTAACTTGACACTAGATCAAGAATTAAGTCTGACTTTTATACCAAGTGTAATAGATTGGCGCTTGTCCATTTACCCAAAAGTTTAAATTATTGAGTAGTGTTACATACCCACTCATTTATACTCATTCATTTTTCCATATGGATCCGATGTGGAACAAGCTCCCCCTTGTATAACAATAATACACGTAACCCATCCCATAATAAGTTTATCTACCAACTTCCCTCACCGGCTCTTCTTGGGCTCAAAGTAAACCCACTCTTGATTTTTGATTAAGAGAAAACCCACTTCTTATGAGGCCAGCTATATCCCTCCTGTTGGGATTTATATGCCCTAACATAGTAAATTCTTATTTGGATTATAGTGACATATGTTCCTGACGTTTCTGAAATATTTATGCTTTATACAATTGGTGAATTCAATATATTATGTTTCGATTCGTTATAGAATTGATAGTGTCCACTTGATTACAAGAGATATTTATATATGTATGTGATGACGATCAATACATAAATATAAATAATAATCATAAATTGTTCATAGTCGGTAATTATGGATGGACTCATAATTAATTCAGACTTGAACTGGATCCACGTTAGGTTGAGATATATTATGAGAGCCGTCGTATGCAATTGCTCTCTATTACCATCATGGCAGTTGACTCTTAAGCATGAGAAAAGTATAAACTCTTATTAATTAATAATTACTTTGATTTGTTCGGCAGATACTTTGAGATCCTTAGACCGACACTTTGGGTAGTTATGTGATTAATAGTTGAGGGTTATATTTTTAATATTTGCACGATTGCTACTTGTATTTATTTTGTATTGATTATGATTGATCACAAAGTAAATTCGAAGGTCTTCGTGTGTTTTTAGACAAAATGATTTATTATATATTTATTTATTTAAATTTTTATTTTTGTCAAATAAATATTTTATTGTGATCAAGCCAGAAATAATCAATGGTACCAAAATAAATATATTAATTAAGTAGTCGGATTAATGGCTTTATTTATCCGATTACTAATTATGCATAGAGGGGTCAAAGTGCAACATTGACTTAGAGGTTATTTATTATTTAATTGGAGTTCAATTAATTTCTTTTAGTGGAGTAAAAATTAATTTATTAATTAATTGAATTGGGTTCATGGACCGGGCCAATTATTAATTCATTGTAGCCAATAAAATAATAGGCCCAAAGGATTCTCACTCATAGCCCAACTTGATATTAGAATCCTATTAGATTTGAGACATGTGAATTAGAGATTGAAAATGATTTATTATTTCCTTTTCTTTATCTTTATGTTGCCTATATATATACATGGTCTATGTATATTTTAGAGGTGATTTTTGGGAGAAGGAAAAAGGAATATATTTTCTCTCTCTAGAAAATTAGAGTTTATGTTCTCATCTAATACAGGCTCCCACAAGCCTAATTTTCCAAGGTCATTCATGAAGGCTTATTAGTGATTCATAAAGGCAAAACAATTACCAAGAAGATGGAGATCAAAGGAGAAGGCATTTTGCTAAGGGATCTAGAATAAGTGAGAACATTCACTTTAGAAAAAAGATTTAAAGGTTTACTCAGACCTTTGAAGTAAGTATTCAATCTGTTAATTGAATGATACATCATATTTTATTTTTGCATAAAACTTGTCTCTATGTGATGAATCAAGATTTATGAATTAAAATCTCTCGAAAAGTTTTTAAAGCTAGCACGTTTCCCAACAGTGGTATCAAAGCATGGTCTGATTCTTTACTAGAGATCATGTTTTTATCAAAATTCATCATTCATGGATCCAATTTTGATATGCATATATTTATTTATTGATGTATGTTGATGTATGAATTAATATATTGATATATATTGATACATGATGATGTATGTATAATTGTGAATGGATGATGATGTGTGTTTGGGCCATGGATAAAGCTTAGAGGTATATTGAATGTAATTTTATCTTTAGATGAATGTAATTAAGGCTTTGATTTTGCCGTTTGAAAGTTCAATGATGTAATTTAATTTTTTTCATTATATTTCAAATTGTAAATATTTTTAAAGGCATATAATCTTCATCAAAGGATGCTATGAAGGTTCAAGAGGTTTATTTTGGTTTCAGGAATTTTCTGGAATTTTTTGAATTTTTTTGAAATTTTTCCGGAATTTTTTGGGCCAAATAATATTTTCTGGAATTTTTTATTAATTTTCTGGATTTTTCTACGATTTTCCGGTGACCGGAGAGTCGCCGGCGGTGAGGTCATTACCGGAGTAGGGGAGGCTAATCCGGTGCGGCGCGGTGTACATGCGTTCGCACCAGCATCCCTTGGATCAAAGATCAGAGGCGAAAAGGATTGGGTGTGGACGCGCCTACAAGGCGCTCAGAGATTAGCCAATGAAAACCAATCCCAGCGCGTGGCAGCGCGTGCCACGGGCTGCAATACTCACCAAGCGCGTGACAGTGCGTGAGCACGTGCTGCTCACTCTCCAGGCGCGTGGGTCCATGAGGGATGCTTGGACAATGTTTTGACTCCTCCACGTGCATAAGACCCTACGGTATACCTTCAGGCTTGATTTTATAATTATTTTGTGCTGTTTTTGCTCATTAAAGAGTAAATTATTGCTCCAAAGTGGATTTTAATATTATTCTCTATTATTTAATAATAGTGGGAGTTTAATGGGGTGCAATAATTATAGCACTTAATAATTATTCAGCTTTTAATGTTAAAAGCTAAATCCATTGGCCATTTCATTTATTTGTTTTTGCCTGTCATTTATTTATTTATGTGATGTATGAAATACGTGAAATAGATAATTATTAATTATTATTATTCTTGCATTGGATCCATGATATTTAATTAAATGACTTAATTTATATTAATTAAATTATAAAAATTAATTAGATTTGATTACTAATTAATTATGGAG
Source organism: Cornus florida (assembly GCF_030987335.1). Taxonomy (NCBI): domain Eukaryota; kingdom Viridiplantae; phylum Streptophyta; class Magnoliopsida; order Cornales; family Cornaceae; genus Cornus; species Cornus florida. The sequence continues at coordinate 22,340,510 of NW_026775576.1, forward strand.
CACTAAAGGGGAAACGAAAAATTATTTTTTGTAAATTATTTTTTAAAGTGTGCCTCAAACTAAATATTAGTGAATCATTTAAAAGTCCAGATATTTTCTAAATTTAATTGGATTAAAATCAAGGCGTTTTGCATGCATTATATCATATAAATAAATAAATTGAAAACCCTAATTATGAATGATTAAAAATTGAGTGGGAGCAGGGATTTTTATATATTACCCATTGGCCTTCGTTATTAAAACCATTGTAATTAGATCTTCAAAAATAAGGCCCCACACATGATTTAAAGAGTCTTAATATTACAAGAATGGTTGTCTCATGAAAATAAAAATATTAAATGTTCATTGTAATTAGATCTTTAAAAATAAGGCCCTACGCATGATTTAAAGAGTCTAGATTATAATGACAAGATATTTAATGTTTTATATTTCATTGGAGCATTAATAACGTTATACACTCAATCTAAAATCAATAGTGTTAGCTCCCCAACGGAGTGGTCTACACTAGGTGATTTTAGAAAGGCTAAACAAAATCGGGAATCATTTCATATGATAGACAAGGAATTGTCTTAAGAGATATGGAAATGATAGGATTTGCCCGCTAATAGCAATAATGAACTTCGCCAACCGAATAAGTTATTAGCGTATTGGCTATCCGATTTTTTATGCTATGGTTAAGGGACCCACATATTATTATTTTAATGGAAGTGCTCACCTAATAGCAAATGAATCCCAACAATAATAATAATGAACTCCTCCATCAGGAAAAATTATTGACGTATTGATTGTATGATTTTTTTTGCTATGAAGTTGAGAGACCCACATTAATTAAAATGGATTGTTTACCAATAATGCTAATGATCTCTTATTCTATTTGAGATTTATTATATTATATGGTTAACAAACTCATTTTAATTTTAAATATGCATGATAGTATTAATAATTCACCTTGCATATTGTATGAATGCATTTATATTCAGATTAATTATGTCTAATCCAATTTATCTGCTTGCTTACATATTCAATGATATTGGACCTTATTAATATTGACTGGAAAAGGAACTTAGATATTTTATTCACTACAAAATATATTTACTACTCCTAAACCTAATCCTTTTACTTTAAGATACCTAAGAGAACATTAATACTTTTAATAAGTGAAATAAGGCAAATGATAGGACTTGGTGCAATATTCTAGAGTTTACCTTGAATACGTTCCAAAGGTAACATTTACATTATTTTATTTTTTTCAAGCATTATGTTAAATATCAATGAGATGTTTTAGTGAGATTAGATAGAAGAGATGTCTAAATACTATGTCAGACTTGAATACCATTAAGATAGCCTAACGAACTCCAGTATGAGATCGTATTTTTAAAATGATTGTTTATTATTTAAAAATTGAACTGGAGGTCAATAGAGCTGACTTGAATGGTAAGTTTCAAATTGACATGATTATTACCTTGTTAACAAACTGGTTCGGCTCTTTCAGAGTAAACTAAATAAGGAATCAGTTTGAGTTCACACTCGCTAATGTTCTTATAGAATTGGTAATAGATGAAGGGATAATCAAGAGTATGGGCGTTCCTATCAATCTAACCTAGTCTATATCATCTTCTTCAAGGCCCAAGTGGACGGGCAAAGGAAAGAAGAAGGATGATAATAGGACTAGGTTAGCACAAAACATGGGTATCCAAAAGATTAAAAGGAATAAGGCAATGTATGTTGAGGGCGAAGAAAACTGTTTCATTTGCCGCTAACTAAGACACTAAAGGAGAGAACTGTCTAAGCAATGACGTGGCATCGAAAAATGTATATTTAATTATTGAGCCATATTATGTGGTTGTATCTATTAATTCCTGATGAATAGATTTTGAAGCCACTAAACATGTTTGTAATTCGTTGCAAAGATTTCAGGAATCCAGAAGCCTCGATGATATGTATATATATTTGTCTTTTGACCTAATGCCAAGGTTGTAGCTAAGTCAGTGGGAGTATTACATCTGAAATTAGAGAGTAAGAGGATATTAGTATTAGAGAATTATCCTTATGCACAGATGTTAGACTCAATCTAATTCTTGTTTCACTTTTGGTTTATAAAAACTGCGTTATTATTTTGTAAAACTGGTTTATAAAATTGAATAGTTGTGCAATTGCTCCTGGTATATTGAAAGATTGTTGATATACTATAATCACAAACTCTTAATATTTGCATGATATAGAAACTAATGATGCATTTTCAGGATTGAATGTTAAGAGAAGATTTGTTATTCCTGACTCATTGTATTTTTAGTGTCTATTTTTGGGTTATAATCAGTCAAAATAAGATACAAAGATTAGTCAAAGAATGTTTATAACCTAGTGAGGCAGAGGAGCGTAAACCAACTTGTGAATCCTGTTTTGAAAGATAGATAACCCTAAGGGCTTTAATCAACCAAAAGAAATAGACATAAAGAATATTTGGAGTCGGTACACAAAGACACATATGGTCTTATGAACATCCAAGCAAGTTTACTCACATTTTGAATAAATTTACTTGATGCGACACAAGTCTTAAACTTTTGGTATATTCCGAAAGAGTCAAAACTGATGTGGAGCACAAATTAGGTAAACTTATCAAAACACTTCGATCTGATCATAGATATGAGTATTTCTTGGGATAGTGCAAAGACTATATGGTCAATGAGGGTGTTGTGTACCAATTTATTTTTGCAATTGACGCTTAATGAATTGAGGTGTCAAATAGGAATAACAGCATTCTGCTTAACATGGTTAACTCTATGATTTGATATGTTTCATTATCTCTTTCATTCAAGAGTTTAGCATTAATGATATCGATGCGCATTATGAACTGCATTCCATCTTAGTCTGTCTCAAGGATACCGTTTGAGCTGTGTTTTTAACTAAATCTTAGTTTGAATCACATGCACATATGGGGTAGTCTTGCACATGTGCGCTTGATATAGATAAGTAAGTTGGAAGCAGATCATAGGCATGCTTGATTTGATGGCTACTCTAAATGCACTAGGATGTATTATTTTATGATCTTAATGATAAAAGTTGATTGTTTACACTCACTGTTTATCTATAGGAGGATCATATTATGAATCATATACCTAGTAGCATAATGTTAGAGAATATGGTATGAGTACCAAATGTACCATAATTGAACACACTTATTATAGAGATTGAGAATAATATATGAATTTCCTATTGATGTGTCAGTATCATCTAATACACAGATTCCTGCATCGGTACATTATAATAGTGGGAGGATTATCATCCAATCCGACAGAATCATGTTTTTAGGTGAAACCGTTTTGGACATCCCTATTATACATGAGTTGGACCCAGTAAGCTACATGGAAGTGTGAACCAATATGGATACAGATCGTTTTGGCAAGTTGCTATGAAATCAGAGTTGGAATCTGTGTATTCTAATAAAATCTGGGATCTTGTAGAACTTTCTAGTAGGGTGATACCTATGGAAAGCAAGTTAATCTACAAAAGGATACCAGAAGATTTCTTAGTAATTAAATCATGAGTGTATAAGGGAATGTCATTATTTTTCCTAATTTTATATATTGATGACATTCTACTCATTTATAATGACGTGGAAGTTTTGTCATCAATAAAGAGGTAATTGTTCAATTACTTTTAAATGGAGGATCTTCAAAATGTAAGCTATATTCCTAGGATCAAGCTTTTGCAAGATCAGGTTAAAAGGAAAATAGGCTTATCTTAATAATCCTACATTGATAAAGTTTTGAACAGGTTTGGTATGCAAAACTCAAAGAATAAGTTCTTGCTTGATTGACATGGATTGCCTTTTTCAGTAAGTAGTTTTACAAGACTGACAGAAGAGATTGAGCAAATGAGACTGGAACTATATGCTTTGGTATATGGGAGTCTCATATATGCCATGGTTTATACCAAATAGGACATTCGCTACATTGTAGGGATAATCAGAAGATATCAGTCTAATCCTGGACTTGATAACTGGTCTGTTGTGAAAAATATCATTAAGTACCTTAGGAGAACCAATGATCTCATACTCATTTATGGATGTGATTATATGGTACTAGTTAGGTATGCTAGTTCTGATTTTCAATCAGAAGTAGATACTATGAGGTTTATGACTTAGTGTATGTTCACTCAATGGAAGGGAAATCAGTTAATAGATTGTTAAGCAGATTTCAACTGCTGATTTAAACCAGGAGGTGGAGTACATTGCAGCCTTAAAGGCAGCAAAGGAAGCCTTTTGGTTTGATCTCACTGATTTAGAGGTCGTGGAGCATACTAGCCTGCATATCGAGCTATATTGTGACTATAGTGTAGAAGTAGTCCAAACCAATGACCCAAGGTTCCATAGAGGAACAAGAAACACTGAGAGGAAATATCATGTTCCACATGATATTGTCTGACAAGAAAATGTACTCGTGGCTAGAACATTGCATTGGAACACAACTTTGTTGATCCATTAACAAAGATGTCATTGATTAATAATTTTGATCGTCATCTGGATAACATTGGAGTTAGATGCAATTTTAATTGGCTATGAGGGCAAGTGGGAGCTGTTGGGATTTATATGCCCTGGCATAGCAAATTCCTATTTGGATTATAGTGACATATGTTCCTTACGTTTCTGAAATATCTATACTTTATACAATTGGTGAATTCAATATATTATGTTTCGATTCGTTATAGAATTGATAGTGTCCATTTGATTACAAGAGATACTTATATATGTATGTGATGGCGATCAACACATGAATATAAATAATAATCATAAATTGTTCATAGTCGGTAATTATGGATGGACTCATAATTAATTAAGATTTGAATTGGATCCACGTTAGGTTGAGATATATTGCGACAGTCGTCGTATGCAATTACTCCTTATCACCGTCATGGCATTTGACTCTTAAGAATGAGAAAAGTATAAACTTTTTTATTAATTAATAATTACTTTGATTTGTTCGGCGGATACTTCGGGATCCTTAGACCGACACTTTGGGTAGTTATGTAATTAATAGTTAGAGGATTATATTTTCAATATTTGCATGATTGTTACTTGTATTTATTTTGTATTGATTATGATTGATCACAAAGTAAATTCGAATGCCTTCGTGTGTTTTTAGACAAAATGATTTATTATATATTTATTTATTTAAATTATTATTTTGGTCAAATAAATGTTTTATTGTGATCAAGTTAGAAATAATCAATGGTACCAAAATAAATATATTAATTAAGTAGTTGGATTAATGGCTTTATTTATCCAATTACTAATTATACATAGAGGGGTCAAAGTGCAACATTGACTTAGAGGTTATTTATTATTTAATTGGAGTTCAATTAATTTCTTTTAGTGGAGTAGAAATTAATTTATGAATTAATTGAATTGGGTTCATGGACCGAGCCAATTATTAATTTATTGTAGTCAATAAAATAATAAGCCTAAAGGATTCTCACTCATAGACCAACTTGATATTGGAATCCTATTATATTTGAGACATGTGAATTAGAGATTGAGAAGGATTTATTGTTTCCTTTTCTTTATCTTTATGTTGCCTATATATATACATGGTTTATGTATATTTTAGGGGTGATTTTTAGGAGAAGGAAAAAGGAATATATTTTCTTTCTCTAGAAAATTAGGGTTTATGTTTTCATTTAATGGAGGCTCCCACAAGCCTAATTTTCCAAGGTCATTCATGGAGGCTTATGAGTGATTTCTAAAGGAAAAATAATTACCAAGAAAATGGAGATCAAAGGAGAAGGTATCTTGCTAAGGGATCTACAATAAGTGAGAACATTCACTTTAGAGGAAAGATTTAAAGGTTTATTCAGACCTTTGATGTAAGTATTCAATCTGTTAATTGAATGATACATCATATTTTATTTTTGCATAACACTGGTCTTTATGTGATGAATCAATATCTATGAATCAAAATCCCTCGAAAAGTTTTTAAAGTTAGCACGTTTCCCAACACCTCCATACTCACCCATCCTCAGATTTCCTCACCCAATTTCATCTTCCCCAGCCTTCTCAAATCTTTTTTCATTTTCTCTACCTTTCCCCCAACTTCACCTTTTATACAGTCTTCAACAACCAATTCTTTATTGGCCAAGAATTTCCACACCTTGTCTAAGAAGTAGTTACCAAATTAATCATGCTCTAAAAATAGAATCCTAGTGAGAGAGAACTACCTTAATTATAGAGAAACAACTTGCCCTATAAGTCTCCAGCATTTAGGAAATTAATTTCTCAAATAAGGAAACAACTTTCGTACATATCAAGCAGGTAGACCTGTTACTCAAGTATGATTGGTTGCATTTTTTCAAAATCTCTATCATAATCCTTCGATAAATGTGACCGGTTGTACTTAAGTGCGGCTGGTTGCACTTTTTCAGAATAACATCATTCGACAAAACTTGAGACCGACAACTGAGTATTTGATATATTGATAAGAGGCTTGTTGTCATAGACATTACAAAACTCAATATTGTATCCCTATGAAGTTTCAATAGTATTCGTAATTCCTAATGTGATCATCAAGAAGAGGCAATTCTAAGCTACTTGTGGGGAGTTTGAGCTTTGATTTGTGTCACTTGAGTTATCATTATAGCAATGGGTTGTGGAGGATTATTGGGTTTGAAATATTGATGTTTCGGGAAAGGAGATCGTGCGATGATGAATTAGAACTTCAAAATCTTTAAATGCCCAAGGATTTAGAAACGGAAACTGATTCTCCATCTTACGTTTAGGCTGATTTGTTTGGCCTATGAGTTTTTATCTTTGCTGAATGCAACCTACATTTAAATTTATTTATTACATTCAATGAATAAAAATCCTTTAGGCCAAACAAATCCGCCTGGGAAAGAGGCCTAAGTATCATTACACCTAGAAAATAGGTGAAAATCGTAGTGTTGGCTCTTGCTTATTTATTTATTTTTTCCCCAGAAATTAAAGCTACTGTTGTAAAAGGAATAGTAGACGGGCCATTGGCCCACATAAGTATGTAAGCCTAAGCCTATAAAGGCAGACATGCTGAAGCTTAAAGTGCTGGGCATATTTTAAATAAGCCCAATACAAAAGGAGAATACTAAACAATCAACATGGCCCAACACCCAAATTTGAAATATAACCGTTAGCAATGGTCGTTGAGGAAATGAATTTCTGACTTCATCCATTACTGGAAACCAGGGACGAAATGTATGAACAAGAAAATATCCCAACCCTATATGAGTTTGAAGGTGTGTATATGATAATACATATATATATATAAATATAGGACTATAAGAGGATAGAAGGTTTTGTTTGGCTTTGGAAAAGAAGTAGAAAAAATCAAAATGTAGCTTGTTATTGCTAATGCTTCTGTTAGTAATTGACAGTGTAATTATTAACATATGCGATGAGTACTACAAGTACAATTTTCTGATGCGTCATAGTTGAAAACTACTTGTTGCACTGTGTAATGGCATGGTTTTCTTCCTAAATTACTTATAATATGTTTACACCATATTAGTATCTAGATAGTTATAATATACAAGAAGTGTGTTTATGTCTGTGTAGCTTCTGATCATTCATGCATTTGGTCACATTATCATATATATCAAGGTTAGCCATCAAGGTTAATTTTCTTCCAATAATCTAGATTATGATTTCATGACCACATATTATTTCTCTAGAAGAAGAATATATATATATAGTTTCATAATTAAGAAGAATATTATTTGAAAAGTAAGCAAAAAAAATATTTTAATGACAAAAATTTTGTACTGTGATGGTGATATAGGCCTTCTTTTCAACCAATTCCTACCCAGCATTTACATTAATTAGTGTATAACATTTTCCACATTGAAAAGTAAGCAAAATATTAATATATATCAAGGTTAGCCAGCAACGTTAATTTTCTTCCAATAATCTAGATTATGATTTCATGATGACCACATATCATTTCTCCAGAAGAAGAATATTATTTGAAAAGTAAGCAAAAAAAATATTTTAATTTCATGCATTTGGTCACATAATCATATATATCAAGGTTAGCCAATATGGTAGATTATGATTTCATGATGACCACGTATTATTTCTCTAGAAGGAGAATATTATTTGAAAATACCGTGATGGTGATATAGGCCTTCTTTTCAACCAATTCCTACCCCATTGACATTATTGTATAACATTTAATTTCCACATTGAAAAGTTAGCAAATTCATTAGGGAGTTGTTGGAACTTGGATGAAAACCTTATAGTTAGTTGCATTGTTATGAATTTATTAAAATAAATATGGAAAATGATATTTTAGGCGACAAAAAAAAACCCGACAAAATGTCGATTTGAACGTAACAATAAATAAATGGTTCTCTCAAGCGCCCCCACACCATATTAAATACAGTAAGTTTCTTTAGACAAAAATACCATTTCAGCAATTTTCTTCCACGTCTTCTTTACATTTTTCTCTCCTAACTCTCTGTATCATTAATTCATTTCCTTTTTTATAGTCTTCATCTTTTTCTCTCTGTAGTTAATCTTCTTTATATTTTTTTTTGAAATTTTGCTCTTTATAAAATATTTTTTCCACTAAAAGACTCGTTACATTGAATGAGATTTTTATCCTAATTTGTTGTCTTAATATCATATAATATTGCCACCCAAGAAAAATCACACGGAAAAGAAAAGAGAGAAGATTTTCGATTTGCGATTGAAGATTTTCAATTTTCTTCCAATTCCAACTTTACAGCAATTAAAATATGGGTTTGTGAGATTTCTGTTATTTTTTTTTCTGTCATCTCTCATATATACACACATTGAGAAAGAAGAGTAAAGCAAGATGAGAGAAAATAATTAATAGAAATCCCACAAACCCAAATCTTTAAAAATTCAATTTCATCGTAATTTGAATAAATTTTGCAAATTGGGCCGTCAAATTGGTGCTCGATCGCGCCGACGGTAGATATTCATGGTCTCCGCCATATCTCCGATAATGATTACAGTTTCACAAGCGTTCCACAGAGAGGATGCGGAGAGAGGACGGGCATTATCTCTTTATTTGGATAGGGAGAGAAAAAAGATCTTCCAACTTTTATTAATAACTATATTGATATATTTAGATTTTAAAGTAGCCCATATACATACATGTAGAAGTCGTAATATATTGATTTTTTTAAGTCAAGCGAAATAGCAATACTCTATATATATATATATATATATATATATATATATAATGTCATCTCCAAATTATATATATATATATAAGTATACAATATCGCAATCCACGCAACATTAATTTTAGTTTTTTTAATTCTTTGAGTGTTGTTTTTTGGGTAAAAAATAAACCACCCAAGAAATAAACAAAATTAACATGAGATGGCATTTGTTTGAAGAAAACTGTCTCTGGCTTTAATTAGTTCCGTTTCCAAGTTGAAAATCTGATCGAGTCTTTGTTAAATCAAAATAATCAAACAAAGAAACAGAAGAAAAGAAATTAATCAATGTTGAACTTAGTAAATTACCAGAAAAAAAATGTTGAACTTACTTTGTAAGTTAGGGTTGGATTTGAGTGTTCCGAATTAGTTATTAAAGGGTTTGACTAGTCTAAATTAGAAAAGTTGTTATTAGTCGGAACGAAAAAATAAATAAATAAATTGGGGTTGGGAGTGCTTCTGATCGACCCTCTATTGATTTTCTTAAGATTAATTCAGTAGTTTTTTTTTTAATCTTAAAATCTGAAGATTGTTTGATCGAAATGAGATTTTAGCAACAATGCATGGTACATAGATATATGCTTGTAAAACAAACTGGTACAACATGCTATTTTTATTTGTAAATCTTCAAGCAGAGAGTTATTTATTAATGCGTATATATATATTTTAAAATAGAAAACAAATTCATTAATTAATCAAATGACAATATTAGGTATTTCATATCCCAAAAAAGCCAGTATGCTAGCTAGCTCTTTCAACCACAATGGCAAGTTTAAACTACTTGTAAGATCAAAATACATATAAATACACACACACACACACATAATACATATACACATATATATATAAAAGACATTCCCTCATAATATAAAAACACCTAAAAGAGAAATGGATATATATATATATATATATATATATATATATATCTTTCTTCTGCAATCAAAATGCAGCGAGCAGCATTTTGAAACATACGCCTCTCAATTCCTTGATTCCGAAATTTCGTAACTCCGGCTACTAATTAGTACCCCCGGCAAATGAAGACTCCCCAGGGGAAAAATTTTCAATACCGCGGGTACTACTAGGAGATGACAATTCAATATTGGCATGGGGTACTATACTGTCGGTATCTCTGAAGTAATCAATTCCTCTGACCTGAATATAGCTGATTAGTATAGTAAGAAATAGGAAGGCAGCAAAGCAGCACCAAGGAAGCCATACTAGATAGGTTGGGAGTAATTGGTGAATATCCTTACAATGTGTGATCCCCCTATCTTCATACAAGCCGCCAAATATAGATCAAAAATCCTATCTAACTTCCTCAATTCCTGGCTCAGCAATCCTAGAAGGAAGCATAGCCATTGATTCAGTCAAAAGGGACAACTTGAGCAAAATAGTGGAGTTGGTGGCTTGCTATTGCAAAATGGCGGGCGCCCGCAGCTCAGGGTGGGTGCGTGCCCGCAAGGTGTCGATGGTGCTTGATGGTGGCACATGGCGGAGGCCCGCGGTGTATGGCGGGGTGTAATACTCCTAATTTTAAAAAGACTTAATTGGAATTTAGTTATTGTATTTGATGTGCTTAGGTGGATATGTGTTTACGTTAAATTGATTAATTGTTTTGTTTACGTAGATTGGTTGTTTAATTGATTATTTTGTTTGCCTGTTTATTTGCATTAATTGACTAATTGTTATTAAATTATTTGTGTAAATTGATTTGCTGGTTTTAACATAATTATATGTTTATTTTATTCAATTGTTTAATTGTAATTTTTTTAGATAGATTAAATGTGTATTTTATTTTATTTTATTTTTAGTTTAAAATGATGGACTTGGACAGTAGTGATGGACCAACCGTTTGGGTCTCATGGACTACTCGGATAGGAGGGTAATGAGTACAATTAATACCCATGGATGGTTATACATCTATTTTTGGGTATATGTGTATATAGGACAAATCTAATTAATATGATTTTAGGATTTAATATACATATGAAATTCGTAGCCGACTTATATATTATATATTATATATTTTCTTTTATTTTCTTTTGTTTTTCTATTTCTTCTTAGAATTAGAATTAGGTTTTGCACTAAGCTTATATAAGTATAATATTATGTCTGCTTAGGGTTTAGAAGTAACAAAACCTTTTCACAAACAGTGAAGTTTGAGAGAAAAACTGAGAAAGGAAACTAGGGTTTTGGCCAAGGGTTGAAAGGCTAAACCAAGGAGGAATGTAGAGGGTCTATTTGTGGAAGAGAACCGGAGTAGAGGAGTTCTTGACGGCAGTCACGATCGCCGAAAAAACTTAGGAAGACAGCGATGAGGTTTTTATTAAAAAAAAAAAAAAAAAAACCACAGAAGCAAGTTCTATTCTGTCTCTTTCCCTTTGCCCTTTGTTCTGTGCATACTTAGAAGATCTCTAGAATTTTAATCGGTTATTAATTGAATCCATGTTTTATACATATTAAATTACTCATCTCTGCATGTTTAAATTTACTTTGGAATTATTTGCAAATTTGGGTTTCAGTTTTGAACTTAAAACATGTTGAAACGGTAATTGATTTTAGAGTTCTTTTTACTGCAAACTGATATAAATAAAGGACTGGGATGCTTCTGGATATTCTTTAGACTCTTAAGAACAGTATTCATGAGAACAGAATGGCTGAAAACGGCCGGAGATGAAGCAGAGGAAGCGTAGAAGTGCAGTGCTCTCAGAGAGGGAGAGAGAGCCGGCTCCAGGGGGTTGGGAGCCGGCTCCCCTCTTTACAGAGCCGGCTCCAACGGCTAGGGAGCCAGCTTTGAGATGCTTGGAGCCTGCTCCATCTTCTTGAGAGTAGGCTCTATGTTGTTGATATGTTCTGGGTTGATTTTAGTGTTTTCCGGAATAATTTTGGGCACTATTGTGGACATGTTTGGTATTGTGAATTGTTTCAAGGACTGGACTGAGAATTTTAAAAGTAATTTCAAGGGATTTTAGACTCCCTAATTGCATAATTTGATCCGTAGAGCAAATGGAGTAAACAGTATAAAAATAAACAATTTTGCATGCAGTTAACGGATAGGAAGGATTAGATTGTTAAATTTTGTTTTAATAATTTCAATGGACTGTAGCATAGACTCCAAACATTATATTATACTATATTAGAGCCCATCTTGTATAATTAATGTCTTTGTGCTCATGGATTTAACAGTAGGAAAGTTTAACCGATCTTGTATACTGTAAATGGAGGGACAGGATTAAACTGTTTAGTTTGGTTTTAACAATTTAATGGGTTGTAATATGATTTATAAATCATGTTCGGGATGCATAATAGAGTCATTTAATTATTAGACTTGTTTCATGCCTACTTTGGATTGTAATTGCTGAGGTATTAAACTTTAATCTGTAATTACATGGATTACGGTTTTGAAATTTTAATTGCTGAGATATTAAAACTCTGTTCTGCAATCACGTTGATTAAATGCTTTGGCTTCTCTTTACTAAACTATTAAATAATGTTCTAGCAATTTACAGGGATGTTATTTTGGATTTTGGTTGATGAACTGTTTAAATTCTGTTTTATCAGCTATATGGATTATGTGGATTGTATTTGATGCACTGTATGAGGTGTTGCATCATTTACGGATCATTTGTATTATATGCACCGGTATGGGACAGTGGCATATGAAGGGACGGATTAGATCAAAACGCTAATTCCTACCCATTCATACATACATAATAGATTACCTAAAACAGTTAAATCCTACATGGTTTCATGTCTTGTCAACTAAAATAGTTGAACGACATATTGGATGGTTATTTATATTTCTGTATTAGAAAGGATAGGGATTTAATTTAAACATTTAAATCCTAATTATATGTTATGTTTTGGTGTCGAACAGTTGACCGGCACAACATTGTATTTGGATGGAATTTGTGTACATATAATTTATGTTAGTCTGTACGGCTGAACAAGCTGAACTACTAACTGGATTTCTTATGGACGGATATAATCAAACTTTAATTATATATTTATGCTACTGCGATATAAGCTTGAGTCTCAGGATCATCGGTTAGGGAGCATATATGCAGTAGGATGCGTAGCTGGCTATGTTGGTTGAGGTATACCCTGTTAAGCCTAGGTAGTCATGATCACTCAGGTGCGTTTTGCATGTTGCCTTCTATTCAGGTTGAGACTCTCATCATAGTCCAGTGAGAGTCCAGTAGTATATATATATATATATATATATATATATATATATATATATATATTTACGGACTATATAGATATGGTTGAGATATCTAGGATGTATCTACGTATCGGGTCTCTGTTTGGATTGTAGTTAGGATAGAACTTGTTCGTGGGCCTAACCCACTATTTATTTTCAGGTAACGGATGGTTCTAAGTCTTAGAGCTTATTCGTACTGAGCAAAGACGGCTACTCATTCTACCGACGACGTAGGAGTTTGTGACGACCCTGGATTTTTCAACCTAGTGTATCCTGTGATGACCTGAACCGGATCCAGTATATGGAAGCAAAAGATGAAACAATGGTCTTTAAAGATACAGTGTGTCCCCAAGACACCAATGTGACACTCAATGAGGTCACAGAACCCAAAGAAAACAAATGCGGAAGCGGCATTTCAAAAACGGAAAAGAATGAACCTAGGGGAAAAATGGTCAATTTCAACATAAAAGTGGGTACTATTGAGCACACCATTGGAAAGACAATGAAAAATTAATGAATTTAGACTCAAGAATCATTTGATTCGGAGTCTGGATGAAGAAGATATGGCTAACGGAAGAAACAGGGCAAAACGGTCAAAATAGTTAACCCAAAACCATCTAACCGGTTACCAAGCCTTCCTAACCAATTAGAAGACCAAAAATCTCGACCAAAACACTGCCCATGCACATGTAACCGATTACGAAACCCCATCTAACCATTTAGATGTAAAGGGGACAGAATGGGCAGTAAGAAACCCTAGCAGCAGGGGTTTTTCCCGAAAAAAATGAGATTTTGAGGCCTAGATGACATTTTTTGGAAAAACTCTAAGAAGAAACCCCCCTAAAAATTGAGTTTTCTATGTGAATCTTAAGAGAATTAAAAAAAAATACAATTTAAAATGACTAAAATGCCCCTTCATGAAACTGGTCATGGAGGTCCAAAAAGCTACTAAATTGAAAAACTGAGAGCTGAACTTCATAAGCGATTTCCGATATCAAGACGACATTTTCTGGGAAAACACGAAAAAGAAACCCCCCCTAAAATCATTTTTTCTATTTAACCATATTAAAAGAAGAAAATAAAACCATAGTGAAAAGTCTAGAATTCCCCTAGATCAGAATATGCAACAAAAACGCAAAATGAGTCCATGGGAAGCTCAAATCACAAACGATGAGGTTTTGCCCGGAAACGACCATGCACACAAACGTAACTTTCTTATTTGGACGCGCGACAATGGTCTATGGCTTAAAAATATAGCCGATGCAAAATCCGACCCCCCAACGGCCAAAGTGACAAAATAGAGCTTGAAATGAAAACTCGGAACTCAAAATTATGAAATGGTTTCGAAATACCGTTTGGCCCTTGGCCACACTTCATACATGATTAATGAATGCTAATGGATAAATTTCATACACAATGCAAGCCCTGGTGCAAAATAGCATACTAAAACGCATAGTTTCTCATATATTCTCATTAAAGGTAAGTTTAACATTCATGACTTATATGTAATTTCAAAAGAAGTTTGGCCTTGGCCTCATTTCATATACATAAAATGAGAATCAAAAATTATGCTTAGGCACATTTTACAAATTTAGAATCAAATATACACGTTTGACAAATAAGGCTACAATTGGCATTCTGAGCCAACCTTCATAGAAATGGAAGTCTCCAAGTCCACAAACCATCCAAGCATAATGAAAACCTCAACTTTGATTCTTGTACCTAAAAAATGTCCCCACTACGTGGGTGAGTAACATAAAGCTACTCGTAAAAAATGAGCATGCATCGACCTACGTTTTACAAGTTTGCATGATTTAATTATTGTGGTTCATTCCACCTAACGTCTATGTCAAAGGTGAGACTGAGGGAGCATCCTAGCTACCTAAGATCATTTCTAGCATTAATCACCTCATTCATGCAATTTTAAAAATATAGGGCCATGCTTACACAAAGCAACAACATAGGAGCATGCTTACACAAAGCAACAACATATAGATTCTCAAGGTAATCAACTTGAAATCTAAAATGCAACATCAACTAAATATAACAATTTAGCATAATTAGAATATCTAATACCACACATCAAGACATAGATTCTCTAGGTTATCAACTAGAAATCTAAAAGTGTGAAATCAACTAAATATAGCAATTTAGTATAGATGTGCTTAACAAAATCAAATCGCCAACAACCAAAACCACAAGTCACAATTAAACATAATTGTCAACTTGGAATTGAATGCGAAAACAATTAGTGGAAGACTTGGACATCAAAGCTCGGATTTTCGCCGAGACAAAATGATTATTTCGGGCATTAACCCGCTGGGAAGATCACCCTAGTGCGCACTATCTCAATGACTTAGAGGACTCTTGTCCCCGTATTAGAGCCGAACCCTAGCCATCTCACAAAACAATGTCCCAAGATTCCAAAATAAGCCAAATAAGTTCACAACTTATACATATTACAACTACATAGTAACAAGTTAGCAATTTAACTCCCAATAGTGCATAATAAGCATTTCATATTCATAATGCTATGAAATCACAAGCCAACAATATATTCATATTAGAAACATACAACTCAATTTCATGCAAGATACGACCATGAACTTTAATCTTTCACAAAAGATAAATATTAATTAAAAAGAGCAATTCCTATTTAATTAATCCCAATTTAATATATGTTAACCAACATATTAAAACAAGATTTTCTATCATGCCACAATTCAAATCCAAATTAACCCTTCATCATGAAAATTTAATCTTACACAAAGAATTAAATATTTCAATTTTCTAGATTTGATACAAGACATGCATATAGGTTGTATAATCATGGAAAACACACAATACAACACATATAAAATCCTAAAACATTCCCTACCTCACAAAAGGATTGTTCCTCTTGAATCCAAGGCAAGCAAACTCAAAATGGCAAACCCTTCTAGGGTTATGAAGAGAAGGATAAAGGGAACAAAAAGTATTCCCAAGGTTTAGCTTGGAAATCAATGGAAGGCTCTCAAAAATCAAGGTCAAAGCTTAAGGCTTTAAGCTTCATCCATGGAGGCTAGGGTTTTGTGGTGAGGAAGAAAGAGATGAAATATGAAAATGTGTGAGTGGAGGAAATAGAAATCCTCTACTCACTATGTGATCCTACACTATGGTCAACAGACATATCTATGGTCAATTGCATAAAAACCCTCCTTTAAAACCATAATCCCAAAGTGGCCCAAAGATATTTGCAAGACTAAATTGTGAACCTACACTTGTCACCAATCCATGGCTTCTTCGTAGGCTTAATCCCACACCTACACTTGTCAACCATCCAAGCCAACAAGTGCACCAATCCTAAGCCAACAAGTGGGTGAATCCCCACCCTCCAAATGTTATCATCCAATGTATCAAAATGTTTCCACACAAATGTCAACAAGTGGCACCATGAGAATGTGACACTTGTCACATTTTCCAACAATTGCAAAAAAGTCCTTTTTCAAAATATCTTCCAAAATAAATTGAATAAATTGCAAAAAGGTTCCTAAAATGAAAAATAATTATTTTACATACTTACACTAAAACCCCAAAATTTATGAATAATTACACTAAAGTATGCATTAATGTCCCTTTATGAAAGAAGTAAGCAATTAACATGTTTTTCTAGAAAAGTAAAAATACACATTGCATGGGATTTAAATATCATGGATGCATGCAAAACTGAAATCAAATCTGAACACAAAAAGTGAGGTTGTGCAAGGAAAAAGAATAAACGAGAAAAGACAAAAATGTGAATAGTGTTCGGAAAAATAAAATATGGAAATGACACAATCCCCAAAGGAAGTTGTCAATCCAAGGAAAAGAGTCTCAGAAATCATTTCAGAGCACTCGAGACGACATCAAGTGACGAAAAACCAAACACAAAAAGGAAAAGACAACAGAAAAAAAATATCCGTAAAAATCTGAGAAAAAAGAAAGAAGAAAAATGACCGGTTCATTACAGAGTTTTTCTTCATGGTTTAGCATTGGATTTTCTTTAGTTATTGTTTTTCAGTGTTGGAGTTTTATTAGGGTTCCACCAAATGGATTCCCGAGTTGTATTAGAAATGGAGAAGTTGAATGTATCAGAATAGTTTTTATTTATAAAATTTATTCTGAGGTTTCAGTTTCTGGATTATCATTTAGATTCTTTTTAGCAAATTTTATTTATTCATGTTTATCTTAATTGTATTCTGTGTTCGTTTATTGCTAATTGGTTTGATATCCTCGGGTAAGCGGGCGTGGGCTTGGCCAACCAGCATCCGAAAATCCGGGGGTATCACAGTTGGTATCAGAGCACTCCAGGTTCCAGTGTCCTTAGGAGTGTCTTTCGTTATAGGACTTTCATGCTGCGTCTCTTAAAACTTAGAGCCATCTTAGGATTCGTTGTACTCTATTTACGGTTCATTAGAAGGAGCTGATGTCAATTATATTCTGTAGTTACAGAATAATTGACACTAAGAGGAGGATTGGGTTCAAGGCGAAAGCAATAAAGACCTAAAGGAGTAAAGGAGTACGTTATCGAGTTCTGGGATTAGCATTACTTAGAAAGTATAAGCCAAGAAAGGATTAAGGTGTAGGTGTTAGGTCACCACATATCGGGGCTAACAGAACTTCAGTTGTTCTCAAAAAGGAGACAAGCGAAGAGTGGGGGGTACGAAAAGGATCCTAAGGGGGGAGATTTCAGTGTATCCAAGAAAGAGGATACTAAATCTTAAAGATGAAGGATCGCACGAGGGTGATGTTATTCGCTAGTAGTACAGTGAATGTTACTAGTAGAGTTGGTGTGGATCAATCTGCATATAGTTAAACTTTCGATTTATCTTTAAAAGAGATATACAAGAGGTACTCTTCCAGAGTTTGGGGATCGGATGGAGTTCTTATCAAAACGAAATACATGATTTTAAATCACGTTCAGGAAAGTATGGGGATTATGTTGTGATGTTCGAAGTTGCTTTATAAAGCCTCGTTAGGCGATTTGCATTCAGCGGATAAGGAGGATAAAGGTTAAGCCCTTTGGTATTTGTTTAGGCATATGAATGTTGTTTTTTGAGCTATGTTTAACAGATGGGTTTCAAGGTTGGATGATTACCTATGAAACTATAAAAGGAAATTTTGTGAAGTAATCTTGCAAGTCAAGTTCAAAGGAGGTTTTCTTCTCTGGAATGGAGGATGTCTTAAGTAGAATTATATTTTGTTTTATAATGTGTGTATCTACGTGTTTCATTTTTGTTATTACGTGTTTTATTTTCGTTAACTGTTCAGGATTGGGATATAGTTTAGTTGGAGACACAAGTATGTGATCAGCCAACTATTGTTTTAATAACATGGAATAATAGCGCTATTTACGCTAGGATTGTGAGCATGTGGTCATAAGATTTGGTAGAAATACATAATTCTAGCCAATTTATTTAACCTGGACATGCGTCATTATGGTATAATATTTGGGATGGGATAGTTAAACTATCAATACGAGTCAAATAATCTAAAATGATATGTTAATGTGGCGGTATTTGTAAGGTTGTGGTAGATAAAAATCACTGTAATGCCACTATGGTTTATCAAAGGTGTCAGAAGTGCAGAATATCTTCTTGGATATTCTAGAAATTGTCACTAAGATGGAATGAGGATTTCGTGCTGGTAGGTACTTATTAGTATGACGCCGAGAAAGGATAGTGAACTGATTAAATCTTCATCAGTCATACGTAACCAAGACACTATTCACGAAGGTGTCACTTGGAGGGGTTGCTGGTGTTGCACTTGGAGGAGGAACCAAAGTTTCTACATTGTATAAAATGTGAAAAAAAAAAAAAATTTAAGGGTCATAATTCACAACAATTAGCTGTTGCTACGACATTGATGACTATATGAAGGATGGGAAAAGTTCCATATTCAATTGAAACGAGATAAGAAGTCAAATTGACACTTACTTATATTAGAGAAGTAGGGTGTCAAGGTGAGACCGAACACCTATATAAGGAAGAGGTGCAAAGTGTGTGTGCAAAAGTCATAGCTAGTTGACTTTTGATGAATGGAATTACCGGTTGATTTTATTATCGGTAAGGTTATCACTAACTGGTGATGCATAGATTTAGTTGCAGGGTTAACTTTTGCCGATGCTCCAATTTAAACAATAGGTGCAGATGAAAGCTAGTGATACCAGACTCGTTGGTACTTTCTGTCGACAAATTAGAAGGAGGATGTAAGGACTGAGGTTCACAACTCTCAGTTCTTTCTTTATTCTGGTGGAAACATGATGCTTCACAAAATGAAGCAGATATTTGGAGGACAGGTAGGAGGAGGGACACAGTGATTTTTTCTCAAAGTCTGATATTTATTAGATAATCCAGATAGACCATCAGGGATTGTTAGATCCTTGCAGCCATTTCTTATACTAGAGTGGGAATGACATAGTAGTTTCCCCGAATTTAGTTGAGCGATTGCTGGTTCTACATAAGGGTCAGGATTCTGGTTGGGATATTGCTTGACTGAAAAGGTTAAATCAGCTTCACTTTTTCTATTTTGGAATTGGTAAGATATCAGTTCATATGAATAGCACGGATCACGAGACGGCTTAAATGGATAGATGTGGTGATTCACACTTTGCATTAAGTTCTGTCTGGTGGAAGGGAATCTGGAAGTGGACTCTCTCAACAACTGATAGAATATTCGTATCTTTCAATTCGTTATTGAGTTCACAGTTAAAGTTTAGCCTGTATAACAATGACACTGGCTGTTCTCACAGAAATTAGGGAAGTCAACTGCAAATATTGGGGTTGATCTTCGTGGAGGTGTTACCTTACTCAGCTAGAGCTTAAGGTACTAATGGAGGATTAGTAGTTTCTGTTAGTATTGTTAGAATGAATGTGATTTAATATTGGCACTTCTTCTCAATGCACTCGGATGATTATAAGGTACATCAGGACATCGAATGTTTGGTTAGGTGAACCGGATGATGTAAGACATGTTTAATCTGTATGGTTGATTTAACCAACCGCTTTTGTCTTTTTCCCAAAAATATCTCCAAAATATCTCAGATTTGTTTTTATCCCAAAAGGCGCTGCTATTAAGGATCGATCCAGTCTAAGTTCGATAGATCTCAGCCATGGTTGATCGATCCAAGTCCAAGGTTCGATCGATCGAACTTCTTCCAGTGCGAAAAAGTTAAATTTCCAGCTCACAAAAGTTGTCCTTTATCCAATCATTGGAGAATATTTGTTGTACGACCCCAGCTCATTTTGGGTGTCATTTGACCTACCTATATAAAGATAAGGATTACTTTAATACATATAAATCATATATCATATCTCATATCATAATATACCTTAGAGAACTCTTAAGGAGGAAGAAAAGAAGAGGAGAAGGCTAAAGACACCATTGGAGACTCTTCATCAACCAAGGAGCAAATCTCTACCATGGAGTTAGCCCTTGAGGGTTGGAGGACACCATCCATGAGTGGCTAGACATCCTCTTGGGGCTAGAGTTAGCCCTAAGCATGCTTTCTACATCTTGATTTATGTATTTTTGAGGGAATTTGTATTGTGATACTTGTTTTGACATATTTATATATATAGATCTTGTTTATTCAATGATTTGTATGGTTTAATGCTTCCAATTGATCATTTCATTCTATCCATGTGTCTGTGTATGCTAGAATAGATGTTCATGTGTTTGCCTCTATTTCTTGTGTTGTTGATGCATGTCTATGTGCATTAATGCTATAGATCTAGAGATTGTCAAGACATAGAGCTTAATGGAATATCCTTGTGCTTTATTTAATGGTTCATGCTTATTTCTTGATGGATTGTGCCTCTCCCTTAATTTAATTAGCTTAATTTCATATCATTAGCTTAGTTGTAGTGTAGTGGTAACTAGATGTTAAATGGGAGGACAATCCATGATTGTTGTTTAATGTTCCATACTCATGAATGCAAGAGGCATATTTCTCTAATTTTGTGTTGTGTTTGGTTGTGAGCTTAAAGAAAGCATTAATGTAACGACCCGGTCATTTACCTTCCTTTCCTTTTTCCTGAAATTATACGAATGAATTTTTTTCGTTTAATTTTCTTTTCTGAACTCTGTTTCGTGTCGCTTAGTGTCATCTCGAGTGCTCGGAATTGGTTCCTGAGACTCTTTTCTGTGGATTGACAACTTCCTTTGAGGACCGAGTCATTTTCACATTTTTCATTTTTCGATACTATGCGCTATTTCGTCCTTTTCCATATTCTGTCTTATCTCCGTTTGTCAGTTTTTGGCACAACCTCACTTCCCATGCTTGGAGTTGGTTTTTGACTTTACGTGCCTTCATCTTGAGTGGTTTCCTCGAAATACGTATCTTTACTTTTGCAAGAAAGTACTCTGATTGCTCCCGGTGCCCATAGGGGCATGGATGCACAATTCTTTAGAATCTTTTTCATTTCTTGGGGTGTTTTTCGTAAATATCTTTTGAAGATATTTTATTTTAGGGGTATCTAAGAAAATATCTTTTGGAAGATATTTTCATTCTGGGGCAATTTCGCAGTTAACCATTTTTGTAGGGGTCATTGTGCAATTAACGAAAGTTATTGCAAAATGTCTCATCTGGAGCCTGGATCCTCGTACGAGATTCGTTTTCACATTTCGTCGAGTCGTGGACTCTTGGAATTTCCTTCTGGTCATATTTCCCCAGTTCTAGAGTTTCTGGACTCAGTTGCTGCCGAACTTGTTCGGGGCATAACTTTCTGCTCGGGACTCGGTTTTTGATGTCGTTTCTTCCATTGTTCATATTTTCTTATTCTAAATCTTTTTTGTTCATAGAGTTTTTCCGTTTGAGTGCGTTTTCTCAAAATCCACTTTTCCGAACTAGGCGGAGCCCTTTCGGGGCACTTTTTAAGATTTCTATAAATAGGTTGCCCTAATTTTTAAAATCAGATTTTTAGACCTTCTTCCTCCTCTTGGCTGGAAGCCATGGGAGCCCAAGGGGCTGCCTTCACTTTTTTTCTCCTCCACTTGATTTCCTTTGTAGAAATCCTTCGGCTTTAGCATTTGTTGTTCGCCTTGTCGTGTTCTACCATTACCCCTTATTAGAATCCATTTTCGACGATTTTTCGAGTTCGGGTTTGGAGTCAAGTTGAGATTTTCATGGGGCTTCTTGCGGATTCTTGTTCACGGTGTTGTCCCCAACAAAACCTCTCGGTATCGTAGAAATCGGAGCACTTTTATTTTGGTGGGCCTTTGGGATTTTCATCTCAAATTGAGGTAGGAGGTGTTATAGGTTTAATTCTTGTTATATAATATGTTATTGATGCTTATACAACTTGATTGCATGCTTAAATGTGAAATCTAGAGATTTTATTATTTAAATTTCTTGTATTGGATTTGATATTCCCGGTTGCTTATGACTTGTTTTAAACATGTAGCATGGTAATATAATGCTCTATAATATGGTCATTGACATATATTAAATTGAGGGAATTTGAACAAGTATTAAAGATTTTATTTAATATTTATCTTGAATAAAATATTAAATCATATGGCCTTAACTAACTTAAAATCAATATGTGTTAGCATATTAAATTAGGCCTTAGTATGCTCTCCAACATAGTTGAATTTGAAAGTGATTGGAGGTGTTTTGAAAATTAGTAATTATTAATTAATTTGATTAATTAATTTGCCCCGAGTGCACTATTCACTCTATTTAAATTCTGACTTGATATTCTTGACTTACATGCCATATAGTTTCACATATATTTGATTTAGAATATTCGGTTAGGTTTTCAAACCCTTCATTTAATTAAATTCCTTGTTTAAGATTTAATTCTCATGGTGATATACAACTTGGAATTAAATTGTGGCATGCTAGAAAATTAAGCTTAGGTATAGTTGTTCACATATATTAAATTGGGATTAATTGGATGAGAATTGCAACTTTTAATTATATTTAACTTTAGTGAAAGGTTAAGTCACATGGTCTTAACTTGAATGAAAGAAACTTGTAATGTGATATTACATTAGTCATTGGCATGTTCTCTAAGATATGTTAAATTGAGAGCATTTGGTTAAGTTTGAAAATCTAGAGATTTTAATTAAAAGAATTAATTAAAATCTATTTTGTGGTCAATTAAGGTTTTAACTTGATATTTGTATCGGCCATGACTTGTTTACTAGTATATATTAATTTGGGACTATCTGAAGTTGTTTTAGAACCTTGGGATTTAAATTAGCATGATTTAATTAAAGTTCTACTTTGTTGTTCTAACAACCTAACTGAGTTTTAGAATGGATATAGGTGATGATCTTGCCATACCCTTTAACATGATTAAATTGAAATTGAATCGGAAATCTAGAGAATTTAATTGTGTTTATCTATTTAAATTCTATCCATTTGCTCCAAGATCTAGTTGTGTTTTAGAAGTGGTTTCTATATTCAAATCATAGACTTAGACTTGTTGCATATTCATTTAGTTATGTTTTGAACATTGGATAACATAGTTGCTATGTTTGTATTCATGAGAATATGTTGTCCTTATTGAATATATTATTGCCTTGTGTAATGATTTGCACACTTCGTGTTTAACATTTTTCATGCATAGCGTGTAACGAATCGCACACTGAAGATTCGACATTCATCATATCATATTAGTTGTGGATTTAGAGCATGTATTGTATAGGTTTCCAAATTTGGTTGTGCTAAGTAGATAGTTGATTATCTTGCATATTCCTGTTGATATATGCGTTGTTGCACAACTTGTTGATTTTAGGGGGATGTCGTTGTTTGACTATGGCTAGGACGTGGTTCTAGTATGGGGGATAGTCCTTCTATATAGTCTAGTGCGCACATAGGGAGGTTACCCATGGGGTAGTAACCCTAAAGTAACTATGTTGTCGGTCTGATCCGGCGTGACGTCCGAGTATCCACTTTGTTTGACTTCGCATTTCATTTTCAAGTTGATAACTAGATGATGTTGTAACTTGTTGTTCCTTATTTGTTGTTCCATTTTAAGTTACATGATGTTAACTTTGTGAAATTGTGTTTTATGCATTGTATTGGAAGTCCCAATGTTGGTTAAATTACATCGATATTGAAAATTGTGTTTTGACGTTCTAACATAGCTTAGGATTGATCCTATTGATTCATTTAGAACTTAGACGTTAGGTGGTATGAACCACCACTGTTATTTTGTACTTTAGATTCTACGTTGATGGCTTTGAGAACTTATACCTTATTACATTGTATAACATGCTCTTTTGTTGTTGAATTGCATGGATAATGTGATTCTTGTTAACTTGTATTCAAATATGCTTTTGTCATGTTATATGGATTACTCTAGACCTAGTTCAATTGTATTGAAAATGCAATTCATGTTAATCTATGCTCAAGCATTCTTCTTGTCATGTTCTTAGATTATCCAAACCATGATTCGTTTTATACACGTATGTATATCATGATTCTTGTTGCTTAGACTCTAAGGTAGCTTAGGATGCTCTCTGAGTCTCATTTGGACATAGACGTTAGGTGGCATGAGCCCCTTTAACATGTTTCACTTTAAAGTGATAAATTTGTAAAATGCTAGTTCGATGCATGCTCATCTCCTACGAGGAGCTTTAAGTTACTCACCCCTACGATACTGGGGCATATTTCAGGTACGAAGACTTGGTTCGTGACGCCTAGCATTCCTTGGATGTCGTGTAGCTTTCAAGTTTCCATTTCATGCAAATGTTAGCATGAAATGTCATTTTGTAGACTTATATGTCGACTTAAATACACTCCTTTCAATGTAATTGATATGTATGAGATGAGGCTGGAGGCCAATGACATGTGTATTGTATTTTATATAACTTTTTAACTTTATGAAATATTATGAAAACCTTGAAAAATCGCAAGTCATTACTTCACTATGGTTGCATCGGGTGTGGGAATTCCATTTTCATTTTTTCATAGGGTCTTATTAATCTTGTATGAAGTGTGGCCAAGGGCCAAACGGTCATTTGACTCCATTTTACATTTTTGGATTCCATGTTTTCCATTCCAAGTCCATTTTTGCATTTTTGCCCGTTGGGGGGTCGGATTTTGCATCGGCTATATTTTTAAGTCGTGGACCATTGTAGCACGTCCAAATAGGTATGTTACATTTGCATGCATAGTTGTTTCTGGGAAAAACGTTATCGTTTGTGTTTTGAGCTTCCTATGGACTCATTTTAAAGTTTTGTTGCATAATCTGATTTTAGGGCACTTTGGGGTTTTCCTTCAGGAAATAAATTTCGTTCTTGACATGGTCACTTAGAAAATGTGATTTTAGGGGGGGTTTCTTCGTGTTTTTCCAGAAAATGTCACCTCGGTGCCGGAAATCCCATGCAAGGTTCAGCTTTTTGTTATGCATATAGCAGCTTTTTTAATCCTCTTGCCCTTTTCTGATCTAGGGGCATTTTGGGTACTGCATAGTCTTTATTTTTCATTGTCATTCCTAATTTGAGTAGAAAACGTGATTTTAGGGGGGGTTTCTTCTTCGTGTTTTTACAAAAAAAATCATCTTGATGCCGAAAACAACTCGTAGATCTGGAAAATCTGGTCGTTCCAAGTTTTTCCGAAAAAAGTGCTGATCTAAGGGGCATTTCGGGTATTTCACTTGTAAAATAAAATCTTCTCTTGACAAGGTCATGTAGAAAACATGATTTTGGGGGGGTTTTGTTCACAACTTTTTGCCAAAAAATGTGGTTTAAGCCCTCAAAACCACATTTGAAGTCCAAAAATCTGTGCAGGTCCTGCCCAGATTTGAACCCAGAAAGTTGTTTTTTTTGAAACTTTGAGACTTCATATCTTCTTCGTCCTGACTCCAAATCAAGTGATTTTTTGATCTAAGGGGCATTTCGGGTATTTCACTTGTAAAATAAAATCTTCTCTTGACATGGTCATGTAGAAAACATTATTTTGGGGGGGTTTTGTTCACAACTTTTTGCCAAAAAAATGTAGTTTAAGCCCTCAAAACCACATTTGAAGTCCAAAAATCTATGTAGGTCCTGCCCAGATTTGAACCTAGAAAGTTATTTTTTTTGAAACTTTGAGACTTCATATCTTCTTCGTCCCGACTCCAAATCAAGTGATTTTTGAGTCTAAGTTTATTAGTTTTTGCTGGTCTATATAACAATATGCACGATTACATCAAATTATATCTTAAAAGACCATTTTACCCCTTGTAAAGTACCCTTGCCGCACTGATTTTAAACCTAAAAGTTGGTTTTTATGAAACTTCGACATTTCATATCTTCTTCGTCCGAACTCTGAATCAAGTGATTCTTGAGTCTAAATTCTTTAATTTTTCCTGGTCTATCTAACGGTATTCTCAGTTACATTCAATTTTTTTAGAAAAGACCATTTTACCCCTTGCGAAGTACCCTTACTGCATTGATTTCAAACCCAAAAATGTGATTTTTATGAAACTTTGGAGTTTCATATTTTCTTCATCCGGACTCCGAATCAAGTGATTCTTGAGTCCATCTTGATTAATTTTTCATTATCCTTCCAGTGGTGTACTCGGTGGCACCCAAGTCCATAATTTTCAGAAATGACTATTTTGCCCCCGGGGGCTTATTTGTCATATTTTTGGTCTTTTGCTTCCACGTCAGTTCTCATTGAGTTCCACAACCTCATGGAAGGTCATTTTGACTTCTTACAGTCTTATTTTCTGTTTTCGCTTCCGCATATCGGATCCGTTATCGGGTCAATCTTCGGTTCATCACACGATACGCTGGCCTAAAAACCAGGGTCGTCACAATTAATGACTTAATTTGATATGTTGTGCTATCCACTATGTTGTTTAGACAATATATGCTTAATTTGTCATCCATACTTGTTGAAACAACTACACACACACACCATTGTCACAATACATGCCTTTCCCCTCATTAATCATTCATTTTAGGTGTATAGGAGCTATGCTTAGTGGTGATCTCTAAACCCCAAGATCTCTTTCTCTCCCATTTTACCTCTATTGCATTATTGTTTAGTTTAAATTGTATCTTAGCTTAATTCAACCACCAATAATTCTTTGATCACTCGACCTACTAACCCTAATTTCGATTCCACAACCTTTTGCGACCCTCACAATTCCTTAGGACGATCCCTACTCGCCCTCACTATATTTTTAGTGAAAGGTAGTAGTGGCAAATTATAAATGTAAAACTTAGCCACACTCACTTGCACACAAATTTGGTCGCACCGAGCGGACGACACCAAGTTTTTGGCGCCGTTGTCGAGGGTTGATTGATTGGCAATATCGTATTTTTGGAATCAATTAGGAATTAGTACTCTTTTGATCATGTCTTTACTTTATTTTTATTTTCTATTTTGGTTACTTATTATATTGATTCTTGTTTGACTAGGAGCATTGAGCAAGAAAGTGAGTAAAGGAGCATCCAAGCAAAGGAGCTAACCAAAGCATGGAAAAATGCTAAATTCTAAAAAATTGCTAAGCTAAGCTAAAATTTTTGGAGTTGAAGTGTTATAGGACCTTTGTGAGACCTTTAAAACTAATCTCTAGTTAAATTGTCGGCCCGCGTGGAGGCTTGTATTTCAATTCTTAGATAAATCGTGAGCCCGCGTGGAGGCAATTTTACTCTTCTTTGCATGTTGTTCAAGCATAGGAGTATGGGATCAATGTATGTGAAGGAAGTTGTTGATTAATTTGTTGTGAAGGTGAAGTGTTTGACATTTTTGCTTGTTGTGTTGCATTGTGCATGCATAGTCGTAGATCATTGAGACCCACTCGTGTCCCTTTAAATTTTCATCTTGAATCCATTGTTTGAAACCCTAGGGGAATAGGTAGTTTTAGTCAATCCATTTCATCAATGGAAGGACACAATGAGGACCATGTGGAGGACCTTGGTCACATAGACCAACAATGTATCCTCCACCCCAATGTGCATCATGATAACATATAAGTACCATTAGGCATGCCAAGGCCATTCATTCATCCACCACAACAACAAGGCCAAGTTCCATTGGGAATGCCAAGGCCAATTTATGCTCCACCACCACCTATTATTCAAGGCAATCAAGGTTCCCATGTTGTACCTCCAATTGCTAATCATCCTCTTGACTTGAGAGATCGGTATGTGCTTAATGAATATAATGCACCCACATGCACCCACGACTCGACAAAATGTGAAAATGAATCCCGTACGAGGATCCAAGCTCCAAACGAGACATTTTGCGATAACTTTCGTTAATTGCACAATAACCCCTACAAAAAGGGTTAACTGCGAAACTGCCCCAGAATGAAAATATCTTCCAAAAGATATTTTCTTAGATACCCCTGAAATAAAATATCTTCAAAAGATATTTACGAAAAACACCCTAAGAAATGAAAAAGATTCTAAAGAATTGTGCATCCATGCCCCCGTGGGCACCGGAAGTAACCAGAGTACTTTCTTGCAAAAGTAAAGCTACGTATTTCGAGGAAACCACTCAAGATGAAGGCACGTGAAGTCAGAAACCAACTCTGAGCATGAGAAGTGAGGTTGTGCCAAAAACTGACAAGCAGAGATAAGACAGAATAGGGAAAAGGACGAAATAGCGCATAGTGTCGAAAAACGAAAAATGTGAAAATGACTCAGTCCTCAAAGGAAGTTGTCAATCCACGGAAAAGAGTCTCAGGAACCAATTCCGAGCACTCGAGATGACACTAAGAAACACGAAACAGAGCTCAGAAAAGAAAATTAAACGAAAAAAATTCATTCGTAAAATTTCAGGAAAAAGGAAAGGAAGGCAAATGACCGGGTCATTACAACCTACCCTCCTTAAAGGAATTTCGTCCCCGAATTAGGAACATACCAGAGAGAACAGAATAATGACCTAACAAAAGGTCAAATCAAAGGACAGCTCACAGCGCACTGAAGGACAAATCCTGAAGTCTAAAGATCAACTGAAGGAACGCGAAACCATGAACTAAGACAACGCCTCATACGAAACGGCACGTTAACTCAACATCAACCACAGAGAGAATCCCAAGACAAAGGAACGTTGAATCACGATGAAAGGAGAGAGTGACAAAGCAGTACGAACAACAACCAGATCCCACCCACACTTACTTGTCAGCAAGGTAGCATAACGGTATAAGGCACTAGTCCATAACATACCCCAAACCAGGTCAACTCTGAGAAAACTTTTGATACAGATGACATCAATGTCAGAATGATCATTACCAAAAGTACTGCGAGAACCAGGCATCTGCGAAAGTAGGGTATGGTCCAATAATGTCTGGCCAGACCATCTTGGCCAATCCCAAAACTTTGACAACAACGCCCTAGGCACCGCTATGCTTAAGGCCTTAGATCTAGAAGCCACAAAGGAAAAGGAAATGAAACGATGTCTCCCTAGCACACGTCTCACTCCACCAGACAAGGATTGCGATTCTACGCTCACATGAGCCTTACTCGCACCAACAAAATAGACAAGAAGGTTCCCGACATGGGTCCTTACAGAATGAATTTCTCCTATCCAAGGAAGAAACTCGTGAAACAAGAATGCATCCAAGGAATACGACAAATCCTATAAGACAATGTTAAAACCTGACATAAAGGAAGTAGCTAGCATGCAACATAGCAATGGACTATCTACTCAAGGTACCACATAAGCAAACAGACATGTTATCAAATCAAAACATGTTATCAAGAGCATATATACACATAAAGTATGCTTAACAAATAATAGATGTCTTAAAACACCTAAGCAAGTGAACATGTTATCATACAAGACATGTTATCAAAGAAGGCATGTTATCAAGATATAAATAACACATCAAAGCAAAACAACGTAAGCATGATATACACCCAAAACCCGTCGTCCAAGGTATTCGAACCCAGACGCTCTGATACCACCTGTGACGACCCTGATTTTTAGACCAGCGTGTCCTGTGATGAACCGTAAGGATGATCCGATAACAGATCCGAAATGCGGAAGCGAAAACAGAAAATAAGACTCTAAGAAGTCAAAGTGACCTTCTATGAGGTCGTGGAAATTAATGAGAACTGATGCGGAAGCAAAAGATCAAAAATATGACAAATAAGCCCCCAGGGGCAAAATAGTCATTTATGAAAATTGTAGATTCGGGTGCACCGAGCACACCACTGGAAGGGCAACGAAAAACTAATCAAGATGGACTCAAGAATCGCATGATT
This sequence comes from Cornus florida, assembly GCF_030987335.1. Lineage (NCBI taxonomy): Eukaryota > Viridiplantae > Streptophyta > Magnoliopsida > Cornales > Cornaceae > Cornus > Cornus florida. Next base: position 22,371,105 of record NW_026775576.1, read on the forward strand.
CGGAGTCCGGACGAAGGAGAAACGGCATGACAAAGAAAAACGAGCACTTAAGGCAAAAAGGGTAAACTGATAATTATCTAGGAAGAACCTGGTGCAACCGAGCACACCGTTGGAAAGACAGCGAAAAATTAGTCAAGTTCAAAAAAAAATTCACTTGAATCGGAGTCCGGACGAAGAAGAAAAGCCCAAAAGAAGAATTGACATCGCGGCGGCCCGACGAGGGGGGCACGACAGCCCCCATGCGCCCCCATGCGCACACCCATACACGCCACGCGCGCGTTGGGCGCACACACGGCTGCCAGTAGCCCAAAAGCTACTATGTGTTTTTTTTTCAAAAAAAAAACAGAACAGAGGCTAAATTTGGAGGCCTAGATGATTTTTTTTGCAAAAACACAAAGAAGAAACCCCCCTCAAAATTGAATTTTCTATATAACTCGCGAAGAATTGAAAAAAAAAACCCAATGTAGAATGCCCAAAATGCCCCTCCATGAAATCTAGTCATGGAGGTCCAAAAAGCTCCTAAATTGAAAAACTAAGAGCTGAACTTCGTAAGCGATTTCCGATATCAAGACGACATTTTCTGGAAAAAACGGAAAAGAAACCCCCCTCAAAATTGACTTTTCTACATGTATCGTGAGAGAATTCAAAAAAAATGCAATGTAGAATGCCCGAAATGCCCCTCCATGAAATCTGGTCATAGAGGTCCAAAAAGCTGCTAAATTCTGAGAGCTGAACTTCGTAAGCGATTTCTGATATCAAGACGACATTTTCTGGAAAAACACGGCAAAAAAACCCCCCCTAAAATCAAGTTTCCTATTCAACCATGTTGAAAGAAGAAAATAAAACCACAGTGAAAAGTCTATAATGCCCCTAGATCAGAATATGCAAAAAAAGTGCGAAATGAATTCACAAGAGGCTCAAATCACCAAGGATGAGGTTTTACCCGGAAACGACTACGCACGCAAACGTAACTTACCTATTAGGACGTGCTACAATGGTACAGACTTAAAAATACCACCGATGCAAAATTCGACCCCCCAACGGGCAAAAAGGCAAAAATGGAACTTGGAATGAACACTCAGAATCCAAAAATACAAAACGGGATCAAACGACAATTTGGCCCTTGGCCACACTTCAAACATGACTTATGAGACCTTATGAAAGAATGAGAATGGAATTCCCACACCCGATGCAATCATGGTGAAGCAATGACTTGCGATTTTTCAAAATTTTCACAATATTTCATGAAGTTAAAAAGTACATAAAATACAATATAATGGTCATTGGCCTCCGGCCTCATCTCGTACATATCAAATATATTGAAAGGAGTGTACTTAAGTACACATTACATACATGGAATCAAATATACATATTTTGACATATAAGTCTATAAAATGACATTTCATGCTAACATTTGCATGAAATGAAAACTTAAAAGCTACACGACATCCAAGGAATGCTAGGCGTCACGAACCAAGTTTTCGTACCTGAAATATGCCCCAGTATCGTAGGGGTGAGTAACATAAAGCTACTCGTATGAGATGAGCATGCATCGACCTAGCATTTTACAATTTTATCACCTTAAGGTGAAATATGTTAAAGGGGCTCATGCCACCTAACGTCTATGTCCAAGTGAGACTCGGGGAGCATCCTAATCTACCTTACAGTCTAAGCAACAAGAATCGTGATATACATACGTGTATGAAACGAATCATGGTTGGGATAATCCAAAGAACACGACAAGAAGAATGCTTGAGCATAGATTAACATGAATTGCATTTTCAATTCAATTGAACTAGGTCTAGAGTAATCCATACAACATGACAAAAGCATATTTGAATACAAGTTAACAAGAATCACATTATCCATGCAATTCAACAATAAAAGAGCATGTTATATAATGCAACAAGGTATAAGTTCTCAAAGCCATCAACTTAGAATCTAAAGCATAAAATAATAGTAGTGGTTCATGCCACCTAACGTCTAAGTTCTAAATGAATCAATAGGATCAATCCTAAGCTTTGTTAGAACGTCAAAACACAATTTCAATATCGATGCAATTTAACCAACATTGGAACTTCCAATACAACGCATAAAACACAATTTCGCAAAGTTAACATCATGTAACTTAAAATGGAACGACAAATAAGAAACAACAAGTTACAACATCATCTAGTTATCAACTTGAAAATGAAATGTGAAATCAAACAAAGTGGATACTCGGACGTCACGCCGGATCAGACCGACAACATAGTTACTTTAGGGTTACTAGCCCATGGGTAACCTCCCTATGTGCGCACTAGACTACATAGAGGGACTATCCCCCATACTAGAACTACGTCATAGCCATAGCCAAACAACGACATCCCCAAGTTTCCAAAATCAACAAGTTGTGCAACAACACATATATTAACAGGAATATGCAAGATAATCAACTATCTACCAAGCACAACTAAATTTGGAAACCTATACAGTACATGCTCTAAGTCCACAACTAATATGATATGATAAATGTCGAATCTTCAGTGTGCGATTCGTTACACGCTATGCATGAATGACGTTAAATATGAAGTGTGCAAATTTACGCAAGATAACAATATATTCAATATTGAAAACATAAGTTCATGAGTTTAAATACAACAACAAGGTAGAACTTTAATTAAATCATGCTAATTTAAATCCCAAGGTTCTAAAACAACTTCAAATAGTCCCAAATTAATATATACTAGTAAACAAGTCATGACCAATACAAATATCAAGTTAAAACCTTAATTAAGCTAATGGGACCACAAAATAGATTTTAATTAATTCTTTTAATTAAAATCTCTAGATTTTCAAACTTAACCAAATGCTCTCAAATTAACCTATGTTGGAAAACATGCCAAGGACTAATGTAATATCATATTACAAGTTTATTTCATTCAATTTACGACCATGCGAATTAAACTTTCACTAAAGTTAAATATAAACAAAAGTTGCAATTCTCATGCAATAAATCCCAATTTAATACATGTGAACAACCATACCAAAACTTAATTTTCTAGCATGCCACAATACAATTCCAAGTTGTATATCACCATGAGGATTGAATCTTAAACATGAAATTTAATTAAATAAAAGGTTTCAAAACCTAACCGAATATTCTAAATCAAATATATGTGAAGCTATATGGCATGTAAATCAAGAATATCAAGTCGGAATTCAAATAGAGTGAATAGTGCACTCGGGGCAAATTAATTAATTAAATTAATTAATAATTACTAATTTTCAAAACACCTCCAATTACTTTCAAATTCAACTATGTTGGAGAGCATGCTAAGGCCTAATTTAATATGCTAACACATATTGATTTCAAGTTAGTTAAGGCCATGTGAATTAATCTTTCACCTAAGATAAATATTAAATAAAATCCTTAATACTTATTTAAATGCTCTAATTTTAATACACGACAATGAGCATATCATGGGACAATATAATATCATGATACATGTTTAAACCAAGTCACGAGCAACCGAGAAAATTAGATCCCGTACAAGAAAAATAAATAATAAAATCTATAGATTTTATATTTAATCATACAAACAAGTAGTATAAGCATCACAAGCATGCTATATAACAAGAATTTAAACCTAGAACATCCCCTACCTCAATTTGAGATGAAAATCTCAAATCCCCACCGAAACGAAAGTGCTTCGAATCCGACGATACCGAGAGGTTTTGTCGGGGACAACACTGTGAACAAGAATCCGCAAGAAGCCCCATGAAAATCCCAACTTGACTCCAAACCTGAACTCAAAAAATCGTCGAAAATGGATTCTAATAAGGGCATAAGATCCGCGGCGTCAAGACGAGCATTAAACGTTAAGGTCGAAGACTTTTCATCAAAGAAAAGTGAACCAAAAGAGGAGAGAGAAGATGGCAGCCATGGAAGGCTGTGGGATCTGGTCCAGAATGTGTGGGAAGAAGAGGAAAATTCTGTTTTAATTTTTCAAACCCCCTATTTATAGAAAATCACAAAAAGTGCCCCGAAAGGGCCCCGCCGGGTCTGGAAAAGTGGATTTTGAGCAGACGCGCTCAAACGGCAAAACTCCATGAACAAAAAAGATTCAAAATGAGAAAATATGAATAACGGAAGAAACGGCATCAAAAACTGAGTCCCGAGCAGAAAGTTATGCCCCGAATAAGTTCGGCGGCAACTAGGGCCAGAAATCCCTAAAACTGGGAAAAATGACCAGAAGGAAATTCTAAGAGTCCACGACTCGACGAAATGTTAAAATGAATCTCGTACGAGAATCCAGGCTCCAAACGAGACATTTTGCAATAACTTTCGTTAATTGCACAATGACCCCTACAAAAAGGGTTAACTACGAAACTGCCCTGAATGAAAATATCTTTCAAAAGATATTTTCTTAGATACCCCTGAAATAAAATATCTTCAAAAGATATTTACGAAAAACACCCCAAGAATTGAAAAAGATTCTAAAGAATTGTGCATCCATGCCCCTTTAGGCACCGGGAGTAACCAGAGTACTTTCTTGCAAAAGTAAAGATACGTATTTCGAGGAAACCACTCAAGATGAAGGCACGTGAAGTCAAAAACCAACTCCGAGCATGAGAAGTGAGGTTGTGCCAAAAACTGACAAACAAAGATAAGACAGAATAGGGAAAAGGACGAAATAGCGCATAGTGTCGAAAAACGAAAAATGTGAAAATGACTCAGTCCTCAAAGGATGTTATCAATCCACGGAAAAGAGTCTCAGGAACCAATTTCGAGCACTCGAGATGACACTAAGCGACACGAAACAGAGCTCAGAAAAGAAAATTAAACGAAAAAAATTTATTCGTAAAATTTCAGGAAAAAGGAAAGGAAGGCAAATGACCGGGTCGTTACATAGAGGATCATTCTTAAATCATGGTAGCATAAAGTAACATGAAACAAGATAACTAAGAAATTTAACAAGATTGAAACAATTCAATTAGCACGACAAGGACAAGGCATGAAATTAAGGATAAGACATAGTATCAATGTAATCAAACAAGGTTGGAACATTCCTTATAACGCGAAAAGAGTTTTAAATCTTCAAGAAATAGCAACTTAAAATTTAAAGAGTGAAATCAACCAATGTGGAAACTTGGATATCGCCCGGATTAAAACCGCTCTCATGGGATCACTTTAAGGCTACTAACCCATGGGTACCTTCCCCGAGTGCATACCATAGAAAACCGGAATCTTGGGATCATTTTAGGGCTACTAACCCATAGGTACCTTCCCCAAATACGCACTATAATGTAGAGGGACTTTCCCCCGTACTAGAACCAAGTCTTAGCCATGTCAATTTTGATTGATATCACCAAGTTTCCAAAATCAACATATTGTGCAAGTCAAGATAGCATTAAGACACATGTAATGCATTGGACACGTTTTATGCACAACTATGATTTTAGAAATATACAAGTCATGCCCTAAGTTCTCAATTAACATGGCATGTGAAATGTCAAGAAATCATAGTATGCATCCTCATAGACTACAAACTAGGATATATGTCACATAGAATCCATCGATGTAAAAATACCACAAGTATAAGATTAATGATTTAATTATTTACTAAGCAATACATGAATAATTAAATCATGCAAAGACAATTGTGCTAGTTCATTAAGCACATTAATGAAACTAAGATACACGGGGTCTAGTTACATGATGAAAAGCTAAAACTTCCATGGAATACAAGTTATAACTAAGTGAACTAAGTTCTATACGAGTAAAACAAGTAAGTGTAAGTCTCTAACTTATCCGATTGTTCTCAATTTAATACACGTGAAGGAATATGTCAAGGAAATCATATATGCAAGGTTGGAAACATAATCAAGTGCATAGAACCATTGAATGGATTTTAATTATTTCATTTAATTAAAATCTCTAGACTTTGAAACTCGTCCAAATGATCTCAAATTAATATATGTTATTAAACATATCAAGACTTGATTTAAGAGCATGATATAAGTACATTCTATACAAGTTACGGCCATGTGTATTAAACTTTAATACAAGAAAAATAATAAATGAAAGGCTTCAAAACCAAATCAAATATTCTAGATTTAATATATGTGAAACTATATTGCATGCACATCAAGAATTTCAAATCGAAAATCCAACGGGATGAATAATACACTTGGAGCAAATTAATTAATCTAATAAATTAAATATTACTAGATTTCAAAACTTCTCCGATTACTCTCAATTTAATCTATGTTGAAGAGTATGCTAAGGCCTAATATAATATGCTATCACATGTTGATTTAAAGCTAGATAAGGCCACATGATTTAATATTTTATTCAAGATAAATATTAAATAAAATCTTCATTTCTTGTCCAAATAATCTAGATTTAATATATGTCAATCTACATATCAAGGGGTAATATTCTATCATGCCACATGATTAAACAAAGTTATGGATAACCGGGAAAATTAAATCCTTTACAAGAAAAATAAATAATAAAATCTCTAGATTTTGAATCCAAGCATGTAATCAAGTTGTATAAGCATCACAAGCATGTAGTATAGCAAGAGTTTAAATTATAAGACCCCCTACATCAATTTGAGATGAAAATCCCAAATCCCCACTGGGAGAAAAGTGTTCCAAATCCGCCGAAACCAAAGGGTTTTGTCGGGGACAACACGATCTACATGAATCCGAAGGAAGCCCCATGAAAATCACAAGTTGATCTCAAACCCAAACTCAAAATTTGGCCAAAAATGGATTCCAATAATGGTGAAAGAAGCGCGTAGTCAACACGAACACAAAACGTAAAGGCACTTTAACTTTTTAACAAAGGAATGATGTTCAAAAGAGGAGAGAGGTGGTGGCAGCCTCCCTTGGGCTGCCATGGGAGCTCTGGTCGTGCAAGGTGAGTGGGGAAGATGAAAAATGAAATATCTCCTCTCCCTTTTATAGAAAAATCCAAAAAATGCCCCGAAAGAGCCCCGCCGGGTCCAAAAAAGTGCATTTTGAGCAAACGCGCTTAAACGGAAAAACTCCATGAACAAAAAAGATTCAAAATGAGAAAATATGACCAAAAAAAGAAACGGCGTTAAAAACCGAGTCCCGAGCAGAAAGATATACCCCAAACAAGTTCGGCGGCAACTGGGTCCAAAAACTCTGAAACTGAAGAAAAATGACCAGAAGGAAATTCTAAGGGTCCATGACTCGACGAAATGTGAGAATAAATCCCGTACGAGGATCCAGGCTCCAGATGAGACATTTTGCAATAACTTTCGTTAATTGCACAATGGCCCCTATAAAAAGGGTTAACTGCGAAACTGCCACAGAATGAAAATATCTTCCAAAAGATATTTTCTTAGTTACCCCTAAAATAAAATATCTTCAAAATATATTTACGAAAAACACCCCAAGAAATGAAAAAGATTCTGAAGAATTGTGCATCCATACCCCTATGGACACCAGGAGCAACCAGAGTACTTTCTTGCAAAAGTAAAGATACGTATTTCGAGAAAACCACTCAAGATGAAGGCACGTGAAGTCAAAAACTAACTCCGAGCATGAGAAGTGAGGTTGTGCCAGCAATGTGACAAATGGGGAAAAGACAGAATAGGGAAAAAGACCAAACAGGGAAAGGGACAAAAAGTGAATAATGTCCGAAAAGTGAAAATATGGAAATGACTCGGTCCTCAAAGGAAGTTGTCAATTCATACAAAAGAGTCTCAGAAACCAATTCCAAGCACTCTAGATGACACTAAGCGACGAGAAACACAACTCAGAAAAATAAATTAAACGAAAAAAAAATTTATCCGTAAAACTTCAAGAAAAAGGAAAGGTAGGCAACTGACCGGGTCGTTACACTCTAGTACAGGGGATAAGAATTTTCCTAAGTCATAGTACGCACTAGGTAATACCTTGCGGGTCGTAATTGCCCAGAATAACTTGTATGGTCTCGTGGCCACATATCCTTGTCTTTTCATTATTTGATTTCGCATTAAATTCCAAATTGTAAATCATGGATTTCTTGAAATTGTGAATTGGTGCTTAAGTTTCTATATGGTTAGTGTACTTGTGTATGCACACTTGGATGCCATGCGTTTATCATTTCAAATATTTGTATAGCTTGAGATGATTCCTTAGAGTACCTTGAAAACATAGACATTAGGTGGAATGCACCCTTGTGATGATCTATATTTAGTTTGCATTATACTTGAAACTATAGGGTATGCGCGTGCACCACATCCTACGAGTAACTTAATTACTCACCCTAGTTGTTTGGGTTATTTTTCAGGTAAATAAGTACTTTTCATGGATGGTTGATACACTTAGCTTATTTTGGATGATGTGTTACGGACACGCTCTTTTAGTTATCATGCAAAGTGTTTAGCATATGTTTTGTAATATTTTTGGTGTCTATAGACTCATAAACTATGTTTTTGGACAATTGATATGTAATGAGGTTTCAAGCCATTATAACATAATTCAATATGAAATTTATGCCTGTTGATATGCTCATATGTTCATTCATCCTTATAAATCAGTTTTTGACTTATGTATGGGGGTAGATGAACCTTAATGGTTTTATAAAAAAATTTCATGTTTAACAGAGTTTTCAGCAGAATTCGAGGTATTTCGGCCGACCGAAATGGCATTTTGTTCGACCGATTCTTTTTTGAATTTAACTGCACGGTGAAAATCCAATTCCAGTAGCTAAACTTACTGTTTGGGGCACAACCTGTCTACCGATTCTCTATTTTGGCAAAACCGAAGTAACTTCCAGATTTTTGGTGAATCAGGGTTCATTCCGACCAACGGAAATGCCATAGTCACACCTACCTTGCAGCTTGTTTATCAACTTTCTTTCTCCAACTTCAAAAGGGCATATCTCCTTCATTCCCAACCCAAATGGGGAGATTCTTGAGCCTAAACTCAAGAATTTTGAGTTAGCTTCCCAATGGTACTAATGCCATTCTCAAATTTAAACCGTAGTGAAGGTTATTCATGTTTTAGTGAGATGGTGTCAAATTTTACTTGAACCGGGTGGGGATCTTATGGGATTATTGACCAAAGTTCTTAGAACCACTTGCAATGTTGTTATATGATTAGATTAGGTTGTATGGACATTATTTGACTTGTTTAGAGTCAAATTTCCCTTTTAAATGGTAGTTTAACCATTCTACCTTTGATTTAAGGATTTGTCCGTTTTGACCCTCATTTTTTTTAGTTCTCTTTGAGTTTTATGACTTCATAGAAGGTTATTTTGGCGTCTTAAGGGTGATGTATATCCCTAGAGGCATTGGCTTTATCTTTTGCTTCCACATTTCGGACCCGTTACTAGGTCAACTTTCGAGTCATCACAGACGTACTGGTTTGTAAAACTAGCATCGTCACATATCCCCCGTACTAGAGCCTTGCCCTAGCCATAGTCATAACAATGATGTCCCAAGAAATCCAAAATCATCAAATTGTGCAACAACGTATATACTATATACATACAATGCAATAAGCCACATACCATGCACAAACAAGTCGGAATACACATAAATCATGCCCTAAGTCCTCAACTACAATGGCATGCTATACTTACAAGTTACACTATGTTGTCAATACTTGAAATATATTCATGTAAGCATTCTACAAGTTTTAAATCCATGATTTAAGTACAAATACAAAATCAAGGCATAATTAAATCAATAGAAACAATATATAAAATTAATAATCAAATAAAATAAAAATCTCTAAATCAAATAAGGCAAGCCTTATATGTTAAAGATCAAGTCTAGACCTAATTTAATAATATGTCTTAACATAATTAAACCAATGGAAACAATACATTCATATAAAAAAAATAAAAATCTCTAGACTTCAAAACATATCTAAACAAGGCAAGTTTAATATCTGTCAAAGATCAAGTCCAAACTTAATTTAATAGCATGTCATAAGCCGATTTCATGCAAGTTTACAACTATGTAAATTCTTAAAACTTAAAGAAGGCATGCATACACTTTATATAAACCTCAAAGACACTTAAAACACTAAGATTATAAACATGAAAACACCCCCTACCTCACTAGAGAATCGTTTCTCTAGAATCCAAAGAAAGCAAAGATTTTTCAAGAAACCCTTCAAGGGCTTTGTAAAGGAGGCTGAGGGGAAGCTTTTGTATTCCAAAATTTTAGCCAAAGGGTGAGTGGAAGGGGACCAAAACTAAGGTTTTAGGTCTAGGTTAAGCTTTGATTCAAAGGAGGCAAGCTAGGGTTAGAAAGGAAAGAGAATAGAGAGATAGGCTCAAATATGTATGAGTGGAAGATCTTGTATTCCTTCACTCACTATGTGCACTAGCACTACCTCTCCCACACACAACTGTGCATAATTACACAAAAACCCCTCTTTCCAGAAGTAATTCCAAAATAATTCCAAAGTAATTGCAAAAAGGTCCCTCTTCCAAATCTCTCATAAATAATGTTGCAAGATGGTCCCTAAGACAAAAAATAATTACAATAATTAATTACACAAAAACCCCAAAAGTAAAAAAATGTTTCCGAAGAAGCTATACATCCATGCCCTTTACGAAAACTGACAAGTAGCATGCTTTTTCTATCCGGGATCAAATCCCAACACAAAAAGTGAGGTTACGCGAAAGAAACGACAAACCAAAAAAGAAAATAAATAAATAATCAAATAAAATAATATATATAAAAAAAAAGGCGGAGAAGAAAGAAGACGACACGGTCTTCACAAGGACGACATCCCAACCTCAAACGAAAAGAATGTTGGGAACCATTCCCGAACACTCAAGACGACCCAAAGAGACAAAACCCAAACTCAGAAAAGAAAACATCAATGAAAAAAAAAAATAGTAAAAATAAATAAATAATAAAAGGAAGGAAAATGGCAGGGTCATTACAACCTACCCTCCTTAAAGAGATTTCATCCCTGAAATCAGGAACATACAGAGGAGAACCAAACTAAGACCGAACACAAGGTCAAACTGAGGAACAGATCATAAAGTGCTAAAGGACAACTCCAAAAGCATCAGGATCCAACGACGGAACATGAAACCACGAACCGTGAGACACCTCCCCAAATGAGTCGACATAAGACCCCAACATCAATCACAAAACGAACCCCCATCATAATAACACATCAAACAAGACCCTAACCAAAACAATGTGGCTGTACGAATAGTGACTAGAACTTGCCTGCAACGTACTCAAATGTGCGGTAGCAACGACAGCGCCTAGTGCCCGCCCACAATTACTCGTCAGTGAGGTAGCATCGACGGTAACTAGCACTCACCCACAACACACAACTTTGTATGGTAGCATTATAGTATAGAGCACTAGTTCATAATATGCCCCCACTAGGTTAACCCACGAAACCTTTCGATACCAATGACATCAATGTCGAAAATGATCATTACCAAAAACATTGTGGTAACCAAATATCTTATGAGAGTTGGGGTACCTAATCCTAAAACTCAGACAACAATGTCATAGGCACTGCTACACTTAAAGCCTTAAATCCTCAATATGCACGAAAATAACCTTTCTTGTGTCTCAAAACACCACCATTAACAACCTCTAGTCACGAATCCAAATCCTGACAAGTCTGCGCCCTCAAGCCAATGGATCAGACCCCATAAAATCTGAAAGCGTTGCACCACCCAAGTCGCAACGACCCATACTAAAAGACACTACATCGAAAACCTACTGAAACAGACCTAACATAATGTGATGCACAAGAACCAAAATGCTGGATCAAAATCCCCATCATAGACAACCAAATCCTTAAAACATAAATCAACCACCCGTTCTGACTACTTCAGAACATAACCCAATCCTTTTCACAAAGCATTACAGAAGACCACTTAACCTAAAACATATTCAGGCATGATCAAAACTGGAGCCGATGTCGACCTGACCTTCAACTCCTGAAACGCCAACTCACAGACCTTAGTCCATATGAACTTGATCCCTTTGTGAGTAAGTAGAGTCATAGGTGCCATTAGACGAGAGAATTTCTGAACAAATCTTCGGTCGTAGCCGGCTAGGCCAAGGAAACTCTGAATCTCAACCACTGTCTTTGGAGGTTCCCAATCCATCACAGACTCAATCTTAGACGGATCAATTGTAACACCGCTCCCTGACACAACATGTCCAAGGAACTTTTAGCACCGAGACCCATCCTTTTTCTTTGTAAAAGAACCAGTGCTCCCCATGGTGAAATACTAAGATGAATAAAGCCCTTGACTTTCAAATCGTCCAATTGGCTTTTAAGCTCACCCTATTCTACCGGTGCCATGCGGTATGGCGCCATCAAGATGGACGTTGTACCAAAAATGACATCAATTGCAAAAATAACTTCCCGTATAGGAGGTAACTCTGTCCACTCCTCTGGGAAGACATCAACAAACTCTTCAATAACTGTCAGAAGAAACACGACCCAAACTCCTATCTTCCTCGGCCAATCAACTAGCCAAGTAAGACCTGTGGCGACTCTAGTCACTGATGCTGAAAATGACTGTTGAGTGGGAATCGCTCCGATCTCCCATGAAATGAAAACAAACTCCCTTGGAAGCACAAAAAGACAACCTCCCCTGGAAGAAAATGATTAAAACCCCAAAAAAAGACAACCAGTCCATCCTGAGAATGACGTTAAAGCCCGTCATGTCAAGAAAGATGAAATCGAACTCTAAAACCTACCATGTAGAGAAAATTGGGTGAATAGAACAACCCTGACAAACCCTGTTCAAAGACACTAGAACCCCAACTGGCGTGGAAACACAAAGAAAACTATCCCTATTGTGACCTCAAGTCGATGAATGAGCAGAAAATGGTAAAATGACAGGATAGAACATATGTAAAAAAGAAAAACTCAAATGAAAAAAAGGACTGAGCAAAGGAAAGGTACCTTGAACAGCAAAAATCCCCGCGGAAGCATCCACCTATGGAAGAGAAGGAACCGTTCCTCTTTGAACTCCTAATCCCTGTCCTGTTCGACCCACCTGTGACGGTGCCGGTGTCGGTGCTGCATGAAAGCCTGTATCACTCAGTGCCCTATTCAACAAATGTGGACCCTCTCTTTTAAAGTGACCGGGCTACTTGCAATAATTGAAAACTCCTTTTCCTCCCCTCGTAGAAGTTTGGACTGTGTCTATCCTGCCCTGCCCTGCAACCATGGACACCCCCACCTGTGACGGTGCCGGTGCGGCCTGAAACCCCATGTCACGACGTGACTTCTTCAACAACCTTAGGCACTCCTTCTTGAAGTGACCTATCTACTTGTAGTAGTTGCAAGCTCTGTGAACCTCATTTATAGCTATAGCAGCATGTCGAATGATCTGGGCCTAAAGCTGAGTGCAATGAGGCCTGATGTGCCCTGTCTGATGGCAATGGTGGCATATCATCTCACGAGCGGACCCTGTAGCCAAAGGAACAGGGTTCGTGGGATGAATCTGCCATGATGGTCTAGTGAGCAAGTAACACCCCCAACTCTAGTCGTCTTGACCTGCACCCCCGAAGATGAAGCCTTATCCTCACAACGCTCTCTAGACTCCTTAATCCGTACAGCATCCTGAGCCTCTGCCCCAACAAGTATAGCCCTCTGAACTATATCCTCATAAGTCCTCGAGTCAAGGAGTGGAGACCGTGGTCTGACATCAAGCTGTAAGCCATCTACTGCCTAAGTGATGAAAATGAGGTTGTTTTAAGGGCCAAGATGCGATTTTTTGGAAAAAGTTTGTGAAGTAACCCCCACTAAAATCATGTTTTCTGATCAACCATGGTCCAAACCACTATTGAAAAATAAAGAAAAATGACAAAAATGCCCCCAAGATAAATTAGGTCTAGAGGATTTAAAATAAGTCGAGCTACTGCCCAAGTGATGGAAATGAGGCTTCGGGTGATTTTTAAAACAACTAAATTGAATATGCAACCTTAAAATACACCTATAAGACCCCTGTAAGTTCCAAAACAATCGGCATGGTTTTTGGACAAAAGTTAATGAATAGTGTCAAGCTCAAAATTTCAAGAAAAGGAGGTTTTGTATTTAAATCAGAAAATCAAAATTTTAACGGAGTTTTGAGGGCACAAACGACATTTTTTGAAAAAATTTCGTAAAGTAATCCCCCCCCCCCCCCCCCCCCCAAATAATAATAATAATAATAATAATTTCTAAGTAACCATGTCAAGGCCGGAATTTATTTTTCAAATGAAATATCCAAAAAGCCCCTCGCACCAGATTTTGTAAAAAAATGAAATAATGAGTCCAATGGGAGCTCATTTCATGCAATAAGGTGTTGTGTGCAAAAGTGATGGTGCACGCAAACGTAAAATGCCTACTTAAGTGTGCTCCAATGGCCCTTGGCCTCAAAATACCCCCAATGCAAATTACAACCTATCAAACATCAAGTTCTCAAAACATCTTCAAATAAAACTCAAAACCAAATGTGTATACTTGCAAAATAAAGGCTTCAACACATACACATTAAATAAGTGTCAAAAAGTGCACTTAAGTGCACATTATATGGTTCAAATAAAAAATACAAGTTTCAGCATATTAAACTAAAATAATACAAAAACATGCCACATGTGCATGTATACAAATACGCCAAAGTACTTCAAACTACCAAACGAGTCTGATATGCTTAAGAGCTATGTCCCGCATTTACAATTAATTGCATGCCTTTCTATTCAACCATTTACATTTCAATTTAAATCTGAATCTGAATATGAAAGAAAATGCATCAAGTTTTTGCCAATCAAAGATTTAGTAGTTCTAAATAATGAAGAACGTCTCTTTCTATTAATATCATGTCAAACTATGTTCAAAACTCAAATTTCACAAAATTCGTTGAATCAGACATTGTATACTATTAAATTCAAAACCTACTATTCAAGTTTCTTTAATCAGATCACCCTTCCCATATCAAAGTGCTAAACGGACACCTATCTTAAAATTTGTTCGTACAAGTTACAAGATTAGCGAAATATGAACAGAAGGCGAAGTAGCAACAATGAATCTTAAAGTTGTAAAATCATAACTAGGGTTTTCATTATGAGATCTTTTTAAAACATGTGGAGGAAAACGTCAAAATTGTGAAATCTTGAAAGAGAAAATAACTATAATAGATTGGTTCTTCATGTACCATCAGCTGTTACGTCTGTTTCAAAATAGTGAAAACAGAAACATAGCCCGCCAAAACTTCGTGTTTCTTTTCCACTCCCGAATTTTTCAATTACATATTATACTACTAGAAATTGACACCATGATAAAGACTAAGTGATAAATGTAACTCTTAATTTGAATAAATGCTTATGATAAGAATCTCGAATCAATGCTTCAGAAAGCTTAGATGGTAACGCCAAGATCACAACATTAGTGACTATACAATACTTGCATCTAGATTAGTAACTCCAAGATCACATCAATAATATTGCATACTTTAGTGAAGATGTGCATGTTAAGACGAAGAGACTTTGAAAGGAGGGTGAAGTTTCAAAAAACCTGCTAATGAACTTGCGATCAGAATGATCCCTTTTTTGCCCGCTATCAATCCATTGAGGGTATCAATTCACCCACAATATGATTCTCTTGGTTCAAACAAACCCTAAGACAAGGCAAACATTTAAGAGAACCAAACTTTGATTCTCACGTGTAATGACCCAAATCTCTCAGCTCCGGATTGCTAACCGAATCTTTACTCCTTTACTCGAACGTGAAATCACACAATGGGTACTATGATCATTTCAAGTCAATATAATAGTTCTAGAGTCCATAAGGATATAATAGTCATTTATCGTGGTCAAATAATAATTTAAAACCCAAAAAAAAGACAAAAAAATCATTTAATACATTAATAACTTCTAAACTATTATGAGTAAAATGGTCATTTTTCTATAGCCATTATATGCTTTGCACTAACCGGTTACATTCAAACATCTTTCTAGCCATACCTGGCTAGATGGTCTAATCCAATGAGCATGCATACGGCCAAGACCAACAAACCGATTAGATGACTCATCTAACTAATTAGATAACCCATCTAAGCAATTACATGAATTCATCTAACCGATTAGATGACTCATCTAACTAATTAGATAACTCATCTAAGCAATTACATGAATTCATCTAATCAGTTACTGGCTTGGGACAGTGAACGTGCAGATTTGAAAATTTCAACAAATTTGAAAATTGATTACTTAGCTCACGTAATCAATTTGAAAATTGATCACGTAATCAATTTGAAAACAGATTTGAAAATTGATTACTTAGCTCACGTAACCTGTTTAATGGGATCATCTAACCGGTTACTTGGCTTACACCAGAAAATGAGAATTTTGTAAATTTCTTAAAAACATTTAGATCACTCATCTAATTGGTCGGATGGTTTCCTAGGCTTATGAGATTTGATCAAAACTCATCTCTAACCCTTTCCCAACACAATTCAACATGCAAATAACCCATGGATAAAATCACACTGTTACCAGAAAATGAGAATTTTGTAAATTTCTTACAAACATTTAGATCACTCATCTAATTGGTCGGATGGGTTCCTGGGCTTATGAGATTTGATCAAAACTCTAACCCTTTCCCAACACAATTCAACATGCAAATAACCCATAGATAAAACCACACTTTTATCTACATTAAATTAACCATAAATGAAATTGTATCCAGAAGAGTAAGATTACAATTAAAGGCCTCCGTGGCCATAAATACTTCTTCACATGGAAAATACTTCTTCACATGGAAGTCGACAAAAGAATAAGGTCATTACAAATAGTCAATCGTCAAAAGAAGGCCTTTACAAAAGATACCAAAATATTCATCAATCTACATCTAAGCTTACCGGGGGTGCATCATCTACAACATCCTTGCCCTGTCATGAAAGTGTTAAAATATGGGGTGAGCACAACGATTCAATAGATAGCCTAAAATACACATTTTGTAATCTCGTGAATCACACCCAAAGCAAGGGAAAACAATAGAAGGGGATCATATGAAACGGGGGAAAATAATAATCCAACGTACACTTTAATTTCCGTGCCTTTCAAATGATGAAAAGAAATGTCATAAGATGCACTCTCCCCATTTT
This sequence comes from Cornus florida, assembly GCF_030987335.1. Classification (NCBI taxonomy): domain Eukaryota; kingdom Viridiplantae; phylum Streptophyta; class Magnoliopsida; order Cornales; family Cornaceae; genus Cornus; species Cornus florida. The sequence continues at coordinate 22,388,206 of NW_026775576.1, forward strand.
CCAAAACCAATTCCGTCCAAATACAGCTCACACCGAAAATGTTAACACAACCCGACCCTAGGCATCTCCTAGGTGTTACAAAGGGAATTGACTAGCTATCATTGACCTAAGGCATCTTCCTAGCATCATTTGAGGCCTAGGTAGCTCACCGGACCACATGGCAACTTCGAGGCGCCCAGTTTTCACAAAACCTTTTCTAAAAAACCTTTCAATTTCAAACCAATTTCTCAAAAAAAACTTTTCAAAAACCATTTCATCAACTCTTTCCAACCCATGAACCCAACCAATGTTCATGAAATGCATGCTATACATCAAATCATTCACATTTCTCAAGGAAATTAACTTTCAGCAACATCAAACTTAGCATGCTTCAACTTGAATAAACCAAATTAATACATCCATATCATGATTTATGTATAGCAACAACCAAATCAAGGAATTTCATATTACAAGAACAAAGATGTAACACATAATCATGCTTCTCAAACACATATACAAATAAGAATCCACAAAGATTAAAGACATTGCAATTTAGACTTCCTACCGCAAATGGAGTAACCAAAGCCCTTAGACCCTAACTCAAAATCCCACCAAAATGATGCAAGACCGGTGCCAAAATGTAGCCCTTGTCAACCTCTACCACTTTCCTAACTATGGTTTGGGCCAATTCTTGCTGAAACTTGCAAGATCAAAGAGACAAGATAGAAATATAGAGAGAGAGAAAAATGAAGAGAGGGAGAGTGGTGGCCCAGAGGGAGAAGAGAGTGAAGATTGTGACGTTCAAAAAATGACTAAAGGGTCATCCAAGACTAGCCAACCCATGGGTCACATTCTTTGACCCTCACAATTACCACCATGCGGCTTGTACTAACTTTAATCTCTGATATGCCAAATAATCTCTCTTCTCACTAACCATCCATATATATATATATATATGTATATATATATATATATATGTACATCCATATATTTGCAAACACATCACATGCTCATATAAATAAATAAATATATGCAATAAAATCACCGAGACCCACATGATGCGCAAAACAATGTACGAAAAATAAATAAAAATAAAATACCGAAAAATCCAGAAAAATCCGGGATATTTCAATAGGATTCCTCCATAAGATATAAGAAAAACTTGGAAAATTTGAACCCCACAAAATATAGAATGAATCGAACGAAAGTCTAAACAGATTAGAGAATCATTGCAAGAGAACTACATATAAAATAAGAGCTAAGCTTAAAGCAAACACTAAAAGAAGTCTATCTATTAGGGAGCAATGCCGAAAGAAAAAGAAATTCATGTATCAAAAAAAAGTAGTATGGTCCATAATTAACACACGTGAATGTTCTAAAGACGACAAAACCTGAACAACTAGTCCAGAAGGGTGAAGAATCAAATAATTACTACTATATAAACAAAAGGGATTCACAACAATTTTATGTGCACAATTGCACAAATTCACGTAAAATGAAGATCAAAATGTCTTAAACGTAAAACAATTCACATTATAGCTTATTTACTCCAACAGAGTTTACACACAGCCACTAGAAACATATATACATTAAATATATGCATCCACAGGAACCTAAAAACAAAGTATCCCAAATTCATGTCCCTTGGCATTCATTCAAACGTGAGAATGTGGTTTGTACAATGCCATTCTCGTTTTGTTCCCCTCAAAGAAAAATTAATTCACTCAAGAAGGAAAAAGAAGAAAAGGAGACTGATAGTCATTTCTCTGCAAATACAAGAGGAAAGCAAAACAATAAGTAGGAGACAAGAAGTTGCAGTGAGGTAACGTTGTTTAACACCAAACTTTTCGCATTTACATAAACAAAAATAAGTGAATATACAAATGCAGAACTGCCATTTCCAATTTCCAAAGGCTACAATTAGAGGAAAAGAAAGCTTATAATGCTAATGCTTTACAAAGAAACTCAATAATTCAATGCGTCAAACGGGCGCCAATGCCACCACTCAGATGACGTTATACACGACACCTTTCAAAATATCAAGTAAAACTTCTCCAAAGAGACTGTCTTATTGTACTTAAAGAAGATGATGCAGACTGATATCACAAACCATTATGAAGTTAATGGCAATCTGGAACTCAAAATAGTACACAAATTTGAATTACTTACCGTATGCGATGAGGAGAAACTTCCACTCTAGGATGACGAGAAAGGTGTTCCAGTACAACCTAAAAAAGTTTGCTCAGTCTGTGGTATGTTTGGCAGTGGCAGGCCATGCCTTGTAGGCAATTGCTGCATTGGTTGAGAAAACAGCATAGGCTGACCCAGACCCAGACTAAAAGGCATCCCAACATTAGGTGAAGATATACCATGTGAACCTGAACAATAAAATTGTTGCGAAGCCAAAGGTGCATGTCCTTGCTGTGACAGAACCCCCTGTGTAGCAAATGGATTTGCTGAGAGTGAAATATTATAGATCTTATAAGAAGCAGATAAGGGAGCCTTGTGCACTAGGCTAGCCCTTTATAGAAGAAGCAGATAAGGAATGATGCGGAGGAAGAGAGGAAGGGAGGGGGGAGGGAGAGAAATATTTAGAGGCCAAAATAACACAGCTAAACAATATAAATTATTGTAAAAAGGATTAGCAGAAATATATTTTACGATATTTTAATATTGGGCAGGGAAAAGAGAATGAACCAAGTACTAAAACTAATTAAGTTGAACAAAAACTCATGCCAAAGGAAAATATATAATTATTCAAGTTAATCCAGTCAAAGATTGGTCTGAACAGTCATAATAAAGATTTTGACTATATCCTAAATTCAATTTAGTCGACAGAAAACTCAAGCCAAAATTGTTGCGAGCCCAAAGTTTCCTGTTCTTGCTCTGCAGAACCACATCTAGCAAATTGATTTGCTCATAGTGAACATATTATAGATCTTATAAGAAGCAAATAAGGGAGCCTCGTGCACTAGGCTAGCCCATTTAAGAAGAAGCAGACAAAGAATGACATATAACTCAGAAAGGAGAGAAGCTTACCTGCATAGGGAACGTTGGAGCATAACTTTGAGTACCCATTGATCCAACTCCAGGATGCTTTTTACAGGGGAGACAGAGAGATGAAAAAAGGGGAGGGGGGGAGGGGGGAGAGAAATATTTAGAGGCCAAAAAAACACGGCTAAACAATATAAATTATTGTAAAAAGGATTAGCAAAATACAATTTATAATATTATAATCTTGGCCAGGGAAAAGAGAGTGAACCAAGTACTAAAACTAATTAACATGAACCAAAACTCATGCCAAAGGGAAATATTATTTTCTTCAAGTTTATCCAGTCAAAGATTGGCCTGAAGTGTCATAATAAAGATTTTAACAATATCCTAAATACAATTTAGTTGACTGAAAACTCAAGGCAAAATTGTTGCGAACCCAAAGTTGCCTGTCCTTGCTGTGCCAGAACCACGTGTAGCAAATGAACTACACTGATACGGTACATCTTTATTCTAATGCTATTTAATGTCTTACAATTGGGAAGGGAAAAAAACAGAAGACAAAAAGTCTGAAAATTGACGTTGATTTATCTACTTGTTAAAGCTTGAATATCAATCATCCACTGATCACTTATGATCCAAAGCGGATGTGTTAATTATTAACCACTTATTAACATAGAATAATAAAAATTAGTAGTTCAAAAGTTATATCTGATTATTTTATGACCTCATCATCATCACTTACTCATTAATATGTAGAAGCATGCCAAAGCCAGCCTCTTTTAGTTCAAGTTGGTTAAGTCCAAATCCTCACCATTTAGAGAACAAAACCTTACAAGAAATAACATTCATTTACAGTGATGACGACCAACTTCCATAAAATGTGATTAGCTGCCTTAGAATTTCACTTCACAATACCAATCACTAAATAAGGATTTCTTTGCCAATGGGCATGGCCACAAGATTCAAAATTTCACTATTATGTCATTAAAACCTTGATTACATTAAAAACTAATTCCTATTTTAGTATATGCAAGCAAAAACTTGAAAAAGGAAACATACACAAGAAAGCACGAGCTAATCACTGCCGGCACACAATATTTTTCTTTGTTCTCTGTATGGGAGTTGGTCAAACAGGTCTTCATAAAAATAAGTTTTTCTCCTTACAATATTGACTACCACAAGATCATTCTACAATGTAGTTCCAGGGAGTCCAAGACAGGAAATATGATTAGTTCTACCAGAATCTATAACTTAAAAGTTTCATACCCTCCCCCAATGGCTCAGATGCAAATGAAGATGATGGGTACGTACCAGTCCTTGTAGACGCTTTCGATGCTTGGAGCTGGTTCCGTTCTTAATAAACTCCTGCAGCAATAAATATTCATATCACAAAGGGGTTTTTTTTCCGGTTGATTGGTGGTGGGGTGGGGTTAAGGGACTGGGTAAGGTACTCATACACATTCACTATTCAGAAATTGAAACCTCAACCTCCCTCCCCCCGAGGAGGAAGGTGATACCAAGAGGGTAAAGAAAAACCATCCAAGCTTTACTTCTATTTATTATTTTTTCCCCTTCCAAAGTGTTTCAGGTGAAAAGAAAGCTTGTACAATAAATTTCTTCATTGAAGAATATAACGAGTTCCATGACTAATATAAATTTCCGATTTAAAAAATAAATAAGGGAATTTGTAACACGGACAATTACCAATAAGACCACCTGTACAAAGTAACAAAAGATGATCTCTAATACAATGCAGTAAACAATATTTTCTCATTCTATTTGATCTCTTTAAAGGATAACGGACACTAATCTGATGGATTGAGGAAATCCCTGGTGCCGGAAGTTGACAGTTTAGTATCACAAATGGTGACAATTGTAACATGTAACCATGTCTAATGAGAAAATAATAAGCGTAATGATTCAGATTACTCATCTCTTTTATACTAATGAAATGCATAATAACAATAATAATAATAAGTGATGCTAGTGCCAAAAACCATTTCACTTCCACCACAGGCAGCAGGGTGAGCTGCTAAAATTGAAAGCACTAACCTGTATAAGTCGTTCAGCATTATCAACTTCTGAAGAGGTGCCTTCCATTTCAATAGTCATCTGTTCAGGAACACCCTCGGTCTCTGACACAATTAGATTTGCTCCACTAGTCTGGTGAATGTAAGCAACATTGGCTCCACCAACCCCAATAACATCCGCGGCCTCTAGTAATGATACTTGTATTGATTGCGTTATCTAAGACAATATAAAAAATAACAATATAAATAATATCTAATCATAATAATAACAAGGGTAAAGTGAGAAAAACATCCCTAATGTTTAAAATTTTGGGTAAAATAACACCCCTAACCTTTATTTGGGTATATAAGTTCGTTAAGTTTTAAAAAAATGGGTAAAGGGCTTACTTCGTACACATTTAAGTATAATAAGTAATAGATTCTCTAAAATACGCTTTTGGTCTCCCCAAAATGCCCTATTACCCGCTCGATACGAAGTCGCTATTGGTTAGGGCACTTTGGTCATTTTACATTTACTTTGTTTTTCACCTTTTTTTTTTCAAATACATAAGGGCACTTTAGTCTTTTAATCGGTCCACTGACAACAGGCCCTCGTTCGCACCAAAGATTAGGGACTGTTAAGAACGTATAGGGGGTTATACATTATATGCATACCAAAAGGGTGTTTTTCGCTTGCGACCCTAATAACAACAACAATAATAGCATCAACGAATGGTAACAATTTTGATAACAGGGAAATACAAATACAAAATGGCAGTAAACATGATCAGCCCTCAAAACTATAGTTTGGTGTGTGTGGAAGAAAATGGACTTGGATCCTCTAAGTTATCCTAAATTGAATTCTCCACCGAATGACGTGGCATGTATGAAACATCTGCGGCCTATATTAAACCACTTCAGCTAATTTTTAAATAGAATTTAGGAAACTGCACCGTTTTAAGTTAAAGCTTTAAGATATCTCAAACATTTTCTGATAGGCTTGGTATGATATGCTTTAGAGCTATTGATTGCAGAATCAATATTTACACACCCCGCATTTACACTTAATTGCAAGCCTTTCTATTCAATCATTAACACTTCAATTTTTTTCTGAATCTGAATGAAAATGCATTCCGTTTTTACCAACAAAATATTTAGTAGTTCTAAATAACGAAGAACGTCTCTTTCTGTTGATATCATGTCAAACTATGCTCAAAACTCAAATTTCACAAAATTCATCGAATTAGAGACTATATACTATTAAGTTCAAAACCTACTATTGTGAAACAGACATAACAGCTGATGTACATGAAGAATCAACCCATTACAGTTATTTTCTATTTCAAGATTTCACAATTTTGATGTTTTCCTCCACAGATTTTAAAAACATATCAGAATGAAAACCCTGATCACAACATTAGTGACTATACAATACTTGCAACTAGATTAGTAACTCCAAGATCACATCAGTAATATTGCATACTTTAGTGAAGATGAGCATGTTAAGACGAAGAGACTTTGAAAGGGTGAAATTTCAGAAAACTGCTAATGAACTTGTGATCAGAATGATCCCTTTTTTGCCCGCTATCAATCCATTGAGGGTATCATTTCACCCACAATGTGATTCTCTTGAAATCCTAATGTTATTGAGCTTTTCTCTACCGTTATATACCATCAATACAAAACAAAATGAACAAGTTTGGTCCAAACAAACACTAAGACAAGGCAGACATTGCAGGATGACTAGAGAAATATACAATTTACATTATATGGACCTTCTTTAAGAGAACCAAACTCTGATTTTCACGGTGCATAGGATTCCTCCATAAGATATAAGAAAAACTAGGAAAATTTGAACCCCACAAAAAATATAGAATGAATCGAGCGAAAGTCTAAACAGATTAGAGAATCAATGCAAGAAAACTACATATAAAATAAGAGCTAAGCTTAAAGCAAACACTAAAAGAAGTCTATCTATTAGGAAGCAACGCCGGGAGAAAAAGAAATTCATGTATTAAAAAAATTTAATATGGTCCATAATTAACACACGTGAATGTTCTAAAGACAACAACGAACAACTAGTCCAGAAGGGTGAAGAATCAAATAATTACTACTATATAAACAAAAGGGATTCAGAACAATTTACATGCACAATTGCACAAATTTGGGTAAAATGAAGATCAAAATGCCTTATATGTAAAACAATTCACATTAGCTTATTTACTCCAACAGAGTTTACACACAGCCACTAGAAACATATATACGTTGAAAATATGTATCCATAGGAACCTAAAAACAAAGTATCCCAAATTCATGTCCCTTGGAATTCATTCAAACATGTGAGAATTTGGTTTGTACAATGCCATCCTCATTTTGTTCCACTCAAAAAAAAAAAAAGAAGGAAGGAGACAGATAGTCATTCTCTGCATATACAGGAGGAAAGCAAAACAATAAGTAGGAGACAAGAAGTTGCAGTGAGGTAACGTTGTTTAACACCAAACTTTTTGTATTTACATAAACAAAAATAAGTGAATATACAAATGCAGAACTGCCATTTCCAATTTCCAAAGGCTAAAACTACACGAAAAGAAAGCTTATAATGCTCATGCTTTACAAAGAAACTCAACAATTTAATGCATCAAACGGACGCCAATGCCACCACTCAGATGATGTTATACACGACACCTTCAAAAATATCAAGTAAACCTTCTCCAAAGAGACTGTCTTATTGCACTTCAAGGGTAGGGGGCTCAACATCCTGAAACATGATCCAAAATATACATCAGCTTTGGTCTAGGTACCCTTAAAAAGACGAAGGAGGTGAAAAGGGAGGATGAGCTTTGCCAAAGAAAGATACACGCTAGAATCCTCATACCAGTTGCTGGTAACAGCAGAGTTCTTTATGTCACTCTCACAACATCAAATTTGCACTAAAATGCCAGATTTGACTTGCAGTTTTTTTACGCCTTATTTGAACCCTAATCAGCTCTGGCTGACTCTTTAACCCCCATAAAGTGGAAAACAAGGAGCTTAGACTTTGTATTTCTTAAATAACCACTCAACTGAAATATTTAATAATAGTTCCATGCGGCTTCTCTGATATCCTATGCAAATTTAACTCTCGAGAGTTGAATTAACAAATACCATTCAAGTGGCCAGTATCAAGGAAACATAAGGACATTGTACAAACAACAGAGAAGATCTAAGATGATAAATACTAAAAAGAATTCAATGCAGGGTGAATTCTGACTTACTGGAACTGTTGCAGCAGTAACTGAGGGTTGTTGCCCAGTCACCTGCACAGGTGTAACATTTGTTTGCTGGCCAAAAGAAGATGATGCAGACTGAAATCACAAACCATTTTGAAGTTAATGGCAATCTGAAACTCAAAATAGTACACAAATTTGAATTACTTACAGTATGCGATGAGGAGAAACTTCCACTATAGGATGAGAAAGGTGCTCCAGGACCACCTAAACCAGTCTGCTGGGTCTGTCGTATGTTTGGCTGGCCAAGCCTTGGAGGTAATTGCTGCATTGGTTGAGAAAACAGCAGAGGCTGATCCAAACTAAAAGGCATCCCAACATTAGGTAAAGATCTACCATGCCAAAATGAACAAAATAGTTGCGAACCCAAAGTTGCATGTCCTTGCTCTGCCAGAATCACCTGTGTAGCAAATGGATTTACTAATAGTGAAAATATTATAGAACTTATAAGAAGCAGTCAAAGAATGATGGGGGTGGGGGCTGGGGGATGGGGAGAGAGAAATATTTAGAGGCCAAAATAACGAAGACAAACAATATAAATTATGGTCAAAAGGATTAGCACAAATATATTTTCTGATATTATAGTCTTGCGCAGGGAAAAGAGACTGAACCAAGTATTAAAACTAATTAAGTTGAACAAAAACTCATGCCAAAGGGAAATATATAATTCTTCAAGTTAATCCAGTCAAAGATTGGTCTGAACTGCCAAAATAAAGATTTTGACAATATCCTAAATTCAATTTAGTCGACTGAAAACTCAAGCCAAAATTGTTGCGAACCAAAAGTTTCCTGTTCTTGCATTAGGATAACACTGCTAAACAATATAGATTATTGCAAAAAGGATTAGCATAAATATATTTTACGATATTATAATCTTGGCCAGGGAAATGATACTGAATCAAGTATTAAAACTAATTAAGTTGAACAAAAACTCGTCCCAAAGGGAAATATATAATTCTTCAAGTTAATCCAGTCAGATTGGCCAGAACTGTCATTATAAAGATTTTGACAATATCCTAAACTCAATTTAGTTGACTGAAAACTCAAGCCAAAGTAAAACAGCCCATGTTTCAATACATTGAAAATGACCAAAAATTAATGGAAAATATGTGAGCAGCACAAATCTTAGCTTAAATAAATTTATAATTAAAATAAATAAATAAATAAAACTGACAAAAAAAAGTTCATACAATTTGTAATTAAAACGTTGGGATAAAAGATTATAAATATATTTTACGATATTAAAATCTTGGGCAGGGAAAAGAGAATGAACCATGTACTAAAACTAATTAAGTTGAACAAAACTCATGCCAAAGGGAAATATATAATTCCTCAAGTTAATCCAGACAAAGATTGGCCAGAACTGTCATTATAAAGATTTTGACAATATCCAAAATTCAATTTAGTCGACTGAAAACTCAAGCCAAAATTGTTGCGAACAAAAAGTTTCCTGTCCTTGATGTGCTAGAACCGCGTGTGGCAAATGGATTGGCTCAAAGTGAACATATTATAGATCTTATAAGAAGCAGATAAGGGAGCCTCGTGCACTAGGCTAGCCCTTTTTAGAAGAAGCAGATAAGCAATGACATGTAACTCAGAAAAGAGAGAAGTTTACCTGCATAGGAAACGGCGGAGCAGAACTTTGAGGGTCCATTGTTCCAACTCCAGGAGGCCTAGGAGGCTTTTACAGGAGAGGGAGGGAGGGAGGGAGGGAGATGGGGGGGGTGGGGTGGTGTTAGAGGCCAAAATAAAACAGCTAAACAATATAATTATAGTAAAAAGGATTAGCATAAATATATTTTACCATATTATAATCTGGGCCAGGGAAAAGAGAATGAACCAACTACTAAAACTAATTAAGTTGAACAAACACTCATGCCGAAGGGAAATATATAATTTTTCAAGTTAACTCAGAAAGGAAATAAGTTTACCGGCATAGGGAACGGTGGAGCAAAACTTTGAGGTCCCATTGTTCCAACTCCAGAAAGCCCAGGAGGCTTTTACAGGTGAGAGAAAGAAACAAAAGGAAGGGGGAGGGAATATTTAGAGGCCAAAATAACACAGCTAAACAATATAAATAACTGTAAAAAGGATTAGCATAAATATATTTTACAATATTATAATCTGGGCAGGGAAAAGAGAATGAACCAACTACTAAAACTTATTAAGTTGAACAAACACTCATGCCGAAGGGAAATATATAATTCTTCAAGTTAATCCAGATAAGGGAGCCTCATGCACTAGGCTAGCCCTTTGAGGGCCAAAAACAAAGGGGTGCACACCCCGCAGGTAACAAAGGATTAGCATATACCTATTTTACGATATTATAATCTTGGCCAAGGAAATGATTATAAATCAAGTACTAAAACTAATTAAGTAGAACAAAAACTCATGTCAAAGGGAAATATATAATTCTTCAAGTTAATCCAGTCAAAGATTGGCCAGAACTGTCATTATAAAGATTTTGACAATATCAGAAATTCAATTTAGTCGACTGAAAACTCAAGCCAAAATTGTTTCGAACCAAAAGTTTCCTGTCCTTGATGTGCCAGAACCACGTGGAGCAAATAGATTGGCTCAAAGTGAATATTATAGAGCTTATAAGTAGATAAGGGAGCCTCATGCACTCGGCTAGCCCTTTTTAGAAGAAGCAGATAAGCAATGACATGTAACTCAGAAAGGAGAGAAGTTTACCTGCATGGGGAACGGTGGAGCAGAACTTTGAGGGCCCATTGTTCCAACTCCAAGAGGCCTAGTAGGCTGTTACAGGTGAGAGAGAGACGACCGGGGTAACACAGCTAAACAATATAAATTACTGTAAAAAGGATTAGCATAGATACATTTTACGATATTATAATCTAGGCCAGGGAAAAGAGAATGGAACAACTATTAAAACTAATTAAGTTGAACAAACACTCATGCCGAAGGGAAATATATAATTCTTCAAGTTAATCCAGTCAAGGATTGGCCTGAATTGTCAGAATAAGGATTTTGACAATATCCTAAATTGACTAAAAACTCGAGCCAAAATTGTTGCGAACCCAAAGTTGCCAGTCCTTGCTGTGTCAGAACAAAGTGTAGCAAATTGATTTGCTCATGGTGAAAATATCATAGAACTTATAAGAAGGCAGAAAAGGGAGCCTCGTGCACTATGCTAGCCTTTTTTAGAAGAAGCAGATAAGGAATGAGATGAAAGGTGGAGCAGAACTTTGAGGGCCAAAAATAAAGGGGTGCACACCCCACAGGTAACAAAGGATTAGCATATACATATTTTACAATATTATAATATTGGCCAGGGAAATGATAATAAACCAAGTACTAAAACTAATTAAGTTGAACAAAAACTGATGCCAAAGGGAAATATATAATTCTTCAAGTTAATCCAATCAAAGATTGGCCAGAACTGTCATTATAAAGATTTTGACAATATCAGAAATTCAATTTAGTCGACTCAAAACTAAAGCCAAAATTGTTTCCAACCAAAAGTTTCCTGTCCTTGATGTGCCAGAACCACGTAGCAAATGGATTGGCTAATAGTGAACATATAATAGATCTTATAAGAAGCAAATAAGCAATGACATGTAACTCAGAAAGGAGAGAAGTTTACCTGCATAGGGAACGGTGGAGCAAAATTTTGACGGCCCATTGTTCCAACTCCAGGAGGCTTTTACCGGAGAGAGAAAGAGACCCGGGGGGGTGTGGGGAATATTTAGAGGCCAAAATAACACAGTTAAACAAGATAAATTGTTGTAAAAAGGATTAGCATAAATATATTTTACGATATTATAATCTGGGCCAGGGAAAAGAGAATGAACCAACTACTAAAATTTATTAAGTTGAACAAACACTCATGCCAAAGGGAAATATATAATTCTTCAAGTTAATCCAGATAAGGGAGCCTCATGCACTAGGCTAGCCCTTTTTAGGCAGATAAGCAATGGCATGTAACTCAGAAAGGAGACAAGTTTACCTGCATAGTGAACGGTGGAGCAGAACTTTGAGGGCCCATTGTTCCAACTCCAGGAGGCTTTTTTACAGGAGAGACAAAGAGAAAAAGGGGGGGAACCGGGGGGGGGGGGGGGGATATTTAGAGGCCAAAATAACACAGCTAAACAATATAAATTATTGAAAAAAGGATTAGCATAAATATATTTTACGATATTATAATTTGGGCCAGGGAAAAGAGAATGAACCAACTACTAAAACTAATTAAGTTGAACAAACAATTATGCCGAACGGAAATATATAATTCTTCAAGTTAATCCAGTCAAGGATTGGCCTGAATTGTCAAAATAAGGATTTTGACAATATTCTAAATTTAATTTAATTGACTGAAAACTCGAGCCAAAATTGTTGCGAACCCAAAGTTGCCAGTCCTTGCTGTGTCAGAAGAAAGTGTAGCAAATGGATTCGCTCATAGTGAAAATATTATAGAACTTATAAGAAGGCAGATAAGGGAGCCTCGTGCACTATGCTAGCCTTTTTTAGAAGGAGCAGATAAGGAATGACATGAAAGGTGGAGTAGAACTTGGGCCAAAAACAAAGGGGTGCACACCCCACAGGTAACAAAGGATTAGCATATACATATTTTACAATATTATAATCTTGGCCAGGGAAATGATAATGAACCAAGTACTAAAACAAATTAAGTTGAACAAAAACTCATCCCAAAGGGAAATATATAATTCTACAAGTTAATCCAATCCAAGATTGGCCAAAACTATCATAATAAAGATTTTGACAATATCCTAAATTCAATTTAGTTGACTGAAAACTAAAGCCAAAGTAAAACATCCCATGTTTCAATAAATTGAAAATGACCAAAAATTAATGGAAATTATGTGAGTAGCACAAATCTTATTAGCTTAAACAAATTTTTTATTAACAAAAATAAAAAGAGTGAAAAAAAAAAAAAATTCATATAATTTGTTATTAAAACAACATTGGGATAAAAAGATTATAAATATATTTTAAGTTATTATAATCTTGGGAAGGGAAAAGAGAATGAACCAAGTACTAAAACTAATTAAGTTGAACAAAAACTGATGCCAAAAGGAAATATATAATTCTTCGAGTTAATCCAGTCAAAGATTGGCCAGAACTGTCATTATAAAAAATTTTGACAATATCCTAAATTCAATTTAGTCGACTGAAAACTCAAGCCAATATTGTTGCGAACCAAAAGTTTCCTGTCCTTGCTGTGCCAGAACCACGTACAGCATATGGATTGGCTCATAGCGAACATATGATAGATCTTATAAGAAGCAGATATGGGAGCCTCGTGCACTAGGCTAGCCCTTTTTAGAAGAAGCAGAGAAGAAATGACATGTAACTCAGAAAGGAGAGAAGTTTACCTGCATATGGAAGTGTTGAAAAGAAGTTTGAGTGCCCATTGATCCAACTCTAGGTGGCTTTTACAGTAGAGAGAGAGGGGGGGGGGAGGCCAAAAATAACACGGTTAAACAATATAAATTATTGTGAAAAGGATTAGCATAAACATATTTTACGATATTATAATCTTGGCCAGGGAAATGATAACGAACCAAGTACTAAAACTAATTAAGTTGAACAATAACCCATCCCAAAGGGAAATAATATAATTCAAGTTAATCCAGTCAAAGGTTGGCCAGAACCATCATAATATAGATTTTGACAATATCCTAAATTCAATTTAATTGACTGAAAACTCAATCCAAAGTAAAACAGCCCATGTTTCAATACATTGAAAATGACCCAAAATTAATGGAAAATATGTGAGCAGCACATATCTTAGGTTAAACAAATTTATAATTAAAAATAAATAATAAAAAAGTGAAAAAAAAAATCACAAAATTTGTAATTAAACAACGTTGGGATAAAAGATTATAAATATATTTTACGATATGATAATCTGGGGCGGGGAAAAGAGAATGAAGCAAGTAGTAGAACTAATTTAGTTGAACATAATCTCATGCCAAAGGGAAATATATAATTCTTCAAGTTAATCCAATTATAGGGAGCCTCTTGCACTAGGCTAGCCCTTTTTAGAAGAATCAGATAAGGATTGCCATGTAACTCAGAAAGGAGAGATGTTTACCTGCATAAGGAAGGGTGGAGTAGAACTTTGAGTGCCCATTGATCCAACTCCAGGAGACTTTTATAGGAAAGAGAGAGATTATTGTAAAAAGGATTGCCATAAATATATTTTATGTTATTATATGCTTGGCCAGGGAAAAGAGAATGAACCAAGTACTAAAACTAATTAAGATGAACAAAAACTCATGCCAAAGGGAAATGTTTAATTCTTCCAAGTTAATCCAGTCAACGATTGGCCTAAAGTGTCATAATAAAGATTTTGACAATATACTAAATACAAGGGAAAGTGCAAAAAAAAAACCTTGAACTATGTCCGAATTTGCAAATAACCAACTTGAACTAGATTTTGTGCATAATATACCCTGAACTATCACATTTTGTTGCAACATTCCCCAATGCCTAGACTATTTTCATTAAATGCCCACAATGCCCTTTTTTATTGAATTGTACTTAATCTATTTTTCTTATTGAAATAAATTATGAAAAAAATTAATACTAATTTGATGACATATTCTCCATTAAATTTGCATAAATTTACCTTTAATTTTTTGAATTAATTATTTAATTAAATCTTAAGTAGAAAATTTTAAAACAATTTAAGTTCGTTCTTAATTTTTCATGAATATATTGCATTAAAAAAAAAATGCATTTTTTATTCAAGTAATTTATTAATTTTTCATGAAGATATTGTATGACAAAGAAGGTATTTTTTTCCCATGGAGGTAAATATATAATTTTTAAAAAAACCTAGAGTTCCACCAATATATTAAAAAACCCTTTTGTGCAAAATATACACTGCCACATATGATTTGTAATTTTTTTTCATCTCCAGCAGTCTGTTGATATACACTGCCACATCACCAATGTGTAAAAGGGTTGTGTATTTTACACAGCCCTTTTACACAGCCACGTAAGCATATTTTCTCTCCTCCCCCTTTCCCACTCGTTGTTCTCTTTCTTATCTCTCATTCCTTTACGCCTCTTTGTTTCCCTCTTTTCTAGAGCACCATAGAGAAGAATCTGCAACCGGCAAGGTAAGACCTGCTCGACCATCTTTTATTTATTTATTTTTTTTGTAATAAACATAGTTTGATTCATCACTTTCGTTTGATCTTATCTTCTGCAATCATCGTCGTAGATTCTAGGGGTTTTTTAGATCACGTTTTTGTATAATTGTTGATATAAAACCTTTGATTATGTAGTTTCTACATACTTAAATCTTATTTTATTATTTGTTATTAAGTTACAATTCTGGTGGCGGCGAGAAAGGTTTGCTATTGGCAGGACGGGAAAGTGAAATATAGAAGGAAATTATTATTTTTTTCCTAATTGAGGAGGATTGGGACGTGAGGTTTAATCGCGAAAAAGTAAAGTGAATCAACTAGGTTTGTAAAAGTTATGTAGGACCTTGGGTATGACACGTGATTGGTTGTTATTGGGGGATATTTTTTTACATAAAAGGTTTAAAATAACCACTGGAGCTAAAAATAGGTAGTACAAAATTTTTGTGTAAATCTACTCTGACACATCAGATTTACACAAAAATATATACACAACGGTTGGAGAAGCTCTTAGAAAATGGAAGTTACAAGTCTATTTAAATTTTTCCATTTTAATCATAAATTGATACTAATAATAAAATTAAGGTAAATGATATAATTAAATATTTAGAAAAGAGAAAAGATAATAAAAGTAATTTAATCAGAATGATAATTTTTTTCCTAGTTAATAAGAAATGACAAATTTAATGAGAAAGGGTAAAATAGTCTTTTGTGATCAGTTTGTCCTTAATTGCAACAAATTAATAATTCAGGGAGACACTATGTAGTTCAGGGGGGTTATTTGCAAAAACGCATAGTTCAAGGGGGGTTTGCACTTTACCCTAAATACAATTTAGTTGACAGAAAACTCGAGCGAAAATTGTTGCAAACCCAAAGCTGTTTGTCCTTGCTGTGCCAGAACCATGTGAAGCAAATGGATTTGCCCATAGTGAAAGTATTATAGTTCTTATAAGAAGCAGATAAGGGAGCCTTATGTACTAGGCTAGCCCTTTTTAGAAGAAGCAGACAAGGAATGACATGTAACTCAGAAAGGATAGAAGTTTATCTGCATGAGGCTGGGTGGAGCAAAACTTTGAGGGCCCATTGATCCAACTCCAGGAGGACTCGGATAACACAACTAAACAATATAAATTATTGCAAAAAGGATTAGCATAAATATATTTTACGAAAATATAATCTTGGCCAGGGAAATGATAATGAACCAAGTACAAAAACTAAGTTTAACGAAAACTCATCCCAAAGGGAAATATATAATTCTTCAAGTTAATCCAGTCAAGGGTTGGCCAGAACTATCATAATAAAGATTTGAGTAGTGATAGGGAAACCAAATGGTTATCCCTGAATTGTCACCGAATCTCAAATGGTCAAGCCACGTAATGTGAAAATTCAAAGTCATCTCCCACCTCACGTGTCTTGAGTGGGTCCTACACCAATCATAGTTGTCTTCAACCTCAGGACATGTGTTCTGTTTGTATAAAAACAGTCTCCCAATTTTTACCCACAATCTAAATCCAAACTCCTTTCCATCAATGATTTCAAAATGAAAAGAAAAAATGAAGTGCAAAATTTTAAAAGGAAAACTATAATAAAGGTGCCATTATCTTCTAAAATTGTTTCCCTCATCAGAAAACAAAAGAATAACATCGGCAAAGAGAATATATAATAGAAGCATATATGCATATATATACAGATAAATACAGATATGAGTGTATCAATATCTATTTGGGAACTGAATATATCAGGGCAACCGTCTTCAATGCTGTACCGAGGGGGCATCGTATGTTAGAGTCGCTCTGCACAATTAACCGGATCCTTTGATACCAGTTGTTGTGGCGGAAACACAAAATAAACAACGTTGTTCGAGAAATAATCAAGCAATCATGAAGAATAAAAAAAATCACACAAGAACACAAGATATACATGGTTCACCCAAATCTTAGGACTACGTCCATGAAGCGCACCGAACAAATGTCACTATGAAAAAGATGATGAATTACAATGGAGAATTTTCGCTCAATCTCTCTCAATTGCTCTCTCTTGTGTTCACACAAATTAATCAATTATAGAACACGTATAATGATCCTCTTCTTTTTCTTCACACCCTAAATTCTTATTAGAGTTGATATATATAGACCCAAAAAGACTTGTCCTACAAGAAATTGCCTTTTGTAGAGTCCAAAACCAATAAGGAAATTAAACACATATCCGGAAACTGAAGTTTCCATATAATTAAATCTTCCTAAAAATGTTTCATGTAACCAAATTCCAAAAAAACACAACAATCTCCCACTTGGAGGTTGGAGCATTTGTAAACTCATTCCATCTTCTTCTCATGCAAATCCTATGCATGTCGGTGCGCTTATCTTTGTCTACAAGCTAGAAGACCGACTGAAGTTGCGCACAGTTTCAGTTTCTCCATGGTCACTATCTTAGTCAACATGTCAGCCGAATTCTTGGTGCCAAGTATTTTCTCAAGTGTCAACACCCCATCTTCTAACAAAGATCTGATGAAGTGATACCGAAATCCTATATGCTTGGTCCTTGAATGAAATGTTGAATTCTTTGCCAGATGTATCGCACTTTGACTATCACTGTGCAAAACATTCTTCACCTGTTCGAATCCCAACTCTGTCAACAAACCTTGTAACCAAATCATCTCCTTGCTGGCCTCTATCATCGCCACATAATCTGCCTCTATAGTAGATAACGTTACAATCCTCTGTATTTGCGAAACCTAATTAGCTGCAGTTGTACCCACCGTGAACACATACCCGATAGTACTTCTTTTGTGGTCCACCTCACCAGCTAAGTCTGAATCTACATAACCACGTAGCTTCACCTCGCCCCTTCTGAAACATAGGTATCTGTCTGTGGTACCCCTTAGATATCTTAATATCCACTTCACTGCTTCCAGTGTAGCTTGCCCGAATACTTCATGAACCTACTTACTGCTCCCACTGCATATGCAATATCCGGTCTTGTGCACACCATGGCATACATCAAACTTCCAATGGCTAAGGCATATGAAATTTTAGCCATACAGTTTTTCTCATCCTGTGTCTTCGGACACTGATCTTGAGATGATCGGAAGTGACTAGCTAAGGGAGTACTCACCGCCTTAGCATTATTCATGTTGAACCTCTTCAAAACCCGTTCAACATACCCAGCCTGAGACAACTGCAAACTACCTTTCTACTTGTCTTTGCTAATCCTCATTCCAAGAATTTGTTTCACTGCAGCAAGATCCTTCATCTCGGATTCACCAGACAATTGCTTCTTCAATTTGCTAATTTCTTCAAAATCAGAACATGCCACTAACATGTCAACAACATAAAGTAGAAGGATAATGAAACTTGCTTAAACCTCTTGAAGTAGCAGCAATGGTCAGCATTGCACTTGTTGTAGCCATGTCCCTCTAGGTCACCATGGAGGAAAGCAGTTTTGACATCTAACTGCTTAGGATGCAACCCCTCTGCTGCAACAATGCTAAGAACTGAGTGAATGGTACTCAGTTTCACAACCAGGGAAAAAAACGTATGTGTAGTCAATGCCCTGCTTTTGCTGAAAGCCTTTGACCACCAATCTTGCCTTGTATCTCTTAGAACCATCGTGTTCCTCTTTTACCCTGTATACCCATTTGTTGTGAAGAGCTTTCTTCCCCATAGGCAACTTGGCTAGTTCCCATGTTTTGTTGGAGATAAGGGACTTCATCTCATCTTCTATTGCAAGCTCCCACTTGCTAGCATCTTCAACCTGACATGCTTCGTTATAGCATTCAAGCTCACCATCATCTGTGAGCAACATATAATCTATATATCGCTGATTCGGTACATAAGGACGCGTGGACCTTTTGGGTGCAAGTTTTTTTTTTATTTTTTATTTTTTTATAAGTAAATAATTCATAAAAGGCCAAATACAAAAAGCATGGTACCCTAAGGCCCCAAGGAGCTCAGGAAATCAATTGTCTCCTCCGAAGAAGAACAATGTTTACCTAAAATCCAGAAAAAAAAAAGAAAAAGAAAAAGAATAAGATAACAAAGAACATAGGACTTAAGCATAGCAACCAACGACTCCTTTCCTTCAAAGGATCTACTATTACGTTCCCTCCACAGGCACCACCATAGACTCAAAGGCGCAATCCTCCAATACCTTCGAGCTTGAGGTCCCACTCTTCCCCCTCTCCAGGCATCCATTAGACCTCTCGTTGATATAGGCATGACCCATGAAACTCCGAAGAGGTTAAACAAAAAACTCCAACAATCCAACGCCACTAGACAATGCAAAAGAAGATGATCCACTGTCTCTTCATTACACTTGCACATACAACACCAGTTAACAGTAATCCGATTTCTCTTCCTCAAATTGTCAATCGTCAAAATTTTGCCCCATACTGTTGTCCACGCAAAGAAAGCCACCTTACGCGGCGCCTTGAAACGCCAAATAGCCTTCCACGGACACGTAATCCCATCCATTTCCCCAAGACATCCAAAAAAGGATCTCACACTAAAGCTTGCTTTAGCAGAAGGAACCCAAACCATTAAGTCCCTACCTCCTCCACGAATCTCCTGTCTATACAATAACTCCAACAATCCAGAAACATCCTCCAACTCCCGATCCTAAAAAGATCTTGTAAACAGCACATCCCACATCATCCTCCCGTTATCAAGACGATAGCAGCCAGCAACCGAGGCCTGTCTGTTAACTGCAATCCTAAACAGTCTGGGGTAGAGGCCTACTAAGGTACGATCACCACACCAAACATCTTCCCAAAACCGAATCTCTCTACCATCCTGAACGCTGAATCTGATATACTTAGAAAACTCATTCCACTCCTTCCGAATGGCTTTCCACACACCCACCCCTTCCGAAATCCTTACCGTATCTAAACACCACCCTCCCCAAACCGATACAAGATAACTCTCCTCCATAACTTATGACGCTCAATACCAAGCTGCCACAACCACTTGCCAAGAACAGCCCTGTTGAAAGGCACTAACCTCCTAATCCCTACTCCTCCAAATTGCATGGCCTGCAATCCTTCTCCCAACGAACAAGATGATACTTGAATTCATCCCCTAAACCTCCCCATAAAAAATTCCTCTGCAATCTCTCAATCAACTCAGCCACCGTTGACGGAATGTGGAATAAGGACAAAAAGTAAATAGGAATGCTCGATAAAGTGCTCTTCAGCAGGTGACTCTCCCTCCTTTCGATAAAGTACTGCTTCTTCCATCCAACAAGTCTCCTTTCCACCCTCTCTACCACTGGATCCCAAGCACCCACAGTCCTTACGGAAACCCCCAAAGGCATGCCTAAATTAAAAATCGGAAAGGAAGTAACCCCACAACCAAGAGTAACTCCAAATTATGAACCTTCCCCACCGGAATCATAGCACTCTTTCCCACATTCACTTTCAATCCCGAAACTGCCTGAAAACACACCAACACCGACCTCAAATATCTCATCTGGGACACCTCTGCCTAGCAAAAGACCAACATATCATCTGCGAATAGTAAATGAGAAATCTCCACAAAATGATCATCCTCCCTTCCCACCCTGAATCCCCTGATGAACCCAACTCCACTGCCCTCCCCATTAACCGACTGAGTGCCTCCATAACAATAACGAACAAAATTGGAGAGAGAGGATCCCTCTGTCGTAAACCTCGCGAACTACTAAAAAAACCGGTCGAAGACCCATTAACCAGCACTGAGAATCTTGCTGTAGAAATGCAGAACTCAATCCATCTCCTCCATTTTTACCCAAAGCCCATCCTTTCCAACATACATAACAAAAAGTTCCAATTAACATGGTTATAAGCTTTCTCAACATCCAGTTTACACACAACTCCTGGGTCACCACTCTTCAACCTATCATCCACACACTCACTGGCAATAAGTGTAGAATCTAGGATTTGTTGCCCACCTATAAAAGCGTTCTTAGAATCCGAAATAATGTCATCCAAAACCTCTCTCAATCTCAAAGCGAGGACTTTAGCTATTAGTTTGTAAATGCATCCCAACAAACTAATAGGTCTAAAATCCTTCACATCAGCAGCTCCCGCCTTCTTAGGAATAAGTGCAATAAACGATGCATTCAAGAATTTTTCAAACCGCCCCTAAGAATAAAAAGTATGGAACGTTCCCATCACATCGTTCCTAACCACGGTCCAACTCTCCAAAAGGAAACTCATGTTAAAGCCATCTGGCCTTGGAGCTTTGTCCCCATTACAGCTTCTAAGGGCCTTCACGGCTTCCTCTTCAGAAAACGGGATTTACAGCCCATTCCTATTTGCCTTCGAGATAGAATTAAAATGAAGACCATCCAGTTGAGGTCTCGAAGAGGCATTCTCCGTAAATAGGCCCTGATAAAAATTAGTAATCCCCCTACGAACATCCTCTTCCCTAATTAACGCTTTGGGTGGAGGTTTAGGATTTGGAATCAGCGGTGAACTATACTTTGTGAGTTCTGGCCAAGAACCCTTATCTGTCTGCTCCGCAACAATACTCTCTAGCTCATTATCCAACTTAACACACTCAGGCTTACTCTATACAGGCTTTAGTTAACTGTGCTACATCTATCCTTGACACCTTGTACATCACCTTCTTGTTGAAAACCACATCTCTACTTCTGATGATTTTCTTGTTTTGATTATCCCAAAGTCAATAACCAAACTCATTTCCGCCATACCCAATGAATATGCATTTTAGTGACTTGGGGTCGAGCTTTCCCCCAGCATGGTCACACTAATATGCGCATATGTAATACAACCAAGAACTTTCAACCATGAAAGATTTACCTCTTTGCCACTCCATACCTCTTTCAGTATTCGATACTCCAAAGGCACCGATGGTCCACGATTAATTAGATAGGATGTTGTATTGACTGCTTCTACCCAAAACTGTTTGAATAGACCTAAATGTATGCGCATTCTTCTGGCTCTCTCTGTCAATGTTTGGTTCATCCGTTCTACCACCCCATTCTGCTGTGGGGTTCCTTGCACAGTCCTCTCTAATCTAATCCCATTATCAAAATAAAACTTGTTGAATCTAGTGTCTTCATACTCACCACCATTGTCTGACCTCAACCTCTTGATCTTCAAACCTGTTTCATTCTCCACCATGGCCTTCCACTTCTTGAACACATCAAATACCTCAAATTTGTGCTTCAAAAAATAAACCCATACCTTCCTCGTGTGATCATCAATGAAAGTCACGAAATAGGATTTTCCGCCAATGGATGAGACAGTGGTTAGCCCCAGACATCTGTGTGAACTAGCTCAAGTTTCTCCTTTCTAAGATTTCTGACACTCTTCTTGAAACTGACCCTCTTCTACTTGCCCATCACACAACTTTCACACAAGTTAATATCAATTGCCCGTATGCCTGATAGTTTTCCCTTTGAGTGCATAATCTTTAGCCCCCTTTCACTCATGTGACCTAGTCTCTAGTGCCAAAAATTGCAATCTTCTCTGTTTCTGCAACTGCTATAGACCCACAAGCACTAATATTTGTGTAGAGTGCGCCAGATTTCCTACCACATGCAATGGTCATAGCGCATCTGGAAACTTTCCACGAGTCTCCATTGAAGGTTGTAACAAAACCTTCTGACAATTGTCCCACCGAAATCATATTCTTCCTCAAGTCAAGGATGTGTCTCACATCCTTTAACTTCCAAGCTGACTCATTCAACTTGATTTGCACTTCACCCTTGCCAACAATGCTGCAAGGCTAATCATCACCAAGATGCATCTTGCCAAGGTTAACCGATTCATAGCTATTAAATAGCTCTTTGCTTGAGGTGCCATAAAACGATGTGCCGAAATCTAAAACCTATTACTCCGCCTTGCTCTCCAAAGAGCATATCAATGCATCATGCTTCAGTTTTTCTTTCGGTTCCCTTCTTTAGAAGTCTGCAATCAACGCAGTAATGTCCATTCTTTCCACAATTCCAACACTCAACATCACTGAGACCTGTGGAACTCCTAGAATTTTGAGATTATGTCCTTCCATTCCTTGACTTGGATCTGCCTCTGTTTTTATAACCGTTGCCCTTCTTCTATTTTAAACCCTGGCCTCTGCTATCAACATTCAATGCCGAACAACTGGTGGAATTTCTTGTTATTTGCCTTCTGATTTCTTCGGTCAGAATCATGCTCATAACTTCATCAAACTTCAACTTAGTCTTCCCAGCAGAGCGACTGGTCGCTATAATTGTGCCACTCCAACTCTCGAGTAACTGCCCTAGAATTAGCAATGCTCTAACCTAGTCTTTGAAATCAATATCAACAAACTCTAATTGCCCAACTATCTCGTTGAACGCATTTAGATGTTCGTTGAACTTATCACGTTCGACCATCTTCATGTTGAACAACTTCTTGATCAAGTGCACCTTGTTCGCTGCAGAAGACTGTTCATACATACTAGAAAGGGCTGCCATGAGAGACTTCATCGTCTTCTCGTTTTTGATGTTGAAGGCGACTGAATTTGACAACGTCGCCAAGAACCTTCCTATCTAGTAATTCCCATTCTACATCCTTTGTATCCTCTGGCTTCTCTCCCAAAGGGTGGTACAGATTTTTCTAAAACAAGAGGTCTTCTATATGCATCTTCCAGAAACCGAAGTTTGTGCCATCGAACTTCTCGATCATAGATGTGGATGTCTTATCTTTTGATGCCATTACTCACACTCAAACGAACAAATCTAATCGAAAGACTTTCAAAATTTCGTCAAACACCTTCTGTGCCCTAGGTTCTCAACCAAAACCTCTGGATACCAGTTGTTGGAGTTACTCTACACAATCAACCGGATCTTCTGATACCGGTTGTTGTGGCGAAAATGCAAAATAAACAACGTTGTTCGAAAAATAATCAAGCAATCATGAAGAATAAAAAAAATCACACACAAGATATACATGGTTCACCCAAATCTTAGGGCTACATCCATAAAGCGCACCAAACAAATCCCACTATGAAAAAGATAAAGAATTACAATTGAGAATTTTCTCTCAATCTCTCTCATTTGGTCTCTATTGAGTTGGCACAAATTAATCAATCATAGAACCCGTACGATGATCCTCTTTTCTTCCCACTCTAAAATCTTATTAGAGTTTATATATATAGACCCAAAAAAACTTGTCCTACAAGAAATTGCCTTTTGTAGAGTACAAAACCAGTAAGGAAGTTAAACACAAATTAGGAAACTAAAATTTCCATATAATTAAATCTTCCTAAAAAATATTTCACATAATCAGACTCCACAAAACCACAACATCGTATTGGCTAGATTTCTTCTTAACAACATTCCATTATTACACATATATTTATTTATTTGTTTGGATCTATCGATTTCATTCCATGAGTTCTGATTTGGCGTCTGAAGGTTTGCCGCAATCCACACTTAGCACAATCGGAATCTGGTCCAATACAATTTTCAAAATTCTCTCACATTATCCTAGTTTTTTAAATAAAATAAATAAAAAAAATTGAAACTCAACATCAGATGAACACACACTTTGGGACTGGGCAGTGGGCACACCCATTTTCTTTCTTTTTTTCCTATTGGTTTTTTTGTTTATTTTTTTTTCATTTGTTTGCATATATTGATTTCGTTGGCATGAGTTCCCGAAATGTAAATCATCGCCATTGTGTGCTACTATTAAAACTTGGAATTTGATACAGTTTGTGCGGTTAAAGATGAAACCCACCCAAGTCACGTAAGGTGAGAGAGGATGTTGAATACTTTGCCTAAAAGACATATAATGAATCCTACCTGTCTTTGGCCACATCAAATTCGGTGAAATTTTGGGAATTACTATTCGAGTTTTATATCATTATTCTAAAGATTTTGACAATATCCTAAGTTCAATTTAGTTGAATGAAAACTAAGGCCAAAGTAAAACAGCCCATGTTTCAATACATTGAAAATGACCAAAGATTAATGGAAAATATGTGAGCAGCACAAATCTTAGCTTAAACAAATTTATAATTAAAAAATAAAAATAAAAAAGTGAAAAAAAAAAAAAAAAAAAAAAAAAAAAGTTCATATACTTCGTATTTAAAACTGTTGGAATTTAGGTGGGATGGTTGAGGTGTTTGGATGATGGATGGAGTAGATTGGATAGTTGTGAACTAGGTAGTAGGAAGAGAGATGGAACACTTTGTACAAGGAAAGATATATATATTTTTTTTATTGATTAGAGCACTTGCTCTCCAAGTACAAGGCTTTAGATATTGGAAGACTTGGCTTGCTTGCTTCACTTCAAGGGCAACCCCTTTGGGGTATTTATAGTCCCATTTCCACCTCCTTATTTTCTATAGAACATTCTAGAGTACTCTAAATCTAGCACTTTCTTTTTCACATAATTTCCATATTTTATTTTCTAGAAACATCTATCTAGAATTTTCTCCTATATATTTTTCACGTTACTTTCCAGAAAGTTCTATCTAGATTTTGCGAGAACTAATTACATAACAACCTTTATGTCTTCTAGAACTTTCTAGAATAGTGCATCATTTTTTAACACTCCTCCTTGATGCACTATTCTGAAGATCCAAGCATGTTGCGTAGTATGTGAAACTTTTCACGTGGCAGCGCTTTTGTGAAGATATCTGCCACTTGCTCATTAGTGTTGCAATACTTGAGCACGATATCTCCATTTGCTTCAACTTCTCTTAGGAAGTGATACTTGATTGCAATATGCTTTGTTCTACTGTGATATACTGGGTTCTTAGCCATTGCTATAGCCAACTGGTTGTCACAATATATCTTTGTAGATTCATCTTGTTGTTCCTCCATATCTTCAAGTATCCTTCGAAGCCATAATGCTTGACATGCTGAGGCGACTGCTTTCTTCGATCCATCCTCCTACTTTAGTTTCTCGTTTGTCATCAACAGTGTAGCAACTGACTTACAACCATACATCCCAAACTTATTTAGTAGATTCTTAGTGTACTTCTTTTGAGATTCGAAGATCCCCGACTTTTCTTGGCTTATCTCCATGCCAAGGAAGTAGTGCATTAATCCCAAATCGCTCATCTCTGTCTCCCTTGAACTCTTGAATCATCTTTTTGTTATTCCCTATGAAAATTAGATCATCAACGTAGAGGGAGACTGAGAGAATATCAGTGTTACCTTAGGCCTTGACGTAGAGAGTATGATCACTCTTGCTCCTCCTGATCTGTGAAGTATATCGATCCTGCTGTACCAGGCTTGAGGAGCTTGCTTAAGCCCATATAAGGCTTTTTTAACTTTAGAACTTTGACTTCTTTTCCTTCTTCGATGAAACCCAGTGGTTGCTCCACGTAGATCTCTTCATTTAGTACTCCGTTCAGGAATGTTGATTTCACATCAAGCTAATAAATGCTCCACTTCTTCTGAGCTACAAGAGCGACTAAAGCTCTTATAGTATCTAGTTGAGTAACTGGAGCAAATGTCTCTGCGTAGTCGATCCCAGGTAGCTGTTTTGTACAGAGCCTTCGGAGTTGAGCTTTGTTTTGTAGATCCATTTAACTCCAATGATCTCTGTCTTCGGTTTATCAACCTACTTCCATGTCTCGTTCTTTTTTATCATCCGTATTTCTTCTTCCATAGCCTTCACACATACTTCTTGTTTTGATGCAACCTCAAAACTTTCTGGTTCCGTAGCTGAGAAGTTGCATATTTCATATATTTCTTGTATTGACCCTGTCTTCCTTGGAGGGTCGTCTATTACTGATGAAGGTGATAGCATCGCCTCGCGATCTTGAGTTTCAGGAGCTTCTCGTCCTTCCGCTTCTTCTTCCACGGAGTCTTACCTTGTCAACTACTCATTAAGTGTAGTAGTGCCTTGCTTTTCTACTTTCTCAGCTTCCCAGTTCCAAGCAGCATTCTCGTCGAACTCAACATCTCGACTGATGGGAAGCTCCTTCGTCTTTAGGCTATATAAACTCGATAGCCTTTTGATTTTGTGCAGTACCCCATGAATATGCCTTTCTCTGTCTTCTCTTCTAGCTTATGTCTTTTCTCTACAGGTACATGGACGTAACAAATGCACCAAAAACTCTGAGATAGCTGAGGGTTTCTTACCACACCATGCTTCAATAGGGGTCTTGCCTTGGACAATCTTTGTTGGGCATCTGTTTAGTAGATAAACTGCAATGTCTACTGCTTCAGCCCAAAACTTCTTCAGGAGTCCTTTTTCCATCAGCATTTTGATTTTGTGCAGTACCCCAATGAATATGCCTTTCTCTGTCTTCTCTTCTAGCTTATGTCTTTTCTCTGCAGGTACATTGACGTAACAAATGCACCAAAAACTCTGAGATAGTTGAGGGTTTCTTACCACACCATGCTTCAATAGGGGTCTTGCCTTGGACAATCTTTATTGGGCATCTGTTTAGTAGATAGACTGCAATGTATACTGCTTCAACCCAAAACTTTTTCAAGAGTCCTTTTTCCATCAGCATTGAGCTGGCCATCTCCATGACAGTTCTATTCTTCCTTTCTGACACGTCGTTTTGCTGTGGAGTATACCTAGTAGTCAATTGATGCTCTACACCTTCATCTTCCTAGAACTTGTTAAATTCTCTATTATACTCCTTGCCTCTGTCACTTCTAAGTACCTTTTTTTTTTTTTTTTTTTTTGATAAGTTAAAATACTTGATTTTTTTGAAAATTCCAATAACTTCGGATCTTTCTTTTAGGAAGTAGACCCATGTCATCCTCGTATAGTCTTCAATGAAGAGGATGAAGTACCTATTTTGATCAAGATATGGTGTCCTCATTGGGGCCACAAACATCAGTGTGGACTAGCTCGAGATGTTTCTTGGCTCTCCAAGCCTTTCCTGATGGGAATGGTTGCCAATGTTGTTTCCCTAGTAGGCAGCCTTCACATACGTCCTCTCTCTCTTTGATAGTTGGCAAGTTTCTCATCATATTTTTCTGATGCAGGATGTTAAGTCCATGGAAGTTGAAGTGGCCAAATCTCCAGTGCCATAGTGACGTGTCATCAACTTGAGCTTTCATAGATGTCTCTTTTGCGAAGCGCTATTGAATCGGAAAATTCCGATTTCTCTCCATTTTTACTCTAGCAATTTCTTGATTTTTATTTTTGGAATCATATATAGTGCAGGAATCTCCTCCAAAGTGTAGGGAATATCCATTTTGTATCATTTGACCTGCACTTGGAACATCTTTGATATATCTCGCACCTTTCTTCGTCTCGATTGCAATAGTTCCTTTGCCTTTAGTCTCCACCAATGCGCCGTTGCCCATTCTAACTTTTGATTTGACAGATGCATCGATGTTGCAGAAGATGCTCTCGTCCTTGGTTATGTGATTGCTGCAACCACTGTCGATGTACCATGTATCATTTCGCTCTTCAGAGGCAGCTTGGCAAGCATAGAATAGATGTTCCTCCTCCTCCTCTGAGAAGATGGCTTGATGATCGTTCTTGTAGGGGCAGACTTTCTCCGCATGCCCGAACTTCTTACAATTTTGACATTATGGCTTTCCACGATGCCAACAATACTTCTCCAGATGACTTGTCTTCTTACATATGCCGCATGGAGGATTATTCTTTCTTTCTTTTTCTTTTGAATATCCTCCATTTCGGGATTTTTCTCCTCCTTTGAAATTCTCTCTTGATTTTTTACCATCCCCAAATTTTTGAGTACTCATGTGACTGAAAGGCACTCTCCAATGAGCCTTCATTACGCCTACTCAGTGTAGGCTCATGTGCTTGTGGAGAGCCCATCAACACTGTGACTGACAGAGTTGATATATCTTTTGATTCTTCAATAGCCACAACTATTGAATCATATTTATCAGTAAGACTTATCAATATTTTCTCTACAACTCTTTTATCTGGAATATTCTCACCATAGGCTCTCATTTGATTTACTATCTCCATGATTTTGGAGAAGTAATCTTTTGAGGACTCATTATCCTTCATCTTACTATTCTCTAATTCTCTTCGTAGAGATTGAAGTTTAATAGTACGTACCTTAGCATTCCCTTGAAACTCCTCCTTAAGGGTGTTCCAAGCCTCCTTGGCACTTGTAGCTCCAATTATCCTTGGAAAAATAGTATCGGTCACAGCTAGCTGGATGATGAAGAGAGCCCTTGCATCCTTCTGCTTATTTTCTTTTTGAGCTTTGGTGAGGGTGGCTCCTTCGTCAAGAACTTCATGCCCTTCTTCAACAATCTCCCATAGATCGTGAGATTGAAAGAGGGTCCTCATCTTTATGGACCAGTAATCATAGTTATCTCCACCAAAGATTGGAATGGAAGGTTGAAATTGATCCAATGGTAGCCATGACTAAGGTGATGTAGCCCTATGCCCAAAGAAGATCGGCCTAGAGCTCTGATACCACTTGTTGGAATTTAGGTGGGATGGTTTAGGTGTTTGGATAATGGATGGAGTTGATTAGAGTTGTGAACTAGGTAGTAGGAAGAGAGATGGAACACTTTGAGATAATTTTTTTTTTTATTGATTGGAGCACTTGTTCTCCAAGTACAAGGCTTTGGATATTGGAAGACTTGGCTTGCATGCTTCACTTCAAGGAAAACCCCCTTGGGGTAGTTATAGTCCCATTTCCACCTCCTTATTTTCTCTAGAACATTCCAAAGTACTCTAAATCTAGCACTTTCTTTTTCACATAATTTCCATATATTACTTTTTAGAAACATCTATCTAGAATTTTCTCCTATATATTTTTCACATGTTACTTTCCAGAAAGTTCTATCTAGAGTTTGCTAGAACTAATTATATAACAACCTTTATGTCTTCTAAACAAAAAACAACGCTATGATAAAACACAACCAATTTTTGGTTAACTCAAAGTAGAGATGTTCTTATACCAAAATGAAAATAAAAACACAAGTAAAAGTACTACCTGAAAACCAGAAGACTGAGAGTTACAGTCCATTCCTGCACATAAGAAAGCTTTTGAAGGAGTGGATTCTGCTATTTGAACTCTTAAATATAATGTGTTGTGGACTTGTGCCCTGGTCTACTATTTGAACTATTAAATATAATGTGTTGTGCTCACAGATTTTTAGTTCACTAGGAGTTTCTCCTTTTAGATGGATCCCTCACATAAATTTTAAGCAAGATGAGAGTACAGTTTCCTATCCATTTTCATGAACATCTTGTATACACAACTGCACAACTGCACCTCCTATTTCACTTATCATGAGAGAGAGAGAGAGAGAGCACTAATTAAGATTGTTCAGCAACAAGCTACTAAAGACCAATGAGTACCACATAGCGCCAAACAGTAGCATAAGGTCAAGGGGCAAACAAAATAGTATTTGAGGGAAAAAATAAAAAAGACATGGTTACGCGTGGCTTATTTGAATTTATAATAATCTTGGGGAAAAAAAAAAAAAAAAAAAATTGAGAACAAGAACACAAGATCTATATAGCGGACCCCGAATAGAGTGGACAAGATTTTGTTGAATAGAGTTGGGTAGAGAATTGAGATGCATTAACATATCTTAGCATTCACTTAACATGCAAAATCTCAATATCAACCTCATATTATCACCAACCAATATTGCAGTATTTCCTTTCTTGAACGAAAGAATTATTTGCGTTTTTTAAACAATCTGTTTTTTTTTTGTGCTAAGGTTTTCAAAACTTAACACACGAGACCAACTTGTTCTCATGCATCCCAACCAAAGAAGACAAACCCTAGTCCTAAATACAGGTTCACCCAACAAGATTATAATTACTAACGCAATACATTTTTCCAAAAGTGTTAAGCCCGTAAATTATGACCATGGCCAATCCAATCCTCTAAAATAACAAGTATCATCAATTTCTAAGTGGCAATATGTGTTTATTTTTCTCCCGATAAGTACGATTCCATTTAAAAACTCTCAAGAGGAGAGTGCATCCCAAATACTACCGCACAAAAAAGAACCTGCTATACTTTCAGAGAATTGACAATATCCTTAAATTTTTCTATAGATTTACAATACCACCCATGAACCCAAAATAATAAATAATTCAGACTTAAGAATTAAGAACCCAAGAGGG
This sequence comes from Cornus florida, assembly GCF_030987335.1. NCBI lineage: Eukaryota > Viridiplantae > Streptophyta > Magnoliopsida > Cornales > Cornaceae > Cornus > Cornus florida. The sequence continues at coordinate 22,419,611 of NW_026775576.1, forward strand.
AACATCCTCTCCAACAAACCACCTCCTATTGCGCTCCAGCCACGAACCCCACCACAAACAGAGGGGTAACTCTCCATGCATCAAGGGCTGGCCTCCGCACTATACAACCCTTCCAAGTCTCAATAAGACTTCTCGTGGAATCTGGCATAGCCCAATTAATGCCAATCAAAGCAAAAAGAAGCTCCCACTAATCCCTAGCCATGGGACAGTGCAAAAGAAGGTGGTTCACAATCTTCTTACCCCCTTTGCACATGAAACACCAATTCACTAAAATTTGCTGCCGCCACCTCAAATTATCAATCGTCAATATCCTTCCAAGGGCAACTATCTCACCCAATGTTGTTAAAGGAACGCCTCCTAGGCACGCCTAGGCTCGAGAGGCGGGTCTAGCGCATGTTGTCATCCGGCACACTGATGTTTACTAGGCGCGCCTTGGTTGCGCCTCGTCCTATTTGTCAGGCGCCCCTCACAATTTTTTTTTTTTAAATGATTATTCTATTTCTTAAGCCAACAACGGTACTTTTGGCAAACATAATAACCAAATAAGAAAGCCCAAGCGTATGAAAGAAGAACGTTTGTTCAAAAGAATAAACAAATAAGAAAGCCCAAGAGTCAAAGTATCATCCGAACATAGAAAGAGTGAGACTGCTAGACTAACAACGAAGCCCTAGTTGCAGATACGAACGACGATACCCTAGTTGCATATATGAACGATGAAGCCACGTCACTTCACTCAGGCGCGCAGTGCACGCATCGCCATGCGCCTTGCACCTAGGCTCCAAAGAACCTCTAGCACCTTGGTGCACCTTGAGCCTTTAATAACACAGGTCTCACCAAAAAGAGACACCCTTGGAGGGCTTTAGTCCTCCAAAGTACCTCCCAAGGGAAAGAAAGCTCCTGATTATCCAACAGACTCTTGAATAAGGAACACAAATCTGCATTAATGATCACAACCCATATCCGCTCATCCTCCCCCTTCCACACAAGTCTTGGTGGTAGAGGACCACCAATAACAACAACCTCCTTTAACTCCCAAACATGAAAGTCTTTCACCATCTGCACATCCCAAGTCACTCCACATCCTGATGGTGGAGGACCACCAAAAACTCAACAACCTCCTCCAACTCCCAATCATTAAAGTGTGTCACCATCTGCACATCCCAAGTCGTTCTAACGCTATCCATAATTATCAGCGACTGAAACCTAAGAATCCACTGCAATCCTGAACATTCTCGAGAAGGAACATGCTACCAAGCAGAAGCAGCATGCTACCACGCCACGTATCAGTCAAGAATCTCACAACACACCCGCTCCTAAGCCTGAACGAATATGTTTGGAGAACTTATTCCACCCCTTCCAAAGAAATTTTAAAACCCCCACCCCAGTTGGAATCCTCACCTCCCCAAACCTCCACCCTCTCCAATATTATTTTTTTGGTCATTATGTTGGTCATACATGCTGTCGTACACCCAACTCAACCCTACAATGGTTACTGACTGACCACAATTTCAATTGTGTGAAATAGGCAACATTACAGGGGAAACCCAAGACACCAAATTAATATATAGCTAAATTTGAATCAAATTCAACCAGCAATAAAGAATAGCTCAGATTCTGAAAGGCATAAACGCCTAAATCAGATTAGGGGTTGGGTTCAGCATTTCAAGAATCAGAATTGCCTATCTCGCGCACATTTTTTGAGCCCGTATACGAAAAATGAGTAAATCAATTTGGTTCCATTCTGACGTAGATATGCAAGAAGAATTCAATTATTAGTTACCAGTATCCAAATACCCATATGTGTATCATATATACACATATATTAGCTATAAGGAATAGGAAGGTTACCTGAACAACGACCAAGCCGATGAGCGAGGAACAATGCGATACAAGCGTGCTATAAACCCTAGAGAAAGAGTTATCTGTATCGGAAACATGGGCAATATATATATAACACACGCATAAGAGACACGTGAACAAGTGAACTGACCTGGGCCCAGCCCATACTAAGGACTGTTAAGACGGCCCTTTATAAGTATGTTTGTTTATAATTTACTATTTTCAAACGGCTGAAACACTTTTTAAGTTTTAAATATTTTATTAATGTCAATTTTACCTCAAATAATTTTGAATCTTCAGATCACATGTCTTGTTGTCACCCCTCTACTTTTCTGAAGGAACAAAAAAAAAAAAAGAAGAGCAAAGTTAAATTACAAATTTTGATCAACTTTCTTTCGTGGTATAAATGAATTTTTATTTTTAGTTTAAGTCCAATGTCTCAAAAGTTGTTCACTTGGGTTTATAATGAACGGCCATGTAACCCTCCCACCATTGTTTTAATGTAAAACCGGACCAAAATCCTCTCCATTGAAATAGGAGAATCTATTCCCCCGGTTCTTACTGTTCAGGCACTGTAGCGATGGTTAAAAAGAGCAAACAGGACTTTGGGTAAAAAAAGGTATATATACATACACACAAACATATGCGAAAAATATATACACATATACGAAATTATTCGTATTAACACTCAGATTTAAGCGCCAAATTGAAAATTTCAAAACAGATTTAGCACCTCTTTTAAATTTCTAATCTTCTTTCTTTCTTCTTCTCACAAAATATAGAAATTAACAAATTCCTCTTCCAAAAAAAGTCTCAGCTCTATTTTCCATAATTTTCTTCTTTCCAAATTTACAATTTTTTTCCAAAGGTTTGATTGAATATCGGAGAAGACGAAGCTACAGTGACGAAACTATAGCGCCTGTTCTTAATCTTCTTTCTTCTTCTCTCCCAAAATATAGAAAGAAATAAATTCCTCTTCCCAAAATCTTTGGAAAGGTTTGATTGAACACCGGGAAAGACGAAGCTACAATGTCCTCTGTTTGATTGAAGGCCGAGGAAGACGAAGCTACAGTGTACTGGTTTTGTAAGTGAATTTGTGAATCGTATAACATTGTATTTCATTAGTTTTGTTTGGTTATTCTTGAATTGTTATTAAATTGTAAAAAATTGAATGAGAAATTATGAAAATCAAATTATTAAATAGTGTAAAAGTTGTGATATTTTGTATTATAAGTTGTGTTATGTTTTAAACTTCCAATTTAAGATGTTAGAATAAATTTTCCATTGTATTCCTGTAATACAATGTTTTATTCATGATAAATACAACAATATAGTTGGAATATTGTGTATAATAATAAATGGAGGTTTTACACTTCCAATTTAAGACGTTAGAATAAATTTTCCATTGTATTCTTGTAATATAGTGTTTTATTCGTGATAAATATTACAATATAGTTGGGATATTGTGTATAATAATAAATGGAGGTTGAATGGTGGTTTTACACTTCCAATTTAAGATGTTAGAATAAATTTTCCATTGTATTCCTATAAGTTTCCAATGAGAGTTATGATTTTTCATTATAAATAAGCCGAAAAAAGTTTGCAAGTCCATGTTTAATTTGAAAAAAGTTAAATGAATAATTGAACATAGTTGTAAATTTTATGAAAATAGAAGGCCCAAAAAGGTTGGAAATGCATGTTTGAGTTGGAAAAACTTAAATAAATCATTGGTTTTATTATTTGTAGCAAAATTAAAATATGTACAGTAGAGGAAGTTGGATCCCTGATACATTATACTATCTTGAATAATATTAATAGGTCAAAAAAAAATTCCAATTAATAATCCATACCTACAAGACAGCCCTTTGTTCAAATTTTATTTTTTTAATATTGTAGGTTTCTGATTGGAATGGAAGAGGTATTAAATAACATCCAAGACACCACATATACAAAAAACGCTCCTATTGCAAGGACCGATGTCGTAGAATGGAAACCAAGAATAAGTATGAAGTTTGAAACTGAGGAAGAGGTATATGATTTTTATAATTCATATGCCGGTCGAGTCAGTTTTAGCATCCGCAAAGAGTATTTTAATAAGAGCAAGAAGACTGGTAAACTGTCATCGAGATTGTTAACATGCTGCAAGGAGGGTTTCAGGATTGATGACATTCGGGACAATAATACAAAGACTCCCAGGGCCAAAACACGAACTGGTTGCCTTGCTGAAATGCTTATACAAGTTTCCAAGTATACCCATAAGTTGGAAGTTACAAAATTTGTTGAAAGCCACAACCATCCATTGATGATTGATAAATGCATGCACATGCTGCCGTCCCAACGTAAAATTAGCCGCATTCAAGCCATTGATTTGGAATTGGCTTCTGATTTAGGAATAAGCCCCCGCAATTCATATGAGTTGATGGGAAGGCAAGCTGGTAGAAAAGAATCAATCGGGTATATGAAGTTGGATTTACTAAACCATATAAGGACCCGAAGACAAACTGAGCTTGAATATGGAAAGGCAACATGGCTAATGAAATATTTTGAATTTTTTTGTATGAGATTTAATTTACAAGGATGTACATAGTTTGAAATTGAATTGTGGCATGATATTAAATTAGACCTTAATATGTTCATTAACATGTATTAAAATTGGAGTATTTAGTAAAGCACTGCAACTTTTATTTAATTATTTTCTTTTATGAAGATTTAATTAAAATGGTTGTAACTAGCATGGAACCCAAATGTAATGTCATATTAAATTAAGCTTTAGTATGTTCTTCCACATATGTGAATTTGAGAGCATTTGGAGTTGTTTTAAAATCTAGTAATAACTAATTAATTAGATTTATTAATATTTATTTTAAGTGTTTTAATCTCTTAAATGGATTTTTAACTTGATAGTGTTGATCAGCATGCTATGTTCTTCCATATGTATTAAATTGAGAATATTTGAAAAGGTTTTAAAACTTTTATTTAATTGTTTTCTTGTATGAAAGTTAAATTCACCTAGTTGTATCTAGCTTAGAATTAACTTATGATATGATATTAAATTAGGTCTTGGCATGTTCCTTGGCATACTTGAAATTGAGAGCATTTAGTTGAGTTTTAGAATCTAGAGATTTTAATTAAAAGAATTAATTCGAATCCATTTAATGGTTCCATTGTCTTGGTTATGTTTTAACTTGATATTTGGAATGACTATGACTTATTTACTAGCACGTATTAATTTGAGACCTTTTTGAATTGCTTTATAACCTTGAGAATTTAATTAATTAATTTAATTAAATTCCATTTGTATGCTTACGTGGAGGTAATCATGTATTGATGTCATATTCTTGTTTAATTTATAATTTGGAACTTGTTATATGTTTACATGATAATATTCCATGAGTTGAAGTTATGATTTAACTTGTAAGTATTCACATTTTACTTATATGACATTTAATATGCCATTGTAGCTTGAATGCCTAGGGCATAGCTTGTGTGTTGGTACGTGGTCGTCGCAACACTCCAAATTTGCAAAATACAATAGTGTGGCCAAGTTTTAAATTTATAAATGACACTACTACCTCTAATTAAAATAATATAGATAGGGTGAGTAGGGATCGTCCCAAGGGATTATGAGTGCACTTGCAATGGAAACAATATATAGGGTTAGTAGGTCGAGTGATTGTGATGACCCTGATTTTTAGGCCAGCGTGTCCTGTGATGAACCAAAAATTGACCCGATAACGGATCCGATATGCGGAAGCGAAAGAACGAAAATATGACAATTAAGCCCCTAGGGGAAAAATAGTCATTTTGCGTAGAAAATGACGTTCCTAGAATGTAAATTATTCTTGAGACACATCCGTGAATTCCCGTGAAGTCACAGAACTCAAAAGAAAGTAGCGGAAGCGAATTATAAGAAAACTGGACAAAAATAGCCTCAAGGGCAAAATGGTCATTTCTGAAAAAATATAAAATCGGGTGCTACCGAGCACACCACTGGGAAGAAAACAAAAAATTAATCAAGTTAGACTCAAGAATCACTTGATTCGGAATCCGGACGGAAGAGAAAAATCAAAACAAAGTTTTGACGTCGCCGAGGTCGTGAATAGTAACCTGGGCAAAATGCTAAAGTTCGTGTGCCGTTTTGAGGTAATAAACGATGTTTTCTGAAAAAACATGAAGAAGAAATCCCTCTTAAAATAAATTTTCTACCTGACCTTGCGAACGGAATCGAAAAAAACTCACTGTAAAATGCCAAAATGCCCCTCCATGAAATCTGATCATGAGGGTCCAAAAAGCTGCTAAATGAAAAACAGAAAGCTGAATTTTGCGATGGGTTTCTGGCACCAAGACGACATTTTCTGGAAAAACACAAAAAAGAAACCCCCCCTTAAATCACGTTTTCTAAGCAACCATATCGAAAGAAGAAAATAAAACAAATGTTAAAAGTCTATAATGCCCCTAGAACAGATTATGCAACAAAATGTCAAAATGAATCCCTAGGAGGCTCAATTCACAAAGGAAATGGTTTTTCCCAGAAATGGTCTTGCACACAGACGTAACTTACCTATTTGGACGTGCTACAATGGTCCATGACTTAAAAATACCACCGATGCAAAATTCGACCCCCCAACGGCCAAAAAGGCAAAAATGGACTTGAAATGGAAAATATGGAAACCAAAATTAGGAAATGATTTCAAATGACCATTTAGCCCTTGGCCACACTTCATGCAAGATAAATGAGACCTAGTGGAGGTGGCGGAACACACTTTACACCACCCGATTTGAAAATGAACCCTTAAAGGCTCGGATTCTACTATTTTAGCCTAAAATGCAATATGTGAACTGAAATGCAAAAATGAAAACTAAAGGGTATTTGGCCCTTAGCCACACCTCACATATGGCAAATGAATGCTAAAGGATGAATTTCACACAAAATGCACACACCGGTGCGAGAATGACATATCAAAACCCTAGTTTTCATACTTTTCACATTAAAGGCAAAATTCATCATTCTTCAATATACAAGGATTACAAATGAAGTTCAGCCCTTGGCCACATATTATATACATAGAATGAATACCAAAAAGTGTGCTTAAGCGCATAATACAAGTTTTATACAAAAGATTATAAATGATATTCCATGCTAACATTTGCATGAAATAGAAACTGAAAAGCTGGAAGACATCCCTATGAACGGCAAGCATCACGAACCAAGTCTTCGTACCTGATCAAATCCCCCAGTAACTTCGGGGTGAGTAAACAAGTTTACTCGTAGAGAATGAGCATGCATCGACTCGATTAAAAAAGTTCCCAAGTATGTTTTAAACAAACATTTATTTTTTTGCATTTTCTTTCGCTGAATATTCTAGGGCGACATACATCTTCTAGGGTTTGTCGTCTACAAAAGGAGTTCTTAGTATGGAGGAGGGTCAATCCTCCTCCCCAACACCTCCGACAAGTGTTCCAAGTCGGAACCCTACCCCTAGTAAACCTAAATATAGTAGTTTTTTTTTATAATTCCCAATCTTCTTTCAAGAATCTACAATACCATCAAGAAGTTCGTGGCAAAAAGGTATCCATTACCGACGAAGATGTGGCTGAAGAAGTGTTGTATTGGCAATCATCTGTTATAGGATACGTTATGGGAAGGAAACCTTATTATCCGTACTTCAAATCCTTTGTTGAGAAATACTGGTCCAAAGATATTACGTTAGTCTATCTTAAGGATGGCTTTTTCATGGTGCGTTTCAAGACTGATGATGATGTCCAGAAAGTATTATCCAGGATTCATACTTTTGAAGGAAGGCCAACAATATTGAAGAGGTGGTGCAAAAATGTTAATTTCCAAAAGGAGGTCCTTGAATCTGTGCCAGTGTGGTTGCGTATTTGCAATTTACCTGTCCATTGTCGTAATGAAGCTTCTGTGTCTAAGGTGTGTTCATCATTTACACAACCTATCTATATGGATGATCCCGAAACCAATAGAGATAAAGGACATTTTGTAAGAGTTATGGTTGAAGTGGAAGTTAAAGAACCTCTACCGGAAGAGATGGTGGTTGACATACATGGTATTAATTGTGCTATCACTTTTGAATATGAATGGAAACCTGTGGTTTGCAAATTCTGTAGCAGAGTGGATCACACAGAAAATAAATGTCCCAAAAAAGTTGTTCAAATCCAACCTAAAAGAAATATGGAAAAATGGGTGGTTAAATAGAAAAGAAATGAGGTAGAGTGTGAGATTGTAGACAAGATTACTGAAAGTATACCTGTGAGAAGTCTGCAAACAGAAAATGTCATTACCACGAAGAATTCCTTTGCTTTGCTGGAAGATAATGAAATTGTGGTCGAGGAGGTACTGGTCAATGTCACTAGTTCTATGGTGAATAAGGATGTTCAGCAGAAAGCTGATTTGGATACAAATATTACTCCAACTATTTCAAATATTCAGAAAGAAATTGTGACTTCTCTTGAAGTTGGTTTTGCTGAAAATGTTGGTTTTGTGGAACATCAGTCACAAGCTGTAGAGGGTGCTGAAGTGGAAAATGAGAGTCTTTCAGTTGTGCCATATAGTTTGAATGATGAAGTGTTACAGGATGAGGGTTTGGATGATGCAATTAGTAGCGAAGTTGGCCCTTCAAATGTGGTTTGTGTGGATCATCAGTCTAGTGGGCATAGGGCAACTGCTGAAAAGGATTTGGAAAATAATATTGTGAAAGAAGAAATGGCTACAGGTGGAGGCAAACAATCAAAGAAAAGAAATAAACCTTATATTCCTCCATCAGATAGAGTGACCTGGGGGAAAAATGGAGGCAGTGGTTCACTGTCACAACCTTTTGAATGTTAGGGTATAGAATGTCAGAGGTCTTAATAGATCTCCAATGCAAAAGGAAGCTAAGCATTGGATTTCAGATTAAAAGCTTGCTTTAGCTATCCTTGTGGAAACTAGGGTTAAGGAAGGTAAATCTCTTAGAATTTAGAAGAAGATTTGTTCTCATTGGACTTGGTTAGCTAACTACAAGTCTCATTTTTTGGGAAAGATTTGGGTTGGATGGAATACTACTATTTTTGATGTCATTTTAATTCAAGAAGATGCACAATCTATGTTGCTGAAATTAAAACATTTGCAATCCGGGTCAAGTGTGTATGTCACTGCTGTGTATGCTGCTAATAGAGTTGGGGATAGAAGGGAGTTGTAGAAGGCTTTAAAGGATCAAGCTTCAGTTATTGATGGTCCTTGGATAGCCTTGGGTGATTGGAATATAGTCAGATATAACTCAGAGAAGAGGGGAGGGTTACGAATTCCTCAAACAAGATAGGATAAATTTAACAATGTTATTTATGACCTCAAAATGGATGACATCCCTATTAATAATGGGGATTAGTCCTGGTGCAATAAGCAGAATTTTAACTCTAGAATCAATGCTAAACTAGACAAAATGTTGATAAATGATTTGTGGCTTCAACAGTTTACTGACTCAAAGGCTTATTTTACTCCAACTTCCTTATCTGATCATTATGGTATGGTTATCAATTGGCACTCTAATTGTTCAGTAGGACCCAAACCTTTTAAATTCCTGAAAATTTGGTGTATGAAAGAAGAGGTGAGAAATATTGTGGAACAAGCTTGGGTGACTGATAGGGTAGGTAATCCATTTCACTTACTTCAGCAGAAATTAAGGTCTGTAAAGAAAGCAGTTAAAGAATGGAACCAAAAGTTAGGAAGTGTTCCAGATCAAGTCAAAGAAGCAAGGGACAATTTACATAAAATTCAAATGAAAATGGTTCTTCAATCTGATAATCAAATCAGTATAAATTCAGAAAGGGAAGCTGCTAGTCATTTACATCATGTTCTTGATATTGAAGAGATTATGTGGGCTCAGAAATCAAGGGTTAAATGGACTAAGGAAGGGGATAGGTGTACAGCTTATTTCCATAATATTGTCAAACAAAGAAGGGGGCAAAATGCTATTACTCAACTTGAGAATGTGAATGGAGAACTTTCTTCAGATCCTAATACCATTAAAGAGTGGTTGATTCAATTCTATTATGATCTTTATAAGTACAAAGGGGGTATATTGCAAGAGGATACGCCAGTTAGGAAAAGCTTAAATCAAGAAGATTGTTGTGTTCTGGATGGTTGTATCTCTGCTCAGGAAATAAAAGGAGTGGTTATGGGTTTTCATCCAGACAAATCTCCAGGTCCAGATGGTTATCCAGCTAAGTTCTTTCAAAATTATTGGAGTGTTGTTGGTTCAGATGTGATAAAGGCTGTTATGTTCTTCTTCAATACTAGCAAATTTCCTCAAGGTATTAACTCTATTTTTCTCACTTTGATTCCTAAGCTGAATCATGGGGATAAAATCACAAACTATAGACCTATTGCTTTATGTAATTTGGTCTATAAGATTATTTCCAAGATTCTCGCCAATAGATTGAGTCTTGTGCTTCCTAATTTGATCGGACCAGAGCAGGTGGCTTTCATTAAGAATAGGAGATTACATGATAACATTTTACTAGTTTCTGATTTGGTCAAGGATTTTGGAAAGAAATATGGGGAACCTAATATGACTTTGAAAGTTGATTTGAAGAAGGCTTATGATTTGGTAGAGTGGGGTTTTATTTTAAGCAGACTGAAGGCTCATGGGTTTAGTGATCAATGGATTACTTGGATTAAAGCATGTATTTCTACTCCCAAATTCTCTATCTTGTGCAATGGTGTGCATGTGGGGTACTTTTCTGTTGCCAGAGGGATTTGACAAGGCTGTCCGTTATCTCATTTGCTCTTTGCCTTTGTTACTGAATATTTTAGTACTATTATGAATCAGTAAATTGAAAGTGGGAGGATCAAATTGTGTAAATCAGTGGTCAATTCTGGGCTGTAAATTTCTCATGTGTTCTATGCTGATGATTTATTATTGGTGGTCAAGGCTGAGGCAACAACAGCAAAAGCTATTGATGAAGTTTTCAGAAAATTCAAGGACGTTTCTGGTTTATAGGTTAATAAAGAGAAGAGTTCTATTATTTTTTCACATTCAGTGAGATGCAAGAGAAGGTTGGCATCAATTCTTCATTTTCAGACTGAACAATTCCCTTTCAAATATCTTGGGTTACCTTTGTCCAATTATAAGTTAAGCGCTGGAGATTTCAGTAGCTTATTGGATAAAGTCAACGCTAGATTAAGTCACTGGAATACTATCAATCTCTCTTTGGCTGGAAGAGTTGAATTGATAAAATCAGTTTTGTATTCTTATTTGTATCATTGGCTGTTTGGCTTTAAAATTCCTTAGGGGATCAAAAATCAGCTGGAGAAGAAGTTTAAGCAGTTCCTATGGAGTGGCAAACAAGATTTAAAGAAACTTTCTCAACTAAAATGGAGTTCAGTAATTGTTCCTGTGGCTGAAGGGGGCTTCAATATTAGAAAAATCAAAGACATTGATTTGGCTACAAAAATTACTTTGTGCTAGGATTTCTTACAGAAAAAGGACAAACTTTGGATACAATGGCTTCAGGCCATTTATTTAAAAAGGTTTTCCTTTTGGAATATGATTGGAAAGGTTGGTGATTCACCCATTTGGAAACAAATGCTTGAACTTAGACAGACTTTGTTGGATAATATTGATTTCAAGGTTGGAAATGGTTTAAGCTTTAAATTATTAACAGATCCTTGGTGTGATATTCAAACTTTGATCAAAAAATTTGGTGCTACTATGTTCAGACATATAAATAGAGCAGAGATTGTTGTTGTTTACATTGCAGATGGAAATTAGTGTCTTCCTGTTTATGTTCCTGACGAGGTGAGGACTGGAATTTACCGAATTCCCTTGAGGACTGGTAGTGACTTAATAGTTTGGAGACATGGTGGTTTTTCACTAAAATCTGTATGGAATGTGTGTCGAGTCAAAAAACAAAAGGTCAAATGGAGTAGACTATGTTGGAATGGTTGCAGACCAAGAGTTTCAGTGGGCGTAAACATTATATTGCAAAATAAAAATTTCTCATTTGTGAATTTACAGAAGAGAGGGATTACTTTAGCAGCTATTTGTCATAACTGCTATGAAAATGTTGACACCAATGATCACTTATTCTGTAATTATGCGTATGCTAAAGAAATTTGGAGCAATTTGTTTGACTTGTTACACCTGCAGGGCACCTGCAGGGGCTGCGGGCTAGTTCATTCAGTGAGATTGTAGACTAGTTTGTGGTGTAAACTGGTGCACATAACACTAAGGCTAAGTATCTCTGTGCAATATTTGTTGTCACTATATAGAAGATTTGGTTGATGAGAAATTACGCCTGTTACAATGGAGTTAAAGATGATGCTGCCTATGTAGTTCAATCCATTATTTGGGATGTGATTGCATATCTTAATATTTCATTACAGGATTTGTTAATTGTGTTTGCACTTTAATGTCTTTGAGGCTATTTGGTGATTATTAGAAAGGGAATGTCTTAGTTCTATTTTGTTGGGGTCTTGCTTGAGTGTGTTGCATCCAAGGGATTCTTCTTTTCCTGCATGGAGTCTGCTTCATCTTCAATTGGCTGCGGTTTTGAATTCTGTGATCAGAATGTTTTTTTTTTTTTTTTTGTAAGTTAGTCAGTTTTTGGTAGGTTTATTTTTGAAAATGGATTTTATCCATTTTTTGGTTGTTTTGGAGGATTTTACCTCTACTTGTAATTGTACTATTTTCGATCTATGAAAAAAAAAAAAAATACAACATTCAGGAAAAAAAATGCATCGACTCGATTTCTTTAGAGATTTTTAGGACTAACATGATATAATTCAAAAGGATCATGCCATCTAACGTCTATGTCAAAGGTTAGACTCAGGGATCATCCTAAGCTACTCATGCAATTGAGATGTGATACACGTTATACAAGCATACCAGTTACAAGTGTATTAAACTAAGATGCAAACATGCTAGGTAAGTATGCAAAACATAAGTATACCAAACACGATCGGAAATACACAAGGCAAGTATACAAGACAAGAGTACACTAAACGAAATCTAGGTACGAGAAGCAAGTGTGCAGTTTTAAGTATGCTAAATAAGATCTAAGTACACGAAGTAAGCATAACATCTATGCAATTAAACAAGGTGGGAAAATACTCCATAAAACATGACAAGGTTCATAAGTCTTTAAGAGATAACACTAGAGATCTAAGAGTTTAGAGATTTGCATGTTGATATAAATCATTACTCGCAGTCCATGCCACCTAGAATCTAAGTCAAGTTACACGTAGAGGATCATTCCTAAGTCATGGTAGCATAAAGTAACATGAAATAAGATAACTAAGAAATTTAACAAGATTGAAACAATTCAATTAATACGACAAGGACAAGGCATGAAATCAAGGATAAGGCATAGTATCAATGTAATCAAACAAGGTTGGAACAGTTCACATAACAAGAAAGGAGTTTTAAATCTTCAAGGAATAGCAACTTGAAATTTAAAGAGTGAAATCAACCAATGTGGAAACTTGGATATCGCCCAGATTAAAACCGTTCTCATGGGATCACTTTAGGGCTACTAACCTATGGGTACCTTCCCCGAGTGCGTACTATAGGAAACCGGAATCTTGGGATCACTTTAGAGCTACTAACCCATGGGTACCTTCCCTAAGTACGTACTATAGTGTAGGGGGACTTTCCCCCGTATTAGAACTAAGTCCTAGCCATGTCAATTTTGATTGATATCACCAAGTTTCCAAAATCAACATGTTGTGTAAGTTAAGATAGCATTAAGACACAAGTAATGCATTGAACACGTTTTATGCACAACTAAGATTTTAGAAATATACAAGTCATGCCCTAAGTTCTCAATTAACATGGCATGTGAAATGTCAAGAAATCATAGTATGCATCTACATAGACTACAAACTAGGATATATGTTACATAGAATTCATCGATGTAAAAATACCACAAGTATAAGATTAATGATTTAATTATTTACTAAGCAATACATGGATAATTAAATCATTCAAAGACAATCGTGCCAGTTCATTAAGTATATTAATGAAATTAAGATACACGGGGTCTAGTTCCATGATGAAAAGCTAATAGTTCCATGGAATACAAGTCACAACTAAGTGAACTAAGTCCCATACGAGTAAAACAAGTAAAATCAAGAACAAGGCATAGTATCTATGCTATTAGACAAAGTTGGAACCATTCACATAACACGAAAAGAGTTACACATGACATCAAGAATAATGCATAATATCTACGTAATTAAACAAAGATGGGATATTCCATAAAACACGGAAAGGAAGGTACATGGAGTCAAGAGCAAGGCATAATATCTATGCATTTAAACAAGGATAAAATCTTCCATACAACATGAAGGGAGTCTTAAATCTTCAAGGAATACAACACTTGAAATTTAAGGAGTTAAAACATGAATGAAGCATAAAATCTATGCAATGAGACAAGATTGGTGCATTTCACATACACGACAAGTTTAAATCTTCAAGGAATAGCAACTTGAAATTTAAAGAGTGAAATCAACCAATGTAGAAACTTGGATATCGCCCGGATTAAAACCGTACTCTTGAGATCACTTTAGGGCTACTAACCCATGGGTACCTTTCCCCTACTGCGCACTATAATATAGAGGGACATTCCCCCGTACTAAAACCGAGTCCTAGCCATGTTAATTCTTGATTGATATCCCAAGTCCCAAAATCAACAAGTTGTGCAAGTTAAGATTGTATCAAAATACAAGAAATGCATTAACCACATATCATGCACAACCAAGATTTTGGAACACACAAGTCATGCCCTAAGTTCTCAACTATGACGGCATGAGAAATGTCAAGAAATCAAAGTGTGCATTTATATAGACCGCAACCAAGATAAATAGCACATGGAATCCATCGAAGCAAATATACCACAAGTATAAGGCACATGATATCAATTGCATACTAAACAACACATGTTTACATAAACCATTCCAAGACAAATGAACATGTTCATTAAATACACTAATGAAACCAAGATACAAAAAGTCTAGACACATGATATCAAGGCATAATTGACTCGTGGGAGACACAAAAGAGAATTTAATCTACTTAAGAGATTAATTTATCAAGGTTACATGGCAAGTCCAAATGTTCTAAGAACAAGTTATGTCAAGAATCATGTCAAGGCCAAGTTCAATGTCAAGTTTTAAGTTCATTTCATACATGACACAACCATGTGAGCCAAGTTCCATACAAGGGAAATAAATAAATGTAAGTTTCAAAACTCATCCGATTATGCTCAAAGTAATACACATGAAGGAACTTATCAAGGAAATCATGAATACAAGGTTAGAAACTTAATCAAGTGCATAGAACCATTGAATGGATTTTAATTATTTCATTTAATTAAAATCTCTAGATTTTGAAAGTCCTCCAAATGACCTCAATTTAGTATATGTTATACAACATGTCATAACTTGATTTAAGAACACAATACAAGTACATTTCATGCAAGTTACGGCCTTGAGTATTAAACTTTAATACGAGAAAAATACTAAATGAAAGGTTTCAAAAACTAATCAAATATTCTAGATTAAATATATGTGAAACTACATGGCATGCACATCAAGAATATCAAGTCAGAAATCCGATGAGATGAATAGTTCACTTGGAGCAATTTAGTTAATCTAATTAATTAAATATTACTAAATTTAGAAACACTTCCGATTACTCTCAAATTCACCTATGTTGAAGAGCATGCTAGGGCCAATATAATATGCTAACACATATTGATTTCAAGCTAGTTAAGGCCACATGATTTATTATTTTATTCAAGATAAATATTAAATAAAATCTTCAATACTTGTCCAAATAATCTAGATTTAATATATGTCAATCAACATATCAAGGGTTAATATTCTATCATACCACATGATTAAACAAAGTTACAGACAACCGGGAAAATTAAATTCTTCACAAGAAAAATAAATAATGAAATCTCTAAATTTTGTGATTCAAGCATGTAATCAAGTTGTATAAGTATCACAAGTATGTAATATAGCAAGAAAGTAAATTATAACAACCCGTACCTCAGTTTGAGATGCAAATCTCAAATCCCCACTGAATTGAAATGGCTCCGAATCCGACGAAACTCCTAGGTTTTGTCGGGGACAACACGATCTACATGAATCCGAAGGAAGCCCCATGAGAATCACAACTTGACCTCCAACCCAAACTCAAGAAATGGTCAGAAATGAATTCTAATAAGGGGGAATGGTAGAGCACGTCGAGAGGAACAATAAATATGAAGACCGAAGAATTTCTACCAAGGAAAAGTGGGTTAAAGGAGGAGAGAGAAAGTGGCAGCTCTATGGGCATCCATGAGAGGAAGAAGAAGGAGAAAAAGTGATTTTTCACTTTAGGTCATCCTATTTATAGTAAGTCTCAAAAAGTGCCCCGAAAGGGCCCCGTCGGGTCCGAAAAAGTGGATTTTGAGTAAACGCACTCAAATAGAAAAACTACATGAACAAAAAGATTCAAAATGAGAAAATATGAACAACGGAAGTAACGGTGTCAAAAACCGAGTCCCGAACAGAGAGATATGCCCCGAACAAGTTCAGCCGCAACCGGGTCCAGAAACTCTGAAACTGGAGAAAAACGACCAAGAGGAAATTCTAAGAGTCCATGACTCAACGAAATGTGAAAATAAATCCCGTACGAGGATCCAGGCTCTAGACGAGGCATTTTGCAATAACTTTCGTTAATTGCACAATGGCCCCTACAAAAAGGTTAATTGCGAAACTGCCCCAGAATGAAAATATCTTCCAAAGGATATTTTCTTAGATGCCCCTGAAATAAAATATCTCCAAAATATATTTATGAAAAACACCCTAAGAAAAGAAAAAGTTTCTGAAGAATTATGCATCCGTGCCCCTATGGACAACCGGAGCAACCAGAGTACTTTCTTGCAAAAGTAAAGATACGTATTTCGAGGAAACCACTAAAGATGAAGACATGTGAAGTCAAAAACGAACTCCGAGCATGAAAAGTGAGGTTGTGCCAAAAACCGACAAACGGAGATAAGACAGAACAGGGAAAAGACGAAATAGTGTATAGTGTCCAAAAAGTGAAAATGCAAAAATGACTCAGTCCTCAAAGGAAGTTGTCAATCCACCGAAAAAAGTCTCAGAAACTATTTCTGAGCACTCGAGATGACACTATATGATAAGAAACAGAGCTCAAAAAAGAAAATTAAACGGAAAAAATTTATCTGTAAAATTTCAGGAAAAATGAAAGGAAGGTAAATGATCGGGTCATTACAACCTACCCTCCTTAAAGGAATTTCGTCCCTGAAATTCAGAACATACCGGAAAAGAACAGAGCAGGGACCGAACAAAAGGTCAAATCAAATGACAGCTCATAAAGCACTAAAGGACAACTCTAGAAGTCTCAAGATCAACTAAAGGAATGCGAAACACGAACTAAGATAACACCTCATACGAATCGGTACGTTAACTCCACGTCAACCACTGAGAGAATCCCAAGACAACGAAAGGCTGGATCACGATAAAAGCAGAGAGTGACAAGGCAGTACGAACAGCGACCAGAACTCGCCCACACTTACTCGTCAGCAAGGTAGCATGACAATATAAGGTACTAGTCCATAACATGCCCCAAACCAGGTCCACTCTAAGAAACCTATTGATACGGATGACATCAATGTCGAAAATGATCATTACCAAAAGCACCACGGGAACCAGGTATCAGCGAGAGTTGGGGTAGCTAATCCCAAAACTCTGACAACAACGACACCGGCACCATTACGCTTAAGGCCTTAGATCTAGAAGCCACGAAGGAAAAGGAAATGAAACGGTGCCTCCCTGGCGCGCGTCTCATTCCACCAGACAAGGAAAAGAAATGAATCACAGTCCTCTACGCTCGCATTAGCCTTATTCGCATCAATCGATAGAACAGACAAGAAGGTTCCCGACATAGGTCCTTACAGAATGAATTTCTCTTATCCAAGGAAGAAACTCGTGAAACAAGAACGCATCTAAGGGATGCGACAGATCCTACGAGGCAACGTCAAAACCTGACATAAAAGTAAACAGCTAGCATGCATCATAGCAATGGACTATCCACTCAAGGTGCCACATAAGCAAACAAACATGTTATCAAGTTAAAACATGTTATCAAGAAGCACGTAAGTATATGGTATGACAATACACGTGAATGAAAAGCATAAGCTATGCCGACATATGTCACATATGGTTATGCTAACATAAGCACACAGACATGACATCACACCAAGACATGATAGCAACACGAACCATGTTATCAGGAAGCATATATATATACATAAAGTATGCTTAACAAACAATAGGCGTCTCACAACACCTGAGCATGTGAACATGTTATCATACAAGACATGTTATCAAACAAGGCATGTTATCAAGATATAAATGACACATCAAAGCAAAACACCGTGAGCATTATATGCACCCAAAACCCGTCGTCCAAGGTATTCGAACCCAGAAGCTCTGATACAACTTGTAACGACCCTGGATTTTTCAACCCAGTGTCTCCTGTGATGACCCGAACTGGATCCAGAATGCGGAAGCAAAAGATGAAACAATGGTCTCAAGAGACAAAATACATCCCTAAGACACAAATGTGACCCTCAATGAGGTCACAAAACCCAAAGAAAACAAATGCGGAAGCGACGTTTCAAAAAGGGACAAGAATGAACCTAGAGGTAAAACGATCATTTCCAACATAAAAGTGGGTAGTACCGAGCACACCATTAGAAAGACAATGAAAAATCAATAAACTTAGACTCAAGAATCACTTGATTCAGAGTCCGGATGAGAAAGATATAGCTAACGGAAGAAACAGGGGTAAAACAGTCGAAATAGTCAACCCTAGAACATCTAACCGGTTACCAAGCCCTTCTAACTGGTTAGAAAGCCAAAAATGATGACCAAAAACACTACCCACACTCATCTAACCATTTAGATGACCTCTTCTAACCGGTTAGATAGCGAAAATCAGAAAGCTCAACCTAAAAACCTGGCAACAGGGGTTTTTCGGGAAAAAAATGAGTTTTTGAGGACCAAGATGACATTTTTTGGAAAAACACAAAGAAGAAACCCCCCTCAAAATCGAGTTTTCTATGTGACATAATGTAAGAAAATGAAAAAGAAAAAAAACTCACTTCAAAATGCTCAAAATGCCCCTCCATGAAATCTGGTCATGGAGGTCCAAAAAGCTGCTAAATTGAAAATTTGAAAGCTAAACTTCGTATGCGATTTCTGATGCCAAGACGACATTTTCTGGAAAAAGACGAAGAAGAAACCCCCCCTAAAATCATTTTTTCTATTCAACCATGTTGAAAGAAGAAAATAAAACCACAGTGAAAAGTCTAGAATGCCCTTAGATCAGATTATGCAATAAAAACGCAAAATGAGTCCATAGGAAGCTCAAATCACAAACGATGAGGTTTTGCCCGAAAACGACCATGCACGCAAATGTAACTTACCTATTTGGACATGTTACAATGGTCCATGACTTAAAAATACCACCGATACAAAATCCGACCCCCCAACGGCCAAAAAGGCAAAAATGGACTTGAGATGGAAAACATGAAATCCAAAATTATAAAATGGAGTCGACTGATCATTTGGCCCTTGGCCACACTTCAAACAAGATTAATGAAACCCTATAAAAGAATGAAAATGGAATTCCCACACCCGATGCAACCATGGTGAACCAATGACTTGCGATTTTTCATGGTTTTCATAATACTTCATGAAGTTAAAAGTTGCATAAAATACAATATACATGTCATTGGCCTCCGACCTCATCTCATACGTGTCAAATACATTGTAAAGAGTGTACTTAAGTACACATTACATATATGGAATCAAAGAATACAAGTTTTTTACAAAAGGCTATGAAATGGTATTTCATGCTAACATTTACATGAAATAGAAATTGAAAAGCTAGAAGCCATCCCACAGAACAGCAAGCATCACGAACCAAGTCTTCGTACCTAATCAAATCCCCCAGTAACTTCAGGGTGAGTAAACAAGTTTACTCGTAGAGAATGAGCATGCATCGACTCGATCTCTTTAGAGATTTTTAGGACTAACTTGATATAATTCAAAAGGGATCATGCCACCTAACGTCTATGTCAAAGATTAGACTCAAGGATCATCCTAAGCTACCATGGAGTATAAGCAACAAGAATCATGATATATATACATATATGAAACAAGTCAAAGTTGGGATAATTCAAAGAACTCGATAGAAAGATACTTGAATATAGATCAACATAAATTTCATTATCAATACAATTAAGCAAGATTTGGAAATGTTCATTCAACAAAACAAGAAGATAATAGAATACAAGAATCACATTATCAATGTAATTTACATGATTGGGACATTAACACGATAGGAGTTATACAAGAAATCAAGAACAAGGCATAGTATCTATGCTATTAGACAAAGTTGGAACCATTCACATAACACGAAAAGAGTTACACATGACATCAAGAATAATGCATAATATCTACGCAATTAAACAAAGATGGGATATTCCATAAAACACGGAAAGGAAGGTACATGGAGTCAAGAGCAAGGCATAATATCTATGCATTTAAACAAGGATAGAATCTTCCATACAACATGAAGGGAGTCTTAAATCTTTAAGGAATACAACACTTGAAATTTAAGGAGTTAAAACATGAATGAAGCATAAAATCTATGCAATGAGACAAGATTGGTGCATTTCACATACACGACAAGTTTAAATCTTCAAGGAATAGTAATTTGAAATTTAAAGAGTGAAATCAACCAATGTAGAAACTTGGATATCGCCCGGATTAAAACCGTACTCTTGAGATCACTTTAGGGCTACTAACCCATGGGTACCTTTCCCCTACTACGCACTATAATATAGAAGGACATTCCCCCATACTAGAATCGAGTCCTAGCCATGTCAATTCTTGATTGATATCCCAAGTCCCAAAATCAACAAGTTGTGCAAGTTAAGATTGTATCAAAATACAAGAAATGCATTAACCACATATCATGCACAACCAAGATTTTGGAACACACAAGTCATGCCCTAAGTTCTCAACTATGATGGCATGAGAAATGTCAAGAAATCAAAGTGTGCATTTATATAGACCACAACCAAGATAAATAGCACATGGAATCCATCGAAGCAAATATACCACAAGTATAAGGTACATGATATCAATTGCATACTAAATAACACATGTGTACATAAACCATTCCAAGACAAATGAACATGTTCATTAAACACATTAATGAAACCAAGATACAAAAAGTCTAGATACATGATATCAAGGCATGATTAACTCAAGGGAGACACAAAAGAGAATTTAATCTACTTAAGAGATTAATTTATCAAGGTTACATGGCAAGTCCAAATGTTCTACGAACAAGTTATGTCAAGAATCATGTCAAGGCCAAGTTCAATGTCAAGTTTTAAGTTCATTTCATACATGACATAACCATGTGAGCCAAGTTCCATACAAGGGAAATAAATAAATGTAAGTTTCAAAACTCATCCGATTATGCTCAAAGTAATACACGTGAAGGAACTTATCAAGGAAATCATGAATACAAGGTTAGAAACTTAATCAAGTGCATAGCACCATTGAATGGATTTTAATTATTTCATTTAATTAAAATCTCTAGATTTTGAAAGTCCTCCAAATAACCTCAATTGAGTATATGTTATACAACATGTTATAACTTGATTTAAGAACACAATACAAGTACATTTCATGCAAGTTACGACCTTGAGTATTAAACTTTAATACGAAAAAAATAATAAATGAAAGGTTTCAAAAACTAATCAAATATTCTAGATTAAATATATGTGAAACTACATGGCATGCACATCAAGAATATCAAGTCGGAAATCCGATGAGATGAATAGTTCACTTGGAGCAATTTAATTAATCTAATTAATTAAATATTACTAGATTTCGAAACACTTCTGATTACTCTCAAATTCACCTATGTTGAAGAGCATGCTAGGGCCTAATATAATATGCTAACACATATTGATTTCAAGCTAGTTAAGGCCACATGATTTAATATTTTATTCAAGATAAATATTAAATAAAATCTTCAATACTTGTCCAAATAATCTAGATTTAATATATGTCAATCAACATATCAAGGGTTAATATTCTATTATGCCACATGATTAAACAAAGTTATGGACAACCGGAAAAATTAAATTCTTCACAAGAAAAGTAAATAATGAAATCTCTAGATTTTGTGATTCAAGCACGTAATCAAGTTGTATAAGCATCACAAGCATGTAAAATAGCAAGAAAGTAAATTATAACCACCCCTACCTCAATTTGTGATGGAAATCTCAAATCCCCACCGAGTTGAAACGGCTCTGAATCCGATGAAACTCCTAGGTTTTGTCAAGGACAACACGATCTACATGAATCCAAAGGAAGCCCCATGAAATTCACAACTTGACCTCCAACCCAAACTCAAGAAATGGTTAGAAATGAATTCTAATAAGGGGGAATGGTAGAGCACGTCGAGGGGAACAATAAACGTGAAGGCCGAAGAATTTCTACCAAGGAAAAGTGGATTAAAGGAGGAGAGAGAGAGTGGCAGCTCCATAGGCATCCATGGCTGCCGGCCAAGAGAGGAAGAAGAAGGAGAAAAAGTGATTTTTCACTTTAGGTCATCCTATTTATAGTAAGTCTCAAAAAGTGCCCAGAAAGGGCCCCGCCGGGTCCTAAAAAGTGGATTTTGAGCAAACGAGCTCAAACGGCAAAACTCCGTGAACAAAAAAGATTCAAAATGAGAAAATATGAACAACTGAAGAAATGGTATCAAAAACTTAGTCCTGAGCAGAGAGATATGCCCCGAACAGGTTCGGCGGCAACTGGGTCCAGAAACTCTAAAACTGGAAAAAAAACGACCAAGAGGAAATTCTAAGAGTCCATGACTCAACAAAATGTGAAAATAAATCCTACACGAGGATCCAAGCTCCAGACGAGGCATTTTGCAATAACTTTCGTTAATTGCACAATGGCCCCTACAAAAAGGGTTAACTGCGAAACTACCCCAGAATGAAAATATCTTCCAAAGGATATTTTCTTAGATGCCCCTGAAATAAAATATATTCAAAAGATATTTATTAAAAATGCCCTAAGAAAAGAGAAAGTTTCTGAAGAATTGTGCATCCATGCCCCTATGGACACTGAGAGCAACCAGAGTACTTTCTTGCAAAAGTAAAGATTTGTATTTCGAGAAAACCACTGAAGATAAAGACACATGAAGTCAAAAACCAACTTTGAGCATGAAAAGTGAGGTTGTGCCAAAAACTGACAAACGGAGATAAGACAGAATAGGGAAAAGACGAAATAGCGTATAGTGTCCGAAAAGTGAAAATGCAAAAATGACTCGGTCCTCAAAGGAAGTTGTCAATCCACGGAAAAGAGTCTCAGAAACTATTTCCGAGCACTTGAGATGACACTATGTGACAAGAAATAGAGCTCAGAAAAGAAAATTAAACAGAAAAAATTTATCCATAAAATTTCAGGAAAAAAGAAAGGAAGGTAAATGACCGGGTCGGTACATACTGGTACATCATCCGCTGCCGGATCTGCTGCTACCTCCTCAGCCTCAAGCTCCTCTGTAGCCACTACTGCATGGTCCTGCAGTCTAGTTATGATAGCATAGTAGCTCTTATCCCAGTCCTTCTTCAAGAAGTGATAGGAACCTCTCTCAGGGTGCTCCCGAGGATGGAAAGGATAGCGCTGATCAATCAGTATCTGGGTGATGAGGTGGCCAAAAGGGAGAGACTTAGCCCTTCTGGGCATCTCCTTGCTGATATACTCGTCGAAGAGCTTCCTCATCATGCTCCAGATGAGCACGGGGATAGATACCCAATGGCCTGTATAAAATACGTAGAGGGCTGTCAGATAGTCTCCTCGCCACTGAATCTTGTGCCCGGCCATATATATGTTCTGAAAGAGAACGGAATCAAAGAACCATAGGTCATCTGGAAGAAAGGTACGGGTGGCGAAAGTCTCGCCATCGGCATGGTAACCTGTCAAGAAAATGCCATGTCGACATAAGAAGGCCTGTATTACCTCGGATATAGCTTCTGTAGCTCCGAAGGGCATCGGTGTGGACAATGGCATGATCAGGCTAGCGTGTTAACAGTAATAGTAATCTGATGGCCATCTATAGTAGTGAGCAGCTCTGCCATGGTATGCGGGGATGGTCGGAGGTTCTGGAAGAACATCTGTACTAGTCGGAGGTTCTGGGGCAAGAATAGCTGCAAGGCCCTTCTGGATAATATCATGGTAAGCTGATCGGGTCAGCACTGATCTGGAGAAGAAAGCTGTGTCGAACACTGACTCATGATCCACTGTCATGTGCGCATATCTAAGCACGGGCCTATCACGCTCTCGAGCTGGTGGAGCTGGCTAGTGTGGTAGAGATGGTAATGGTGAATGCTCAGCTCCAGCATGGGATTGAGATGGTGATGGTGTAAACGCAGGCTGAGCCACAGAAGTGGATGGAATATGATCATCCTCAGTCTCATGAGCAGGTGATTGAGGTGGAGTAAGCTGTAATGGCTCCTCCTGTGCATGAAAGGGCTCTGCTGGCTCCTCTATCCTCGGTCTGATATGTCTCTGAGGCCCGTTTTGCCTCTTGGCAACAGTCTTACGCTTAATCATGGCCTGAAAAATAATTTAAAAACTTGCAAAGGGAGTCAGTGCCAGAATAAATAATTGATAGCATAAAATAGAAACATGCATGCCAAATAAGATAGGCAAAACATATAGATGACATGAATCTATGCAAGTGACAGGATATGAAGCATGCTAAACAATGTAAGTATGAATTGCATCCAATGTGGAATATCACAGGCATTGGGCATATATAAGATAGCATGAACATAATGCATGATGAATGAAGTGTGTATGAGATCTGTGAAGTTCGATCGATCATAAAAAGGTATAAGATCGATCTCAAAACTTCGATCAATCTGAGAAATAAGTTCGATCGATCTTATGAGATAGAAGTTCAATCGATCGAACTGTGCGAAGATGAAAACTAAAAAGTCACAGATCTGCAAATTTGGAAGCACGAGGGCCACACAAACAGTGTCGTGGGCCCATCAACACATCATTCAATCAATTCTACTCATTTAGCATGGCCCATTCTCCCATAATCAATTCAAAACTCAAAAATATATACACAACATATATACACATATATACAAACATACTTCAAGCTTATCAATGGTGGATTTCATCATCAATATATTATGGATTCAACATTTAAAACATGTATTGAACAAGTTGAGGCTTGAAATCACAAGATGTGGCTCAGATCTTACCTCTAGTCGCGAGAGAAGATGAGAGGAAGATGGAGATGAAAATCCGAGAGGAGAGAGAGCGAGAGAGAGAGTCAACGTTTGGATCTCGCCGGAGATTCGCCGGAGAAGATGATGAAGATGGGTGCACAGTGGTGACAGGAATGAGGGACAAGGGTTTGGAGGGTTGGATCGATCTAATGAATCGATCTTAAGACCCTCCAGGTCTATTTTTAAAATCTTTTCCCGATTAGTTCGATCGATCGAACTGAGATTTCAGATCGATCGAACTTTGATGATCTCTCTTCAAAGTATTTTTTGAATTTTTTTGAAATTTTTGAAAAATTAGAAACTAAAATTAAAAATTAAAAATTTAAATTGAAAATTAGAAAATATTTTTGGATTTTTTGAAAAATAGAATAAAATAAAATAAAGAAAATAAAATAAAATCTTTTTGGATTTTTGAAATAAATAAAGTAAAAATCTTTCTCTTTTTTTTTTAGTTTTTTTTTCAAAAAAATTAAGTAAATAAAAGAAAATAAAAGAAAATCTTTTTTGTATTTTTTTTATTTTTATTATTATTATTATTATTTTTGGAAAATAAAATGAAATAAAATAAAATGAGATAAAATAAATATTTTTGGATTTTTGAAAATTAAAAAGTCAAACAAAGTCAAAATGGTGAGATAAAGAACTGAGATCGATCTGAACAAAATGTTCGATCGATCAGACAGAGAGCAAAAATATGCAGGTTTTTGGTTCAAAAATTTGGCTAAGTGTTGGAACTTGCAGATCGATCGAACTTTGAAGTTGGATCGATCTAAGGTCTTCTGATCGATCTGAGAATAAGTTTGAATGATGGGACAGAGAGGTGATTTGGATGCAGGTGGATGCAGGTCGAAAATTTTTCTACGTGTTGGATGCATGTGGAAGTTCTATCGATCGAACTTTGATTTGAGATCGATCGAACTTATGTAAAATGCTCAATCACAACATAAAAATTCATGCAATCCTAATCACAGTTCCTAGCAATGCATATGAACCAAAAACAAGTATCTAGACTTAGTAAGAAATGAAATTTAAGATAGAAATGAAGGAAGAATAGGGTTTTGACACCCTACGAAATGTTTTTGCTAGTCTTTAACGTCTCTAGCAAGACATTGGGCTCTTTTAGCCCGGATCAGAGATCTTATAATGTATCCCTTCCTTGTTAGGGTGATAGATGTTTTGAACTCCACCCAACAAATGGTTCTTTGAAGAACTTGTTGGATTAAGCTCAAAAGAAATTTTTGATCCCTTGTCAATGCAATCACAATCTTTGGGCTTCCATGCCCTTTCAAAGCAAGAATTTAAAACAACACTTTAAGAATGCAATGTTGAAGATGATCCCTTTGAAGTTTTGGTCTTACACAAAAGCTCACTTCCTTAACATTGAAGATCATGACATTTATCTACAACATTTACCTCTCCTTCATACTTGTCAAATGAATTGGGGGTTGGATTGAAGATATTCAACTTCACCTTCATATGGCCAAATGAGATCTTTATTATCCCCGTCCTACAATTGATGTTGGCATTAGCGGTTGCCAAAAAAGGACGGCCACGGATAACGGGAATTTGGCTTTTAGGATTGGGGACCGGTTCCGTGACATTGACAATGAAATCAACAGGGAAAAAGAATTTGTCAATCTTTATCAATACATCCTCAATTATACCCCTTCTTAATGGATCGGTCGGCAAGTTGTAAAACTACCGACATCAGTTTCAATTCACCTAGGCCCAATTTGACATAAATCGAATAGAGAAGAAGGTTAACACTTGTTCCTAAGTCAAGAAGCGCCCGATTAATGATATGATCGCCAATAATGCATGAAGTAGTAGGTGAACCGGGGTCCTTAAACTTTGGTAAAGTGTTATGTTGCAAAATTGAGCTTACTTGCTCGATCAAAACCACTTTTCTTGGTGCTTGGCTCTTTTTCTTCCGCTTTTGGGTGCACAAGTCTTTCAAGAATTTGGCATAAGCCGGAATTTGCTTGATTGCATCCAAAAGTGGAAGATTGATTTTCACTTGCCTAAACATTTCCATGATTTCATTGGTTTTTGCCTTTTGCTTGTCTTTTCAAAAGTATCCTTTTAAGGCATCCGGAAATGGGGCTTTTGGTTCAAAACTCTTTCAAAAATTTTCCTTGAAGTCTCTTCAACACAAGAAGTTTTCAAATCACTTTGTTTCAAATCATTATTCAACAAAATCTGTTCAAACTCATTTTTTTGCAAATCTTTCTTCAAATCATTTTCAAAATCATTCTTCAAATCACATTTTGAAACTTTCTCATTCACAAGATCATGTATATGCAATGAAGGAGGAATGGGATGTAAAATGGGATGGGTGACAACTTGAGGTTGCACCGGTTCACTCTCTTGGACATTTCAACTTGATTGTCCACAATCCTACCACTCTGCAAGGTAGTCACCGCATTAACATGCTCAATGGTGTGGCCTTCCGATGAGGAATAGGTTTCCACAACACATTGCTGCTTAGGTGGGGCATTCATAGGCATCTTTCCCTTCTCTCTTGCATTTAAGGTGCTACCTATTTGCCCTACTTGGGTTTCTAGCTTCGCAATAGATTGAGAGTGGGAATGAAGCAATCGTGTGTTTGCCTCAAGAGTGCCCAAAGCATTCAAAACTTTTTCTTCAAACGCGGGACTTCTAACATTTCCTTGGGAATAAGATTAGTTGGGAAAATGAGAGTAAGCAAATTGATTCCCTTGTGATTGATAAAATCTATAACCTTGGGATCCTTAGTTTTGAAGTGGATGTGGAATGTACTTCCCTTGAAAACCGCCTTGGGAAGGGTTTGAGCCCTCTCCTTGGTTTTTCCAAGAGAAATTCGGGTGATTTCTCTAACTTGGGTTATAATGAGTACCATAAGGATTGTTCCTTTGGTTCACAAAAGCTGCATTGACTTATTCATTAGGTTCAATTTGCACTTGTCCATGAGGACAATGATAAGTAGAATGAAAAACACTAGAACAAGTCATACATGTTTCATTTGATGCACGATGAGAATGGTTAGGGAAGGAAGATACTTGGTTCGCCGAGTTTTGGTTAATCAATAATTGATCAAACCTTTGAGATAAAGACTTCATTTCGGCAGCTATTTCATTTGAATGGTCGACTTGATATAAGCCAACACTCTTCCTACCTTGTGAATTTCTACCGTTCTTGGATGATAATGTTCTATGCAAAGAATTTTCACTCATGCTCTCATAAAGACGCCACACGTCATCCTCATGCCTATCAATGTATAAGCCACCCATGGAAGCATCAACCATGCCTTTGTAATTGTCCGATAAGCTCTTAAAGAAATATTGAACTAATTGCCATTTGGGCATGTCATGATGTGGACACTTCCTAAGCAATTCATTAAAGCGTTCCCATGCCTCATGAAACGTTTCTCCATCCCCATGTGAAAATTCTCAAACTGAGGTTCGCATGGCATTGGTCTTAGAAACCGGATAGTACTTCTTTAAGAACTCTTGTTGCATTTCTGCCCAAGAAGTGATTGAAAAAGGCCTAAGATTGTTAAAACAATATTTTGCCTTATCTTTTAAGGTGAATGGAAAAAGTTTGAGTCTTAAAACCTCTTCCGGCATGTCCGTATATTTTACGGTGGAACATACTTCTTGAAACTCATCCAAATGCTTGTAAGCTTCTTCACTTGGAAATCCATGATAGTTAGGAAGCATTTGAATGGTTTGTGGCTTAATTTCATAGTGATGTGCTCTAAATGGTGGCAATTGAATGCATATGGGTGCATTGTATTCATTAGGCACATAGTGATCTCTTAAAGCAAGTGGAGGATTAGCAATTTGAGGTGCGACATGGGCACCTTGATTTTGATTTCCTTGAATGATGGGAGGTTGTGGAGCATACATTGGCCTTGGCATTCCAAATGGAACTTGGCCTTGTTGTTGTTGTGGTTGGTGAATGAATGGCCTAGGCATGTCTAATGGTGCTTGAATCTTCTCATGATGCACATTTGGATGAAGGATACCTTGTTGGTCTATATGACCAAGGTCCTCTACATACTCTTCATTATGGCCTTCCATTGATGTAATGGATCGGGTAGAACTAGAACTTCCTCTTCGCCTAGGATTTCTAACTACGGATTCAAGATGCAAATCAAGAGGGACAAGAGTTGGTCTTAGTGATCTACGACCATGCATGCACAATGTAAAAACACATAAACACAATGAATAAACAAACACTTTGGTTTCACAACAATTCAATGAATCTTCCTCCACAAACACTTAACCCATACTCCTATGCTTTAACAACAATGATGCAAAGAACAATTAAGAATGCCTCCACGCGGGCTCACGATTTATCTACGAAATTAAAAACAAGCCTCCACGCGGACCGACGATTTAACTAAGGGATTGAGTAAGAAAAAGCTCACAAAGGTCCTTTAGCACTTCAACTCCAAATTTATAGCTTAGCTTAGCAATTTTTTAAAAATTTTTAGTATTTTTCCTTGCTTGCTTAGCTCCTTTGCTTGGTGGCTCCTTTGCTTGCCTCCTAACTCAATGCTCCTTGTCAAAGATGAACAAACAAAATAAGTAACAAAAGAAAAATAAAAATAAAGTAAAGACACGATCAAAAGAGTACTAATTCCTAATTGATTCCACAAATACGACGTTGCCTAATCCCCGGCAATGGCGCCAACAACTTGTTGGTTGTTTGTCGCCGCACCACAAGCTTAAGAGTGTGCATGAAGGCGAGGGTCAAGTTTTACATTTATAGAAGCCACTACTACCTTCACTAAAAATATAGTTAGGGCAAGTAGGGATCGTCCCAAGGGATTGGAGTCGAATTTGGTTGTGGAATCGTTATTAGGGTTAGTAGGTCAAGTGATCAAACAAATGGTTGGTTGGTTGATTAAACTAGAGAGCAAGTTAAACTAAATAATTGAATGCAATAAAGAGTAAGTAAGAGAGAGAGAGATCTTGAGGTTTAGAAGTCACCACCAAATAATGCTTTTCTACACCCTTAACTAGTGACTAATTAGGGAAATGTGTGTTGCAATATTGATGTGTGTGTGTGTTTGGTTAATTCAACTAGCAAGGGTGACCAATTAAGCATACATTGTCTAATCAACATGTGAAAAGCACAATATATCTAGCAATTAAGTATATATTGTCTAAATAGCATGTGAAAAGCATAATATATCTAGCAAGTCATTAATCCTTTCATTAAGCTCACAAGCCAAATACACCACAAGGTCAGAGACATATGCTAATTGCATTCAAAAGTATGGAACATCAAACAACAAGCATAGATTATCCTCCCATCTAACCACTATGCTACCACTAAACTATAATTAAGCTAATGACATGAAATTAAACTAATTAAGCTAAGAGAGAGGTATAATCCATCAAGAAATGAGCATGAACCATCTAGAAAATTACAAGAGCATTCCTTTCAGCACTATGTTTTGACAATCTCTAGATCTATGGCATTAATACACATAGACATGCACCAATAACACAAAAAATAGAGACAAACACATGAACATCTATTCTAGCATACATAGACATATGGATAGAATGAAATGATCAATTGGAAGCATTAAACCACATAAATCATTGAATAAACAAGATCTATAAATATAAAAGTGCCAAAACATGTATTACAACATTAATCCCTCAATAATACACAAAATCAAGATGTAGAAAGCATGCTTGGGGCTAACTCTAGCCCCAAGAGGATGTCTAGCCACTCATGGTAGTGCTTCTCTAATCCTCAAGGGCTAACTCCATGGTAGAGATTTGCTCCTTGGTTGATGAAGAGTCTCCAATGGTGTCTCTAGCCTCCTCCTCCTCTAAGCTTGCTCTCTAAGAGTTCTACAAAGTATGAGATGATATCTTTCCTATGTAAAAAGCAATCCTTATCCTTATATAGGTAGGTCAAATGACACCCAAAATGAGCTGGGGTCGTGCACAAAATATTCCCCAATGATAAGATAAAGGACAACTTTTATGAGCTGGAAATTTAACTTTTTCACACTGGAGGAAGTTCAATCGATTAAACCTTGGACTTGGATCGATCGAACATAGCTGAGATCTATCGAACTTAGGCTTGATCGATCCTCAATGGTGGCGCTTTTTGGATAAAGACAAATCTGAGATATTTTGAAGATATTTCTGGGAAAAGGACAAAAGTGGTTGGTAGGGTGGTACAGCTGGATAAGATCTGGCATTAGGATAAGGATAAGAAGGTTCGATCGATTAAAGAATGATGTTGGATCGATCGAACTTTTGAGATCTCTGAAAATTGCATCATGGCTTGGGTCTATCTTGAAGTGCTGAGATCGATGGGAGTTCGATCGATCGAAGACTAATGTTAGATCGATCGAAGATGCTGAAATTCCACATTTGCTTCCTTTTTACTCTACTTTGCTCCTTTCTTTGATTCATCCCAGAATTACTTCATTTCTACTCTTATTTGGCTGAGTTAGCTTATTTTCGGGATAAGTGCCTGAAAATGGAAATAATACGAAATCAATCTAAAACGGTAAAGTAAGATAGATAAAAGTACTAGAATGCCTAAGCTTAAGGGGTTTAAATACGCACTTTTCAGCGCTCATCAATCTCCATGGTAGGACTGACCTCTTTCTTGATGGAAACCCTAGAAGAATAGAATAACTTCTAAAATGTGTAAAAACTCTCTCTAGTTTCTAGCCTTCTCTCCAAGATATGAGATATATCAAGATATGATGAATGTTGAGTGTTGCTCTTAAAATAGCTCCAAATCCTTATATAGGTAGCTCAAGTGTCACACCCAATGGTCTGGGCTCGTACACCAAGGTCCCTCCAATGATTGCACCATGAGCCAACTTTTAATGAGTTCGAATTTATTTTATTTCAGACTTGAGGAGGTTCAATCGATCGAACTGTGTTGAGATCGATCGAATTTTGGTGAGATCCATCGAATACTGCAGAGATCGATCATCCTTAGCGGCGCCTTTTTGAATAACGACAAATCTCTGAGATATTTTGGAAAAGAGACAAAAGTGGTAGGTGGGGTGGTAGGTGTGGATAAGATCGAATAATTTCGATTGATCGAAGAAAGGTTGGATCGATCAAACTTGTTGGATTCTTTTGGATAAGGACAAAAGCTTGTATTCATCTTGAAGTGTCCAGATCGATCAACATCAGATCGATTAAAGGAATATTGAGATCGATCGAACATGCTGAATTTCCACACTTTTCTTCCTTTTGCTTCCACTTTGCTCCTATCTTCCATTCAGCTTGAGATAACTTCATTTATACTCTTATTTGGCTAAATTGACTAATTTTTGTGATAAGCACCTGAAAAGGATAATAACATGAAATTAGAATAAAATGGGGAAATAAGATAGATAAAGGTTCTAGAATACTGGAGCTTAAGGGGTTTAAATGTGCACTTTTCAGCACTCATCAGAATGAGCATGCAAAACTTAAACTTATACAACTTTGCAATTCATGTAAATTAATCCAAAATGCTATCTGATATTGAAACTTCCAACACAATGCAATAAGATGCAAACTCACAAGGTTATCAACTTGGAATTTAAAATGCAAAATCAACCAAAGTGGATACTTGGACATCACGCCGGATCAAACCGACACCATAGTTACTTTAGGGTTACTAGCCCATGGGTAACCTCCCTATGTGCGCACTAGACTTGTAGATGGACAGTCCCCCGTACTAAAACCATGCCCTAGCCTTAGTCATAACAACGACATCCCAAGTTTCCAAAATCAACAATTTGTGTAACAATGTATATATTTTAGCATAAACATATATACACAATGTAAAACCATCTACCATGCACAAACCAATTTTGGAAACACAATACATGCCCTACGTTAACAACTAAAATGGCATGAAGAATGTTGAATCATCACTATCCAACTTATTACATTCTAGAGCAATATTAACCCATATTAAGAACATAATCTCATAATTGGGATACACGTCTAAAATCATGGTTTAAATAGGTAATCATCACAAAATAGATACTCAACTCATTGATACAATAAGGATGGAAATTAATTACACAAAATACTTAATTCCTCTATATTTTCATTTCTCATCCAAATGTGCTCAATTTAATATATGTTAAGGAATCTACCATAATCATTGCATATATTACTTCAAAACTTGATTTAAATCATAAGAACATATAAATGAAAATTAATTTAATTAATTAATTTCTCTAGTTTTTAAAACAACCCTAAATGACTTCAATTTAATATATGTTATGAATCAAGTCATGGCCTTTCCAAAAATCATGTCCTAGCTTAATTTCATGCGAGATACTATTTACTACACACTTAAAATCTAGATTAGAGACATGTATTCCATTTGTATCAAGATATAAAGCATATAAAACATCAAAAACATAACTTAGAACACCCACTACCTCAATAGAGAATTGAATCTCTATAAATCAAAGTAACCAAGCTTTAAATGGAAAACCAAACTAGGGTTTTGTAAAGGAGAGTGAGAGGAAGCAAAAGTATTCCAAGTTTAAAGGACTTAGATGAGTGGAAGGAGGTCAAAAATGAAGTCAAAGCCTTGAGTCAAGCTTTTTGTTCTATGGAGGTTAGGTTAGGGTTTGAGAACAAAGTGGTGACGAAGATGAATTAAAATGTGGTGAGTGAATGATTTAGCATTCCTCCACTCACTATGTGAGTCTACACCATGGTCTTCACACACACATGTAAGACCTAAAATGAACCCTACAGTTGTCATTAATATAAGGCTCCTTCCTACACTAAATCCCTAACCTACACTTGTCAACTATCTAAGCCAACAAGTGCTCTAATCCTAGGCCAACAAATGGGTGAATCTCCACCCTCCATGTGTCAAGAGATTAAGCTTCCAAATGGTTCCACCAAAATGTCAACAAGTGGTTCCATAGGAGACTTGTCACACTTTTCAAAAATTACAAAAAGGTCATTTTTCCAAAATATCTTCCAAATTAAATTGCAAAATAGTTCCCAAGATGAAAAATAATTACTTTATTTAATTACACTAAAACCCCACAAGTTATGAATATTACCAAAAAGTTATGCATCCATACCCTTTACAGGGAAAGTAAACACTTAGTATACTTTTCTACAAAAGTAAAAATGTAGATATCATGGAAATTAAATAGTATGCAAAGCCGGAGTCAAATCCGAACACAAAAGTGAGGTTTTGCAAGGAAAAATGATAAACGAGAAAAGGACAAAATAGGAAAAAAGATGAAAAAAAAATTACCGAAAAAAGAAATGAAGTAAAATGACCGAGTCATTACACATGATGTATATTTATTCCAGGATTTGTGATATGGTCACTATATGCGTAGTTATTTCATGATGAGGGACATAGTTCCCTATTGGTATTTTGTTTATGCCTTAGGCTTACATGAGATTTTTAGAAGTGTCAAGCATGACAGGAAGGGGTAAATTACGAGTATTTGATGATTTTTATTCGCCTAACTTGCTTTTGTATTGATGCTATCGTTGTGGATATTTGAGCACATATGTGTTTATATACCTTTAAAGTATTTGATTAATTTACTATTTGAGTAGTTTAGACATTTTTGTTGCATTGAGATCATTTTTGTCATGCGTGGGTCATACTGTGTGTGCCACTTTGACCATGGGTTCATTATGGTCATCATCGGGTTCGGGAGTTGTTTATGTATATCATGCATAACATATTTGATGGATAAATGTTATCCATAGGGTGTGGAAGGGCACCCATTCATATTTGCAAGTGCAAAATATGATTCCGGTAATCCCAGTACATCATTATTATAGGTGCAGAATATGATTCCGGTGATTCCCGCACATTATCATTGTGGGTGTGGAATGTGATTTCGGTGATTCCAGCACATTGTTATCATTTTTACATCATAATATGGGTTTATAACTGTATTTCATGGTGTTCATACCATCTTGTCACTCATTCATTATTGCATGAGGTTTGTGACCAACCGTTAGGATTGTGTGTCGATTCAATTGGTGACGTGTTTCACGATTTGGTGTTTTCCTGTTCCTTTGTGTGGTCTTGTGACCTTAAGAGTTGTCCGGTTGTATTTGTTGATCCATTCCTAGGTGTGGCATGGTGTCAGATTCTTATTTTTTCCTTCATAGGATGTGTCTGATTTCGGGGAGGAAATCTCTTTAAGGATGATAGGTTGTAATGACCAGGTCTTTTTTCTTCCTAACTTTTTCCAAGTTTTCTTTTTCCATCATTTTTTCACTATCTTTTTATTTTGCGTAACCTATCGGGTCATACTTGGATATGATTTCGACTTTGTATACATCCATTATACTTGATTCCCAAATGATACGCATTTTTACTTTTGTAGAAAAGCATGTTACATGTTTACTTTTACCCGTAGGGGTGTAAATGCAAATATTTTTAGAAATTATTTTTCTTGCTTGAGGTGTCTTTCGTAATTATCTTTTGATGATATTTTTTATTTAGGATATTTATAAATGTATTGTTTGAATGGCATTTCATTTTAGGCCTTTTGTGCGATTCACTTTTTGAGATATTTAGTGGAGGGGTCTTTGTATAATTATTAAAAGCTTTCAGAAAAGTTTTCATTTTGGGCTCAAATCTTTGTGAGGGGTTCCATTTTACTTTTTATTGACCTAGGCACTCCCAGATATTTTTTTGGATTTTTATTTCATTTATTTTGGAATTTCTAACCTCATTAGTCGTCAATCTTGTAAGGAGCATATCTTTTCGCTCGGGACTCAATTTTCGATGTCGTTTCTTTCATTGATCTTATAATTCTATTTAGAAACTTTTTTTGTTCACCTACCTTCTCCATTTGAGCATGTCTTGACAATTTTCATTTTTCGAACTCGGGCGGGACCCGTTTGGACTGTTCGGGGGCTCTTTTTGGACATTATAAATAGGTGGAGGAGAGAGAAGACTACTTTTTCATTTCCTCTACCCCAAGTCTGCTCCCAGCTACCATTGATGAACCTTGGGGCTGCCATCTCCTCTTTCCTCTTTTGATCATCTTCCTCTTTGATTCTCCCCTCTCTGATGAAGACTTTTTTTATGGCATCGATGATGCGGTGATTTCTATCCGTCCTGATTTCAATTTTGACCACTTTGAGTTTTGGGGTGTTGGTTCAAGTTTGGATTCAAGCGCTGTCACAAGAGGACTACTTGCTTTCTTCGTTGTCCCCGTCATAACCCCAAAGTTTCATCGCATCCGGAGTAGTTTGATTTTTGTGTGATTTGAGATTTTTACCTTAAAGTGAGGTAAGGGGCGTTTCATGTTTATAATCTTAGTGTATTTCATGTTTTTGAGGTTTATATAACTTGTATACATGTCTTTAGTTTCGATCTATAAATGTGTTTAATTTTAATTAAATGATGATTTAATTACATGATTGTAACATGCTTAGATTAGACTAAAAACATGTTATTAAATTAGCCCATCATTTGTTGTTCAACATATATTAATTGTGGAATTTTTTAATGAGTTTTGAAATCTTGTGATTTTCATTAAATGAATTAATTAAAATTTAATTAATTGTTCTAATGGCTTAATTAGACATTTGACTTGATATATGTGATGATCATGACATGTCTCTTAACATATGTTGATTTGAAGTCATTTGGGGTTATTGGAAATCTTGAGAAATTAATTGCCTTAATTTATTTAATTTCAATATTATTGTTCTAAGGATTTAATCATGTCTTTGATGATGTTTCCATACTTAAATTGTGGATTTGGTGCTTATAGAATACTTATATGATTATGCTGAATATTGTTGAAATTGAGGTTATGTATAACGAATCGCGCATTGAAGATTCGACATATTACATGCCATAGGAGTTGAGGACTTAGAGCATATCTTGTGTGATTCCAAAACTTGATTGTGCATGGTACTTGGTTAAGTGCATTTGGTATATGTGTATATACGTTATTGCACAATTTGTTAATTTTGGAAATTGGGGATGTCGTTGTGTTTGACTATGGCTAAGGCTCAGCTCTAGTACAAGAGATATGAGAGCTCCCTATTTTATAATGGGCACTTAGGGGAAGGTACCTACGGGCTAGTAACCCAAAAGTGGCTTTATTTGTCCAGTTCTATTCCGGCGTGAAGTCCAAGTATCCGCTTAGTTGATTTCGTATTTTAAATGCCAAGTTGATTACTTTGAGAATTTATATGTTAATACATTGTATTGGATGTTCTAATGTTGTTTAAATTGCTTAACTATTATGGTTTATGATGAGAATGTTCTAATGTAGGTTAGGATGATCCTATAGTCTCACTTTGCACATAGACGTTAGGCGGCATAACCCACATGGATTAATTTATATCAACTTGTAAAAACTTGTAAAACTTTAAGTTATAAGCATGTTTATTTCCTACGAGTAACTTGTTTACTCACCCTCGTTGTTTAGGATATTTTTCAGGTAAGGAACCATGTTTTAGGGATGCATAACATCCTTGAACTTGCCTCGTAGCTTGATGAGTTTGACATTTACCATTACATGCATTTGTTAGCATGTTTTTGCTTTATTTCGATTTTATATGTCAAAACTTGTATTTTTCAATTTGGGATATGTATTATGTACTTAAGTACATCCTTTAAGACCTATTTGACTTGTATGTAATGAGGTCAAGGGCCAAATACTTTACGTTTTACTTTTATGCTATTTGACTGTATGTTTAATTATTATAAATTAAGAAAATTCAAGGTTTTAATATGTCATTTTCTATTCGGATTGTGTAAAATGTGTATAAACACACTTTGTATGACTCTTTTAATATATATGATGTGTGGCCAAGGGCAAACGGTCTTTTGAATGTATTTATATCCGGTTGTTTCAAGTTTAATTTTAAATGAAATTTTTAGCAAATTTGAGGTTTGATACATCGTATTTTGTATCGGGCATATTTGGGAGTCACAAACCACTCCTGCACACTTTAAAACACATATTACATTTGCGTGCACAATCGTTTTAGCACACAACTTCATTTTTGATCATTTGAACACTTGAAGCAAATTTTATTTTTTAGGTTTTTTGTCAAATCTGTCATAAGGGCATTTTGGGTATTTTACTTGAAAAATAATAGTTGCTCTTGACATGGTTGACTAGAAAACATGATTTTAGGGGGGGTCATTTCACAAATTTTTTCCAAAAAATGTCATTTAGGTCACAAAAATGGGGTTTTATCAAATCTAATCTGTGCAGAGGCATTGATCGCTTGCGATGCGATCGATCGCACCTGCACCTGGCATTGATCACTTGTGATGCGATCGATCACATTTGTGATGCGATTGATCGCACCTAACCTTAATACTTTGCATTTTTTTTAATTTTGTTTCAAACTTCGGGACTTGATATTTTTTGCATCCGGATTCCAAATAAAGTGATTCTTGAGTCAAACTTTATTAATTTTTCGTTGTCTTTCCAATGGTATGCATGGTAGCATCCATTTCTATTTTCAAATTACTATTTTGACCTTAGGGTTAAACTTGTCAATTTTTAAATCATTCGCTTCCGCATTTGATTTCTTTTGGTTCCGTGACTCGTGGAGGGTCGTCACGTTGGTGTCATAGGAATGACGTACATCTCTATAGAAGTTGGTTTATCTTCGCTTTCGTATTTTGGGTCCGTTATCGAATTATCTTTCGGGTCACATTGATGCACCAGGTTAAAAAACCCAGGGCTGTCACATTTATTCCGTTATCTTTAGAGTTAAGTGCAAAAAAAAATCCTGATATATAGGATTTGTGCAAAACTAGTCTCTACTTTTAAAAATGTGTATAATAGTCCGTAAAATTCAAAAAAAAAAAGTGCAAATAAGCCCCTCTGACCACTTTTTGACAAAAAATAAATATGAAAACTCTATTTTACCCTTTTGATTCCCATTTTGTCCCTCACCCATTTGTGTATATAAATCCCTTAATACCCATTTGGTCACCTCTCTCTCTCTCTCTCTCTCTCCATATCTACATATTATTCCACATTTACATATTATTTGTTTACAAAACCCTCTCTCTCTCTCTCTCCCTCTCTCCAT
Source organism: Cornus florida (assembly GCF_030987335.1). Classification (NCBI taxonomy): domain Eukaryota; kingdom Viridiplantae; phylum Streptophyta; class Magnoliopsida; order Cornales; family Cornaceae; genus Cornus; species Cornus florida. The sequence goes on from NW_026775576.1 coordinate 22,458,916, forward strand.
ATCTACATATTATTTGTTTCCAAAAACCTCGATTACAAGTACTTCGTAATGAAACCTAAATTAATTGATAAAAATATAACAAAAACTGATAAGTATAATAAAAATATAATAAAAACACATATATACATACTGATATAATAAAAATTATAATAAAAATATAAAACTGGTAATATAATAAAAACTGATAATATAATATAATATGATAATATAACAAATAAACTGATAATAAATATATATATATATAATATTCTGATAATGTATAAAAAATATAATAAAATTGATAATATAAAAATATATATATAATATAATAAAAGAATATAAAAAACTGGTAATATAATAAAAATATAATAATCTGATAATATAATAAAAAAAATATATAATAGAACTGATAAGTATAATAAAAATAAAAAAACATAATAAAAATTGTTAAGTAGATATATGGTATAAATATAATATATATATATATATACACACAGATGTATATATGTACTGATAATATATATACATATATAATTATATATACACACATGTAGATACTAAAATTTTAATGGACTTTTGTTTTCATATTTAATTGAATTATTTAATTGGCCTAAACTTGATCCACTTAAATTTTTTAATTAGCCCAGTCCAGGTGATTAAATAAAAAAATAATTATTCCTAATAAAATATATTTGAAATAATTATGGATAATTATCACAATATATGGATAATTATCACAATATAACCAGCCCATCCCAATTATGATTTTGTTCTTATCAGGAGAGGACACGTGTCATCATCCTATTAATCCAAAAAGTCTATAAATAGAGGTGTGGAAGAAGGAGGAAGGGGTCTAGAAATTGAGAAACTCAGAAATCCAGGGGTCTAGAAATTGAAAGACTTATAAATCCAGAGAGCCAGAAATTCCAAAAAGAAAAACAGAAGCTCCGTCAATACTTATCCCCAACATCCAAACCTGAAGGCGAAGAGCAACAAACACATCAAATCGTGTCGTTATTCATCAGAATTCCATGGTGATCAGCAATAAGCACATCAAATCATGTCGTTCTTCATCAAAATTCCACGGTGATCAACAATAAACACATCCAAAGTCGTGCCATTCTTCTCCAAATTCAACAAATTCTCTCTGAAGATGAAGAACAACAAGCACATCCAAAGTAGTGTCATTCTTCCTCAAATTCAACAAAGGACAACAAGCACATCAAAATCGTGCCATTCTTTCTCCGTGATTTAACAAGTTTGACGAATCACCAAACAACACTGTCCAAGATCAAGCTTCATCAGCCGTCGATCAAAAATCATCAGTGATCTTCTTCAACTACAAATACTTGAAGAAGATTGTTAACAACCCGATTCAAGATCAAGCTCCGAAAGCCCTTGAATCCAACCAACAAAGGAGATCGAATCAAAGGATATATATATATATATATATATATATATATATATATATATATTGTAAATAACATCTCAGAGGATTGTATTCAAATTTGTACAAATTAATAAATTACTATTTGCCCTTCTTTCGTTCTTTTATTTGCAGATATGAAATTTGTGTGTACAAATTTTTGGCACACCCAGTGGGACATCCCTTGCCTCTCATCTCTTTCTCCTACATCAAATCCTCACCAAATTCATCATCAGAATCTATGACTTCCAATAAGATTCAAATAAAGAGTAAGAATACCAAGGACATCGCAGTCGTGATGGATAAAAGGTGGCAAGAAGGTTGTAACTTCATAAATTGGTACAAACATCTCTATAAGTTCATTGATGTGGAGCATGGTCAAAGTATCCATTCCTGCCAAAAGACAGCACGATATAATGAGAGTCAGTTTCGTCAAAGTAATAACTCAAACTCATACTGCCTTCACCTCACTGGGGGCAAGGAGGAAGGATCCTACAACCTTAAAGGTTGGTCCAGTCACAAGTTCAAGTTTAAGGCTGGTCTACCCAAGGCCAAAGAGTTTTTTCTGACTCCGTCACTATGCCAGTCATGATAACAGGTACTACCTCGTACGAAGAGCAATTGACGAGTATGGCCCGTGCAATTAAAAGATTACAACACACTCTCAAGGAGCAAGATGTGAAAATTGCCTCACTGACAGAAAAATAAAAATTGCATGACGACAATGTTAAGTTAAGCAAAGGCCGAGTTCCTCATTTTAATTTCATACCAGAGACCACTCCAAGTGATGATCAAAATAACATGTCCGCTAACCCAAGAATTGAAGCTTCCTCCATCACCTCACTTTCTATCCAATAACTTCAAGACATGATAGTGAATTACATAAGAGAACAATACAGTGGTGTTCCTCAAAGTGCTCATATGTACTCAAAGCTTTATACAAAAAGAATTGATATCTTAAAAATGCTGGTTAGGTATCAACCTCCAAAGTTTCAACAGTTTGACGAAAAAGGCAATCCCAAGCAACATGTTGCATACTTTATAGAAACTTACGGCAATGTTGGTACAGACGGAGATCTCCTTGTCAAGCAATTCGTTCGTTCCCTCAAAGGGAATGCATTTGATTGGTACACAGAACTCAAAGCTGAAGGTATTGACAGTTGGGAGCAGATGGAATGAGAATTTCTTAACCGTGGTTAACCTAAAACAGATGAAGGGTGAACCCATAGTTAACTACATCAACCGTTGCCAAGCTCTAAGTCTTGACTGCAAGGATCGTTTATCTAAAATTTCTGCAGTTGAAGCATGTATGAAAGGCATGCGCTGGGAGCTTCTTTACATCCTACAAAGGATTAATCCTTGCACATTTGAAGAGCATGTTACTCGAGCCCACGACATGGAGCTTAGCATGGAAAATCATGGTGCTAAGGAAAATGTTCCTAATATAGCCGATAACCTTCAAGAAGATGAGGGAAGTGAGTCCGAAGAAGAAAACAATATACTTCATAACTCGGATAACGAAATAGCTTCATCTTTTATTATAAACATCATCTCGATAGATTTGGATCAAAGAATACACCATGCTACAACAATGACTTCAACCGAAAGTGCAAAATCACTGGGGGCATTAAGTCAAGGAAACCAAGAAGAAAGGCATTAAGTCAAGGAAACCAAGAAAAAAATCCTCAAAGTGTGACGAGATAGTCCGTGTCCTCCAGTATAAGGTTGGATTGTCATTTTATTCTTGCAAAGTTAAAGAATAATAAAAATTAAAGTGCTCCTAGATACAAGTGTAAACTTTCGATGACACTCCTTGACACAGTTTAAACTGTTTATTTGGAAAAAAAAATCAAGAACTCCTTGACACGAGTATAAACTAACTACCTGAAAATATATATATATATATATATATAATTAAAAATAAAAAAAAAAATCAAGAACTCCTTGATACGAGTTTAAACTGTCTACCTGAAAAAAATATATATATCAAGAACTACGAGTTTAAACTGTCTCCAAAAATAAATAAATACACTCCTTGACATGAATTTAAATTGTTTACCTGAAAAAAAAAAAAATCAAGAACTCTTTGATACAAGTATAAACTGTCTGGGAAAAAAAAAAACTCCTTGACACCAATATAAACTTTTTCGGGAAAAAAAAAAAATTGAACTACGTGATGACTTGATCCCTGTTCAGGGTACGTAGGCATCTTGGAGGCCTGTTCCAAGTTCAGTCCACTAAAAAAAAAAAAAAAAACTCCTCAGAGTTGCAAAATGGCAAAGTGTGCTCCTTAAGAGATATCAAAGGGACTAGTCGCAATTAATCAACTTGGCTTACTGTCAAGATATTGTTGTCGCTCGTCACAAATTTTCAACTTAGCTCGTGATCAAGATGTTGGCACTCATTATGCGATATCAAAAGTGCTTGTCGCACCTGTCAACTTAGCACGCCACCAAAGTGTAGCTACGAAGAAATAAATTGGTTCATCGTCAGACTATAGCTACCAAGAAAATTCTGCTCGCCACTAAGGTATTACTAAAAGGGAAATTTGGTTTTCCGTCGAGGTGTCGTTGAAGAAAAAAATTATGCTCGCTGCTGAGGTATTGCTAAAAGGAAAAAGTGACTTTGCATGTCCAATGAAGTAGATAATTTAATATTAAGTCCAATGGATTCTTCATTAATCTAATCAAAATCGAAGTTGGTAAAGCCACAAATGGCTTTGCATGTCCAATAAAGTGGATAACTTAATATCAAGTCCAATGGATTCTTCATTAATTTGATCAAAACGGAAGTTGGTGAAGTCGCAAGTACCTTTGCATGTCTAATGAAATGGATAATTTAATATTAAGTCCAATGGATTCTTCATTAATCTGATCAAAACCAAAGTTGGTGAGTTCGCATGTAGCCTTGCGTGTCCAATGAGATAAACAATAGTAATTGTCAGGATCAGGCATTCAAATGTGTGTCCAAAGAGATGAACAATTTTCATTGTTAGGATCAGTCACTTGATGGCATTGCGACCGAGAAGTGAGTCAGATACACTTAATGTGGTTCCTTGGCCTCTTCGACCACTTTCACCCTCTAAGATAGTCATCTTTTGCTTTTTAAAATACTTGAATACCACTATGATGGAAAAACAAATAAAATTTGAAGCTCGATCGGTGTTGTTTGAGAAAAGGACTCAATCTTATGTTTTGCAAAATTTTGAAAAAAAAAAAAAGAAAGAAGACAAAAAGCGGAAAAGACAAAAATTAGAAAAAGACAAAGAAGAAAAAGATAGAGCATAAAAAGACGAAAATTAGAAAAAAGACAAAGTAGAAAAAGATGAAAATCATAAAAGACAAAGCTGAAAAAGATAAAGCAGAAAAGACAAAAAGCAGAAAAAGAAGAAAATCAGAAAAGACCAAAAAAAAAACCAATTAGAAAAGACAAAGAAAAAAAAAATGAAGTAGAAAAAGATAGAGCATAAAAAGACGAAAATTAGAAAAAAGACAAAGTAGAAAAAGATGAAAATCATAAAAGACAAAGTTGAAAAAGACGAAGCAGAAAAAGACAAAAATCAGAAAAAGACAAAAATCAGAAAAGACCAAAAAAAAAAAAAAACCAATTATTTGCTCGAGGCAAGTCGAGGTTGCAAACTGACAAGTCTTCAAGAGCTGCAATCTAACAAGTCTTCAGAGGTTGCAATATAATAAGTCTTCAGAGGCTATTGAAATTGATGTCAAACCCTATAACATTTGTGATATATATAAACAACAAAATACCTTCTATTTGTACTATGATTTATATAATTCAATTCAAATTGGAAAGGGATTTCAAAATACCTCCTATTTGTACTGGGATTTGTATAATTCAATTCAAATTGGAAAGGGATTTTAAAAGACTAAGTTAGATACTTCAAGTTCCACTTGAAATAAGAGACAAGTCCGACCAAACGTGGGACTCGAAGTGAGGGCAATTTTTAGACACTAAAATTTTAATGGACTTTTGTTTTGACATTTAATTGAATTATTTAATTGGCCCAAACTTGGTCCACTTAAAATTTTTAATTAGCCCAGTTTAGGTGATTAAATAAAAAGATAATTATTCCTAATAAAATATATTTGGAATAATTATGGACAATTATCACAATATATCGATAATTATCACAATATAACCGGCCCGACCCACTTATGATTTTGTCTTTATTAGGAGAGGACGCGTGTCATCTACCTATTAATCCAAGAAGCTTATAAATAGAGGCATGGAGGAAGAAGGAAGGGGTCTAGAAATTGAAAGACTTAGAATTCCAAGGGTCCAAAAATTTAGAGATTCAGAAATCCAGAGGGCTAGAAATCCCAGAGAGAAATACAGAAGTTCTGTCAATACTCATCCCCAACATCCAAACCTAAAGGCGAAGAGCAACATGCACATCAAATCGTGCCGTTTTTCATCAGAACTCCACAGTGATCAACAACAAGCACATCAAATTGTGTTATTCTTCATCAGAATTCCACGGTAATCAACAATAAACACATCCAAAGTCGTACCGTTCTTCACCAACTTCAACAAATTCTCTCTGAAGGGGAAGAACAACAAGCACATCCAAAGTAATGCCGTTCTTCCTCAAATTCAACAAAGGACAATAAACACATTAAAATCGTGCCGTTCTTTCTCCGTAATTCAACAAGTTTGACGAATCACCACACAATACTGTCCGAGATTAAGCTTCGTCAGCCCTTGATCAGAAATCATCGGCGATCTTCTTCAACTACAAATACTTGAAGAAGATTGTCAACAATTCGATTCAAGATCAAGCTCCAAAAGCCCTTGAATCCAACCAACAATGGAGATCGAATCAGAGGATATTTTCTTTCTTTTGTAAATAATATTTCAGAGGATTGTACTCAAATTTTCACAAATTAATAAATTACTATTTGCCCCTCTTTTTTTCTTTTATTTGCAGATACGAAATTTGTGTGCACAACACAAAACATATATGCATGAGTTGGTACTGATGTGAATGGTAACTATTCAATGTGTATTGTTTGAGATTAGGAAAGTAGGAAACGTAAATATTGTAATCATAGAGATACTAATATGAGAAAGAAAAGCTGGGTATGTTACAAAAGAACAAATCAAATAAGGAATCTGGCCCTTGGAGAAAAAAGGGGAAATCTTACTTTCGCGAACCAGTAATTTGTTTAAGTTCCTCCATCTGCATCTTTTTATAGAAGGAGTCCTTTCCCTGAATATGGTGTAAGCTTTTTGAAAATAAAAACAAGGTTTCGGATACAATGGCTTCTTGAGGGTATTATCATTATTTTACTTGCCCTGAATTTATAATTATTAATTTATTCAACTGAAGTGGGGGTATTATCGTCATTTTAAGTCTCCAGGGGCCTATTTGCACAAAATTGATAATATATTTGGGTTTTATGTTATGGAGGGACCTTTTTACACTATATCGATAGTAGAGGAGAGTTTTTTACACTTAACTCTTATTTTTATATATATTGCTAGTAATAATAAATTTTTTTTTTTTACACCAATAATAATAATAATAATATCCATGTGTGTGCTTGTTGTCGAGATAAAATAATAATAATAATAATAATAATAATAATAATAATAATCCTATTAAATGTTTTATAGGAACAAAACAAAACATTAAATTTTTTTTTTGCTAATAAATTGCGAAAAACACAAATTGGGAAGGGAAAAAAAAAAAAAAAAAAAAAACCAACAAATAACGGGTGGGATCGAATTGGTTTTTCACCCGCAATTTATAGCCAGGATAAGCAGATTTGGATGCTCTCCGATACCTAAGCTCCACTTCCAAGTCTCCCCACTCTTCCTAAAATTCTCTCTCTATATATACACATACACAACGATTAAGGGAAATCAGCTGTCTGAATTCTACCATGAAGAGGGAATCAACCAAAGAGGGTATAACTCCAAGCTAGGTTAAGTATCTTTATATTGATTTATGTTGGGTTTTTTTGAGGGGTTTCATTACATATTTTTGGGAAACATTACGAGATTTCATTGCTTATATGAGTTCGTTATACCTTGAATTAAGATTTTGGATTGTGCAAAATTTAGGGTTTATTGATTTTTTTTTAACCATTGTTGATTTCTGACCAGGTCGTTTAATCATGGTTCGCTCTGTAAAACTGCACACGCACATACATGCGTTTGTATGCTATTAATTTGCTAAACTGTCATTGAATAACTAAGGCTTATGTTGGTGGATTGAAACAAGTATATGCTTGGAGCTTAGCCCATGGACTAAGTTCAGGATTTGATTTAGATTACCAAATATGAAAAAAAAGAAGAAAGGACTATAAGATAGAGAATGTGGTCTGAAGGCGTATGGTTTTGTTTTCATGATTTCTTTACTTTTCCTTGAACAGCTTCTGTATGGTAGAGTAAGAAGTTTTCATGTCTGGGATTTCATATTTAGACCCTAAATTGATAATTGTTCTAATGGGCGTCACTTTTTAGGGTTTGAATTAGATTACCAAGAATGAAAATAAATGACTTTATGTAGAGAATGTGGTCTGATGGCAGATGACTTTGTTTTCTTTCCTTGAACAGCGTCTGTATGCTACAAGTGGTTTGAAGATCTTTAGACTAAGAAGATTTCATGTCTGGGATTTCATATTTAGACCCTAAATTGCTAATTATTCTAATGGGTGTCACAGTGCATTTTAGGGTTTGATTTAGATCACCAAGAATTAAAAGAAATGACTTTTAAGACAGGGAGAATGTGGTCTGCAGGCTGGTCACTTTGTTTTCATGATTGCTTTTCTTGAACTGCTTTTGTATGCTACAAGAGTGGTATGAAGATCTTTAGAGTAAGAAGATTTCATGTCTGGGATTTCATATTAAGACCCTAAATTGCTAATTGTTCTAATTGGTGTCACGGCCCTTTTGTTTGATGTTCTTTTTGGTTGTAATAGGATTGAACTAATTTTATTTATGCTGTTACAATTATTTTTTTGTGTATTGCTTACTTCGATTGGTATTCTTGATACAATTTAAGTTTGATGTCCTTTACAATGCATGTGTTGCACTTTTATTCTATTTAATAGATACTGACAGTATTGGCATGCATTACATTCTTTGTTGTGACTTGTTATCAATGGGGCTTTATCATTTTTGCTCTTGTGTTTTTAGGTTGATCAACATTTATTTTTTAGTAAACAAATGAATGTATGTATTCCTCTTGTATTTCCTTGTAAATTATATCCTTGGATTTTTGGTTTGCCATTACCATTGAAAATCTTATGGCATTAATATTAGTTTCATGTTCATTCATACAATTTCAAAAGTTATTATTTTTTTTGGTAAATGAATGAATTAAATAGATAGAAAAAAGAGAAATACAAGGGCAACTGCCCAAGGAAAGCCCACACAACAAGCAGCCTACATAAGGAAAAGACAACCCTAACAAAAAGAAGGGCTAAAGCCCTACACAGGGACAACACAACAGCCCTTAGCTAGCAACACAATAATGCACCAGTAGGGACACGCCATCACCAACAGCAGCTACAGAGGAGAAAAACAGAGGAACCATCCTTCAAATACTAAGACGAGTTGAAGACTGAGCTTGGCAAGCTCCAGGAAGCAGCAGTAGATCTATTTACTGTGTTGTCCCTCATCTTGGAAGAAAGAAAGTGGCAATGAATGACTTCAAAGATGGTTTTCCAAACAGCAACTGAAGTAGAGTGATTTCACCTGAAGATACGGTTGTTTCTTTCCCTCCAAATATAGCATAAACAACTGGCTAAACACAGCTTGAAAGTGCAAAATGTGATGGACTTACGTTTCTAGATTACAGAAGCCCACTCGACTGAAGCTGGTCAATCATAATGACCAATATAAATTTAAAAGTGTGCTGGTAATTGGTAAATCTTCCAAAAAGATGCAGAAAATGTGCAACCGGGAAAGAGGTGGGAGTGAGACTTAGCATTGGATATGCAAAGAGAGCTTATGTTAGGATGATAAAGAAAACCAAGACAATAGCCATCCGTAGTATGGAGTTTCTAACCAATTTCCATCTTTAAAACAAAAAGAATGAGAAGGCGAATTTTTATGAAACCAAATAAGATGTGACCAAGGAACTAAAGGAGAAGTAGAGGCAATAGAACTAAGAGTGTGCTTAAAATTGAATTGAACTAAGAGTCTCAGGTGGGAGTATTAATGGATTGGCATTGTTGAGAATTTTGAAGGGATGGGATAAGGGTGAAGAAGCTAGAGTGGACTCGCCATTGGTTGTGATGAATCAAGGCAATGACTTTGGCTTGATCCCCCCGCACGAAGTTAGATATAATTGAGCAATCAATCTTCTCATCCAAAGGACCTATTGGAAGCCAACATTCATGCTATTGCAAAATGTCTTTACCATGGCCAACTCGGTGGCGAATAAAGGACGAACAAGACCTATAAGGTTGAGCAAACGTCTCCAATTCAATGAGGATTGTTGAGGGACTTTAAGAGACCAGAAAATTTTAGATTTAAACAAATTATCATGGACCCAGTCAAGTCAACGGGACTACATCATCTTTGTATAAATTCCATATATGTCTCACTACAGAAACTGTATTCCACATGTCCAAATTTGGTTGTCCGAGTCTCTAAGATATCCTTGATCTTTAGGTTTGCAAACTTGATTCCTAGCCACTCTTGCTCTTGTGCTTTTAAGATCAACGCATGTCCAGCGGAATGCTCTGAGCCAAGGTTTGAAAAATTGGTTGAGTATTGGCGACTTGGCCGAGTCAAAATGGAATAGGCTCGTTGAGATACCGAGTGTGGTTGATATCTCGGTGTTAGTAAAAATTGCACATGACTCGACGAAGAAGAAGTTGTCGTTTGCCTTCTTGCTGACGTCGGAAAACCTTGTTGGAGTGGTCGACTTGAGGCGAAAAACGTTTAAGCTAGAGTTTCGTACTAGCGGCGACAAGGCTCAAGAAGGCTCCATTAATTTTTACGAGACGTGCTGATTGCCCAGATATGATCGTAGTCTTTGGGCATTACATTTAAGCCCTTCAACGTTCTAATTTTGAAAGAAAATTAAAATATCTTCCCTCATTGTTTCTGTTAGCATATATGATGGCCACGATTTCTGTTATCTGTTTGCATATATGATAACCACGATTTATGGAATAACTTACCATAATAGCTGAGATTTGATTGTGCTATAGAATATGCCATAAAATATGTTTTAGAATATGCTGTGATTTGATTTATATTTGATTTAGTTTCTTTTCTTGTAATATGAACATGTGCTCTTTTTACCTATAAATACTAGAGCTGTGAATGAGTGATTCATCTCATTCAAGCTTTTACACAATTCTCTCATTTATTTTCTTTTTATATTTCTACTTGGTATCAAAGCCAACACCTTTCCACACCTTTCAGCAGCTTTGCTACTTGTGCGATAGCCACCCTAGGCTGTTTGTGACATCGTGTGATGTTGCCTACACATGTTTTTCTGTGTTGCTGTTTTGTGATCGAAAACAGGTGTTTTTAAATTTTATAATTTCTTTTTTACTCTTCTAGGGTTGGGTAAATTAGGATAGTTGGTCTCCAACACCTAGAAGGCCTTCGGTAAAAAAAATTTAGTCTACAAAGAGGTTCCAGATATTAAGAAGGAGGCTGTCTGGCTATATGTAAGCAGATAGTGCTCCTTAAAAAAAGTATGTCTTTGGATTTTTCAGGAATGGTCTGAGGTAACATTGTTATTGTTTATGGTCTGAGGAGACCATTTGATTTATCAACAGAATTTGTGGTGTTTTTGGAGTTTTTTATTGTCGTGTGACATATTATGGCAGATTCAAGTTTTTCGACTGTTAATTCTCTTGGCTCAAGTTCTGTGGGTGGTGGTGCCATTTTTTCCACCAACTCATTAGAAAATCCAGGACTTCAAATCACCACAGTGAAGTTGGATGGTTCCAACTTTTTGATTTGGGCACAGTCTGCCAAGATGTTCATTGGTGGCAAAGGCAATATTGGCTATATTACTGGTTTTGAGAAAGAGCCAGCTGAGTTGAGAAGGCATATCCACAGTGGTTTGTAGATAATGCTATGGTTATGTCTTGGCTAGTCAATTCAATGCAAACAAACATAGATGTTGGCTATATGTTTTTGAAGACTACTAAGCAGATTTAGGATTCAGTTCAACGCACTTATTCTCAGAGGCAGAATAATGTATGAATTTTCCAGCTGGGGCGAGATATCACCAAGGTTTCTCAGGGTGACTTGACAGTTTCAGGTTACATCGCCAAGCTTCGTGCTATTTGGGAGGAGATGTCATATTATGAATCCTTTCACTCTTGGAAGAATCCAGATGATGCAGTTTTATATGCAGGGATTGTGGAGAAGAATCGAGTGTTTCAGTTTCTTATTGGGTTGAACGACGAGTTTGAGTATGCTTGTGTTCATTTATTGGGCTTATCTTCATTCCCCACTCTTGAGGATGTATACTCCTATGTGTTGACAGATGAGAGCCATTGGACTCATCCATTAGGTGTTGTTTCTGTTGATCATTCTGCTATAGCAGTTCGGGTTCCCAACCTTTTAGGAACTGCACCATCCCAGTCAGTTCAGAGCTCTATCACTGGTCCTCTTCTGGGAACGACAATGTGGACAGTGTGACCATTGTGGAAAAATTGGTCACATCAAATCTCGTTGTTATGCTCTACATGTACGCCCACCGCAATAGAAACAATAGTCTCGACCCTCTGCACATTCTATTACACAACCAGTCTCGTTGTCAACTCCTGACAACTCTGCCTCTACATCTTCTGCCACAGTTACCTTGACTCAAGCTGATTTGGACAAGTTCAAACAATTCTTCAACCAAATGGAGGCATCATCTCAGCCAACCTCCACTTATGCCCACTTAAGTACTATTGTGTCTGCACATAGCGTATCTACATCTTCGACACCATGGATCATTGATTCTGGTGCTTCAGACAGTATGACTGGTATGTCCTCATTCTTCCAATCTTATAGTATCTGCTTTGGCCATCACAAGGTACGCCTTACGGATGGCTCTCCATCTTCCATTGCTGGGAAGGGTCACATATCAGTTACTCCATTAAATTTGTCAAATACACTTCATGTTCCACAATTGACTACAAATCTTATTTCTGTTAGTAGTGTTACCAAACAATTAAATTGTAGTGTAACATTCTTTCCCTCTAATCGTATTTTTCAGGATTTGGTGTCGAAACGGATGATTAGTAGGCGTGAAGTGGGCGGTTTATACCTGTTGAATGCTCCTTTGTCACCTCAAGCACATTCAGCTTCATTTCTAATTTTGTTTCATCTAATAAAGCCCAGCTTATGCGTTGGCACATGTGTTTAAGGCGTATTTCTTTCGGTTGTTTAAAACATTTATTTCTTTTCTTATTTTGTAACGTGGCAGTGTCGGATTTATCGTTCATTTAGATGTGTGGGGTCCTTGCCCAGTTACTTCTAGTCTTGGATTTCGATATTTCACGTTGTTCATTGATGATCATAGTTGTGTTACATGGGTTTATCTTATAAAAACCAAAAATGAGGTGTACACCATTTTAAAATTTTTTATAACAACGGTTCAGACTCAATATGGTCATACCATTAAAAATATTCAAATTTGACCAGGGTACGGAGTACACTTAGGGAGGTACAACGGTTATGTACAGAATTTGGGATTGAGCATCAGATGGCCAATGTTAAAGCTCCTCAACAGAATGGCTATTTTGAGAGAAAGAATCGCCACATCCTTGATTTAGCCAGAGCAATCTGCATTGGCATGAATGTTGCCCAGTCATTTTGGGGGAGATGCAATTCGTGCAGCTATTTACATCAATAATAGGACTCCTTCTAGGGTTCTTAACTTTGCAGCCCCACTCTCAATCTTACATCCCAATTCATATCTTTTTTTGATTCCTTAGTGAGTCTTTGGGTTTGTGTGCTTTGTTCAGCAGTTGGGGCAGACTCGTACAAAGCTTAACCCCAAGGCTTTGAAGTGTGTGTTTTTGGGTTATTCTCACTCTCAAAAAGGTTATAGGTGTTACCATCCTCCCAGTTGTCGGCGGTTTATTTTCATGGATGTTTCTTTCTTTGAGCATACACCATACTATAGTGGTTTAGTTGGTTCTCGAAGTAAATGGTTCCCATTGAATATAATGGATTATCACCTTCTTATGTCTTCAACTCCTCTACCGTTACCTGTTTCGTCTTTTATGATTCCTCCTCATGATACCCCTCCAACAGGGGGAATTGTTCCTTTTCCACAGGTTTATAGTCAAAGACAACAGGTACAAGCTTCTACTCCCATGATTGACTGCCCTGGCACCAGCTCCGCCTTCTCAAGTTATTGTTTCGCTTGATGATCGCCCCATTGCTCTTCGAAAGGGTAAACATTCTTGTACGTACCCTATTTTTAATTTTGTTTCTGATTGAGCTCTCTCACCCTCCTATTGAAGTTTTCTTGTTTCTGTTGCCTTGGTTCCTTTTCCTTCTAGTGTTGCAGATGCACTAGCACAACCTTAATGGTGTGATGCTATGATAGAAGAACTACAAGCACTTGAGAAAAATCAGACTTGGAACATGGTTTCGCTTCCTATTGGACGAAAGGCTGTGGGTTGTCTTTGGGTGTTTATAGTTAAGCATAATCTAGATGGGTCAGTTGTTTGTTACAAGGCTTGGTTGGTTGCCAAGGGTTATGCTAACTTATAGCATAGATTATTAGGAGACTTTTGCCCCTGTTGCCAAGATGAATACCATCCATGTATTATTTTCCGTTGCTGCGATTCGATCTTGGCCTCTATTTCAGTTAGATGTCAAGAATGCCTTTCTTAATAGTGATTTGCAGGAGGAGGTGTCCATGGTTCCTCCTCCGGGCTTTCGTTCTCCTGCTCACTCTGGTATGGTATGTCGTCTTCGTCGTTCTCTGTATGGCCTCAAGCAGTCTCCTCGAACTTGGTCTGATCGCTTTGGCACTGCCATGCTCAAGTTTGGTTTCCATCAAAGTGCAGCTGACCATACCTTATTTTTACGTCATTCAGGCGATAAGACAGTTGCTCTTATTGTGCATGTCGATGATATTGTTCTTATCGGAGATGATACTACCGGAATTGCTGAGGTTAAGAGCTATCTTAACCGTCAGTTTGAGATTAAGGATCTTGGTCCCCTACAGTACTTCTCGGGTATTGAGGTGGCTCCCTCCAAGGCTAGCATTTTCATCTCTTAATGTAAGTATGTTCTTGACTTGCTTTCTGCTTCTAGTTAGCTTTGCGCTCATCCTGCTGATACTTCGATTGAGCAGAATCATCGGTTGGCTGATTCTGAAGGGGAGTTGCTGTCAGATGTTGGTCAGTATCAGCGACTTGTGGGGAAGCTCATCTATTTATCCATGACTTGACCTGAAACTGCTTATGCCGTGAGTGTCGTGAGTCAATTCATGCACTCTCTTCGTACCCCTCACCTTGATGCAGCTATTTGGATCCTTCGCCACTTCAAAGGGTGTCCGGCCATGGTATTTTGTTTGCCAATCATGGTCACTTACGTGTTGAGGCTTGGACAGATGCTGATTATGCAGGATCAGTTTCAGATAGGAAGTCAACTTCGGGTTATTGTACCACTATTGGTGGTAACTTGGTTACTTGGCGCAGTAAGAAGCAAGATGTTGTCTCTCGATCTAGTGCAGAGGCAGAGTATAGGGCTATGACTATTGGGGTATGTGAGTTGCTATGACTGAAAACCTTGATGACAGACTTGTGCCTTCAAGTGTCGCTCCATTCTCACTCTACTGCGACAACAAGTTTGCCATTAGCATTGCGGCAAATCCTATTTAGCATGACAGGACTAAGCATATAGAGGTGGACCGTCACTTCATTCGAGAAAAGATCATCTCTGGTCAAATTTGCACTCCATTTGTCACAAGCTCTTAGCAGTTTGCTAACATTCTTACAAAGGGCTTCAGCAAGATTGTGTTTGAGAATGTATTATCCAAGTTGGGTATTTCATATATCCACGCACCAACTTGAGGGGGAATGTTAGCATACATGATAGCCACGATTTATGGAATGACTTACCATAATAGCAGAGATTTGATTATGCTATAGAATATGGCATAGAATATACTT
Source organism: Cornus florida (assembly GCF_030987335.1). NCBI lineage: Eukaryota > Viridiplantae > Streptophyta > Magnoliopsida > Cornales > Cornaceae > Cornus > Cornus florida. Next base: position 22,474,444 of record NW_026775576.1, read on the forward strand.
TAGAATATGATGTGATTTTATTTAGATTTGATTTAGTTTTCTTTCTTGTAATATAAGCATGTGCTCTTTTTACCTATAAATACTAGAGCTGTGAATGAGCGATTCATCTCATTCAAGCCTTCACACAATTCTCTCATTTTTCTTCTTTTTATATTTCTACTGTTTCATAATTACAAAAAAACTTAATTACATTGTGTAAATATAGAATTCCTAATTGAACTAAAAATAATAATTCACATTTGCTATCCTCTTATTATATTATTAATTTTATGTTATAAATTTGTATTTATTTAAGGTTTAAGTTCATTTTTACTCATTAATTTATTATTAAACATAAATTATTAAGCATTTAATAGCACCAATGACTTAGAATTCATGTATTGGCTGTTACTTATAGTAAATGATATTAAGAAATGTAACAAAAATCACTAAAATTTAAATTAAAAGAAACTTGTATTTATTGTACTATGTTGTAAAAGATAGCCCGACCCGCTGCTTCAATGGCTCAATAGGAAAGACGACCAGCTCCACAACTTTGAGTGCCATATCTTCCAAAACCGAGTTGTGTACCGTTCGGTTTGCAACCCCTACTACATCTGCCTTTACGATATTTACTATATTTCATATGTTTAGGATATAGCACATCCCCCCTTTTTAAACTATATGAAATCCACACTTTGACACCTGAGATTCCGTAACGAGTAGATACTTCTGCAGGAGCATTGCATACTCTAGTAAATTTGGGGCCCTATGTGTGAGGTTAAAAGAAATTCATGACCATGAAGTTTGGTATTTCTATTCTATGTTCTATTTAGGCCTTCCTTTTCTTGTTCTCCTGCTATTGGAAATTGTTCTTTTCCATTTATTCTGAAGGTATCTTTCTTGAGAAATGATTCTTTTCCATTTATTGTGGAGATACGCCTTCACTCTCTTTCTCTTGTACAATGTTTCTTTCCTTTAATGCAAGTTCTTTTCATTTAGAGGCATATACAAAGTTACTAAATTATTGTGGTATGTATTAATGAGTTATTTAGTAAGATATTGAAAAAGGTAATTAAACAACAAAAAAATGAGAGTAGTGTCAAAAAATGAATTTGGTTCTATGTTGGGAAGGTCAACTGTGAGTTCAAAGACGTGATTAAGATCTTTAATGCAAGGTTGGTAAAATTGCGATTCTGGGTCTTAGAATTGCACACCCCAGCCCCCAAAATCGATTCAAATCGCAACAAAATCACGGAATTCTAGAATTGTGGAATCGCACGATTCTGCTAGTAACTTAGTATGTTACTTAGTGGGTCTTCATGATCTACCCTTTGACCTACGTTCTATATTTGGACTTTGGAGTGGTACTTTTATACATTTTTTGTGTTTTGGAATTATTCTTGCTATGTTTTAGAGATACAATTGTTTAAGAAGTTAAATTAAATTGTTTTTTACTAGTTTGGTAGAATCTTACGATTCTCAATCCGATTCTACGAAGCCCCCAACGATCCTATGTAGAATGCTGATCCTTACAACCTAGCTCAAGAGGACTTACACAAGTTTATAGGCTGAAAAAGGCAATATATTGTCTCAAAGAATCTCACAATGGAGTGGTTTGATAAATTCAATCAGGTGGCATCAGCAAATGGATTGAAGAGCATTCATTTTTTGTCAAACTGGTTCCGATGAAACTGTAGTCTTTGTGGTCAGATGATATTGTGGTTATGGAAGTGATGTTGATGGCATTAGAAACTTGAAGATTTGCTTGAGTAAGCACTTCCACATGAGGGATTTGGGAAAACTAGGTTATTATCTACGTATTGAAATAGCTGGATCAAGGAAAGATATTTCTCTTTCTCAAAGGAATATGCAAGGGATCATTGGATCTTCTTGCTGATACAGGGATGTTTGGTGCCAACTCTTTTGTGACACCATAATGGATTTTAGTACCAAGCTTAGCATAGACTAGGGTGAAGCTTGTGAGGTTCCTGGATAATATAGAAAACTTGTGGCTAAAGTTGAATATTTGACTGTAACTGGGCTAGAGATTGTTTTGCAGTTGGAGTAACGAGTCAAGGTATGCAGACTGATGCTGTGTCTCATCTCGAGATACTTCAATAGAGCTCTGCATAATGAATTAGTGTTCAAATTATCTGACAACCTTAATATGCCTTCACAGATAATTGACTGGACAGGTGGTGTACTTGGCAAAGTAAGAAGCAGTGTAGTGGATCGGTTAAGTGCAGAAGTTGAATACACGGCAATGGCTCATGCAGCATGTGAAATGTTCTGCATAAGATCACTGTTAGAGGAAATGGGGGATTCAAATAGAAAGCCTTTGAAGATGTTGGTGGCTATGCACACTGCTAGTAACCCAGTATTTCATCACTCATGTATACACGAAGTATATTGAGATTGATTACCAAATTTTGAGTGATATGGTTATAAAAGAAACATATTACAACTTTTTGTAACAGGCTGCGTATGATTGAGTGGGAGTGCTAGGAATATATATAATTTTAATCTACTGGGTATTGTTAAGAGGCACTTCATCTACTGGGTATTATTAAGAGGCACTTATATACCTTCTTACTCTCTTTCCTGTGATTATATGTACTCGTATAGGAGTCAGCCCACTTGGCTTAGCGGACTGACATTCACTCATACATTTCTATCTCCCTCTTTCTCTCTCATAATGATTAATGATAGCGGTATCAGCCTCTTACTTCTCAAAGAGAAGTCAGGGGTTCAAGTCTCAAAAGAGACAAGTGTATGTGAGTACCAATTAGGAAAAAAAAAAAAGAAGATAGTGTGGTCATAGAGCACTGATTGGGTTAAAAAACTTTCAAGTTGGCTGACAAGGCCAAGTGCACTTGACAATACAGAATTCTGCAAATCAAGAGTATCATGTGAAATATATATATATATATATATATATATATATATATATTAGAATAATTATAAGGCAATATTAATTTGGATGAGTGGCAGTATGTAGTAACCAAAAATTCTCTCTATTTCTGGAAAGATTTTTTACAGTTCAAACAATTTTTTAATCTCTTTTCCCTCTATTTTTCTACTATTTATAGAGATTCACAAGTCTTCTAGAACCTTCCTCTTTCATCCTCCATGCTGGGCTGATCCCTTGGGCTTTTCTTTGGATATGGATTCATTTCCTCCCCTTTGATATTGGTCCTGGAGATCATATTAGTGAGGATTGGGCCCGTTGGGTTGTCATCCAACCAGGCCAGTAGCTCTCTCCGGATCCGGCTTTCAGTGGATTACTCTTGTCAATGATTCTCCAGAACTTGATGCACTGCAAGCCAGCTAGTTGGCGTCTTCTCTAGGCAACTGGGTGAATTTGATTTGATCAAAGCCTTTTGCTTCCTGCATAACAGCAAAACGATAGGCCTCCGTTGTTCTGTCTTTCATGTTGTACTCCCCAGTCACCTGTCTCACAACCGAGAGTCGCTGAAAGCGTTCAAGTTTTTGACCTTCAATTCTTTAGCAAGTCTCATCCCTGCTAACAATGCTTCATACTCTGCCTCATTATTGGTTGCTTTGAATTCAAGTCTAATCGCTTGACACAACGTCGTAGCCTCAGGGGTCTGTAGCTTGATTCCTACACCTGCTCCCATCTGGTTAGATGATCCATCCAGGAAGAGTTTCCATGACTGATTCTCGAGGACCTCCTCCTCATCTTCTATATCACATTCCAGCCACTGCCTGGCCCTTTATGGCTGTTCGGGGTTCATATGTTATATCAAATGAGCTCAATTCAATCGCCCATTTTGTCAATCTTCCTGACAGGTCTGGCTTGTGTAGGATGACCTTTATCGGAAAGGTGGTAAGAATAACAATGGGATGAGATTCAAAATAATGTCTGAACTTCCTCGTAGCATTCACCAATGATAAGATCACCCGTTCGGCCTTCGAGTATCTTTTCTCTGGATCAGTCATCGTTTTACTTGCATAGAATACCGGATACTGCTTTCTTTCTTCATCTAGAATCAGAACAACGCTTGTTGCTATGCTTGACACTCTGAGGTACAAAAAGAGTTTCTCGCCTTGCTTTGGGGCAAACAGGATTGGTGGGTTCTGCATATACTTTGGATAGGCTTTGTTTAGATTGGTGAAGTCAATACAGACTCTCCATTTCCCATTTTTCTTCTGGATAACCACCACGTTTGAAAGCCAAGACGGATATTGAACTTCCCTGATGAATCTTGCCTCGAGCAATCTGTCAACCTCATCAGCTATGATTTGATTGCGTTCTGGTGCAAACCTCCTTTGCTTTTGCCTTACAGGTTTGATGTTCAGATAAACGTTGAGGGAGTGACAGGACACAAAAGGATTGACACCTGGCATATCCAAGTGACTCCAAGTAAACACATCTGCATTCCTGGTCAGAAACTTAACCATCAATTGCTTCTCTTCCGTGGTGAGCCTGGATCCTATTTTCGTCGTTCTTTTCGGTATTAGAGGGTCGACCTGCACATCCTCGAGCGGTTCTTCAGTAAGTACTAAAAGCTCTACCTCCTCCCTAACTTCCTTGGGTGGAGGTTCCTGTAATTGCTATCTTGGGCTTGCAGAACGAGCGATCGCCTTGCCCTTCTCGCTGGCCTTGAGAGTCACCGAATAACATTCCTTCGCTACAACTTGATCACCATCAATGTCGATCACTTCGTTCGCGTTCAGACTTAGGCACCTCATAACTTAGTGCAAGGTCAATGGGACTCCTTAAACTCGATGGATCCACTCTCTTCCCATCAAGAGGTTATAGGATGGGTGGATGTCTACAACAATAAAGCTTTCCATTAACTCTCTTTTTGTAGCAATCACAGGCAATTGAACAACTCCAATTGGCTCCACTCGTTTCCCATCAAACCCTAGCAATGGATTTCCTGTGGTCCTGAGCTTCTTTTGAATCAATCCCCAGCTGTTCAAACGCCACCTTTGTCATGATGTTTGCGTTGCTCCTTGGGTCAACCAGGACCCTTCGAAACAAACAATCTGTGACCAACAGGCTTATGACCAATGGATCCTCATGCGGAGTTTGAATCTGCAAGAGGTCAGATCTGTCAAATCTTATTTGAGCTAAACTCTTTTCTTGTTGCACTGTGTTGACACTGCTCACCCTCTTCAGCGTGCTAGCTTGCCGAAGGCGTGTTCGGCGTAATTCCTCAGATTCCTCCGATGCCTCGGGCCATGGATTGCATCTATAATCCAGACTGGTTGAGCGTTATGATAGTTCGGCTTCTGGTTTCTTTTTACCTGCTCTGCAGGGCAGTTTTGCTCTGTTGTCGGTCCTTGGACATTGCTGGCGAACTCCCCCTTTGCTATCAGCATTTCTACTTGCCTTCTCAAATTTCTACATTCATTGGTCAAATGTCCGAAATCACTGTGGAATGCACAATGCTTGGACTGATCCCTCTGTTCAAGCGGTTGTCTAATTAGCTGAGGCGGACGGAACATGTTCTTAGTCTCTTGATTCAGCTTTGCCAGAGTGGTCCTGAGCGGAGTCACTAGATCTTCCTCCCTTGGCCTTTTCCCTGCTTTCCAAAGGATCGGATCTCTTGGTTGTGGCGGCATAGACGGCCTCAGATTCACCTTCACCTTAGATCTTTCTCCCACCGCTATCATTGTTGCTTTTCTTGAATTGGCCGCTTCCTCCTCCTTCTCCTCCAGACAAACAAAACCTTCGGACCTCTCATTCAGCTCGTCCATAGTTTTTGGTATATTCACCACCAAATTCGTATAGAACGGAGTCCCTTAGTTCATAGCAAGCTTGAATGCCTGCACTGGTGTGGAGGGGTGACATTCAATCACCATGCTCTTCTCGAGATTGAACCGAGTGAGGAAGGCTTGGAGGCGCTCTCCCTCCTGCTGTTTCATGGTAAACAAGCAAGATATGTCCCTGGCCAGACGTTGTTACCGTAGTACTGACTTATGAATTTATCACAGAGATCTCTGAAGCTATCCACCGATCCTCTCTGCAAATGCTAGAACCAGTTCAGTGCAGGTCCAGTGAGGCTCGTAGGGAAGACCTTGCACATCAGTGCGTCATCCCTTGTGTTTAAGGCCATCTTCAACTGGATATGGTAAGCATGTTCAACCAAATCCTTCGTTCCGTCAAACAAAGTGAAAACCGACATGGAGAACTTCCTTGGATTCGGAGCATTCAAGATCTCATCCGTGAACGGCGAGTCAGCAGTCCGAGCCGATGTGTGGAGGGCTTCATTATCTTTTGGAAGCACTTTCTGTTCAACCTGCGTTTTACCTGCATTTCTATGGTCACAATTGATCATCGGTGACTGATACATTGTGTCGAATGATCTGTCCGCAGTTGATTCCCTCCACCATAACGGATCGGTTTCGTGTCGAACTCCATCTCCCACCTATACCTTTCAGGATTCGGATCCACATGAACAGATCCTTCTCGATCTGCCTGTTGGTAGATATTCGGCAGCACTACCTCTGGCCTGATTCCTTCACGATGTGGATCCGAATATGCAGATCCTTCTTGATCTATCCGACGGTTGTCATTTGATAGCATCGCCCTCTTGTCTACCGGAGGCAGTGGTCGTGGAATTGGCGGAACATCCTGTCGTTCCATTCCAGCTCTCAGTTCCGCATTTTCTCGCCTCAAGATCTCAATCATGTTCATCAGTTCATCGAGTTTTGACTGCTGCTCATTCTCTTGCTGGTGAGAACTTTCCCCTTCGATCATAGTTCCTGAACGGAGCGGAGTCAGTCAATTCTCAAAATCAACTTATCCTAACTTTCTTTGCTTCAAATTGATCAGATCTAGCTTCGGTGCGTTCGGATCTTCTTTTTCACCAATAAAATCTGTCTTCTCACCAATCGGATCTGGTTCTTCTCCAATCAGATCTGGCTTTTTGCTGACTAGATCTGACCGTCCTCCGGTCGGATCTGGTTCTTTTCCGATCAAATCTGAATCTCCTCCGATCAGATCCGATTCTCCTCAGATTAGATATGAATCAACTCCGATTAGATCTGAATCTCCTCAGATTTGACCTGAATCAACTCCGATCGGACCTGAATCTCCTGAAATTCAACCAGTTCGCATCAACATACACAAGAATTGATTGAATCGCTATTGTAGTAACCGAAAATTCTCTCTATTTCTGGAAAGATATTTTACAGTTCAAACAAATTTTCAACCTCTTTTCCCTCTATTTTTCTACTATTTATAGAGATTCACAAGTCTTCTAGAACCTTCCTCTTTCATCCTCCATGCTGGGCCGATCCCTTGGGCTTTTCTTTGGATATGGATTCATTTCCTCCCCTTTGATATTGGGCCTGGAGATCATCTTAGTGAGGAATGGGCCCGCTGGGCTGTCATCCGATTGTGCCAGTAGCTCTCTCCGGATCCGGCTTTCAGTGGGGTGGGTTGCACCCGGCCGAACTCATTTTTGGTATCTTCACACTATGATGAGATGTTGGAATATGGGATGAATATATTTCTAGGATGCTAGAGGAGGACAATCGAGAACAAGATGACAAAAAGATATGTAAGATGACTGAACCATGTGCCCTGAAGATGAGCAAGTAAGCCTATGAGAAAGATTCACCTGGTTCAAATCAAGTGAGCTATAAGGAAAAGGAGGGAAAGAGAGGAGTAGAATGCAGGTCGGGCAGGAGCATAAAATGATAGCTTATTGTCACGGACACAGAGACATGTTCCAAGCGTCCCATGTCTGGTGTGCATTGAGTGGCCCTAAGCTTCTTAAATGGGTTTGGGAATTCCCACAAGTCACTGGTCCTTTTGGGTGTGGAACCTGCCCATCATAACATTATGCTTTAATGGAAAATACGGCCCTGCCCTAGATAAAGCAGCTTGGTGAAAGGATTCACGTAGCCAATCCCAAGTATTTGGGACTTGATGCCTTGTGAATAGAGTCTGAAATGAACGAGTATTCTCATTCCTAACTAATAGAAAATGAGCTTTTGATAATTCAGAAGCATGCATTGGTGGTGCTATTTCTGAAATGTATAATTTTTGAAGCACAAATTTGGAAAGAAGTATGGAAATTAAAAAATTATGAACAAAACCCAAACTCAGTTCACATTTGCTCTGGAAGATTGTTATTTTGCTTTTGGCGCATGGCAGCAGGCTTACTCCGCTCTAAAGCTTCTAATAATTATATTTTTTATTAGAATGTGAAATATTTATAACTATTTCAATTGTAAAATGTCTTCATAATCTTATTTGTGTGTCCTTTTAGCCAGACAAGATTCCTCGAACTATTTATTGCGAGTGATATGTGTGTGTTTTAACATCTTGTTATTGAGCAGGTCAAAGAGGCAATGCGACCAGACCCTTTCACCAGGGACAGATGCTGGATGCAAAAGTGGGATTAGAGAGACAAGGCAACAAAAAAATGAGACTCCAGTCCCATGAGCAAGACATGGAAATTAGTTGTGAGGACAAACCTTTGCCATTGACTTTTGAAGGTCTTGAGCGGAAATTCCGGGGTGAAATTATGAAACTGATGAAGGAACAGTGTGATGCAGAAGATTTAGAAAATGCTAGGCACAGAGAGGTCGGTGCGTGGTATAATAATTGCTTTTCCTTGAATAACACCTGTCATTTTTTCCATGACTGGTTATGATGAAAATTTGCTCTCTTAAAATGGTTAAAATACTTTCCGACAGGATGGACATGGTTTGGAAATAAAAATGTTACACATTTTCTCCTTCTGTCCCCTTCTTTTCCTCCTTCCCTTCCATAGAAATAGATGACAAGAAAAGTAGTGAGAAACACAATTTCAAAGTGAGCTGATCTTCCAATTCCCGAATTTTCTAACGTTTTTTTACTTCTGTTTTTCAGAAAATAAATAATATTAAAACCCGATATGGGCAGAAACTATCGTCACTCCAGGACAAACAAGCCAATCATAGCCAGGATGAAATTGTGAAGCTGATGAAGGAACAGTGTGATGCAGAAGATGCAGAAAATGCTAGGCACAGGGAGGTCGGTGCATAGTATAATTATTGCTTTTCCTTGACTAACACCTGTCATTTTCTTATTCATGAATTGTTTATGATGAAAATTTGCTCTCTTAAAATGGTTAAAATACTTTCCAGCAGGATGGACATGGTTTGGAAATAAAAATTCATAACACATTTTCTCCTTTTGTCCCCTTGTTTTCCTCCTCCTTCCCTTCCATAGAAATAGGTGACAAAAAAGGAGTAGTGAGAAACACAATTTCAAGGTGAGCTGATCTTCCAATACCCGAATTTTCTAACTTGTTTTTACTTATGTTTTTCAGAAAATAAATGAGATTAATACCCTATATCGGGAGAAACTACCATCGCACCGAACCAAACAAGCCAATCGTAGAGAAGAGTTGCTGCACAAGGAATTGCAGACACAGCAACACCAATATCAGCAAGCTGAAATGGACCACCACCTGACCAACACGGCCCAGTGGGACCCTTATGATTATGGTGGGGCTGCAGTGGCAGAAGCACAAGCGCATAAAGCGTATTCCGATGATCTTTGCAACAATACTGGTCCCTGTGCTTGCTATCAGACATTTGAGTGAAACCCTATCCCTTGGTCAGACATTTTACTGATCTCATCTTTTGCTTTAGTTGATGTTCATGGACTAGATATGCAGCAGTCAACTGAATATGAACCATCAATTTCAAAACTGGCTGTAAATGGCCATAATATATAGTTCCTCGCATTTTTAGGTCCAGAATGAACCCCCTTTCTTTTGCCTAGTCTATTATTTTCGTGTTGAAGTTGCAAATCTTTTCAACCCATGAGACGGAATTGGTTCAGTGTCAAGATCAGATATTTCTAAACATTAGATTCTTTGGTGTATGATGCGATTCTAAATCTTCTTGTGGTGGCATACTGGCATGTAATTTAATGAGTCATGACAATACATATATATATATATATATATATATTTCATAGTTACACAGATTTATATATATATTTGTATATATATATATGTGTATGTGTGTGTGTTTGTATATATAATTATAATCATAAATCTTATGGTGGCATGTCTTACTGTATTTCACGAGTTGAGTCTTGTGACGCCTTTAATTTCCCCAAAAAAATTCAAAAGTAATGAGGGGAGATATTTACATGATGTTCTATTTGGTTTTATATGTAGCACTGACAGTTGGTGCGTGCGTAGACTTCATTTTGTGGAAGAGTTGAATGATTTTACCTTTGCATTGAGAGAGAGTTGGAACTTACCCAATCATATGTTCTCAAGTGCATATACGGTTGAACTGAAAAGGATTACTGAAGTTTAAAGGCAATTTATAAACAGAGTAATTTATATGTTTTTTTGTTAGAATTTGAGAGCTAAACTCCAATTTTCTCATATTGTACTGGTGAAAGCTTCATTGCTCTATTGGTACCAAGATTGTTAAGAACCAGTCTGATTTCACCGATTGCCAGACAAATATTGATAGCAAAACAGCACAAGTTGGTAATATAAGTAATGCCATGCCCAAATAATGCACAACTATGATGTCCTTACTTCCGAGTGAAAGCACCAACATGTAATGCAACAAAGAAACTCACCCCATGGTGCTATGTCAGTGTAGAATCACTCAGTGCAACAACATTTACCACATTTACAGCATGCAAAAGCCTAAGAATAAAATATTTACCACCACTCCCAAGGGGGTGAAAAGAAGCATTTGAAAAATAAAATGCAAAATCAATGATAAAATGTAGACCAAAAAAGACGACTTCGTCCATACATGACAAATATTTGCAGGAACGGATCAATATATCAACTATGTTGGGGTCCCAATCCAAGTGTGAACCAATTTGTACTCCCTCAACATATGATACAATACCACAAACATAAAGACTACAATGATCATTTTCAAAAAAATCAATTAAGAACTTTAAAATAACAATACCAATGAGCCAGTGACCTAGCAGTATCAGCCTCTTACTTTTCAAAGGGAGGTCAGGGGTTCAAGCACAATACCATGCAGTATGCAAAAGAGGAACATCATGGAGATTATTATAATCATTCCAACAGCATACCCACTAATATAAGTTACTTTGTTACCACAAAATGGAATTGGAAAGATAATTGACAATCCAATCGTGAAAATACGAAGGTGGTAGATGTGTATCCTTAGAGAGTAGGGCAAAATAAAACACAAGAACGATGACAATCAGAAGAAATGTTTCTAAAAAAGATTCATATAATTTCTTCTTATGATACACGAAACAAGGTCAATAGTACAATTACCCAACACAACCCTATGAATTATTGCAACAACTAGTAATACAGTACAAAAACATCAACGGGTTCACTACAAAAGACATCCAAAATTGTGACATTTTATGCCTCCATTACAAAGAAAATTTGTGGAGGAGCAAACAGAATTACCAAAATTCGGAAGAACCTGATGTACATTTGCCAGCACAACGAATTTCCAAGTGGCTGACAGAAACAGTGAATCTGGCTGCTAATTTCTCGTCAAATACAATTTTCATATCAACCAATATTACCATGGCCTCCACCAAGAAAACTAGTTAGTGTGAGGTTCAATGCCTTCATTTCTTCCTAGGATTGCACTTAACTCTTACCATCCTTCGATTAGACTTATAACCAGTGCCCAACAAGAAACTCCCTCCAGCACTGAAATCTAAACTTCCAGATGCCAAAACGGAGATGGACTCTGTGGATTAGCTTGATTCTGTTGACCACCAAATTGAAAAGGAAGTGTTGCTGATGGGGTTGATGAACCAAACATGAGGCCAGATGGAGGTGAGACAGGTGTGGATGCTTGTACAGGGTCCTCAGCCATGCTGTCCTCCATGTTCATCTGATCGCTATTACCTGAGCCGGCTGTGAAGACCGAACTATTGTTTGGGAGAAGGATGTCAAAGAAGAGGTATTAGAAGTAGCTGTAGTGAAAGAGAGAATAGAACCCAACGATGCACCAGTAAATGATCCAAATACCATTGAGGGAGCATTGTCTGGCAGCAACAGAAGCTGGGGATGCTCCAAAGGAGAACCCAGTTGATGGAGAAGGAGAATTAAATAGAGAACTGCTAGATGATGCCCTGAAGATGGGAGACTTGATGGGCTGCCAATTGGAACCAAACAAGCTAGGTGTAGCACCACTACTAGAGCTGGCCTCGGAAGATGTAGCTGCAGAGCTCAGACCAAAACTACTGCCTGAACTGAACAGTTTAGCAGCAGAAAGATGAACTGAATAGAGTGTAGACACTAAAATTTAGTGGGCTTTGGTTTTAACGAATGGACCCATTAAATATAGGCCTAATGTTTAAATAAATTATTTTACCAGGCTTAGTCCACTTAAATTATTTAATTAGCCCAGCCCAGCTAATTAAATGAATCGATAATTATTCCTAATAAAATATATTTTGAATAATTATCTTTAGGCCCGGCCCAGTTATAGTTTTTTTCCTTATCAGGAGATGACACGTGTCATCATCCTATTAATCCAAGAAGCCTATAAATAGAGGCTTGGAGGAAGAAAAAGGGGGAGGATTCAGAATTCAGAAGTCTACAAATTCAGACACAAATTCAGAATTCAGAAGTTCAGAGACTCAGAAATCCAGAGACTCAGAATTCAGACATAAATTCAGAATCGAAACCCAAAAGCGAAGAACATCAAGCACATCCAACAACGTGCCGTTCTTCATCAAATTCCACAGTGATTCAAGAACAAGCTCGTGCAGCCCTTGGATCCAATCAACCAAAAACAAGGAGATCGAATCAGAGGACCATTTTTTTTTTGTAAAAGATATTACAAAGGACTGTACTCCACATTCATAAATTAATAAAATTCTATTTGCTCCATATTTTGTTTCTATTGCAGACTTACAAAATTTGTGTGTACAAATTTGTGGCACGCCCGGTGGGACCACCTTTGCCTCTCATTTCTTTCTCCTACCATCAAGTTTCTTCTCTATCAGATTCTATGGCTCCCCCTAAGATTCAGACAGACAAGAAAGCCCAAAAGAACATCGCTATTGCAAAGGTCGATGCTAAAGCCACCATGAAAAGTGGCACGAAGACCAAATTAAGTGATGGAAGTACCTTGACGGACCCTGTGACACGTAGCAAGTCCCAGGCGATGGCGTCATTCAAACTTCAGCAAGATGTGGTGAAAACTAATCCTGCAACACCGGCGAATGTGAAAACTCAACATGTCAAAAACCTTGACATTGTTCCAGAGGAGGCTCCACCACCAGATTCACTTCGTTCTATCTATGATGCTCACTCTAGTGTCGATTCACCCCCAGAGTCACCACGTTAGACTTCGGAGCAATCAATCACTTCAAGGAACGTGGATTCTCAAGGCCTATCATACTCAGATGTGGTTGCTACTATGATGACTGGAGCTGCTACGGTGGAGGAACAACTAGCAACTATGGCTCATTCCATTGAGAACCTCACAAAGACTATTGAAGAAAAGGACTTGCAAATCGCTACACTAATGAATAAATTGGAAGTTCAGACCTTCGGTGAAACACCAATGCCATCCGGGAATCGTGCAGCTTTCACATCACCACCGTCTGGGAAACCTACATCTTCCACAGCAATACTAACGGAGAATCCTAATTCTACAGCACAAGGTACTCACAGGGAGAATCCCAAACAGACGCCGGTGACAGAACAAGCGACCAGTCAAAACCAGACGCCGGTGACAGAACAAGCGACCAGTCAAAATCAGACGCCGGGGATAGAACAGGCGACTGGTCAAACCAATCATACCTCTTCTTCAGTCTCTTCATTATCTGTCGAACAATTGCAAGATATGATAACGAATACAATCCGAGCTCAATATGGTGGTGTCTCACAGAGCACTCTCATGTACTCAAAGCCCTATACAAGGAGAATCGACAGTATGAGAATGCATGTAGGATACCAACCTCCGAAGATTCAGCAATTTGACGGAAAAGGTAACCCCAAGCAACACATTGCCCATTTTGTCGAGACTTGTAACAATGCCGGAACAGAGGGGGACTTACTAGTCAAACAGTTTGTCCGGTCCCTTAAAGGAAACGCGTTCGAGTGGTACACTGACCTAAAGTCAGAATCAATTGATAGTTGGGACCAGATGGAACGAGAATTCTTGAACAAGTTCTATAGCCCTCGTCGTACTGTTAGTATGATAGAGTTGACTAACACGAAGCAATGGAAGGATGAGCCCTCAGTCTTGACTGCAAGGACCGTTTGTCAGAAGTATCTGCTGTGGAGATGTGTATGCAGGGAATGCATTGGGGCTTGCTCTGCATTCTGTAAGGCATAAAACCTCGCACATTTGAGGAATTGGCTACGCGTGCCCATGACATGGAGATCAGTATGAAATCCCATGACGGCAAAAGTCCCGTGACTATAGAACCACGCAAAGATAAGAAGGACTGGAAGAAGGGCGACAAGTCATCAAAAAATGCGGCTAAAGATTCAATGGCTATCTCAACCACCCCAATCAAGATATCTGTTAAAGATGACAAGAAGGATGATAAAAAGCCTCGCCAGTTTCAAGAGAGGGAGAGACAGCGTCCTACGCTAAAGGAGTTAGAGAAGAAAGAATACCCCTTCCCCGATTCCGATGTTCCTGGCATCTTGGAATGTTTACTTGAAAGTAAAGTTATAAAACTCCCTGAATGCAAACGTCCTCCAGAGATGGGACGTATCAACGATCCAAAATACTGCAAATATCATCGCATTATCAGTCATCCAATTGAGAAGTGTTTTATCTTCAAGGAGGTGGTGATGAATCTGGCAAAACAAGGAAAAATCTTGTTGGATATAGACGAAGTTGTAACTTCAAATCATACTACTGCTACTTTGACAACCTCTGTCATGGGGAGTGCTCGTTTTCAACCTTTAACTTCGGAGGTATCTTGCACAACTATCCAGTTTGGTTCCTTGGAACCAATCCCAATCTATATTGGCCAAGGGAGTGTACGTGACATTTCAACATTTGGAAGGGTTTTTCCTCAGGATGATGAAGAAGGATGGACTCTGGTGACAAGAAAGAAACCACGGAAGCAACAAGCTGATATTTTTCAGACTAATTATTCTGACAGAGGGCAAAGGAAGAAGAAACCCCAATATCACCATAAACAGTCTGGCCATAACAGAAAATGGGTCAAGAAGACACAGTCAACTAAACACACCTCTATAAGCAAAAAGAGTCAGAAGCCTATTACTTTGCAAGAGTTCTTTCCAAAAGGATACCTAAATGACGAAGTTGAAACAACTTACATGGTTTCAACTAAGAAAACAAGCCTTAATGATGAGAAGAACGAGGATCAAGATGAAGTCCAGACTGTAGAGAACCATAATACAGCCATCATTGAAAAATCTGATGATGATGAAGTGGTCAGAGGTACGTTTGAGTCATGTTGTGCACCAATTGTTTTCACGAACGAGGATCTTCAGTTGGGTTCGAAGCCGCACAATTGTCCTCTCTTCGTCTCCGGTTACATAAAAGAACGAAGAGTTACTCGTATTCTTGTTGATGGTGGTTCGGCGGTGAATCTAATGCCAAAATTTACGATGAAAAATCTTGGCATCACAATTGACGAGTTATCGCGTAGCCGTCTTATTATTCAAGGTTTTAACCAAGGAGGACAGAGAGCTATCGGCATGATTCGGGCAAAGCTAACTATTGGCGAGCTCCAAGCAGAAACCTTATTCCATGTGATTGATGCAAAGACGTCCTACAATTTGTTGTTGGGAAGGCCTTGGATACATAGTAATGGCGTCATTCCATCGACTCTTCATCAGTGCTTCAAATTCTACAAAAATGGCGTACAAACGGTTGTGGCGGATCATAAGCCATTTACAGAGGCAGAATCTCATTTTGCCGATGCCAAGTTCTATATCGATCATGATACACCTTCGGAAGAGCCCATCCCAAGCCTTCCGTTTACACAAGAGATTCAATCTACAAAAGCAAAAGAAGCATTAAGTGATCCACTAGACGTTTCAGTGACAGACATTGTAAAGGTAGCTAAAACGCGAGGGGTCTCGATAAAAGCACATCGGACGAAACCTATTTTAAAGTATGTTCCCATATCTCAGCGACAAGAAGGGCAGGCACCTGTTATCGAGATAATTGAAACTAAGGAATTTCGATTAAAGATGTCACAAACCAAGGAAAAAGAAGATATGCAAAAGCTTAAAGGAGAGTTAACTCTTCCTCTCCCTAAGATTCAGAAGTCTTCGCCTTCCAAGTCTCCGTTAAAAGGGTTCGTGCGGCCTTCTCAATCTATGGTTGATCATTTATTACTTCCAAAACAAAGGACCGACGAAGGATTCGATCCTAAAGCATACCAACTCTTGGCTAAGTCGGGGTATGATTTTACAAATCCTGCAAGCCTTGGAAAACTGAATGCTGAGGTCACCGGTGAGAAGGTGCACGGCCTCAATGAGACACAGAAGAAGTTGAAAGATCAAGGGCATAAAATCATTTCACCTAAGTCTGGTCTCGGTTTCGTAGCTTCTGAGCCACTTCGAATTCAAATCACAAAGAGGGATAAGAAGTCAAGCACCTCATACATTGGGTTTGAAGAAGTTGAGGATGAACAAGATCAGCAGACTGGGCATCAAAAATCAGTCTTTGACCGTATAAGAGCTCCATGCGATCGAACATCTGTATTCAACAGGTTGTCAAGCCGAGAATCAAATGTTTCAAGTTCTCATATCAGCAATTTGCCTTGTAACTCTGTTTTTAATAGAATGAGCTTTCATGACCAAGGAAGAAAATCTGCACAACCTCAATCTCGAAAGTCAGTATTTTCTCGAATTGGTACTATCCATGATGCACCACTAAAAAACAGCAAGATTGTGAAGTCAGAAGAAGCTAACATCGACATGGTGAATAATAGTGAGGTTCAGAGCCTAGTGCCTTCACGAATGAAACGTAAGACAGAGATAGATGTCACCAATGATGTTACATTGAAAGCTCGAAGGTGAACCATTGTATTTACTAATCAATCAGCAGAAGTGGATAGAATAGAAGGCACTGGCGAATTGTCTTGTGTTACTTCATACCACATCACTGTTGAAGAGGAACCTGACTGTGAACAACCAGATGATATCGAGAAAGCTCCACCAACACTAGAAGACAGGGGACTGGCTACTGTTGATCAACTCAAAGAAATCAACTTAGGAACTGACGATCAACCCAAACCAGTTTTTGTTAGTGCATTCCTAAACCCCTCAGAAGAAAATGATTACTTTCAATTATTATCTGAGTACAAGGATGTCTTTGCTTAGACATACAAAGAGATGCCCGGTCTTGATCCTAAAATTGCAGTGCACAATCTCGCTGTCAAACGTGGAACACGTCCGATTAAGCAGTCTCAACGTTTCTTCCGTCCAGAGCTAGTTCCAAGGATAGAGGAAGAACTCAACAAATTGATTGAAGTAGGGTTTGTCCATGAGGTCAAATATCCAACATGGATTTCGAGCATTGTTCCAGTGAAGAAGAAAAATGGACAGATTCGAATCTGTGTGGACTTTCGTGATTTAAATGAGGCATGCCCAAAAGATGATTTTTCTCTTCCCATCCCTGAGCTCACTGTAGATGCAACCACTGGACATGAAGCTCTCTCTTTTATGGATTGTTACTCTGGGTACAATCAGATAAGAATGACTCCGAGAGACGAGGAGTTAACTGCCTTTCGCACTCCTAAAGGCATATATTGTTACAAAGTTATGCCCTTTGGACTAAAAAATGCGGGAGCAACATACCAACGCGCTATGCAAGGGATCTTCGACGACATACTCCACAAGATTGTTGAATGTTATGTTGATGACTCGGTGGTTAAGACAAAAGAACGAAGAAATCATTTACAGGATTTACGTACTGTCTTTAATCGCCTTCGAAAATATCAACTTAAGATGAATCCCCTTAAATGTGCATTTGGTGTGACTTCAAGGAAATTCCTGGGATACGTCGTACGTCATCGTGGTATTGAGATTGATCCTAATAAAATTGAGGCCATTCAAAAGATGCCGCCACCAAAGAATTTACGTGAACTTAGAAGTTTACAAGGTCAACTTGCGTTCATTCGTCGGTTCATCTCAAATTTAGCCGGTCGTTGTTAGCCTTTTAACCGACTCCTAAAAAAAGATGTTCCATTTAATTGGGACCAATCATGCCAAAATGCTTTTGATAGCATCAAAAGTACCTTCTCAATTCTCTGGTATTGGGAGCACCGGTACCTGGAAAGCCACTCATACTTTACATTGCTGCGCAAGAAGAATCGCTGGGTGCCTTACTTGCTCAGAATAATGAAGAACATAAAGAGAAGGCATTGTATTATTTAAGTCGCAGACTCACCCCGACGGAGCGAAATTATCCTCCAATTGAAAAACATGCCTCGCACTTGTCTTCGCTTCTAAGAAATTGAGGCATTATTTCTTGGCTCATACGATACATCTTGTTGCAAGGGCAGATCCTCTCAAATATGTCATGTCTAAGCCGGTCCTTTCCAGACGATTGGCGAGGTGGTCAATTTTGTTCAACGAATTTGAAATTATTTATGTGCCACGAAAAGCAGTAAAAGGACAAGTCTTAGCTGATTTCTTAGCTGACCATCCTATTCCAGCCGATTGGGAAATTTCTGAAGATTTTCCTGATGAAGAAGTCTTCCTCGTGGACATCCTCCCTCTATGGATGATGTTTTTCAATGGGGCAGCACGATCAGATGGGGCTGGAGCAGGTGTAGTTTTTGTTTCTCCAAAGAGACATGTCATTCCATACTCTTTTGCACTTGCTGAAAACTGCTCAAATAATGTAGCTGAGTATCAAGCCTTGATTATCGGCCTTCAAATGGCGAATGAGATGAACATCACGGACCTCGAAATATATGGAGACTCTAAGTTGGTGATCAACCAACTTCTTAAAGAATATGAGGTTAAGAAAGATGATCTAGTACCGTACCATCGTTACGCCTCTCATTTGTTGGAACGGTTTGATAGCGTCATACTAGAGCACATTCCAAGAAAAGAAAATCGGAAAGCTGATGCTTTGGCAAATTTGGCTACAACATTGGCGTTAACTGATGAAGACCTGGTTGATGTTCCTGTATGTCAAAGATGGGTCTTGCCACAAGTCTTGGAGGATAAATTTGAAGAAAGTAATGTGGTTTCTTGTTGGACACAAGAGGAAGAAGATTGGAGAATCCCTATCATTGATTATCTGGAACATGGAAAGCTTCCCGAAGACCTACGCCATAAGACTGAAATACGAAGGCGAGCACCTCGTTTCATCTATTACAACGATACATTGTATAGGCGTTCCTATGAGTACCTTTTCCTTCGCTGCCTTGGAAATGATGAAGCAACGCATGCAATAAAGGAGGCACATTCTGGGATTTGTGGAGCTCATCAATCTGGTCCAAAGCTGCACTTTTGTAATACCCCTGATTTTAAAAGGATAGTCTCGGTATTTTTTAAAAAAATTATTTTAATTGCATTTAATTATTTAGTTGATTTCTTGGCTAATTGTTTACTTGTTTAATTGATTTAATGTGTTAATTGATTTAATTGTTTAAATGAAATTGTGTGTGATGATGTGTATTTATTTAGGAATTTAATTATTTTATTTTATTTTTATTTTAATATTTTTAGGGAATTGGATATAGATAGTAGTAATGGACCAACTAATTGGGCTCCATGGACTACTTGGATAAGGGGTTTAATGGGTACGGATAATTACCCATGTATATGTATATTTAATAAATAAATAAATATATATATATATAAGGAAAGTCATATATATTTATATATTACATATAAAAAGGATTACACATAGATTATACGTACCATATATTTTAATTACCTTTTTAGTATTTAGATTTTATTTTATTTTTATTATTAGTTTGGCTTGGATTGGGAAAAGGATTAGTGTTATTTTATTTGACTATAAATATATAATTATAGGGTTGTGAAAGAGGTTAGAAAATATATTACGTACTATATTTTAGAGAGAGAAAGAAGGAAGAGGAAGGAAGAGAAAAGGAAGAAGGAGGTTAGGGTTTTTTATCTAATCCCTAAAGGCAAGTTCTAATTCTTCTCTTCTCCTTTGATTCGTACCCTATGCATGCTAGATTAATTCTAGGTTCTTTAAATAAATTAATTGAATCTAATTACATGAATTTATTTGGAAATTGTATTTCATGTTTTAATAATGGGTTTTAATTAATCTGTTATGCCGAACTGGCACTATTGGTGGCCTTGATTTTTAATTTAATTTAATTTAATTTATTTTATTTTACTTGAATTAATACTCGCATGTGTCAGTATTGTGTATATATATATGAAATCAAAATTTGTTCATGCTTAAAGAATGCACACGAAACGAGGGAAAATTAATGAACCAGTTTATATATTAATCGGTGTATGCATATATAGGTAAAGTCATAAGGTGTTTTTGCATAATTTGTGTGCGCCGAACGAGAAAACCATTGATAAGGGATTTAAATAAAAATCAGACTATGATATAAAGGATAATGAGACTTTGTGTTTTGTCATACACGCCGAACGAGGAAGAACAGCACAGAAATGTTTCAGTTTATCTCATTGTATTTGCAATTGAAATTTCACTTCCTTTCTAATACATACACGCGGCACGAGGATGGAAAGGTCAGCTTAGAACAATTTGATATTGTGAGAAATTGTTAGAAAGGAATCTGGTATATTACAAAAATTAGTGATGCATTAAATATTTTAAAAGTTAGACTAATTAATGTTGGATATTAAACTGAGGCTATTGTTTTGTTATTAAGGAATTTTGTATTAAATATTTATTTATTTAATAGATTCATTAAGAACTGAAGTGCATAATTTAAGTTTACATGTTAAGTATGGGTTTAATTGTAAAAGGATAAATTAATTAAACATGGTTGGGTTAAATTATTTTAATCAATTGTTTAGATTTAAATTAATTTAAACAAGGCATGGAAATGTACAATTTAGTGGAGTTGCATGTTAATTTCTTGTGATGTAAATTAAATGCATGCCACTTAGAGTTGATATTTTGCTCAAGTAAATGCAAAGGATGTGTATATGATTTTTATCATATTTATTTGGATTGTTATATGTAAACATTATTGACATTATCCTTAGATTTGAAATTTTTATTTGATTATGATATGGATTAATGCACCATTATGGGATGGGGGCATATTAGGGACGGATTAACTTAAGAGTTAAGTCCTACCTATTTTAAATAAGGGAACGGATTAACCATAGTGTTAAGTCCTACTTATTCGTGTCAGGTCAACGGAATAGTTGGATGACATATTATTAAAATAATAATTGGATAGTTTACTTTGATGATTGGATAGGACGGATTTTATATATATAATTATACGCCATGATATGAGCTTAAGTCTCAGGATCAGTGGTTAGGGTGCGTATATTGCCAGGGATGTGTAGCTAGATATAGCGTAGTTGTGTACCCTGGTAGGTTTAGGTACTCATGCCCACTATATGTGCGTTTTGCATGTTACCTACTATTCAGGTTGAGACAACCCTATAGTCTAGTGAGGTTCCTTTAGTGTGTATATATCTATTTATGGACTATTTAGTTATTGTTGAATTAATTAGGATGTGTACGTGTATCGGGTCTCTGTTTGGGATGTAGTAGATTAAAACTTGTATGTGGGTCTGACCCACCATTATTTTTCAGGTGTTCGTCAGTTCCAGTCTTAGAGATTGTTCGTGCCAAGCAGAGACAGTCATTCACTCTTCCGACTCTACGTAGGACTCTTCTTCATGGTTTAATTATTAGTTTTATTTCAGTTCAGTATTTCAGTTAGGATATTGTTAGGGGTCCACAATATGGATTCCCGAGTTGTAATTTAATTAATTACTAGTATCCGAGAATTGGAGGATTTTATTATTGGATTTTTAATTATTATTTATTTGAGAATTTTAAAATAGGGATTTATTATTTAGTTTCCTTCAGCTTATTATTTATTTATTTTTAATTCATCTTATATTCCAATGCTTGTTTAAATATTAATTGTTTGATATCTCTCAGATCTGTGCTCGGACTTGATCACCGGTGACTCTAGAATCGAGGGGTATCACAACTTTCGCGTCAAAAGAATGGGTTATTATTGGCCCACTATGGTCAAAGATTGCTTGGAGTATGCAAAAAGGTGTCAAGCCTGTCAATTCTATGCCAATTTCATACACCAACCACCGGAACCATTACACCCTACTGTGACGTCATGGCCATTCGATGCATAGGGATTAGATGTAGTTGGTCCTTTAGAAAAGTCTTCAAAAGGCCACTTGTATATCTTGGCTGCAACTGATTATTTTTCAAAATGGGCGGAAGCTGCACACTATAAACATGTGAAAAAGGAAACAGTGGTTGACTTCATCAAGTCCAACATTATTTATCGATATAGTGTCCCTCGATACATCATCATTGATAACGGGACGAATTTTAAAAACAGTTGGGTAACTGACCTTTGTGAGAAATTTGGATTCAAACAATGTAAATCCTCCATGTACAATGCCCCTGCAAATGGTCTCGCAGAAGCATTCAATAAGACTCTATTTGAGCTATTGAAGAAAGTAGTCAACCAAACAAAGCGAGATTGGCATGAGCGAATGGAAGAAGCATTATGGGCATACCGCACTACGCATCGGACACCTACTCAAGCAACTCCATATTCTCTGGTTTATGGCGTAGAAGCAGTTCTTCCATTGGAACAACAAATCCCATCATTAAGGATAGCCATACAAGAAGGTCTTACAAGTGAAGAAAATGCCATCTTACGTCTTCAAGAACTGGAAGCATTGGATGGAAAGAGATTAGAAGCTCAACAACAGCTAGAGTGTTATCAAGCTCGACTTTCTAAAGCGTTCAATAAGAGAGTTCGACCTCGGTCATTTCAAGTTCGAGACTTAGTATTAGCTGTTCGTAAACCGATTGTCATAAATCGTAAGGGAAATAAATTTGTATCCAAATGGAATGGACCGTATGTTGTTCGCGAAATTTATACTAACGGCGCATATCTCATTATTGATGAAGACGGAGTAAGAGTGGGGCCCATTAATGGCAAATTCCTGAAGCGCTACTACCCATGAAGGCAATGTTTCTGATCGTACGAACTTAAACTGCACTATGCTCCTGGCCTACATGAGTTAAAACTGTGATTGCAAAAAAAAAAAAAAAAAATTCTATAAACTCCTGACCCGCAAGAGTATAAACTGTGAACGGTGAAACAAATAAATAATGATAACATCTTTGTAAATAAAATGGAGATAATAAATCATTTGTTTTATTGCTAAAATTCAAAGTTACAACTTTGTTTTTGAAAAGAAAAAAATGATGATCAATACTAAAATTCCATAGCGATAATTTCGTCACGTTCTTGCCATAATATCTCTTCCAGTTGCTTCACTACTTCAAGATCGCGATTCGAGATGACGTTAGCTTCTTCTATTGATTTTCGATCTTCCCAAAGTTTAGTGATGGCTTCCTTCTTCTGAGATAACTGTGCATCCGTTGTCGATATGAGGACTTTAAGCCCTTGAGTCTCTTCCCTGGCTTCCTGCAATTCTTTCACTAATCTAGCTTCTTTAAATTCAGCTTCACTCAAACTAGATTGAAGTGATTCTATACGCTTAGCACCATCATCTTCTATAGACCTAGCGTTGGTGAGCTGTGCATCAATACTGGCCAATCGTTGGGATTGAGAGTCTGAAGTCATCATACAGGCATATAAAGAAGATGTAGCAATATAATTGGCCGCATTATTGGTATATGAGTCAATTCGCCTCTTCAAAGCTGAATGGTCTCCAGGGAGTTTTGCGAGTCCTTCATAAAGTGTTTGAAGTTTAGGTGCTCGAGACGGTATTTTATCGGTAGGAGTATCGCGTATGATATTCTTTACAAAATCAATAAAGAATAAAGCAGCACGACGATGAACATCAAGAACAATCTCTTCCGCATTGAAAATTGACATTTCAGAAGGGGCAACACGATGCAAGGGTGGACCATGTTCTCTTAAAATCAAAGAAGGGATAACTACATGATCTTTACCAATATTTTCAACCGCCTCCATAGCTTGACTAGTCACTTCAGCAACCCCCAAAACATCCGAGTGTTGACTAACTCTGCTTCTTTGTAGTGAAATCTCTGTACCTTTTCCTATCGCAGTAGCCAACTCTAAGGCAGACGGTCCATAAATAGATTCTTCACTACATGTTGGGTTAGCAAAAATGACGACATCTTCCCCAAGAAATCCCTTGCTGTCTTTTATCTATTAAAAAACTAATAATAAATAATGGTAATTTGCAGTACAAAAAAAAAAAAAAAATTAAAAAAAAAAAATATATATATATATATATATATATATATATATATATATATATAAAAAATAACAGTTACCTGTATAGGTTGTGAACTGCTAGGTACCCCAGTAAAAAATTGATCAAGAGAAGTGGCAACACATTCCTGTACTGAATCAAGTCTCACTTTGTCGGTGACATGCTTTCAGTTACGATCCTCATCATAAGCTTTCACATCCTCATCTAACTCCATTGACAACTGACGACGGCGACGGTTTTTGATTAGTGGTGGGACATCTTCTGCTGTTTGGTGATGGCCACTAGATCCTCCAACAACGTCACAATCATTATGAGATTTGATGGTTAACTTTGGCACTGGCTTAAATGGGAGATTTGACTTCAGCCCCTTAATTAAAACCTTCCTGATTTTAGTTGGTTTCTCTGGTGGGGAAATCGTGCGTTTAGATTGCTTTGAGGTAGTTTCTTTCTGTGTAAATAGATCAATATATACGCTGGACCACCATTTGGCATATGCTCTGGTAACTGAGGATTTTTGGTGGCTAAAGGTTGAAGGAAGCAACGCATCATAACCAGAAGAATAATGAACGGATGACTTCCAATGCTTTAAAAATTCCTCTAAGGTGCAAGTACGAAAGTCATTTTTTAATTTTCCAGGAATATCTTGATGGTACCCAAATTGTCGGCTAAATCTGTGTGAACTATACGGCTCAACGATAAGACGGTCATTTTGGCGCAATGTCAAATAAACATGATCGAAGATTGATTAGGGTGTCAAAGTCAGCCTTTTTCATCTCCCCATTATCTACAATAAGTCGCTCTTTTGAAGATCTTTTAGCCATTCGAGTTAAGTTTATTCCTTTACATGATCTGAATAAATTTTGGGCTTCAAAATGGTCAAAGTATCTTGCTCCTCCTTCGCCTGCATATAATGTCATTCTAGGCCAATAGTTGGTATTAGGAATGGTGAAATTAGTTCTGAAATATTCACTTAACCATCCGAATACATAGTGAATAGGAAATATCGCAGAGCAGCTTCCAGGATCTGGTGAGGAAACAATCTCGTTCAAGCCTCTATAAATACTGGCCAGAACTGGGATGGAAAGACAAATGTTGCAGCCATCTGCTAACATGCTTGCGACCTTGAAAGTCCCAGGACGAATTATGTTGCCAGGGTGTGCAGGTAAGGCAAATTTGCAGAGCCAACAGGCTAAAAAAGCAGCTAGATAAGTGGTGTCTCTCGATGTTTCATCTACACCAAGGTTGATGAATACTTCTTTCTCTTTGGTGGACATCGATCGGACAGGAGGGATCACACCAGACGGATTTTGAGTCCTCATAGGGCGGTGAACTTTATTTTTTGTTGATTTCTTTGAAGGTTTGGCATGTCTTGATGCACCTTTAAACCAGAAATTAATCCAGTCAGATATCTTCACATTCTGATCTCCTTTATACTTCTTGAAAAGTCTGTGGAAGGCCAAAAATAGGTGTTGACAACTCAAAGGGATAGAATTTTTGTTGTTGCCAGCTCTTGATAGTTCATCTGCACAAGGAATAACTTCATCATAAATTGTTCCTTGCTGAGGGAGACCACTTAGCATATATAGATCTCGAAGAGAAATTGATAGCTCGCCAATAGAACAATGAAGTGTATTAGTGGCTGGGCACCAACATTCAAGGAATGCTCTGAATACATCTTCATGATGATCATAGGAAAATAGGGAGGCGAATAAAACACCATATAGTTGTTGTTTTGATAGAAAGTCATGAAAACGCGCCAAGACATCTTCTAACCACTCCCAATATAGTTCGGTGTATAGCAATTCAGCAGTTTATAGGGAATACTCCATGATATTTCCTTCGCCTGAACATTAAGACCCAATAGTGAAAACTGGTTTTCTTCAACAACTCTCTCATGAAGTGAAGAATTTAGTATCAAGGCTTTAGAGACAATAGATTCTTCATTAATCTGATCAGCACCAAAGTCGGTGAGTTCGCATGTGGCCGTGCATGTCCAATGAGATGAACAATGTTTATTGTTAGAATCAGGCACTTGAATAGCTTTGCGACCAAAAAGTGAATCATATACACTTAATGTCGTTCCTTGAACTCGTTGACTATTTTCGCTCTCTAAGATAGTCAGCTTTTGCTTTGCGAAACACTTGAACACCACCATGATGGATACCAAAGCTCGATCGATGTTGTTTAGAAAGAGGATTTCAATTTCTATTATGGCTGACAAAACCAATTTGCTATACCTTCTCAAGTCCTTCAAAAAAAAAAAAATAAATAAAAATAAAAAAGAAGAAGAAGAAGAAGAAGAAGAAGAAGAAAAGGAAAGGAAAAAAAAAATAAAAAAAAAAATAAAAACCGTGCAAAAAAAAGGAGGAAAGAAAAAAAAAAAGGAAAGAAAAGAAAAGGAAAAAAAAAAAAAAAAAGAAAGAAAAAATATAGCGTGAAAAAGAAGAGGAAAAAAAAATCCGTGAAAAAAAAAAGGAGGAAAGAAAAAAAAAGGAAAAAAAAAAAAAAGAAAAAAATAGTGCGAGGAAAAAATTTTGATTCCTCCAAGGCGTGAAAAAAAAAAAAAAAAAAAAATTGTGTTTCTCCAACAAGTGTGGAAAAAATATATATATAAATAATAAATAAATTAATTAATTAATTTCAAATCTCAATCCTCCAGGAAACGTGGAGGAGGGAAAAAAAAAAAGAGAGAAGAAGAAGAAGAACATTCATACCTATGTGTTCAAGCAGATGCCGCAATCCAACACAATCGTCAGAGGCCACAATCTTACAAGTTCTTCAGAACTGATTGAAATTGATGTCAAACCCTATGACTTGGGTGGTATATATAGGCAAGGGATTTGTATAAATTGGAAAGTAAAAATCCAATAAAAAAAAAAAAAGTTAGATACTTCAAGTCCCACTTGAAAAAGGAGACAAGTCCTGTTAAGCGTAGAACTTGAAGTGGGGGCAATTTGTAGAAACTAAAATTTAGTGGGCTTTGGTTTTAACGAATGGACCCATTAAATATAGGCCTAATGTTTAAATAAATTATTTTACCAGGCTTGGTCCACTTAAATTATTTAATTAGCCCAGCCCAGATAATTAAATGAAACGATAATTATTCCTAATAAAATATATTTTGAATAATTATCTTTAGGCCCGGCCCAGTTATAGTTTTTTTTCCTTATCAGGAGATGACACGTGTCATCATCCTATTAATCCAAGAAGCCTATAAATAGAGGCTTGGAGGAAGAAAAAGGGGAAGGATTCAGAATTCAGAAGTCTACAAATTCAGACACAAATTCAGAATTCAGAAGTTCAAAGACTCAGAAATCCAGAGACTCAGAATTCAGACATAAATTCAGAATCGAAACCCAAAAGCGAAGAACATCAAGCACATCCAACAACGTGCCGTTCTTCATCAAATTCCACAGTGATTCAAGAACAAGCTCGTGCAGCCCTTGAATCCAACCAACCAAAAACAAGGAGATCGAATTAGAGGACCATTTTTTTTTTGTAAAAGATATTACAAAGGACTGTACTCCACATTCATAAATTAATAAAATTCTATTTGCTCCATATTTTGTTTCTATTGCAGACTTACAAAATTTGTGTGTACATAGAGTACTAAAGGTGAAAGTAGTAGGTCCAGTGAAGCCAAATACTGGAGACGAGGCCGATGACCCAAATTGAACAGGCAAGGTTTGTGTAGCAGTTGCAACACCAGTTCCAGTAGAAGATGCTTGTGCACCACCCAGCGATCCATTGCCATTGCCAAAAGGAGAACCCAGAGGCTGATTTTTTGCAGTTGAAGTGGCCAGAGCACTGAATCCAATAATGCTACTCCCAGTGCTTGTTAATGTCATTGCACTAGATGCACCAAGGAAGCACGGACACACTAAAATAGGCGAAGAATTCGTGTCTGACACGTGTCGAACACCGACACTTGTCGAACACGCCCCAACACATGTTGGACATGCCAAAAAACGTGTCTAGAATTTTTTATTTTTTTTTTAATTTTCGGACATGACTCAGTTACAGCAAGAACACTCCGCAGACACGCGTCCGACACGTCAAGGGAGTATGTCTGACAAGCGTGTCTTATTTTTGGGGGTCTAAAAGAAAATTTTTTTAAAAAAATTGAGTTAAAGTATAAATATGTGAAATTATTTAACAACTTTTACTCACTTATGTGGCCAGTACATAATAATTTTAAACTTGTAATTAAATGATACTAGTTATTATTCTAATGTTTTGTTTTTTTATTTGGTTTTATAATTCTGCAACATTGTTCTTTTATAATTTATTAGTTATGAGTTATGATTTGTGTATTTTTTTCATGGTGAGGTTGATGAAAAATAGTAACACTCAAGTAATTTTTCAAGTACTATATATATATATATATATATATATACCATTCACCATGTCCTCGCCGTGTTCGTGTCCTAATTTTTTTGGATTTGCCGTATCCAGTCATATCCGTGTCCCATATCGGCGTCCGTGCTTCTTAGGCCACCAGAAGATGCCTGTGCGCCACCCATAGATCCATCGCCATTGCCAAAAAGAGAACCCTGAGACTGATTTTTTGGAGTTGAAGTGGTGGTCGGAGCACTGAATCCAAAAATGCTACTTCCAGTGCTTTTTGCACTAGATGTGGCACCAAAAGGTGAGCTGGTTAGGTTGGCAGTGGCTGTATCCTCTGTATTCGCTTTTAAATTTGTATTTTGCGCACAAGACGTTGATACTGCTGCAATTGATGTTGATGGAGAGCAACAGAGGGACCAAATCTGAAAATGGGTCTGGCAGAAAATGAAGGGGCTGCAGCCGAGCTAGTGAGACTGCTACTGGAGGCAGTTGTGGTGGTGGCGATGCTAGTGGAATTTTGACCTGGGCTGCAAAAGAGAATATTGAAGGGCTTGAAGCAAGCAACCCATAATTTAGACATGAATTATTGGCAGGGGCAACGAAGGAGAAAATGCTGCTTGTTGACGATGAATTCGATAAAGCAGAAGAAAATACTTTATCGGATTTTCCTGTTAAGTCTCCAGCATTCCGAGTATTCTTATCATCAAAATTTTCAGCCTCAGAAGTTCTGAGACAGCATCAGTTGCACCAGAGGCGACAGTGACAAAGCTACACACACATTAAGGAAAATCAGAAAATGCTCTAATTAATTTAAAATTAGACAATTGAAAAAAAAAAAAAAAGTTTGGAGACCATATTTATCTTTTCCCCCTTTTTTCCCCTTATTATGGTTGTATTAAAAATAAATGGCTGGATCTTGTCCACTTCATGCGGAGATATCTCAGGGAACTGAAACAGAAAGTACCATCCAGCAGACCAGAACACAAAATTTTGGAATAGTAAACAAAACCACCAATAATCATCAATCCCCCATATATCACACTTTTACCAAAAATCCCAAAAAAGGTGCTTGCATATGTAACTATGCACATTTGGACAATCATACTTATTTAATCAATGTATGTAGTTGCAGCTTTCAACTGCAATTAGTTTCAACAGGTCTTCATGCAGAGTACCATAGCACAGCAGATCAAGTAATTTCTTCTGTCTTTTGGTTGAAGAGGATATTATATATATTTTTTTGATAAGTAGTTGAAGAGGACATTATGACAAGAAGGATTAAAATAGTAAAAGAAAAAGGAAAGTAAAGAAATGTATAAAAGATTAAATGCCCAAAAAAGATTGTGACTGCTTTCTCAAAATCCCAGTATGCCAAACATCCTACACGGTAGTTTTTTTCTACACACACGAAGGTTAAATATAAGTGTTCATAAACAGTATTCCTTACAGAAAATATAAGTGTTCATAACCATATATTTCAAATCACAAGGTTTGGACACATCCAAAATGCAAGGTCACAGTTTTGACATGTTGTCAAACATTAGTAAGGTATAAAACATCCTACATGGTCTGAGTTTTTTTCTACACATGCAAAGGTTAAATATCACTCTTTTCTGAAAAAAGAGTGTGCACGGTACGTATGCATAAATAGTATTCACTTATAGGAAATATAAGTGTTCAAAACCATACATTTCAATTCAAAAGGTTTGGACACATCCAAAATGCAAGGTCACAATTTTGACATATTGTCAAACACTAGTACGTATTGTGTGAACAGATTGTACTGCAGCACCAATGGCCCAAGACTTGTGGTAACCTCTCCAAAGATTTGTTTGGTTCTACCAAGAACAATTACTAATCTTTTCAATGGATAAATTAACTAAATTAACAAAATGGTAAACTCACTTTAATTGAAGGGGGCCCCCTTCTTCAATGTACAGTGTTTGGAAGGGAGGAACAGAGTATTATTGTATGAGTGGAGTTTTCATCTCACCAATTGAATACTAAATATTTCTTTTTACTACACACACACACACACACAAATGTATACAGGTCAAGAGTGCATTAAAAGGTAACTTATATTCAATTTCGGGAATAAATGCAACTCTCTTCAATTTGTGTGGTTTCCTGCATTTCGGATACTTTTCATCTCACAAATTGAATGCGTGCTACTAAAATATTTGTTTGATGTATATATAGTTTTATACAGGTCAAGAGAGCCTCAAAGGGTAACTTTACTTGTTCTTTGGAATAAATGCAGCTCCTATCAATATGCGGTTTCTGCATTTTAGTTTTTTAATTTTCATTCAAAACAATTTTTCCCCACTGCTCAATATGCATCAGCTTATAACAAATTTGAAGCAAGGAAAGCCAAAATAAATGTTCAAATCATCAGAAATGATATTATGAGGAGAGAGAGAACTGACCCATTCGAGCCCGACAAAGCACTAGATTTGAGGTCTGAAGATTCACTAGCAGGAGACGAAGGAATTTCAAATGGTGGAACTTTATCAACATTTTTAGAACCAAAACTAAACAAGGGAGGTGGAACACCTGCTTCTTTTAATGGAACAATTTTATCAATTCCTGAGGTTGATTGTGGAGTACGCAAAGTTGGCTGGAGAGTCGAGCTGGGAGCAGCTGTAGGGGGAAGGTAAAGATGAAACTTTTCTCACCCACCACAGACCCATTATTAGTCTCCAAACCAATTCTTTGGCCGAATTCAGAACCTGCAGGAGGCTTGACTTCACATGAAGCTGATTTTTTGTCCACTGCTTCAGTTTCAGTACCAACAGCCTTGCTTTCCACCACAGACGCCCTCAGTTTTTCTCTCCCTTTCAGTGGTTTGGAGGTGCCACCATTAGAATGTACATCATAATCCAGCTCCAGAGAATCCTTCATAAAAGAACCATAAAATTAGATTTTGTAGCACATTCACAAGAACATTAAATAGAACAAGGAAAACATATTATAAACAACTAAAACACATCAAATAATAGTCTTCTCTAAATCAAACCAAGAAAAAACAGCCAACAGACTTGGAAGATATTCATATGCTGACTTAACTCCGGTGACAGCATTTTTTTTTATATACAAGTATTTAACTCCAGTGACAGCATTATCAACCCATAATAGTTCATGCCAGCCACATTTCACTTCCTTTTTAGAAACCAGGAAACTTTTTTTCCAGACTACAGCAACTCCAACCTATAGAAAGGACCAACCAAATAGTCAAAAGAACCTCAGGTACATTTATACAAAGTGTAAGGGTGAGAAACAAGGACTACAGAATCATAGAACTGTATCTGAAGTAAAAAAATAAGTACATTAGAATTGATACAAGCCAAGCAGAAGACTGAGGACAGAAAATTGTCCAAGGGGAACTATCAGAGTACATGACCAACAAACCTCATGCGCACTCATCTGAAAAGCCCGTTTCTTTTGTGGAGGTAAAGCGACAAAATTTGCAGTAGCAGGACCTGTATTTTTAAAACTGGGTACAGTATCTTTAACTGAAACTGTAGCATCCACACTATTTACTGCAGGAGTTGACATGTCGGAATGCACAATGCTTTTGGGTCATTTTCTTCAATTTTTTCTTGCTTTTGAGAAGAGTCCCGAACATCAGGTAAAATGGTGTTGTGCGAGAATCCTCCAACTTACGACCATCTTTGGCATTCTGAAGAAACCTTGATGCATCAACATCTTCCGGGCTTCTAAAAGCCTTTCCACTTGGTGTCAACTTAGCGGGTGATTTATCCCTTTCAGCAGCTAGCCTGGCCTCGGATGATTTCTCCTTCAGGCTCAACCTTTCAAGCTGCTGCAATATTTTTGTAGCCATCTCAGTAGATTTAGCAGGAACATGGGTGAAACTTGAACTACAAATGCTGTTATCCCCATATTCTCCTAGCATTGTTGAAAATTTATGATTAGGTTCATCCAATAAAAGCACTTTTTTTGTTGACCATGAAGGACGTTCAGCCGTATCAGAACTGACTCACACTGGACCTCCAGACACTGGTATTCCTAGGAGAGAGAAGATTAATCTTTTGTCGAATTCTGCGTATGGGACCAACAGATCCAATATCATTATCTAAGACAGAACTTCTACGTTTACGTGCCTGCATAACATATATAATTAAAAAAGAATTAATGGTATAATAATGGTGAAATTCAAGGGGAAAAGCTCAACCATCTCCCACACATACCAATTGTTTAGATCCAACGCATCCATCTTGCTCCCATGCATACTGTGACAATGATGATGGTTCACCATAACCATCACTTATTGACTTGACACCCTGGAATTCGAGCAAAATATTATAAATTTCTAATATTGGGCAAGCAATAGAAGGAAATTCCCTAAGCAGATAAAAATGGCCACAGAAATAAACCTTTTGGTTAGCAGTGGAATAAATCCCGGAATACGGTGTCTGTGCCATATTGTATATTGCAGGTCTGCCGTGAGACCTTGGGTGGTAAAACCCATTTTCAGTGACCCCAAGACGTAAAGCAGATTTTGGAGTCAGTGACATGATGGATGATTTTGGAGAAAATTGTGTATTATTTAGCAAAGTTGCATCTTCCCTCGGTGCTTGACTGCGCAAAGCTAACATTGACGTTGTTGCCTTTGAAGGCCTACTTCCCATGTAAGCTTCGGCAAGCTCAGCAGGTGAAGCAACATCCTCTTCACGGACCTGAAGACATTTTAATCTCATAAATGTGAAAAATAGTGCCATTAATAGCAAAAAAATATTTATCATTATTAGAATGCATGCAAAACAGAGGAACTGCTCACTAAATTGTCAATCAAAATTACAAAAAAATTGAGTGTCTCATCTTACTCTTGAACTGACAATAGGAGTAGAAATGCCTCCATGTAATCGACAATTCTCAGTCCCAGATTTTAGCATTGGAGTATTTGCAAATTTGTCCTTCCTCTCAAAAGCAGATGGTGGCTTTGGAAGATTTGCTTCAGTCTTTCTGTTCTCGTTCCCCACAGGTAAATCAACAGATCTTGAATGCAACAATTCTGTCAAACGATCAATATCAGATCTGTACATAACAATTCATATCAGAAATACTGCAGAAGTTCAGACAGACATGCAGACATTGAGACCTTCAATTGATAGAAGCAAACATTAACAGCCATCCAATTCATAAATCTAGTTAAGAGCTTGAGGAAAATGACAAGAAGCCCAAAGGAATACAACAGGTTCAACGGTTAATTAATTGTCAGGGAACAGATTAGCTAGCTATATAAAATAGAAATGTTCGAGGCAGCAATATTACATAATCCTTAATTACCAGAAAAAAAAAAAAAAAAAAAAAAAAAAGAGTACATAACCCTTATCTGCTATTCATGCTTGCAATTTGGTGAGTACAGGGGGGGTCTCCAACTTTGAAAGTAGCAAACTGTAGACTACAAAATATAACTCCCTTCGATTAATTTTCAATTCCAACACTTTCCCTACTCGCTATTTCATAGGTCCCATACCCATTCCAATAGGTTCAGCACAGTTGTATGGGGTAAATAATACTAGGTAGAATTCCATAACTATATGCAGAAGAGATTGCAGCCCACATTGGTGCAGGTATAAACAATAAATGCACAAGTGCATGAACAAGCAGAAACAGTTTGTCTCACAAAATTGGGAAAATATCACAGTATAGATAGCTCATCTAAACCATGAGTTGGAAACTGCAAACATGCCACAAGTGCATGTGCATGTGTGCAATATTATAGCAACAAGTATACAATCAGTTCTTGAGCATGTTAAAAAACCATTAGGAGTCGATTCAAAATTTTACATTATTCAAAAGACTCTGGCGGAACCATCAGTACTTGAAGTAAAATGTTCCAACAAAAAGTCACCTTTTTATGTATATATGTACATATACAGATGGACACAAAAGCACACAGGAATAAGGTATACTGAATATCCAGCAAATAAAGAAGTACCTGGTAAATGTCTTCTGCCTCAACATTTCCTCATGTTCAGAAATTCTGCTACTGTTAGAGATATTACTTAAATTGCCGCCATTGTTTATGGCTGTGATTCTTGAGCCCCAAGAGGATTCTTCACACAAAATTTGTACAAATCAGATATATATAGAACACTAAGTGATAAGTGCTGAAATATGCACATTTCACTACTACATAAACAAAAGGGATTCACAACAATTTTACGTGCACAATTGCACAAATTCGCGTAAAATGAAGATCAAAGATTCAAAATGCCTTAAACGTAAAACAATTCACATTAGCTTATTTACTCCAACAGAGTTTACACACAGCCACTAGAAACAAATATACATTAAAAATATGCATCCATAGGAACCTAAAAACAAAGTATCCCAAATTCATGTCCCTTGGCATTCATTTAAATGTGAGAATGTGGTTTGTACAATGCCATTCTCGAACAATAAGTAGGAGACAAGAGGTTGCAGTGAGGTAACGTTGTTTAACACCAAACTTTTCGTATTTACATAAACAAAAATAAGTGAATATACAAATGCAGAACTGCCATATCCAATTTCCAAAGGCTACAATTAGAGGAAAAGAAAGCTTATAATGCTAATGCTTTACAAAGAAACTCAACAATTTAATGCATCAAACGGATGCCCCACCACTCAGATGACGTTATACACGACACCTTTAAAAATATCAAGTAAAACTTCTCCAAAGAGACTGTCTTGTTGTACTTAAAGAAGATGATGCAGACTGATATCACAAACCATTATGAAGTTAATGGCAATCTGGAACTCAAAATAGTACACAAATTTGAATTACTTACAGTATGTGATGAGAAGAAACTTCCACTCTAGGATGACGAGAAAGGTGTTCCAGGACAATCTAAACAAGTTTGCTCAGTCTGTGGTATGTTTGGCAGTGGCAGGCCATGCCATGTAGGCAATTGCTGCAATAGTTGAGAAAACAGCAGAAGCCGAACCAGACCCAGAATAAAAGGCATCCCAACATTAGGTGAAGATATACCATGCGAACCTGAACAACAAAATTGTTGCGAAGCCAAAGGTGCATGTCCTTGCTGTGGCAGAAACCCGTGTAGCAAATGGATTTGCTCAGAGTGAAATATTATAGATCTTACAAGAAGCAGATAAGGGAGGCTCGTGCACTAGGCTAGCCCCTTATAGAAGAAGCAGATAAGGAATGACGCGGAGGAGGAGAAGAAGGGAGGGGGGAGGGAGAGAGAAATATTTCAAGGCCAAAATAACACAGCTAAACAATATAAATTATTGTAAAAAGGATTAGCAGAAATATATTTTACGATATTATAATCTTGGGCAGGAAAAAGAGACTGAACCAAGTACTAAAACTAATTAAGTTGAACAAAAACTCATGCCAAAGGAAAATATATAATTCTTCAAGTTAATCCAGTCCAAGATTGGTCTGAACTGTCATAATAAATATTTTGACAATATCCTAAATTCAATTTAGTCGACTGAAAACTCAAGCCAAAATTGTTGCGAACCCAAAGTTTCCTGTCCTTGCTGTGCAGAACCACATCTAGCAAATTGATTTGCTCATGGTGATCATATTATAAATTTTAGAAGAAGCAGATAAGGGAGCCTCGTGCACAGGGCTAGCCCTTTTAAGAAGAAGCAGACAAAGAATGACATGTAACTCAAAAAGGAGAGAAGTTTACCTGCATAGGGAACGTTGTAGCATAACTTTGAGTACCCATTGATCCAACTCCAGGACACTTTTACAGGGGAGAGAGAGAGAGATGAAAGGAGGGGGGGGGGGGGGGGGGTTGGTTTGGAGAAATATTTAGAGGCCAAAAAAAACACGGCTAAACAATATAAATTATTGTAAAAAGGATTAGCAAAAAATATGTTACGATATTATAATGTTGGCCAGCGAAAAGAGAGTGAACCAAGTACTAAAACTAATTAAGATGAACCAAAACTCATGCCAAAGGGAAATATTATTTTCTTCAAGTTTATCCAGTCAAAGATTGGCCTGAAGTGTCATACTAAAGATTTTGACAATATCCTAAATACAATTTAGTTGACTGAAAACTCAAGGCAAAATTGTTGAAAACCCAAAGTTGCCTGTCCTTGCTGTGCCATAACCACATGTAGCAAATGGGCTAGACTGATACAGTACATCTTTATTCTAATGCTATTTAATGTTTTACAATTGGGAAGGGAAAAAAAAAAAGGACAAAAAGTCTGAAAATTAACGTTGATTTATCTACTTGTTAAAGCTTGAATATCGATCATCCACTGATCACTTATGATCCAAAGTGGATGTGTTAATTACTTTGGATGTGTTAATTATTAACCACTTATTAACATAGAATAATAATAATAATTAGTAGTTCAAAAGTTATATCTGATTATTTTATGACCTCATCATCATCACTTACTCATTAATATGTAGAAGCAAGCCAAAGCCAGCCTCTTTTAGTACAAGTTGGTTAAGTCCAAATCCTCACCATTTAGAGAACAAAACCTTACAAGAAATAACATTCATTTACAGTGATGACGACCAACTTGCATAAAATGTGATTAGCTGCCTTACAATT
Source organism: Cornus florida (assembly GCF_030987335.1). Classification (NCBI taxonomy): domain Eukaryota; kingdom Viridiplantae; phylum Streptophyta; class Magnoliopsida; order Cornales; family Cornaceae; genus Cornus; species Cornus florida. The sequence goes on from NW_026775576.1 coordinate 22,511,693, forward strand.
TCACTTCACAATACCAATCACTAAATAAGGATTTCTTTGCCAATAGGCATGGCCACAAGATTCAAAATTTCACTATTATGTCATTAAAACCTTGATTACATTAAAAAATAATTCCTATTTTAGTATATGCGAGCAAAAACTTGAAAAAGGAAACATACACAAGAACACACGAGCTAATCACTGCCAGCGCACAATATTTTTCTTTGTTCTCTATATGGGAGTCGGTCAAACAGGTCGGTCTTCATAAAAATTAGTTTTTCTCCTTACAATATTGACTACCACAAGATCATTCTACAATGGAGTCCCAGGAAGTCCAAGAAAGAAAATATGATTAGTTCTACCAGAATCTATAACTTAGAATTTTCATACCTTCCCCCGATGGCTCAGATGCAAATGAACATGATGGGTACGTACCAGTCCTTGTAGATGCTTTCGATGCTTGGAGCTGGTTCCATTCTTAATAACCTCCTGCAGCAACTAATATTCATATCACAAAGTGGTTTTTTTTCCCGGTTGATTGGTGGTGGGGTGGGGACCGTGGGGTTAAGGGACTGGGTAAGGTACTCATACACACATTCACTATTTAGAACTTGAACCCTCAACCTCCCTCCCCCAAAAAGGAAGGTGATACCAAGAAGGTAAAGAAAAACCTTCCGAGCTTTACTTCTAGTTATTATTTTTTCCCCTTCCAAAGTGTTTCAGGTGAAAAGAAACCTTGTACAATAAATTTCTTCAATGAAGAATATAACGAGTTCCATGACTAATATAATTTCTGATTTAAAAAATAAATAAGGGAATTTGGAACATGGACAATTACCAATAAGACCACCTGTACAAAGTAACAAAAGATGATCTCTAATACAATGCAGTAAACAATATTTTCTCATTCTATTTGATCTCTTTAAAAGATAACGGACACTAATCTGATGGATTGAGGAAATCCCTGGTGCCGGAAGTTGACAGTTTAGTATCACAAATGGTGACAGCTGTCATATGTAACCATGTCTAATGAGAAAATAATAAGCATAATGATTCAGATTACTCGATCCCTTTTATACTAATGAAATGCATAATAACAATAATAATAATAAGTGATGCTAGTGCCAAAAACCATTTCACTTCTACCACAGGCAGCAGGGTGAGCTGCTAAAATTGAAAGCACTAACCTGTATAAGTCGTTGAGCATTATCAACTTCTGAAGAGGTGCCTTCCATTTCGACAGTCATCTCGTCAGGAATGCCCTCAGTCTCTGACACAATAAGATTTGCTCCATTAGTATGGTGAATGTAAGCAACATTGGCTCCACCGATCCCAATAACGTCCTCGGCCTCTAGTAATGATACTTGCATTGATTGCATTATCTAAGACAATATAAAAAATAACAATATAAATAATATCTAATCATAATAATAACAAGGGTAAAGTGAGAAAAACATCCCTAATGTTTAAATTTTGGGTAAAATAACACCCCTAACCTTTATTTTGGGTATATAAGTTTGTAGTTTTAAAAAATGGGTAAAGGGCTTAATTCGTATAATATGTGAGAAAATCACATTTAAGTATAATAAGTAATAAATTCTCTAAAATACGCTTTTGGTCTCCCCAAAATGCCCTATTACCCTCTCGATACGAAGTCGTTATTGGTTAAGGCACTTTGGTCATTTTACATTTTACTTTGTTTTTCACCTTCTTTTTTTTTCAAATACATAAGGGCACTTTAGTCTTTTAATCGGTCCACTGACAACAGGCCCTTGTTCTCACCAAAGATTAGGGACTGTTAAGAACGTAGAGGGGGTAATACATTATATGCATACCATAAGGGTAATAACAACAACAATACTAGCATCAAGGAACGGTAACAATTTCGATAACAGGGAAATATAAAAACAAAATGGCAGTAAACATGATCAGCCCTCAAACTATAAGTTTGGTGTGTGTGGAAGAAAATGGACTTGGATCCTCTAAATTATCCTAAGTTGAATTCTCCACCGAATGATGTGGCATTTATGATACATCTGCGGCCTATATTAAACCACTTCAGCTAATTTTTAAATACAATTTAGGAAACTGCACTGTTTTAAGATAAAGCTTTAAGATACCTTAATGACGTTACTTCGCTCTCTCTCTCCTCTTCTCTGAAATAAGATCGCTCCCTCTCTCTTCTAGTTCAGTCCAATCTCAAACATTTTCTGATAGGCTTGGTATGATATGCTTTAGAGCTATTGATTGCAGAATCAATATTTACACACCCTGCATTTACACTTAATTGCATGCCTTTTATTCAACCATTTACACTTCAATTTATTTCTGAATCTGAATGAAAATGCATAAAGTTTTTACCAACCAAATATTTAGTAGTTCTAAATAATAAAGAACGTGTGTTGATATCATGTCAAACTATGCTCAAAACTCAAATTTCACAAAATTCATCGAATCAGAGACTATATACTATTAAATTCAAAACCTACTATTTTGAAACAGACGTAACAGCTGATGTACATGAAGAACCAATCCACTACAGTTATTTTCTCTTTCAAGATTTCACAATTTTGATGTTTTCCTCCACAGATTTTAAAAAGATATCAGAATGAAAACCCTGATCACAACATTAGTGCCTATACAATACTTGCAACTAGATTAGTAACTCCAAGATCACACCAGTAATATTGTGTACTTTAGTGAAGATGTGCATGTTAAGATGAAGAGACTTTGAAAGGGTGAAGTTTCAGAAAACTGCTAATGAACTTGCGATCAGAATGATCCCTTTGTTGCCTGCTATCAATTCATTGAGGGTATCATTTCACCCACAATGTGATTCTCTTGAAATCCTAATAATAACATTATTTAGCTTTTCTCTATCGTTAAATACCATCAATACAAAACAAAATGAACAAGTTTGATCCAAACAAACACTAAGACAAGGCAGACATTGCAGGATGATTAGAGAAATATACAATTTACATTATATGGGCCTTCTTTAAGAGAACCAAACTCTGATTTTCACGGTGCATAGGATTCCTCCATAAGATATAAGAAAAACTAGGAAAATTTGAACACCACAAAAAATTGCATACTTTAGTGAAGATGTGCATGTTAAGACGAAGAGACTTTGAAAGGGTGAAGTTTCAGAAAACTGCTAATGAACTTGCGATCAGAATGATCCCTTTGTTGCCTGCTATCAATTCATTGAGGGTATCATTTCACCCACAATGTGATTCTCTTGAAATCCTAATAATAACATTATTTAGCTTTTCTCTATCGTTAAATACCATCAATACAAAACAAAATGAACAAGTTTGGTCCAAACAAACACTAAGACAAGGCAGACATTGCAGGATGATTAGAGAAATATACAATTTACATTATATGGGCCTTCTTTAAGAGAACCAAACTCTGATTTTCACAGTGCATAGGATTCCTCCATAAAATATAAGAAATCCTAGGAAAATTTGAACCCCACAAAAAATATAGAATGAATCGAACGAAAGTCTGAACAGATTAGAGAATCAATGCAAGAAAACTACATATAAAATAAGAGTTAAGCTTAAGGCAAACACTAAAAGAAGTCTATCTATTAGGGAGCAATGCCGGGAGAAAAAGAAATTCCTGTATCAAAAAAATTTAATATGGTCCATAATTAACACACGTGAATGTTCTAAAGACAACAACGAACAACTAGTCCAGAAGGGTGAAGAATCAAATAATTACTACTATATAAACAAAAGGGATTCACAACAATTTACATGCACAATTGCACAAATTTGCGTAAAATGAAGATCAAAATGCCTTAAATGTAAAAGAATTCACATTAGCTAATTTACTCCAACAGAGTTTACACACAGCCACTAGAAACATATATACATTAAAAATATGTATCCATAGGAACCTAAAAACAAAGTATCCCAAATTCATGCCCCTTGGAATTCATTCAAACATGTGAGAATTTGGTTTGTACAATGCCATCCTCGTTTTGTTGCCCTCAAAGAAAAATTAATTCACTAAAGAAGGAAAAAAGAAGAAAAGAAGGAGACAGATAGTCATTTCTCTGCAAATACAGGAGGAAAGCAAAACAATAAGTAGGAGACAAGAAGTTGCAGTGAGGTAACATTGTTTAACACCAAACTTTTCATATTTACATAAACAAAAATAAGTGAATATACAAATGCAGAACTGTCATTTCCAATTTCCAAAGGCTGTGATGAAAAGAAAGCTTATATTGCTCATGCTTTACAAAGAAACTCAACAATTTAATGCATCAAACAGACGCCAATGCCACTCAGATGATGTTGTACACGACACCTTTAAAAATATCAAGTAAAACTTCTCCAAAGAGACCGTCTTATTGTACTTAAAGGGTAGGGGGCTCACATCCTGAAACATGATCCAAAATATACATCAGCTTTGGTCTAGGTACCCTTACCAAAAGACAAAGGAGGTGAAAAGCGAGGATGAGCTTTGCCAAAGAAAGATACACGTTAGAATCCTCATACCAGTTGCTGGTAACAGCAGAGTTCTTTATGTCACTCACACAACATCAAATTTGCACTAAAATGCCAGACTTGACTTGCAGTTTTTTACGCCTTATTTGAACCCTAATCAGCTCTGACTGACTCTTCAACCCCCATTAAGTGGAAAACAAGGAGCTTAGACTTTGTATTTCTTAAATTAACCACTCAACTGAAATATTTAATAATAGTACCATGCAGCTTCTCTGATATCCTACGCAAATTTAACTCTCTAGAGTAGAATTAACAAATACCATTCAAGCGGCCAGTATCAAGGAAACATAAGGACATTGTACAAACAACAGAGAAGTTCTAAGATGATAAATACTAAAAAGAATTCAATGAAGGGTGAATTCTGACTTACTGGAACTGTTGCAGCAGTAACTGAGGGTTGTTGCCCAGTCACCTGCACAGGTGTAACATTTGTTTGCTGGTCGAAAGAAGATGATGCAGACTGAAATCACAAACCATTATGAAGTTAATGGCAATCTGAAACTCAAAATAGTACACAAATTTGAATTACTTACAGTATGCAATGAGGAGAAACTTCCAGTATAGGATGAGGAGAAAGGTGCTCCAGGACCACCTAAACCAGTCTGCTGGGTCTGTGGTATGTTTGGCTGGCCAAGCCTTGGAGGTCATTGCTGCATTGGTTGAGAAAACGGTAGAGGCTGACCCAAACTAACAGGCATCCCAACATTAGGTAAAGATATACCATGCCAAAAAGAACAAATAGTTGCGAACCCAAAGTTGCATGTCCTTGCTCTGCCAGAATCACCTGTGTAGCAAATGGATTTACTCATAGTGAAAATATTGTAGAACTTATAAGAAGCAGTTAAGGAATGACGGGTGGGGGGTGGGGGCTGGGGTATGGGAGAGAGAAATATTTAGAGGCCAAAATAACAAAGATAAACAATATAAATTATGGTAAAAAGGATTAGCAGAAATATATTTTATGATATTATAATCTTGGGCAGGGAAAAGAGAACGAACCAAGTATTAAAACTAATTAAGTTGAACAAAAACTCATGCCAAAGGGAAATATATAATTCTTCAAGTTAATCCAGTCAAAGATTGGTCTGAAATGCCATAATAAAGATTTTGACAATATCCTAAATTCAATTTAGTCGACTGAAAACTCAAGCCAAAATTGTTGCGAACCAAAAGTTTTTCTTCCCGTGACAGAACCACGTCTAGCAAATTGATTTGCTCATAGTGAACATATTATAGATCTTACAAGCAGCAGAAAAGGGAACCTCATGCACTAGGCTAGCCCTTTTTAGAAGAAGCAGATAAGGAATGACATGTAACTCAGAAAGGAGAGAAGTTTACCAGCATAGGGAACGGTGGAGCAGAACTTTGAGGGCCCATTGATCCAACTCCAGGAGGATTAGGATAACACTGCTAAACAATATAGATTATTGTAAAAAGGATTAGCATAAATATATTTTACGATATTATAATTCTTCAAGTTAATCCAGTCAGATTGGCCAGAACTGTCATTATAAAGATTTTGACAATATCCTAAACTCCATTTAGTTGACTGAAAACTCAAGCCAAAGGAAAACAGCCCAAGTTTCAATACATTGAAAATGACCAAAAATTAATGGAAAATATGTGAGCAGCACAAATCTTCGCTTAAATAAATTTATAATTAAAAAAATAAAAATAAAAAAAATAAGTTCATAAATCTTGGGCAGGGAAAAGAGAATGAACCATGTACTAAAACTAATTAAGTATAACAAAAACTCATGCCAAAGGGAAATATATAATTCTTCAAGTTAATCCAGTCAAAGATTGGCCAGAACTGTCATTATAAAGATTTTGAAAATATCCAAAATTCAATGTAGTCGACTGAAAACTCAAGCCAAAATTGTTGCGAACCAAAAGTTTCCTGTCCTTGATGTGCCAGAACCACGTGTAGCAAATGGATTGGCTCAAAGTGAACATATTATAGATCTTATAAGAAGCAGATAAGGGAGCCTCATGCACTAGGCTAGCCCTTTTTAGAAGAAGCAGATAACCAATGACATGTAACTCAGAAAGGAGAGAAGTTTACCTGCATAGGGAACTGCGGAGCAGAACTTTGAGGGCCCATTGTTCCAACTCAAGGAGGCCTAGGAGGCTTTTACAGAGACAGAGACAAAAGCGGGGCGGGGCCCGGGTGGGGGGGGTGGGGGGGGGGGGGGGGGGGAAGAGATATTTACAGGCCAAAATAACACAGCTAAACAATATAAATTATTGTAAAAAGGATTAGCATGATTTGGCGTCTGAAGGTTTACCGCAATCCACACTTAGCACGGTTGGAATCTGGTCCAATACAATTTTCAAAATTCTCTCACATATTATCCTAGGTTTTTAAATAAAATAAAAATAAAAATTTGAAACTCAACATCAGATGAATACATACACACTTTGGGACTGGGCAGTGGGCACAACCCTTTTCTTTCTTTTTTTCCTATTGGTTTTTTTGTTTATTATTTTTCTTTTGTTTGCATTTATCAATTTCGTTGGCATGAGTCCGAAAATGTAAATCATCGCCATTGTGTGCTACTATTAAAACTTGGAGTTTGATACAATTTGTGCGGTTGAAGATGAAAACCCACCCCAAGTCACGTGAGGTGAGAGAGGATGTCGAATACTTTGCTTAAAATACATAGAATGAAACCTACCTGTCTTTGGCCACATCAGATTCGGTGAAATTTCGGGAATTACTATTCTGGTGTTATATCATTATTCTAAAGATTTTGACAATATCCTAAGTTCAATTTAGTTGACTGAAAACTCAAGCCAAAGTAAAACAATCCATGTTTCAATACATTGAAAATGACCGAAGATTAATGGAAAATATTTGAGCAGCACGAAACTTAGCTTAAACAAATTTATAATTGAAATAAATAAATAAAAGTGAAAAAAAAAGTTCATATACTTTGTATTTAAAACTGTTGGAATTTAGGTGGGATGGTTGAGGTGTTTGGATGATAGATGGAGTAGACTGGATAGTTGTGAACTAGGTCGTAGGAAGAGAGATGGAACACTTTGTACAAGGAAAGATATATTTTTTTTTATTGATTGGAGCACTTGCTCTCCAAGTACAAGGCTTTGGATATTGGAAGACTTGGCTTGCTTGCTTCACTTCAAGGGCAACCCCCTTAGGGTATTTATAGTCCCATTTCCACCTCCTTATTTTTTATAGAACATTCTAGAGTACTCTAAATCTAGCACTTTCTTTTTCACATAATTTCCATATGTTATTTTCTAGAAACATCTAACTAGAATTTTCTCCTATATATTTTTCACATGTAGCTTTCGAGAAACTATCTAGATTTTGCTAGAACTAATTACATAACAACCTTTATGTCTTCTAGAACTTTCTAGAATAGTGCATCATTTTTTAACACTCCTCCTTGATGCACTATTCTGAAAATCCAAGCATGCTGCATAGTACGTGAAACTTTCCACGTGGCAGCGCTTTTGTGAAGATATCTGCCACTTGCTCATTAGTGTTGCAATACTTGAGCACGATCTCCATTTGCTTCGACTTCTCTTAGGAAGTGATACTTGATTGCAATATGTTTTGTTCTACTGTGATATACTGGGTTCTTAGCCATTGATATAGCCAACTGGTTGTCACAATATATCTTTGCAGATTCATCTTGTTGTTCCTCCATATCTTCAAGTATCCTTCGAAGCCATAATGCTTGACATGCTGAGGTGTCTGCTTTCTTCGATCCATCCTCCTGCTTTAGTTTCTCGTTTGTCATCAACGGGGTAGCAACTGACTTACAACCATACATCCTGAACTTCTTTAGTAGATTCTCAGTGTACTTCTTTTGAGATACGAAGATCCCAGACTTTTCTTGGCTTATCTCCATGCCAAGGAAGTAGTGCATTAATCCCAAATCACTCATATCTAATGTACTCATCATGTCTCCCTTGAACTCTTGAATCATCTTTTCGTTATTCCCTGTGAAAATTATATCATCAACATAGAGGGAGACTATGAGAATATCAGTGTTACCTTGGGCCTTGACGTAGAGAGTATGCTCACTCTTGCTCCTCCTGATCTGTGAAGTACATCGATCCTGCTGTACCAAGCTCAAGGAGCTTGCTTAAGCCCGTATAAGGCTTTTTTTAACTTTAGAACTTTTTCTTTTCCTTCTTCGATGAAGCCCAGTGGTTGCTCCACGTAGATCTCTTCATTTAGTACTCCGTTCAGGAATGCTGATTTCACATCAAGCTGATAAATGCTCCACTTCTTCTGAGCTGAGAGAGCGACTAAAGCTCTTATAGTATCTAGTTGAGTAACTGGAGCAAATGTCTCTGTGTAGTTGATCCCAGGTAGCTGTGAGTAGCCTTTAGCTACCAACCTTGCTTTATGCTTTTGTATAGAGCTTTCGAAGTTAAGCTTTGTTTTGTAGATCCATTTAACTCAGATGATCTCTCTGTCTTCAGGTTTATCAACCTACTTCCATGTCTTGTTCTTTTGTATCATCCTTATTTCTTCTTCCATAGCCTTCACCCATACTTCTTGTTTTGATGCAACCTCAAAACTTTCTGGTTCCGTAGCTGAGAAGTTGCATATTTCATATATTTCTTGTATTGACCTTGTCTTCCTTGGAGGGCCGTCTATTATTGATGAAGGTGATAGCATCGCCCCGCGATCTTGAGTTTCAGGAGCTTCTCGTCCTTCCGCTGCTTCTTCCATGGAGTCTTGCCTTGTTAACTGCTCATAAGGTGTAGTAGCGCCTTGCTTTTCTACTTTCTCTGCTTCCCAGTTCCAAGCAGCATTCTCGTCAAACTCAACATCTCGACTGATGATAAGCTTCTTCGTCTTTAGGCTACAAACTCGATAGCCTTTTGATTTTGTGCAATACCTCATGAATATGCCTTTCTCTGTCTTCTCTTCTAGCTTATCTTTTCTCTGCAGGTATATGGACGTAACAAATGCACCAAAAACTCAGAGATAGCTGAGGGTTTCTTACCACACCATGCTTCAATAGGGGTCTTGCCTTGGACAACCTTTGTTGGGCATCTGTTTAGTAGATAGACTGCAGTGTATACTGCTTCAGCCCAAAGCTTCTTCAGGAGTCCTTTTTCCATCAGCATTGAGCTGGCCATCTCCATGACAGTTCGATTCTTCCTTTCTGACACACCGTTTTGCTATGGAGTATACCCAACAGTAAATTGATGCTCTACGCCTTCATCTTCCTAGAACTTGTTAAATTCTCGAGTTATACTCCTTGCCTCTGTCACTTCTAAGTCCCTTGATGTAGTGGCCACTCTGCTTCTCAACAAAATACTTGAATTTTTTTATTTTTTTTATTTTTTATTTTTTATAAGTTAAAATACTTGAATTTTTTGAAAATTCCAATAACTTCAGATCTTTCTTTTAGGAAGTAGACCCATGTCATCCTCGTATAGTCATCAATGAAGAGGATGAAGTACCTGTTTTGATGAAGAGATAGTGTCCTGATTGGTCCACATACATCAGTGTGGACTAGCTCAAGATGTTTCTTGGCTCTCCAAGCCTTTCCTGAAGGGAATGGTTGCCGATGTTGTTTCCCTAGTAGGCAGCCTTTGCATACGTCCTCTCTCTCTTTGATAGTTGGCAAGTCTCTCATCATATTTTTCTGACGCAAGATGCTAAGTCCAAGGAAGTTGAAGTGGCCAAATCTCCAGTGCCATAGCAATGAGTCATCAACTTGAGCTTTCATAGTTGTCTCGTTTGAGAAGTGCTATTGAATCGGAAAATTCTGATTTCGCTCCTTTTTTGCTCAAGTAATTTCTTGATATTTTTTTTTTTTTGAATCATACATAGTGCAGGAATCTCCTCCAAAGTGCAGGGAATATCCATTATGCATCATTTGACCTGCACTTGGAACATCTTTAATATATCTCGTACCTTTATTCGTCTCGATTGCAATAGTTCCTTTGCCTTTAGTCTCCACCAGTGCACCGTTGCCCATTCTAACTTTTGATTTGACAGATGCATCGATGTTGCAGAAGATGCTCTCGTCCTTGGTCATGTGATTGCTGCAACTACTGTTGATGTACCATGTATCATTTCGCTCTTCAGAATCAGCTTGGCAGGCATAGAATAGATGTTCCTCCTCCTTCTCTGAGAAGTTGGCTTGATGATCGTTCTTGTAGGGACAGACTTTCTCTGCATGCCCGAACTTCTTACAATTTTGACATTGTGGCTTTCCACGATGCCAACAGTCTTTCTCCAGATGACTTTGTCTTCTTACATATGCCGCATGGAGAATTACTCTTTCTTTCTTTTTCTTTTGAATATCCTCCATTTCGAGATTTTTCTCCTCCTTTGGAATTCTCTCTTGATTTTTTACCATCCCCAAATTTTTGAGTTCTCACGTGACTGAAAGGCACTCTCCAATGAGCCTTCATTACGCCTACTCAGTCGAGACTCATGTGCTTGTAGAGAGACCGTTAACACTGGGACTGACAGAGTTGATATATCTTTAGATTCTTCAATAGCCACAACTATTGAATCGTATTTATCGGTAAGACTTATCAATATTTTCTCTACAACTCTTTTATCTGGAATATTCTCACCAAAGGCTCTCATCTGATTACTATCTCCATGATTCTGGAGAAGTAATCTTTTGAGGACTCATTATCCTTCATCTTACTATTCTCTAATTCTCTTTGTAGAGATTGAAGTTTAATAGTCCTTACCTTAGCATTCCCTTGAAACTCCTCCTTAAGGGTGTTCCAAGCCTCTTTAGCACTTGTAGCTCCAATTATCCTTGGAAAAATAGTATCGGTCACAGCTAGCTGGATGATGAAGAGAGCCCTTGCATCCTTTTGCTTATTTTCTTTTAGAGCTTTGGTGAGGGTGGCTCCTTCGTCAGGAACTTCATGCCCTTCTTCAACAATCTCCCATAGATCATGAGATTGAAAGAGGGTCCTCATCTTGATGGACCAGTAATCATAGTTATCTCCACCAAAGATTGGAATGGAAGGTTGAAAATTGATCCAATGGTAGCCATGACTAAGGTGATGTAGCCCTACGCCCAAAGAAGATCGGCCTAGAGCTCTGATACCACTTGTTGGAATTTAGGTGGGATGGTTTAGGTGTTTGGATAATGGATGGCGTTGATTAGATAGTTGTGAACTAGGTACTAGGAAGAGAGATGGAATACTTTGTAGAAGGAAAGATAATTTTTTTTATTGATTGGAGCACTTGCTCTCCAAGTACAAGGCTTTGGATATTGGAAGACTAGGCTTGCATGCTTCACTTCAAGGAAAACCCCCTTGGGGTAGTTATAGTCCCATTTCCACCACCTTATTTTCTCCAGAACATTCTAGAGTACTCTAAATCCAGCACTTTCTTTTTCACATAATTTCCATATGTTAATTTTTAGAAACATCTATCTAGAATTTTCTCCTATATATTTTTCACATGTTACTTTCCAGAAAGTTATATCTAGATTTTGCTAGAACTAATTATATAACAACCTTTATGTCTTCTAAACAAAAAACAACGCTGTAATAAAACACAACCAATTTTTGGTTAACTCAAAGTAGAGATGTTCTTGTGCCCAGGTCTACCATTTGAACTCTTAAATATAATGTGTTTTGCTCACAGATTTTTAGTTCACTAGGAGTTTCTCCTTTTAGATGGATCCCTCGCATACATTTTAAGCTAGATGAGAGTACAGTTTCCTATCCTATTTCATGAACATCCAGTATACACAGCTGAACAACTGCACCTCCTATTTCACTTATCATAAGAGAGAGAGAGCACTAATTAAGATTGTTCAGCAACAAGTTACTGAAGACCAATGAGTACCACCTAGTGCCAAACAGTAGCATAAGGTCAAGGGGCAAACAAAATAGTGTTCGAGGCAAAAAAAAGACATGGTTACGTGTAGCTTATTTGAATTTATAATAATCTTAGGGAAAAAAATATATATTTGAGAACAAGAACACAAGATCTATAGAGCAGACCCCGAATAGAGTGGACAAGATTTTGTTGAATAGAGTTGGGTAGAGAATTGAGATGCATTGACATATCTTAGCATTCACTTAACATGCATAATCTCAATATCAACCTCATATTATCACCAACCAATCTTGCAGTATTTCCTTTCTTGAAAGAAAGAATTATTTGCGTTTTTTTAACAATCTGTTTCTTTTTGTGCTAAGGTTTTCAAAACTTAACACACGAGACCAACTTGTTCTCATGCATCCCAACCAAATAAGACAAACCCTAGTCCTAAATACAGGTTCACCCAACAAGATTAAAATTACTAACGCAATACATTTTTCCAAAAGTGTTAAGCCAGTAAATTAGGACCATGGCCAATCCAATCCTCTAAAATAACAAGTATCATCAATTTCTAAGTTGCAATATGTGTTTATTTTTCTCCCGATAAGTACGATTCCATTTAAAAACTCTCAAGAGGGGAGTGCATCCCAAATACTACTGCACAAAAAAGAACCTGCTATATTTTCAGAGAATTGACAATATCCTTAAATTTTTCTATAGATTTACAATACCACCCATGAACCCAAAATAATAAATAATTCAGACTTAAGAATTAAGAACCCAAGAGGGAACATCCTCTCCAACAAACCACCTCCTATTGCCCTCCAACCGCGAACCCCACCACAAATAGAGGGGTAACTCTCCATGCATCAAGGGCTGGCCTCCGCACTATACAACCCTTCCAAGTCTCAATAAGACTTCTCGTGGAATCTGGCATAACCCAATTAATGCCAATCAAAGCAAATAGAAGCTCCCACTAATCCCTAGCCATGGGACAGTGCAAAAGAAGGTGGTTCACAGTCTCCTTACCCCCTTTGCACATGAAACACTAATTCACTAAAATTTGCTGCCGCCACCTCAAATTATCAATTGTCAATATCCTTCCAAGGGCAACTATCCCACCCAGTGTTGTTAACGGCGCGCCTCCTACGCTCGAGGCGCGGGTCTAGCGCATGTTGTCATCCTAGGCACACTGATGTTTACTAGACGCACCTTGGTGGCGCCTCGTCCTATTTGTCAAGCGCCCCTCACTGTTTTTTTTTTTAATGATTATTATATTTCTTAAGCCAAAAATGATACTTTTGGCAAACATAATAACCAAATAAAAAAGCCCAAGCCTTTGAAAGAAGAACTTTTGTTTAAAAGAATAAACAAATAAGAAAGCCCAAGAGTCAAAATATCAGCCGAACATAGAAAGAGTAAGACTGTGAGACCAACGACGAAGCCCTAGTTGCAAATACCAACGACGAAGCCATGTCACTTCACTAAAGCGCGCGGTGCGCGCATCGCCGTGCGCCTCGCGCCTAGGCTCCAAAGGACCTCTAGCACCTTGGTGCACCTTCAGCCTTTAATAACACTAATCTCACCAAAAGAGACACCCTTGGAGGGGCTTTGGTCCTCCAAAGTACCTCCAAAGGGAAAGAAAACTCCTGAATATCCAACTGACTCCTATATAAGGAACGCAAATCTGCATTAATGATCACAACCCATATCTGCTCATCCTCCCCCTTCCACACAAGTCTTGGTGGTAGAGGACCGCCAATAACTCAACAACCTCCTTTAAGTCCCAAACATTAAAGTGTTTCACCATCTGCATATCCCAAGTCACTCCACATCTTGATGGTGGAGGACCACCAAAAACTCATCAACCTCCTCCAACTCCCAATCATTAAAGTGTGTCACCATCTGCACATCCCAAGTCGTTCTAGCACTATCCATAATTATCAGCGACGGAAACTTAAGAATCCACTACAAATCCTGAACATTCTTGAGAAGGAACATGCTACCACGCAAAAGGAGCATGCTACCACGCCACGCATCAGTCAAGAATCTCACAACTCACCCGCTCCTAAGCCTGAAATGAATATGTTTGGATAACTTATTCCACCCCTTCCGAAGAAATTTTAAAACCCCCACCCCAGCTGGAATCCTCACCTCCCCAAACCTCCACCCTCTCCAATATTATTTTTTTGGTCATTATGTTGGCTACACATGCTGTCGTACACCCAACTCAACCCTACAATGGTTACTGACTGACCACAATTTCAATTATGTGAAATAGGCAACATTACGGGGAAACCCAAGACACCAAATCAACATATAGCTAAATTTGCATCAAATTCAACCGGCAATAAAGAATAGCTCAGATTCTGAAAAGCATAAACCCCTACGTCAGATTAGGGGTTGGGTTCAGCATTTCAAGAATCAGAATTGCCTATCTCGCGCACATTTTTTGAGCCCGTATACGAAAAATGAGTAAATCAATTCGGTTCCATTCTGACGTAGATATGCAAGAAGAATTCAATTGTTAGTTACCAATATCCAAATACCCATGCATATATACACATATATTAGCTATAAGGAATAGGAAGAAGGGTTACCTGAACAAAGACTAAGCCGATGAGCGAGGAACAAGACGATACCACCGTGCAAACAATATAAACCCTAGATAACGATTTGTATCCAACTCTGCTATATCGGAAACATGGGTAATATTACACATGCATGAGAGACACACGTGAACAAATGAACTGACTTGGGCCCAGCCCATACTAAGGAGTGCTAAGACGGGCCTTAATTTATAGGGTTAATTACAACGATACCCCATGAGGTTTGCCATATTGATAAACATATATAAGTTAGGCCTGTTTTGAATAATGAAACCCCTGAAATCCTATTAAGTTGACAAAATATCCCCTGACACCATATAACACACCATATAACACGCCTGACATATGAAAAATTGACCAATTTGCCCTTTGACTTGTTTGTGGACCTTTATTACTTTACAATGGAATTAAATGGACCAAATTACCCTCATTACCATTTGATGGGAAAAAAAATTGTATAACTACCAAAAACAGCTAGTTTGGTGTCAAAAAATCCCATATTGATAGGCATAACTACCATATGCAATTTGTGGTAGTTATGCAATTTTTGGTAATGCCAAAAATTCTAGCCATATTGATAGGGTTAATTACAATGGTACTTGCTATATAGTATATACAATGGAACTTGCTATATATAACCAACATTTAACATTAATGGTACCTAACTTGCAATATATATATAACTAGTGAAACAGAGGAGAAATAATACAGAAAATGCTAAGTGGAAGCTTTGTGTCATTTTAAGTTCGAAACTTTGCACCAAATAAATAAATAAATAATAAAAAAAAATTTATAATGGAACTGAAGTTTTGCACCAAAAAAAAAAAAAAAATTGAACTCCATTGTAGCTTTGCAACAATTAAAAAAAATTGTCCTTTGTATCATTGTAGGCAACAAGCTTTGCACCAATTAACACTCAAATGGCAGAGAAATCAAAGAGTTAGTGGGAGAGACAAAGGTGAAATAAAGGGGAGGGGGGGGGGGGGGGTGGGTCATAACTGGCACCAAATGGGGGGGGGGGGGGGGGTGGGTCATAACTGGCACCAAATGGCGCCATTTTGTGTGGGTTCTATTAACTGAGGGTATATTAGACATTTTGTCATGCATGATATTTTGGGATAAAAGTGATTTAAATATTTAGGGGCAATATCGTCTTTTTGAAACCAATAAGGCCTTGTTTGGATTACAAAACTGATAGGGGGTCTCATTGTTAAAAAAAATGCTAACTTATATATGCCTGTCAATACGATAAACCTCACGGGATATCGTTGTAATTAACCCTAATTTATAATTACACCTTAAGTATTTTAAGTTTTAAATATTTTATTAAGGCCAATTTTACCTCAAAATTACCTAAAATAATTTTGAATGTTAAATCACAAATTTTGATCGAATTTCTTTCGTGTTATAAGGATTTTTGTTTTTAGTTTAGTCCAATGTCTCAAGAGTGGTTCACTTGGGTTTATAATGAACGGTCATGCAACCCTTCCCACCATTGTTATAATGTAAAACTACTATAAATAAAAATGGAATAATTTGGACATGATTCTATCATCTTTTTCATAATTCATTTACTTTATATTATTTTATTTTATTTCATCTCATTGCCAATGCAGATGCCTCGATAGCTCAATGGTTAGTACCTCCGGTGGGTTTTTGAAGTGTTAGGTTTCGACTCTTTGCACCTACTCTTCTTGCAACAATCTTATTACCAATTTTATCTACACACAATTTTATATTTGTGCTTTATTTATCTCTCAACAGTGTAGATTTATATGAAAAAATTTTACATGTGATAGTTGGACGAGAAAGTGTGTTAGGTTTTGATCATCTTTTATACAAACAAACTGGATTCCATCGAGGCAACATAATTGTTCAATTATTATAATTATTTCCTACGTACCATCTTTACACACATTTTATGTTTTGATTTTGGTATTTTTATGATCTAACATTAATATCCATATTCAAATTGATATATTACATTTTGGTGAAATACATAATTTTATATATGTGTTTATATTATATTATATTATATATATATGTGTGTGTGTAGCATCTTGTATAACGATATTATGTGTATAAGATAATTAAGGGCAAAAATGCAATAAGAATAACATTCAGATTTCAGCTCACAATCTTAATAAATTCAGCACTAAAAAAATAAGACAATATTAAACAGATTTTCAAATTAATACATTCAGCACTTATAATTTAGTACTTAAAATTTTTAGTGCCAGTTTTATCAAACAACACTGTAGTTAGTAAATTTATGTATGATACGAGTACGTACTTGAAAAAAAATTCCCATTTGTTATTTAGAGTTAAAAGATACGGTAAAATATGTATTTTTTTCCATCACTCATACGCGTTTATTCGTTTTAGTTGTCGTTTAATTTGTGTTTATACTTTAGGATAACCTAATTGTTTTTTTCTTATCGTCTTTTGTTTTCATACCATCAAAATAATACTCTTTGCTTTGTAATATGGGAAAAGGTTGCGACCACTCAGCTATTCTACATTCAATGTATCGCTTTATTTTTCTTTTTTAATCTCTTATTGTTGTCACTTCAATGCATGATCTTTAATAAAAGTAATGAAACATATATATACACACACACACACACACACATACACCCACACTATAATTTTGAATAATCATAGATTTTTATTAATGTTTGTAAATATTTATAAATTTTTTGTTTTGTTTTGGGTCTTTTAATTTTTGTTAGTATCTTTATTATTATTATTTTTGAAAGTTTGTAGATCACCACACTAACTAAATGTTTTAGTAGAATATAAAGATATTTTCACAAGTATCACACTATATATTTATACATTTATTATAAATATATAGACTATCAAGGAAAGATTAAAAAAAGAGAGAGATGCATTTTGAATCACATATTTTTGGGGTAAAATGTCTGATATTGAAATTTGTTCAAAAGTACCCTAGGAGGTTCAAGGCTCAAGCAACTGCATTTTTAGTAATCACTAGTCCGAACAAAAAAGTTAATACTATAGTTATCCACCATGCCATAAATAATTAAGAAGATGGATAGGAGTGAGGTAGATAAAAAAACTTGCCAACCACATTATTTTGATCATGTTATGGACCTATGGTTTTTGATTAATAATACTTAGATAGTTATTAATTAATTATATTTAGATAGTTTATTTCTTTTATGATTATTGTGATAGTGTCAATTGAAATATATTTATTTTATAATTTGTTACATATTTTTTATTGTTCTTACAAATATATGATATATAAGAAAATAATAAGATATGTATTGTCGAATTTTTTGTCCTGAATTTTAGTGCATATTATCAGTATTTGTATTTTTACATTTTTTTTAATGAATTTTTAAAACATATTTTAAAAATATATATATCAAATTATAGTTGTACGTTTCCGTACTCGTATTTTACTAACTACATGGACCATTCTTAATATCCCTTTTTTTCAACACTTCTATTTGTAACGTGTTTTAGGTTACTATGTGTGTACTTGTTAATTTAATATGTATATTTTATAATATCTCTTTTATTTTTTATTTTTTGACAATGATTAGTACTTAGTTAGAAAAAGGAGAACCAAACCTAAAATTAATAAGGTGGAGAATACTTTAGATCCGACTTATTTATCACTCAGACAATACCGTCGTACTTTAGTATTTCTTTTATTAAGTTTAGCATTTTTATTTAGTCCAGACTGAAAATTTTTGCATACAGTCAACAATAATAATTATATTTAGGCTCGCGTGCGCTTTGCACCCCAATGATATCGATATAGTGCGTATAACCCCCCATTGTTTGCTCACCTCCCTTATACTTTATAAATGGTGCGGATTAGTGTCTTTTGGGTGTTGACCTCTATTGACTGGTACCAGAGCTACAAAAAGACTAAAATAGCCCTCTATCTATGATTTAAATATAATAATAAAATAAAAAAAATGGGAAAAGTCTAAAATAGTCCTCTATCAATACTCTATCTCTATTCTCATTCTCAACTCTGAATTTGCCCCCCTCTCTCTCTGCAACTGCAAACTATAAAATCTACAAGAATCAGAAGTTCAAAACCCATATATTTTAGTTTATCTATTTGTCTACAGGAATCAAAAGGTTCAAAACCTATTACCTATATCAAAACCCATTTCGGCATATCATTTCAGATTGTTCAAAAAATTAAAACCCATCTCTTTCAGTTTCCATCACCTGCTATTCCAGTGTGGGTTTACCGTTCGCAAGCTTCAGTCGCTGTCTCTCAGTGTGATCAATGATTCAGATTCGATAAATCTCGCAATGTTTGATTGATTGTTTTTTGCTTATTCTGTTATCACTTTCTTTGATGAAACTGGAAACCTTTCAAAGGATACCTTCCATTGATCACCTATTGGTGGGAGTCTCTAGCCCCTTCGTCTTTAGACTTTTCTCCGGCAATAATGAATCCAATGAGACATAGCAGAAAACCCAGCTATACGCGAAGGTGAGAAATGAACTATGCAAGGGTCTCCTTGTATACACTCACTACTATAGAGATGCTTTGACAAGGAACTAGCCCGAAGCTCATGTAGAGGCACCAACGGTAGGATCCGTCATCTTGGAAGGAATTCCTTTAAAATTGGGAAGTCACAATCACAATTTTGGGCAAATTGGTACCAATAAAATTATTGGGGCAAAAATTGAAACTTTTTAGAAGATTGTCTGAGATTTGATCGCCTAAAGGTACAATGGTCTCCGATAAGAACTGTTTGGTGGCAGTAGGAATGATGTGAGGCACTAACTTGATCAAATCGTGAGAGAGCAACCCTGTGAGATCGAATTAGATTGCTCTCTGCAACCTATTCTATTCGACGTTGATATCTGTGTGACCATTATTAGGTTAACAGTAGTGAATTTGCTGGTGAGATGAGGGAGGGAGAGACAGATTAGGGTTATATATATATATATATATATGGTGAGGGGGTAGTAAAGGAATATAAAAAGGGCAATTTTGGGAATAAAGGGTTTTAAATGGTCATGTGCATGGCACATGACCAATTGACGTTCAATTCTCATCGGAATTCTTAACGGCGGTACTTAATTGCACATTTTTATATCTAGTATGGATTTATATAAACAAATCTAACTAAAAGGGTGTAATTCGCACAAATTGAAAACCACAGAGGTGTTTTTCAGACTTTCCCCTTATATTTATACATAAAGTAATTTTGTAAATATAAAAAGACAATATCCTAAAGAAAAAGTGGGTTGATAGAAATGATGAATTAAAGACAAGAATTATCTATATAGACTTAAATGATCACATGATAGCTGTCTTTTACAATCAATAATTTTTTTAATTATTTTTTACCCTTTCCCATCAAACAAACAGTCAAAATTTGACTAGTTAGCAAGGTCATTTATATTACCAATGGATAAAGCTTTAATCCCGAGCCTAAGAACTAACATTAAAATTTTGTCGGTTATCAGCATCGGATCCTCCTTTTTATTGGTTGTAGAGCTGTAGGTTACAGTCAATTTTGGGTAGTCACATCATCTCACTGCTTTTTTTAGACATTAACAAACTATGGTCTTGTCAATTTGAAATTACAAAGATAAAAAAATATTGAAATTACACGGGTTTATGGATGACAAAAATAATGAGAAAATTTAATAAGCCACAATTTAATTTGATGGTCTTATAAATATGATCGTATTTAAATAATATATGAATAAAAAAATCACTAACTTAATGTGACGCCCCGAATCCCATGATCCGGTGCATTAATGAGAAATGATGAAACCCGACTCGATATCGAGTCTGAAATGCAGAAGTTAAGGTTAAAAGGGTAAAAGAGTCGAATGATTTTGTAAAATCTACTACAAGAACCCAATACACTCATAATGATCAATGCAAGGCATGGGTGACACACATTGGTACGCAAGTAGGTTTAAGTGTCAAAACGGGCGTAATGTGCTATTAGGGCTAAAATGGTCATTTCTCAATAAATTTAGACGCTAAGGTGTATACCGTTGGATAACCAACGAAAAATCAATAAACTTAGGCTCAAGAACCATCTAATTTGGATTTGGTATGAAAGAGATATGGTTGTTACAAAACGGTTAAAAAAAATCGTCAGGACAAAAAAATAAAAAATAAAAAAAAATAAAATGAGGGTGCTATGAAAAGGGGGGTGCGACCAGTCGCCTAGCACCCTGGGGATACACCCACGTGCACCTGCTAGCACACCATGACAAGCAGTGACCAGTTGCCAGATTGCCAACATTTTAGTGAATAGTGATTTAGGGCAAAATGATGAAAATGCAATTTTTGTATTTTAATCCCATTTGCTCTAAATTGAATTCTAATGCCTCTAAGGTCCATACTAAGTGAAATAAAGCATAGAATGATGTAAAAACACCCTAAATATCATACGACACCACAATTATACATTGGATACAAAAAGTACATTAACATGCATTTAAAAAAGAAGTGGCCTTTGGCTTCATTACATGGCCTTCCAAATTACACCAAACGGATGAACTAATGTAGAAATGACCTTGGGACTCAACCAAGAGGTCTACTAGTTCCAATTCCATTTCCACCTTCAAAAGAGACATAATACACAACATATTACATATAACAAGTCTTTATCCCAAAAGTTGCATACAACATGTTAAACACTTTGCATGTGAATATAAACCAAAAGATGTCCAAACCATAAAAGTAAATCCAAGCCAAGGATAATGTGCATCCAAGAAGAGTACCTCCTTTCCTGAAAAATATATAAATCAACTAGGGTGAGTAATTTGAATTACTCCGTAGGAAAGTGCATTATAAGTATAACCTAAGGTTTCATTGGCTTTACAAGTATAACATAAATCATAACATGTGGAACATGTCTCCTAACGTCTAGTTCAAAGGTGAAGTTAAGGGATCATCCAAGAACTACCATTGATGCATTGTAAACAATATCCACATTTAAAATGCATTTCAATAAGATTGGAACATCCAATAACAAACCGCAAGCTACAATTACATAAGATTGTTAAATTGAAAATGAATTACGAAATCACATAGTAGGAATATCTTGGACAACAACATCCGATTATGTAACACGACCAAGACAAAATTAGCTCTTACGGGATACTAACCCATCTAGAACTACCCAAGTGACCACTATAATTGGGGAGACCTCATACGCCCCTCACTAGAGCTAAACTCTGGCTACCAACGTAAAAATATCTTAAGTGTTTCCCAAAATCAACAAGAATGTCCACAATATAATTTTATGTATATAATGCACAAGTTTCACCTTCCATGCACGCATAAGATGTAAATATCAAGCATTCCATATCTTAAGTCTTCAAGACTAAATATGGCATGATATCAAGCAAGTCATCTATATACATATGCTAACATTTGAGAATTCAACTTAAAAGATTAATTCATGCTAACACTTCAGAGTCCCTAATACTTTAATTACACAACCATACAAGCATCATATAAATCTCTAGAAATTTATAATGGAAAGAAGAATACAAGAATACAACATTTATTTTTCAACGAAACTAGTAATAATATAATCTTCCATCAATTGAATAATAAGCTTACAAGATAAATATACATGCTTTTAAACAACATAAAAGCTTAAGTCATAAAGCAAATCTCAATAAATTTCCCTATAACTCATACAACATGCATATAACTCATGGTAAACTCCAAAACACAAGGAAATTCTAAAGTTACAATCATACTACACCCCCTACCTCACTAGAGAAAACCTCTCTAGAATCCAAGGAAAAGATGAGCAATGAAAAATTCAAGACAAGATCCTTGTAGGCCAAGGTGCAAACAAGATTTCTTCCTCCTATTATGAAACCAAAAGGTGAGAGGAAGATGAAAGAATCTAAGCTCTAAGGTTTGTATACGTAACAATGGTGGTTTTAAAGAGAGAAGAGATGAAAAAGATGAAGTTTCTAGGTAAACTTGCCAAGACTTTAATATAATGTCTTACACCACCACTGGTGTGTGTCGTCCGGTACCAAAGCATAAAAGAGTGTGTAGTGTGGCCAAATTTGAATTTATAGAATACCACTACCACTACTAACTATTAAAGTAGCTAGAGTGAGTAGGGATCGTCCCAAGGGAAATGAATCGTGTTTTGGAATCAATCTTTAGATTAATAGGTCAAATGATCAAAAGATTATTTGTTGGTTGAATTATGCTACAATTTAAACTAAATAAATGCAACGTAGAACAACTAAACAAATGAGGTATAGAGAATATGAGAGAGAGATCTTGGGTCATAAAGTTCACCACTAAGCATTACCTTCCTAGACATTCAACATTTGATGGATTAAGGGGATTATACGTTGTAAATGGAAGTGTGTGCCATTAATTGAAATATTAAGCATGGATGGCCAAGTAAGCATACATTGTCTAATCAATCTAACACAACATATCAAATTAAGCCATTAATCCTTTCATAAGCCCACAATTAATGCATACTCATTAAGATAGAGAAATTTACTACTTGCATTCATAAGTATGGAACATCAAACAACAACTATAGATTATCCACCTATCTAAAAAAGTAAGGCAATTACACTACAACTAAGCTAGTGATATGAAAATTAAACTAATTAAATTAAAGGTGTGGCACAATCCATCAATAAATAAGTATGAACCATCAAATAAACTACAAGAGTAATCCATTTAAGCACCATGCCTTGACCATCACTAGATTCATAATATCAACACACATAAACATGCATTAATGTCACAAATTCTAGAGATAAACACATGAACATGAATCCTAGCATACATAAACATATGGATAGAACTAAATGATCTATTGGAAGTATTAAACTACACAAATCATTGTAAAAATAAGATTTATATATATAAGATGTCAAGACAAGAATTACAACACAAATCCCTACTAATTACAAAACATTAAATTCTAGGCGGCATGCTTAGGACTATCTCCATGGTAGAGTTCATCTTCTTCCTCTTAAGTTCTTGGTAGAAACCCTAAATTAGTAGAAGAACTTTCCTAAAGTGATATGTTTTTCTCTCTAATCTCTAGCCAAGTCTCTCACTCTAGCCAACCTCCTTACCAAAAATAGCCTAAACCTTTATATAGGTAGTTCAAATGTCACACCCCATGGTTAGACCTCGTTCCTAGGACCTTTAAATGATTGCACCACGAGCACATATTTAATTTGGCTTGAGATTAGCTTTTTACGTAATTTGAGGCAGTTCGATCGATCACATGGTTGTTCGGATCGATCAAACCTTGGCGGTGTACTTTTTGGATAAGGACAAGGCTGAGATATTGTTGGGAAAAGGACAAAAGCGGTAAGTGGGGATAAGATCAAAAGGTTTTAATTGAACAAAGGAAAGGTTGGATCGATCGAACAAGATATTTTTCTAAGAATAAGGACAAAAGGCTCGATCCATCATGGCATGGTTGGAACGATCACAGTGTGATCGATCGGAGCTTAGTTCGATCGATCAAAAAAGGCTTCTTCAACACTTTGCTTCCACTTTGCCCCTTTCTTCCATTAAGCTTGAAATTACTTCTTTTAATGCTTTAATTCAGCTGAATTGACTTATTTTGGGGATAAGTGCTTGAAAAAGGAAATAACACGAAATTAGACTAAAATGGGAAAATAAGATAGAATATGGTCCTAGAATGATGAGCACTGAAAAGTGCGTATTTAAACTCCTTAAGCTTAGGCATTCTAGTACCTTTATCTATCTTACTTTACCGTTTTAGATTGATTTTGTATTATTTCCATTTTCAGGTACTTATCCCGAAAATAAGCTAACTCAGCCAAATAAGAGCTTAATTGAAGTAATTCTGGGATTGATCAAAGAAAGGAGCAAAGTGGAGGAAGAAAGAAGCAAAATGAAGCAAATCAGCAAGTTCGATTGATCTAAGTCCAAGGTTCGATCGATCGAACATTGATCGATCTCAGCACTTCAAGATAGATCCAAGCCTTGACCCAAAGCACTTAAGTTCAAAAGTTCGATCGATCCAACATCATTCTTCGATCGATCGAACACCTTTGTCCTTATCCAAATGATTGATCCTATCCACGGCTGTACCACCCACCAACCACTTTTGTCCGTTTCCCATAAATATCTCGGATTTGTCTTTTTCCAAAAAGCTCAGCCAGTTGGATCGATCCAGCCTAAGTTTGATCGATCTCACTTACTTTCGATCGATCTCACTTCCTTTCGATCGATCTCACTTCCTTTCGATCGATCGAACTTCCTCCAGTGCGAAAAAGTTAAAATTTCATCCCATTGAAAGTTATCCTTTATCCAATCATTAGGGAATATTGTGTGCACGACCCCAGCTCATTTTGGGTGTCATTTTGACCTACCTATATAAGGATAAGGATTGCTTTTTCAAAAGGGAATCAACATTACTTTTCATATCATCTCTTGGAGAGGAAGTTTAGAGGATGAGGAGGCTAGAGACACCATTGGAGATCTTCATCAACAAGGAGCAAACCTCTACTATGGAGTTAGCCCTTGAGGGTTGGAGCATCATCACTATGAGTGGCTAGACATCCTCTTGGGGCTAGAGTTAGCCCCAAGCATGCTTTCTATATCTTAATCTTGTGTATTATTGAGGGATTAGTGTTGTAATTGATGTTTTGACACTTTGATATATATAGATCTTATTTATTCAATGATTTATGTGGTTTAATGCTTCCAATTGGTTATTTCATTCTATCCATATGTCTATGTATGCTAGAATAGATGTTCATATACTTATTTCTAGATTTTGTGTTGTTGATACATGTTTATGTGTATTGATGCCATAAATTTAGAGGTTGTCAAAATATAGTGCTTAAAGGAATATTCTTGTGATTCTCTACATGGTTCATGCTCATATCTTGATGGATTGTGTCTCCTTCTTAGCTAAATTAGTTTAATTTCAGTGACTTAATTGTAGTTTAGTGATAGTATAATATTAGATGGGAAGACAATCCATGCTAGTTGTTTGATGCTCCATACTTTTGAATGCAAGTAGCATTTGTCTCTAATCTTGTGTTGTATTTGGATTGTGAGCATAATAAAAAGGACCAATGATTTGCTAGATATGTTGTGCTTTTCACATGCTATTTAGACAATATATACTTAATTGCTAGATATATTGTGCTTTTCACATGTTGGTTAGACAATATATACTTAATTAGTCATCCTTACTTGTTAAATCAACCAAATACACACATACCAATATTGCAACACCCTAATTGCCCTCATTAATCACTTGTCAATAATATAGAAATGGATTGCTTGGTGGTGATCTTTAAACCCCAAGACTCTTCTCTCTCTCTCTCTTACTTAATCTCCATTGCATTTAATTACTTAGTTTAATTTTGTTGCTCTTTAATCAACCTACCAACCAATTGTTTGATCACTCGACCTACTAACCCTAATAGCGATTCCACAATCAACTCCGACTCCAATCCCTTGGGACGATCCCTACTTGCCCTAGCTATATATATATAGTGAAAGGTAGTAGTGGCTTTTACAAATGTAAAACTTGACCGTCGCCTAAATTGCACATTCTCAAACGTATGGTAGGATGACGGCCATCATAGAACATTCAAGCTTAAGGGGTTTAAATGCATACTTTTTCAGTGCTTATCACACCCCCAAACTTAAATATTGGTAGTCCTTAGCAATAAATTACAAAATAAAGAAATGAAATGAACAACTAAACAACTATAAACTAGAAAGCAATAAATGGATAACGCCACTTTCGTAGGGAACACGATTGCATTTAGTATACGCAAAAAGCCTTTTAAACCCTTAGGTTACCCCTAGTGGACGAGTGAAGTCTCGTGATGACTTCCAGACATGATACCCACAAACATTAAGCTTTTTCTCACTAAAGAGGCACTAATATTCCAAACAAGCATTGGGAGAAAACTACCTCAAGTATGCAATTTTTCAACCATTTTCAAGCAATCTCCTAAAATTTCAACATCAAGCAAACAAGTATGATCTTCTACATATCAAAAAAATGATCATACAAATCAAAACAACTCTAGAATCATTTTTAAGTGAACCGGCATGAAACATGTTGCTATCTAAGCCAACTAAAGAAATGATCATATCTGGTCTCAAATTAGCACACAAATCTAGTACCGATCATCAAAACAAAGAATGAACCTTTTATTAAAGCTTTATTCACTAGGTGCGCTTATTCTTTTTACTTGATTTTTTTATTCTTTCTAATCCTATGGATCAAAGATGGAAGCAGGGTGCAATGTGTTGATCTATTAAGCTTTCTAGCGATTCATGAGGTCAAGCGTTTGGTTAATGACTCCCAAACTGGACAGCTTTAGGGTATTAAGTGTTTAAACACCCCTAAGGACTTGCAAGCTCAAATCAACTAGGCTACAAATCAAAACTACATCCATCTAATCGCCTCCCACTTTTCACCTTTTGGGAGAAGTCCTCACTTTTTTTTTTTTTTTTTTTTTTTTTAACAAGTTATTAACCTAGAGTTTGGGCCTCCTCCACCTTTCAGTGCGAGAAATTTAGTGCTTGATGAGGCTAGAATCCCGGCTACTTAGTGAAAAGAGTTTGTTATCTACCTTTATCAAGAATGAAATCTTTCAATGTACCACTAGCTCAATTAGGATATAATCAAATCAATAGTCAACAAAGCATGTACCCCACAAATGAATGCTAGTGTGCGCCTGTGCTAGTGTAGAATTCTAGAGTGAATCTCAAAATAATCACAAAATCAGGATGATTGATGTGACCGAGCGTGTGCACAAAATAATGCACAACACTTTAGGTTTTGAAATAATGTCAACTGGGCACCATATTTTATAATTTATAAAACCACTAAACACTTATACTATGGAGTACGAAGCGAGCAGGGATTGTTCCAAGAGATCTAAACAATTATAGGTTTTTGGAATTGAATTCTACTTTAGTGCTTATGTGATTGCTAAAAAGGGTTTTATTTTGTAATTAGAACTAATTTTAAGTTAAATGATTACAATAAAATAATAGAGTTTAAAAGATTGGAAAGAGACTTAGGGTGTAAGATTCACCACTAAGCACATTCCCTAACTCACTCACTTTCACATTAGGGAAAACAATAAAGTGTAATTTATATGTAGCTAACATTTGCAAAGAAAAGTATAAATCATCAATTTCAAGCTTGAATTACCTACTTAATGACAATTAAACTAGGTGTAGTACAATTCATCAATCCAAAGTATGACTTATCAATTCAAGTTACAATTTTAACATACATCAACGAAGAGGGTAATGCATTTGTGACAAAGAGCATGGAATTCAAACACAAGTATGGATGGTCTACTTACCTAATAATTAAATTGCAATTAAACTAATTAAACATGAAATTAAAACTAATTAGACAATGACTTAACCTAAATATGTAGTGCTATCCATCAAGTAGAAGTATTTTCCATTAATTTGAAACACAATTACAACTAATCAATACCATGCATAGCCATCACAAGAATCACTTAACAAAGAATTCAAGTGTAAAATTTGTTTATCAATCGACCACACATAGGACAATATGAGATTAATACAGATAATCAATTGAAAGAATTTAATTCATAATATTCAAGACTATATACTAATTACATAAAGTAATCCCCAAAAAGTGAAAAGAGAGAGAGAGAGAGTATGTTACATGCTTAGGGTTTATCCAACCCTAAGTAGAAGAATCAGCCACTCATGGTTGATAGATTCGAAGATAGAACAATCTCCATCATCTGCTTCATTATCTCTGAGCTTCCTCTTCCAAACCCTAGTCTGTTATTCTGTTTCTCCTTTTCGCGTGTTTTTCCAGAGAGAGCGATATATTCTTCTGATACAGATATAAAACTTCACAATCAAATAATAAAAATTAAACTATTAAAATAATAAAAAACTAACCCTAAAAATAATGGGCTTGTTTCCCTTAACTCTAAAACCCTATTAGAGCCCATAAGTTACAAAAATAAGCCCAAAAGACAAAATTCCGTAGCCATCAAAACAGGTCAAACCCGTTACTTAAATTATTGCTAGCAAAATGGCGTCTGGATGCAGCTTTTGGCGTCCAGACATAGTGTAATAAAGACTCGCGTCGTCCGGACGCGACATTGGTCTGCATCCTTGCTTTCTTCTAGAATTTGTCCCGATGCTTTGCCTTGACTCCAAAAGGCCATAATGAATCGTTTTTAGCTCATTTTAACTTTATTACCCTGAAATACACATAAACATAAATTAGGACTAAAACATGAAAGTAAAATAAATGCAAGGACTAAAATTGATGGCCATCGATAAAGGTGATGAGCTGGGCTATAGTGCGCGTTGACGGTCGGAGGTTCTGGTAGAACAACCGTACCAGTCGCGAGTAGATCGGCTCTGTGACTGGGGTAAGAATAGCTGAGAGGCCCCACTGAATGATGTCCTGGTAGGCACATCGAGTCAGCACCGATCTGGAGAAGAATGCGGTGTCGAATGCTGACTCGTGGTCGATAGTCATGTGTGCATATCGAGGCGCGAGTCTGTTGCGCTGTAAAGGAGCTGGCTGAACAGGTGGAGCCGGCTGAACTGGCTGCTCAGCGCCTCTATGGGGTGGAGATGGTGATGGAGTGAATGCTGGACGAGCTGGCGACTGGGGTGGAGTAGGGCGTAATGGCTCTTCTGTATGGGAGGGCTGCGCAGTCTTCTCTGTCCGCTGTCGGACTCTCCTCTATGTGTGCTCGGGGCTAGGATCCCGGACATGAGATGGACCGGCCCCGTCGCCAAGTTGGCATCTGGTGCCGTGACGGTGTCTACGTGCTACAGTCTTGACGCGAGCCATAGTCTGCAAATAGAATTTCAAGAGTTAATGCCAACATATATAGAATATAAGGCACAATATAGAAACATATATGTCAGATAAGATAGACAAAACAAGATATCGCATGATTCTATGCAAGTGGCAGAATATGAAACATGCCAAACAATGTGAGTATGAAATGCATCCAATGTGGAATATCACAGGCATTGGACATATATAAGGTAGCATGAACATAAGATAAGATGAATGGAGTGTGTATATGAGATCTGTGAAATTCGATCGATCATAAAAAGAAATGAGATCGATCACAAACGTTGGATCGATCGAAGGTTGAGTTGGATCGATCGCAAATATTCGATTGATCATAAATTTGTTCAATCGATCGAATAGTGCGATGATGAAACCTAACAGTCACCGATCTGTGACTTTTGAAGAACGGGGCCCACACGAACGTGTTCGTGGGCCCTACAACACATCAAATCAACAGCTCCCATCACCCAAACATAGCCCATACTCCCAAATCAAACAAAAATATCAAAAATATATACAACGATATACATATATATATATATATATTTATATTTCAAGCATCAACAATGGAGGTTCAATCATATATAAAGCATGAATCAAACATATAAACCATGTATGCACGAGATTGAAGCTTGAAATCGACTAGTGAGGTCTCGGATCTTACCCAAATCGAAGGGAGATATGGATGCAAAGAGGGAGGGATGAAACCGAGATGAGAGAGAGAGAGAGAGAGAAGCTTGGTTCTCGCCGGAGATCTCACCGAAGATGGAAGATATAAGCTAGGAGAGATGATTTGCAGTAGAAGGGAATGACAGGCTAGGGTTTGATGTGTTGAGATCGATCCAAATGATTGATCTCAAGACCCTTGGATCGTTTTTTAAAAAAACATTTTCCGACTAATTCGATCGATCGAAGATGAGTTATGATCGGTCGAACTTTGATGAACTCCTTTCAAAGTATTTTTGGATTTTTGATTTTTTTGAAATTTGCAAAAATAAAATTAAAAATTGGAAAATAAAGTAAAACAAAATATTTTTGATTTACTTTGAAAATTTTTTTTTTAAAAAATTAAATAATTAATTAAAAACTAAATAAATTAAAATATTTTTGAATTTTTGAAAACTTGTTAAAAATTGAAACAAAATAAAATGAGAGTGAAAATAGAATAAAATAAAAATGAAAATATTTTTTGGATTTTTGAAAAGTTGAAAAGTCAAACTAAAGTTAAAACAATGAAAAGAAGATTTGTGATCGATCGAAACAAGAGTTCGATCGATTATACAGAGAGTAAAAATATGCAGGTTTTTGTTTCAAAAATTTGGCTAAGTGTTAGAACATGAGATCGATCAAACTGGGAAGTTGGATCGATCGAAGAACTTTTAGATCGATCTTGGAATGTTTCGAACGATCAGAGAGAGAGGTGATTTGGATGCAGGTTCTGCAGGCTCAAAAATATTCTAAGTGTCAACACTCAAGATCGATCGAACAGGATAGTTGGATCGATTAAAGATCCTATGATCGATCCAACTGAGAACTAAGATCGCAGATTTTTCTTGGATCGATGGGACAGAGAGCCTATTTGGATGCAAGCTTGAAAATTTTCTAAGTGTTGGATTCAGATGGAAGTTCAATCGATCGAACTCAGGTATGAGATCGATCGAACTTATGCAGAATGCTCAAAAATGACATGAAAGCTCATGCAATCCTCACCAAAGTTCCTTGAAATGCATATGAACCAAAAACAAGTATCTAGACTTCACAAGAAATGAAATGAAAGATAGAAATGGGAGAGGAATAGGGTTTTGACACCCTACGAATGCTTTTGCTAGTCTTTAACGTCTCTAGCAAGACATTGGGCTCTTTTAGCCCGGATCAAAGATCTTATAATGCATCCCCTCCTTGTTGTGGTGATGGATGCTTTGAACTCTACCCAACAAATGGTCCTTTGAAAAACTTGTTAGATCAAGCTCAAAAGAGGCTTTTAATCCTTTGTCTATGCCATCAAAACTTTTGGGCTTCCATGCCCTTTCAAAGCAAGAATTTGAAACAACACTTTGAGAATGCAAGGTTGAAGATGATCCTTTAGAAACCCTTGTGTCACATAAAAACTCATTTCCTTCACTATTGAATTCATGACATTATTCCACAACATTGACCTCTCCTTCATACTTGTCAAATGAATTGGGTGTTGGATTGAATATGTTCAATTTCACCTTCATGTGGCCAAATGAAATCTTCATTATCCCCGTCCTACAATTGATGTTGGCATTTGCGGTTGCCAAGAAAGGACGGCCAAGGATAACGGGAATTGGGCTCTTAGGATTGGAAATCGGTTCCGTGTCTATGATAACGAAATCAACAAGAAAGAAGAATTTATCAATCTTAATCAAAACATCTTCAATGACACCTCTAGGCTTTTTAATGGATCGGTCGGTAAGTTGCAAAACTACCGACGTCGGTTTCAATTCACTTAAGCCTAGTTTGACATAAACTGAGTAAGGAAGAAGGTTAACACTTGCTCCTAAGTCAAGAAGCGCCCGATTAATGATATGTTCACCAATGATGCATGATGTAGTGGGTGAACCGGGGTCCTTAAACTTTGGAAGAGTGTTATGTTGCAAAATTGAGCTTACTTGCTCGGTCAAAACCACCTTTTTTGGTGCTTGGCTTTTGTTCTTTCGCTTTTGGGTGCAAAGATCTTTTAAAAACTTGGCATAAGCCGGAATTTGCTTGATTGCATCCAAAAGTGGGAGATTAGCTTTTACGTGCCTAAACATTTCCAAAATCTTATTGGTCTTGACTTTTTCGCTTTTATTTTGAAATGGACCCTTTCAAGGCGTCCGGAAATAGAACTCTTGGCTCGAAAACATTTTTAGAATTTTCTTTTAAAGCCTCTTCAACACAAGAAGTTTTCGAATCATTTTGTTTCAAATCATTTTTTAGTAAAACTTCTTTCTCAACATCATTTTTCAAGACTTTTTTATCAAACACATTTTTCAAGACTTTCTTATTTGCAAGATCATGTGTATGCAATGAAGGAGGAAAGTGATGTGAAACGGGACGGGTGACAACTTGTGGTTGCACCGGTTCACTCTCTTCATTGGTCATTTCTACTTGATTGTTCACAACTCTACCACTCCGCAAGGTGGTCATCGCATTAACATGTTTTATGGTACCCCCCTCCGATGAGGATTGGGTTTCCACAACACATTGTTGCTTAGGCGGGGCATTAATAGGCATCTTTCCCTTCTCTCTAGCATTAAGAGTGCTAGTTATTTGCCCTACTTGGGTTTCTAGCTTTGCAATAGATTGAGAGTGAGAATGAAGCAATTGTGTGTTAGCCTCTAAAGTGCCCAAAGCATTTAAAACTTTCTCTTCAAAAGTGGGACTTCGAGAATTACCTTGGGAATATGATTGGTTGGGAAAATGAGAATTAGAGAATTGATTCCCTTGTGATTGGTATGGCCTATAACCTTGGGATCCTTGGTTTTGCATTGGAGGTGGAATATACTTCCCTTGAAAACTGCCTTGGGGAGGGTTTGAGCATTCCCCTTGGTTTTTCCATGAGAAGTTCGGATGATTTCTCCAACTTGGATTGTAATGAGTACCATAAGGATTGTTCCTTTGGTTCACAAAAGTTGCATTGACTTGTTCATTAGGTTCATTTTGCACTTGTCCATGAGGACAATGAGAAGTAGAACGAAGAACACTAGAACAAGTCATACATGTTTCATTTGATGCACGATGAGAATGGTTAGAGAAGGAAGTTACTTGGTTCGCCGAGTTTTGGTTAATAAAAAATTGATCAAACCTTTGAGACAAAGACTTCATTTCGGCGGCTATCTCATTTGAATGTTCGACTTGATGTAAGCCTACACTCTTCTTACCTTGTGAATTTCTACCATTCTTGGATGATAGTGTTCTATGCAAAGAATTTTCACTCATGCTTTCATAGAGACGCTATACGTCATCCTCATGCCTATCAATGTATGAGCCACCCATAGAAGCATCAACCATGCCCTTATAATTATCCGATAAGCTCTCAAAAAAATATTGAACTAATTGCCATTTGGGCATGTCATGGTGTAGACACTTCCTTAGCATTTCATTGAAGCGTTCCCATGCCTCATGGAATGTCTCTCCATCCCCATGTGTAAATTCTCGAATTGAGGTCCTCATGGCATTGGTTTTAAAAACCGGATAGTACTTCTTCAAAAACTCTTGTTGCATTTCTGCCCAAGAATTGATTGAA
The DNA here is from genome assembly GCF_030987335.1 of Cornus florida. Lineage (NCBI taxonomy): Eukaryota > Viridiplantae > Streptophyta > Magnoliopsida > Cornales > Cornaceae > Cornus > Cornus florida. The sequence continues at coordinate 22,545,718 of NW_026775576.1, forward strand.
AAAGGCCTAAGATTGTTAAACCAATATTTTGCCTTGTCTTTAAGGGTGAATGGAAAAAATTTAAGCCTTAAGAGGCATGTCCGTATATTTTACGGTAGAACAAACTTCAAGAAACTCATCCAAATGCTTATAGGGTTCTTCACTTGGAAGTCCATGAAAGTTAGGAAGCATTTGAATGGTTTGTGCTTTAATTTCATAATGGTGTGCTCGAAATGGTGGCAATTGAATGCATGTGGGTGCATTATATTCATTTGGCACATAATGGTCTCTCAAAGTAAGTGGTGGGTTAGCAACTTGAGGTGCAACATGAACACCTTGATTTTGAATTCCTCAATTAATGACGGGAGGTTGTGGAGCATACATTGGCCTTGGCATTCCATACGGAACTTGGCCTTATTGTTGTGGTGGTTGGATGAATGGCCTTGGCATGCCTAATGGTACTTGAATGTTCTCATTGTGCACATTGGGATGAAGGATACCCTGTTGGTCTACGTGACCAATGTCCTCAATATGGTCATCATTATGGTCATCCATTGATAGGTGGGTTCTATTTGAACTTCCCCTTCCCCCTAGGATTTCTAATGATAGATTTAAGATGCAAATCAAGAGGGGTAAGAGTTGGTCTTAATGAACGACGCCCATGCATGCACAATACAAAACACAAGAAACACAAAGAATGACAAACACTATGCCTTCACAACAATGTAATGAAACTCCCTCCATAAACACTTAACCCATATTCCTATACTTTAACAAAGATGATGCAAAGAACAATAAAATAGCCTCCACGCGGGCTCACGATTTATCTAAGAATTGAATTACAAGCCTCCATGCGGACCGACGATTTAACTAAGGAATTGAGTAAAGAAAGTCTCACAAAGGTTCTTTAGCACTTTAACTCCAAATTTTAAAGCTTAGCTTAGCAATTTTTTTAAGTTTTTAGCATTTTTTCTTTCTTTGCTTGCTTGAATTGAATTTTTCAAAAACTGGTGATAGCCGTCGTCCTACCATCTATTTGAGAGTGTGCATTAAGGCGAGGGCTAAGTTTTATATTAATAAAGCCACTACTACCTTTACTAAAAATATAGCTAGGGCAAGTAGGGATCGTCCCAAGGGATTATGGGGATTAAGCAATGTCGGAGTTGATTGTGGAATCGTTATCAGGGCTAGCAGGTCGAGTGATCAAATAATTAGTTGGTTGGTTGATTAAAGAGCAACTAGATTAAACTAAGTAATAGCAAAAGAGTGCAATTAAGAGTAAGTAAGAGAGAGAAGAGTCTTGGGGTTTAGAGATCACCACCAAACAATCCATTTCTATATCATTGACAAGTGATTAATGAGGGCAAATAGTGGGTTGCAATAGTGGTGTGTATGTATTTGGTTGATTCAATAAGCAAGGATGACTAGTTAAGCATGTATTGTCTAAACATCATGTGAAAGGCACAATATATCTAAGCTATGAAGCATATATTGTCTAAACAACATGTGAAGGGCACAATAAATCAAAACAAGTTATTAATCCTTTCATTAGACTTACAATCCAAATACAACACAAGGATAGAGACATATGCTAATTGCATTCACAAGCTTGGATCATCAAACAAAAAGCATAAATTGTCTTCCCATTTAACACTACACTACAACTACACTACATCTACACTACTAGTATGAAAATAAACTAGGGGAGAGGCACAATCCATCAAGAGGTAAGTATGAACCATCAAGAGAATCACAAAAGCATTCTTTTAAGCACAATGTTTTGACAATCTCTAAATCTATAGTATCAATACACATAGACATGCATCAATAACACAAAATTTAGAGATAAACACATGAACATCTATTATAGCATACATAGACATATGGATAGAATGAAATGACCAATTGGAAGCATTAAACCACAAAAATCATTGAATAAATAAGATTTATATATATCAAAGTGTCAAAACATCAATTACAACACTAATCCCTCAATAATACACAAAATTAACATATAGAAAGCATGCTTGGGGCTAACTCTAGCTCCAAGAGGATGTCTAGCCACTTATGGTGAGGATACACCAACCCTCAAGGGCTAACTCCATGGAAGAGGTTTGCTCCTTGTTGATGAAGATCTCCAATGGTGTCTCTAGCCTCCTCCTCTTCTAAACTTCCTTTCCAAAAGATGATATCAAAAATAATGTTGGCTCCCCTTTGAAAAAGTAATCCTTATCTTTATATAGGTAGGTCAAAATGACACCTTAAATGAGCTGGGGTCATGCACACAATATTCCCTAATGATTGAATAAAGGACAACTTTTAATGGGATGGAATTTTAACTTTTTCGCATTGGAGGAAGTGATGGAATTTTAACTTTTTCGCATTGGAGGAAGTTCGATCGATCGAAAGGAAGTTCGATCGATCGAAAGTAAGTGAGATCGATCGAACTTAGGCTGGATCGATCCAACTGGTTGAGCTTTTTGGGAAAAGACAAATCTAAGATATTTGTGGGAGATATTTATGGGAAAAGGACAAAAGTGGTTGGTGGGTGGTAGAGCCGTGGATATGATCAATCATTTGGATAAGGACAAAGGTGTTCGATTGATCGAAGAATGATGTTGGATCGATTGAACTTTTGGACTTAAGTGCTTTGGGTCAAGGCTTGGATCTATCTTGAAGTGCTGAGATTGATCAATGTTTGATCGATCGAACCTTGGACTTGGATCGATCGAACTTACTGCTTTGCTTCATTTTGCTTCTTTCTTTCTCCACTTTGCTTCTTTCTTTGTTCAATCCCTGAATTGCTTCAATTAAGCTCTTATTTGGCTGAGTTAGCTTATTTTCGGGATAAGTGTCTGAAAATGGAAATGATACGAAATTAATCTAAAACGGTAAAGTAAGATAGATAAATGTACTAGAATGCCTAAGCTTAAGGGGTTTAAATACGCACTTTTCAGTGCTAATCACACCCCCAAACTTAAATATTGCTAGTCCCTAGTAATGAACTAGAAAGTAAAGGAATGAAATGAACAACTATAAAACTATAACTAGAAAGCAATAAACGCCACTTTCGTAGGGAACATGATTGCACTTAGTACATGCAACAAGCCTTTTAAACCCGTAGGTTACCCCTAGTAGACGAGTGAAGTCTCGTGAGGGTTTCCAGAAATGGTACCCATAAACATTAAGCTCATTCTTTTGAAAAGAGGTACCAATATTGCAAACAAGCATTGGGAGAAAACTACCTCAAGTATGCAATTTTTCAACCCTTTCCAAGCAATCTCTCAAAATTTCAATATTAAGTAAGCAAGTATGGTCCTCCACACACCAAGAAAGTGATCATGCAAATCAAAACAACTCTAGAATTCTTTTGAGTGGACCGGCATTAGTGTGTTGCTATTTAAGCCAACTAAGGAATAAATCACATCTTTACCCTCAAACTAGCATACAAATCTAGTACCGATCATCAAGACAAAAAGTGGACCTTTTATTAAAGCTTTATTATTCTAAGTGCGCTTATTCTTTTCACTCGATTTTTTTATTTTATTTATTTATTTTTTTTATAGGATCAAAGATGGAGGTATAGTGCAATGTGTTGATCTATTAAGCGTTCTAGCGATTCATGAGGTCGATCGTTAGGCAATGACTCCCAAACCAGACGGCTTTAGGGCATTAGGTGTTCAAACACCCCTACGGACTTACAAGCTCAAATCAACTAGGCTACAAATCAAGACAACAACCATCTAATCATTTCCCACTTCTCACCATTTGGGAGAAGTCCTTACTTTTTATTGCTTTTTTTTTTTTTTTTTTTTTTTAAACAAGTTCAATTATTAACCTAAAGTTTGGGCCCTCCACTTTTCATCGCGAGAAGTTCAGTACTTGATGAGGCTAGAATCCCGGCTACTTAGTGAAAATGGGTTGTTATCCACCTTTATCAAGAATGAAAGCTTTCAATGCACTACTAGCTCAATTGGGATATAACCAATTCAATAATCAACAAAGCATGTACCCCACAAATGAATGCTAGTGTGCGTCTGTGATAGTGTAGAATATTAGAGTGAATGTCAAAATAATCACAATATCAGGATGATGTTGACCACAAATGCAAGCAAGATATCAATCTTTCGAAAAATTTACTCCTAAATGGCATTCATAAGGCATACAAGGTGTATTGGACTCTCAAGTCAAGCAATTTTTAAATTTTAAGTATTATAGTCCTCAAAAGATCAAAATCATGGCTAGGTATGGACCAATCATAGAAATATCCCTCAAATACACGAGTCATGCTAAAAATTTGAATTTAAAACTATCACTATAGAGCACCATTCCCCCCAAACTTAAATTGTACAATATCCTCAATGTGCAAAGAGAACAAAGGAAAGAGTATACCAGTGCAACTAAGCAAGAATGATCGGGACTGAAGTATCCGAAGTGGGTGGCATGGCCCCCCCAAACTTGGGATGAACTGTGGTCCTGAAATTGGCACTTGGATAAACTTATCAGATAACAAAATGGGATAATCAGTGCACAGTGAACATGCAAGTGTAAATGGGATAAATAGAAAATGAAATGAGAGAGGTATAAGGGTGGTCCTGAAAATTAGATAGCACTCTCTCACTGAAGTCACTGTGATGCACCTAATGGAGTCAAACATACAGATATGAGAATACAATCAGATGACATCCATAGCAAAATTAGATATATAGAATAGAGTAAGTGCAGGTACAACAAAAATATCAAAGCCGACAGACCGGCTGTAAAAAGAATACAGTGACAATAATAAAGTATTAAAAGGAGAGAGGGATTATAAGATAGAAAAGAATGAGGGCTCAAGAAGATGAGGTAGGACGGGCAGGTCTGGCTCCGCGGATGTCTCTAGATAAATCTCTGAACATGGTCGCGACATCCGTACGGAAGGTAGCGAACTCCGCTCTGTGGGCCGTGAGGTTAGCTCTGATGGCAACAACAGTGTCCTCGAGCGTCTGCAGACGCACTCCGAAACCGGGGGTCAAGTCTGCTATGGAGGAGTCAGAAGACAGCTCCTGAGTTTGCTCCTGCTCGTGGATAGGTGACCCGCCTGGAGGATGCTGAACTGCGTCATCTGCTGAGTGCTCCAAGTCAATGTCTATATCAATGTCATCATGCTCGGCAGCTGGATCGACTGGTGCATCGTCCGCTGCGGGAGCTACTGCTGCTGGCTCTGCGGATGCTAGTTTATCTTGTTCGATCGATCTTGAGTGTTGACACTTAGAATATTTTTGAGCCTGCAGAACCTGCATCCAAATCACCTCTTTGTCCTATCGTTCGAACCAACCCCAAGATCGATCAAGAGACCTTCGATCGATCCAACTTCTAAGTTCGATCGTTCTCAGGACTTAACACTTAGAAAATTTTTGAGCCTGCATAAACCTGCATATTTCAGCTCTCTGTCTGATCATTTGAAACATTCCAAGATCGATCAAGAAGTTCTTCGATCGATCCAACTTTCCAGTTTGATCGATCTCATGGTCCAACACTTAGCCAAAATTTTAAACCAAAAACCTGCATATTTTTGCTCTTTGTCTGATTGATCGAACTCTTGTTTCGATCGATCACAAATCTTCATTTCATTATTTTAACTTTAGTTTGACTTTTCAAAAAAAAAAAAAAAAAATTTCAAAAATACTTTGAAAGGAGTTCATCAAAGTTCGATCGATTACAACCCATCTTCGATCGATCGAACTAGTCAGGAAATGTTTTTAAAAACAGATCCATCCTCCTCTTCTTGGATCTTCCTCCTTTTCACAGTTCATCCCTCCTCTCTTCGATTCACGGTAAGATCCAAGACCCTAGAGCTGTCTTCACACCTTGCTTTGTTAGGAATATGCTTTTAGTGTCTGATTTGTTCAAATTTTCATGAAGATTAGTGGCCATGGATGAAGCTTAAGTCTTTCGTGTACATAGGTCTATATCTATCTTTATGCCAGGTCCATTGTCATGAGTTTTTTAGATTTTTAGGAGTGTGAACCATTCCAGGTGGTTGGAATTGATGTTTGTTGTGTACCTGGACCCTCGAACATGTTCATGTGGGTCCCTTGCTTCCACAGTCGCAGATCTATGACTTCTCGTTTTTCACATAACACAGTTTGATCGATCGAACTTGTGCCCCAGATCGATCGAAGTTGTGAGATCGATCTCACTTATTTTCGATCGATCCAACTTTTGTGATCGATCTCATTTCTTTTTATGATCGATCGAACTTTACAAATCTCATACATACACTTCATTCATCATATCCTATTCTCATACTATCATATCTATACCCAATACCTGTGATATTCCACATTGGATGCGTTTCATTCTTATATTACTTGGCATACTTCACATCCTATCACTTGCATGGATTTTAATCATATATGTCTTGTTTATTCTATCTGATAAACATGTTGCTATTATGCCTTTAATTCATTATTCTAGGACTTAATCCCATTGCAAGATTTTTTTTGCAGATCATGACTAAGAATGACAGCTCTTCCACTTCAGCCACACCAGAGGCTCATGATTAGATATGTCGCTTAGAAGAGCACCTTCGGAGTTTGGAGGATATGCTGGTTGCCCTTAGAGCCGACCTTGCTACCCTTCGTCTAAATATGATGGCTGCCATTAGAGCTGACATTTCTCGCCTTCGTATGGAGATCTTGATTGCCATTGATGACTTAGCCAGGGAGATCCGTAGAGCTCCCTCTGCCTGAGACTTCCAGTCTCCTTATCTTTTTATGCTCTATATCTATGTTCTGTGTCTGCTACACTTGTGATACTATTATTTTTGCAGCCGGGTCTGTCGACTTTTGACACTGGATGTATCGCACTTTATGGTTGTTTTTATGATAGATGTTGCATGCTTTTATTGATACATCTGCCCTTTTAACTCCATCAGGTGCATCACAGTGACTTCAGTGAGAGAGTGCTACCCAGTTTCCAGGACCACCCTTATACCTCTCTCATTTCGTTATCTGTTTATCCCATTTACACTTGCATGTTCACTGTGCACTGATTATCCCATTTTGTTATCTGATAAGTTTATCCAAGTGCCAATTTTCAGGACCACAGTTCATCCCGAGTTTTGGGGGGGGGGGGGGGGGGGGGCATGCCACCCACTCCTCATACTTCAGCCCCGATCATTCTTGCTTAGTTGCACTGGTATACTTTTTCCTTTTGTTCTCTTTGCACATTGAGGACATTGTGCAATTTAAGTTTGGGGGGAATGGTGCTCTATAGTGATAGTTTTAAATTTAAACTTTTAGCATGACTTGTGTATTTGAGGGATATTTCTATGATTGGTACATTCCTAGCTATGATTTTGATCTTTTGAGGACTATATTACTTAAAATTTAAAAATTGTTTGACTTGAGAGTCCAATACTCCTTGTATGCCTTATGAATGCCATTTAGGAGTATATTTTTCAAAAGATTGATATCTTGCTTGCACTTGTGGTCCACATCATCTTGATTTTGTGATTGTTTTGAGATTCACTCTATTCTTCTACACTAGCATAGGCGCACACTAGCATTCATTTGTGGGGTACATGCTTTGTTGATTATTGAATTGGTTATATCCCAATTGAGCTAGTAGTGCATTGAAAGCTTTCATTCTCGATAAAGGTCGATAACAACCCCTTTTCACTAAGTAGCTGGGATTCTAGCCTCATCAAGCACTGAACTTCTCACGCCGAAAGGTGGAGGGCCCAAACTCTAAGTTAATAATTGAACTTGCTTATAAAAAAAAAGAAAAAAAGAAAAAAAAAGAACAAAAGCAAAAGCGAAGGGAGGACTTCTCCCAAATGGTGAGAAGTGGGAAATGATTAGATGGTTGTTGTCTTGATTTGTAGTCTAGTTGATTTGAGCTTGTAAGTCCGTAGGGGTGTTTAAACGCCTAATGCCCTAAAGCCATCTGGTTTGGGAGTCATTGACCTAACGCTCGACCTCATGAATCGCTAGAAAGCTTAATAGATCAACACATTGCACTATACTTCCATCTTTGATCCTAAAAAAAAAAAAAAAAAAAAAAAAAAAAAAAAAATCGAGTGAAAAGAATAAGCGCACCTAGAACAATAAAGCTTTAATAAAAGGTTCACTTTTTGTCTTGATGATCGGTACTAGATTTGTATCCTAGTTTGAGGGTAAGGATGTGATGTATTCTTTAGTTGGCTTAGATAGCAACACATTGATGCCGGTCCACTCAAAAGAATTCTAGAGTTGTTTTAATTTGCCTGATCACTTTCTTGATGTGTGGAGGACCATACTTGCTTGCTTGATATTGAAATTTTGAGAGATTGCTTAGAAAGGGTTGAAAAATTACATACTTGAGGTAGTTTTTTCCCAATGTTTGTTTGCAATATTGGTACCTCTTTTGAAAAGAATGAGCTTAATGTTTGTGGGTACCATTTCTGGAAACCCTCACAAGACTTCATTCGTCCACTAGGGGTAACCTAGGAGTTTAAAAGGCTTGTTGCATATGCTAAATGCAATCGCGTTCCCTACGAAAGTGGCGCTATCCATTTATTGCTTTCTAGTTATAGTTATATAGTTGTTCATTTCATTCCTTTACTTTCTAGTTCATTGCTAGGGACTAGCAATATTTAAGTTTGGGGGTGTGATGAGCACTGAAAAGTGCGTATTTAAACCCCTTAAGCTTAGACATTCTAGTACCTTTATCTATCTTACTTTACCATTTTAGATTGATTTCGTATTATTTCCATTTTCAGGCTTATCCCGAAAATAAGCTAACTCAGCCAAATAAGAGCTTAATTGAAGCAATTCTGGGATTGAACAAAGAAAGGAGCAAAGTGGAGAAAGAAAGAAGCAAAATAAAGCAAAGCAGCAAGTTCGATCGATCCAAGTCTAAGGTTCGATCGATCAAACATTGATCGATCTCAGCACTTCAAGATAGATCCAAGCCTTGACCCAAATCACTTAAGTCCAAAAGTTCGATCGATCCAACATCATTCTTTGATTGATCGAACACCTTTGTCCTTATCCAAATGATTGATCCTATCCACGGTTGTACCACCCACCAACCACTTTTGTCCTTTTCCCATAAATATCTCCCATAAATATCTCAGATTTGTCTTTTTCCAAAAAGCTCAGCCAGTTGGATCGATCCAGCCTAAGTTCGATTGATCTCACTTACTTTCGATTGATCTCACTTCCTTTCGATCGATCGAACTTCCTCCAGTGCGAAAAAGTTAAAATTCCATCCCATTTAAAGTTGTCCTTTATTCAATCATTAGGGAATATTGTGTGCACGACCCCAGCTCATTTTTGGTGTTATTTTGACCTACCTATATAAGGATAAGGATTGCTTTTTCAAAGGGGAGCCAACATTATTTTTGATATCATCTCTTGGAGAGGAAGTTTAGAGGAAGAGGAGGCTAGAGACACCATTGGAGATCTTCATCAACAAGGAGCAAACCTCTTCCATGGAGTTAGCCCTTGAGGGTTGGAGCATCCTCACCATGAGTGGCTAGACATCCTCTTGGGGCTAGAGTTAGCCCCAAGCATGCTTTTTATATCTTAATCTTGTGTATTATTGAGGGATTCGTGTTGTAATTGATGTTTTGACACTTTGATATATATAAATCTTGTTCATTCAATGATTTATGTGGTTTAATGCTTCCAATTGGTCATTTCATTCTATCCATATGTCTATGTATGCTAGAATAGATGTTCATGTGTTTATCTCTAGATTTTGTGTTATTGATGCATGTCTATGTGTACTGATGCTATAGATTTAGAGATTGTCAAAGCATTGTGCTTAAAAGAATGCTTTTGTGATTCTCTTGATGGTTCATGCTTACCTCTTGATGGATTGTACCTCTCCCCTAGTTTATTTTCATGCTAGTAGTATAGATGTAGTGTAGTTGTAGTGTAGTATTAAATGGGAGGATAATTTATGCTTGTTATTTGATGATCCAAGCTTGTGAATGCAATTAGCATATGTCTCTATCCTTGTGTTGCATTTGGATTGTGAGCTTAATGAAAGGATTAATAACTTGTTTTGATTTATTGTGCCTTTCACATGTTGTTTAGACAATATATGCTTCATAGCTTAGATATATTGTGCCTTTTACATGATGTTTAGACAATACATGCTTAACTAGTCATCCTTACTTATTGAATCAACCAAATACATACACACCACTATTGCAACCCACTATTTGCCCTCATTAATCACTTGTCAATGATATAGAAATGCATTGCTTAGTGGTGATCTCTAAACCCCAAGACTCTTTTCTCTCTTACTTACTCTTAATTGTACTCTTTTGCTATTACTTAGTTTAATTTAGTTGCCCTTTAATCAACCAACCAACCAATTATTTGATCACTCGACCTACTAACCCTAATAGCGATTCTACAATCAACTCCGACTCCAATCCCTTGGGACGATCCCTACTCGCCCTAGCTATATTTATAGTGAAAGGTAGTAGTGGCTTTTACAAATGTAAAACTTGACCCTCGCCTAAATTGCACATTCTCAAACGTATGGTAGGACGACGGCTATCACCACCTTTCGATCGATCGAACTTCCTCCAGTGCGAAAAAGTTAAAATTCCATCCTATTGAAAGTTGTCCTTTATCCAATCATTAGGGAATATTGTGTGCACGACCCCAGCTCATTTTGGGTGTCATTTTGACCTACCTATATAAGGATAAGGATTGGTTTTTCAAAAGGGAGCCAACATTATTTTTGATATCATCTCTTGGAGAGGAAGTTTAGAAGAGGAGGAGGCTAGAGACACCATTGGAGATCTTCATCAACAAGGAGCAAACCTCTTCCATGGAGTTAGCCCTTGAGGGTTGGAGCATCCTCACCATGAGTGGCTAGACATCTTCTTGGGGCTAGAGTTAGCCCCAATCATGCTTTCTATATCTTAATCTTGTGTATTATTGATGGATTAGTGTTGTAATTGATGTTTGACACTTTGATATATATAGATCTTGTTTATTCAATGATTTATGTGGTTTAATACTTCCAACTGGTCATTTCATTCTATCAATATGTCTATATGTGCTAGAATAGATGTTCATGTGTTTATCTCTAAATTTTGTATTATTGATGCATGTCTATGTATATTGATGCTATAGATTTCGAGATTGTCAAAATATTGTGCTTAAAAGAATGCTTTTGTGATTCTCTTGATGGTTCATGCTTACCTCTTGATGGATTGTGCCTCTCCCCTAGTTTATTTTCAAGCTAGTAGTGTAGATGTAGTGTAGTTGTAGTTTAGTGTTAAATGGGAGGACAATTTATGCTTCTTGTTTGATGATCCAAGCTTGTGAATGCAATTAGCATATGTCTCTATCCTTGTGTTGTACTTGGATTGTGAGTTTAATGAAAGGATTAATAACTTGTTTTGATTTATTGTGCCTTTCACATGTTGTTTAGACAATATATGCTTCATAGCTTAGATATATTGTGCCTTTCACATGATGTTTAGACAATACATGCTTAACTAGTCATCCTTGCTTATTGAATCAACCAAATACATACACACCATTATTGCAACCCACTATTTGCCCTCATTAATCACTTGTCAATGATATAGAAATGCATTGCTTAGTGGTGATCTCTAAACCCCAAGACTCTTCTCTCTCTTACTTACTCTTAATTGCACTTTTTTTCTATTACTTAGTTTAATTTAGTTGCTCTTTAATCAACCAACCAATTAATTGTTTGATCACTTGACCTACTAGCCCTAATAACGATTCCACAATCAACTCCGACATTGCTCAATCCCCATAATCCCTTGGGACGATCCCTACTCGCCCTAGCTATATTTTTAGTAAAGGTAGTAGTGGCTTTATAAATGTAAAACTTGGCCCTTGCCTTAATACACACTCTCAAACGGATGGTAGCACGACGGCCATCACCAGTTTTTGGCATCGTTGCCGGGGATTAGGTTATTAGATTAGGCAACGTCGTATTTGTGGAATTAATTAGGATTAATACTCTTTTGATCGTGTTTTTACTTTATTTTTATTTTTCTTTTTGGTTACTTATTGTGTTGTTCTTACTTAACTAGGTGCATTGTTGGAGAGGAAGCAAGCAAAGGAGCCATTGAGCATTCAATTCAAGCAAACAAAGAAAGGAAAAATGCTAAAAACTTAAAAAATTTGCTAAGCTAAGCTTTAAAATTTGGAGTTGAAGTGCTAAAGGACCTTTGTGAGACTTTCTTTACTCAATTCCTTAGTTAAATCGTCAGCCCGCGTGGAGGCTTGTAATTCAATTCTTAGATAAATCGTGAGCCCGCGTGGAGGCTATTTTATTGTTCTTTGCATCATCTTTGTTAAAGCATAGGAATATGGGTTAAGTGTTTGTGGAGGGAGTTTCATTACATTGTTGTGAAGGCATAGTGTTTGTCATTCTTTGTGTTTCTTGTGTTTTGTATTATGCATGCATGGGCGTCGTTCATTAAAACCAACTCTTGCCCCTCTTGATTTGCATCTTGAATCTATCGTTAGAAATCCTAGGGGAAGGGGAAGTTCAAATAGAACCCGCCTATCAATGGATGACCATAATGATAACCATATTAAGGACATTGCTCACGTAGACCAATAAGGTATCCTTCATCGCAATGTGCACAATGAGAACATTCAAGTACCATTAGGCATGCCAAGGCCATTCATCCAACCACCACAACAACAAGGCCAAGTTCCGTATGGAATGCCAAGGCCAATGTATGCTCCACAACCTCCCGTCATTAATCAAGGAATTCAAAATCAAGGTGTTCATGTTGCATCTCAAGTTGCTAACCCACCACTTGCTTTGAGAGACCATTATGTGCCAAATGAATATAATGCACCCACATGCATTTAATTGCCACCATTTCGAGCACACCATTATGAAATTAAAGCACAAACCATTCAAATGCTTCCTAACTTTCATGGACTTCCAAGTGAAGAACCCTATAAGCATTTGGATGAGTTTCTTGAAGTTTGTTCTACCGTAAAATATACGGACATGCTAGAAGTAGTCTAAAGGCTTAAACTTTTTCCATTCACCCTTAAGGACAAGGCAAAATATTGGTTTAACAATCTTAGGCCTTTTTCAATCAATTCTTGGGCAGAAATGCAACAAGAGTTTTTGAAGTACTATCCGGTTTTTAAGACCAATGCCATGAGAACCTTAATTCGAGAATTTACATATGGGGATGGAGAGACATTCCATAAGCTTGGGAATGCTTCAATGAATTGCTAAGGAAGTGTCCACACCATGACATACCCAAATGGCAATTAGTTCAATATTTTTTTGAGAGCTTATCGGATAATTATAAGGGCATGGTTGATGCTTCTATCGGTGGCTCTTATATTGATAGGCATGAGGATGACGTATGGCGTCTCTATAAAAGTATGAGTGAAAATTCTTTGCATAGAACACTATCATCCAAGAATGGTAGAAATTCACAAGGTAGGAAGAGTATAGGCTTACATCAAGTCGAACATTCAAATGAGATAGCCGCCGAAGTGAAGTCTTTGTCTCAAAGGTTTGATCAATTTTTGATTGACCAAAACTCGGAGAACCAAGTAACTTCCTTCCCTAACCATTCTCATCGTGCATCAAATGAAACATGTATGACTTGTTCTAGTGTTCTTCATTCTACTTCTCATTGTCCTCATGGACCAGTGCAAAATGAACCTAATGAGCAAGTCAATGCAACTTTTGTGAACCAAGGGAACAATCCTTATGGTACTCATTACAATCCAAGTTGGAGAAATCATCCGAACTTCTCATGGAAAAACCAAGGGGAAAGCTCAAACCCTCCCCAAGGCGGTTTTTAAGGGAAGTATATTCCACCTCCAATGCAAAACCAAGGATCCCAAGGTTATAGGCCATACCAATCACAAAGGAATCAATTCTCTAATTCTCATTTTCCCAACCAATCATATTCCCAAGGTCATTCTCGAAGTCCCGCTTTTGAAGAGAAAGTTTTAAATGCTTTGGGCACTTTAGAGGCTAACACACAATTGCTTCATTCTCACTCTCAATCTATTGCCAAGCTAGAAACCCAAGTAGGGCAAATAGCTAGCACTCTTAATGTTAGAGAGAAGGGAAATATGCCTATTAATGCCCCGCCTAAGCAACAATGTGTTGTGGAAACCCAATCCTCATCGGAGGGGTGTACCATATAACATGTTAATGCGTTGACAACCTTGCGGAGTGGTAGAGTTATAGATAATCAAGTAGAAATGACCAATGAAGAGAGTGAACCGGTGCAACCACAAGTTGTCACCCGTCCCATTTCACATTCTATTCCTCCTTCATTGCATGTGCATGATCTTATAAATGAGAAAGCTAAAAAATGTGATTTGAAAAGCGATATTGAAAATGATCCATTGAAGGAAGTTTTGAAAAATGATGTTGAGAAAATCTTGTTGAAAAATGAATTGAAACCTAATTTGAAAACTTCTTGTGTTGAAGAGGCTTTAAAAGAAAATTCTAAAAATGTTTTCGAGCCAAGAGTTCCATTTCTGGACGCCTTGAAAGGGTCCATTTCAAAAGAAAAGCAAAAAGTCAAGACCAATGAGATTTTGGAAATGTTTAGGCAAGTAAAAGTTAATCTCCCACTTTTGGATGCAATCAACCAAATTCCGGCTTATGCCAAGTTTTTAAAAGATCTTTGCACCCAAAAGCGAAAGAATAAAAGCCAAGCACCAAAAAAGGTGGTTTTGACCGAGCAAGTAAGCTCAATTTTGCAACATAACACTCTTCCAAAGTTTAAGGACCCCGGTTCACCCACTACATCATGTATCATTGGTGAACATATCATTAATCGGGCGCTTCTTGACTTAAGAGCAAGTGTTAACCTTCTTCCTTACTCGGTTTATGTCAAACTAGGCTTAGGTGAATTGAAACCGACGTCGATAGTTTTGCAACTTGCCAATCGATCCATTAAAAAGCCTAGAGGTGTCATTGAAGATGTTTTGATTAAGATTGATAAATTTTTCTTTCCCATTGATTTTGTTGTCATAGACACGGAACCGGTTTCAAATCCTAAGAGCCAAATTCCAGTTATCCTTGGCCGTCCTTTCTTGGCAACCGCAAATGCCAACATCAATTGTAGGACGGGGATAATGAAGATTTCATTTGGCCACATGAAGGTGAAGTTGAACATATTCAATCCAACACCCAATTCATTTGACAAGTATGAAGGAGAGGTCAATGTTGTGGAAAAATGTCATGAATTCAATAGTGAAGGAAATGAGTTTTTATGTGACGCAAGGGTTTATAAAGGATCATCTTCAACCTTGCATTCTCAAAGTGTTGTTTCAAATTCTTGCTTTGAAAGGGCATGGAAGCCCAAAAGTTTTGATAGCATAGACAAAGGATCAAAAGCCTCTTTTGAGCTTGATTCAACAAGTTCTTCAAAGGACCATTTGTTGGGTAGAGTTCAAAGCATCCATCACCCCAATAAGGAGGGGATGCATTATAAGATCTTTGATCTGGGCTAAAGGAGCCCAATGTCTTGCTAGAGACGTTAAAGATTAGCAAAAGCATTCGTAGGGTGTCAAAACCCTATTCCTCCCCCATTTCTATCTTTCATTTCATTTCTTGCAAAGTCTAGATACTTGTTTTTGGTTCATATGCATTTCAAGGAACTTTGGTGAGGATTGCATGAGCTTTCATGTCATTTTTGAGCATTCTGCATAAGTTCGATCGATCTCATACCTGAGTTCGATCGATTGAACTTCCATCTGAATCCAACACTTAGAAAATTTTCAAGCCTGCATCCAAATAGGCTCTCTGTCCAATCGATCCAAGAAAAATCTGCGATCTTAGTTTTCAGTTGGATCGATCATAGGATCTTTGATCGATCCAACTATCATGTTCGATCGATCTTGAGTGTTGACACTTAGAATATTTTTGAGCCTGCAAAACCTGTATCCAAATCACCTCTCTGTCTAATTGTTCGAAACATTCCAAGATTGATCTGAAAGTTCTTCGATCGATCTAACTTCCCAGTTCAATCGATCTCATGTTCCAACACTTAGCCAAATTTTTGAACCAAAAACCTGCATATTTTTGCTCTTTGTATGATCGATCGAACTCTTGTTTCGATCGATCACAAATCTTCATTTCATTGTTTTAACTTTAGTTTGACTTTTCAACTTTTCAAAAATCCAAAAAATATTTTCATTTTTATTTTATTCTATTTTCACTCTTATTTTATTTTGTTTCAATTTTCAACAAGTTTTCAAAAATTCAAAAATATTTTCAAAGTAAATCAAAAATATTTTGTTTTACTTTATTTTCCAATTTTTAATTTTATTTTTGCAAATTTCAAAAAAATCAAAAATCCAAAAATACTTTGAAAGGAGTTCATCAAAGTTCGATCGATCACAACTCATCTTCGATCGATCGAACTAGTCGGGAAATGTTTTTTTAAAAAACGATCCAAGGGTCTTGAGATCGATCATTTGGATCGATCTCAACACATCAAACCCTAGCCTCTCATTCCCTTCTACTGTAAATCATCTCCCCTAGCTCATATCTTCCATCTTCAGTGAGATCTCCGGCGAGAACCAAGCTTTTCTCTCTCTCTCTTTCTCTCTCACATCTCGGTTTCATCCCTCCCTCTTTGCATCCACATCTCCCTTCGATTTGGGTAAGATCCGAGACCTCACTAGTCGATTTTAAGCTTCAATCTCGTGCATACATGGTTTATATGTTTGATTCATGCTTTATATATGATTGAACCTCCATTGTTGATGCTTGAAATATGTATCTATATATATATATATATATATATATATATATGTATATCGTTGTATATATTTTTGATATTTTTGTTTGATTTGGGAGTATGGGCCATGTTTGGGTGATGGGAGTTGTTGATTTGATGTGTTGTAGGGCCCACTAACACGTTTGTGTGGGCCCTGTTCTTCAAAAGTCACAGATCTGTGACTGTTAGGTTTCATCGTCACATTGTTCGATCGTTCAAACAAATTTATGATCGATTGAATATTTGTGATCGATCCAACTCAACCTTCGATTGATCCAACGTTTGTGATCGATCTCATTTCTTTTTATGATCGATCAAATTTCACAGATCTCATATACACACTCCATTCATCTTATCTTATGTTCATGCTACCTTATATATGCCCAATGCTTGTGATATTCCCCATTGGAAGCATTTCATACTCACATTGTTTGGCATGTTTCATATTCTGCCACTTGCATAGAATTATGCGATATCTTGTTTTGTCTATCTTATCTGACATATATGTTTCTATATTGTGCCTTATATTCTATATATGTTGGCATTAACTCTTGAAATTCTATTTACAGACTATGGCTCGCGTTAAGACTGTAGCACGTAGACACCATCACGGCACCAGACATCGACTTGACGACGGGGCCGGTCTATCTCATGTCCGGGATCCTAGCCCTGAGTACACATAGAGGAGAGTCCGACAGCGGACAGAGGAGACTGCACAACCCTCCCATACAGAGGAGCCATTACACCCTACTCCACCCCAGTCGCCATCTCGTCCAGCATTCACCCCATCACTATCTCCACCGCATAGAAGCGCTGAGCAGCCAGCTCAGCCGGCTCCACCTGTTCAGCCAGCTCCTTTACAGCGCGACAGACTCGCGCCTCGATATGCACACATGTCTATCGACCACGAGTCAGCATTCGACACCGCATTCTTCTCCAGATCAGTGCTGACTCGATCTGCCTACCAGGACATCATTCAGTGGGGCCTCTCAGCTATTCTTGCCCCAGTCATAGAGCCGATCTACCCGCGACTGGTACGGTTGTTCAACCAGAACCTTCGACCATCGCCGCGCACTACAGCCGATCTCATCACCTTTATCGATGGCCATGAGATCACCATTACAGTGGATACTCTGGCCCGTTCGACTCGCTGTCGAAATCGGTGCCCACCCGAGCTACAGGAGACGTATCCCAGGCTCCACAAGCCTTCTTACGCCGATATGGCGATTTTTCTCACAGGTTACCATGCCGGTGGCGAGACTTTCGCCACCCGCACATATCTTCCAGATGACCTTTGGTTCATCGATTTCATGCTTTTCCGAAACATATACATAGCCGGACACAAGATTCAAAGGCGGGGCGACTATCTAGAAGCCCTGTACGCCTTATATACCGGCCACTGAGTGTCTATTCCTGCGCTTATCTTGAGCGTGATGAAGAAGCTCTATGATATTACGTCAGCAAGGAGGTGCCCGGAAGGGCCAAGTCTCTTCCATTCAGCTACCTCATCACCCAGATTCTCATAGACCAGCGCTATCCCATCCACCCGCAGGAGGACCCCGAGAGAGGTTCCTGTCACTTTCTCAAGAAGGACTGGGATAAGAGCTATAGAGCTATTATCACTCGCCTGCAGACCCATGCCATACTGGTGGCTGCAGAGCTGGAGTTAGAGGAGGAGGCAGCAACACAGGCAGCCCCGGCACCAGCAGAGCCAGCTGCAGCAGCTCCCGCAGCGGACGATGCACCAGTCGATCCAGCTGCCGAGCATGATTACATTAATATAGACATTAACTTGAAGCACTCAGCGGATGACGCAGTTCAGCATTCTCCAGCCCGGTCACCTATCTATGAGCAGGAGCAGACCCAGGAACTGTCTTTTGACTCTTCCATACCAGACTTGACCCCCGGCTTCGGAGTGCGTCTGTAGACGCTCGAGGACACTGTTGTTGCCATCAAACCTGACCTCACGGCCCACAGAGCGGAGTTCGCTACCTTCTACACAGATGTCGCAACCATGTTCAGAGATTTATCTAGAGACATCCGCGGAGCCAGACCTGCCCGTCCTACCTCATCTTCCTGAGCCCCCACTTTTTTCTATCTTATGATCCCTCTCTCCTTTTGATACTTTATTATTGTCACTATATTCTTTTTACAGCCGGTCTGTTGGCTTTGATATTTTTGTTGTACCTGCACTTACTCTATTTTATATATCTATTTTTGCTATGGATGTCATCTAATTGTATTCTCATATCTATATGTTTGACTCCATCAGGTGCATCACAGTGACTTCAGTGAGAGAGTGCTACCTAATTTTCAGGACCACCCTTATACCTCTCTCATTTCATTTTCTGTTTATCCCATTTACACTTGCATGTTCACTGTGCACTGATTATCCCATTTTGTTATCTGATAAGTTTATCCAAGTGCCAATTTTCAGGACCACAGTTCATCCCAAGTTTAGGGGGGCCATGCCACCCACTTCGGATACTTAAGTCCCGATCATTCTTGCTTAGTTGCACTGGTATACTCTTTCCTTTGTTCTCTTTGCACATTGAAGACATTGTGCAATTTAAGTTTGGGGGGAATGGTCTCTATAGTGATAGTTTTAAATTCAAATTTTTAGCATGACTCGTGTATTTGAGGGATATTTCTATGATTGGTTCATACCTAGCCATGATTTTGATCTTTTGAGAACTATATTGCTTAAAATTTAAAAATTGCTTGACTTGAGAGTCCAATACTCCTTGTATGCCTTATGAATGCCATTTAGAAGTAAATTTTTCGAAAGATTGATATCTTGCTTGCATTTGTGGTCCACATCATCCTAATTTTGTGATTGTTTTGAGATTCACTCTAGTCTTCTACACTAGCACAGGCGCACACTAGCATTCATTTGTGGGGTACATGCTTTGTTGATTATTGAATTGGTTATATCCCAATTGAGCTAGTAGTGCATTGAAAGCTTTCATTCTTGATAAAGGTGGATAAGTAGTCGGGATTCTAGCCTCGTCAAACACTGAACTTCTCGCACTGAAAAGTGGTGGGCCCAAACTCTAGGTTAATAATTGAACTTGCTTACAAAAAAAAAAAAAAAAGAGCAAAAGCAAAAGCAATAAAAAGTGAGGACTTCTCCCAAATGGTGAGAAGTGGGAAATGATTAGATGGTTGTTGCCTTGATTTGTAGCCTAGTTGATTTGAGCTTGTAAGTCTGTAGGGGTGTTTGAACGCCTAACGCCTTAAAGCCGTCTGGTTTGGGAGTCATTGACCAACGCTCGACCTTATGAATCGCTAGAAAGCTTAATAGATCAACACATTGCACTATACTTCTATCTTTGATCTTATAAATAAAAAAAAATAAAAAAAAATCGAGTGAAAAGAATAAGCGCACCTAGAACAATAAAGCTTTAATAAAAGGTTCACTTTTTGTCTTGATGATCGGTACTAGATTTGTATGCTAGTTTGAGGGTAAGGATGTGATTTATTCTTTAGTTGGCTTAGATAGCAACGCATTGATGCCGGTTCACTCAAAAGAATTCTAGAGTTGTTTTGATTTGCATGATCACTTTCTTGATGTGTAGAGGACCATACTTGCTTGCTTGATATTGAAATTTTGAGAGATTGCTTAGAAAGGGTTGAAAAATTACACATTTGAGGTAGTTTTTTCCCAATGCTTGTTTGCAATATTGGTACCTCTTTTGAAAAGAATGAGCTTAATGTTTGTGGGTACCATTTCTGGAAACCCTCACGAGACTTCACTCGTCCACTAGGGGTAACATAGTGGTTTAAAAGGCTTGTTGCATATGCTAAATGCAATCGTGTTCCCTATTAAAGTGGCACTATCCATTTATTGCTTTCTAGTTATAATTGTATAGTTGTTCATTTCATTCATTTACTTTATAGTTCATTGCTAGGGACTAGCAATATTTAAGTTTGGGGGTGTGATGAGCACTGAAAAGTGCATATTTAAACCCCTTAAGCTTAGGTATTCTAGTACCTTTATCTATCTTAATTTACCATTTTAGATTGATTTCGTATTATTTTCATTTTCAGGCACTTATCCCGAAAATAAGCTAACTCAGCCAAATAAGAGCTTAATTGAAGCAATTCTGGGATTGAACAAAGAAAGGAGCAAAGTGGAGAAAGAAAGAAGCAAAATGAAGTAAAGCAGCAAGTTCGATCGATCCAAGTCCAAGGTTCGATCGATCGAACATTGATCGATCTTAGCACTTCAAGATAGATCCAAGCCTTGACCCAAAACACTTAAGTCCAAAAGTTTGATCGATCCAACATCATTCTTCGATCGATCGAACACCTTTGTCCTTATCCAAATGATTGATCATATCTAATACCTGAAAAATGATAGTGGATCAGGCCCACGAACAAGTTTTATTCTAACTACAATCCAAACAGAGACCCGATACGCAGATACATCCTAGATAACTTAACAATATCTATCTAGTCCATACATATATATATATATATATATATCCACACTAAGGGACTCTTGCTGGACTACGAAGGGGTCTCAACCTGAATAGAAGGCAACATGCAAAACGCACTAGAGGTAGGCATGAGTACCTAGACCTAACAGGGTACACCTCAACTATCATAGCCAGCTATGCATCCCAATGCATATATGCTCCCTAACCATCGATTATAAGACTCAAGCTCAAATCGTGGTACCATAATCATATATTTAAAATCCATCCAAAACCAGAGTATGTCATTCAATTGTTCATTGATCTGACATAAATAACTACTAATCCAGTTAGTCACTCAACTTATTCGGTTTATCTGACTTAACCACAAATAATAAATAATCCAAATAATCACTCAATTTATTCAGTTGATCTAACTTAAATATAAGTAGGATTTAATTTTTATAATCCATTCCCTTATTCCCAAAATAGGTAGGACTTAGTAATTTGAACTAATTTGTCCCTAGTATGCGATCGTCCCATACCGGTGCATACAATCCATAAATCTACTAATTGATGAAGCAAATAATTAATCTAACATCAATTAAGTCCAAACAATTGACAATACAGAAAATAAATGTAAACATCAATTACTCCACAATAAGCATAATAAAAATCTGTAAATTAACTTGCTTATTTGATACCATTGATACATGATTAAACAGTGTAACCATTCATAGAAAAATTGCTAAAAATAAAATTAAGCAATCTAACTCATCCATATCTATTAACAATATGCATATTTGTTTAAAAAATATATATTGTTCAAGCTATAAACACTACGTGGTTTATTATGCATTAATACACATTCCGTGAGATTAATCTACACCCTAAAAATCATTTTAATCCTTTTTATAAGTTCGTAATACATTCTGGAACTCCGAAATCCAAGCACTGTGTCCAAAAATCGTCAAAACCCATCACACAGGGACGCCTCTTTTAATCAAAGAGCCACCTCTTTGCTAAGTAGAGCAGGGTCTTTGCTAAGTAGAGCAGGCTCTTTGCTAGTAGAGCAGGCTTTTTTGCTAAGTAGAGCAGGCTCTTTGCAAAAGGAGCCGCCTCTTCCTTTGCTACACGTCTTCTACTTCATCTCCGGCGACTTCCAATGATTCCGTTCATCTATGTTAAGGTCTCTAATGGTCTGAACTAAGTTCTAGATTATTCCAGACAATTAATTAAATCCATTATACATTAATAACATCAATTAAAACAAGTAATCATTCAAGCAAATGCAAGATCAAGCAATTAAACAATGTTAACATACATACTGCTTTAATCTGATTTAACATGCATACATGAATCAATTTAAAGTCTAATTAAATCCTGGAGATTATCTAGGCATGCACAGAACACAGGTAAAGGGGAGAGAGTAAGAATATAACTTGTCTGTGAGATTTTGAATTAAAACCTCGGTGTCGTCTTCCTAAGTTGTCTGACGACTTCCGTTCACTGTCAACCTCATACTACTTTGGTTTAAATCCACAAGCAATACCTTCCCTCCTCCTTGGTCCGTCCTTTAACCTACAGCCGAAACCCCAACTTAATCTCTCTATTTTTCTCATAACTCTCTGTTACTTCTTTTTGCCTCCACTATGCTGTGAATAGGGTTCTAAAACCCTAGGCAGACCACTACATATATTTATAGGCAAATATACTTTTTAACCTAAATCTATCTACCTAAGAAAACAAAGAAAATATAATACACACCAACTATATGTATGCAAGTCGGCACCCTAATCCCACGTGATACTATAAGTATAAATAAAACCCTAGAATTATATAATACATTTAATTCATATTTAAACTAAGTCCACCTAAGCATAAATGTAAATAAAACAAATAAACCAAGTAATCAATTTAATAAAACAAATAAACAATTAATTAGATTAAATAGCCAATTAAACAATTTATTCAAATAAAATAAAACAAGTGTCAAACAAATCAACAAATAAACAAATAATTAACTAAAATGCAATAAAATAATTAATTAAATACCGAGACTATCCTTTTAAAATTAGTGGTATTACAGCATCCCCTGCTGCTGCGTCTGCTGCTGCTGCCTCCTCCTCTTTAGCCTCAAGATCCTCCGCCACTTGGGTTGCCTCTACCTCCAGACTCTTAATAAGAGCGTTGTAGCTCTTATTCCACCCATTCTTTCCATAATGGCAAGCCCCAGTCTCAATGTGTTCTTCTGGGTAAAATGGATAGTGCTGGTCTTGGAGGATCTATGTAATTAAATGTGCAAAGGGGAGGAACTTGGGCCGTTTTAGTTTGCTCTTGCTGATGTAATCATCATACAACTTTATCATAACACTCCAGTAGAGTGCAGGAACTGAAAACCGATGCCTTGTAAATATGGCATATAATGCTGCCAGAAAATCTGTCCGCCTCTGAATCTTATGCCCCACCATAAAAATATTTTGATATAAAACCAAATTAAAGAACCACATACTATCGGGCAAGTACATCCGAGTGGCGTAAGTGTCAGCGGCAGTAATGTTGCCATGAAGAGCTATGGCCATGTCTGCAAATGACGGCTTCTATAAAATCGGGTAATAGATGCTTGGAGGGCAGGCATGTAGGCAATGAGAAGATGTCGCTAATGTCTTGACGGTAATACGAATGAGATACCCATCTATAGAAGTCCGCAACTCGGCCAGGTTACTTGAAGTTGGCCGGAGGTTCTGGTAGAACAACCGAACAAGCCTCGGGTAGACTGGATTGGCAATGGGGCCAATATGGGAGAAAGATGGCAGCGGTAGATCTCATCATAAGACCACGTGGTCATGATTGATTGAGCAAAGAAGTCCTCATCGAAAATAGACTTATGCGCCACTGAAAGGCGCACAAACTTTCGAGCAACCCAGTCTCAGACCATGCCAGGCTGTGTTGGTGGTGGTACTAGAATAGGTGAAGGAGGTGGTGTGGGCTTAGCCTCCTGTGATGATAAAGAAGAAGGGGAGGAGGAAGAAGATGAGTGCTCGGATTGATCAGGAGCTAGCTCCTACGGCTCCTCTATCCTCTGCCGCACCCGGCGGTCATATGTCTAGTTGGCTGTGATCTTAAACTTAGTCATGGCCTGTAAAAAGAAAGAAACACTTGCAATTGTAGTTAGTAATAGCAATAGTATACGAGATAGAGAAATGAAAGCACAACAGATAGAATCATGCTTGTTAGATTATGATAGACAACTCAGAATATAAGCATATGAATTTATCTATACAAGTGGTAATGCAGCCAAGTATAGACAGTGAATGATTAAATATGTGAAACATGCTAGACATGACTAGTATAGATTGCAACTAATGTAGAAAACACAGGCATTGGGCATAATTATAATAGCATGGATACAATAGGAGCATTAATCATGCAAAACAGTGAAGTTCGAACGATCATAGAAAAATATGATCGATCCAAGTTCGATCGATCATGACATGCAGTGGATCAATCGGGCCTTGATCGATCAGGGCCCTAATGTGATCTATCGAAGCTTGCTGAGAAATGAAAAATCACCCATTCATAACGTGGAAGACACGGGGCGTTTCCTAATGGTCACTTCAAGGCTCGTGACCCCCTATACACCTCAACAATGCAAAAATAGTCACTTAAAATGGCACGTGACCCCTGAACTAAATTCAAAAATAAAAACTATATACAAATATATACATATATATACACATGCTTACAAACCCAAAAAAGGAAACAAAATCAACATGGGAGGCTTGAATCTAACCATGCCATAAGAATAAACATAAATCAACACAAGAATTTAAAAATGGAACTTGAACTCACTGAAATCCGAGACGAGAGATGAGAGAGAAGAGAGAAGAGAGCTGAGATCGGAGATGTTGAGATTTAAGTTTTGGGACCTTGCCGGAGTCTCGGCGAAGATGGGAAAGATAAGGGAAGCGTCGGGAGAGGAAGGAGAGGGCTTTGGATAGATGAAAGAATGATCCAAATGACCCTTGGGTTATTTTTTAAAAACTGGTCCCGACATGTGTGATAGATCACATGGTTCATCGGATCAATTGAACCTGGATCGATTATGAAGGTGGTCAGATCGATCGAACTTGGAAAAAGACAAAAATATTTTTAAATTTTTTTGAATTTTTGAAAAATTAATTTTTTTTGAATTTTTGAATAATAATAATAATTATTATTATTATTATTATTATTATTTTGAATTTGAAATTTGAAATTTGAAATTTGAAAAGTCAAATTCAAAAGGAAGAATTCAGATCGATTGAAGGATGATCGATCGAAAATCGATAGATCCACGATGTGAAAACCTACATACACATTCAAATGATAGATAGAGAGATGATTTTTCAGAGATTCAAAATTTTTTTAAGTATAGAACTTAGATTGATCGAAGGGAAAACTGGATCGATTGAAGGAACTTTGAACGATCGGAGAGAAAGTTCGAACGATACACAGAGAGGTGAAAACATGCAGAGAATTGTCAAAAAGATATTTGATCTATCGAAGAGCACTTGGATTGATCAAACTGACACTAAATGCCTCATTCTTAGTTGGAAGAGCATGCATTCCCTATTAAAGTCTCAAGTGACAAATATGATGTGACGGTCCTGGTTTTTCAAGCCAGTGCATCCTATGATGAATTGAAGATTGACCCGATAATGGATCCAAATGTGGAAGCAAAAATAGAAACCAAGACTCTAAGAAGTCAAAGTGACCTTCCATGAGGTCATGGAACTCAATGAGAACTGATGCGGAAGCAAAAGATCAAAAATATGACAAATAAGCCCCCAGGGGTAAAATTATAATTTTTTAAAACTATGGATTTGGGTGACACTGAGCACACTGCTGGAAAGACAATGAAAAACTAATCAAGATGGACTCAAAAATCGCATGATTCGGAGTCCGGATGAAGAAGAAAAGACATGACGAAGAAAAACGAGCACTTAAGGTAAAAAGGGTAA
The DNA here is from genome assembly GCF_030987335.1 of Cornus florida. NCBI lineage: Eukaryota > Viridiplantae > Streptophyta > Magnoliopsida > Cornales > Cornaceae > Cornus > Cornus florida. Next base: position 22,571,880 of record NW_026775576.1, read on the forward strand.
ACTGGTAATTATCTAGGAAGATATGCTTGCAACCGAGCACACCATTAGAAAGACAACGAAAAATTAGTCAATTTCAAAAAAAGTTCACTTGATTTGGAGTCCGGACGAAGAAGAACGAGTGAAAACAAAAGTTGACGTCACGACGTTGAGACGAGCACCCCGATAAGCACCATGACATGCTAGGAAAGAAAACAATTCAGCCAGAACTGAGAGCTGAAACGAGGTCCAAAACGAATTTTTCTGAAAAAACACGAAGAAGAAACCCCCCTTAAAGTCGAGTTTTCTACCCGATCTCGCAGTAGGAAATGAAAAAAACACACTGTAAAATCCCTAAAATACCCCTAGATTAGAACTAGTCAAGAGGGCAAAAAGCTGCTACAGTAACTGTCCACATTTGAGAGCAAAAACGGATTATCAAATGAATTTTTATGGAAAAACACGAAGAAAAACCCCCTCCCAAAATCAAATTTCTACCCAGATTCGTCAGAGAAAATGAAAAAAACTCACTGTAGAATGCCCAAAATGCCCCTCCATGAAATTAGGTCATGAGGGTTAAAAAGCTGCTAAAATGCAAAACTGAAAGCTGAACTTTGCAAGGGATTTCTGGTACCAAGATGACATTTTCTGAAAAAATACGAAGAAGAAACCCCCTTAAAATCACATTTTCTAAGTGACCATGTGAAGACCCCAAAATGCCCTAAAATTAGATTATGCAATAAAAATGCAAAATGAGTCCATAGGAGGCTCAAATCACCAAGGATGAGGTCTTTTTTTTTTTTTTTTTTTTTTTTTTTTTTTTTTTTTTTCTTGAAAACGATCATGCACGTAAACGTAACTTACCTATTTGGATGTGCTACAATGGTTCACGGTTTAAAAATACTGCAGATGCAAAATCCAACCCCCCAACGACTAAAAAGGCTAAAATAAACAAGAAATGAGAAATTTGAAAACCAAAATTAACAAATGATTTCAAATTACTGTTTGGCCCTTGGCCACACTTCAAACATTATTAATGAGACCCTATAGAAGAAAAAAATGGAATTCCCACACCCAATACAACCATGGTGAAACAATGACTTGTAATTATTTCATGAAGTCAAAAGTTATCTAGAATACAAAATACATGTCATTAGCCTTCGACCACATCTCATACATATCAAATACATTACAAAAAGTGTACTTATGTAGACATTACATATATGGAATCAAAGATACAAGTTTTGACATATAAGGCTACAAAATGACATTTTATGCTAACATTTGCATGAAATGGAAACTTAAAAGCTATAAGTCATCCAAAGTATGATGGGCATCACGAACCAAGTCTTCATACCTGAAACAAATCCCCAGTAACTTCGGGGTGAGTAACATAAAACTACTCGTAGGAAATGAGCATGCATTGACTTAACATTTTACAAATTATCACCTTAAGGTGAAACAAGTCAAAGGGGCTCATGCCACCTAACGTCTATGTCAAATGAGACTCGGGGAGCATCCTAAGCTACCTTAGATCATTTCTAGCATAAATTACATCATTCATGCAATTTAACAATATGGAAGCATGTTATACAAAACAACAAGATATTAATTCTCAAAGTCCTCAACTTGAAATCTGAAACACGAAAACAACTAAAGTGGATCTGCCACCTAACATCTATGTTCTAAATGAATCTATAGGATCGTTCCTAAGCTACATTTGAACATCAAAACACAAATCACAATATCAATACAATTTAACTAACATTGGAACTTCTAATACAATGCATAAAGCATGATTTCTCTAAGTTAACATTTTGAAACTCAAAATGGGAAACCAATTAAAGAACAACAAGTTACGATATCATCTAGTTATCAACTTGAAATGAAATGCGAAATTAAACAAAGTGAATACTTGGACATCACGCCGGATCAGACCGACACCATAGTTACTTTAGGGTTACTAGCCCATGGGTAACCTCCCTATGTGCGCACTAGACTATAGAAGGACAATCCCCCATACTTGTAACGACCCAGATTTCTCAACCCGGTGCGTTAATGATGAACCAGAAATTGACCCGATAACGGACCCGAAATGCGGAAGCGAAAGAAGCCAAATGACCTCAAGAGATGTACGTTATCCCTAAGGCCCCAAAATGACTCTCCATGAAGCCATGGAACTCAAATGAGCCAAGCAAATGAAGCAAGAATGCCTAACCTGAAAAGAGATGAACTAAGGGCAAAATGGTCGTTTCTCACTGAAAAGGGTGCCACCGTGCATACCATTGGAAGGACAATGAAAAATGAAAAAAAATTAGACTCGAGAATCGTCTGATTCTGAGTCCGGGCAGAAAAGATATGAAATTCCAACACCCGATGGAAAGTTATGAAGCAATGACTTAACATTTTCCAATATTTTCATAATAAACTTTGAAAACAAAAGTGCATAGAAAACGAGATACATGTCATTGGCCTCCGGCCTCATCTCATACATGTTAAATACATTGAAAAGAGTGCACTTACGTACACTTTACATATACGAATCAACGAATACAAGTTTAAACAAATAGGGCTACAAAGAGGCATCTTATGCTAACACTTGCATAAAAGAGAAACTTAGAAACTGTAAGCCATCTAAGGAGCAATAGAATCTTCAAATCCTGAGTCCTGTACCTGAAATATGCCCTAGTATCGTAGGGGTGAGTAACATAAAGCTACTCGTAGGAGATGAGCATGCATCGACCTAACATTTTACAATTTTATCACCTTATGGTGAAACACGTTAAAGGGGCTCATGCCATCTAACGTCTATGTCAAGATGAGACACAGGGAGCATCCTAAGCTACCTAGATCATTTATGTCATAATCACATTGTTCATGCAATTTAAACAACATGGAAACATGTTATACAAGGCAACAAGATATAGATTCTTAAAGTCTTCAACTTGAAATCCAAAATACGAAAACAACAAGTGTGGGTCATGCCACCTAACATCTATGTTCAAAATGAATCTATAAGGTCATTCCTAAACTACATTTGAATATCAAAACACAAATTATGATATCGATGCAATTTAACCAACAATGAAACTTCCAATACAACGCATGAAGTATGCTTTCACAAAGCTACATCTTAAGCTCAAAATAGGAAATCAAATAAGGAACAACAAGTTACGATATCATCTAATTATCAACTTGAAATGAAATACGAAATCAAATAAAGTGGATACTCGGACGTCACGCCGGATCAGACCGACAACATAGTTATTTTAGGGTTACTAGCCCGTGGGTAACCTCCCTATGTGCGCACTAGACTATATAGAGGGACAATCCCCCGTACTAGAATCAAGTCCTAGCTGTAGCCAAATAACGACATCCCCAAGTTTCCAAAATCAACAAATTATGCAACAACGTATATATATCAACATGTATATACAAGATATCAACTATTTACCAAGCACAATCCAAATTTTGGAAACTTATACAATACATGCTCAAAATTTACAACTACTATGGCATGTAAGATGTCAAATACAAAGTGTGCAATTCCTTACACATAACAACAATATATTCAATAAAGAAAAACATATTCTCATGAATATAAAAGTAACAACTATGTTATCCAATGCTCAAAAGTAATTAAGTGAACATACATCAAATCCAAATCCATGATTTAAATATAGAAAAAACTTCCAAAATGCAATTAAATCCATGGAGTAATAAAGTACAATTTAATTAAACATAAATTGTTAAATTCTCTAAATTCCAAGTTAATCCAAATAACCTCAATTTAATATATATTGAAAGACATGTCATGGTCATCATATATATAACATCAAATGACAAGTTAAGTGATTAAAACACTTAAAAACAAAATTAATCAAGCTAATTAATTAATTTCCTCTAGATTTTTAAACAATTCCAAATGCCCTTAATTTAATCTATGTTAGAGAACATGCCAAGGCTTATTTAAATACCACATTACAACTTGATTTAATGCTTGATACAACCATGTGAATTAAACTTTCACTAAAGATAAATATTAAATAAAAGTTGTAATTCTTAATCAAATGATCCAAATTTAATATATGTTAGCCAACATATCTAAGCATAATTTCCTAGCATGTTACAATTCAAATCAAAGTTATACATCATTATAAATTTTAAATCTTATACAAAGAAATAAAAATTACTAACTTTGTTGATTTGATACAAGGCATATATATATGTTGTATAACATGGCAAACACATAATACAACACACAAATAATCCTAAAACATTCCCTACTTTAATTGGAATGAAAATCCCAATTACCACCGAAATAAAATCGCCCCAAATTTTCAGTCCGCAAAACAGATTTTTCAGCTTGCTACCTTCAACTTGTAAAATTCATAAAAAATTCAATTCTAACCCAAATTGAATGAATCCAAAGCCCAATGAAAGCTTAAATACTGTAAGTTGATAATATCAATTTAGTTTAACAAAATATTTTCCCAATTGAAATAGTTTTGCCCCACAACTTTGAAACAAATTCTGCCCAGAAAACACATTTTCAGTCTGTAGCTTCCAATTTTGAAAATTCATGAAAAATTCATTTGACATCCAAATTGGGCAAACCTAATTTATTTTGGAAATAAACATAAGAGAGTGTAAAACTGAAAATTTAAGCTATGATCCAATGTCAAAAGGTTAGTGAAATAAATCATCTAAAAATATGTTTTCCAGCTGCAATAAAAACATGGACAGCAGATAGTTTTGGATTTTAAAAAAAATTTAGAAATGCTCTAAAATCGTAAAAAAATTCTGAGTAGTGTAAAACCTATGGGGGAAGTTCCAGTAAAAATTTCAAGGCAATTGAAGTATCACAACTCTATATAAAAAATTTATTTCTGGACTGAAAAAGAAAAGCTTCAAATTTCCAACAACTAGCTTGTAACTTCAAAAATTCATAACTAATTCATTTTAAATCCAAATTACACGAAACCAAAACTAAATGAAAGATAATTGAGTATATTTTCATATTCTATATTTAATTTGACTAGATTAATTTCAAGTTAAAACAGTTTAAGGACAAAATACAAGTCCTTATCTTCCATACATGTAAAACACTCAATAATGACATAAAAATACTTCAAAATAATAGATCAATACCTCACTAGAGAATTGAATCTCTAGATACCAAAGCAAAACTAGGAGTTAGGCTAGATCCTTCAAGGGTTTTGAAGAGGAGGATGAGGGGAATAAAAAGTATTCCAAACTCTATGGTCTAAAGTAAGTGAACGGGCCTCAAAGATCAAGGTCAATGCCTAAGGTTTTAAGCTCCATCCATGGAGGCTAGGGTTTTCTTGTAAGGAAGAGAATGAAATAATGTGGTTAAGTGTGAGTGGAGGAAATAGAAATCTTCCAATCACTATGTGCTCTTACACCATGGTCAACACACACATCTATGGTCAATTGCACAAAAACCCTCATTTAAAACCATAATCCCAAAGTGGCTCAAAAATATTTGCAAGACTAAATTGTGAACCTACACTTGTCACCAATCCATGGTTCCTTCCTAGGCTTAATCCCACACCTACACTTGTCAACCATCCAAGCCAACAAGTGCACCAATCCTAGGCCAACAAGTGGGTGAATCATCACGCTCCAAATGTCATCATCCAATGAATTAAAGTGTTTCCACACAAATGTCAAAAAGTGGATCAATGAGAGTGTGACACTTGTCACACTTTTTTAAAATTACAAAAAGGTCCTTTTTAAAAATATCTTCTAAATTTAATTACAAAATGGTCCCCAAGATGAAAAATAATTACTTTATTTAATTACACTAAAACCCCACAAGTTAAGAATAATTACACTAAAGTATGCATTAATGCCATTTTATGAAAGAAGTAAGCAATCAACATGCTTTTCTAGAAAATTAAAAATACCACTATCATGGAAGTCAAATATCATGAATGCATACAAAACCAGAATCAAATCCGAGCACAAAAAGTAAGGTTGTGCAAGGAAAAAGGATAAACGAGAAAAAGACAAAATGTGAATAGTGTTCGGAAAAATAAAATATGGAAATGACACAATCCCCAAAGGAAGTTGTCAATCCAAGGAAAAGAGTCCCGGAAATCATTCCATAGCACTCGAGACAACATCAAGTGATGAAAAATCGAACCCAAAAAGGAAAAGACAATGGAAAAAAAATATCCGTTAAAATCTGAGAAAAAGAAAAGGAAGAAAAATGACCGGGTCATTACAATACTAGAACCATGTCCTAGCCGTAGTCAAACAACGACATCCCTAAGTTTTTAAAATCAACAAGTTATGTAACAACGTATATATCAACATGTATATACAAGATAATCAACTATCTACCACGCACAACCGAATTTAGAAGCACATAAAATAAATGCACTAAGTCCACAACTACTAAGGCATGACAAATGTTGAATCTTTAGTGTGCAATTTGTTACACGCTATAACAATATATATCAATATTGAAATCATAAACTCATGAATCTAATACATGTCTAAAATCATGATTTAAACATATAACCAATGTTAAACACATGATTAAATCATTAATGCTATAGAAACAAAAATTAATTAAATAAACTAATTAATTTCTCTAAGTTTCAAACTCAATCAAATGACCCCTAATTAACACTTGTTAAATAACATTACATGGTCATTACATACATCCACTCAAAATCTTAATTAGGCCAATGGAATAACAAAGTAGAATTTAATTAAATTATAATACTTAAATCTCTAACTTCTAAAGCAACTTCAAATGGTCCCAAATTAATATATGCTTATATACATGTCCTAGTTATTTCAAAAATCAAGTTTAAAAGTCAATTGAGCCAATGGAACCTTTAAATCGATTTTAATTAATTATTTTAATTAAAATCTCTAGATTTTCATACTCATCCAAATGCTCCAAAATTAAAGTATGTTAAAGAGCATGCCAAGACTTAATTTAATAGCCTATCACAAGTTAATTTCATGCAAGGTACGACCATAATAATTAAACTTTCACAAAAGAAAATTATTAAATAAAAGTTGCATTCTTTATTCAAATAATCTCAATTTAATATATGTTAACAAACATACCAAAGCCTAATTTACTAGCATGCCACAATTTAATTCTAAGTTGAATATCATCATGAGAATAAAATCTTAAACATAGAAAATAATTAAATTAAATTCTAGATTATGAAAAAAAGTATGCATACAAGTTGTATAAGCTTCAATAGCATGCAAGACAACAAAAATAATAACCTATAATATCCCTTACCTCAATTTGAGACGAAAATCTCAAAAGCCACCAAAATGAAACCGCTCCGAATTCGATGAAACTTCGGGGTTTTGTCGGGGACAACACAGTGAACATTAAACTCCAAAGAGGACCTACCAAAATCCTAACTTGACCTCAAACTCGAACTTAAAAAATGGCCAAAGACGGGTTCTAATAAGGGGGAAAGATGCGCGTAGTCAAGATAAACATAAAACACAAAGGCACTATGAATTTTTAACAAAGGGAAGAAGGTGACAGCCTCCATTGGACTGCCATGGCAGTTGCTGGTCGTGCATGAAGAGAGGAGAAGATGACTTTTTAATTTTATAACCCCCTATATATAGTAAAACTTGTGCAAACACACTCAAATGGAAAAACTCCATGAACAAAAAAGAATTGAAATGAGAAAAGATGAACAACGGAAGAAACGACGTCGAAAATTGAGTCCTGAGCAGAAAGATATGCCCCAAACAAGTTCAGCGCAACCGGGGCCAGAAACCCTGAAACTAGAGAAAAACAACCAGAAAGGAATTCTAAGAGTACATGACTCAAAAAAAAGTGAAAATGAATCCCGTATGAGAATTCAGGCTCAAAATAAGGCATTTTGCAATAATTTTCATTAATTATACAATAGCCCCTCCAAAAAGTGATAACTGCATTAATGACCCAGAATGAAAATATTTTCCAAAAATATTTTCTTAAAAACCCCTAAAATAAAATATCTTCAAAAGATATTTACGAAAAATACCCCAAGAAAAGAAAATATTTTTAAAGAACTATATATCCATGCCCCTATGGACACCGGGAGCAACCAGAGTACTTTCTTATAAAAGCAAAGATACGTATTTCGTGGAAACCACTTAGAATGAAGATATGCGAAGTCAAAAACCGACTCTGAGCATGAAAAGTGAGGTTGTGCCAAAAAGTAACAAATGCGGAAGAGACAAAAATAGGGAAAAGGATGAAAAGTGAATAGTGTCGAAAAACGAAAAATGCGGAAATGACTCAGTCCTTAAAAGAAGTTGTCAATCCAAAGGAAAGAGTCTCAGAAACCATTTCTGAGCACTCGAGATGACATTAAGTGATGAAAAACAAAACACAGAATAAAAAGGACAATGAAAAAAATTTATCCGTAAAATTTGAGGAAAAAGGAAAGGAAGAAAATGATCGGTTCATTACATATGATCCCCAATTATATCTAGACGACGCAAGAAAAGAAAATAAAATAAAAATAAGGAGGATCCGGGCTAAAAGAGCCAAACGTCTTGCTTGAGACGAATCACTAGTGTTTAACATCTCTAGCAAGACGTTGGACTCTTTTAGCCCGAATAACAAATCTTGTTATACATTCCCTCCTTAACGGGGTGAATGGAACTTTGAATCCCACCCAACAAATTATTCCCTAAGGAACTTGTTGGATTTGATTAAGTGGAATTGATAGTCTTTAGTTAACAAAATATTTGGGCTTCCATACCTTTTTAACACTTGGTTTAAAAACACTTCCTTTTGAAGCCTTTTTGGGAAGCAAAACATTTGTTTGTTCAATACCAAACAAAGACTCATTTTTATCAAATTCATTTTCAAGACATTTTTCAACAACACATACTTCTTCTTGCTTGTCCATAGAATTGTGGTGCCAAATGAAATTTTTATTATCCTCGTCGTACAATTAATGTTGGCATTAGCGGTTTCTAAGAAACGATGGCCAAGGATAACAGGAATTTGGCTCTTGGGATTTGGGACCGGTTTTGTGTCAATGACAATGAAATCAATACATCCTCAATAATACCTTAGGGTTTTTTGATAGATCGATCGGCTAGTTGCAAAACTACCGACGTTGGTTTTTAAGTCACCTAAGCCCAATTAAACATAAACTGAATATGGAAGAAGGTTCACACTTGCTCCTAAATCAAGAAGAGCCCGGTTAATGACATGATCACCAATAATGCAAGAAGTAGTAGGTGAACCGGGGTCTTTGAACTTTGGGAGAGTGTTGCGTTGCAAAATTGAGCTTACTTGCTCGGTCAAAACAATTTTTTTGGGTACTTGGCTTTTGTTCTTTCTCTTAAGGGTGCAAAGATCCTTCAAAAAATTTGCATAAGCCAGAATTTGTCTAATTGCATCTATGAGAGAAAGATTGATTTTTTCTTGCCTAAACACATTAATTATCTTGTTTGCTTTGTTTTTTGCTTTTCAAGAGAATTGGATCCTTTTAAGGCATCCAGAAATGGAGCCTTGGGTTCAAGAACTTTTTTACAATCATGTTGCAAATCTTTCTCAACAAAAGGTTCTTTCACATGCAATGAGGGAGGAATAGGATGTGAGACGAGACGGGTGTCAACTTTTGGTTGCATCGGTTCACTCTCTTCATTTTGAACACCAATTTGATTATCAATAACTCTTCCACTTCTTAAAGTGGTCATCGTATTCACATGTTCAATTATGTGAGCTTCTGAAGAGGAATTGGTCTCCATAACAAATTGTTACTTGGGTGGTGGATTCAAAGGCATTTTCCCTTTTTCCCTAGCATTTAAGGTGCTAGTTATTTTCCTAACTTGGGTTTCTAGCTTTACAATTAATTGGGAATGAGAATGAAGTAATTGGGTATTTGCCTCCAAAGTACACAAAGCGGTTAAGACTTTCTCCTCAAATGTGGGACTTCTTAAGTTCCCTTGAGAATATGAAGATTGATTTGGGAAGTGAAAGTTTGAAAATTCGTTTCCATTTAGTGCTTGGTGGGATGGACGAAAACCGTGGGAACCTTGGCCTTGCATTGGGGGTGGAACATACTTGCCTTGAAAACCACTTTGGGGAGGGTTTGAGCCTTCCCCTTGGCTTTTCCAAGAGAAGTTTGGATGGTTCCTCTACCCGGCATTATAATGAGTGCCATAGGGATTATTCCCTTGATTAACAAAAGTAGCATTAACTTGTTCATGGTGTTCACTTTGTACATGTCCATAGGGACAATTGGAAGTAGAATGTAAAACACTAAAACAAGTCATGCGTGATTCATTAGATATATGATGAACATGATTAGGGGAGGAAGACACTTGGTTCACCGAATTTTCGTTGATTAAAAATTGATCAAACCTTTGAGAATAAGACTTAACTTCGACGGCTATGTCATTGGAATGGTCAACTTGATACAAGCTGACATTCTTCCTTCCACTTAAATTTCTACCATTTTTGATGACAAAGATCGATGCATTGAATTCTCACTCATGCTCTCATATAAGCGTCATACATCATCTTCATGCCTATCAAGATAAGAACCACCCATAGAAGCATCAACCATTTCTTTAAAATTATCCGACAAACTTTTAAAGAAAAATTGAACCAATTGCCATTTAGGAATGTCATGATGTGGACACTTCCTAAGCAAGTCATTTAATCATTCCCATGCCTCATGAAACAATTCCCCCTCCCCTTGAGAAAATTCTTGAATTGAAGTTCTCATTGCATTGGTCTTTGGTACCGAATAGTACTTTTTCAAGAATTCTTGTTGCATTTCTGCCCAAGAAGTTATCGAAAAAGGCCTCAAATTATTAAACCAGTATTTTGCCTTATCTTTAAGGGTCAAAGGGAAGAGTTTTAATCTTAAAACTTCTTCCGGCATGTCTGTGTATTTTACGGTAGAACACACTTCAAGAAACTCATCTAAATGCTTGGAAGGTTCTTCACTTGGTAAGCCATGATAATTGGGAAGCATTTGAATTGTTTGTGGTTTAATCTCATAATGGTGTGCTCTAAATAGAGGTAATTGAATGCATGCTGGTGCATTATACTCATTTGGCACATAATGGTCTCTTAAAGCAAGAGGAAGATTCACAATTGGTGGCTAGACATGAACACCATGTTTTGCTTGAACAACGGGAGGTGGAGGTGGAACAAAAAATGGTTGAGGCATTCCCAATGGACTTGGCCTTATTGTTATGGAATGAAGGGTCTTGGCATGCCTAATGGTACTTGAATGTTGTCATGATGTTGATGCACATTATGGTGAATGATACCTTGTTGGTTTATGTGACCAAGGTCCTCCACATGGTCCGTATTATGTTCTTCCATTGATGAAATGGAATCACAAGAATTACCCCTTTCCCTAGGATTACGAACAATGAATTCAAGATTCAAATTAAATGGGACAAGAGTAGGATTCAACGATCTACGACCATACATACATAATTAAAACAAAAAAAAAACAAGCAAGTAACAAGTAGCAAGTAGCAATCACTTCTCCTCCGTAACAAGTCAATCAACAACAATCCTCCACATACATTGATCCCATACTCCCATGCTTTCAACAATATGCAAGAAAAATAAAATTGCCTCCACGCGGGCTCACGATCTATCTAAGAAATTAAAAACTTGTCACCATGCTGGTTGACGATTTAACTAGAAAAAGAGTTAGAAAGGCTCACAAAGGGTCCTTAAGCAACTTCAAATTATTTTTCAATTTTTCTTTGCCTTGCTTTGCTTTGCAATTTATTTTTATTTTTAGCCTTTTATGCTTTGCTTTGCTTAGCTTAGCTTCTTTGCTTTGTAATTTCCCTTTGCCTCACTTCTCTTGGCCCAATGCACCTAGCCAATCAAGAACAAGCACAATAAATAACCAAAAATAAAATAAAATAAAAACAAGATCAAAAGGGTACTAATTCTAAATTGTTTCCAAAGTACGGCGTTACTAATCCTCGGCAATGGCACCAAAACTTGGTGTGTGTCATCCGGTACCAAAGTGTTGCCTAAGTATAGACTCTAGAGGGGGGTGAATAGAGTCTTTGACAAACAATGGCTAATTTTCAGTTTTGCAAATTCTACTAAACCCTTCTATCTATTATGCAATAATCAAGATATAAACATGAGAAATTAATAGCATAAGTGTAAAGGAGATAAGGGAAGAGAGATTGTGTAACGACCCGGTCATTTGCCTTCCTTTCCTTTTTCCTGAAATTTTACGCATGAATTTTTTTTGTTTAATTTTCTTTTCTGAGCTCTATTTCGCGTCGCTTAGTGTCATCTCGAGTGCTCGGAATTGGTTTCTAAGACTCTTTTATGTGAATTGACAACTTCCTTTGAGGACCGAGTCATTTTCGCATTTTCACTTTTCGAACAATATGCACTATTTTGTCCTTTTCCCTATTCTGTCTTTTCCCCATTTGTCATGTTGTTGGCACAACCTCACTTCTTATGCTCGGAGTTGGTTTTTGACTTCACATGCCTTCATCTTGAGTGGTTTCCTCGAAATACGTATCTTTACTTTTGCAAAAAAGTACTCTGGTTGCTTCCGGTGTCCATAGGGGCATGGATGCACAATTCTTTAGAATCTTTTTCATTTTTTGGGATGTTTTTCATAAATATCTTTTGAAGATATTTTATTTCAGGGGTATCTAAGAAAAAATTTCTTTTGGAAGATATTTTCATTCTGTGGCAGTTTAGCAGTTAACTCTTTTTGTAGGGCCATTGTGCAATTAACGAAAGTTATTGCAAAATGACTTGTCTGGAGTCTGGATCCTCGTACGGGATTCATTTTCACATTTTTTCGAGTCGTGGACTCTTAGAATTTCCTTCTGGTCATATTTCTCTAGTTTCAGAGTTTTTGGACCTAGTTGCCGCCGAACTTGCTCGGGGCATAACTTTCTGCTCGGGACTCGGTTTTCGACACCGTTTCTTCCATTGTTCATATTTTCTCATTTTTAATCTTTTTTGTTCACAAAGTTTTACCATTTGAGTGCGTTTGCTCAAATTTCACTTTTCCGGACCCGGCGGGGCCCGTTCGGGGCACTTTTTGAGATTTCTTTAAAAGGGGGGTGAAATATTTTATTTTTCATCTTCCCCACTCTCCTCGAACAACCTGAACCAGCCATGGATGCCCATGGTGCTGCCACCTTCTCTCTCCTCCTTTGATTTACTTTTCCTAAGTGAAAAGTCTTCGGCCTTCACGGTTTTTGTTCCCTTCGACGTGTTCTACCATTCCCTCTTATTAGAATTCATTTCTGACCATTTCTTAAGTTTGGGTTTGAAGTCAAGTTGTGATTTTCATGGGGCTTCCCTCGGATTCATGTAGATCGTGTTGTCCCCGTCAAAACCCTTCGATTTCGACGGATTCAGAACACTTTTCTTCCGGTGGGGATTTGGGGTTTTCATCTCAAATTGAGGTAGGGGGTGTTATAATTTAAATTCTTGCTATATTACATGCTTGTGATGCTTATATAACTTGATTACATGCTTGGATGTAAAATCTAGAGATTTTATTATTTATTTTTCTTGTGAAGGATTTAATTTTCTCGGTTATCCATAGCTTTGTTTAATCATGTGGCATAATAAAATATTACCCCTTGATATGTAGATTGACATATATTAAATCTAGATTATTTGGACAAGTATTGAAGATTTTAATTAATATTAAATTATGTGGCCTTATTTAGCTTTAAATAAACATGTGATAGCATATTATATTAGGCCTTAGCATGCTCTTCAACATAGATTAATTTGAGAGTAATCGGAGAAGTTTTGAAACCTAGTAATATTTAATTAATTAGCTTAATTAAATTGCTCCCAGTGTACTATTCACTCCATTTGAATTCCGACTTGATATTCTTGATTTACATGCCATATAGTTTCACATATATCTGATTTAGAATATTTGGTTAAGTTTTTAGAACCTTTCATTTGATTAATTTCTTGTTTAAGATTTAATCCCCATGATGATATACAACTTGGAATTTGATTGTGGCATGATGATAAATTAAGTTTTGGTATGGTTGCTTATATATATTAAATTGGGATTAATTGCATGAGAATTACAACTTTTATTTAATATTTATCTTTGGTGAAAGTTTAATTTAAATAGATGTAACTTGCACAAAATAAGCTTGTAATGTGATATTACAATAGGCCTTGGCATGTTCCCTAACATAGGTTAAATTGAGAGCATTTGGATAAGTTTGAAAATCTAAGGATTTTAATTAAAAGAATTAATTAAAATCTATTTAATGGTCCCCTTAGCTTAATTAAGTTTTTAACTTGTTGTATTGATCATGACTTGTTTCCTAGTATATATTAATTTGGGACTATTTGAAGTTGTTTTAGAACCTTGGGATTTAAATTAGCATGATTTAATTAAAGTTTTACTTTGTTGTTCTAACAACCTAATTGAGTTTTAGAATGGATATAAGTGATAACCATGCCATGTCCTTTAACATGTATTAAATTGAGGTTATTTGGAATTGAATCGGAATCTAGAGAATTTAATTGTGTTTACTTATTTAAATTCTATCAAATTGCTCCATGATCTAGTTGTGTTTTAGAAGTGGTTTCTATATTCAAATCATGGACTTGGACTTGTTGTATATTCAATTGGTTATGTTTTGAGCATTGGATAACATAGTTGCTATGTTTATACTCATGAGAATATGTGTTCCTTATTGAATATATTGTTGCCTTGTGTAATGATTTGCACACTTCGTATTTAACATCTTTCATGCAAAACGTGTAACGAATCGCAGACTGAAGATTCGACATTCATCATATCATATTAGTTGTGGACTTAGAGCATGTATTGTATAGGTTTCCAAATTTGGTTATGCATGGTAGATAGTTGATTATCTTGTATATACATGCTGATATATACGTTGTTGCACAACTTATTGATTTTGGAAACTTGGGGATGTCGTTGTTTGGCTACGGCTAGGACGTGGTTCTAGTACGGGGGATAGTCTCTCTATGTAGTCTAGTGCGCACATAGGGAGGTTTACCATGGGCTAGTAACCCTAAAGTAACCAAGGTGTCGGCCTGATCCGACTGATGTCCGACTATCCACTTTCTTTTATTTTGCATTTCATTTTCAAGTTGATAACTAGATGATGTTGTAACTTGTTGTTCCTTATTTGTCTTTCCATTTTAAGTTACATGATGTTAACTTTGCGAAATTGTGCTTTATGCGTTGCATTAGAAGTTCCAATGTTGGTTAAATTGCATAAGTATTGTAAATTGTGTTTTGATGTTCTAATATAGCTTAGGAGTGATCCTATAGATACATTGTGAACATAGACGTTAGGTGGCATGACCCATTTCTGTTAATTTCATGCTTTAGATTTTAAGTTGAAGGCTTTAAGAGTTTAAACTTTGTTGCATTGTATAACTTACTTTTAGGTTGTTGAATTGCATGGATAATGTGATTCTTGTTAACTTGTATTCAAATATGTTTTTGTCATGTTGTATGGATTACTCTAGACTTTGTTCAATTACATTGATAATGTGATCTATGTTAACTATAAACTTGTTGTATTAATTGGATTACTCCAACCTTAATTTGTTTCACTTATGTATATATATCATAATTTTTGTTGCTTATACTCCATGATAGCTTAGGATGATCCTTGAGTCTAATCTTTGACATATACGTTAGATAGCATGATCCCTTTGAACTATATCATGTTAGTCCTAAAAATCTTTAAGAAATCGAGTTGATGCATGCTCATTCTTTATGAGTAAACTTGTTTACTCACTCCAAAGTTACTGGGGGATTTAATCAGGTATGAAGACATGGTTCGTGATGCTTGCCGTTCGTTGGGATGGTTTCTAGCTTTTCAGTTTCTATTTCCTGCAAATGTGGCATGGAATATCATTTTATAGCCTTTTGTACAAAACTTGTATTATGTACTTAAGCACACTTTTTGGTATTCATTCTATGTATATAATATGTGGCCAAGGGCCAAACTTCATTTGTAATCCATGTGTATTGAAAAATATAGAATTTTGCCTTTAAGGAGAAAAACATGAAAACTTAGGTTTCAATATGTCATTTTCGCACCGGTGTGTGCATTGTGTATGTAATTCATCCTTTAGCACTCATTTGTCATATGTGAGGTGTGGCCAAGGGCCAAACACCATTTAGTTTTCATTTTTGCATTTTAGTTCACATATTTCATTTTTGGGCAAAAATTGTAGAATCCGAGCCTTTAAGGGTTCATTTTCAAATCGGGTGGTGCAAAGTGTGTTCCAGCACCTCCACTAGGTCTCATTTATCTTGTATGAAGTGTGGCCAAGGGCCAAACGGTCATTTGAAACCATTTCCTAATTTTGGTTTCCATATTTTCCATTTCAAGTCCATTTTTGCCTTTTTGGCCTTTGGAGGGTCGAATTTTGCATCGGTGGTATTTTTAAGCCATGAACCATTGTAGCACGTCCTAATAGGTAAGTTACGTTTGCGTGCATGGTCATTTCCGGGCAAACCTTCTTCTTTGGTGAAATGAGCCTCCTATGGACTCATTTTGAAACTTTGTTGCATAATTTGATTTTAAGGCATTTTGGGGTTTTCCTTCGGGAAATAATTTCCGGTCTCCTCATGGTCACTTAGAAAACGTGATTTTAGGGGGGTTTCTTTTTCTTGTTTTTCCAGAAAATGTCGTCTTGGTTCTGGAAATCCATCGCAAAGTTCAACTTTCTGTTTTTTCATTTAACAGCTTTATGGACCTCTCTACCAGATTTCTTGGAGGGGCATTTTGGGCATTTTACAGTGAGTTTTTTTTTCATTTTCTTCCATGCTGTCGGGTAGAATACTCGATTTTAGGGAGGGTTTCTTCTTTGTGTTTTTCCAGAAAAATTCGTTTGGTAGCCCATTTTCAATCTGAGATCCTATAGCAGCTTTTTGCTCTCTTGTCCAGTTCTGATTTAGGTGACATGGTCACATAGAAAACATGATTTTAGGGGGGGGGGGTTATTCACAATATTTTTCCAGAAAATATCATCTCGGACCCGAAAACCCTGCGTCAAAATTTGATTTCCTATGCACATTTGCACTATTTGAACAATTCTATTGTAAGGGCATTTTGGGGATGTTATGTCAAAAATAAAATTTTCTTTTGATATGGTCAGCTTGGAAAATTTATTTTAAGGTGGGTTTCTTCTTCGTGTTTTTCAAGAAAACATCGTTTAGTACCTCAAAACGGCACATGACTTTAGCATTTTGCCCAGTTACTATTCACGGCCTCGGCGACGTCAAAACTTTGTTTTGACTTTTCTCTTCCGTCTGGACTCCGAATCAAGTGATTCTTGAGTCTAACTTGATTATTTTTTCGTTGTCTTTCCAGCGGTGTGCTCAGTGGCACCCAAGTCCACAGTTTTCAGAAATGACCATTTGCCCTTAGGGCTATTTTTGTCCGATTTTCTTGTAATTCGCTTCCGCTACTTTCTTTTGAGTTCCGTGATTTCACGGGAAGTCATGGATGTGTCTCGAGAACAATTTACATTCTAGGGACGTCATTTCTATGTAAAATGACTATTTTGCCCCTAGGGGCTTAATTGTCATATTTTCGATCTTTTGCGTCCGCATCAGTTCTCATTGAGTTCCACGACCTCATGGAAGGTCACTTTGACTTCTTAGAGTCTTGTTTTCTGTTTTCGCTTTCGTATTTCGGATCCGTTATCGGATCATCCTTTTGGTTCATCACTGACGCACTGGCCTAAAAACTAGGGCCGCCACAGATTGCAAACATTCACACGACGATTTTTAGTGATGTTCGGAAACTCCTACTCCTCGGCTCAACACCCCTCTTGAGACTTCCCAATCCACTATGGCTTCTCCTTACGGGTGGAGAGCAAACCTTGATTAGAAGCAACTCCTTACTTTTCCTTGCTAAGACACAACCTTTCTTAGTCTTCCTTTTGGTCACACCAACCCTTACAAAAATATGAAGCTAGCTTGCTTTTTCTTCCTTGGGCCACACCAGCTCTTACAAATTGAAGATCAGATTTGTTGCATACAAATATATCTCTCAAAGATTAATATGCAAATATTAGCTCACAACTAGAGTATAGATGAATAAATTAAAGTTTAATACTCTATGAATGATATGGGATGAGAGAGTAAGATATGAATGAAGAACAAAAACTCTTATGATACTAAAAGATGTCTCTCAAGTGTAGCAACTAGAAATCCCGAAGTCCTTTTACTCTATTTATAAAGTTTCTAAAGCTAATTCAAAAATAGAGCTGTTGTGCATACTGCCCGAAAGTAATATAGCCGTTTGAATCAAATCTAGACTTACATCGGTCAACCAAACTGAAATAAGGTTTATTTCAGTTATCCGAAATGAAATGAGATCTGCTGAGTGCCTTATTTCAGTCATCCAAAATAACATTTCGGTCTGCTGGTTGTGATTTCAAACTTAGCATGGCTACTGCCTAAATCGGTCAGCCGATTCAATTTGCCTATGCATTTCAGTCTGCCGAAATGAAACTGTTGCTTCAGAAGTTTTGTTCTACGTTAACAGATGAGACAGTTTTTCCACAGGACATTCCTTTACAGTATTTATATGTCCATTTGGATTCAATAAAAAATATAAGAAAATTGAAATCCAACTAAATCAAAATGTAGAAATTCAGTTTTAGTACAAATTTGAATTTCCATAGTTTTGGTAAAAATGAATCCGTATGTAGACCAATGTAGACTTAGTAAAAAATTCTGATAAAATCAATTTAGGCTATAAGAAGTATAAAGAGTTATTATCGAGAAAAATTATTTTGAAATAATTATTATTTTAAAATTTTATTTTTCACATTTAGCCAAAAACACAGTTTTTCATGACACGCATTTTTGGGTCCTAATGTCCGTTACTAACTCATGGTAATGAAGGTTTCTCATGCCTAATTGTTGACCAATATGAATGTTATGATTGATGTATTTCTAGCACAAGTGATGAGTTCTCTCAAAGCTTATGCAAGCTTGAACAAACTCAATTTTTAACAAAGACTCCATCTGTCAATTGTATATGAATGAAGTGCATAGTCTATTGTTAATGGATATAGGAGCATATGAATAATGATATGATATGCATGGTTTTATAGAGATGAGCTTAAAATGGATTCATAAATATTTTGACATTGAATCTTAAACACTTACCATCTTATCTACCCCTTTCTTCACGCTTTGTCTATGATCGTGTAGGTTTTTAGGTAGACTTGCTTTCTTCCTTTCTTTGAGTTGCTTTCTTGCTTGTTGTAGTCCAAGCTATCTTTGGATAGACGTTGCATATGGTTCCTTGGAACTTCATGTTCCTTTATCTCCTTTGCTTTCCATAGATGTGATCTTGAGTAATGGAATACTTGGAATGATCTTTCATGCTTCATTGAGGTCATCCTTTGAATGTGAATAATCTATAATACTCAATGTAAATATTAATCCTTAAATACCATTAATGGTTTGTTATCATCAAAACCTCTAAATTGTCCTTAGATGAAATCCTTAAGGTAAATAGTCTCTCCCTTTTTGATGATGACAGAACATTGATGTGTTCATAAGCGAGTGGAGTGGCATTTAAAAAATGCTCCCCCTATTGACGAGGCCGCTTGTATACACCAAAATAATGTAGTGAATGTGCAGTTCAAGAAAAGCCTTTTAGGTCAAGTTTAAATTTATAAAGACCACTACCACCACTACTACTAACGTAGCAAGAGTGAGTAGGGATCGTTCTAAGGGATAATACGTGTTGGAATTTAACTTTGACTCTGGTAGATCACAAGATTGCAAATGAGAGATTGATTGTTTGATTACACTAAAATTCAATTAATTAAAATGCAATTAAAATAAACTAAGTTGAGTTAGGGATTTAAGAGATGAGAAGTGAGGTCTTAGGATGCATTGGAATCGCTACCAAGCTCGTTCACCAAACCACATACTTTCAACTAATTTGGGAAAAACTTTCTTGTGAATAAAATGTGACTACTAATTGCAATACTAAGCATAGACCATCAAATTTAATAATGAATCGTCTACCTAACCGACAAATAAACTAAGTGTAGCACAACCCATCAATTCTAAGCATGACCCATCAAACTAGTCACAATTGTAACACACATCAATCTAGAGAATCATGGAATGTGCAATAATAAGCCATGGAATATGAAATCAAGTAAAGATTATCTACCTACCTACAAGCATGAATTAAATTGTAGAACAACCTATCAAACATAAGTATAATCCATCAAATTAATTGACAAACCCATCTAATCAAAACCATGTCTAGCCATCACTAGATTCTCAATCAACCACACATACACATGCAATTAATATAGAAAAACTAGTGTAGAGATCAATTCCCAAATAATCACACATATAATAACATGTAATTACAAAGATAATCAATAGGAAGAATTAAACCATATGAATCATGTGAGACATAATTCCCAATTTAATCACACATAGACATATAAATAAACTAGAGAATTAATAGGAAGAATTAAACCATAGAAATTATAGAAATATACCAAGATTCATTAAATTCACAAGGTTAGAACACTAATCACAAGATATTATTACCCAAAAAGTATGAAAGAAAAAGAGGTTTAGATTACAAACTTGGGGCTCAACCAAGCCCCAAGGAGAAGTCTAGCTAATTAAGAAGGAGGTGGGTGTGATCTTGGAACCCTCAAGGGCTAGCCCTAAACATGGCTCCATCTCTTCCTCTTCTTCTTTGTTGAATTCTCGATGTGGTAGGTGTAATTCGAGTGCGTGGGAATAAAACAGCTTGCTGCCAGTATATTTTCGATCGATCGAAGAAAACTTCGATCCATCCAAATTTTTAGCATTTTTAACATTTTTTTGGATTTGTCTGAAATCTTTTAAGAACTTTTGTTTAACTCCAAAAAGGCTGTAATAGACCATTTTTAGCCCGTTTGAACGTTATTGACCTGAAATAGACAAAAACACAAATAAGTACTAAAACGGGAAAATGAAGATAGATGAATGGACTAAAATACCCTCGCTTAGGTGCTAAAATGTGTTATATTGGAGCACTCATCACCTATCAAAGTGCATTCAATGAACATAATGTTATAAAATAGCATGCTAGAACATTCTTTATGAATTTTAGACAGTAACATGCATTTAAGATCATTTCACACATCACACTTTTCTTCCCCTTTATCATCTAAAAAAGGTGGGAGGCTAAAACAACTTCATTTAGCATGTGTTATTAAGCATAGTGAGGCAATGGCATCAAGAATTGACAATAGTGGTATATAAGCAATTATATAATAAGAGGCCAATTTCATTGATAACATGAATTCAATAGATCATTAAGGTTCATGGCATATACAAAAGTATACATAAGACATAAACCAAACATGAAACATAAACTCAAATAGGCAAAAGTATACATAGTAAAGCTTAACAAAAATAAAAATGAAGTATAGATTAGAATAAGGCAAAAGGCAAAAACCTTTGTAGAGGCAAATCTAAGAATTTAAGTGTGCTTCAATACTAATATATTTTTCCCATTTGATATTTTCAAGAAGGAGGGAAACATCATCAAAATCATGAAAGCTCATGAGAATGAATACAATGACCAAAAAGTCATTTTAAGGCATGTTTGACAAAATATACGATAAGTCAATTAAGCTAAGAAAATCATGCAATATGCCTTTAAGAGATTTACCAATAATCTCCTCCTATCAATATGTTTCCATTTACATAATATATCATTCAATGATTATGCAACTAATGGAACAATGAAGCAATGTTAGGTAAATTATGCTTTAAGATATATCATGAAGTAAGTCATACTTAAAAACCCTTAATTCATTAATGAAAATGATAAGATGCATCATTTGAAGTTCATGGGTTTCCCAAAGGTATATAAGTAAATAAAAAGACGTAGCAAATCATGAAAACAAGTGTGAAATGTTACAACCAAGATTTGCAAATACAAGTATGTGCATAATACTAACACATTGGAGCAAGTATGGCCAAAATCATAAAAAATAAGGCCTTGATACCAAGAGATTTTCTTTTATAAGCATATGAGCGAATGATAACAATCATACATGGCATGTAAAGCATGAAACATATCTAAGTAGTGTCATTACTCAAGTTATATGTAATAAATTTTCAATTTTGCAAAAGAATATTTTCCTGGACATGTATGATTAGAAATAATTGGCTACACGATTGTACATGTGAATGACCTCAATATTTCTATTTATACATATTTCTTTAAGGAATGAAGTTAAGAGATCTCATGAAATGTATAGAATGAGGCCTTGATATTGAAATGTATTCTTTAAGAAATGTGGTAAGACTGACTACATGAATTTCCATATAGGTGAGCTTAATATCTCTTTTAGACACATTTTTAAAGAAATGATCACGAAATATCATATGAAGTTCTAGAGTGCTAAAAATGGATACATCAAAGTAGAATAGCACTTGATATCACATTAGCCATCTAAGCTAGAACAAAGTGTTCTTTAAGAATTATAATCCCAATATTAAAGTGTCAAATAAATATATAAATTTTGATTTTCATGACACTAATGGAATTTTAAACCTTAGAAGAATTCAAGTTTATGCATCATGCGAATTTTAATTCATTTTGCATGCTAGAGGTTAACTTATTTGCACAAATCATAAATGTTGATTTAAGGATAGTATCAACATATTTTCATTAATGGTTTTGAAAACACGTATATATCAATTTTGTCAAAAACCATCAATCTTGAGAAAATCACTAAGCGTTTCAAAGAGAGCTCTATGAGCTTATTTTAATCACATAAGGCCATAGATAATTTTAAACATATAGTTCAAAATTTTATACATTTCAAATCCAGGCGATTTTTCTTTTGTCTTTTTGGATATGAAGTCAATATGTCATGCATTTGATAAAAATCATTCATGCAAAAACATGTATCATTCTTATTGCTTTAATTCAAAGTCATATGTGCACAAAGGCATTTATACAAAGCATTTTATTGGTTGAACTCTTGGGAACATATTCTAGCTTAATTACCAATAGTGGCCCAAAATGCATATCATGATGTAGATTTGAAAGCCCTAGGTGCTGCACATATATCGGTCGACCAGAATTACTCTATCGGTCGGCCAGTTTATATCCCTGAAGCAATTTTGATTTGCTTATTTCGGTCGGTTGATATACCTTTTATGAGTGTCGAAATGGCCATTTCGGTCATCCGGTTTTAGCTTAGGTTGACCGGTTTGTGCAAGAATGCAAAACTAGTAAATTTGCTCATAGTAATAAAACTTGAATTTCTAGATTTTACCTAATCATCTTCTAGTTCAAATGATTTCATTTTATATGCCGGGTGTAATGACCCGATCATTTTCATTCCTTTCTCTTTTCTTAGATTTTCACGGATATTTTTTTTCTGTTGATCTTTTCTTTTCTTTTCTTTTCTGAGTTCAGTTTCTCGTCACTTAGTGTCATCTTGAGTTCTCGAGAATGGTTTCTGATACTCTTTCCTTTGGATTGACGACTTCCTTTGAGGACCGATTCATTTTCACATTTCACTTTTGTGACACTATTCACTTTTCGTCCTGTTCCAGTTTGTCACTTTGTTGGCGCAACCTCACTTTTCATGTTCAGATTTGATTCTGGTTTTGCATGCATCCACGATATTTAAATTCCATGATATTGTATTTTTACTTTTGTAGAAAAATAAATTCTAGTTGCTTACTTTTTCATAAAGGGCATGGATGCATACTTTCTTGTAAATATTCTTAATTTTGGGGTTTTAGTGTAAATATGTAAAGTAATTATTTTTCGTCTTGGGGACCATCTTGTAATTTAATTTGGAAGATATTTTTAAAAGGGACATTTTTGCAATTTCCAAAAAGTGTGACAAGTGGCACGTTCTCATTGGCCCACTTGTTGACAATTGTGTGGAAACACTTTGAGGCCTTGGATAAGGACATGTGGAGGGTGGAGATTCAACCACTAGTTGACCTAGGATAGGTGCACTTGTAGGCTTGGACGATTGACAAGTGTAGGCTTAGGATTAAGTCTATAATGGATGTTTGGATGAGTGACAAGTGTATGCTCCAAATTAAGTCTTGTAATTATTTTTGGGCCACTTTGGGATTATGGTTTTAAATAAGGGTTTTTATGCAATTGACCATAGATGTGTGTGTTGACCATGGTGCATGATCACTTTGTTAGTGGAGGATTTCTATTTCCTCTATTCATACTTTTTCACATTATGTCATTGTCTTTCTCACCATAAACCCTAGCCTCCATGGATGAAGCTTAAAGCCTTAAGCTTTGACTTGGATTTTTGAGAGCCTTCCATTCATTTCCAAGCTTGACCTTGGGAATACTTTTTGTTCCCCTCATCCTCCTCTTCATAACCCTTAAAGGGTTTGCCATTTTATGTTGATTTGCCTTAGATTTAAGAGGAACAATCCTCTTGTGAGGTACGGGGTGTTATATTTTATTACCTAAGGGTATTCCTTGCTTTTGTAGTGATATATAAGTTGTATATATGTCTTTTGTTAATTTGAGAAATTAATGATTTGTCATAGCTTGCATAATAACTCATTTTAGACTTGGTACATGGCATGGCCATGACTTGATCTTTGTTATTTATTAAATTGGAATGATTTAATTGAGTTATCAAATCTAGAGATTTAATGAATTTAATTTGATTTAAATTCTAGTTAATTGTGTTTTACTTGTATCCCATTTTAGATTTGATATATGGTATGAGCATGACTTAGTGCTTGTTATATATTAATTTGGGATCATTCGAATAACTTTGGAAATCTAGAGATTTAATTGATTTAAATTAATTAAATTCTACATGATGGTATCTTGCTCATTTTGCACTCTTGATTTGATATATGTAATGAGCATGCTATGTTGTTTAACATATATTAATTTAAGGTTATTTAAATTTGATTTGAAATCTAGATAATTTAATTATTTTGTTTAATTAAATTCTATCTAATGGCTACATGGATCTATTTGTGTTTTAGAAGTTGTTTCTATATTCAAATCATGGACTTGGACTTGTTGTGTATTCACTTGGTTGTGTTTTGAGTATTGGATAACATTGTTGTTATATTTATATTCATGAGAATATGTTTTCTTTATGGAATATATTGTTGCCTTGTGTAATGAATTACACACTTTGTAATTGACATTATATATGCCATTTTAGAATTTAAACTCTAAGGCATAGATTGTGTGGTTTCAACCTACTTGTGCATGGAAGGTGATTTCGTGCATTATATAAATTACGTATAAGTTTTGAACTTATTAATTATTTTGGAGTCTTGGGACATTGTTACAAGTGATATAGCTAGAGTTTGGCTCTATTACGGGAGGTATGAGTTCTCCCTATTTTATAATGTGCACTAGGGTGGTATTCCAGTGGGTTAATGCCCGGAATAACCGTTTAGGTCTTGGCTTTATCCAAGATTTGATGTCCGAGTCTTCCACTATTTGATTTTCGCATTCAATTCCAAGTTAACAATCATGTTTAATTATGACTTGTGGTTCTGGTTATTGGCGATTTGATGTGGTTAAGTACATCTTTGCATTATGATTTGTAAGGAATCATCGCATGTTTTTAATGTTGTAAGTGCATTTGTGCATCATGATTCGTAAGGAATCATCGCATGTCTTTAATGTTGTTAAGTACATCTATGCTAAATGTTCAAATGTAACTTAGGAATGATTCTATAGATTCATTTGGAACATAGACGTTAGGTGGCATGACCCACTTTTGTCGTTTTCGTATTTTAGATTTCAAGTTGATAATTTTGAGAATCTATATCTTGTTGCTTTATATAACATATTCTTATGTTGTTGTTGGGATTACGTGAAGGATGTGATTTATGCTAGAAATGATCTAAGGTAGCTTAGGATGCTCTCTGAGTCTCACCATTGACATAGACGTTAGGTGGCATGATCATTTTGAATTGTTTCATGTTGATGCAAACATTTGTAAGAAATCGAGTCTATGCATGCTCATTCTCTAAGAGTAAACTTGTTTATTCACCCTAAAGTTACTGGGGGTATTGTTGCAGGTATAGGAATTAAGGTTGAGATTCTCATTATGCTTTGGCGATTAATGGACTTGAAGGTTCCATTTTTATGAAGGTTGGCTCGAAATGCCATTTGTAGCCATTTTTGTCAATATGTGTATGTTTGATTCTACACTTGTAATTTGTGCCTATGTACACTTTTTGATTCTAATTTTATGTGTATAATATGAGGCCAAAGGCCATTAACTCGAAAGGTTACAAGTATGTTTTTTTAAAAACTCAAGTATTGCCATTGTAGCCTATTTGCGAGAATTTGAGGCTTAGTATGCCAAAATTTGTAAATGAATTGTAATGAGGCCGTAGGCTATTGTAATACGTATATTTTATCATATTGCGTATGCTTGCATGTTCACTTTGGCACACAATGCCATTCTTGATGAAATGAAAAAACCTAAAGTTGTGTTTTCTTGAGTTTTTACCCTTTTTTGTTCTAGGGGCATTTCGGGTTTTTCACAGTGCGTTTTTTTCATTTTCGTTAGCGTTGTCGGGTAGAAAACTCGATTTTGGGGGCGGGGGCGGAGGGGGGGGGGGGTGAGGGGGGTGTTTCTTTTTGTGTTTTTCTAGAAAACGTTATCTTGGCCCTCAAAAACCCATATTTTTTCGAAAAATCCTTGCTGCCATGTTTTTGCTGATTTTTAGAGCAAGTGTACTTGGTACTATTCATCGATTTTTTTTTTTTTTTTAAATGTGTCAACCGATCCCATGCTTTTGGGGGGTCTTGTGGGTGTATTTTAAGATTGTATTTTCAATTTAGGTAATTTAAAAACCTCCCGAAGCCCCATTTCCTTTCGTTTGGCAATAGCTCAGAATGATTTTTACCCTCTTGATCTGATTTTCTTGGGGGCATTCTTGGCATTTTGCAATGCATTTTTTTTTCGTCTATGTTGCCGGGTAGAAAACTTGATTTTAGGGGGGCTTTTTTCTTTGAGTTTTTCCAAAAAAGTCCGTTTAGATGCCCGTTTTTACTCTCAGTTGCAGTAGTAGTGGGCTGATAGCAATAGTAGCTGTCATGGCCCTCGTCGGGCCGCCGCGATATCGTTTTTGTTTTTGACCTTTCTCCCCCGTCCGAACTCCAAATCTAGTAAATTTTTTTGTGAACTTGACTAATTTGTCGTCTTCTATCCAACGGTGTGCTCGGTTATGCCTGAATATTTTTGAATAATAACCAGTTTACCCTTTTTGCTTTATATGTCCATTTTTCTTTGTTTTACCGTTTCTCCTTCATTCAGACTCTGAATAATGCAATTCTTGAGTCTATCATGATTAGTTTTTCATTTTCTTTCCAACGGTATGCTCAATAGCACTGGAATCCTTTTTTTTTATAAAATGACTATTTTGCCCCTAGGGGCTTATTTGTCATATTTCTGATCTTTTGCTTCCGTGTCAGTTTTCATTGAGTTCTACGACCTCATGGAAGGTCATCAAAGTATCTTAGAGGTGTGTTGTGCCTTGAGAGACCATTGTTTTATTTCTTACTTCTGCATCTGGATCCGTTATTGGGTCAATCTTTGGTTCATCACAAGACGCATTGGCTTAAAAATCTAGGGCTGTCACAGGTGGTATCAGAACTCCGAGGTTTGAATACCTTGGACGACGGGTTTTGGGTTCATATCATGCTTGTGTTTCCATACTCTATATGTTTATATGCTTCATGATAACATGTTTTGGTTTGATAACATGTTTATGTGCTTATGTGCTACATGTGACATGTTGTTTGTTTAATATGATTTTATTCAAATGTAAAGAGCATGACATGTGATGTATGCTAGATTAGAATTGTATATGCATAACTGAGTTGCATATTTAGCATGACACGGGATTGGTCATTAAGGTACGAGTTGAGGTTGATAGTGATTGTAGTCCCAGTTTCATGGTAGTATAGGTTGTTATCGACCTAGCATTGGTTTTGAGGTAGGTGGTAAGACATATTTTATTTAGGCTCTCACAAGGTGAGTCATTTGGCATTGCTATAGTGTTAGATTTGTTGGTTTTGGGCCATGATGAGGTTATGGACCTCTTAGGATCCTTGGTTGTTCGGAATGATTCCTTTGGGATTGTGATTTTCATGGGAGGGTAAGTTTGTGGGCGGGTGCATGGCACTGTCATGCTACCGTACTGGCTAGTTACAAGTGTAGTTCGGATGGAATCATGTTGGTTTTGTTTTGATAGGCGTTGTCCTTTTGATTAATG
The DNA here is from genome assembly GCF_030987335.1 of Cornus florida. Classification (NCBI taxonomy): domain Eukaryota; kingdom Viridiplantae; phylum Streptophyta; class Magnoliopsida; order Cornales; family Cornaceae; genus Cornus; species Cornus florida. The sequence continues at coordinate 22,600,178 of NW_026775576.1, forward strand.
ATGATGATGGTTGTTTTGGGGATCAGTCGTACAGGTTGATTTGGTTATTATTGGTATGGCTATAGTTGCCATTTTCTTTGAGTCCTCCTTACGTGATGACGCTTTTGGGATCGAGTCGATTGATTGATGTTTTGGGGCAGTGAGAGCATTGCATTGTTAGTGTCACTTGTAGTGTCACCTTTAGATTCAGAGATGGATTGTTAGAGTCTTACCATTGTGGTAGGGGCTCATATTTGTTTTGAGACAGGTAGTTGTCACATTGGTTTTTGGAGTCAGTTTATGACTAGGACTGTTCTTTCCTTTTACCTAGACACTCTAGGACACGATGTCTATAGGGTTCATTATTGCATCATTTTGTCTTCTATAGTTTCGTTTACTACCATGTTAGTAGTATGATTCGTAATGTTGTGATGCATGAGTAGGTGGATGTGTGTCCACATTGCTTTCTTATTGTGTGGCATTAACATGCCTTCTTTATATGCTTAGAGATGCCATGTTGTTATTGTACTTTAGTGACATGATTTTGTGCTAACGTGGAGATGTGCTGCATGTATCCTTGATTTTATCTATGTGAGTAGATTTATTTATTTGGTAGTTGCATTCCTTGTCATATGCATGACTTCCATATTTGGTTTTCCCTTTTTGCTCCTTTTTCGTGTTGACACTTGTGGGAGAATAGTGTTTTTTCTTTTTTCTTGGTTCGAGTAAGGGACTTCACAAGGAGTCTCTTCTTTTCATTGCGTTATGCACAACTTCGGGGTTTGCTGGTTCATGAGGATCACTGTAACGGCCCAAGTTTTTGTAAACCCGGTGCGTCAGCGATGACCAAAAGATGACCCAATAATGGATCCGAAATGCAGAAGCAAAAGGTGAAACAACGGTCTCTAAAGATAAAATGCATCTCTAAGACACCAATGTGACCCTCAATGAGGTCACGGAACCTAAAGGAAACAAATGCAGAAGTGTCGTTTCAAAAACGGAAAAATGCTTCAATTAGCTCAAAAGCTTCTAAGGATGATGAGCATCCATGAACATGGTCTCTTTACCTAAAAAACAACCCAAACCACTAGGGTGAGTAATCAAGTCACTCATAGGAGAAGCATATGCGTATACCCTAAAGTTTTAATATCATTGCAAGATCAATATTGACGAATACAAGGGAGCATTCCATTTAACGTTTATATTCAAGGTGTGCTAAGGGATCATCTTAAGCTAACTTAAATGATTCTTAAACAACACATAACAATGTCAATGTACTTAACAACATCAATTCGCAATCAACCAAAAATTACAAGTTACAATTAAACATTGGTTGTCAACTTCAAAATTAATGCGAAATCACATAATGGAAAACTTGGACATCTCGTCTTGGACTAAACCAAGATCAATATGGTTATTCCGGACATTAACCCGCTGGGAAGACCACCCTAGTGTACACTATCTCAATTGGGGAGAACTCATACCTCTCGCACTAAAGCCAAACTTTAGCCATGTCACTTGTAACACAATGTCCCAAGAGAATCCAAAATATATCAAGTTCAAAACTTATATATCATAATTTAAGGCATATAAACCACTTTCCATGCACAAGTATCTTTGAAACCACACAAACCATGTCTTAGGGTTCTAAATCTAGAATGGCATAATAAATGACAAGTTCTTAACATGATATAATGTGCAATATAATACCACAAACTCATCAATTTAAACTATGTCTCAATAATAAGCTTTATATACTAGATTACAATAGTTATAGTATTAAGCTTCTAAAATAATTACAATCACTAATAGTAATCAACTTGAATGTAGAATTATCGTCACAATAGTATAGTAATTCAAATCAATAAGCGTTATATACAACATCAATAATCCTACACAAGATACATACACAATATACATGGTTAGATCAAATAAACCCTAAGTCAATCATAAGGATTTCCTATAATATGCAAGACTATCATATTAGAAGCATGTACACAATATATATTAAACCCCAAAGGATTATAAAATACTTAAAATATAAACATACTACCACCCCTACCTCAATAGAGAATTGAATCTCTATAATCCGGGCAACCAAGCACTAAATGGAAAACAAGCTTAGGGTTAATGAAGAGGAGAATGAGAGGAAACTTTTACTAGTTAAGGTTCTTAGTCTAAGATAAATGGAAGGGCACCAAAATTGAAGAAGAAAGCTATTAACCAAGCTTTTCTCCAATGGTGGCTAGGTTAGAACTTTGAAGAACTAAGGAAAATGAAGAGGATAAGTGAAAAATGGTGAGTGGAAGGGCTAGAGATCCTCCACTCACTATGTGCTCTTACACTACCTCTCTCACACACACTTGCAAGACTAAATCTTGATCCTACACTTGTCACAAATCAAAGGCTCTATCCTTAGGCTTAATCTCAAGCCTACACTTGTCAATAATCAAAGCTAACAAGTGCACCAATCAAAGGCCAACACATGGATGAATCTCCACCCACCAAATGTCAAGAAGTCATGGTGCCAAGTCTCTTCACCCAAATGCCAACAAATGGCTCCATGAGAGTTTGACACTTGTCACACTTTCCAAAAATTACAAAATGGTCCTTTTTCAAAATATCCTCCAAAATAAATTGCAAAAGGTCCCCAAAACGAAAAATAATTATTTTACATAATTACACTAAAACCCCAAAAGTTATAAATAATTACATTAAAGTATGCATTCATACCCTTTACAAGAAAAGTACTAATCTATCATGCTTTTCAAGAAAAGTAAAAATACCAATGTCATGGAAATCAAATATCATGAATGCATGCAAAATCGGAATCAAATTCGAGCATAACAAGTGAGGTTATGCACGGAAAAATGAAAAACGACTAAAAGACGAAATAAGGAAAAGACAAAATAGGAAAAAGATGAAAAAAGAAAATCGCCGAAAATGGAAAAGGAGGAAAAAGACCGGGTCATTACAACCTACCCTCCTTAAATGGATTTCGTCCCCGAAATCGAGTCGTACTTGAAAGGGAGAACTTCCTGTTTGAGCTCCCAGGTAACCTCCTCAACACCGTGATATGAGCGAACTTCCTGTTCGAGCTCCCAGGTAGCCTCCTCAACACCGTGATATCTCCACAAGACCTTAACCAATGGAATGGTCTTGGTCCGCAAAACCTACTTCCGTGAATCAAGAATCTGGACTGGACCCTCCTCGTAGGTCACGTCCTTATCAACAACAACATCTGTCCACCGTAAAACATGCGATGGATCCAGCTCGTACTTCCTCAACATAGATACATGGAAGACGTCGTGAACCCTATCCAGGTCTGGCAATAATGCTAAATGATAAGTAACTTCACTGACGCGCTCCAAAATCTAAAATGGCCCAACGAACCTAGGAGACAACTTGCCTGTCTGTCTAAATCTCAGAAGTCCCTTCCGTGGAGAAATCTTGAGAAAGACATGGTCCGCTATCTCAAAATATAAGGATCTCCTCCTCTTATCAGCATAACTCTTCTGTCTGCTCTGAGCTGTAGCCAACCACTGCCGAATCAACTTAATCTTCTCTGTAGTCTCAAAGATAATATCGGGACCTAAGGCGACTGTATCACCTACCTCGGTCCAACAAATTGGAGATCTGCAAGGTCTACCATACAATCCCTTAAAAGGTGCCATACCAATACTAGTCTGGTAATTGTTGTTGTAGGCAAACTCAACCAAGGGTAAGTAGTCTTCCCAACTACCCCCAAAATCCAAAATACAAGCCCGTAGCATATCCTCTAATATCTGAATGGTACGCTCTGACTGACCATCAGTCTGAGGATGGAATGCCGTGCTGAAATAAAGCCCCGTGTCAAGAGCCTCCTGAAAACTCTGCCAAAAGTGAGACATGAACCTGGGATCCCTATCCGAAACAATGGATACCGGAACCCCGTGAAGCCTAACAATCTGCCCCACATACAGTCCACTAAGCCTCTCTACGTCATCTGTCACTGCCATAGGCAAAAAGTGAGCCGTCTTAGTCAATCTATCAATAATGACCCAAACGGCATCATTCCCTGCCTTGGATCTCGGAAGTCCCGTCACGAAATCCACAGTGATGTGCTCCCACTTCCACTCTGCCACTGGTAGTGGTTGCAACAAACCTGCAGGTCTCTGATGCTCTACCTTCACTTGCTGACAAGTAAGGCATTTAGCCACGAACTGAGAAACATCCCGTTTCATACCCTTCCACCAAAACTGTCTCTGCAAATTGTGATACATCTTCGTACCACCTGGATGAACTGCGAGTCAAGAATGGTGAAAATCTAGAAGAACATCGTCACGACAAGACAAAGGGACAAACATCCTCCCTTTGTACCTGAGACCACTGTCTGAATGTAAGGCCCAATTCTCTACATTCCCGCCGCTTGAAATCTGATCGTGGATGGACTTCATCTCCCCATCCTCCTGTTGTGCCTTAATAACTCTGCTAATAAGAGCCGGTTGAGCCACAAGGCTAAACAAAATAGCCGTTGAAACATCCTCATACAACTGCAAACCAAGATCTGCAAGCTCTTCTAGCATCTTCCATTTGTGAATGGAAATGCTAGCAAGAGTACCTCGTGACTTCCTACTCAATGCATCAGCCACCACGTTGGCCTTCCCCGGATGATACTACAACACAAAGTCATAGTCTTCCATGAACTCAACCCATCTGCGTTGTCTCAAATTCAAATCCTTCTGAGAGAAGAGATATTTGAGACTCTTGTAATCGGAGAAATCTTCGAACTTCTCCCCATACAAATAATGTCTCCACCCTTTCAGGGCAAAGATAACCGCTGCCAACACCAAATCATCTGTCAGATAGTTTAACTCGTGAGTCTTCAACTATCGAGAACCATAAGCAACTACTCATTCTGTCTGCATCAAAACATAACCCAAACCTTCTCACGAAGCACCATAATAGACTACGTAACCCAAACCATGTTCAGGTATGATCAAAACTGGAGCTGATGTCAACCTGACCTTCAATTCCTGAAAAGCAAAATCACAAGCCTCATTCCATATGAACTTGACCCCTTTGTGAGTAAGTCGAGTCATAGGTGCTGCTAAACGAGAGAAATCCTGAACAAATCTCCTATAATAGCATGCTAGGCCAAGAAAACTCCGAACTTCAAACACTGTCTTCGGATGCTCCCAATCCATCAGAGACTCAATCTTCGACGGATCCACTGCAACACCACCCCCTGACACAACGTGTCCAAGGAACTTCACCTCTGGTAGCCAAAATTCGCATTTCTCAAACTTGGCATACAATTGGTTATCTCTAAGGATCTGTAAAACTGCTCTCAGGTGATACTCATGCTCCTCTCTCGAAGCTGAGTATACGAGAATGTCATCAACGAACACCACCATAAATTTGTCAAGATAGTCACTGAATACACGGTTCATCAAATCCATAAAAGCTGCTGGAGCATTGGTCAAACCAAATGGCATCACCAGAAACTCATAATGGCCATACCGTGTACGAAAAGTGGTCTTGGATATATCCTCATCCTTAACCCTCAACTGATAGTAACCTGATCTCAAATCAATCTTTGAAAAGCATGTCGCTCCCTTCAACTGATCAAACAAGTCATTAATCCTAGGCAAAGGATACCTGTTCTTAATCGTAGCTTGATTCAACTTGCGATAATCGATGCAAAGTCTCAAAGACCCATCCTTCTTCTTCGCAAAAAGAATTGGTGCTCCCCATGGTGAAACACTAGGACGAATAAAGCCCTTAGCTTTCAAATCATCCAGCTGACCTTTCAACTCATCAAGCTTTGCCGGTGCCATACGGTACAGTGCCATAGAGATGGGTGCCGTGCCGGGAATGACATCGATGGCAAAAATAACATCCCTTAAAGGAGGTAACTTCGTTAGCTCCTCTGGAAAGACATCAACAAAATCCTTAACAACTGCCGGAAAAACACGGCCTAAACTGTTATCCTCGTCAACTAGCAAACTAGCCAGGTAGGATCTATGGCGACTCCAGTCACCAATGCTGAAAACCATAGCCGGGTACGAATCACTCCGATCTCCCATAAAATTCCGCGGAAGCAATCGATCATAGCCTGAAAGAATGACAACCAATCCATCCCAAGAATGACATCAAAACCCGTCATGTCGAGAACAACGAAATCGAACTCTAAAGTCCATCTAGCTATCTCAATAGTACAACCCCGACAAACACGATCTAAAGACATTGGACCCCCTACTGGTGTGTCAACACAGAGAAAACTATCCCGAAATGTGACCTCCAAACCCAATGAATGTGCAAATGATGTAGAAATGAAAGAGTGTGATGCACCCGTGTCAACAAGAACTCGTGCCCAAGAACTGAAATCCAGAAAGATACCTCGAACTGAAGCGGTGCCTGTGGAAGCATCCGTCTATGGAAGAGCGTAGGCTCGTCCCTGAGTCCCTGAGCCCTGCTATGAACTGCCATGATAGCCTGACTGATGTGTAGAAACAGTAGGTGTAGAACCCCTAGCTGGATAAGTGCTAACTGGCGCTACTGACTGTGGTGCCTGAGGAACTCTGAAACCAGACTGAACCCCAGCAGACTGTGCAAGTACCATCTGTGAATCTGTGCCACTATGTGGCCTATTCAATAATCTTGGACAATCCTTCTTGATATGACCTGGTTTCCTGCAATAGAAGTAAGCTCCCTGCCCTGCCTTCATAAAAACTGAAGTCTGACTGGCCTGTGGATGAAGCTGTGGGCAACGAAGCTTGATGTGCCCCGGCTGCTGACAATGGTAACAAACCACTCCCTGGGCTGATTACGAAGATACAGGAACTGTGGGTGCAGAACGATTCTACTGTGATGCCCCCTGTGAGTAAGTATTGTTCCTGGACCTAGCCTTCTTCCACTGACTCCCAGAAGATGATGGATTATCTCCATGAGGCTACTTGTGTGAACCCCTGATCCATAACTGATCTCGTTCCTCTGCTTCAGCTAGCATAGCCCTCTGAACCACTTCTCTGTAAGTCCTCAAATCAAGAATTGAGACCCGTGGCCTAATGTCACGATGTAACCCATCCTGAAACTTCATTGCCCTGGCCTCGTCTGTCGCTACCATATCCTCGTCATAATGTGAGAGAGAAGTAAATCGTGTCTCATACTCAGTGACACCCATAGTACCCTGATAAAGACCTGCGAACTGTGTCCTCATCTCCTGCCTCATAGCCCTAGGAAAGAAGCGCTCGAAGAACAAATCTCTGAACTCGTTCCAAGTCATCAACTCAATGTTGTGGACATTGGTCATAGACCTCCACCAGATATCTGCATCCCCCATGAACAAAGAAGCAGTCAAGGAAATCCTCAACCTGTCCGTGGGTACCGCCATATTGTCTAACTTGTGAACATAAGGTCTAACCAAGCTTTTGAGACTAGCGGATCTGAACTCCCCACAAATGGATCAATCTTGGCCCTCTGTAGTCGCATGAAGTACTCCAGTGCCTCATTGACTATCGGTGCTAGTGCCGGTGCCGGTGCTGGAATCTGTACTCCTACCACCTGCCTACGTATCAACTCATGTAGAGATTCAGCGATCCCCTGATTGATTCCCTGAGCCACTCGCTCCTCATAAGTCGGTGCCCGTGGTGGATTAGCATCCCCGCCACGAACTGGAATCCTGGGCCTTCCTGGACCCCGTGTGAACTCGGTGTCAGCCACCTGCTCCTCAATGCCCTGACGTGAAGACTCCCCACGCATGACAACCATGGTGATAAACGTGTAAAAGAAAGGAGGTCAACAGTAACACAAGTTATTATGACCAAGTGCAACTCACACTATGAATGTATAAGACACGAAACAAGACAAGATATGCAACATACTGTCATGCTAAAGCAATTAAAGAAAGCTCTTAAAATAGTTAAGCACTTAAAGCAAATAAGCATACATTTCAAACTAAAATGCTCTTAACCACATAGGCATATAAGCACAAAGGCATGTCATACTACCAAACGTGTAATCAATAAACACTTAAACATGTTATAAAGACAAAACATATTATCAAAAGCATGTGAATATGTCAAAGTAGATCAACAAAAGCATGATATGCACCCAAAACCCGTCATCCTAAGGTGTTCAAACCTAGGAGCTCTGATACCACTTGTGACGGCCCAAGTTTTTGTAAACCCGGTGCGTCAGTGATGACCAAAAGATGACCCGATAATGGATCCGAAATGCGGAAGCGAAAGGTGAAACAACGGTCTCTAGAGATAAAATGCGTCTCTAAGACACCAATGTGACCCTCAATGAGGTCACGGAACCCAAAAGAAGCAAATGCAGAAGTGTCGTTTCAAAAATGGACAAAAAAAACCTAGGGTCAAAATGGTCATTTTGTAAAAAGTGGATTCAGGTGCTATCAAGCACACCACTGAAAGACAATGACAAATTAGTCAAGTTCAAAAAAAAGTTTACTCAATTTGGAGTCCGGACGAGGGAGAAAGGTCAAAAACAAAAATGATGTTGTGGCGGCCTGACGAGGACAACCCACCACTGCTGCAACTGAGAGTAAAAAGGGGCATCTAAACGGACTTTTTTGGAAAAACTCAAAGAAGAAACCCCCCCTAAAATCAAGTTTCCTACCCCGTTTGTAGACGAAAACAAAAAAAATGCGTTATAAAATGCTCAGAATGCCCCCAAGAAAATCAGGTCAAGAGGAAAAACGAATCCGAGCTACTGCCCAAGTTTTGGAAATAGGGCTTCGGGAGGTTTTTAAATTGCCTAAATTGAAAATGCAATCTTAAAAAACACCCACAAGACCTCTGGAAGTTTTAGATTGGTCGTGACGATTTTCAAAAAAAAGTCGATGAATAGTACCAAAATTGAAGAAGAAAGCTATTAACCAAGCTTTTCTCCAATGTTGGCTAGGTTAGAACTTTGAAGAATTAAGGAAAATGAAGAGGATAAGTGAAAAATGGTGAGTGGAAGGGCTAGAGATCCTCCACTCACTATGTGCTCTTACACTACCTCTCTCACACACACTTGCAAAACTAAATCTTGATTCTACACTTGTCACAAATTAAAGGCTCATCCTTAGGCTTAATCTCAAGCCTACACTTGTCAATAATCAAAGCTAACAAGTGCACTATTAATCTAGCATGCTTTTCAAGAAAAGTAAAAATACCAATGTCATGGAAATCAAATATCATGAATGCATGCAAAATCAGAATCAAATCCGAGCACAACAAGTGAGGTTATGCACAGAAAAATGAAAAATGACTAAAAGACGAAATAAAGAAAAGACAAAATAGGAAAAAGACGAAAAAAGAAAATCGCCGAAAATGGAAAAGGAGGAAAAAGACCAGGTCATTACAATCACCGTTGTTGTCTTGATTCTTTGGTGAGGATTTGGTTGATTTTGGTCGACTTACTTCCATGTAGGGTGTGACGACCCTAGTTTTTAGGCTAGCGTGTCCTGTGATGAACCGAAGATTGACCCGATAACGGATCCGATATGCGGAAGCAAAAATAGAAAACAAGACTCAAAGAAGTCAAAGTGACATTCCATGAGGTCGTAGAACTCACTGAGAACCGATGCGGAAGCAAAAGATCGAAAATATGACAATTAAGCCCCTAGGGGCAAAATAGTCATTTTTCATAGAAATGACGTCCCTAGAATGTAAATTATTCTCGAGACACATCCATGACTTCCCGTGAAGTCATGGAACTCAAAAGAAAGTAACGGAAACGAATTACAAGAAAACCGGACAAAAATAGCCCCAAGGGTAAAATGGTCATTTCTGAAAAATTATAAAATCGGGTGCTACCGAGCACACCACTGGGAAGATAGTGAAAAATTAATCAAGTTAGACTCAAGAATCACTTGATTTGGAGTCCGGATGGAAGAGAAAAGTCAAAACAAAGTTTTGACGTCGCCGCGGCCGTGAATAGTAACCTGGGGAAAATGCTGAAGTTCGTGTACCGTTTTGAGGTACTAAACGATATTTTCTGGAAAAACATAAAGAAGAAACCACCCTTAAAATAATTTTTCTAAGCTGACTATGTCAAAAAAAAAATTTATTTTTGACGTGAAATCCCCAAAATGCCCCTACAACAGACTTGTTCAAATAGTGCAAATGCGCACAGGAAATCAGATTTTGGCGCGGGGTTTTTGGGTCGTAGATGACATTTTCTGGAAAAATGTCGTTAAGAAACCCCCCCTAAAATCACGTTTTCTATGTGATTATGTCAAGAACGAAATTTATTTTTCCAAGAAAATTCCCAAAATGCCCCTAGATTAGAACTGAACAAGAGGGTAAAAAGCTGCTACAAGATCTGAGATCGGAAACGGGCTACCAAACGAATTTTTCTAGAAAAACACGAAAAAGAAACCACCCCTAAAATCGAGTTTTCTACCTGACTAAATGAGAGAAAATGAAAAAAACTCACTGTAAGATACCTAAAATGCCCCTCCAAGAAATTTGGTAGAGAGGTCCATAAAGCTACTAAAATGAAAACTGGGAGCTGAACTTTGCGATGGATTTCCGATGCCAAGACGACATTTTCTGGAAAAATAGGAAAAAGAAACCCCCCCTAAAATCACATTTTCTAACCGACCATGTGAAGATCGGAAATTATTTCTCGAAGAAAAATCCCAAAATGCCCTAAAATCAGATTATGCAGCAAAACTTCAAAATGAGTCCATAGGAAGCTCAAAATACAAGCGAAAGGGTTTTTCATGGAAAAGATCATGCACGTAGACGTAATTAGTGATTTTGAGCATGCGGGAATGGTCTGCGGCTCCCGAAAATGGCTGAGTCAAAATCCGACCCCCCAACGGCCAAAAAGGCGAAAATGAACTTGAAATGGAAAATATGGAAACCAAAATTAGGAAATGGTTTCAAATGACCGTTTGGCCCTTGGCCACACTTCATACAAGATAAATGAGACCTAGTGGAGGTGCCAGAACACACTTTGCACTACCTGATTTGAAAATGAACCCTTAAAGGCTCGGTTTTTACTATTTAGCCCAAAAATGCACTATGTGAACTAAAATGCAAAAATGAACACTAAATGGTGTTTGGCCCTTGGCCACACCTCACATATGGAAAATGAATGCTAAAGGATGAATTACATACACAATGCACACACCGGTGCGAAAATGACATATTGAAACCAAGTTTTCATACTTTTCTCATTAAATGCAAAATTTTACATTTTTCAATATGCATGGATTACAAATGAAGTTTGGCCCTTGGCCACATATCATATACATAGAATGAATATCAAAAAGTGTGCTTAAGCACATAATACAAGTTTTATACAAAAGGCTATAAAATGATATTCCATGCTAACATTTGCATGAAATAGAAATTGAAAAGCTAGAAACCATCCCAACGAACAGCAAGCATCACGAACCATGTCTTCATACCTGATCAAATGCCCCAGTAACTTCGGGGTGAGTAAACAAGTTTACTCGTAGAGAATGAGCATGCATCGACTCGATTTCTTGAAGATTTTTAGGACTAACATGATATAGTTCAAAGGGATCATGCTACCTAACGTCTATGTCAAAGTAAGACTCAGGGATCATCCTAAGCTATCATGGAGTATAAACAACAAGAATCATAATGTATGTACAAATGTAAAACAAATTAAGACTGGAATAATCCAATTAATATAATAAGTTTATAGTTAACATGAATCACATTTTCAATGTAATTGAACTAGGTCTAGAGTAATGCATACAACATGACAAAAGCATATTTGAATACAAGTTAACAAGAATCACATTATCCATGCAATTCAACAACCTAAGAGCAAGTTATACAATGCAACAAAGTATAAACTCTTAAAGCCTTCAACTTAAAATCTAAAGTATGAAATTAACAGAAGTGGGTCATGCCACTTAACGTCTATATTCACAATGTATCTATAGGATCACTCCTAAGCTATATTAGAACATCAAAACACAATTTACAATAATTGTGGAATTTAACCAACATTGGAACTTCTAATGCAGCGCATAAAGTACAATTTCGCAAAGTTAACATCATGTAACTTAAAATGGAAAGACAAATAAGGAACAACAAGTTACAACATCACCTAGTTATCAACTTGAAAATGAAATGCGAAATCAAACAAAGTGGATACTCGGACATCAGTCGGATCAGGCCGACACCGTGGTTACTTTAGTGTTACTAACCCATGGTAAACCTTCCTATGTGGGCACTAGACTGTAGAAAGACTTTCCCCCGTACTAGAACCGAGTCCTAGCCGTAGTCAAACAATGACATCCCCAAGTTTCCAAAATCAATAAGTTATGCAACAACGTATATATCAACATGTATATACTAGATAATCAACTATCTACCAAGCACAACCAAATTTGGAAATCTATACAATACATGTTCTAAGTCCACAACTAATATGATATGATGAATGTCGAATCTTCAGTGTGCGATTCGTTGCACGCTATGCATGAAAGATGTTAAATACGAAGTATGCAAATCATTATACAAGGCAACCATATATTTAATAAGGAAAACATATTTTCATGAGTATAAACATAACAACTATGTTATCCAATGTTCAAAACATAACCAAATGAATATACAACAATAAGGTAGAGCTTTAATTAAATCATGCTAATTTAAATCCCAAGGTTCTAAAACAACTTCTAATGTCCCAAATTAATATATGTTAGTAAACAAGTCATGATCAATACAATTATCAAGTTAAAAACTTAATTAAGCTAAGTGGACCATTAAATAGAGTTTAATTAAAATCCCTAGATTTTCAAACTTATCCAAATGCTCTCCATTTAACCTATGTTAGGGAACATGCTAAGGCCTATTGTAATATCACATTAAAAGCTTATTTCATGCAAGTAACATCTATTTAAATTAAACTGTCACCAAAGATAAATATTAAATAAAAGTTGTAATTCTCATTCAAATGATTCCAATTTAATATATGTTAACAAGTATACTAAGGCCTAAATTACTAGCATGCCACACTTTAATTCCAAGTTGTATATCATCATGAGGATTAAATCTCAAACAAAGAAATTAATTAAATAAAAGGTTTTAAAACCTAATCAAATATTCTAGATTTAATATATGTGAAACTACATGGCAAACACATCAAGAATATCGAGTCAGAAATCCAACGGGATGAATAGTACACTCGGAGTAATTTAATTAATCTAATTAATTAAATATTACTAGATTTCAAAGCTTCTCCGATTACTCTCAAATTAATCTATGTTGAAGAGCATGCAAAGGCCTAATATAATATGCTAACACATGTTGATTTAAAGCTATATAAGGCCACATTATTTAATATTTTATTCAAGATAAATGTTAAATAAAATCTTCATTTCTTATCCAAATGCTCCAATTTTAATATATGTCAATCAACATATCAAGGTGTAATATAATGTCAAGCCACAAGTTTAAAACATTCTACAACTCACCGGGAAAATTAAATTTCATACTAGAAAATAAATAAATCAAAAATTCTAGATTTAATATCCAAGCATGCAATTGAGTTGAATAAGCATCACAAGCATGTCATAGAGCAAGAAAGTAAATTATAACACCCCCTACCTCAATTTGAGATTGTAACGACCCTGCATTTTTCAACCCAGCGTGTTATATGATGACCCGAACCGGATCCAGAAATGCGGAAGCAAAGAAAACAAGATGGCCTCAAAAGATGTACATTATCTCTAAGGCACCAAGATGACTCCCCATGAAGCCATGGAACTCAATGAAACAAGGGCGGAAGCAACGGTTTCACAAATGGACAAGAATGAATCAAAGGGGAAAAAAGGTCATTTCCAACATAAGAGTGGATACTACCGAGCACACCATTGGAAAGATAACAAAAAATGAACAAAGTTAGACTAAAGAATCACCTGATTCCGAGTCCGGACGGAAAAGATATGAAATAAAACAAAGTGGCCTTCGCCGTTTAAGGTTTACCACGAACCTATCTTACTAAAACTGGAATAAATCTCACCATAGGTGGAGTTTTGATGAGTGGGTGGTGCCAAAGCTAACTTCAAGCTCTTGAATTTAGGATCAAGAATGACCAGATTTGGGTTTAAAATGGAAGAGTTATGATCTCCCAAAGTTGGAACAACAAAACTGCCCAAGAAAAGATGAAGAACAGAGTTCCAGGGAGGGTCGGTCGACCGACGGCAAGGGTCAGCCGACCGAAAGTGCATCATCAGCCGATCGAACCCCAAGGATCAGCCAGCTGAAACACCCAAAAGGCTACTGGAATGCTACGAGACCATCATCGGTCGACTGATGATTGCTATCAGCCGACCGATGGACCCTGCTGCTGCTAAAATCTCTGCTGCAACACACTGTGATCCAAGGGAAGGATGCTAGGATCAATTTTAAGGTTATGAATGCTTTCTAATTGATTCAAACAAGCTTCAAAACACTTTCTAACACCATTGAAGCATCTAAAACATACCGAAACAAGGAGGAACTTCAAATGACACTCCAAGGAGGAATTTACCATGAAAATTAATAAAATCGCCCAAAAATAAGTCAAAAGTTGAAACTCAAGGGTTTTGTGCAATGTGGACGTGCACGCAAACGTAAAAAGACATTTAGAACGCGTTCCAATGGTCCTCGGCCTTAAAATACCTCGAATGCAAAATATGACCTCTCAATGGCCAAAAATGACTAAAAATGCTATAAATGAAACTACAATGCAAGACCTAGAATAAAATGGTGTTTGGCCCTTGGCCACACCTCGAGAATGATCATAGAAAACTTACGAAGAAGAAAGAATAGAATTCCCACACCCGATGCAAAAGTTATGAAGTAAAGACTTAGCATTTTTCAACATTTTTATAATAACTTTGAAAATTAAAAGTGCATGGAATACATATTACAGGTCATTGACCTTCAGCCTCATCTTATACATGTTGAATATAATGAAAAGAGTATGTTTAAACACACTTTACATATGTGGAATCAAAGAATACAAGTCTTATACATAAGGCTACAACAATGGTATTTTCATACTAACACTTGCATGAAATAGAAACAGAAAACCTAAAAGCCATCTCAACGAACAGCAAGTATCACGAACCACGTCTTCATACCTGATCAAATCCCCCAGTAACTTCGGGGTGAGTAAACAAGTTTACTCGTAGAGAATGAGCATGCACCAACTCTATTTCTTTAGAGATTTTTAGGACTAACATGATATAGTTCAAAAGGGATCATGCCACCTAACGTCTATGTCAAATATTAGATTCAGGGATTATCGTAAGCTACCATGGAGTATAAGCAACAAGAATCATGATATATATACATATGTGAAACAAATCAAAGTTGAAATAATCCAAAAACACGATGAGAATGATACTTGAACACAGATTAATATGAATTGCATTATCAATACAATTAAGCAAGGTTTAGAATGATTCCATACAACATGACAAAGGATACTAGAATACAAGGATTTCACTTATCAATGCGATTAAGATGATTGGAACATTCCAATTTACACGATAGGATTAATACACAAAGTCAAGAACATGGCATAATATCTATGCTATTAGACAAGGTTGGAACCATTCACATAACACGAAAAGAGTTATACGTGACATCAAGGATGATGCATAATATCTACGCAATTAAACAAAGATGAGATATTCCATAAAACACGAAAAGGAAGATACGTGGAATCAGGAGTAAGGTATAATATCTATGCAATTAAACAAGAATGGAACATTCCATAAAACACGAAAAGAGTTATACATGAATCAAGAACAAGGCATAATATCTATGCAGGTAACCAAGATTGGAGCATTTCACATACATGACAAGTTTTAATCTTCAAGGAATAGCAACTTGAAATTTAAAGAGTGAAATCAACCAATGTGGAAACTCGGATATCGTCCGGATTAAAACCGTACTCTTGAGATCACTTTAGGGCTACTAACCCATGGGTACCTTTCCCCTAGTGCGCACTATAGTGTAGAGGGACATTCCCCCATGCTAGAACCAAGTCCTAGCCTTGTCAATTCTTGATTGATATCCCAAGTACCAAAATCAACAAGTTGTGTAAGTCAAGATTGTATCAAAATACAAGAAATGCATTAACCACGTTTCATACACAACCAAGATTTTGGAACACACAAGACATGCCCTAAGTTCATCAACTATCATGGCATGTGAAATGTCAAGAAATCATTGTGTGCAACTATATAGACAACAACCAAGATAAATAGCACAAGAAATCTATCGAAGCAAATATACCACAAGTATATGATACATGATTCAATTGTATACAAATAACACATGTGTATATAAACCATTCCAAGACAAATGAGCATGTTCATTAAACACATTAATGAAACCAAGATACAAGAAGTTTAGATATATGATATCAAGGCATGATTAACTCAAGGAAGTCACAAAAGAGAATTTAATCTACTTAAGGGATTAAATTATCAAGGTTACAGGGCAAGTCCAAATGTTCTACGAACAAGTTATGTCAATGATCATGTCAAGACCTAGTTCAATGTCAAGTTACAAGTCCATTACATACAAGATGCAGCCATATGAATTAAATTCCATACAAGGGAATTAATTAAATATAAGTTTGAAGACTTATCCGATTATTCTTGATTTGATACACGTGAAGGAACTTTCCAAGGAAATCATGAATACAGGGTTAGAAACTTAATCTAGCTCATGGAACCATTGAATGGATTTTAATTATTTCATTTAATTAAAATCTCTAGATTTTGAAACTCGTCCAAATGATTTCAATTTAAAGTATGTTATACGATATGTCAAGACTTATTTTAAAACCATGATACAAGTAAGTTCTAAGTAAGATACTACCTTGAGTATTAAACTTTAATACGAGAAAAATAATAATTGAAAGGTTTCAAAACCTAATCAAATATTCTAGATTTAATATATATGAAACTATATGGCATGTAAATCATGAATGTCAAGTCGGAATTCAAATGAGGTGAATAGTACACCCGGAATAAATTAATTAATCAAATAATTAATTATTCTCTAGATTTTTAAAACATCACCGTTTACTCTCAAATTTAAATATGTTGAAGAGTGTATTTAGGCCTAATATAATATGCTAAAACATATTGATTTCAAGCTAGTTAAGGCCATATGATTTAATATTTTATTCAAGATAAATATTAAATAAAATCTTCATTTCTTATCCAAATGCTCCAATTTTAATATATGTTAATCAACATATCAAGGTGTAATATAATGTCAAGCCACAAGTTTAAAACATGCTATAACTCACTGGGAAAATTAAATTTCATACTAGAAAATAAATAATCAAAAATTCTGGATTTAATATCCAAGCATGCAATTGAGTTGAATAAGTATCACAAGCATGTAATAGGGCAAGAAAGTAAATTATAACACCCCCTACCTCAATTTGAGATGAAAACCTCAAATCCCCACCGAAAAAAAAGTGTTCTGAATCCGCCGAAACCGAAGGGTTTTGTCAGAAACTACACGATCTACATGAATCCCAAGAAGCCCCATGAAAATCCAAACTTGACTTCAAACCTAAACTCAAGAAATGGTCGGAAATGAATTCTAATAAGGGGGAATGATAGAATACGTCGAGGGGAACAAAAAACGTAAAGGCCAAAGGATTTCTACCAAGAAAAAGTGGGTTAAATGAAGAGAGAGAAAGTGGCAGCTCCATGGGCATCCATGGCTGCCTTTGGTCATGCAAGGAGAGGAAAAAGAAGAAGAAAATCCAATTTTTCTTCTTTAAGGCACCTATTTATAATAAATCTCAAAAAGTGCCCCGAAAAGGCCTCACCGGGTCCGGAAAAGTGAATTTTGAGCAAACGCACTCAAACGGCAAAACTCCGTGAACAAAAAAAGATTCAAAATGAGAAAATATGAACAACGGAAGAAACAACGTCAAAAACTGAGTCCCGAGCAAAAAGTTATACCCCGAATAAGTTCGGCGGCAACCGAGTCCAGAAACTCTGAAATTGGAGAAAGACGACCAGAACAGAATTCTATTAATTTATGAGTCAACGAAAAGTGAAAATGAATCCCGTACGAGGATCTAGGCTCCAGATGAGATATTTTGCAATAACTTTCGTTAATTGCTCAATGGCCCCTACAAAAAGGGTTAACTGCGAAACTACACCAGAATGAAAATATCTTCCAAAAGATATTTTCTTAGATACCCCTGAAATAAAATATCTTCAAAAGATATTTACGAAAAACACCCCAATAAATGAAAAAGATTCTGAAGATTTGTGCATCCATGCCCCTATGGACACCGGGAGCAACCAGAGTAATTTCTTGCAAAAGTGAAGATATGTATTTCGAGGAAACTACTCAAGATGAAGACACGTGAAGTCAAAAACCAACTCCGAGCATGAAAAGTGAGGTTTTGCCAAACAAGTGACAAACGGGGAAAAGACAGAATAGGGAAAAAGACAAAACAGGGAAAAGGACGAAAGGAGCATAATATCGAAAAACGAAAAATGCGAAAATGACTCGGTCCTCAAAGGAAGTTGTCAATCCACGGAAAAGAGTCTCAGAAACCAATTCCGAGCACTTGAGATGACACTAAGCGATAAGAAACAGAGCTTAGAAAAGAAAACTAAATGAAAAAAATTTATCCGTAAAATTTCAAGAAAAAGGAAAGGGAGGCAAGTGACTGGATCATTACAACCTACCCTCCTTAAAGGAATTTCGTCCCCAAAATTCAGGACACACCAGAAATAGGACAAAACAAGGACCGAATAAAAGGTCGAACCAAAGACAGCTCATAAAGTACTGAAGGACAACTCCTGAAGTCCAAGATCAACTAAAGGAATGCGGAACCACGAACTGAGGCAACGCCTCATACGAATCAGCGCGTTAACTCAACGTTAACCACTGAGAGAATCCCAAGACAATGAAATATTGGAACATGATAGAAGAAGAGAGTGACAAGGAAGTATGAACAGCAACCAGAACCCGCCCACACTTACTCGTCAATAAGGTAGCATGACAGTATAAGGCACTAGTTCATAACATGCCCCAAACCAGGTCAACTCTGAAAAACTTAACGATACGGATTACATCAATGTCGAAAATAATCATTACCAAAAGCACCACGAAAACCAGGCATCTGCGAGAGTTGGGGTAGCTAATCCCAAAACTCTGACAACAATGTCATAGGCACCGCTACGCTTAAGGCCTTAGATCCAGAAGCCACGAAGGAAAAGGAAATGAAACGGTGCCTCCCTGGCCCACGTCTCACTCTACTAGACAAGGAAAAGAAATGAATCGCAGTCCTCTACGCTGACATGAGCCTTACTCGCATCAATCGATAGAACAGACAAGAAAGTTCCCGACATGGGTCTTTACAGAATGAATTTCTCCTATTCCAGGACGAAACTCATGAAACAAGAATGCATCCAAGGAATACGACAAATCCTATGAGACAATGTCAAAACCTGATATAAAGGAAGCAGCTAGCATGCAACATAGCAACGGACTATCTACTCAAGGTGCCACATAAGCAAACAGACATGTTATCAGACCAAGGCATATTATCAAGAAGCACGTAAGGCATGGTACGATAACACACGCGAATGAAAAAACATAAAGTATGTGGTCAGAGAAGCCGTTCCTACACGCCAAATTGATGTAGTGAATGTGCGGTTCAAGAAAAGCCTTTTGGGTCAAGTTTAAATTTATAAAAACCACTACCAACACTACTACTAATGTAGCAAGAGTGAGTAGGGATCATCCCAAGGGACTGTGAGGATCGAGCAATGTCGTGGAATCACAATTAGGGCTAGTACGTTGAGTGATCAAACAATTGGTTGGTTGGTTGATTAAAGAGCAACTAAATTAAACTAAGTAATAGCGAAAAAGTGTAATTAAGAGTAAGAAAGAGAGAGAGAGAGAGATCTTGGGGTTTAGAGATCACCACCAAGGAATGCATTTCTATATCATTGACAAGTGATTAATGAGGGCAAATAGTGAGTTGCAATATTGGTGTGTATGCATTTGGTTGATTCAACAAGCAAGGATGACTAGTTAAGCATGTATTGTCTAAACATCATATGAAAGGCACAATATATCTAAGCTATGAAGCATATATTGTCTAAACAACATGTGAAAGGCACAATAAATCAAAACAAGTCATTAATCCTTTCATTAAGCTCACAATCCAAATACAACACAAGGATAGAGACATATGCTAATTGCATTCAAAAGCTTGGATCATCAAACAACAAGCATAGATTATCCTCCCATTTAACACTACACTACAACTACACTACATCTACACTACTAGCATGAAAATAAACTAGGGGGGAGGCACAATCCATCAAGAGATAAGCATGAACCATCAAGAGAATCACAAAAGCATTCTTTTAAGCACAATGTTTTGACAATCTCTAAATCTATAGCATCAATACACATAGACATGCATCAATAACACAAAATCTAGAGATAAGCACATGAACATCTATTCTAACATACATAGACATATGGATAGAATGAAATGACCAATTGGAAGCATTAAACCACATAAATCATTGAATAAACAAGATTTATATATATCAAAGTGTCAAAACATCAATTACAACACTAATCCCTCAATAATACACAAGATTAAGATATAAAAAGCATGCTTGGTGCTAACTTTAGCCCCAAGAGGATGTCTAGCCACTAATGGTGATGATGCTCTAACCCTTAAGGGCTAACTCCATGGTTGAAATCTGCTCCTTGTTGATGAAGAGTCTCCAATGGTGTCTCTAGCCTCCTCTTCCTTTAAACTTCCTCTTCAAGAGATGATATCAAAAATAATGTTGGCTTCCTTTGAAAAAGCAATCCTTATCCTTATATAGGTAGGTCAAAATGACACCCAAAATGAGCTGGGGTCGTGCACACAATATTCCCTAATGATTGGATAAAGGACAACTTTCAATGAGATGGAATTTTAACTTTTTCGCACTGGAGGAAGTTCGATCGATCGAAAGTAAGTGAGATCGATCGAACTTAGGCTGGATCGATCCAACTGGCTGACCTTTTTGGAAAAAGATAAATCCGAGATATTTATGGGAAAAAGGACAAAAGTGGTTAGTGGGTGGTACGGCTGTGGATAGGATCAATCATTTGAATAAGGACAAAAGTGTTCGATCGATCGAAGGATGGTGTTGGATCGATCGAACTTTTGGAACTTTATGCTTTTGGGTCAAGGCTTGGATCTATCTTGAAGTGCTGAGATCGATCATTGTTTGATCGATCGAACCTTGAACTTGGATCGATCAAACTTTGCTGCTTGCCACCTTTGGCTTCATTTGCTTAATTCTCTCTCCACTTTGCTATTTTCTTTGATTAATCCCAGAATTGCTTCAATTAAGCTCTTATTTGGCTGAGTTAGCTTATTTTTGAGATAAGTGCCTGAAAATGGAAATAATACGAAATCAATCTAAAATGGTAAAGTAAGATAGATAAAGGTACTCGAATGCCTAAGCTTAAGGGGTTTAAATACGCACTTTTCAGTGCTCATCAGTATGCCGACATACGTCGCATACAGCCATGCTAACACAAGCACGCAGACATGATAGAAACCCAGATTATGTTATCAGGAAGCATATATATACACATAAAGTACGCTTAACAAATAAACACCTAAACAGGTAAACATGTTATCACAAAAGACATGTTATCAAACAAGGCATGTTATCAAGATATAAATGACATATCAAAGCAAAACAACTTGAGCATGATATGCACCCAAAACCCATCGTCCAAGGTATTCGAACCCGGACACTCTGATACCACCTGTAACGACCCTGGATTTTTCAACCCAGCGTGTTATGTGATGACCCGAACCAGATCCAGAAATGTGGAAGCAAAGAAAACAAGACGGCCTCAAAATATGTACATTATCTCTAAGGCACCAAGATGACTCCCCATGAAGCCATGGAACTCAATGAAACAAGGGCGGAAGCAACGGTTTCACAAACGGACAAGAATGAATCAAAGGGGCAAAAAGGTCATTTTCAACATAAGAGTGGGTACTACCGAGCACACCATTGGAAAGATAACAAAAAATGAACAAAGTTAGACTCAAGAATCACCTTATTCCGAGTCCGGACGGAAAAGATATGAAATAAAACAAAGTGGCCTTCGCCGTTTAAGGTTTACCATGAACCTATCTTACTAAAACTGGAATAAATCTCACCATAGGTGGAGTTTTGATGAGTGGGTGGTGCCAAAGCTAACTTCAAACTCTTGAATTTAGGATCAAGAATGACCAGATTTGGGTTTAAAATGGAAGAGTTATGATCTCCCAAAGTTGGAACAACAAAACTGCCCAAGAAAAGATGAAGAACAGAGTTCCAGGGAGGGTCGATCGACCGACGGCAAGGGTCAGCCGACCGAAAGTGCATCATCAGCCGATTGAACCCCAAGGATCAGCCGGCTGAAACACCCAAAAGGCTACTGGAATGCTACGAGACCATCATCGGTCGACTGATGATTGCTATCAGCCTACCGATGGACCCTGTTGCTGCTAAAATCTCTGTTGCAACACCCTGTGATCCAAGGGAAGGATGCTAGGATCAATTCTAAGGTTATGCATGCTTTCTAATTGATTCAAACAAGCTTCAAAACACTTTCTAACACCATTGAAGCATCTAAAACATACCGAAACAAGGAGGAACTTCAAATGACACTCCAAGGAGGAATTTTCCATGAAAATTCATAAAATCGCCCAAAAATAAGTCAAAAGTTGAAACTCAATGGTTTTGTGTAATGTGGACGTGCACGCAAACGTAAAAGGACATTTAGGACGCGTTCCAATGGTCATTGGCCTCAAAATACCTCGAATGCAAAATATGACCTCTCAATGGCCAAAAATGACTAAAAATGCTATAAATGAAACTACAATGCAAGACCTAGAATAAAATGGTGTTTGGCCCTTGGCCACACCTCGAGAATGATCATAGAAAATTTATGAAGAAGAAAGAATAGAATTCCCACACCCGATGCAAAAGTTATGAAGTAAAGACTTAGCATTTTTCAACATTTTTATAGTAACTTTGAAAATTAAAAGTGCATGGAATACATATTACATGTTATTGGCCTCTGGCCTCTTCTTATACATGTTGAATACAATGAAAAGAGTGTGCCTAAGCACACTTTACATATGTGGAATCAAAAAATACAAGTCTTATACATAAGGCTACAGCAATGGTATTTTCATGCTAACACTTGCATGAAATAGAAATAGAAAAGCTAAAAGCCATCTCAACGAACAGCAAGCATCACGAACCACGTCTTCATACCTGATCAAATCCCCCAGTAACTTCGGGGTGAGTAAACAAGTTTACTCGTAGAGAATGAGCATGCATCGACTCGATTTCTTTATAGATTTTTAGGACTAACATGATATAGTTCAAAAGGGATCATGCCACCTAACGTCTATGTCAAAGTTTAGACTCAGGGATCATCGTAAGCTACCATGGAGTATAAGCAACAGGAATCATGATATATATACATATGTGAAACAAATCAAAGTTGGAATAATCCAAAAACACGATGAGAAGGATACTTGAACACAGATTAATATGAATTGTATTATCAATACAATTAAGCAAGGTTTAGAATGATTCCATACAACATGACAAAGGATACTAGAATACAAGGATTTCACTTATCAATGCGATTAACATGATTGGAACATTCCAATTTACATGATAGCATTAATACACGAAGTCAAGAACATGGCATAATATCTATGCTATTAGACAAGGTTGGAACCATTCACATAACACGAAAAGAGTTACACGTGACATCAAGGATGATGCATAATATCTACGCAATTAAACAAAGATGGGATATTCCATAAAACACGAAAAGGAAGATACGTGGAATCAGGAGTAAGGAATAATATCTATGCAATTAAACAAGAATGGAACATTCCATGAAACATGAAAAGAGTTATACATAAATCAAGAACAAGGCATAATATCTATGTAGGTAAACAAGATTGGAACATTTCACATACACGACAAGTTTAAATCTTCAAGGAATAGCAACTTGAAATTTAAAAAGTGAAATCAACCAATGTGAAACTCGGATATCGCCCGGATTAAAACCGTACTCTTGAGATCACTTTAGGGCTACTAACCCATGGGTACCTTTCCCCTAGTGCGCACTATAGTGTAGAGGGACATTCCCCCGTACTAGAACCAAGTCCTAACCCTGTCAATTCTTGATTAATATCTCAAGTACCAAAATCAACAAGTTGTGCAAGTTAAGATTGTATCAAAATACAAGAAATGCATTAACCACGTTTCATGCACAACCAAGATTTTGGAACACACAAGTCATGCCCTAAGTTCATCAACTATCATGGCATGTGTAATGTCAAAAAATCATTGTGTGCAACTATATAGACAACAACCAAGATAAATAGCACAAGAAATCTATCGAAGCAAATATACCACAAGTATATGATACATGATTCAATTGTATACAAACAACACATGTGTGTATAAACTATTCCAAGACAAATGAGCATGTTCATTAAACACATTAATGACACCAAGATACAAGAAGTCTAGATACATGATATCAAGGCATAATTAACTTAAGGAAGTCACAAAAGAGAATTTAATCTACTTAAGGGATTAAATTGTCAAGGTTACAGGGCAAGTCCAAATGTTCTACGAACAAGTTATGTCAATGATCATGTCAAGACCTAGTTCAATGTCAAGTTACAAGTCTATTACATACAAGATGTAGCCATTTGAATTAAATTCCGAGCAGAAAGTTATGCCCCGAACAAGTTCCGCGGCAACTGGGTCTAGAAATTCTGAAACTGGAGAAAAACGACCAGAACGAAATTCTATGAATTTACGAGTCAACGAAAAGTGAAAATGAATCCCGTACAACGATCCAGGCTCCAGATGAGATATTTTACAATAACTTTCGTTAATTGCACAATGACCTCTACAAAAAGGGTTAACTGCGAAACTGCCCTAGAATGAAAATATCTTCCAAAAGATATTTTCTTAGATACCCCTGAAATAAAATATCTTCAAAAGATATTTACGAAAAACACCCCAGGAAATGAAAAAGATTCTGAAGATTTGTGCATCCATGCCCCTATAGACACCGGGAGCAACTAGAGTACTTTCTTGCAAAAGTGAAGATACATATTTCGAGAAAACTACTCAAGATGAAGACACGTGAAGTCAAAAACCAACTCCGAGCATGAAAAGTGAGGTTTTGCCAAACAAGTGACAAATGGGGAAATGATAGAATAGAGAAAAAGACGAAACAGGGAAAAGAACGAAAGGCGCATAGTGTCGAAAAATGAAAAATGCGAAAATGACTCAGTCCTCAAAGGAAGTTGTCAATCGACGGAAAAGAGTCTCAGAAACCAATTCCGAGTACTCGAGATGACACTAAGCGACAAGAAACAGAGGTCAGAAAAGAAAACTAAATGGAAAAAATTTATCCGTAAAATTTCAAGAAAAAGGAAAAGGAGGCAAATGACCGGGTCATTACGGAGATGAAAACCTCAAATCCCCCACCGAAGGAAAAGTGCTCCGAATCCGATGATACCGCTGGGTTTTATCGGGGACAACACGATCTACATGAATCCCCAAGAAACCCCATGAAAATCCAACTTGACCTCAATCCCGACCTTGAAATTTGGTTAGAAATAGGTTCTAATAAGGAGTAATTGTAGAGCACGATGAGGGGAACAACAAATGCTAACGCCAAAGGATTTCTACCAAGGAAAAGTGGTCCAAAGGAGGAGAGAGAAAGTGGCAGCTCAAGGAGCTCCCATGGCTGCAGGCCAAAGAGGAAGAAGAAGGCTAAAAATCTGATTTTAAAGATTAGGGCAACCTATTTATATTAAATCTCAAAAAGTGCCCCGAAAGGGCCCCGATGGGTCTAGAAAAGTGGAATTTGAGTAGACACGCTCAAATGGAAAAACTCTGTGAACAAAAAAGATTTAAATTAAGAAAATATGAATAACGGAAGAAACGGTGTCAAAAACTGAGTCCCGAGCAGAAAGTTTGGCAAAAACCGAGTCCAGAAACTCTGAAACTGGAGAAAAATGACCAGAGCGGAATTGTAAGAGTCCACGACTTGACAAAATGTGAAAATGAATCCCATACGAGGATCCAGGCTCCAGACGAGGCATTTTGCAATAACTTTCGTTAATTGCACAATGGCCCCTACAAAAAGGATTAATTGCGAAACTGCCCCAGAATGAAAATATCTTCCAAAAGATATTTTCTTAGATACCCCTGAAATAAAATATCTTCAAAATATATTTACGAAAAACACCCCAAGAAATGAAAAGGATTCTGAAGAATTGTGCATCCATACCCCTATGGACACCGGGAGCAACTAGAGTACTTTCTTGAAAAAGTAAAGATACGTATTTCGAGGAAACCACTTAGGATGAAGGCACGTGAAATCAAAAACTAACTCTGAGCACGGGAAGTGAGATTGTGCCAACAATGTAACAAACAGGAAAAAGACAGAATAGGGAAAAAGACGAAACAGGGAAAAGGACGAAAGGTGCATAGTGTCGAAAAACGAAAAATGTGAAAATGACTCAGTCCTCAAAGGAAGTTGTCAATCCATAGAAAAGAGTCTCAGGAACCAATTCCGAGCAGTCGAGATGACACTAAGCGACACGAAACATAGCTCAGAAAAGAAAATTAAACGAAAAAAATTCATTCGTAAAATTTCAGGAAAAATGAAAGGAAGGCAAATGATCGGGTCGTTACATAGGGGGTGAAGTCTTTGACCTTGTTATCTTTCATTTCAGAGATAGAGTCATGGTGTTGTCCTTCTTAGGACTTGTGGTTCCCTTTCTTTTGTGTCTTTCCTTGGGGGGTTTTACCATGGTTGTTGACGGGTTGTGGTGCTCAGAGTGAGTGGATTGGTGTGGATCATTTGCGGGTACTTGTTTCCATTTGATTGAGGATTTAGTTGACTCATTGTGTGAGTTTAAAGCTGTTTAAGGATGTCTTTCGGAGACTTGTTTTAGTTTTGGCGACCAAGGTGTGGTTGACTCTTAAGAGGAGTTTTTGAGGATTGCTGTTAGATATGGCTTGTTTATGGAGTTTTCTCATCTTAGTTATGACTAGGCATAGCTTTGAGGAATCATAATTTTGATGAATTTTGATTTAGCTTGGTGATGCCAAGCACAGTTTCGAAAGATTCATTTTGTGACCTTGGTTGTCAGGATTTTAATGTGTGTGCCACTTGGTGGACTTATATTTCGAGGATTTAGTTATCCATGATAGGGATATGGATTGGATGTTTGACTACGGTGTGATCTTGTAGTTGATCTGTTTCAGGGAGAAATGAAGGCCCTTCAATGAAATGTCTTGTAGTGAGGTTCATTTTAATTTCTGGAGGTTTCGATTTCTTTTCAAGCTTTGGATTCTTGATTGATGTTGTTAATAATAGTGTTTTGAGACATTGGAGTCGTTGGTTTTATTGTATTGAGGATTGAGACCTTAAGCTGGAAGGTACATGTAACATTGCCGTTAGGATTTTGAGAATGGTCGGGATGTCGATGTCTTTGGACCATGTCTCAACTCTTGCGGAATGCCGGGTTACCAGATTATTTTTGGTAATGATGATTTATGACATTGATGTCATTTGTATCTAGAAGTTTCATAGGTAGACCTAGTGGGGGGCAGGTTATGAACTAGTTTCTTATACTGTCATGCTACCGTATAAAGTTGTGTGTTGTGGGCGAGTGCTAGTTGCCATCGATGCTACCTTACTAACGAGTAAGTGTGGGCAGGCACTAGACACTAACATTGCTACCACACATTTGAGTACGTCGTGAGCGGGTTCTGGTCGCTGTTCGTACTACCACGTCGTCTTTGTTTGGTACCTTGATTTGATATGTGATTATCTTGGAGTTCTTTTGGTGGTTATTTCTGGATCGGTATGATGGTTTGTCTAGAGGGATGTTTGCAGTTATTGTCTTTCATTCCTTCATCTGACCTTGGGTTCTGTGTGTAAGTCTGACTTATCGTGTGACCGCGTGGTCACTTTTCCTTCGAGAGATTGTCCTATCGTGAGCACGTGGGTGCGAATGGCATTGGTCCGAACGTTGTATTACAGTTTTGGAATTGCTTTCGTAGCATGTTGTATGAGATACTCAGAGATGTACTCCGTAGTTATCCTAGTTTCGCTTTTTATTTTGTTGGGGTTGGATTTTGGAGATGAAATCCTTTTAAGGTGGGAAGGTTGTAATGACCCAGTCATTTTCATTTCTTTCCCTTTTCTCATATTTTTACGGATTTTTTTTTTTTTTTCGTTGATCTTTTCTTTTCTGAGTTTGGTTTATCGTCACTTAGTGTCATCTTGAGTGCTCGGGAATGGTTTCTGATACTCTTTCCTTTGGATTGACGATTTCCTTTGAGGATCGAGTCATTTTCACATTTTCACTTTTGTGACACTATTCACTTTTCGTCTTGTTCCCGTTTGTCACTTTGTTGGTGTAACCTCACTTTTCGTGTTCAGATTTTATTCTAGTTTTGCATGCATCCACGATATTTAAATTCCATGATACTGTATTTTACTTTTACAGAAAAATACATTCTAGTTACTTACTTTTTGTAAAGGGTATAGATGCATACTTTCTTGTAAATATTCTTGATTTTGGGATTTTAGTGTAATTATATAAAGTAATTATTTTTCGTCTTGGGGACCATCTTGGAATTTAATTTGGAAGATATTTTCAAGAAGAACCTTTTTGTAATTTCCAAAAAGTGTGATAAGTGGCACATTCTTATTGGCCCATTTGTTGACAATTGTGTGGAAACAATTTGAGGCCTTGGATGAGGATATGTGGAGGGTGGAGATTTAACCACTTGTTGACCTAGGATAGGTGCACTTTTTGGCTTGGATGGTCGACAAGTGTAGGCTTAGGATTAAGCCTACAATGAATGTTTAGATGAGTGACAAGTGTATGCTCCAAATTAAGTCTTGTAATTATTTTTGGGCTACTTTGGGATTATGGTTTTTAAAAAGGGTTTTTCTGTAATTGATCATAAATGTGTGTGTTGACTATGGTGTAGGATCACCTAGTGAGTGGAGGATTTCTATTTCCTCCACTCACACTTTTTCATATTATGTCATTATCTTTCTCACCACAAACACTAGCCTCCATGGATGAAGCTTAAAGCCTTAAGTTTTGACTTGGATTTTTAAGAGCCTTCTATTGATTTCCAAGCTTGACCTTAGGAATATTTTTTGTTCCCCTCATCCTCCTCTTATAACCCTTAAAGGGTTTGCCATTTTGTGTTGATTTGCCTTGAATTCAAGAGGAACAATTCTCTTGTGAGGTAGGGGGTGTTATAGTTTATTACCTAAGGGTATTTCTTGCTTTTGTAGTGATATATAAGTTATATACATGTCTTTTCTTAATTTAAGAAATTAATGATTTGTCATAACTTGCATAATAACTCATTTTAGACTTGGTATATGGCATGGCCATGACTTGATCTTTGTTATATATTAAATTGGGATGATTTAAATGAGTTTTCAAATCTAGAGATTTAATGAATTTAATTTGGTTTAAATTCTAGTTAATTGTGCTTTGCTTGTATCCCATTTTAGATTTGATATATGGTATGACCATGACTTAGTGCTTATTATATATTAATTTGGGATCATTCGAATAACTTTGGAAATCTAAAGATTTAATTGATTTAAATTAATTAAATTCTACATAATGGTATCTTGCTCATTTTGCACTTTTGATTTGATATATGTAATGAGCATGCTATGTTGTTTAACATATATTAATTTGAGGTTATTTGAATTTGATTTCAAATCTAGAAAATTGAATTATTTTGTTTAATTAAATTCTATCTAATGGCTTCATGGATCTATTTGTGTTTTAGAAGTTGTTTCTATATTTGAATCATGGACTTGGACTTGTTGTGTATTCACTTGGTTGTGTTTTGAGCATTGGATAACATTGTTGTTATATTTATATTCATGAGAACATGTTTTCTTTATGGAATATATTGTTGCCTTGTGTAATGAATTACACACTTTGTAATTAACATTATATATGTCATTTTAGAATTTAAACTCTAAGGCATGGATTGTGTGGTTTCAACCTACTTGTGCATGTAAGGTGATTTCGTGCATTATATAAATTACGTATAAGTTTTGAACTTATTGATTATTTTGGAGTCTTGGGACATTGTTCCAAGAGATATGGCTAGATTTTGGCTCTATTACGGGAGGTATGAGTTCTCCCTATTTTATAGTGCACACTAGGGTGATATTCCCAGTTGGTTAATGCCCGGAATAACCGTTTAGGTCTTGGCTTTATCCAAGATTTGATATCCAAGTCTTCCACTATTTGAATTTCGTATTCAATTCCAAGTTAACAATCATGTTTAATTATGACTTGTGGTTTTGGTTATTGGCGATTTGATATGGTTAAGTACATCTGTGCATTATGATTTGTAAGGAATCATCGTATGTTTTTAATGTTGTAAGTGCATTTGTGCATCATGATTTGTAAGGAATTATCAAATGTCTTTGATGTTATTAAGTACATCTATGCTAAATGTTCAAATATAGCTTAGGAATGATCTTGTAGATTCATTTGGAACACAGACGTTAGTTGGCATGACCCACTTTTGTCGTTTTCGTATTTTAGATTTCAAGTTGATAACTTTGAGAATCTATATCTTGTTGTTTTGCATAACATATTCTTATGTTGTTGGGATTGCATGAAAGATGTGATTTATGCTAGAAATGATCTAAGGTAGCTTAGGATGCTCCCTGAGTCTCAACATTGACATAGATGTTAGGTGGCATGATCCTTTTGAATTGTTTCATGTTGATGTAAACATCTGTAAGAAATCGAGTCTATGCATGCTCATTCTTTACGAGTAAACTTGTTTACTCACCCCAAAGTTACTGGGGGTATTGTTATAGGTACAGGAATTAAGGTTGAGATTCTCATTATGCTTGGGCGATTAATGGACTTGAAGGTTCCATTTTTTGTGAAGATTGGCTCGAAATGCCATTTGTAGCCCTTTTTGTCAATATGTGTATGTTTGATTCTACACTTGTAATGTGTGCCTAAGTACACTTTTTTATTCTTATTTTATGTGTATAATATGAGGCCAAGGGCCATTAACTTTGAAAGGTTACAAGTATGTTTTCTTTAAAACTCAAGTATTGCCATTGTAGCCTATTTGCGAGAATTTGAGGCTTGGTATGCCAAAATTTGTAAATGGATTGTAATGAGGCCGTAAGCTATTGTAGTACATCTATTTTATCATATTACGTATGCTTGCATGTTCACTTTGGCACACAATACCATTCTTGATGAAATGAAAAGACCTAAAGTTGCGTTTTCTTTTTGTTCCAGGGGTATTTCGGGTATTTCACAGTGTGTTTTTTTCATTTTCGTTAGCATCATCAGGTAGAAAACTCGATTTCGGGGGGGGGGGGGGGGGAGGTTTCTTTTTTTGTGTTTTTCCAGAAAACGTTATCTTGGCCCTCAAAAACTCATTTTTTTTGAAAAATTCTTTCTGCCACGTTTTTGCTGATTTTTAGTGCAAATGTACTTGGTACTATTCATCAATTTTTAAAAAAAAAAATGTGTCAACCTATCCCATACTTTTGGGGGGTCTTGTGGGTATATTTTAAGATTGTATTTTCAATTTAGGCAATTTAAAAACCTCCCGAAGCCCCATTTCCTTTCCTTTGGTAGTAGCTCGGAATGATTTTTACCCTCTTGACCTGATTTTCTTGGGGGCATTCTGAGCATTTTACAACTCATTTTTTTTTTTCCGTCCATGCTACCGAGTAGAAAACTTGATTTTAGGGGGGCTTTCTTCTTTGAGTTTTTCCAAAAAAGTCCGTTTAGATGCCCATTTTTACTCTCAGTTGCAGCAGTAGTGGGCTAACAGCAACAGTAGCTGTTATGGCCCTCGTCAGGCCACCGCGACATCGTTTTTGTTTTTGACCTTTCTCCCCCGTCCAAACTCTAAATAGAGTAAAAAAAATTTGAACTTGACTAATTTGTCGTCGTCTTTCCAACGATGTTCTCGGCTATGCTCGAATATTTCTGAATAATTACCAGTTTACCATTTTTTCTTTATATGTCCGTTTTTCTTTGTTTTGCAATTTCTCCTTCGTCCGGACTCTGAATAATGCGATTCTTGAGTCTATTATGATTAGTTTTTCATTGTTTTTCTAGCGATGTGCTTGATAGCACCTGAATCCTTTTTTATATAATGACTATTTTGCCCCTAGGGGCTTATTTGTCATATTCCAGATCTTTTGCTTCCGTGTCAGTTCTCATTGAGTTTTACGACCATATGGAAGGTCATCAAAGTATATTAGAGGCATGTTGTGCCTTGGGAGACCATTGTTTTATTTCTGGCTTCTGCATCTGGATCAGTTATCGGGTCAATCTTCGGTTCATCACAAGACGTACTGGCTTAAAAATCCAGGGCCGTTACACTAGGGATGCCAAGAATGTGAATGAAGCATTTAAAATCACAAAGGCACATGAATTTCTAGATATAGCTACTTAAAATAAATTCAAATAAAGTAGCTTTTAACATTTTTGAGTGATTTTCTTTAATGGCATGCAATTTTAAATATCTTTTACAAATTTAGTATTGATTAACAATAAATTCATGCTAGCATGTTCAAGTCACATAATCCAAGACATGCTACTTTAATATATTTGAATAACATTAAATGAAGTAGCTTTAAGGATCAACAATGTGTCTTAACAAACTACTTTTATATAGATTATCAAAATCTATACCTTAGACATTTTTAACAACAAGTAGCATTCATGTCAAGATCGCTATCCACATTAATTATGCCATGACTAGATATGAAAATGATAATCTAGTCATTATCACATAGCACAATTAAGTCACATTTAAGCTCATCAACTAAAAGCACATTTGTGATAAAGAATGAGATATTTACTGAAGCAATTAATTCCATTTACTTTGGCACTGTTTCTCAATGTAGTGCACCTTTCATCCTTTTGATGGTGAGAGGTAATCATGATTTGATTTTTCTTTATGTGCTTGAACCATCCATATTTGTGAATCCACTTGTTCTTGAAAGAAGAGGTCTTTAACCTACAAAATATGCTCAAGTGGAATTCTTTGGTACCCAATACTTTGAGGGTCCTCATTAGTTAGTACACATTTTAAAGGTTCCTTTTTGGAACATAATTTAATACAAGGCACAAATGTGGTACTCTCTTTGATTAACATGCTTAAAACAAAAATTAGAATTTTAAATGTCTCTAGTATGCAGTACATTTGTCAATTCAATAAGTAAATATGTTTATGATTACATACAACTCAATGAACCAATATAAAATGAGTAATAATTGAGTGGCATAACATAATTTCATATATGGATCATAATATACTTTCATATGCATTTTCCATGATCACATTCAAGAATTGACAAGAAGAATAAGATTCTTCCTAAGTAGACAAAAAGAAATTTAGTTGCCTCTTTTTGAAATCCTTAAAAGATTCAACAATTAAGGAAGATCTTTTCTTTCCAAAAATAAAACTCTTATTTTCAAAGAGTGTTAGCTCATTTGAAAAGTAAGTTCATTCTCAAGACTTACACTTTTAACACAATTTTATCTACTTCTAAGTGTAGTTCATTAAATGCAATTTCAAGAACTCATTTAAGTGTAATGCATGAATAAAAATATTTTCAATCAATAAACCATACAAAAAAATAGTTTGCATAAACAATGAGTACTTGGAGTATGAAGATAAGTATTCCATAATAAATAACATATTATTATAGTCTTCATTTCTAGCATAAATCCTTCCAAAACTCCTCATTTATGATGACAAAAGCTTAAGGATTTATTTCCATTTAGCAACAATTTATTGATCATAAATGATTCTAACATGCCAAAAGAGTCGAGCAATAAAAAATTTCTATGAAGTATACCAATGGCCATGCTTTTGTAGTTGTTCTAATTGTAATGCTCCTTTACTTTGAGAGTGAAGAATTTGGAACATTTCTTACATCACATGTTGAACAACCATTATCAAGAAGCCATTTCTCCTTGAATGATGAAGATTCCTTCAAGTAACCCTACAAGGTAAACTTAGGAAATCTTCGTTTGGTACCTAAATTTTTTTGGGTCCATAAGTGTTAGGCAATGGCACAAAAGTTCCTTTTGGAACCCAAATCTTCTTGATCCTTTTCTTCTTTCTAAATGAACAATTGTAAATTTTGTGTCCTAACCTTTTACAATAATTGCATTTAGGATATTAAAAAGAACTTTTATCAAATGAATCATTTAAGAGCTTTCTCTTTTTCAATAAGCATGCATCTTTTTTGCAAGGATCATATCTTATCCTATTTTTGAAAGAAACCTTTCTTTGATTTCCAAGCATAGTATTCAAGTTCTTTTTTCCTTTGGTTAACTTTGCTAAGATGTCGTTTTGATCATCAATGACTTCCTTTGAAGAATTATATTCGAAAGCATAATCAATTAATGGTGACTCTTTAGGTAATACATTATCATTTTCCTTTTTCAAAGACTCATTTTCAGTTTGAATTTTTTCTAATTCTTGCTCAAGATAATGATTTTTCATTTTTAAAGAATCATTTTCCATTTGAATTTTTTCATGTCTTTGAGAGAGATCATGATTTTCCTTTTTAAGAGAATCGCATTTCATAAGCATTTTTTCTAGTACACCATGCAACTCTTTGAACGTATCATGTAACTCATTATGCTCATCAACTAACTCATTATAGGAAGCATTTAAATTAAAAAAAAACATGGTTGGAGTATATCTCATCTTTGTCGGCCATGAGACAAAGAGCAATATCTTCATAATGATTAACCATATTTTTGATGTCATTTGCTTCTTTTCTAGAAGCTTGGAGAGTTTCACTCTTCATTTGAATTGCTTCATTTTCTTCACTATAAGAAGATGAGTAAGTTCTAGCAAGATCATTCACATGATTAGTAATGTTATTAGAACTAAAATTCATCTCATTATTTGAACTATTGTCATTCATGCTACAAGATTCATTTTCATTGATAACCATGCATAAATTTGATTCATCAACATTATAAGTACTACTATGGAATATCTCAAGTGAATCCCAAATTGCTTTGGCCGTTTTACAATTTGCAATTCTATTAAACTCATTTTTGTTCGATGTACAATAAAGATTATTTATGGCTTTAGTATTGCATTGAATTAATCTATGGTCATTTGCATTCCACTCTTTCTCTTCTTTAGGAACCATTGTCTTTTCTACTTCTTTTATGGGAATGAATGGTCCATTAACTATAACAAGCCAAATTTGATAGTCTATGGAATGAAGAAAGTCTATAATTATATTTTTCCAATAGCTATAATTGGTTCCATCAAAAGACGGAGGTCTATCAGTACATTATCTTTCTAAGTGTGTGACTATACCATTGTTGGCCATGATCGTACCCTAAAACGGTTAAGTCCTTTAAATAGAGTAAGGCACTGATATCAATTGTAACCCAAGTATAGACTCTAGAGGGGGGTGAATAGGGTTTTTGGCAAACAATGGCCAATTTTCAGTTTTGCAAATTCTACTAAACCCTTCTAACAATTATGCAATAATCAAGATATAAACATGAGCAATTAATAACATAAGTGTAAAAGAGGTAAGGGGAGAGAGATTGCAAACATCGACACGATGATTTTTAGTGAGGTTCGGAAACTCCTACTCCTTGGCTCAAGACCCTTCTTAAGACTTCCTAGTCCACTATGGCTTCTCCTTATGGGTGGTGACACACCCTAACCCAATTTGCACTATTTAATAAATTAAAAAATTGGAATGTATCTAACCATCTGCATTAACCTCATTCAAACATGACATTATCACACATCATAGTACCTGCTTAACAGTTTATAATTTAAAACAAACTATAGGCTCATTATACAAGTTCTGACAACACTAAACCGTTAATGACAATTTACACTATTAAATTTTACTACAATATTTACATCTTAAACAAAAGACGTTCCATTGTTCTTTTCCCCATTCATACTTAAGATTCTAGACCTGGCAATAGCAACCCAACTTGATACCTGAAAAATATAGATATGGAAGGAATGAGCTTAAAGCCCAGTGAATGCAACACTACTACATCAGCATAATATAAACAAATATTATCTGACAATTTCAATTAAACTTCATAATATATAACTTCCAGCTT
The DNA here is from genome assembly GCF_030987335.1 of Cornus florida. Lineage (NCBI taxonomy): Eukaryota > Viridiplantae > Streptophyta > Magnoliopsida > Cornales > Cornaceae > Cornus > Cornus florida. Next base: position 22,636,442 of record NW_026775576.1, read on the forward strand.
TACAGGTATTTAAAATATAGTACTCTTCTTCTAGGCCAGAGTATGGACCTTATATAATATATTACTCTCCTTCTTAGCCAGAGTATGGACCTTATATGATATATTACTCTCCTTCCAGGTCAGAGTATGGACCTTATATAATATATTACTCTCCTTCCAGGCCAGAGTATGGACCTTATATAATATAATCAAGTTATATATATATATATATATATATATATATATATATATATATATGCATCTTCATTTCACATAAACAACTTCAATACTTCAATTGAACACATTCAAGTGTAAAACTTCTAGTGAGTACACTCACCTCGGATACTTTTCAAATTATTTATTTTTCCTTCAGTACTATCGATGCGGTCCCTTCCGTCTCCTTGCCTGAACAATATTATAATCATGTCATATTTATTTCTAAAGAAAAACAAATAGTAGTGTAACTTAAATAATAAATCCCAACTAAACATACAATTGACACTAAAGTTCTAATCACAAGCCTTTACATCATTATTCAACTTAATAATTCAAAGGAAATCACCATGATATCATTTATCCAAGATAACCTTTGGGATAAGTCAGAAATAAATAAATAAATAATATTTATTCAAAAAAATATTTAATTGAATACACAAAAATTACTTAATGAACTTGTAGAGTAACTTCCTTACCTCAACTACTAGAGAAAACCTAGTCACAAATTTCTCTTCCTTTCTCCCTTTCTCTCTAGTAGCTTCCTCCCAAGGACTTCACTGATTTATATTGTGCATTCAATATAGAGGCTAAAGAAGCTATAATTTTGTTTTCTCTTGATAAAAAAAAAAAAAAAAACAACTTCTCACGCAAAGCTTCCAAGACCCACTTCTCAATCCCATCCCTTACAATAATTAAATATATATAAAAAGTATCCATATATATATATATATCTAATTTACACATACCCAGCAAGAATTTTATCTCTTCATAGAGATTAATAACTCAATTAAGAGAAAGACAATAAAAGAAATGGAATTTAATTAAGAATAACTCAATAATTCAATTCTTGAAAAGAATAACACAATAAATCAATTCTTAAGAATTTTGGCAATCAACTTCCAATAAAAAATCTAAAATACAAAACCCTTTACCTGTACCCAATAATTTTTTTGTCTGCACCTCTTTCCCCTTTTCTTTCTGGCCGTCCCAAGTTGCTGATTTCTCTTTCTTCCATTCTCTTCTTCTATGGCCGAAACCCCTTTCTGTTTCGATCTCTCTTTTTTTTTTCTTTTTTTTTTTCCTTTTCCTTTCAATTCCAGTATATATCTTGTTTAAATTATTCAATTTACACATGTGTAGGTGTATTGTGTGTGTGTGGTGCTGGCAACATCTCATTAATGCATCATAGCCTTTAAGGAAAAGCCTCACAACTAAACTGCTATAATAACAAAAATATACCCATTATAATCTGTACCCATATATGATAAATTTATTAAACCATTACACTAGATTCATTCTCACCCACATGGCCCACATGCACACTTGTGTCCTTTTGGTGTGCACAAATGTAATATATATAAGTCAGCCTAGTCCAGCCCAACAACTTTATAATATATGTAATACTTATCAAAATGTGTGCTGGTAACTTCTTTCGATACATATACTTAGTCCAATTCCAAAACTTCTATGATATGATTGGAATATAAATACATAGTTATAATATATATGTATATTTCAAGCTCAAATAAGTATTTATGTTCTCTTAACATTAAATAAGTAATTAAATAAAAGAATTTTAGGATATGACAGGTGGAGAGCAAGCCTTGATTAGAAACAACTCCTTGCTTCTCCTTGCTAAGAGACAACCTCTCTTAGTATTCCTTTGGGTCACACCAACCTTTACAAATATGAAGCTAGCTTGCTTCTTCTTCCTTGGGCCACACTAGCCCTTACAAATTGAAGATCAAATTTGTTGCATACAAATATATCTCTCAAAGATTGATATGCAAATATTAGCTCACAACTAGAGTATAGATGAATAAATTGTAGCTCAATACTCTATGAATGATATGGGATGAGAGAGTAAGATATGAATGAAGAACAAAAACTCCTATGATGCTAAAAGATGTCTCTCATGTGTAGTAACTAGAAATCCCAAAGTCCCATACTCTATTTATAGAGTTTCTGCAGCTAATTCAAAAATAAAGCTATTGTGCACACTGCCCGAGAGGAATATAGCCGTTTGAATCAGATCTAGACTTGCATTAGTCAACTAAACTGAAATAAGGTTTATTTCGGTCATCTGAAATAAAATAAGACCTGCTAAGTGCCTTATTTCGGTCGTTCGAAATAACATTTCGGTCGACCGTTTGTGATTTCAAACTTAGTATGGCTACTGCCCAAATCGGTCGGCCAATTCAATTTGCCTATGCATTTTGGTCTGTTAAAATGAAACTACTGCTTCAGAAGTTTTGTTCTAAGTTAACAGATGAGACAGTTTTTCCACAGGACATCTGCACATACCTTTACAACATTTATATGTCTATTTACTTTAAGTTTACAATATAAATAAGGAAGTACCCCCTATTTAGATTCAATAAAAATATATAAGAAAATTGAAATCCAACTAAATCAAAATGTAGAAATTTAGTTTTAGTACAAATTTGGATTTTCCACAATTTTGGTAAAAATGAATCTGTATGTAGACCAATGTAGACTTGGTAAAAAATTATGATAAAATCAGTTTAGGCTATTTGAAGTATAAGAGTTATTACCAGGAAAAAATATTTTGAAATAATCATTATTTCAAAAATCTATTTTTCACACTTATCCAAAAACACAGTTTTTCATGACGCGCATTCTAGGGTCATAATGTCCGTTACCAACTCATGGTAATGAAGGCTTCTCATGCCTTAATTGTTGACCAATATGAATTTTATGATTAATGTGCAGGGTCTTAGCGTTTCTAGCACAAGTGATGAGTTCTTTCAAAGCTTATGCATGCTTGAACTAACTCACTCTTTAGCAAAGACTCCATATGTCAATTGTATATGAATAAAGTGCATAGTATATTGGTAATGGATATAGGAGCATATGAATGATGATATGATATGCATGGTTCTATAGAGATGAGCTTCAAATGGATTCATAAATACTTCGACATTGAATCTAAAACACTCACCATCTTATTTACCCTTTTCTTCACGTTTTGTCCATGATCGTGTAGGCTTTCAGGTAGACTTGCTTTCTTCCTTTCTTTGAGTTGCTTTCTTGCTCATTATACTCCAAGCTATCTTTGGATGGACTTTGCATTTGGTTCCTTGCAACTTCATGTTCCTTTGTCTCCTTTGCTTTCCATAGATGTGATCTTGAGTAATGGAATACTTGGAATGATCTTTCATGCTTCATTAAGGTCATCCTTTGAATGTGAATAATCTATAGCACTCAATGTAAACATTAGTCCTTAAACACCATTAATGGTTTTTTATCATTAAAACCTCTAGATTGTCATTGGATGAAATCCTTAAGGTCAATACAAAGCACAAAAGAGTGTGTAGTGTGGCTGATCGGTTGGTCAATTAAACATCAACCTTCGCAATAGCACGAATCATTGTAAAATAGGGCTATTGGTCGGGTAAGTCGAACCACTGGGACTGCGCTAATCTATGGCAACCTAAGTGTCTAGAGTCATTTTAGAGTGATAAGGGGTGTTCATAGAGGGTTTGTTTTGTTTGTCACTAAACTACAAATTCAGAATGCATAAAACAATAATTTGCAAGGAATTTAGGATGAAAAGATTAAGAAGAGGAGACTAAGGAAGTGAATCCGCCTCCATCCCTATACATATGCTAGATTAGACCTAAATTGGGGGAAAAACAACATATGATGGTCAAGACTTACATAGCAACACATGGTTGCCATGTAAGTAATCAAGAGGTACATTAGGTCTCAAACAAGTATAATCCATCAAAAGACAAACATGCTTAGACTACCTAACTAAGGTGTAGCTTATACACATTTACTTAAATGAGAGACTATCAAGTTCTTGACAAAATGATAAAGCACATGGAGTTAGAGATTAAGCATACACCATCAAAGGATTTCCTAAGCAATGGTCTATCAAAGTCACCTATCAACATGCCATGAAACCATTTCATAACCTTGCTTCCACTCTCACCATGAAAACTCAAGCAATATGATTACTCTAAGACATCATCTAAAACAAGATAATCAACTTAAAGGAATCATCCATACATGTATCAACATTCATTACAACAAATGAGGTGCTCTTGGTTATGAAAAGACCATAAAATATACATGGCAAATCCCCAAAATAGACTATCCTAGGACATGCTTACAAGGGAGGGACTTCATCACCTCCCTAGAGAAAGAGTTAGTTACCCATTGCTAAGCTAGAAGAAGGAAGAAGCTCCATCCAAGACTCCATTTTCGTGCTCCTACTGTAGCACTCAAGAACACCCTCTTCCTTGCTCTCTTCTCTCTCCTCTATCTTGCTAGAATATCGGATCCTGATATTGTGTGGTCCTCCCTCTCTCTTATCAAGCTCAAGTCAAGGCTCTCTCTCCCCCAAGGAACACCTCCAACCACTTCATAAAGAAGGAAGATGGCATTGAGGAAACGAATGTGCAAGTGGCTGAAATTGAGCCATTTCCGAGTGCAATCTGCCATAATTTCGAGCACTCGAAGGGTGGTCTCGAGCACTCTAAATTAGTGTAATGTGCAACATGCTCTTCTTGCTCAGCACTGACCTACTTTGGTAAAACGGATATAACTTTGTGCCCCAAACTCCGAATGATGATCTGTTTGAAGATTTGGAGAGCTGATTCAGTGCTTTAAAAACTTCATGTTTTGATGAAGACCCAATTCTCAAGTCTGGTTGGTCGAAAATGGGGAGAAAGGCAATACTTCAGTGCTGCCAGGCAGTTCTGCGTACCTCTGTTAAGAAGATCATAACTCTCTGCTCCGAACTCCGAATGACGAACCGCTTAAAGATTTGGAAATCTGATTCAGAGCTCTAAATCTTTCATGTTATGATGGAAGTCCAGTTCTTGAGTTTGCTAGGTCGAAAATGGTGACAAAAGTCAGGTTCTACTGCTGCCAGAAATTCAGAATTGGCACCCTTTTTATTCAAAATTCCACAAGGCATCATTTTTGCTTCCTTTTTGCAATTTAACCTGAAAATGTAAAAAAACATGCAAATGGAGATAATCTACATAAAATAATCAATTAATGGACTTTGTTAATGTAATTTAGGGCGCTTGAATATACAGTATTCGGCGCTTATCACACCCCCAAACTTACATTTTGCTAGTCCCTTAGCAAAACCAAAATGGAAAACTCAATGGAATGAAAAACATGGGAATGCTATTACAAAAATATCAACCATGGCAAAAGTAAATATGAACATAGCTCAAATACAACTTGAAACAGATAAAGAGCTGGAGACGGGATCATTGGGAAGACTACCTTGCATATATGAAGCATTGATACAAAAATTGGCAAAAACCATTTCAACATGCATGCATCAACATCATAGTCCATATAAATAATTCAATTATCATCTCTTAAATGGAAATAACTCAAACTCCAGTGAAAGTGAATTGAATTCTCAACATGCGGCTTTTACTTTCTTTTCCAATTCCAAGGCACAAGTTTTCAAATCAATGAATTCCCCTTTACATAAAGTCCCTAAGGCATGATTTTATTACAGAACAAAGCTGACAATTTATTGTAACTCAGAAGTGAAACATAGAATGGTTGTGCAATGCTGAAATCCTTTAAGCTTTCTAACCAACCTATGTAGCGAGCGTTAGGCCAACAACTCCCAAACCAGATGGCTTTAGGGTGCTAAGTGTAAAGACACTCCTAGGGCTTAATAGCTCAAGTTGGAAAGGCTACGAATTCCAACAAACCATGTTTATTACACACATTTTTTTGAATGACCGTGCAATGTTTAAGTCCTTTAAGCTTTCTAACCAACCCATGTAGCAAGCGTTAGGCCAACAACTCCCAAACCAGACGGCTTTAGGGTGTTAAGTGTAGAGACACCCCATAGGGCTTAATAGCTCGAGTTGGAAAGGCTACGAACGTCAACTGGTCATTATTTTCTTTCTTTCTCATCTTCATTTTTTTTTTTTTTTTTTTTAATCAACTTAAATCATGCCAAAGATATTCATCTATCAGGTTCATCAAATCAGATTAACTAGGCCAAGGTCAAGGTTGATCAAGTTGCATGCCTCACAGTTAAGTTTCCAATGTGCATCTGTGCATTGTGAAGCTTATAAGAGTGTAAATCCAGCAAGAATCTAATTGAGGCATTTATACAGACTACATTGTATTTGCATGATCACTTCAAATTCAAATTTCTTTATTTTCAAAAATTTCTCAATTGCTTCTATACACAAGGTATTAAACATATGTTTTGTCTCCGAAAAGTTCCAAGTTACACTATCATTGCTTTACAAAAATATGATACCAAAACTATGCCAAGAATGCTTTGATGCACCCCCAAACTTAAACGACACAATGTCCTCAATGTGGGACATGGATGTAAGTTAACGACAAAAAATGACAGAAAAATAAAAAGGAAAAATACCCAGGGGGAGGAAACGGCATGGTGAGAAGAACCCCCAAACTTGAATTGGACTGCGCAACCTGGACAGCATCATGAAAAACAGAGAGAGACAACTACAAAAAGCATTAATAGCACAAGCATAAATACAAAAAAAAAATAATAAACAAAAAGTTAACAGAAAAGAGAGAATTGGCATTCAAAAGGAATTTTTACATGATTACAAAAGAGCTGTACATAGATCATATCTACTAGAGCAACCTACACATAGCAAATTCTGAAAGTTCAAAAGGAAAACAAAAGATACAAGAGAAATATTTACATATGAAACAAAAAGATAAGGTCCAACACTCGCAACAAGCTACGGGCCAGAGGGTAAACGGGCGAGGATGGAATGGAGGAGAGATTGAGTCTTACGCCGTTCAACGAAAGCCAAACGACGTTCCCCAGCTGCGGCACGGCGGTCTTCAACAGCAAGACGACGATCTTCTTCGGCACGTGAAGAAGTCGCACACATAGTCCGAGTGTACACGGACAACGAATTCTCAAAACGATCCATCCGCTCATGAATACCAGCAATGCTAGCCCGGATGAAAGCCTGGTCCTACTGAGAGTCGACCGGAGGCTCTACCCTTGCAGCGGCTACTGCCGTGGAAGCATCCTCAGAAAGAGGAGGAGGTGGAGCTTGGATGAACAGGGGGGCAGCAGGCTGAGGGGTACTAGAATAGCTAAGAACATTGATCCACCGGCGCTTGGTAAAAGTTTTAATCTTTTCGCCTTTTGGTTCATGGGGAGGAACAAGGAAACCCTTGTGCTTTAGGAGCCGAGTGATGAAAAACGGCAAAGGAAATTTCTGATTTTCAACTCGCGGAACCCGTGCATTATGAGCGTCATGCCAAAACTTCATAAATGTTGTCCAAATGAGCTCCGGGATGGAGAACCATTGGCCTTGGTCCATGGCATATAAGGCTTGCAAAAAGAGGCCCCTACGCTCGGTGCTATGCACCAAAGGGCAGACATTGTGCTTGAAAACAGTGTCAATGAACCAGAGGCGTTCCGAAAGATTGGTTTTGCGGATAAAAGACCGGGGCTTATTAGGATCGTCAACATTCCAAATGGCAGCGACAATCTGCTCCATAGTTAATGTATCCGGCTCCTCATATAAAGGGAGATTCTCATGATTGACAATGTCATCGGGGCACTCAATGGGGCAACCAGAAACCTGAATGATGTCAGTCATAGTGAAAGCATAGGTGGTGCCATCAATGGATGTAGTGAGAGAAATGGGTGGCTCTTCAGGGCATTGGAGATTCTGGTAGAAGAGGCGCACTACACGGGGGTAGGCAACCCTGGCAAGGGCCGCGCAAATGTGCTACAGACGCCGGTTAGTCAATTCGGCTACAGCCCACGAAGTAATGGGTAGAATGTCAAAGGCATCCGTGAGCGGAAAAGAAAGCTCGTAGTTGAGTTGTTTGCGATCCCAAGGATCACATGGTCGCTCACGATTGACAGCACGGGCACCCGCAGAGGGTCTAGGAGGGCGAGAAGGACCTGCACGAGACATTTAGAGAGGTGGACTTGGTTGAGGAATTTCAGCGTGCACCACAAAAGAGAGAATGTGAAGAGGAGTGGGATAGAGGATCAAAACCCAAAAATTTTGTGCACAAACAAGGCTCTAGCATAGAGCAACATCAACAGCACAACAAAACCTCCTTAAAGGTATTTCCCATACTCCTCAATATGATCACAACTACTTAACTAAGAAAGTGAAAAGAAAATATAGCAGAGGCATACCTTGAGTGAGAGTGTATCCTAGAGTAAGAATGACTCTATCCTAGGTGGGGGGGTGGTGGTGATGGTGGGTTAAGGTGGTGTGGGGTTTGCGGCCTAGGGTGGTGGAAGAGTTGGGGAAGGAGAGTGAGGGCTTGGTGTGGCTTGCAGCCGAGAGGGGGAAGGTGGTTGGGTGGGGGTTGGTTTGTGGTTGGGGTGAGTTGGTTTTTAAAAGAGGGGGGGGGCTTGGTTTGAGCACTCGAAGTTGGACTTCGAGTGCTCTAGAATGGGGCAGTGAGCTCGGTTGGCTTGGGTGAGAGAGCTCGGGCAATGGCGAGCACTCGAAGCTTGGCTTCGAATGCTGTAGAAACCGACAGAGATGGTTTGGTTTGGGTTGGTGTGGTGGGTTTGTGTTGGAGATGCCGAGAGCAAAATGGTGGCATGCATGGTGGTTGCATGGTGTGTTGCATGCATGGCTGCATGGTGGCTGAGAGTGGAGGTGGTGATTGGGGTTGAAAGAAGGAGAAGGAAGGTTGGTAGAGGGAAGTTGGTATTGTGTGAGGTGGCATGCCAAGAGGTTGGTTGAGATGGAGGAGTGTGGATTGGTTGTGGTGTGAAGTAGTTGATGGAAGTGGGTTTGCCGAGAGGAGCTGTGTGGTTGGTAGGTTGAGTTGAGCAAGGAGGAAGGTGAGTTGGAGAGGGGTTGATGCATGCTGGGGTTGGTCTGTAAATGCCGAGAGGGTGGCATGGGAGAGTGAGGTTGGGTTGATGTGGTGTATGATGGTGTGTTGAGATTATGGGTGCATGCATGGGTGGATGAAGCTTGCATGCAGGGTGGTCGCGGGTTCATGGTGTGTGGTGAGTTGGGTTGGATGAAGTGGGTTGATTGGTTGGAGATGAGTAAGGGTGTTTGTGTTGTGGAGAGAGAGAGGAGTTGAGGTGGTGGGTGATGGTTAAGGCTGCGGGAGAGAGAGATGGGTGCTGTGGGTTGATGATGGTGTAAGGTGTTGGCTCGATGGTTGGAAGGAAGTTGGTTGATGAGGTTGAAGCCGAGAGTGAGAAGGTGAGGCTTGTGGGTGGGATGCAGGCAAGGCTGCATGGTGTGTGGGTGGGTTGTGGGTGCATATCGAGAGTTTAGTGGTTTGTGAAGTGGGTTTATGTTGGAGTTAACTTGCATGGTGGCATGGTTGAGAGTGTGCTGAGAGGCTCATGCATGGTTTGCATGATGTGTGAGATGTGTGTGTGAGGTTGATGCCGAGAGTGATGGTTTGATGGAGAGAGAGGTTGGTTAGGAAGGAAGTTAGAGCAAAATTCGAGCACTCCAAAGTGGGAGCTGGAGTGCTCGAGCTTGGGGCAGAGAGCAAGATGGTTGGCGCAAGGAAGTTGGAGCACTTGAAATGGCCTTTTCGAGTGCTCGACATTTTGGCAGAGAGGTCGGGCGAAGGGCATGAAGAGGTCGAGCACTCGAAACTTGGGCTTCGAGTGCTCGAAATTTGAGCAGTGGGTGAGGTTGAAAGATGGAAGGGTGAGAATGCTTGAGTGAGGGCTCGGCTAGTAGTTTGAGCACTCGGATGGGTGGTTGGAGTGCTCGAGAGTGTGGCAGTGACCTGGGCTGTGAGGACTGAAATGATAGCAGAGGGAGAGTGTGGTATGAGGATGAAGCAGGTTCTTGATACCATGGAACCATGGAGGGACAGCGAGCATGCCAGTGAGCAATTGACAACAGTGGGCATGCCATGTAACATTGAGTCCTATGCTCACACTTGGCACTACATTTGCATGAATGGAAACATTGGGAAAACGTGGCAAAAGCATTCCATGCAATTGCAATTCATCAGCAGTCTATCATGCTCATTGAAAATCAATGCATTTGATTATGTGATGAAAGTTGAATGCATAGATCATGATGCATGAATGCAATGCATGCAAGAAAACTTTGAACTGGAACCTTAAAAATTTTGCATTATTATTATTATTATTAACAATAATAATAATAATAAGTTGACATGAACGTTAAAAAAAAAAAAAAAAAAAAAAAAAAAAAAAAAAAAAAATTTAACTTGAAACATTGCAACAAAATTTAAACTTTGCAACATCATGTCATTCGAATGCAAGGATGAAAAATTCAACTCTATACCTCATTGCAATGCAAGGAAAAATTAGAAATTTTTGCAAACTGTGCAATTTTCCTCCAATGAATGTATGAATGAAATTTGGGAAAATTTTGAGACCTTGCAACTTTTTGCAACATCAATGTAATGTATGGATGATTTTTAGGAATCATGATCCAACAATGCAGGAAGAGAAGAGGCTATGCATGTGAGGGCCAAGTCGAAAGTCCGAGAAAATTGCCTGATAGAGCCGAAAACTTGCGGGAATGAAAACAGGAGTTGAGAAGGTCTAATAAGCCGGTCTAAAATTGTGAAATACAATTGAAGAGCATTCCAGAAAAATCAAATTTTTGGCTTTTCGAAACCATTTCCCGGAAAATTTCAAGGCTCAGGCAATTGAAAGGAGGGAAGCTTGGAAATTGAAAGAATTTATTCCCCTGCTTTGCTAAATTTAATGTCGATAGCTAGACGAAGTTAGAGTTGGCACTAATCCTCAAAAATTGGGTCCGTCAAGAGGACTTCGTCAACTTTTCGGGTTGGGATTGTGCCATCAATGCAAGGCTTAAGCCGTTGGCCATTAACCTTGAAGAGTGATCCTTTTGTAGGATCATGAAGTTCGATTGCTCCATGAGGAAAGACAGTAGTGACAATGTATGGACCATCCCATCTTGACCGGAGTTTACCGGGAAAGAGTTTCAAGCGGGAATTGAAAAGCCAAACCTTTTGTCCGGGGGCAAAAGACTTCTTGACGATGTGTTTGTCATGAAAAGCTTTAGTCTTTGCCTTGTAGATTTTTGCACTTTCATACGCGTCATTACGCAATTCCTCAAGTTCATTTAATTGCAACGCACAATTAGAGCCGGCTTGTTTAAGATCAAAATTGAACCTTTTTATGGCCCAATAAGCACAGTGCTCTAATTCTACCAGGAGATGACATGCTTTGCCAAAGACAAGTCGATATGGTGACATGCCAATGGGTGTCTTATAAGTTGTCCGGTAAGCCCAAAGCGCATCGTTTAGCCTTAATGACCAATCTTTGCGGTCCGATCTAACCGTTTTTTCTAAAATGTGCTTAATCTCCTAGTTAGAAATCTGTACTTGACCACTCGTTTGAGGGTGGTAAGGTGTAGCAACCTTATGAATGACGGAATACTTGGTAAGGACGGATTTGAGATAACGATTTCGGAAATGAGATCCGCCATCACTAATGATTGCTCGGGGCGTACCAAAACGACTAAAGCTGTGGGACTGAATGAATTGGATCACGACTTTATAATCATCGGTTTTGGTAGCCTCGGCTTCAACCCATTTAGACACATAATCCACCGCTACAAAGATGTACTCATAGCCATAAGAAGATGGAAATGGTCCCATGAAGTCAATCCCCCATACATCAAAAATTTCAACAATTAAAATGTTAGTGAGGGGCATCATGTCTCTTCGGGACATGGATCCAAGTTTTTGACATCGTTCACACGATTTGCAAAAATTGTATGCATCCCGAAACAAGGTAGGCCAAAAGAATCCGCTTTGAAGGACTTTGTTAGCTGTCTTTTTGGCACTGAAATGGCCTCCACAAGCAAGAGTATGGCAAAAATTTAGAATGCTTGTGGCCTCGATTTCAGGAATGCATCGCCAGATGATTTGGTCCGGGCAATACTTGAATAGTTCCGGATCTTCCCAAAAGAAATGCTTGACTTGGGAGAAAAACCGGTCCTTCTCTTGTTTGGACCAATGAGTTAGAAATTTGCCAATCGCAAGATAGTTGACAATATCCGCAAACCATGGAAGATTGGAATGTGAAACTAAAGAAGTTGCTCATCTGGAAAAGAATCACGAATGGCTGCGAATTCGGAAGATTTTTCAATAAGGAAGCGAGAGAGATGATCAGCGACAACATTGTCGGTCCCTTTTTTGTCCCGGATGTCAATGTCAAACTCTTGAAGTAAGAGGATCCATCGAATTAAACGGGGTTTTGTCTATTTTTTTGCTAACAAATGCCTAAGAGCGGCATGAACCGAAAAGACGATGACCTTGGAACCAAGAAGATAAGAGCGAAATTTATCCAAGGCGTACACCACAGCTAGCAATTCTTTTTCAGTGGTGGTGTAGTTCAATTGGGCATCGCAGAGAGTTTTGCTAGCGTAATAAATGACATGCGGAAGTTTATCCACACGTTGGCCCAAAACTGCCCCTAATGCATAGTCGGATGCATCACACATGATCTCAAAGGGAAGAGACCAATTAGAGGGTTTCATGATTGGGGCGGATGAGAGGAGAGTGTGAAGTTTGATGAAAGCTTCCATGCAAGCGTCATCAAAATTGAACGGAACATCCTTGGCTAAGAGATTACACAAGGGCCGTGAGATTTTGCTAAAATCTTTGATGAAGCGACGATAGAATCCGGCATGGCCAAGAAAAGAACGAATTTGACGGACTGAATTCGGAGGAGGAAGATTAGAGATTAACTCAACTTTCGCCTTGTCTACCTCGATTCCCCGCTTAGAAATGACATGTCCTAAAACAATGCCTTTTTGGACCATGAAGTGGCTTTTCTCCTAACTTAGAATGAGATTCGTCTCTTTGCATCTTTGGAGCACAAGAGATAAATTTTTGAGACACGAGTCAAAGGAGGAGCCAAATACGGAAAAATCGTCCATGAAAACTTCCAAGAACTTTTCAACCATATCGGAGAATATGGACATCATGCACCTTTGGAACGTTGCCGGCGCATTGCATAGACCAAAAAGCATGCGTCGATAGGCAAAAGTACCAAAGGGACATATGAATGTTGTTTTCTCTAGATCTTGGGGGGCGATTGCCACTTGGTTATAGCCAGAATAACCATAAAGAAAACAATAGAAGCTTTGGCCGACTAACCTTTCTAGGATTTGATCTATGAATGGAAGTGGAAAATGATCCTTCCTAGTTGACGAATTGAGTTTCCGGTAATCAATGCACACACGCCACCCGGTGGTAGTCCATTGTGGCACGAGCTCACCCGCTGAATTTTCAACAACGGTGAGACCGGATTTCTTGGGGACAACTTGTGTGGGGCTCACCCACTTGCTATCAGAGATAGGGTAGATGATTCCCGCATCTAGCAATTTGATCACCTCTTTCATGACCACTTCCTTCATATTTGGATTTAACCGGCGTTGGACCTCTCTAGTAGGCTTTGCGTCATCCTCCATATGAATGCGGTGCATACAAATGGAGGGGTCAATTCCTTTCAAATCTGCCACTGTCCAACCAATAGCTTCTTTATGCTCTTGGAGCACCGCTAAAAGGTTGGTCTCTTGGTCTTTTTGAAGGTCCGAGACAATGATGACCGGAAGGGTTTGCTTTGGACCAAGGAACACATACTTGAGATGGGCCGGGAGCGGCTTAAGCTCAAGTTGTGGCGGAGATAACAATGATGGGACCGGGGAGTGGTGGAAAGTTAGGGAAGTGGTTCTTTTGGAATTTTTCAAGGAGGTGCATCTATAATAGCATTAATATCAAGCAAGGAATTGACTTCTTGAATGGCTTGATCAACATCAAAGTTTGAGAAGTCAAAATGGGACATGCAAGTTTCAAGAGGATCTTTGCTTAGAATGAAGAGGAGAGATTCTTCGACCACTTCATCAATAACATCCATAAGAAAACAATCATCCTCATTGGAGGGATGTTGAGTTGCATGAAAGATGTAGAGTTTGACTTGCACGTTTCCAAAAGTAATGTGCATCACCCCGGTTTGGCAATTAATTGATGCATTAGCCGTGGCTAAAAATGGCCTACCAAGGATCACGGGAATGTGCTTTTTTGGGTCATGGACCGGTTCCGTATCAAGAACCACAAAGTCTATTGGGAAGTAGAATTTGTCCACTTTGATGATAACATCCTCAAGAATGCCTCGTGGATGCTTGACCGATCTATCGGCAAGTTGCAAAACCACGGAAGTCGGCTTAAGATCTCCCAAACCAAGTTGTAGGTAGACTGAATATGGAATTAAATTCACACTAGCTCCTAAGTCAAGGAGGGCCCTCTCGATTTTGCTGTCACCAATGACGCAAGAGATTGTGGGGGCACCCGGATCCTTATACTTCAGAGGAGTGCTGTGCTGAATGATAGCACTAACATTTTCAGTCAACCTCACTTTTTTTGGCAAATGATTTTTAGAAGTGCGCTTTTGAGTGCACAAATCTTTGAGAAATTTTGCATAGGGAGGGATTTGCTTGATAGCATCCAAGAGGGGCAAGTTAATCTTCACTTGCTTGAAAACTTCCCACATGTCTTGAATTTTACAATTCTTGTTCCCAAAATGTGTCAACTCTTGAAGACGTTGAGGAAACGGAGCTTTTGGCTCATAAGTAGTTTCCACATTTGGGGTGACATGTGTGGGATTTTCGTGAATGGTATTTGGACAAGAATTTGGATTAGAAGAGCTTGAATTTGGATTTGAAGAGCTTGGATTTGGATTTTTCGAATGAGGGTTTTTCTCACTTGTGTCTCCATCAACCTTGTTGTCAACCACTCTACCACTCCGAAGGGTGGTGATAGCTTGAACTTGTTCATGAGTCGGCCCACTCGGAGGAGGGGTTTCATCAATCACATGCATTCCTCTAGGATTTTCAAAAATTTGAGAAGGAAGCTTGCCCTTGTCCTTTTGAAGCAATTGATTCACCGAGTTAGCTATTTGGCCCACTTGATTTTCGAGATTAGCTATGGATTGAGTATGAGAGTGAACCATTTGGAGAGTAGGCTGCAAGGATGTCAAGAGTTGCTTATTGGCATCCATTATTTGCTTATTTAATGATTCCATCATTTGCTTGTTTGCAGCTACTATCTCGTCAGTTGGACACACATGAGGTTGATTGGAGACATTTGGATTGTAAGGAGGACGGTAACTTGAAGAGGCTTGGAAAGGCCTACCTTGATATTGAGAAGAGGGCTGATTTTGATGCCCTTGGTTTTGAAATTGGGAATTTTGTGGGGCTTGTTGCCGCCACGAGAAATTCGGATGATCTCGCCAACCCGGATTGTAGGTGTTGGAATATGGATTGTTCCCGGGCCGTGAGAACATGGCATTAGCTTGCTCTTGGTTGGGATTGGGAAATTGCTCAGGTGTGGGGCAATCTTCCGAGAGATGGAATGGACTAGTACATGAAGCACAAACTGAACTTGCCGAATTTTGAGACAATGAAGGAAGAAGATGTGGTGCCATCAATTGGTAGAATTTATGAGCGATGGCATCCACTTGAGATGATTCCTCCCTTATTGATTTTGGTTGACAAGGGTTAGTGTTCTTTGCAATGGTTGAGGTCGGAGCCCTACGAGAATTATGTTGAAGTGAATTTTCGCTTAAATTCTCAAGTAGGGTCTAAGCCTCATCCGCATTCTTGGACATGAACATCCCACCACAAGATGAATCAACCATGAATCTATGGGTTTCGGTCAAGCCGGCATAAAAAGCTTGCACTAATTGCCATTTTGGGATCAAATGATGAGGACATTTCCGAAGAAGATCTTGTAGCCTTTCCCAAGTCTTATGGAGTTGTTCTCCATCAACTTGAGAAAAGCTTAGAATGGAACGCCTCATTTGGTTGGTTTTACTCACCAGATAATACTTCTTAAGGAATTCTTGTTGCAATTGAGCCCAAGAAGTAATGGAATTGGGAGCGAGGGAGTTCAACCAATATTTTGCCCTATCCTTTAGGGAGAATGGGAAAAAATGGAGATGGAGTGCATTGTCCGGAAAACCTCTCAACCGGATGGTCGAACAGATTTCAAGGAACTCATCAAGATGCTTATATGGATCTTCATTATCAAAGCCATGAAATGATGGAAGCATTTGGATGGTGCTTGATTTGATCTCATATTGAGCTGCATCGATGTTTGGCATTACTATGCAAGAAGGAGAAGCATAGGTGGTAGGGATGAAATGATCTCTAAGAGTCATTGGTTCTACATTAGGAATTTTAGCCCTTTCATTCCCCGGATTTCCTACGTTATCTCCCATTGTATTAAATTCAGTTTCAAGATCCCTTATAAGAGTGGGTTCCCTAAGGTTCCGTCTAAGAGTTCTTTCAAGTGAATTTATATCAATAGGCGAGTCAAGTGTGGGTAGAAAGAGTGACCTACGGCCAAACATCAACAACAAAGCATATATTCAACAACACAATTCATCATCAATACTCCACATACGATGTTCCCTTTCTCCTCAATTATCAAGACAAAAATAAATGGCCACGACAAGGACCGATGCTCGGAATTGAAAATACACAATTGAAAAAGCCTCGACAAGGGCTTGCAATTTAACTACTTCTAAGCTTAACACATGCACAATATCCACAATTTGAAACTAGAAGTCACGAGACTTACCTGGGGTCCTCTAGACTCACAATTTGCTAGCATTCCCACGGCGAGCTTCGAGTCTCTAGGATCTCACTTACAACACAAAGATGGTTAAAACACACAAGAAATATTCACAAAACACAGTATACACAATCAAACTAAATTTAACCCTAAACTTCGGTTGCTAAACCGTTTGCAGTCCCCGATAACGGCGCCAAAAATTGATCGGTTGGTCAATTAAACATCAACCTTCGCAATAGCACGAATCATTGTAAAATAGGGCTATTGGTCGGGTAAGTCGAACCACTGGGACTGCGCTAATCTATGGCAACCTAAGTGTCTAGAGTCATTTTAGAGTGATAAGGGGTGTTCATAGAGGGTTTGTTTTGTTTGTCACTAAACTACAAATTCAGAATGCATAAAACAATAATTTGCAAGGAATTTAGGATAAAAAGATTAAGAAGAGGAGACTAAGGAAGTGAATCCGCCTCCATCCCTATACATATGCTAGATTAGACCTAAATTGGGGGAAAAATAACATATGATGGTCAAGACTTACATAGCAACACATGGTTGCCATGTAAGTAATCAAGAGGTACATTAGGTCTCAAACAAGTATAATCCATCAAAAGACAAACATGCTTAGACTACCTAACTAAGGTGTAGCTTATACACATTTACTTAAATAAGAGACTATCAAGTTCTTGACAAAATGATAAAGCACATGGAGTTAGAGATTAAGCATACACCATCAAAGGATTTCCTAAGCAATGGTCTATCAAAGTCACCTATCAACATGCCATGAAACCATTTCATAACCTTGCTTCCACTCTCACCATGAAAACTCAAGCAATATGATTACTCTAAGACATCATCTAAAACAAGATAATCAACTTAAAGGAATCATCCATACATGTATCAACATTCATTACAACAAATGAGGTGCTCTTGGTTATGAAAAGACCATAAAATATACATGGCAAATCCCCAAAATAGACTATCCTAGGACATGCTTACAAGGGAGGGACTTCATCACCTCCCTAGAGAAAGAGTTAGTTACCCATTGCTAAGCTAGAAGAAGGAAGAAGCTCCATCCAAGACTCCATTTTCGTGCTCCTACTGTAGCACTCAAGAACACCCTCTTCCTTGCTCTCTTCTCTCTCCTCTATCTTGCTAGAATATCGGATCCTGATATTGTGTGGTCCTCCCTCTCTCTTATCAAGCTCAAGTCAAGGCTCTCTCTCCCCCAAGGAACACCTCCAACCACTTCATAAAGAAGGAAGATGGCATTGAGGAAACGAATGTGCAAGTGGCTGAAATTGAGCCATTTCCGAGTGCAATCTGCCATAATTTCGAGCACTCGAAGGGTGGTCTCGAGCACTCTAAATTAGTGTAATGTGCAACATGCTCTTCTTGCTCAGCACTGACCTACTTTGGTAAAATGGCTATAACTTTGTGCGCCGAACTCCGAATGACGATCTGTTTGAAGATTTGGAGAGCTGATTCAGTGATTTAAAAACTTCATGTTTTAATGAAGACCTAATTCTCAAGTCTGGTTGGTCGAAAATGGGGAGAAAGGCAGTACTTCAGTGCTGCCAGGCAGTTCTGCGCAACTCTGTTAAGAAGATCATAACTCTCTGCTCCGAACTCCGAATGATGAACCGCTTGAAGATTTGGAAAGCTGATTCAGAGCTCTAAATCTTTCATGTTATGATGGAAGTCCATTTCTTGAGTTTTCTAGGTCGAAATTGGAGACAAAAGTTAGGTTCTACTGCTGCCAGAAATTCAGAATTGGCACCCTTTTTGTTCAAAATTCCACAAGGCATCATTTTTGCTTCCCTTTTGCAATTTAACCTGAAAATGTACAAAAACATGCAAATGGAGATAATCTACATAAAATAATCAATTAATGAACTTTGTTAATGTAATTTAGGGTGCTTGAATATACAGTATTCGGCGCTTATCAGTGGCCAAGTTTGAATTTATAGAATGCCACTACCACTACTAACTATTAAAGTAGCTAGAGATACAGCATAGTTAACTAGTCATGTACAGAGTAAGCCTGAGTTTGTTGAGTTGGATGATGATCCAGAGAGCATTGATGCAGAGTAAACAGATAAGGTTTCTTGGCCAGAATTCACAGAGCATAGTTCACCGCAGATTCCAACTCCTATGCCTACACCCAAAAGGTCTACACGACCTTATGTACCGAATAGGAAATATTTAGATTATATGTTGCTCACAAATGATGGTGAGCCTAAATGCTATGATGAAGTATGTCAGGTTAAAGATGCTAGCAAGTGGGAGCTTGCAATGGAAGATGAAATGAAGTCCCTTATTTCCAACAAAACATGAGAACTAGCCAAGTTGCCGATGGGGAAGAAAGCTCTTCACAATAGTTCCAAGAGATACAAGGTGAGATTGGTGGTCCAAGGCTTTCAGCAAAAGCAAGGCATTGACTACACAGACATTTTTTGCCCGGTTATGAAACTGAGTACAATTCGCTCAGTTCTTAGCATTGTTGTAGTAGAAGGGTTGCACCTCGAGCAGTTAGATGTCAAAACTACTTTCCTCCATGGTGACCTTAAGGAGGATATTTACATGTAACAACCAGAGGGTTTCTCAATCAAAGGGAAAGAGAAACTAGTGTGCAAGTTGAAGAAAAGCTTGTATTGTTTGAAGCAAGCCCCGAGGCAGTGGTACAAGAAGTTTGATAGTTTTATGAAGTGGCATGGCTACAACAAGTGCAATGCTGACCATTGCTACTACTTTAAGAGGTTCAAGTCAAGTTTCATTATCCTTCTACTTTATGTTATTGACATGTTAGTGGCAGGTTCTAATTTTGAAGAAATCAGCAAATTGAAGAAACAGTTGTCTAGTGAATTCGAGATAAAGGATCTTGGTGCAGCGAAACAAATTCTTGGGATGAGGATTAGCAAAGACAAGAAGAAAGGGACTTTACAGTTGTCTCAGGCTGAGTATGTTGAACGGGTTCTGAAGAGGTTCAACATGAATAATGCTAAGGTAGTGAGTACTCCCTTAGCCAATCACTTCCGATTATCTCAAGATCAGTGTCTGAAGACAGAGGATGAGAAAAACTTCATGGCTAGAATTCCATATGCCTCAGCCATTGGAAGTTTGATGTATGCCATGAAATACACAAGACCAGACATTGCATATGCAGTGGGAGCAGTAAGCAGGTTCATGAAGGATCCAGGCAAACTACACTGAGAATAGTGAAGTGGATATTGAGATATCTACGGGGTACCACAGACAGATGCCTATGTTTCAAAAGGGGCGAAGTGAAGCTACATGGTTATGTAGATTCAGACTTTGCTGGTGAGGTGGACCACAGAAAAAGTACTACCGGGTATGTGTTCATGGTGGGTGCATCTGCAGTTAGTTGGGTTTCGCAAATACAGAGGATTGTAGCGTTATCTACTATAGAGGTAGAGTATGTGGCGATGACAGAGGCCGGTAAGGATATGATTTGGTTACAAGGTTTGCTAACAGAGTTGGGATTCGAACAGGTGAAGAATGTTTTGCATAGTGATAGTCAGAGTGCAATACATCTGGCAAAGAATTCAGCATTTCATTCAAGGACCAAGCATATAGGACTTCGGTATCACTTCATCAGATCTTTGTTAGAAGAGGGGGTGTTGACATTTGAGAAAATACTTGGCACCAAGAATCTGGCTGATATATTGACCAAGATAGTGACCATAGAGAAATTGAAGTTGTGCGCAACTTCAGTTGGTCTTCTAGCTTGAAGATAGAGAGAAGCGCACCGACATGCATGAGAAGAAGATGGAATGGGTTTACAAGTGCTCCAGTCTCGAAGTGGGAGATATGTTTTTGTGGTGGAGTCTGATCACGTGTTGATAACGTGAAGATTTTGGGAAACTAATGATATCAATATTTTTTTGGCTACTGACGTGTGGGAACAGGTTCAGAGATTTGGTACCGGTTCCACGGAGTGATAGCCAAAAGCCACCATCCAGTGGGAACCGGTAGCCAATTCTAGAACCGATTCCAGAATTAAAAGATTCGTCTCTGGACATTGGGAACCGGTAGCCAATTCCTGGTACCGGTTTAACTTTTCTGGAAACTTACATGATTTATTTTCCTTGTTGGTTTTGGACTCTACAAAAGGCAATTCTTGTTGGACAAGTTGTGTTCCAGTGTATGGGGCTATATATATTAACCCTAATCGTATTTTTAGGGTGTGGTGAAATTAGAGAAAAATCATACGTGTTATATGATTAAGTTGTGCCAACATAAGAGAGAGCAATTGAGAAAGATTGAGAGAAAATTCTCCTTGTAATTCTTAATCTTTTTCATAGTGAATTTGTTCAGTGTGCTCTATGGACGTAACCCTAAGATTTGGGTGAACCATGTATATCTTGTGTTCTTTTTGTGATTTTTTTTTCTTTATGATTGTTTGATTATTCCTCGAACAGTGTGTGTTTTTATTTTGTATTTCCGCCACAACAATTGGTATCAAAACTGGTTGATTGTGCAGTACAACTCTAACATACTACACATTTATAAAACACCAATGTGATCCTTAATGAGGTCACGAAACCCAACGAAAACGAATGCGGAAAGGACGTCTTAAAAACGGACAAGAATGAACCTAGGGGCAAAATGGTCATCTCTAAAAATATAGATTCAGATACTACTGAGCACACCACTAGAGAGACAATAAAAAAAAAACTAATCAAGATGGACTCAAGAATCGCATGATTCGTAGTCCGGACGAAGGAGAAACGGCAAAACAACAAAAAATGGATATACAAAGCAAAAAGGGTAAAATGGTAATTATCTAGAAAGATCCAGGTACAACTGAGCACATCGTTAGAAAGATAGCAAAAAAATAGTCAAGTTCAAAAAAAAATTACTCGATTTGGAGTCCAGACGAGGGAGAAAGGCCAAAAACAAGAAGAAGGTCATGACAGCTACAGTGCTGCTGACCCACTGCTGCTGCAACTGAGAGTAAAAACAGGCATCTAAACGGAATTTTTTGGAAAAACTCAAAGAAGAAACCCCCCCTTAAAATTAAGTTTTCTACCCAACAACATAAACAGAAACAAAAAAAAATGCATTGCAAAAGGCCCATAATGCCCCCAAAAAAATAAGGTCAAAAGGGTAAAAATCAGTCGTAACTACTGCCCAAGAAAAGGAAATGGGGCTTCGGGAGGTTTTTAAATTGCCTAAATTAAAAATACAATCTTAAAATACACCCACAAGACCCCTGGAAGTTTCGGATCGGTCATCACACTTTTTTAAAAAAGTTGATGAATAGTACCAAGTACACTTGTATTAAAAATCAGCAAAAACCTGGCAGCAAGGATTTTTCGGGAAAAAATGGATTTTTGAGGCCTAAGATGACGTTTTCTGAAAAAACACAAAGAAGAAACCTCCTCCAAAATCGAGGTTTCTACCCGAAAATGTGGGCGAAAATGAAAAAAATATATTGTGTAATACCCGAAATGCTCCTGGAATAGAATAGGGTAAAAACTCAAAAAAATGCAACCTTAAGTTTTTGTTTCATCAAGAAGGGTATTGTTTGCCAAAGTGAACAAGTAAGTATATGTAATATTATAAGGTAGACTATGACAGCCCAAGTTTTTCAACCCGGTGCGTCAGTAATGAATCGAAAGATAACCCGATAACGGATCCGAAATGCGAAAGTAAAAGACAAAACAACGGTCTCTAGAGATACAACATGGCTCTAAGACACCATTATGACCCTCAACGAGGTCACGGAACCCAAAGGAATCAAATGCGGAAGCAACGTTTCAAAAATGAACAAGAATGAACCTAGGGGCAAAATCATCATTTCCAGCTTACACTTGATTCGGAGTCCGGATGAAGAAGATATGGCTAACAGAAGAAAAAGGGACAAAACGGTTAAAAAGTGCAAACCAAGAACATCTAACCGGTTAGGTGACCTTCCTAACCGGTTAGGAGGCCAAAAATCACGATAAAAGCACTGCCCACACTCATCTAACCGGTTACGAAACCCTTCGTAACCGTTTAGATGTGAAGGCGGCAGAATGGGCAGCAAGAAACCCTGGCAGCAGGGGTTTTTCCCGAAAAAATGGAAATTTAAGAGCCAAAATGACATTTTCTGGAAAAACTCAAAGAAGAAACCCCCCTCAAAATTAAGTTTTCTACATGGATCCCAAGAAAAATCGAAAAATATGCACTGTGAAATGCCTAAAATGCCCTCCCAAGAAAACTGGTCCAGAGGGTCCAAAAAGCTGCTAAATGGAAAAAACAGAAGCTGAACTTCGGGATCGATTTCCGATACCAAGACGACATTTTCTGGAAAAACATGAAGAAGAAACCCTCCCTAAAATCATATTTTCTAAGTGACCATATGAAGAACCGAATTTATTTCCCAAAGTAAATTCCCAAAATTCCCTTAGATCAGATTATGCAACAAAAGTGTAAAGTGAGTCCGTAGGAGGCTCATTTCACCAAAGAAGAAGCTTTGCCCGGAAACGACCATGCACACAAACGTAACTTACCTAGTAAGATGTGCTACAATGGTCCATGGCCCAAAAATATGGCCTATACAAAATATGACCCCCCAACGGCCAAAATGCCAAAAATGAAATTTAGAATGAAAACTTGGAATTTAAAATCTTGAAATGACTTCAAAATACCGTTTGGCATTTGGCCACACCTCATACATGTTAAATAAATTCTAGATAACGAATTTCATACACAATACACACTACGGTGCAAAATAGCATACTAAAACGCATGAATTTCATATAATCTCATTAAAGGCAAAAATCAACATCCATGACATAAATGTGATTCTAAAAGGAGTTTGGCCCTTGACCTCATGTCATATACATAAAATGTGAATCAAAAGTGTGCTTAGGCACACGTTACAAATTTAGAATCAAATATACACATTTGACAAATAAGACTACAATTGGCATTCCGAGCCAACCTTCACAAAAATGCAAGTCTCCAAGTCCACAAACCATCCAAGCATAATGAGAACCTCAACTTTGATTCTTGTACCTGAAATATGCCCCAGTATCGTAGGGGTGAGTAACATAAAGTTACTCATAGGAAATGAGCATGCATCGACCTACGTTTTACAACTTTGCATGATTTAATTATTATGGTTCATTCCACCTAACGTCTATGTCAAAGGTGAGACTCAAGGAGCATTCTAGCTACCTAAGATCATTTCTAGCATCAATCACCTCATTCATGCAATTTTAGCAACATAGGGTCATGCTTACACAAAGCAACAATATAGGAGCATGCTTACACAAAGCAACAACATAGGCGCATGCTTACATAAAGCAACAACATATAGATTCTCAAGGTTATCAACTTGAAGTCTAAAATGCAACATCAACTAAATATAACAATTTAGCATAATAGAATATCTAATACCACACATCAAGACATAGATTCTCTAGGTTATCAACTAGAAATCTAAAAGTGTGAAATCAACCAAATATAGCAATTTAGTATGGATGTACTTAACAACATCAAAATCGCCGATAGCCAAAACCACAAGTCAACAAGGTAAACAAGATTGTCAACTTGGAATTGAAAACGAAAACAAAAAGTGGAAGACTTGGACATCACACTCGGAATTCTGCCGAGACCTCAATAGTTATTCCGGGCACTAACCCACAGGGAAGACCACCCTAAGTGCACACTATCTCAATGATTTAAAGGACTCACGTCCCCATACTAGAGCCAAACCCTAGCCATCTCAACTCAACAATGTTCCAAGATTCCAAAATAAGCCAAATAAGTTCATAACTTATACATATTACTACTACATAGTAACAAGTTAGCAATATAACTCTCAATTGTGCATAATACGCATTTCATATCCATAATGCTACGAAATCACAAGCCAACAATATATTCATATAGAAACATACTCTCATGAATATAAATTTAACAACAATGCCCTTCACTGCATATAACACAATCAAGTGAATACTTCACAAGTCTAAATTCATGATCTTAAAATAGAAGCACCTTCTAAAATATGATTAAATCCACAGATAAACAAGATAGAATCTAATTACATCAAAATAATTAAACTCTCTAGATTTCAAATCATTTCCAATTGGCCCCAATTTAATATATGTTAATGGACGTACCATGGTATTTACATATATTCACACACAAGCTTAATTAGGCCTATGAAACCACCAAAATAGATTTTAATTAATTCCCTTAATTAAAGTCTCTAGATTTCCAAACTCAACCAAATGCTCTCAAATTAAAGTATGTTAACAAACATGCCAAAACTTAATTTAGAAGCATAATACAACTCAATTTCATGCAAGGTATGGCCATGAACTTAAATCTTTCACAAAATATAAATATTAATTAAAAAGAACAATTCTTATTTAATTAATCCCAAATTAATATATGTTAACCAACATATTAAAAAAAGAGTTTCTACCATGCCACAATTCAAATCAAAGTTATATATCATCATAAATTTTAAATCTTATACAAAGAAATAAAAATTACTAACTTTCTAGATTTGATACAAGGCACATATATAAGTTGTATAATCATGTTAAATACTCAATACAAAACACACAAAAGCCTAAAACATTCCCTACCTCCATTTGTGATGAAATCTCAAATCCCTACCAAAATAAATCGGCTCCGAATCCGACGAAACTCCTAGGTTTTGTCGGGGACAACACCACGAACATGAATCCCAAGGAAGCCCCATCAAAAACACAACTTGACTTCAAATCCGAACTCAAGAAATGGCCAAAACGAGATTCCAATCGGTTGGAATTGAAGGCCTCGCCGAGGGGAACATTAAACACTAAGGCACTAAGGTATTTCATTGAAGGGAAGAAGCTCAAAAGAGGAGAGAGAAGGTGGCATCCATGGCTGCCATGAGATCCGGCCAAAAGAGGGGAGAGAGAGAGTGAAATCTGATTTTTCACTTAAAGGCCCCCTATTTATAGAAAAACTCAAAAAGTGCCCCGAACGGGCCTTGCCGGGTCCGAAAAAGTGAAATTTGAGCAAACGCGCTCAAACGGAAAAACTCCGTGAACAAAAAAGATTCCAAATGAGAAAATATGAACAACAGAAGAAACGGCATTGAAAACCGAGTCCCGAGCAGAGAGTTGTGCCCAAAACAAGTTCAGCGCAAATTGGGGCCAGAAACCTTGAAACTGGAAAATATCATCCAGGAGGAAATTCTAAGAGTCCACGACTCGACAAAATGTGAAAATGAATCCCATACGAGGATCCAGGCTCAAAACAAGGCATTGAGCAATAACTTTCATTAATTGCACAATGGCCCCTCCAAAAAATAAAAACTGCGAAACTGCCCCAGAATGAAAATATCTTCCAACAGATATTTTCTTAGATACCCCTGAATTAAAATATCTTCAAAAGATATTTATGAAAAACACCCTAAGAAAGGAAAATGTTTCCAAAGAACTTTGCATGCCCCTATGGGCACCGGGAGCAACCAGAGTACTTTCTCACGGAAGTAAAGATACGTATCTCATAGAAATCACTGAGAATGAAGATACGTGAATCCAGAAACCAACTCTGAACACAAGAAGTGTGGTTATGCAAACATAGTGACAAACGAGGAAAAAAATAAAATAGGGAAATAGACGAAAAGTGAATAGTGCCTAAAAATGAAAGATGCGAAATTGACTCGGTCCTCAAAGGAAGTTGTCAGTCCACATAAAAGAGTCTTGGAAATCACTCCAGAACACTCGAGACGACACTAATCGACAAGAAACCAAACTCAGAAGGGAAAAGACAACGGAAAAAAATTTATCCGAAAAATCCAGGTCATTACATAGATGTACTACAATGTCCTACGGCCTCATGACATGTTGTATGTAAAATATGACCCTCCAATGCATGAAATCTCCTAACTTCCATAAGCAACAATGAAGTTAAAAAATTTGCATACATATCATATAAGTGTCTTTGCCCCTTGGCCTCATTACATACAATATACATATTTTGACAAATAAGGCTACAAGTGGCATTTCAAGCCAATCTTTACAAAAACTAAAACCTTCAAGTCTACAATCATCCAAGCAATGATGAACATCACAAACCAAGTCTTCATACCTGAATAAAACCCCTAGTAACTTTGAAGTGAGTAAACAAGTTTACTCGTAGGGAATGAGCATGCATCGACTCGATTTCTTTATAGATTTTTACATTAACTTAAACAATACAAAAGGGTCATGCCACCTAACGTCTATGTCAAAGTGAGACTCAGGGAGCATCCTAAGCTAACTTAGAGTATTTTTAGCATAAATCACATCCTTCATACAATTCCAAAGAACATAAGAACATGTTATTCAAAGTAACAAAATATAGATTCTCAAAACCATCAACTTGAAATCTAAAATACGAATCAACTAAGATGGTTCATGCCACCTAGCATCTATGTTCCAAATGAGTCTAAGGAATCGTTCTAGGCTACATTAGAATAACAAAACACAAATCACATGTAACGACCCGGATTTCTCAACCCGGTGCGTTAGTGATGAACCGGAAGTTGACCCGATAACGAACACGAAATGCGGAAGCAAAAGAAGCCAAATGACCTCAAGAGATGTACATCATCCCTAAGGCCCCAAAAATGACTCTCCATTAAGCCACGGAACTCAAATGAGCCAAGCAACTGAAGCAAGAATGCCTAACCTGAAAAGAGATGAACTAAGGGCAAAATGGTCATTTCTCACTGAAAAGGGTGCCACCGTTTACACCGTTGGAAGGACAACGAAAAATGAACAAAATTAGACTCAAGAATCGTCTGATTCTGAGTCCGAGCAGAAAAGATATGAAATTCCAACACTCGATGCGAAAGTTATGAAGCAATGACTCAACATTTTCCAATATTTTCATAATAAACTTTGAAAACAAAAGTGCATAGAAAACGAGATACATGTCATTGGCCTCCGGCCTCATCTCATACATGTTAAATACATTGAAAAGAGTGCACTTACGTACACTTTACATATACGAATCAACGAATACAAGTTTAAACAAATAGGGCTACAAAGAGGCATCTTATGCTAACACTTGCATAAAATAGAAACTTAGAAACTGTAAGCCATCCAAGGAGCAATGGAATCTTCAAATCCTGAGTCCTGTACCTAAAATATGCCCCAGTAACATAGGGGTGAGTAATATAAAGCTACTCATAGGAGATGAGCATGCATCGACCTAGCATTTTACAATTTTATCACCTTATAGTGAAACATGTTAAAGGAGCTCATGCCACCTAACGTCTATGTCAAGATGAGACCCAATGAGCATCCTAAGCTACCTAGATCATTTATATTATAATCACATTGTTCATGCAATTCAAACAACATGGAAACATGTTATACAAGGCAAGAAGATATAGATTCTCAAAGTCTTCAACTTGAAATCCAAAATACGAAAACAACAAGGGTGGGTCATGCCACCTAACGTCTATGTTCAAAATGAATCTATAAGGTCATTCCTAAACTACATTTGAACATAAAAACACAAATTATGATATCGATGCAATTTAACCAACAATGGAACTTCCAATACAACGCATGAAGCATGCTTTCACAAAGCTACATCTTAAGCTCAAAATAGGAAATCAAATAAGGAACAACAAGTTACAATATCATCTAGTTATCAACTTGAAATGAAATACGAAATCAAACAGAGTGGATACTCGGACGTCACGCCGGATCAGACCGACAACATAGTTACTTTAGGGTTACTAGCCCATGGGTAACCTCCCTATGTGCGCACTAGACTGTATAGAGGGACAATCCCCCGTACTAGAACCAAGTCCTAGCCGTAGCCAAACAACGACATCCCCAAGTTTCCAAAATCAACAAATTGTACAACAACGTATATATATCAACATGTATATACAAGATATCAACTATTTACCAAGCACAATCCAAATTTTAGAAACTTATACAATACATGCTCAAAATTCACAACTACTATGGCATGTAAGATGTCAAATACAAAGTGTGCAATTCTTTACACATAGCAACAATATATTCAATAAGGAAAAACATATTCTCATGAATATAAAAGTAACAACTATGTTATCCAATACTCAAAAGTAATCAAGTGAACATACATCAAATCCAAATCCATGATTTAAATATAGAAATAACTTCCAAAATGCAATTAAATACATGGAGTAATAAAGTAGAATTTAATTAAACATAAATAGTTAAATTCTCTAAATTCCAAGTTAATCCAAATAACCTCAATTTAATATATATTGAAAGACATGTTATGGTCATCATATATATAACATCAAATGACAAGTTAAGTGATTAAAACACTTAAAACAAAATTAATCAAGCTAATTAATTAATTTCCTCTAGATTTTTAAACAATTCCAAATGCCCTCAATTTAATCTATGTTAGAGACCATGCTAAGGCCTATTATAATACCACATTACCACTTGATTTAATGCTTGATACAACCATGTGAATTTAACTTTCACTAAAGATAAATATTAAATAAAAGTTGTAATTCTTAATCAAATGATCCAAATTTAATATATGTTAACCAACATATCTAAGCATAATTTTCTAGCATGTTACAATTCAAATCAAAGTTATACATCATCATAAATTTTAAATCTTATACAAAGAAATAAAAATTACTAACTTTCTAGATTTGATACAAGGCATGCATATATGTTGTATAATTATGGCAAACACACAATACAACGCACAAATAATCCTAAAACATTCCCTACCTCAATTGGAATGAAAATCCCAATTACCACCGAAATGAAATTGCCCCAAATTTTCGGTCCGCAAAACAGATTTTTCAGCTTGCTACCTTCAACTTGTAAAATTCATAAAAAATTCAATTTTAACCCAAATTGAATGAATCCAAAGCCCAATGAAAGCTTAAACACTTTAATTTGATAATATCAATTTATTTTAACAAAATATTTTCCCAATTGAAATAGTTTTTCCCCACAACTTTGAAACAAATTCTGCCTAGAAAACACATTTTCAGCCTATAGCTTCCAACTTTGAAAATTCATGAAAAATTCATTTGACATCCAAATTGGGCAAACCTAATTTAATTTGGAAGTAAATATATGAGAGTGTAAAACTGGAAATTTAAGCCATGATCCAATGTCAAAAGGTTAGTGAAATAAATCATCTAAAAATATGTTTTCCAGCTGCAATAAAAACATAGATAGCAGATAGTTTCGGATTTTTAAAAAAATTTAGAAATGCTCTAAAATCGTGAAAAAATTCTGAGTAGTGTAAAACCCATGGGGGAAGTTCCAATAAAAATTTCAAGGCAATTGAAGCACCACAGATCTATATAAAAATTCATTTCCAGACCAAAAAGGAAAAAGCTTCAAATTTCCAGCAACTAGTTTGCAACTTCAAAAATTCATAACTAATTCATTTTAAATCCAAATTACATGAAACCAAAACTAAATGAAAGCTAATTGAGTATATTTTCATATTCTATATTTAATTTGATAAGATTAATTTCAAGTTAAAATAGTTTAAGGGCAAAATATAAGTCCTTCTCTTCCATGCATGTAAAACACTCAATAATGACATAAAAATACTTCAAAATAATAGATCAATACCTCACTAGAGAATTGAATCTCTAGATACCAAAGCAAAACTAGGAGTTAGGCTAGTTACTTCAAGGGTTTTGAAGAGGAGAATGAGGGGAACAAAAAGTATTCCAAGTTCAAAGTTCTAAGGTGAGTGAAAGGGCACCAAAAATGAAGTCAAAGCTACTAGTCAAGCTTTTCTCCAATGATGGCTTCCTTAGGGTTCTTGAGAGGAAAGTGATGAATGAATTAAAATGTGTAAACCCTAAGCTAAATGTGCTCTTTCTCCACTCACTAGGTGCTCTTGCACTACCTCTCACACACACACTAATGCAAGACAAAAGGTGAGTCCTACACTTGTCATGAATCCAAGTAAGCTTTCAAGATTAAATATTAACCCTACACTTGTCAACCATCCATGCCAACAAGTGCACCAATCCTAGGACAACAAGTGGGTGAATCTCCAACCTCTATGTGTCATGAGATTAAGCTTCCAAGTGGTTCCACCACAAAATCAACAAGTGGCACTATAGGAATGTGACACTTGTCACATTTTCTAAAAATTACAAAAAGGTCCTTTTTTAAAATATCTTCCAATTTAATTTGTAAAATGATCCCTAAGACGAAAAATAATTACTTTACTTAATTACCCAAAAACCCCTCAAGTTATGGATAATTGCAAAAAGTCTTGTTTTCATGGCTTTTACAAAGAAAGTAAGCATTTAATATGCATTTCTACAAAAGTAAAAATATAGATGTCATGGAATTTAAATTTCATGAATGTATGCAAAACCGGAATCAAATCCAAGCACAAAAAGTGAGGTTATACAAGTAAAAGTGAAAAACGAGAAGAGGACGAAATAAGAAAAAGACGAAAAATGAATAGTGTCAAAAAATAAAAAAAAAATGTGGAAATGACTCGATCCTCAAAGGAAGTTGTCAATCCAAAGGAAAGAGTCTCAGAAACCATTTCCGAGCACTCGAGACAACACTAAGAGGCGAGAAATCGAACCCGAAAAGGAAAAGATAATGAAAACAATTTATCCGCAAAATTTAAAGAAAAAGGGAAAAGGAAGAAAATGACCGGGTCATTACATCACAATACCGATGCAATTTAACCAACATTAAAACTTCCACTACAACACATAAAGCACAAATTCTCAAAGTTAACATCTTGTAACTTAAAATAGGAAATCATATAAGGAATAACAAGTTATAACATCATCTAGTTATCAACTTGAAATGAATTGTAAAGTCAAACGAGGTGGATACTTGGACGTCACGCCGGATCAAACCGACACCAAAGTTACTTTAGGGTTACTAGCCCACGGGTAGCCGCCCTATGTGCGCACTAGACTATAAGAGGACATTCCCCCATACTAGAACCATGTCCTAGCCATTGCCAAACAACGACATCCCAAGTTTCCAAAATCAACAAGTTGTGCAACAACGTATATATCAACATATATATATAAGATAATCAACTATCTACCACGCACAACCAAATTTGGAAACACATACAATACATGCTCTAAGTCCACAACTACTATGGCATGAAAGATGTCAAGAACAAAGTGTGCAACTCATTACACAAGGCAACAATATAATCCATAAGGAAAACATGCTCTCATGAGTATAAATATAACAACAATGCTATCCTATACTCAGAACATAACCAAGTGAATATAGAAACAACTTCTAAAACACAATTAGATCCATAGAGCCATTAGATAGAATTTAATTAAACAAAAATAATTAAATTCTCTAGATTTCAAATCAATTTCAAATAACATCAAATTATTATATGTTAAACAACACAGCATGCTCATTACGTATATCAAATCAAAGGTGCAAAATAAGCAAGACATCATCATGTTGAATTTAATTAATTTAAATTAATTGAATCTCTAATTTTCAAAAGTTGTTCAAATGATCCAAAATAATTATATAACAAGGACTAAGTCATGGCGATGCCATATATCAAGTCAAAAATGGAATACAAGCAAGGTACAGTTAAGTAGAATTTAAATCAATTTAAATTCATTAAATCTCTAGCTTTGAAAACTCAACTAAATCAACCAAAATTAATATATATCAAAGATCAAATCATGGCCATGCCATATACCAAGTCAAAAGTGAGTTATATGCAAGTTATAACAATCATTAATTTCTTAAATTAATATAAAACATGCATACAACTTATATTCCATTACAAAAGCAAGTAAATCACTTGAAAAATAAACTATAACAACCCCTACCTCACGAGAGAAGAGTCTCTCTAGAAACTATGGCAAACAAACTCAAAGTGGCAAACCCTTCAAGGGTTATGTAGAGGAGGATGAAAGGAACAAAAAGTATTCCAAACTTTATGGTCTAAGGTGAGTGGAAGGGCCTCAAAAATCAAGGTCAAAGTTTAAGCATCAAGCTCCTCTAAGGTGGGTAGGGTTTTTGGTGAGGGAGGAAATGAAACAATGAGATGAAGTGTGAGTGGAGGAATTAGAAATTCTCCACTCACTATGTGATCTTACACCGTGGTCAACACATATAAGTCTTGGTCAATTGCACAAAAACCCCTCTTTAAAACCATAATCCTAAAGTGGCCCAAAAATAATTGTAAGACTTAATTTAGAGCATACACTTGTCACTCATCCAAACATCCATTGTGGGCTTAATCTTAAGCCTACACTTATCAACCATCAAAGCCAACATGTGGTCCAATCCTAGGCCAACAAATGAGTGAATCTCCACCGTCTATGTGTCATAAGATTATGCTTCCAAGTGGTTCCACCACAAGATTAACAAATGGCACCATGAGAATATGACACTTGTCACATTTTCCAATAATTGCAAAAAGGTCCTTTTTAAAATATCCTCCAAATAAAATTACAAAATGGTCCCTAAGATGAAAAATAATTACTTTGCATAATTACACTAAAACCCCAAAAGTTTAAGAAAATTACCAAAAGTTATGCATCCATGCCCTTTACAAGAAAAGTAAACATTTAGCATGCTTTTATACAAAAGTAAAAATTTAGATATCATAAAAATTAAATATCATGGATGCATGCAAAGCTAGAGTCAAATCCGAGGCCAAAAAGTGAGGTTATGCAACGAAAAAGAAAATCGGGAAAAGACAAAAAAGTGAATAGTGACAAAAAATGAAAAATGTGGAATTGACTCGGTCCTTAAAGGAAGTTGTCAATCCCAAGAAAAGAGTCTCATAAACCATTTTTGAGCACTCGATATGACACTAGGTGAAGGGAAACCAAACACAGAAAAGAAAAGACAACGGAAAAAATTTATCCGTAAAATTTGAGGAAAAAGGAAAGGAAGAAAATGACCGGGTCATTACAACCTTCCCACCTTAAAGGGATTTCATCCCTGAAATCCAGCCCTAACAAACAAAAGGTGAAACCAGGACAACTATGGAGTACATCTCCGATTATCCCACATAACATGCTACAAAAGCAATCCCAAAACTGAAAGACAACGTACAAACCAATGTCATTCGCACCCACATGCTTACGACAGGACAACTTCTCAAAAGAAAAGTGACCACTCGGTTACACGACAAGTCAAAAGTCACACACCGAACCCAAGGTCAGATAAAGGAACGGAAGGCAACAATCGAAACCATTCCTCCTGATGAACCATCATACTGATCCAAAAACAACCACCAAAAGAACTCCAAGATAACCACGTATCAAATCAGGATACAGAACAAAGACAATATGGCAGTACGAATAGCGACCAGAACCCGCCCACGACGTACTCAAATGTGTTGTAGCAATGATAGTACCTAGCGCCTGCCCACACTTACTCATCAGTAAGGTAGCATCGATAGCAACTAGCACCCGCCCACAAAATACAACTTGTACGGTAGCATAACACTATAAGGCACTAGTTCATAACCTGCCCCCACTAGGTCTACCCATGAAACCTCTTGATACAAAAGACATCAATGTCTTAAATCATCATTACCAAAAGCAATTTGGTAACTCGGCATTCCGTAAAAGTTGAGATATGGTCTAAAGACGTCGACATCCCGGCCACTCTCAAAACCCTAATGACTATGTTATAGGTACCTTCCGACTTAATGTCTCAATCCTCAATACAACAAAACCAACAAATCTAATGTCTCAAAACACTCCTATTAACAACATCAATCAAGAATCCAAAGCCTGACAGACAAATCAACACCACCAGGAATCAAAATGAACCTCACTACCGGACATTTCATCAAAAGTCCCACATATGTCCCTGAAACAGATCAACTACAAAACCACACTGGAATCAAAAATCGGATCAAAATCCCTATCATGGATAACTAAATCCTCGAAAAACAAGTCCACCACATGGCAAACACATCAAAATCCTGATAATCGAAGTCACAAAATAAGTCTCTTAAAATTATACTTGGCATCACCAAGCTAAATCAAAATTCCTTAATTTCAGTCCATAAATAGTCACTGGAACTACGATTCCTCAAAACTATACCTAGTCAAAACTAGGACTAGAAAACTCCACAAACAAGCCTTATCCGACAGCAATCCTCCAAAAACTCTCCTAAGAGTCAACCACATCCAGATCTCCAAAACCAAAGCAAGTCTCCTAAAGTTAATCTTAAAAGAGCCTCGAGCTCACCTCATGAATTAAACAAATCCATAATGACATGGACACAAGTCCCCACAAAATGATCTCACATCGATCCACTTACTCTGAGCACCACAACTCGTCAACAACCACGGCAAAACTCCCCAAGGGAAGACACAAAAAAAAAGGGAACCACCAGTCCAAAGAAGGACAACACCATGACTCTACCTCTAAAACAAAAGGCAATAAGGTCAAAGACTTCATCCCCTACATGGAAGTAAGTCGACCAAAATCCACCAAATCCTCACCAAGGACTCAAGACAACAACAGAGATCTTCACGGACCAACTAACCCCAAAATTGTGCACAAGGCAAAAAAGAAAAGAGACTCACTCCTTGTGAAGTCCCAAACATGAACCAAGAAAAAAGAAGAGAAACCCTATTCTTCCACAAGTGTCAACACAACAAATATGAAAATGGAGCATTCTTCCCACCTTAAGGAAGTGGACAGCTCAAGACAAAACAAATGTGGCAATTCCTCTACAAGGAATTTCACAACGAAACCATTGCAGAAACCAGCACACAAACAACGTACGACCGAAGGAAACAAAAAGGGAAACCAAGTATAGAAGTTATGCATATTACAAGGAATACAACTACCAAATAAGTAAATCTACTCATATAAATAAAATCAAGGGTACATGTGGCACATCTCCACGTAATCACATAATCATGTCACTAATATACAGTAACAACATGGCATCTCTAAGCATATAAAGAAGGCATGCTAAGCAAATGTGGACATACCTCCACCTACTCATGCATCACAATATCATAAATCATACTAATAACATGGTAGTAAATGAAACTACAGAGAACGAAAATAATGCAACAATGAACCCTATAGATATCATGTCCTAGAGTTTCTAGGTAAAAGGAAAAACCAGTCCTAGCCACAAACTGTCTCCAAAAACAAATGTGACAACAACCTGTCTCAAAACAAATATGAGCCCATAACACAATGGTAAGACTCTGACAATCTATTTCCGAACCTAAAGGTGACACTACAAGTAACACTAACAATGCAATGCTCTCACCAACCCAAAACATCGATCAATCGACTCGATCCCAAAAGCATCATCACGCAAGGAGAACTCAAACAAAATGGCTACTCTAGCCATATAATTGA
The DNA here is from genome assembly GCF_030987335.1 of Cornus florida. Classification (NCBI taxonomy): domain Eukaryota; kingdom Viridiplantae; phylum Streptophyta; class Magnoliopsida; order Cornales; family Cornaceae; genus Cornus; species Cornus florida. Next base: position 22,672,618 of record NW_026775576.1, read on the forward strand.
ACAATCAAATTGATCTCCAAAAATATCCCCAAAATGGCCATCAATCACAGTCTCAACACTAGACACTCAAAACAAAACTCGCATCATCGCCAACCAACAGGACTACGCCTATCAGAACAAAAACCAACACTGATTCCATCCGAACTGTGCTCGTAGCTAGCCAGTACGGTAGCATGACAGTGCCATGCACCCGCCCATAAACGTTCCCGCCCATGAAAATTGCAATCTCAAAGGAACCATCCCGAACAACCAAGGGTCCTAAGAGGTCCATAACCTCATCGTGGCCCAAAACCAACAAATTTAGCACTACGGTAACGCCAAATGACTCACCTCATGAGAGCCTAAACAAAAGTTGTCTCACCACCTACCTCAAAACCAATGCTAGGTCGACACAACCTATGCTATTATGAAACCAAACTGACAAATGCTAACAACATCTAAGAAGAGTGCCTAAACAAAACCAAAACACACCAAATATTACACTAAGTGCTAACTCACCAAACATCCCGACCTCGAGTCAAACATCCATGACTAAACCCAAGTCCTATCAAATATGCAAAACAAACATACATATACTAATCAAATATAGCATACATCATACGTCATACACTTTACATTAGAATCAAAACAGGCTAAACAAATGGCATACCACATGTAGCTCGTAAGCACATAAACATGTTATCATGAAGCATATAAACACATAGAGCATGGCAACATAAGCATGGTATGCACCCAAAACCCGTCGTCCATAGGTTTTCGAACCTAGGAGCTCTGATACCACCTGTGACGGCCCTGGTTTTTAGGCAAGTGCGTCCTAAGATAAACCTAACGTAAATCCAATGATGAATCCAGAATGCAGAATCAAAAGATGTAACAATGGTCTCTAGGAATACTACACATTTATAAAACACCAATGTGATCCTCAATGAGGTCATGAAACCCAATGAAAACGAATACGGAAACGATGTCTTAAAAATAGACAAGAATGAACCTAGGGGCAAAATGGTCATCTCTAAAAATATAGATTCAAATACTACATAGCACACCACTGGAGAGACAATAAAAAAAACTAGTCAAGATGGACTCAAGAATCGCATGATTCGTAGTCCGGACGAAGGAGAAACGGCAAAACAACGAAAAACGGACACACAAAGTAAAAAGGGTAAACTGGTAATTATCTAGGAAGATCTAGGTTCAACTGAGTACACCATTGGAAATACAGTAAAAAAATAGTCAAGTTCAAAAAAAATTTACTCGATTTGGAGTCCGGACGAGGGAGAAAGGTCAAAAACAAGAAGAAGGTCACTAAAGCTACAGTGCTGCCGACCCACTGTTGCTGCAATTGAGAGTAAAAGCGGGCATCTAAACGGAATTTTCTGGAAAAAATCAAAGATGAAATCCCCACTAAAATTAAGTTTTCTACCCAACAACATAGATAGAAATAAAAATAATAATAAATGCATTGCAAAATGCCCAAAATGCCCCCAAGAAAACAGGTCAAGAGGGTAAAAATCAATCCTAGCTACTGCCCAAGAAAAGGAAATGGGGCTTCGGGAGGTTTTTAAATTGCCTAAATTGAAAATGCAATCTTAAAATACACCCACAAGACCCCCAAAAGTTTCAGATCGGTCGTCACACTTTTCAAAAAAAAAGTCGATGAATAGTACAAGTACACTTGTATTAAAAATCAGCAAAAACCTGGCAGCAATGATTTTTCGGGAGAAAAAAATGGGTTTTTGAGGCCCAAGATGACGTTTTCTGGAAAAGCACAAAGAATAAACCTCCTCCAAAATTGATTTTCTACCCAACAATGTGGGCAGAAATGAAAAAAAAAAAAAAAAAAAAAAAAAAAAAAAAAAAAAAAAACATATTGTGAAATACCCGAAATGCCCCTAGAACAGAATAGGGTAAAAACTCAAAAAAATGCAACCTTAAGTTTTTGTTTCATCAAAAAGGGTATTGTTTGCCAAAGTGAACATGTAAGTATATGTAATATTATTAGGTAGACGTACTATAATGTTCTACGGCCTCATGGCATGTTGCATGTAAAATATGACCCTCCAATGCATGAAATCTCCTAACTTCCATAAGCAACAATGAAGTTAAAAAATTTGCATACATATCACATAAGTGTCTTTGGCCCTTGGCCTCATTACATATAAGTCAAATACATTACATAGAGTCTACTTATGTACACATTACGTAAATGGAATCAAATATACACATTTTGACAAATAAGGCTAGAAGTGGCATTTCAAGCCAACCTTTACAAAAAATTAAAACCTTCAAGTCTACAATCATCCAAGCAATGATGAACATCATGAACCAAATCTTCGTACTTGAACAAAACCCCCAGTAACTTCAAGGTGAGTAAACAAGTTTACTCATAGGGAATGAGCATGCATCGACTCGATTTCTTTATAGATTTTTACATTAACTTGAATAATACAAAAGGGTCATGCCACCTAACGTCTATGTCAAAGTGAGACTCAGGGAGCATCCTAAGCTACCTTAGAGTATTTCTAGCATAAATCACATCCTTCATTCAATTCTAAACAACATAAGAACGTGTTATTCAAAGCAACAAAATATAGATTCTCAAAACCAACAACTTGAAATCAAAAATATGAATCAACTAAGATAGTTCATGTGTAATACCCCTAATTTTAAAAGGATAGTCTCGGCATTTTAATTTTTTTTTTTTTATTTGCTAATTTTGTTTCTTTAATTGTTTACTTGCATTTATTAATTGATTTTTGAATTAAATTGATTTAATAGTTTTATGTGCAATGTAATGACCCGGTCATTTCCTTCCTTTCCCTTTTCCTCAAAATTTCGTGGATGAATTTTTTTCGTTGAAATTTCTTGCCTGAGTTCAATTTCTCGTCGCTTAGTGTCATCTCGAGTGCTCGAAAATGGTTTCTGAGACTCTTTCATGTGGATTGACAACTTCCTTTGAGGACCAAGTCATTTTCGCATTTTCACTTTTCGGATACTATGCACTATTTCGTCATTTTCCGTATTTTGTCCTCTTCCCTATTTTATCTTTTCCCCATTTGTCACTTGGTTGGCATAACCTCACTCCTTGTGTTCGAAATTGGTTTTTGACTTCACGTATCTTCATCCTATGTGGTTTCCACGAAATGCGTATCTTTACTTTTGTAGAAAAGTACTCTGGTTGCTCCCGGTGTCCATAAGGGCATGGATGCACAGTTCTTTAGAATCTTTTTCTTTTCTTGGGGTGTTTTTCATAAATATCTTTTGAAGATATTTTATTTCAGGGATATCTAAGAAAATATCTTTTGGAGAGAAGTAGAATTTGTCCACTTTGATTATGACATCTTCAAGAATGCCCCGTGGATACTTGACCGATCTGTCGGCAAGCTGCAAGACCACGGAAGTCAGCTTAAGATCTCCCAACCCAAGTTGTAAGTAAACTGAATATGGAATCAAGTTTACACTAGCTCCTAAGTCAAGGAGGGCTCTTTTATCTTATTGTTGTCACCAATGACACACGAGATAGTTGGGGCACCCAGATCCTTACACTTTGGAGGAGCATTGTGTTGAATGATTGCACTCACATTTTTAGTTAATCTTACCTTCTTTGGCAAATGATTTTTGGAAGTGTGCTTTTGAGTGCACAAATCCTTGAGGAATTTTGCATAGGGAGGGATTTGCTTGATAGCATCCAAGAGAGGCAAGTTAATCTTTACTTGCTTGAGGACTTCCCACATGTCTTGAATTTTACAATTTTTGTTCCCAAAATGTGTCGACTCTTGGAGACGTTGAGGAAACGGAGCCTTAGGCTCATAAGAAGTCTCCACATTTGGGGCAACAAGCTTGAAATTTTTAGCATTAGACTTTGGGATTTCAAAAGTGAGATTTAGATTAGAAGAAAGGAGATTTGGATTTTTAGGAGGAAGAACTTTGTCAGTGCTACTTCCATTAACCTTGTTATCCACAACTCGACCACTCCGAAGGGTAGTGATTGCTTGGACTTGTTCATGAGTTGGCCCACTCGGAGGAGGGGTTTGATCAATCACATTAGTCCCTCTGGGATTCTCACATGGTTGAGCGGGAAGCTTCCCCTTGTCTCTTTGAAGAAGTTGGTTCATTGAAGTGGCTATTTGCCCCACTTGATTCTCAAGTTTAGCAATAGACTGAGTGTGGGGATGAACTATTTGGAGAGTGGGTTGCAATGATGTCAATAGTTGTTTATTAGATTCCATCATTTGCTTGTTTAGAGATTCCATCATTTGCTTGTTTGCAACCAAAATCTCATCAGTTGGGAATGCAGGAGGTTGATTAGAGACATTTGGATTATAAGGTGGACGGTAACTCGACGAGGCCTGAAATGGCTTATTTTGGAATTGAGAAGGGAGCTGATTTTGATGCCTTGACTCTGAAAGTTTGAATTTTGTGGGGCAGGTTGCCTCCACGAGAAATTTGATGATCTCTCCTGCCTAGATTGTGGGTATTGGAGTATGGATTATTTCTTGGCCTTGAGAACATTACATTTGCTTGCTCTTGATTGGGATTAGGAAATTGTTCCGATATGGGACAATCTTCCGAGAGATGGAAAGGACTAGTGCATGATGCACACACCACACTTGCAGAATTTTGAGACAATGAAGGAGAAAGGTATGGTGCCATCAATTGATAAAATTTGTGAGCTATGGCATCCACTTGAGAGGATTCTTCTCGCATTGTTTTAGGTTGACAAGAGTTGGTGTTATTAGCATTGGTTGAGCTCGAAGTCCTACGAGAATTATGTTGCAGTGAGTTTTCACTCAAGTTCTCAAGTAGGGTCCATACCTCATCCGCACTTTTGGACATGAACATCCCTCCACATGATGAGTCAACCATGAATCTATGGGTATCAGTTAAACCAGCATAGAAAGCTTGCACCAATTGCTATTTTGGAATTAGGTGGTGCGGACATTTCCTTAGGAGATCTTGTAGTCTTTCCCAAGTCTCATGGAGTTGTTCCCCATCACTTTGTGAAAAGCTAAGAATGGAACGGCTCATTAGGTTGGTTTTACTCACTGGATAGTATTTTAAAAAAATTCTTGCTGTAATTGACTCCATGTAGTGATGGAATTTGGAACAAGGGAGTTCAACCAATATTTTGCCCTATCTTTTAAGGCAAATGGGAAGAGGTGCAGATGGAGAGCATTTTCAAGGAAACCCCTAAGCTTGATGGTAGAATAAATTTCAAGGAACTCATCAAGGTGCTTATAGGGATCTTCATGTTCCAAGCCATGAAAGGAAGGGAGCATTTGAATTGTACTAGATTTGATTTCATATTGGGCTGCATCGATGTTTGGCATCACTATGTAAGATGGAGAAGCATAAGTGGTAGGGATGAAGTGGTCCCGAAGAGTCATGGGAACCACGTTTGGAATTTCAGCTCTATTATTATGGATTCCCTCATTTTCGATATTTTCTTCATTATCAGCCATTGTATTAAATTCGAGTTCGATTCCTCTTATATTTGCAGATTCCCTAAGGTTTCTTCTAAGAATCCTTTCAAGTGAATTTATGTCAACTGGCGAGTCAAGGGTCGGTAAGGAAAGTGATCTACGGCCAAACATCAACAACTCACAACACAATCAAAACAACAATGCATCACCATAACCTCCACATACAATGTTCCCGTTCTCCTCAATTATCAAGACAGAAATGTAAATGGCCACGACAAGGACCGATGCTTGCAATTGAAAAGAACAATAAATAGCCTCGATAAGGGCTTCACAACTTAACCAAATCTAATTTAAACACATGCAAGATATTCACAACTTTCAAACTAGTGCTTTGAAAACTTACCTGAAGTCGTCTAGACTTACAAATTTGCTAGCTTTCCTCAGCAATCCTTGAATACCTAGAATCTCACAAACACTTAAAATGTCACAATAATCAAAACCATGCAAGAAAACATTCACAAGACACAATATCAACAATCAAACCAAAGGTAATCCTAAAACCTCGGTTGCAAAACCATTTGCAATCCCCGGCAACGGCGCCAAAAATTGATCAGTTATGTCGATTACAATTTATAATCAACCCTTTGCAATAGCACAAATCATTGTAAAATAGGGCTATCGGTCAGGTGAGTCTAACCACTAGGACTGCTAGTTTATGGCAACTAAGATATCAAGAATCACTTTTAGAATGACGAAAGGGTATATAGAGTTTTGTTGGTTTGTCACTAAAATTAAGAATTGAACAATGCACAAAACAATATTGAGCTAGGAATTAAAGAGATAAAAGCAATTAAGAAGGGACTAGAGAAGTGAATCCACTACCTATTAATAAGTATGCTATGACATAACATATATATATAACTACTTGGGGAAACATATATATATATAACCGTGGAATGCAATAACATAACATTAATACATTATCTTCAAGAAATATATAAAATCAAGATACAAGAATAACCTATCAAGGCACTACATGTTTTGGTTACCTAAACTAGGATGCAACCTTAGACGTGATCGCCAAGCCATAGATTATCAAGCCCTTAATCTTATAATAAAAGCACATGAAATAGAAATTAAGAAGAATCTATCAAAGGAAAGCCTAAGCAATATATTATCAAAATTCCTAAATATCATGCCAATAAAATCACTTCCATGAACTCATCTCCATTGTCACTATTAAAATATAGCAATATAATCATGAGAGAAAAACAATCTAAGACAAGATATTTAACTCAAAATAATCATTTATAGATAATGAAATTCATTACATCAAATGAAGTGCTCTAGTTCATGGAAAAGTTACATATATACATTATACCCCAAATATAAATCAAAACAAAGCAATGCTTACAAAATGGGGCTTCATCACCTCCCTAGATAGGGAGTTAGTTACCCATAGGAGCAATGAATGAAGGAGAAGAAGAGATCCCACCCTCCATTTTCATGCTTAGAGTAAGCTAGAACTCCAAACCCTCAAGAACACTCTCTCCCTCTCTCTAGAACTTAGCCAAAAAAATCAGATCCATAATCCAAGCTTCCCCCTTTCTTTTGTAGAAAAGATGTCTACCAAACCCCCCAAAAACAGAGGTCCATGTCCCCTTAAGGTCTTTCACCAACAACCCAATTAAGGAGGGAATCCAAATTGAAAGGTTCAAGGAGACAAGTGGGACTGCAGTGTGTTTACGAGCGCTCGTAAGTGGCAACACGAGCGCTCATAAATGCCTTAGAAATTTTTAGGGCTCGAGACTTAATGGACGAGCGCTCGTAAGGGCCTTTCTTCCTAGTACCTTGAATTAGAGTGCTCGTAGGAAGTATGAGCGCTCGTGTGACATGGTGTGATGCGCTTGGATGCTCATGAATGCCGTACAAGCGCTCGAAGATGCTTTAGATTGAATTTTTCTCTCCTTCTGCTTTGGACTTCTTCTACTTGGATTTAGCATTGGCTTATTTAGGATCATTTGCCCTTTTTCATTGTAGAAGGGCTTTATGGACCTACTTTAGCAGATTCTTCTTGGAAAACTCCGGATGCAAAAGCCCAGAATGATTTGATCTTTCATCAAACCTTCAAAAGCTTCCATTTTATTTCCTTTTTGCAAACAATCCTGAAAATACAAAGAAACACGGAACTGGAGAAAATCTATACAAGTAAACCACAATTGGACTTAACTTAATCCTAATCCAACTTATACATACAACAAACCATAGATGATATATTTTAATCATCTAACACATAGCAATATTATTACACTTTGGCAAATCAACCATGCCATTATAAATATATTTATTTATATATTGGCAATTCAACTATGCCTCCACAAGTATATTTATTTATACATTGGCAATTCAACCATGCCTCAATGTATGTATATTTATACATTGGCAATTCAACCATGCCTCCACAAACATATATATTTATATTTTTAAACTAGCAACTCATCCATGCTTCCTATATGTATTTTATTCATACAAATACTTAGGCATTATATTTACACCTATGGCAACTCATTCATGCCTACAATTCAACCATATACCAACTTCAGACCCAATGATAGCTAATCCATACATAAACATATCATGCAGATTATAAGTATATCACAAATTTACTAACCAGCCTATCCAAATATATCAAATAAGAATAATGATAATAATCATCTCAAATAATATATACACATATACACATATATATGTGTATAATACCTTCCTTAATAATATTTTATTATTTAAAATCATATATACCTATATATAAGTAAACATGTATATATGTACCTCACTCTATACGAATCATAAATTAAATCAACCATATATATCCACATCTATAACTATATATATCTATCTATATACATCTCTTTCCATGGCAAAATATTTAATTAATTATATTTACGCCAATTAAATGGTACTAAATATCTTAGCAATACTCTAAGGCTCTCAGAATACCAAGGACACGCCTTTTAATGATTAATTTCAACCCCAACAAGCTTAAAACAAATTCTGGATAATCACTGGACACCACAGAACCTTACCGGAACCCCAGACACTTCCTCACGCGCCACCAAATGCTCCCACACTCTTTGCACGCGCTTCCACTCGCCATCATTCACTGGCAGGCGCGTAAACGCCCCTGCACGCGCTCCCAAGCGCCTGATGTTACTCTCGGTGTGAGGTGGCCGTTTCTTATTGGCCATCTCTCTTTGTTCTGGTGCGCTTGCCTGCACCAGATTGTTTTATGCTTACTGGACTGCATCTATGATCCAGATGTATGCGCAAGCCAACTTAACATGTGCCGCGTTTCACCGAATTATCCATCACTCATCAGCACATTCCAATGGCCCAGATTTGCATGTACATGGTAGTATCTTGTACCGCAATGTACTAAATCTATCCATTAAGTTTAAATAAATCTAATGGCTCATATCAGTGTACATACTATTACACTATGTCATCACCGCACTGGATAAACTTCCCATTGAGGTGCCGATTAGACAAAAGCCGTATATATATATATATAAGCAGTATATATATATATATATATATATATATATAATTATCCAAAATAAATAAATAAATAAATCAAATCAAATTTTAAAAAAATATAGAAAAATGCCAGAAAAATACAAAAAATTCCCAAGAATTCCAGAAAAATCCCAGAAACTCTAGAAACCTTAATTAACCCTCTTGAGTCCTAGATCCAACCTATAACTTGATTTTTAAAATATACGTAACACGAATATAACCAATTTAAAATCTAATAATACAAAAATAAAAATATAATAATTTATCTTTTTAGTTATTCCGATTTAACCATGATTTTAAACAAATAAATTTAATCTATATATTGATACTCAAGGTGAAAAACTTATGGGTCCTAAGAGGAAAGTTAGAAAAGAACTTGCCTGAAGGTTTCAAAACGAAACCGACACTTCAAGCTTTGATCGTATCCTCTAATTCCGGCATCCTCTTCCTCAGATCTGGCCTACTCTTTGTCAGCCCTTCTTCTTCCTTTCTTTCTGTCTCTCTTATTTTTCTAACGTGTAAAACTTTTAACCCTAAAGCCTTATATATATATTTATACACATTAATTACCCAAATCCTATTCCTACTAGGATTACCAAATAAAATAATAAAAATTATCTTTAAATAATATATATCTATAAACATAAATTATATTACATACATACATACATACATACATATATATATATATATATATATATATATATATACATACACGTTCCATAATTAACCCATTGGTTAATTAAATCCTATATACTGATATATATCAATAAATATATATCTCTATATATATTTTTCCATGACAATTATTAATTAATTATATTTATATATAATTTTATATATATATTTATAATTAATACAAAAATGATCATTTAAATAATTAAATAACCATGGGCCTTTATTAATTAACCAAACCAGGCTTCCTTCAAGCCTAAGACCATATCCATTGATCTCACTCTTCTTAAGCCCAAACCTATTAACTTAAATAAATAAACTAATTAAATTAAATCTCATAATTACAAATAATTACCAATCAATTCATGCAAGCATAAATACACACACTACAAATCAACAATTCAATCATAACATTCCATAAATCAAAACATCACACCAATTCATTAAATATAATCGCGAAACAAAATTTAATAAAAATAAAACCATTAACCATAACACTCAATTAAATAAAATAAATCATTTAAAAATAAAATAAAAGTAATGAATTTTAATTAAATAAAATAAATCATTTAAAAATAAAATATGTAATGACCCGGTCATTTTCCTTCCTTTCATTTTCTCAGATTTTCACGGATATTTTTTTTCAGTTGATCTTTTCCTTTCTGAGTTCAGTTTCTCGTCACTTAGTGTCATCTTGAATGCTCGAGGATGGTTTCCGAAACTCTTTTCCTTCGATTGACGACTTCCTTTGAGGACCGAGTCATTTTTATGTTTTCACTTTTGTGACACTATTCACTTTCGTCTTTTTCTCGGTTGTCACTTTGTTGGCATAACCTCACTTTTTGTGTTCGGATTCGATTCCGGTTTTGCATGCATCCACGATATTTAAATTCCATACTATGTGCATTTTCACTTTTGTAGAAAAGCATGCTAAGTGCTTACTTTTCTTGTAAAGGGTATAGATGCATGACTTTTTTAGTAATTTTCTAAACTTTAAGGGTTTTTGTGTAATTATTGTAAAGTAATTATTTTTTGTCTTAGGGACCATTTTGCAATTTAATTTGGAAGATATTTTCAAAAAGGATTTTTTTGCAATTTCCGGAAAGTGTGACAAGTGTCACACTCTCATTGGTCCACTTGTTGTGATGTGTGTGGAAACACTTTGAGACCTTGGATGAGGACATGTGGATGGTGGAGATTTAACCACTTGTTGGCCTAGGATTGGTGCACTTGTTGGCTTGGATGGTTGACAAGTGTAGGCTTGAGATTTAGCCTAGGATGTAGCCTTGGATTTGTGACAAGTGTAGGCTCACAATGTGATCTTGCATTAGTGTGTGTGTGAGAGGTAGTGTAAGAGCACATAGTGAGTGGAGGATCTCTATCCCCTCCACTCACATTTCATCTTCATCATTTTTCATTTCCTCCCTCTTTTGTAAAGAAAACCCTAGCCTCCATGGATGGAGCCTAAAGCTTTAAGCTTTGACCTTGATTTTTGAGAGCCTTTCATTGATTTTCAAGCTTGAACTTGGGAATACATTTTGTTCCCCTCATCTTCCTCTTCATAACCCTAGAAGGGTTTGCCATTTTGTGTTGATTTTGCCTTCGATTCTAGACAGACACTTCTCTAGTAAGGTAGGGAATGTTATAGGGTTATATGTTTGTTGTCTTGCATGTTTTTGATGCTTATACAACTTGTATGCATGTAGTGTATTAATTTGAGAAATTATGATTAATGGTAGTTTGCTTATAACTCATTTTAGACTTGGTCAATGGCATGGCCATGAGTTGATCTTTGATATACATTAATTTTGGTTGATTTAGATGAGTTTTCAAATCTAGAGATTAAATGGATTTAATTTGGTTTAAATTCTAGTAAATTGTGTTTTGCTTGTAATCCATCTTAGACTTGATATATGGTATGACCATGACTTAGTGCTTGATATATATTAATTTGAGATCATTTAGACAACTTTTGAAATCTAGAGATTTAATTGATTTAAATTAATTAAATTCTATTTGATGATATCTTGCTTATCTTGCACTTTTGATTTGATATATGTGAAGACCAATCATATGTTGCTTAACATATATTAATTTGAGGTTATTTGAAATCTAGAGAATTTAATCACCTTGTTTAATTAAATTCTATCTAATGGCTCCATGGATCTATTGGTATTTTAGAAGTTGTTTTTATATTCAAATCATGGACTTGAACTTGTTATGTATTCATTTGATTGTGTTTTGAGCATTGGATAACTTGTTGTTATATTTATATTCATGAGAATATGTTTTCTTTATAGAATATATTGATGCCATGTGTAGTGAATTGCACACTTTGTAATTGACATTATGTATGTCATTTTAGAATTGAAATTCTAAGGCATGGATTGTGTGGTTTCAACCTACTTGTGCATGGAAGGTGGTTTATATGCCTTAAATTATGATATATAAGTTTTGAACTTAATATATTTTGGATTCTCTTAGGACATTGTGTTACAAGTGACATGGCTAAAGTTTGGCTTTAGTGCGGAAGGTATGAGTTCTCCCCAATTGAGATAGTGCGCACTAGGGTGGTCTTTCCAGCGGGTTAATGCCCGAAATAACCATATTGATCTTGGTTTAGTCCAAGACGAGATGTCCAAGTTTTTCATTATGTGATTTCGCATTAAATTTCAAGTTGACAACCAATGTTTAATTATAACTTGTAATTTTTAGTTGATTGCGATTTTGATGTTGTTAAGTACATCCATACTAAATTGATATATTTAATTGATTTCACACTTTTAGATTTGTAGTTGATAACCTAGAGAACCTATGTCTTGATGTGTGGTATTAGATATTCTAATTATGCTAAATTGTTATATTTAGTTGATGTTGCATTTTAGACTTCAAGTTGATTACCTTGAGAATCTATATGTTGTTGCTTTGTGTAAGCATGCTCCTATGTAGTTGCTTTGTGTAAGCATGACCCTATGTTGCTAACATTGCATGAATGAGGTGATTGATGCTAGAAATGATCCTAGGTAGTTAGGATGCTCCTTGAGTCTCACCTTTGACATAGACGTTAGGTGGAATGAACCACAATAATTAAATCATGCAAACTTGTAAAACGTAGGTCGATGCATGCTCATTTCCTACGAGTAGCTTTATGTTACTCACCCCTACGATACTGGGGCATATTTCAGGTACAAGAATCAAGGTTGCGATTCTCGTCATGCTTGGATGATTGGTGAACTTGAAGATTTCCATTTGTTGTAAAGGTTAGCTTGAAAAGCCACTTGTAGTCTTATATGTCAAAATATGTATATTTGAATTTAAACATATAGTGTGTACATGAGTACACTCTTTACAATATATTTGACATGTATGAGATGAGGCCGGAGGCCAATGACATGTATCCTATGTAGTTTTGACTTTATGATATATTATGAAAATATTGAAAAATGTTAAGTTATTGTCTCACTATGTTTGCATCGGTCGTTTTCGGGAGCCGCGGACCATTCTCGCGCACTCAAAATTACTTATTACGTTTGCATGCATATTCGTTTCAGCCTAGAAGTGTATTTGGGGTCAAAAGTATGTTTGGTGCAAACTTACATTTTTTGCCGTTTTGAGCCTAAACTGAGCATAAGGGCATTTTGGGGTTTTCACTTGAAAAATAAAGTTTTCTTTTGGCATGGTTGGCTAGAAAACATGATTTTGAGGGTAGTTTCTTCTTTATGTTTTTCTCAAAAAGGCCCAAAAAGTCCTCAAAATTGCATTTCAAATCAGCATTTCAGGGGCAGCCTACAGGAGTTCGAGCACTCTAAATGGGGAGTTCGAGAACTTGAACTTTGGGCAGATTTCTTAAGGCAATTTTTGAGTGCTCGAAGTCCTTGTTCGAGCGCTCGAAGTACTGTTCACGGGTGTGTGTGTCTTGGTTCAGCACTGCACCTCCGACTTCAAATCATCATAACTTCTTCGTTTTAACTCCGAATTGGTCCATTCTTGAGTCTAAATTGATCGCATCGAAATAAGCTTTCCAAGGGTACTAATTAGAGCTTCATATTCTTCTTGTGCCTCAAGTTATTCAAGTTTTAGTAAGGTAGTGTCTATTTTTTGGTTCAAACCGGAATAGGGTATCCCTTCCTTCGACTTCAAAACTTGATATCTTTGCCGTCCGGACCCCGAATCAAGTGATTCTTGAGTCTATCCTTATTAATTTTTTGTTGTCTTTCCAATGGTGTGCACGGTGGCATCCATTTTAGTGTGGAATGACCATTTTGCCCCTAGGTTCATTCTTATCCGTTTTTGAAACGTTGCTTCCGCATTTTCTTCCTTTGGGTTTTGTGACCTCATTGAGGGTCACTTTGGTGTCCTAGAGACATGTTGTGTCCCTAGGGATGTCGTTTCATCTTTTGCTTCCGTAATTCGGATCCGTTATCGAGTCATCTTTTTGGTTCATCACTGACGCACAAGGTTGAAAAACCTTGGGCCGTCACAAAATAAAAGTAATTAATTCTAATTAATAAATTCTTTAAAATATAGGGATATTACACTTTGGCAAACAATACCCTTCTTGATGAAACAAAAACTTAAGGTTACATTTTTTTGAGTTTTTACCATATTCTGTTCCAGGGGCATTTTGGGTAATTCACAATGTGTTTTTTTCATTTTTGCCCACGTTTTCGGGTAGAAAACTCGATTTCAGAGGGGGTTTCTTCTTTGTGTTTTTCTAGAAAATGTCATCTTAGCCCTCGAAAACCCATTTTTTTCCCGAAAAATCCTTGCTGCCAGGTTTTTTGCTGATTTTAACACAAGTGTACTTGGTACTATTCATCGAGTTTTTTTTTGAAAAGTGTGACGACCGATCCAAAACTTCTGGGGGTCTTGTAGGTGTATTTTAATATTGCATTTTCAATTTAGGAAATTTAAAAACCTCCCAAAGCCCCATTTCTTTTCCTTGGGCAGTAGCTAGGAATGATTTTTACCCTCTTGACCTGATTTTCTTGGGGGCGTTCTGTGTATTTTTTAATGCATTTTTTTTGTTTCTGTCTATACTTTTAGGTAGAAAACTTAATTTTAGGGGGGGTTTCTTCTCTGATTTTTTCCAAAAAAATCCATTTAGATGCCCGTTTTAACTCTCAGTTACAGCAGCAGTGGGTGGGCAGCACTGTAGCTGTCGTGACCCTCTTCTTTTTTTTTATCTTTCTCCCTCGTCCGGACTCCAAATCGAGTAAAATTTTTTTTGAACTTGATTATTTTTTTGCTATCTTTCCAACAGTGTACTTGGTTATACCTGGATCTCCATAGCTAATTACCTGTTTACCCTTTTTACTTTGTATGTCTGTTTTTCGTTGTTTTGTCGTTTCTCCTTCGTTCAGACTCCGAATCATGCGATTCTTGAGTCCATCTTGATTAATATTTCATTGTCTTTCCATTGGTGTGCTCAGTAGCACCTAAATCTATATTTTTTAAAATAACCATTTTGCCCTTGGGGCTATTTTTGTCCGGTTTTTTTGTAATTCGCTTCCGCTACTTTCTTTTGAGTTCCATGATTTCACGGGAAGTCATGGATGTGTCTCAGGAATAATATACATTCTAGGGATGTCATTTCCATGTAAAATAACTATTTTGCCCTGGGGCGTATTTGTCATATTTTTGATCTTTTACTTCCGCGTCAGTGATGATGTAACGCCTCGAATTTTTTTCTAAATAAAATCCTTGATTTCATTAAATCAAAATACATCAATACACTCCCAGGATCTCAAAAGAAATAAAATAACCTTTATTGACTAAATCAATTCCTCAAAAATGAATATACAAATTCTCTAAATAATAAAATTAATTCCTCAAAACCAACTCTTCCACTTCCACTTAAGCCTGCTACTATGAATTCAAGTTCATCCTCGGTACCTGAAACTGTAGGAGGGTGAGACAGTAAGAAAAACCATAACAAGGATTTCAAGAAGTTTCATGATAAATTTGCTTCACAAAAATATATATATACTTTTAAACAAAATACATATATACAATTTTAGCAAAATAATAATTAACAAAATATTTGAAATAAATCATCCAAGCCATTCAAGGTATGATGATCCCAACTCTGTAAAACAAATCATGGATAATCTGAGCACCAAAAATCTCGGCCCTCTGTGAGCTCTCGGCTCATGCTTGTGTGTTCCTCTATTTTCTCCGTACTTTCCTTTCAGTTTTCCTTGCCAAACTACCAATATATAGAAAGGATTTTGCACCGACACTAAATATCACAAACAAATATCAGCCGACAAAAATCATCTAATTGCAAATCAAAAATCTACTGGGTCACGCCATTAACCTTATTTTTTTCATGTCGGCAACCACTTATTTTTCTTATCTTCATACATCTAAAGACCAAGTACACATATTTAAATCATATATGCATGAAACAAAGCCAAACCATAACATATCTCTTAGTGGGCCCGCTGATTTCATCATCACAAAATCAATCTTTCTTTTCTCTAATTCCCACGGCTGGCAGGTGAGTCTTTAGCATAATACACTTTATATATATATATATATATATATATATATATATAATTATATACACAAATGCACATAACTAAAACTAAACCCATTAATATCCAATTAGTGGGCCCCACAAAATATCACCATTTCATTCACCAATTCCATTTTATTTCTTTACACCCACTTTCGGCTTACTGTGGTCTGATAGAATGCTACAATATATATATCATATATATATTCAATTGTAACAAAAACCAAAATCCAATCAACCCATCAATTATCTCACCTCCAATTTCGGCACCCATGCTTCCCACCTGATGCCTTGTATAAATATAATTATATGGATACAAATGCTACAAAGATTAAATCAACACAAGTTTAATTCTTATAAACTACAATATCATATCCAAAAATCTAATGGGTAAGTCTCCAATAAAATAAAAAAAATCAATAACCCAACCTTAAATTGGTAAATCTCCAATTAAAATAAAATAATTAATTTTGTCAATCAAAAATCAAGAGATAAATATAATTTAAAATCTAAAAAAAAATCCGGGTTGTCACAGATGAGAGATGAAAAGTGCGCATTTAAATCCCTTAAGCTTAAGTATTCTAGGACCTTTACCTATCTTATTTTTCCCCCTTAGATTGATTTCATGTTATTTCCATTTTCAGGTACTTATCCCCTAAATAAGCTAACTCAGCCAAATAAGAGCAGAAATGAAGTAATTCTGGGATGAATCAAAGAAAGGAGCAAAATAAAGCAAAAAGGAAGCAAAGGTGGAATTTCAGCATCTTCAATCGATCCAACATCAGTCTTCGATCGATCGAACTTCCATCGATCCAAGCCATGATGACATTTTCAGAGATCCCAAATATTCAATCAATCCAACATCATTCTTCGATCGATCGAACCTTCTTGTCCTTATCCAAATGCCAAATCTTATCCAGCTGTACTACCCTACCAACCCCATATGTCCTTTTCCCAAAAATATCTTCAAATTATCTCAGATTTGTTTTTATCCCAAAAGGCGCCGCCATTGAGGATCGATCCAGCCTAAGTTCGATAGATCTCAGCATGTTCGATCGATCAAAGTCCAAGGTTCGATCGATCGAACTTCCTCCAGTGCGAAAAAGTTAAATTTCCAGCTCACATAAAGTTGTACTTTATCCAATCATTAGAGAATATTTGTTGTACGACCCCAGCTTATTTTGGGTGTCATTTGACCTACCTATATAAGGATAAGGATTACTTTTACACAATATATCATATCATATCATATCATATCATACTTTGTAGAACTCTTAGGGAGGAAGAAAAGAAAAGAAAAGGCTAGAGACACCATTGGAGACTCTTCATCAACCAGGGAGCAAATCTCTACCATGGAGTTAGCCCTTGAGGGTTGGAGGACACCATCCATGAGTGGCTAAACATCCTCTTGGGGCTAGAGTTAACCCTAAGCATGCTTTCTATATCTTGATTTATGTATTCTTGAGGGGATTTGTATTGTGATACTTGTTTTTGACATGTTTATATATATATATATATCTTGTTTATTCAATGATTTGTATGGTTTAATGCTTCCAATTGATCATTTCATTCTATCCATATGTTTATGTATGCTAGAATAGATGTTCATGTGTTTGCCTCTATTTCTTGTGTTATTGGTGCATGTCTATGTGTATTAATGCTATAGATCTAGGGATTGTCAAGACATAGTGCTTAATGTAATGTCATTGTGGTTTATTTGATGGTTCATGCTTATTTCTTGATGGATTGTGCATCTCCCTTAGTTTAATTAGCTTAATTTCATGTCATTAGCTTAGTTGTAGTGTAGTGGTAGCTAGATGTTAAATGGGAGGACAATCCATGCTTGTTGTTTGATATTCCATGCTCATGAAAGCAAGTGGCATATTTCTCTAATTTTGTGTTGTGTTTGGTTGTGAGCTTAAAGAAATTATTAATGGCTTAATTTGATATGTTGTGCTATCTGCTATGCTGCTTAGACAATATATGCTTAATTTGTCATCCATGCTTGTTAAAACAACCACACACACACACCATTGTCATAATACATACCTTTTCCCTCATTAATCATTCATTAAAGGTGTAGAGGAGCTATGATTAGTGGTGATCTCTAAACCCCAAGATCTCTCTCTCTCTCATTTTACCTCTATTGTATTATTGTTTAGTTTAAATTGCTTCTTAGCTTAATTCAACCACCAACCAATCCTTTGATCACTCAACCTACTAACCCTAATTTTGATTCCACAACCTCTTGACCCTCACAATCCATTGGGACGATCCCTACTCGCCCTAACTATATTTTTAGTGAAAGGTAATAGTGGCAAATTATAAATGTAAAACATAGCCCTCGCCTTAATGCACACTCTTAAGCTTATGGTAGGACGATGACCATCAGTTTTTGGCGCCGTTGCGGGGGATTGATTGATTGGCAACGTCGTATTTGTGGAATCAATTAGGAATTAGTACTCTTTTGATCGTGTCTTTACTTTATTTTTATTTCTATTTTGGTTACTTATTGTGTTGGTTCTTGTTTGACTAGAAGTATTAAGCAAGAAGGTGAGCAAAGGAGCTAAGCAAAGCATGGAAAAAGGGTAAATTCTAAAAAATTACTAAGCTAAGCTAAAAATTTTGGAGTTGAAGTGCTATAGGACCTTTGTGAGATCTTTCTAACTCAATCTCTAGTTAAATCGTCGGCCCGTGTGTAGGTTTGTATTTCAATTCTTAGATAAATCGTGAGCCCGCGTGGAGGCAATTTTACTTTTCTTTTCATGTTGTTCAAGCATGGGAGTATGGGATCAATGTATGTGGAGGAAGTTATTGATTGATTTGTTCTAAAGGTGAAGTGTTTGACATTTTTGCTTGTTGTGTTGCATTGTGCAAGTATAGTCATAGATCATTGAGACCCACTCTTGTCCCTATAAATTTTCATCTTGAATATATTGTTCGAAACCTTAGGGGAAGAGGTAGTTCTAATCAATCCATTTCATCAATGGAAGGACACAATGAAGACCATGTGGTGGACCTTGGTCACATAGACCAACAAGGTATCCTCCACCCCAATGTGCATCATGATAACATGCAAGTACCGTTAGGCATGCCAAGGCCATTCATTCATCCACCACAACAACAAGACCAAGTTCCATTGGGAATGCCAAGGCCAATTTATGCTCTACCACCACCCATTATTCAAGGTAATCAAGGTGCCCATGTTGTACCTCCAATTGCTAATCCTCCCCTTGCTTTGAGAGATCACTATGTGCCTAATGAATATAATGCACCCACATGCATTCAATTGCCACCATTTAGAGCACATCACTATGAGATCAAGCCACAAACCATTCAAATGTTTCCTAACTATCATGGACTTCCAAGTGAAGAACCTTACAAGCATTTAGATGAGTTTCTTGAAGTATGTTCCACCGTAAAATATACGGACATGCCGAAAGAGGTCTTAAGGCTTAAACTTTTTCCATTCACCCTAAAAGACAAGGCAAAATATTGGTTTAACAATCTTAGGCCTTTTTCAATAACTTCTTGGGCAGAAATGCAACAAGCATTCTTAAAAAAGTACTATCCAGTTTCTAAGACCAATGCCATGTGAACCTCAATTCGAGAGTTTTCACACGGAGAAGGGGAAACATTCCATGAGGCATGAGAACGCTTTAATGAATTGCTTAGGAAGTGTCCACATCATGACATGCCCAAATGGCAACTAGTTCAATATTTCTTTGAAAGCTTATCGAACAATCATAAGGGCATGGTTGATGCTTCCATGGGTGGCTCTTACATTGATAGGCATGAGGATGACGTGTGGCGTCTTTATGAAAGCATGAGTGAAAATTCTTTGCATCGAACTCTATCTTCTAAGAATAGTAGGAATTCTAGCGGAAGAAAGAGTGTTGGCTTGCACCAAGTCGGCCATTCCAATGAAATAGCCACCGAGATGAAATCCTTATCTCAAAGGTTTGATCAATTCTTGATCAACCAAAGCTCGGTAAATCAAGTATCTTCCCTTCTTAACCATTCACATCATGTATCTAATGAGACATATATGACTTGTTCAAGTGTTTTACATTCTACTTCTAATTGTCCCCATGGATATGTGCAAGGTGAATATCATGAACAAGTCAATGCAACTTTTGTTAATCAAGGGAACAATCCTTATGGCAATCATTATAATCTAAGTTGGAGGAACCATCCGAATTTTTCTTGGAAAAACCAAAGGGAAGGCTCAAACCATCCCTAAGGCGGTTTTCAAGGGAAATACATTCCACCTCCGATACAAAGGCAAAGTTCCCAAGGATATAGACCATTTCAATCACAAGGAAACCAATTCTCTAATTCTCATTTTCCAAGTCAAACATATTCTCAGGGGAATTCTAGGAGTCCCGCCTTTGAAGAGAAAGTTTTGACCGCTCTAGGCACTTTAGAGGCTAACACTCAATTGTTTCATTCTCACTCTCAATCCATTGCAAAGCTAGAAACCCAAGTAGGGCAGATAGCTAGCACCTTAAATGCCAGAGAGAAAGGGAAAATGCCTTTGAATGCCTCACCAAAGCAACAATGTGTTGTGGAGACTCATTCCTCTTCGGAAGGTCACACAATAGAGCATACCAATGCGGTGACAACCTTAAGAAGTTGGAAGATTGTGGACAACCAAGTGGGTAAGTCCAATGAAGAGAGTGAACCGGTGCAACTCGAAGTTCACACCCGTCCCATTTCACATCCTATTCCTCTTTCATTGCATATACATGATTTTTCAAATGAGAATGTGTTGAAAAGTGATTTTGAAAAGAAAGATTTGCAAAATGATTTGAAAACTTCTTGTGTTGAAAAGACTTCAAAAGAAAATTTTGAAAAGATTTTTGAACCAAAAGCTCCATTTCCGGATGCTTTAAAAGGATCCATTTCAAATGACAAGCAAAAGCCCAAAATCAATGAAATTATGGATGTGTTTAGGTAAGTGAAAATCAATCTTCCACTTTTAGATGCAATCAAGAAAATTCCGACTTATGCCAAGTTTTTAAAAGACTTATGCACCCAAAAGAGAAAGAATAAAAGTCAAGCACCTAGGAAAGTGGTCTTAACTAAGCAAGTAAGCTCAATTTTGCAACATAACACTCTTCCAAAGTTTAAGGACCCCGGTTCACCTACTACTTCTTGCATCATTGGTGACCATGTCATTAATCGGGCTCTTCTAGACTTAGGAGCAAGTGTTAATCTTCTTCCATATTCAGTGTATGTGAAATTAGGCTTAGGAGACTTGAAACCGACGTCGATGGTTTTGCAACTTGCCGACCGATCCATCAAGAAGCCTAGGGGTATCATTGAAAATGTTTTGATTAAAATTGATAAGTTTTTCTTTCCCGTTGATTTCGTTGTCATTGACACGGAACCGGTCCCAAATCCTAAGAGCCAAATTCCTGTTATCCTTGGCCATCCTTTCTTGGCAACCGCGAATGCCAACATTAATTGTAGGACAGGGTGAAGTTGAATATTTTCAATCCAACCCCCAATTAATTTGACAAGCATGAAGAAGTCAATGTTGTAGAGAAATGTCATAACCTTAAATGTGAAGGACTTGAGTTTTTGTGTTAGACCAAGGTTTCAAATAGTCCATCTTCAACCTTGAAACCAAAGAAAGTTGTTTCAAAATCTTGCTTTGGAAGGGCATGGAAGCCCAAAGATTATTTTGACCAAGGACCAAAAAGTTCCTTTGAGCCTAATCCAAAAAATCCTCTAGGGAACCATTTGTTAGGTGGAGCTCAAGGCATCCATCACCCCGTTAAGGAGGGGATGCATTACAAGATGTTTGATCCGGGCTAAAAGAGCCCAGCGTCTTGCTAGAGACGTTAAAGACTAGCAAAGTATTTCGTAAGGTGTCAAAACCTTATTCCTTCCTCATTTCTATCTTTAATGTCATTTCTTGCGAAGTCTAGATATTGGTTTAAGGTTCATATGCATTGCTAGGAACTATGATTAGGATTGCATGCACTTTTATGTTGTGATTTAGCATTCTGCATAAGTTCGATCGATCTCAAAGGAGAGTTCGATCGATCGAACTTCAACCTGCATCTAACACTTAGAAAAATTTTAAACCTGTATCCAAATCGGCTCTCTGTCAGATCAATCGAAAGCATTCCTAGATCGATCTAAAAATCTTCGATCGATCCAACTTCATTATTGGATCGATCTTGAGTTCCCACACTTAGAAAAATTTTGAACCCAAAAACCTGCATATTTTTGCTCTCTGTCAAATCGATCGAACATTTTGTTCATATCGATCTTAGTTCTTCATCCCACCATCTTTGACTTAATTTGACTTTTTAATTTAAAAAAAATCAAAGTTGGATCGATCCAAGTTCGATGGATCTGAGATTTCAGTTCGATCGATCGAATTGGTTCGGAGGTATTTTTAAAATAGATCTAGGGTTAGATCGATCCAACAGATTGATCGAACCCTCTCCCTTTCTCTCCCCCTCGTTCCTTACTCATCTTCGCATCCATCCACCATCTTCATCTCCAGCGAGATCCAGTGAGCTTTGACCCTCTTTTCTCTCTCTTTTCTCGGATTCCATCATCCCTTCGTATCTCCACTTCTCTCTTCGCTTGAGGTAAGATCCGAACCTCCTCTTGTGCTTTAAAGCTTTGATTTCATATATATGCATGCTCTAAATGATAGATCTAGGTTGCTTAGATGATAAATCCTCCATTGTTGAAGCTTGAAGCTTTATATATATGTGTGTATATATATGGTTATATATTTCATGATTTTGATGTGATTTTGACGTCAAGGGCCAAACCAAGAGGCCCACTATGATGATTTGATGTGTTGAGGGGCCCACAAACCCATTTGTGTGGCCCCCATGCCCCCGTGCTTCCAAAGTCACATATGTGACTGTCCCCATTTTTCGTAGAGTTCGATCGATCGAACTTTTTCTAAATCGATCGAAGTTTCTTATGTTCGATTGATCTCACCAATTCTCAGATCGATCGAAGTTTCTTATGTTCGATCGATCTCACACTTTTTGTGATCGATCGAACTTCACAGATCTCATATTCACACACTTTATTCATTCTATCTTGTGTCATGCTATCTTATACATGCCCAATGCCTGTGATATTCCATATTGGATGCATTTTCATACTTATACTGTTTAGCATGCTTCATATCCTGTCACTTGCATAGATTCATGTCATATCAGTTTTGTCTATCTTATTTGACATGCATGATTCTATTTTGTGCTCTCAATTCTTTATTCTGGTACTGACTTCTATTTAAATTTCTATTTGCAGACCATGGTTCGAGTCAAGACTATAGCACGTGGCCACTATCACAGCGGAGACAGACGCAGACCAGGCGACAATGCCAGTTCGTCTTATGTCCGAGATCCCAGTCCCGACCACACTCTGAGGAAAGTCAGGCAGCGGACAGAGGTGCTAGCAGAGCCCTCCCATGAGCCTACTCCACCTCAGTCACCTTCTCATACGGCTGAAGCTGAGCATTCTCCATCTCCTTCTCAGGCTCAAGCTGCGTTTACACCATCCCCATCTCCACCAGCGCAGCCCAATCTCGATATCGACCGGCCATTGCCGCGATACTTGCGCCTGCAGGTGGCGCATGAGTCTTTCTTCGATACAGACTATTTCTCTCAGTCGGTGCTGACCTGATCAGCATAGGACGATATCATACAGCGAGGCATGGCAGCCATTTTGACTCCAGTTACTTTCCTGGTTTACCTGAGGCTTGTCCGGATGTTCTACCAGAACCTCCGGCCTGCCCCGCGTAATCCGGAGGAGCTGAGGACTTCTATTGATGGCCACCTGATTTCCATCACGATAGACACCTTGTCCAGATCCTGCCGGTGTCCCCATCTTTGCCCACCAGAGCTACAGGAGGCCTACCCTACCCTCTGCAGGCCTTCATATGCAGACATGGCAGTCCTTCTTACAGGCCACCATGCCGATGGTGAGACTTTCGCCACCCGGACATATCTTTCGGATGATTTATGCTTTTTCGATTCGGTGCTCTACCGAAACGTATTTATGGCCGGCCACAAGATCCAGAGGCGCGGCGACTTTCTTACAGCCCTCTATGCTTTCTACTCAGGGCATTGGCTTTCTATCCCCTCCCTCATTTGGTGCGTGATGAGGAAGTTATATGATGACTATATCAGTAGGGACCGAACCAGGCAACCCAAGTCCCTCCCATTTGGACACCTCATCACTAAGATTCTCCGTGATCAGCGCTATCCTTTCCAACCACGAGAGCGCTCTGAGAGAGGATCAGGCATTTTTGAGAAGAAGGATTGGGATAAGAGCTACAATCCTATTATCACCAGACTGCAGGACCACGCAGTAGTGGCTGCAGAGGAGCTCGAGGCAAAGGCAGCAGCAGCAGCAGCAGATCGAGCAGCGAATAATGTACCAATAGGTCCAACTGCCGAGCGCATGGATATTGATTTAGAGCGACCTGCAGATGACGCAGAGCAGCACTCCCCAGCTGGGTCACCAGTATATGTGGAGGAGCAGACTCAGGATTCTTATTCTTCAGATCCTTATGTACCTGAGGCTCCCAGTCAGACCCCCGGCTTTGGAGAGCGCCTTCAGGTTCTTGAGGATGCAGTGATTGCTATACAAGCTGATATCACTGCCCACAAAGCTGATTTTGCTGCATTCCAAACGGATATCACGACTTTATTCCGAGATTTATCTAGGGATGTCCGCGGAGCACGCCCTGCCCGTCCTACCTCATCCTCCTGACCTCTCTATCTCTGTCCTTCTGTTCTCTCATATATTTGTGATCTTTGCACTTTCTTGTTACTGTTACATTATTATTTTTGCAGCCGTGTCTGTCAGCTCTGATACTGGATGTACTATACTTTATTTTTCTTTATATATTTTTTTTTTCTGTATGGATGTCATATTTTCATATTCTTATTGCTATCTGTTTGACTCCATCAGGTGCATCCCAGTGACTTCAGTGTGAGAGAGTGCTACCCAAAATTTTCAGGACCACCCTTATACCTCTCTCTATTTTCATTTGATATCCCATTTACACTTGCATGTCCACTGTGCACTATGATTATCCCTTTTTGTTATCTGATGAGTTTTATCTAAGTGCCAAATTTCAGGACCACAGTTAATCCCAAGTTTGGGGGGGCCATGCCACCTACCTTGGATACTTCTATCCCGATTATTCTTGCTATAGTTGCACTGGTATACTCTTTCCCTTGTTCTCTTTGTATATTGAGGACACTGTGCCATTTAAGTTTGGGGGTAATAGTGCTTTGCAGTGTGTGTTTTTAAATTCCAAATTTTTAAGCATGACTTGTGTATTTGAAGAATTTTCTATATTGGTCCATGATTAGCGATGATTTTGATATTTTGAGGACTATATTGCTTAAAATTCAATACTCCTTGTATGCCTTGTAAATGCCATTTAGGAGTAAATTTTTCGAAAGATTGATACCTTGCTTGCATTTGTGGTCCACATCATCCTGATTTTGTGATTGTTTTGAGATTCACTCTAGGATTCTACACTAGCACAGGTGCACACTAGCATTCATTTGTGGGGTACATGCTTTGTTGATTATTGAATTGGTTATATCCCAATTGGGCTAGTAGTGCATTGAAAGCTTTCATTCTTGATAAAGGTGGATAACAACCCCTTTTCACTAAGTAGCCGGGATTCTAACCTCATCAAACATTGAATTTCTCGCGCCGAAAGGTGGAGGGCCCAAACTCTAGGTTAATAATTGAATTTTAAAAAAAATGTTACAAAAGCAATAAAAGTGAGGACTTCTTCCAAAAGGTGAGAAGTATGAAATGCTTAGATGGAGGTTGTTTTGATTTGTAGTCTAGTTGATTTGAGCTTGTAAGTCCGTAGGGGTGTTTAAACGCCTAATGCCCTAAAGCCGTCTGGTTTGGGAGTCATTGACCTAACGCTCGATCTCATGAATCGCTAGAACGCTTAATAGATCACTACATTGCACTATGATTCCATCTTTGATCCTATTAAAAAATAATAATAATAAGCGAGTGAAAAGAATAAGTGCACCTAGAACAATAAAACTTTAATAAAAGGTCCACTTTTTGTCTTGATGATCGGTACTAGATTTGTGTGCTAGTTTAAGGGTAAGGATGTGCTCATTTCTTTAGTTGACTTAGATAGCAACACACTTAATACCGGTCCACTCAAAAAGGATTCTAGTGTTGTTTCGATTTTCATGATCATTTTCTTGATGTGTGGAAGACCATATTTGCTTACTTGATGATTGAAATTTTGGAGATTGCTTAGAAATATTTGAAACATTGCATACTTGAGGTAGTTTTCTCCCAATGCTTTTTTGTAATATTGGCGCCTCTTTTGTGATAATAAGCTTAATATTTGTGGGTATCATTTCTGGAAACCCTCACGAGACTTCACTCGTCCACTCGGGGTAACCTAAGGGTTTAAAAGGCTTGTTACATATGCTAAATGCAATCGTGTTCCCTACGAAAGTGGCGTTATCCATTTATTGTTTTCTAGATTCATACTTGTACAATTATTCATTTCATTCCTTTACTTTCTAGTTCATTGCTAGGGACTAGAAATATTTAAGTTTGGGGTGTGATGAGCGCTGAAAAGTGCGCATTTAAACCCCTTAAGCTTAGGTATTCTAGGACCTTTACCTATCTTATTTTCCCGCCTTAGATTGATTTTGTGTAATTTCCATTTTCAGGTACTTATCCCCTAAATAAGCTAACTCAGCCAAATAAGAGCAGAAATGAAGCAATTCTAGGATGAATCAAAGAAAGGAGCAAAGTGGAGCAAAAAAGAAGCAAAGGTGGAATTTCAGCATCTTCGATCGATCCAACATTAGTTTTCGATCGATCGAACTTCCATCGATCTCAGCACTTCAAGATATATCCAAGCCATGATGACATTTTCAGAGATCCCAAATATTCAATCAATCCAACATCATTCTTCGATTGATCAAACATTCTTGTCCTTATCCAAATGCCAAATCGTATCCAGCTGTACCACCCTACCAACCGCTTTTGTCCTTTTCCCAAAAATATCTTCAAATTATCTTAGATTTGTTTTTATCCCAAAAAGCGCGGCCATTGAGGATCGATCCAGCCTAAGTTCGATAGATCTCAGCATGTTCGATCGATCAAAGTCCAAGGTTCGATTGATCGAACTTCCTCTAGTGCGAAAAAGTTAAATTTCCAGCTCACATAAAGTTGTCCTTTATCCAATCATTAGAGAATATTTGATGTACGACCCCAGCTTATTTTGGGTGTCATTTGACTTACCTATATAAGGATAAGGATTACTTTTACACAATATATCATATCATATCATATCATATCATATCATACTTTGTAGAACTCTTAGGGAGGAAGAAAAGAAAAGAAAAGGCTAGAGACACCTTTGGAGACTCTTCATCAACCAAGGAGCAGATCTTTACCATGGAGTTAGCCCTTGAGGGTTGAAGGACACCATCCATGAGTGGCTAGACATCCTCTTGGGGCTAGAGTTAGCCCTAAGCATGCTTTCTATATCTTGATTTATGTATTCTTGAGGGGATTTGTATTGTGATACTTGTTTTGACATGTTTATATATATAGATCTTGTTTATTCAATTATTTGTATGGTTTAATGCTTCCAATTGATCATTTCATTCTATCCATATGTCTATGTATGCTAGAATAGATGTTCATGCGTTTGCCTCTATTTCTTGTGTTATTGATGCATGTCTATGTGTATTAATGCTATAAATCTAGGGATTGTCAAGACATAGTGCTTAATGTAATGTCCTTATGGTTTATTTGATGGTTCATGCTTATTTCTTAATGGATTATGCCTCTCCCTTAGTTTAATTAGCTTAATTTCATATCATTAGCTTAGTTGTAGTGTAGTGGTAGCTAGATGTTAAATGGGTGGACAATCCATGCTTGTTGTTTAATATTCCATGCTCATGAAAGCAAGTGGCATATTTCTCTAATTTTATCTTGTGTTTGGTTGTGAGTTTAAAGAAATGATTAATAGCTTAATTTGATATGTTGTGCTATCCACTATGTTGCTTAGACAATATATGCTTAATTTGTCATCCATACTTGTTGAAACAACCACACACACACCATTGTCACAATACATGATTTTCCCCTCATTAATCATTCATTAAAGGTGTAGAGGAGCTATGCTTAGTGGTAATCTCTAAACCCCACGATCTCTCTCTCTCTCATTTTACCTCTATTGCATTATTATTTAGTTTAAATTGCATCTTAGCTTAATTCAACCACCAACCAATCCTTTGATCACTCAACCTACTAACCCTAATTTTGATTCCACAACCTCTTGCAACCCTCACAATCCCTTGGGACGATCCCTATTGTTAGTGAAAGGTAGTAGTAGCAAATTATAAATGTAAAACATGGCCCTCGCCTTAATGCACACTCTTAAGCTTATGGTAGGACGATGACCATCAGTCAGTTCTCATTGAGTTCCACGACCTCATAGAAGGTCATCAAAGTGTCTTAGAGGTGTGTTGTGCCTTGGAAGACCGTTATCTTGTTTCTTGCTTCCGCATTCTGGATTCGTTATCGGATCTACGTTCGGTTCATCATAAGATGCGCTGGCATAAAAACCAGGGTCGTCACACCTATGTTGTTAAAATAGCATGAATAATGTGTTTTATGCTAGAAATGTTCTAAGGTAGCTTAGGATGCTGCCTGAGTCTCACCTTTGACATAGACGTTAGGTGGCATAACCTTTTAAATTGTTTCACATTAATGTGAAGGTCTTTGCATGCTCATCTCCTACGAATAGCCTTATGTTACTCACCCCGAAGTTACTGGGGATATTTTTCAGGTACAAGATTCAAGATCTGGAGATTCGCACTCACCTTGGGTGATTTGTAGAATTGAGGTTTCTTTAAATGCATTCTTGTTCACATGCAAGTGTTAGCATGTTTGAGTTTTGCCTATGAAATGTAATTTTTCTAACTGGGAGGTTTGACATGTCAAATGTTGTAAATGAATTGTAATGAGGCCATGGGCCATTGTAGCATGTTTAAAATGCCATTTTACACTTGCGTGTATGTTCACATCATCACACAATAGCGTATAATTTAAATTGATCATGTTATGGGGGATTCAAATGAGACTCAAAGTCTCTTTTCAGTTTTGGTGCATAGCAGGTTCATTCTTCACATTTTTAACCTGTTTCGGTCAATCGGTAGCATGTTTCGGTCAACCGGCACATATTTTGAATTTCAATTGAATAGTAAACTCAATTCCAGTACCCATTTTCAGTTCTGAGCCCCAAACCGATCGATCGGTTTGTCATTTCAACAGAAAGGAAGGCTCATTCCTTTCTTTTTCTCTGCTCACTTCGGTCGACCAAAGCATCATTTTGGACGACCGAAATGATGCTGCCTGATGAGCACTGAAAAGTGCGCATTTAAACCCCTTAAGCTTAAGTATTCTAGGACCTTTATCTCTCTTATTTTCCCGTCTTAGATTGATTTCGTGTTATTTCCATTTTCAGGTACTTATCCCCTGAATAAGCTAACTCAGCCAAATAAGAGCAGAAATGAAGCAATTCTGGGATGAATCAAAGAAAGGAGCAAAGTGGAGCAAAAAGGAAGTATAGGTGGAATTTCAGCATCTTCGATTGATCCAACATCAGTCTTCGATCGATCGAACTCCCATCGATCTCAGCACTTTAAGATAGATCCAAGCCATGATGCAATTTTCAGAGATCTCAAAAGTTCGATCGATCCAACATCATTCTTCGATCGATCAAACCTTCTTGTCCTTATCCAAATGCCAGATCTTATCCAACTGTACCACCCTACCAACCGCTTTTGTCCTTTTCCCAAAAATATCTCCAAAATATCTCAGATTTGTTTTTATCCCAAAAGGCGCCGCCATTGAGGATCGATCCAGCCTAAGTTCGATAGATCTCAGCCATGTTTGATAGATCCAAGTCCAAGGTTTGATCGATTGAACTTCCTTCAGTACGAAAAAGTTAAATTTCTAACTCACAAAAGTTGTCCTTTATCCAATCATTGGAGAATATTTGTTGTACGACCCTAGCTCATTTTAGGTGTCATTTGACTTACCTATATAAGGATAAGGATTACTTTTGAGGATAATAGATTATATATCATATCTCATATCATTGTATACCTTAGAGAACTCTTAGGGAGGAAGAAAAGAAGAGGAGGAGACTAGAGACACCATTGGAGACTCTTCATCAACCAAGGAGCAAATCTCTACCATGGAGTTAGCCCTTGAGGGTTAGAGGACACCATCCATGAGTGGCTAGACATCCTCTTGGGGCTAGAGTTAGCCCCAAGCATGCTTTCTACATCTTTATTTATGTATTTTTGAGGGAATTTGTATTGTGATACTTGTTTTGACATATTTATATATATAAATCTTGTTTATTCAACGATTTGTATGCTTTAATGCTTCCAATTGATCATTTCATTCTATCCATATGTCTATGTATGCTAGAATAGATGTTCATGTGTTTGCCTCTATTTCTTGTGTTGTTAATGCATGTTTATGTGTATTAATGCTATAGATTTAGAGATTGTCAAGACATAGAGCTTAATGGAATGTCCTTGTGGTTTATTTGATGGTTCATGTTTATTTTTTGATGGATTGTGCCTCTCCCTTAGTTTAATTAGCTTAATTTCATGTCATTAGCTTAGTTGTAGTGTAATGGTAGCTAGATGTTAAATGGGAGGACAATCCATGCTTGTTATTTGATGTTCCATACTCATGAATGCAAGAGGCATATTTCTCTAATTTTGTATTGTGTTTAGTTGTAAGCTTAAATAAAGGATTAATGGCTTAATTTGATATGTTGTGCTATCCACTATGTTGCTTAGACAATATATGTTTAATTTGTCATCCATGCTTGTTGAAACAACCACGCACACACACCATTGTCACAATACATGCCTTTCCCTTCATTAATCATTCATTAAAGGTGTAGAGGAGCTATGCTTAATGGTGATATCTCTCTCTCATTTTACTTCTATTGCATTATTATTTAGTTTAAATTGCATCTTAGCTTAATTCAACCACCAACAATTCTTTGATCACTCGACCTACTAACCCTAATTTCGATTCCACGGCCTTTTGCGACCCTCACAATCCCTTAGGATGATCCCTACTCACCCTAACTATATTTTTAGTGAAAGGTAATAGTGGCAAATTATAAATGTAAAACTTGGCCACACTCACTTGTACACAAATTTGGTTGGAACCGCGACGAGCTACACCACTGCCTTATGGGTTTTGCTTGGTCAGTTGTCTCAGAAGGTTAACCTTATTTGTTTGTTCCCACATAATTTTGTTAATCTTGTTTAAGCCATTTAATAGCGTACCTGGTCTAGTTTGAACTAGATCTAGTTCCTTTAGTTATCATTGGTGCCATAGGGTACCATTTGATCTTTTCATTTTAGCTTTCACTTTCGGTTATTTCTTTGAATTCTGTGGCTTCATAGGGAGTCATTTTGGTACCTCAAGGATGACGTACATCTCTAGTGGCCATTTTGCTTCCTTCGCTTCTGCATTTCGGATCCATTATCGAATCATCTTTTGGTTCATCACTGACGCATCGAGTTGAAAAACTTAGGCCGTCACAGATGTTATACACACACACTAGGAAAAGGCACATGTGATGTACATGGTGAATGTTTTTGTAACTTATAGAATTTTTGTTTTCATAATTTTTTTTCTAATTGTTGATTGAAGCTTGTAACAATAAACCTTACAAAAAATTTCATTTTTTTGTAACTCTTTTTATATTAATAAATAATTGTATTTTTTTATATTAATAAATAAATACTGAAATATTTTGAAATTGGTGGTAGAGTTTTAGTTTTGTAAAGTAATAAATTCTTTTAGGTTTTTATATTAATACTGAAATATTTATATTTTATTTTTTATTAATTAATATTTATTTTATTTTAATACGAAAATATTTGAGTTTTGTAAAGTAATAAATTCTTCTAGGTAATTTAAATTTTATTAGGTAATTTATAATTTGAATTTTATTAGGTAATAATATATATGTGTGTGTGTGTGTGTGTGTGTGTTATAATAGTATGGATTTGAATTTTATTACATAATTTGAAATTTGAATTTTATTCTGTAATTTGAAATTTAATATAATTTTAAATTTATAATAGAAATTCAATTACATTAATTTTTAATTAAATTTTAAAATAGAAATTTAATTATACTAATCATACTTTAAATTGAAAATGATATAAAAATTTATTATATGGAGTTTGTGGTTTTTTGGAAGACCCTAGGTTATATTTTATTTTCTTTAAATATATTCTTGTCTAATGTGATAGAGTTTTATAGAAAATAAAATAGGTAATTTGTGGTAAAGTTTTATAGAAATTATTTTATTTTATTTAAATATATCCTTGTAAAATTAGATTTTCTTTTATTAAAAAAATCATAATAAATAGATATATACAGGTGTTCTATGTGATAGAGTTCTCTTTTTATATTAATTAATAAATATTTTTTATATTAAAAAATAAATATTGAAATGCCAAAATTCTTTACACTTTTATATTTTATTTATATGTATTATTATATTATTATATATTTTCTTTAAATATATCCTTGGCTAATGTGATAAAGTTTTAAAGAAAATAAAATAGTTATTTTTTGGTAGAGTTTATTTATTCCATTGTTTTGCTCTTTCAATGTCATAAGAACAAGTTACTTAATGTAAGGGTTGTTTCGTAACCAGAAGGAGAAGGGGCATTTATGTCATTCTACACACCTATATGGTTAGGTTATATTTGTCTTAATAGTGTATTGTGTATTAGAGCTGAAATATACAACTCTAAGGACTTAATAGTGGCCACAACTCAGTGTATGACATATGGAGTTCTCAAGGGCAGCATTGGAAATTCAGCAATGTAAACAGGTTACTACCACATGGCATTATGGTCCTACAGAGAGAAAACAGCATCCTTATTTCATTGGCTAATACAAGAAGGTCTTACAAATGAGGACCATATATATATATTATTATAGCATTATTGAATAAGCTGCCTCTTTGTGTAAAAAAGCAAGTTTTCAGCAGCTGAGAGTGTTCTATTCGAGAGCTAAGAATGAACAAAAATTTCTGTGATATTTTATGATGATTGAGCTTCAATGGTTCACAGAAATTTGACAAAAAGAAACATAGTTGCAGTAAAGATCTAGAAGGCTGTTTGGAGTTGATTTCCTGGTGCAAAGAGAGGTCAAGGTGGTACAAAATGGCTGTGGTCACTTTTGGATAGGGATAGCAATGGGATGGGTTGGGGCGGGTTTCTTATTCCCTATCCTCATCCACGTTTAAATTTGGCACCCCCAAAATCGCCCCATAATATATTATTTTTTTACCCCTAATCCCCATAACCGCCCCCGTCCCATGCCCGCCCCACTTTAGAAGATAGGAATGAATAGTATTTATTTAGAAGTATATATATAATATAATATGATATATATACATATATATATATATATATGTATATAATATGTTAAATCGGTAAGTTCAATAACATGACAGGGGCTAATAAGAATAATTCCATATGTAATTGGGGCGGGGGTACCCCTCCTCCACCCCAGCCCCAAATCCGACCGATTTTTTCTC
This sequence comes from Cornus florida, assembly GCF_030987335.1. NCBI lineage: Eukaryota > Viridiplantae > Streptophyta > Magnoliopsida > Cornales > Cornaceae > Cornus > Cornus florida. Next base: position 22,706,477 of record NW_026775576.1, read on the forward strand.
CCAACCCCCATCCCCACCCCCATTTAAATAAACAGTTCTCCAAACCCGCTTTAAACGAGGCGGGGGCGAGTTGGTTCCCCATCGGGTTGGGGTAAATTGCCATCCCTACTTCTGGAACTTGAACAAGGGGGTTGAATAAAAATAACTTGATGATTTACATCTGTTGAAGGTGCCTAAAACAACTTATTGCAGCTAGTATTCATTTTCATAACTTAAACCTCAAGTTTTCCTTGATTTTCTGGTTTAAGCTTCATAAACTGAACTTAATATGATATTATCATGTTACACTATGAATGTCCATCATGTGAGCATGCTTGGTTTGTTGATTTGATGCTGTTTAAGTTGAGGTTTGGACTGTGGAGTGACCTATTCATGTTTTGTATTATGAATCACAGTAGTTTCAGCTTGTAATGGTTTTACAAAGCTAGTTTGGATGTTGAAAATGCAGTATATGCTGTGATCGCTATGCTATTCAATTGAATATGTTTATACTGTGAATATGCACTTGTGAGAGTCAATATTCAGAAGTTTATAGCATCGAAATACCCTTAGGACAGTGTTGCTGCAGAAAATAATTTTTAAGCTCAACTTGAACTGTGATTAGCTACGTACTTGTGATAAACCGTGAAATGATTATTGGAGCATGATTTATATGATAAATGGAAGTTGTGAGAACTGAAATCAAGAGAGTCTAGCCTCGGAATTATAGATTTACTCCCTTGAACCAAAACTGTTCAGTTGCAGCAAAATTCCACTGTTATAAGCCTTTATTTTGATGTTCTATAAGCTGTTGTGTTGTGCCCTTATGTGTATACCTTGTTCTAGCTTCAAACCAAGTCTAATTCATCATTTTCAAGTTGTGGGAGACTTTGGTCCTTAAGGATTTAATCTACCTCAAGGCATTTGGCAAAACTGAAATTTAAGGTTTTAACCCTAATATTGCTGCTGCGAGCTGGTACTCTGTTATGCTTTGCTTTATAATTTAATTTTATCAGCTGAGCTAGTGTACATTGTCTATTAAAAACTGGAGGAGTAAACTTTGGGGCATCTATAAGGCTGAGGGTTTTAGCCTTTTGGGAGCTATCATTGTTCTACCTTACTTATCTACTTGTGTATTTCATACAAGTAAGTGTATTTGACTTATTCAAGGCTGTGGGAACCTAGTTTGATCATCAAGTGAAGCTGCATTGTGAGTTGACAGTTCTATCCTTCTAGTTGCATACAAGTGAAGCTAGGGTTTCTATATATTTTGACTACTTAAGGCTGAGTTATTCATTCTTACATTGTGTTTCAGCTTAAGTATATTGTATTTGGTGTGTTGACACCTCTATTCATTGTTGATTAACCTATTGAAAGCTTTAAGTGTCCAAGCAAAGGGGCCTGCCTGTGTGCACTTATTTGATCTTGTGTGTGTGTAGAGGCTGTGAAAGTCAATGTCCTAGTGAGTACGAGGTGGTTGGAAAGTGGGGCAGCTGAGGGAGTAACTACCTGCATGCAACAAGTGAAGATGGTGAACTAGTGTGTGTAAATTGGTTGTGAAAGCTAGTATCTATTCATGTACAATGGTGTGTAAAGTGAATGAGATAGCTGAGTGTGTAACGAGATTCATACTACTAGTGGAGGCATTTATTGGCTGAGGCCAACAACCAAGGTTTTCCCTATTGAAAGGGTTTCCTTGTATATCTTGTGTTTTATGCATAATTGTGTTTGATTGTTTTTGTTGATTAAAAAGGAAAAAGTTTTAATAAGACCAATTCACTCCTCTCTTGGTCTAAAGAGTTTTATAAAAATTAGTTTATTTTCTTTAAATATATCCTATTTAATTAGATTTTCTTTTATTAAAAAACTCAATTTGTGGTAGAGTTTAGGTAATTTGTGTTAGAATTTTATAGAAACTCTTTATATATATCTTTGTCTATTGTGATAAAGTTTCATTGAAAATAAAATAAGTGATTTGTGTTAGAATTTTATACAAATATTTTATTTTCTTTAAACATATATACCCTTGTCTAATTAGATTTTTTTATCTATTAAAAAACTCATAATAAAATGTAATTTGTGGTAGAGTTTTAGAAAAATTATTATTTTTTATATCAATTATTAAATATTTTTATATTAATAATTCTTGTCTAATTATATTTTCTTTTATTAAAAAACTCATAATAAATAGATAATTTGTGTTAGAGTTTTATATAAACTCTTTAAAAAAATTATTTTATTTTCTATAAATACAACATTATCTAATTAGATTTATTTTATTAAAAAACTCATAATAAATAGATAAATACATGTTATATGTGATAAAGTATTAAAGAAAATAAAATAGAAAATTTGTGGTACAGTTTTATAGAAATTATTTTATTTTGCTTAAGTATATTCTTGTCTAATTAGATCGTATTTTATTAAAAAAACAAACTCATAATAAATGGATATGTGATAGCATTTTATATAAAATAAAACAGCCAATTTGAGGTAGATTTTATAGAAATTTTTTATTTTCTTTAAATATATTCTTGTTTAATTATATTTTCTTTTATTAAAAAAAACTCATAACAAATAAATAAATAGGTAATATGTGTCAGAGTTTTATAGAAAATCTTTTAAAAACTGTTTTTATATAAATTAATAAATATTTTTATATATTAATAATTCTTGTCTAATTAGATTTCTTTTTATTAAAAAAAGCTCATAATAAAAGGTAATTTGTGGTAAAGTTTTAGAAAAATTATTTTATTTTTTATATCAATTACAAAATATTTTTATATTAATAATTCTTATCTAATTTGATTTTCTTTTATTAAAATTTCATAATAAATAAATAAATAAGTAATTTATGTTTGAGTTTAATAGAAACTCTTTTAAAAACTCTTTTTATATCAATTAATAAATATTTTTTTTATTAGTAATTCTTGTCTAATTAGATTTCCTTTTATTAATAAACTCATAATAAATAGATAAATAGGTAATTTGTGTTAGAGTTTATAGAAACTCTTTTAAAACCTATTTTAATATCAATTAATAAATAATTTTTTATATTAATGATACTTGTCAAATTAGATTTCCTTTTATTTAAAAACTCATAATAAATAGATAAATAGGTAATTTGTGTTACAGTTTTATAGAAATTCTTTAAATATTTCTTTGCCTGATTTGATAGAGTGCTATTTAAAATAAAATAGGTAATTTATGATACAGTTTTATTAAAATTATTTTATTTTCTTTAAATATATCCTTATCTAATTAGATTTAATTTTACTAAGAAATTCGTAATAAAAGCTAATTTGTGGTAGAGTTTTAGAAAAATTATTTTATTTTATACATCAATTAATAAATATTTTTTATATTAATAATTCTTGTCAAATTAGATTTTCTTTTATTAAAAAATCATAATAATAAATAGAGAAATAGGTTAATTTGAATTTTATTAGGTAGATTTTAGAGTTTTATAGAGTTTTTTTTTTTTTTTTTATAAAACTATTTTCATATAAATTATAAATAAAAAAATTTATATAAAAAAATAAATATTGAAACTCTTTACACATTTAATAATAGTATAGATAAAAACTCTTTTTATATCAATTAATAAATATTTTTATATTTATAAATAAAAACTCTTTTTATATCAATTAATAAATATTTTCATATATAAATAAATAAACGAATACTGAAACTCATTGGCAGAGTTTCTGTATTTTACTCTGGATTCTGGATCTATGCCCTTCTAAATTTCTCTCTAGAATCCTGCAATTCTATAATTCTCAATTTCTGTACCCCTCCTTCCTTCCTCCATGCCTCTATTTATAAGTTTCTTGGATTAATATGATGATAACATGTGTCCTCTCTTGATGATGACATAATCATAATTGGGTCGGGCCGGTTATATTGTGATAATTATCTATAAAAAATAACTATTTTTTTATATCAATTAAAAAATATTATATTGTGGTTGATTTTATTAGATAATTTTTAAAGTTTTATAGAAACTGTATTTATAAAAACCTTTTTATATCAATTAATAAATATTTTATAATAAATAATAAATAGGTAATTTGTGTTAGAGTTTAATAGAAAATCTTTTAAAAACTCTTTTTATATTAATTAATATATATTAATAATTATTGTCTAATTAGATTTTCATTTATTAAAAAAACTCATAATAAATAGATAAATAGGTAATTTGTGTTAGATTTTTATAAAACTCTTTGAAAAACTCTTTTTATATCAGTTAATAAATAATTTTCTATAGTAATAATACTTGTCTAATTATATTTTCTTTTATTAAAAACTAATAATAAAAGCTAATTTGTGGTAGAGTTAGAAAAAAATAGGTAATTTGTGATACAATTTTATAGAAATTATTTTATTTTCTTTAAATATATCATTGACTTATTAGATTTCATTTTATTAAGAAACTAATAATAAAAGTTAATTTGTGATAGAGTTTTAGAAAAATTATAGGTAATTTGTGTTACAGTTTTATATAAACTCTTTTAAAACATCTTTTTATATTAATTAATAAATAATTTTTTATATTAATAAAATTGTCTAATTAGATTTCCTTTTATTAAAAAAACTCATAATAAATAGATAAATAAGTAATTTATGTTAAAATTTTACAAAAACTCTTTAAATATATCTTTGTCTAGTGTGATAGAGTTTTATTGAAAATAAAATAGGTAATTTGTGATAAAGTTTTATAGAAATTATTTTATTTTCTTTAAATATATCTTTGTCTAATTAGATTTAATTTTATTAGAAACTCATAATAAAAACTAATTTGTGGTAGAGTTTTAGAAAAATTATTTTATTTTATATATCAATTAATAAATATTTTTTATATTAATAAATGTTGTCTAATTATATTTTATTTTATTTAAAAATTCATAATAATAAATAGATAAATAGATTAATTTAAATTTTATTAGATAGATTTTAAAGTTTTATAGATTTTTTTTTTATTTATAAAAACTCTTTTTATAAATAAATAAATATTTAAATACTGAAACTCTTTACATATTTTATAATAGTATAGATAAAAACTCTTTTTATACCAATTAATAAATATTTTTTATATAAATAAATCTCATTGGCAAAGCTTCTATATTTTACTCTGGAATTTTGAGTCTATGCCCCTCTAAATTTCTCTCTGGAATTCTATATTTTTAGATTTATCAATTTATGTACCCCTTCTACCTTTCTCCATACCTCTATTTATAGGCTTCTTAGATTAACAGGATGATAACATCTATCCTCTCCTAATAATGACATAATCTTAACTGGGCCGGGCTGGGCCGGTTATATTATGATAATTATTCATAAAAAATAACAATTCTTTTTATATCAATTAATAAATATTTTATTGTGATTGATTTTATTAGATAATTTTTAGAAACTATTTTTATAAAAACCTTTTTATATCAATTAATAAATATTTTATAATAAATAAATAAATAAGTAATTTGTGTTAGAGTTTAATTAAAATTTTTTTAAAAACTCTTTTTATATTAATTAATATATACTAATAATTATTGTCTAATTATATTTCTTTTTATTAAAAAAACTCATAATATATAGATAAATAAGTAATTTGTGTTAGAGTTTTATAAATAAAAAAATTGGAAACCTCTTTTTATATCAATTAATAAATAATTTTCTAAATTAATAATACTTGTCTAATTAGATTTCATTTTATCAAAAATTCATAATAAAAGCTAATTTGTGGTAGAATTTTATAAACAAAAAAATTAGTAATTGCTGCTAAAATTTTATAGAAATTATTTTATTTTCTTTAAATATATCCTTGCCTAATTAGATTTAATTTTATTAAGAAATACATAATAAAAGCTAATTTGTGGTAGAGTTTTAGAAAAATTATATTTTATATATCATTTAATAAATATTTTTTATATTAATAATTTTTGTCTAATTAGATTTTCTTTTATTAAAAAAAATCATAATAATAAATAAATAGGTTAATTTAAATTTTATTAGGTATATTTTAGAGTTTTGTAGAGTTTTTTTTTTTAAAAAAAAAAAAAAACTCTTTTCTTATCAATTAATATAAATATTTTTTTATATAAATAAATAAATACTGAAACTCTTTGCAAATTTAATAATAGTATAGATAAAAATTCTTTTTTATCAATAATTAAATATTTTTTTATATAAATAAATAAATACTAAAATTCTTTGGCAAGGTTTCTGTATTTTACTTAGAAATTCTGAATTTCTACAATTCTGAATTTCTGTACCCCTTCCTCCATGCCTCTATTTATAGGCTTCTTCCATGCCTCTATTTACAGACTTATTGAATTAATAGGATGATGACATGTGTTCTCTCCTGATGATGACATAATCACAACTGGGCCCGCCGACTATATTGTGATAATTATCCATTAAAAAATATTATTCTTTTTATATCAATTAATAAATATTTTTTAAAATAAATAAATACTGAAATACTGAAACTCTTCGTACATTTAATAATAGTAAATACTGTAACTCTTTGCACATTTAATAATAGTATATATAAAAACTCTTTTTATATCAATTAATAAATATTTTTTTATATAAATAAATAAATACTGAAATTATTTGGTAGAACAAATATTTTTTTATATAAATAAATAAATACTGAAATTCTTTAGTAGAGCTTCTATATTTTACTCTTGATTTATAGAATTCTCAATTTCTGTATGATAAGTGCTCAAATGTGACGCATTTTAGCACCTAAATTAGGGTATTTTAGTCCATTCAACTATCTTACCTTCATACCTTAGTACTTGTTTATGTTTTTGCCTATTTCAGGTCAATAAAGTTCAAACGGCCCAATAAGAGTCATTTAGCTCAATTTTGGAGCTAAGGAGCAAAGTTGAAAAGAAACTAAGAAAATACACCAGGGGAACTTTGATCGATCGAATGAAGTCCCGGTTAATCGAAATAGGTTACAATCGATCGAAATGAGGCGGTGCCAGTTCAGCAAAGTGGATAAGGCTAAATAAGATATTTTCGAGCCACGTCAGCTTTGATCGATCGAAGCTAAGTGTTGGATCGATCGAAGATCTTTGATCGATCAAACTACCTGGCAATGTGCTGTCTAATTCCTGAGCGCACCGATTTCTATCTAACTTGTGTAGTTGCGAATTTCCTCCAATCATAGGCTATATTTCTGACTTGGTCACTAAGAAAAGAGGCTTGTAATGAATTAATTGAACATTATTGTAAGGAATATCATAGAGTTTCATCTTATCAAATATAGAAATAATTTCTCTCTTTAGAAAAGTTAGAGATTAGGGTTAGAAGAAAAGAGAAGAGTAGAGGCACCAAGAACACATCTTAAAATCTACACACTTTCTTTCCCTATAATTCAACAAAGAAGAAAATGGAGCCATGTTTGGAGATTGTCCCTGAGGGTTCCAAGATCACATCTAGCTCCTAAGGTGACTTTGTTGCATTCTACTTAAGTTGGAGCTCTAAAGGCGTGATTGAGATTTGAGATTGATGTTTGCGATGATTTTGATCTTTTGAAAACCATGATACTTAGAATTTAAAAATTGCTTGACTTGAGAGTCCAATACTCCTTATATGCTTTGTGGATGCCATTTAGAAGTAATTTTTTTGAAAGATTGATATCTTGTTTGCATTTGTGGTCCATGTCATCTTGATTTTATGATTGCCTTGAGATTCACTCTAGGATTCTATACTAGCACAGGCACACACTAACATTCATTTGTGGGGTATATTTTTTGTTGACTATTGATTTGATTATATCCCAATTGAACTAGTACTGCATTGAAAGTTTTTATTCTTAATAAAGGTGGATAACAAACCTTTTTCACTAAGTAGCCAAGATTCTAGCCTCATCAAGTACTGAATTTCTCGTGCCGAAAGGTGGAGGGCCCAAACTCTAGGTTAATAATTGAAAAAAAAAAGAAAAAAAAAAAAGAAACAAGTTTGCAAAAGCAAATAAAAAAAGTGAGGACTTCTCCCAAAATGTGAGAAGTGAGAAATGATTAGATGGAGGTTGTTTTGATTTGTAATTTAGTTGATTTAAGTTTTTAAGTCCTTAAGGGTGTTTAAACACCTGATACCCTAAAGCCGTCTGGCTTAGGAGTCATTGACTGAACACTCAACCTCATGGATCGCTAAAAAGCTTAATAGATCACTACATTGCACTATGCTTCCATCTTTGATTCTCTACATTAGTAAAAAAAAAAAAATTGAGGGAAAAGAATAAACGTACCTAGTTCAATAAAGCTTTAATAAAAGGTCCATTATTTGTCTTGATGATCGGTACTAGATTTGTGTGCTAATTTGAGACCGAATGTAATCATTTCTTCGGTTGGCTTAGATAGTGTAATACCCCTAATTTTAAAAAGGATATTCCTGGTATTTTATGGTATTTAATTTATTATTTAAGTGCATTTTATTTGATTATGTGTCATTATTTTTTTTTATTAGGTGCTTAATTGTTTTCTTTTGTGGTGATTTAATTTATTTATTTTGTGGTGATTTAATTTATTTAAATGATATTTATTTTTAGTTATTTGATTGGAATTACTTGTTAGTGTTTTAATTATTTAAGTGGCATTAATGGTTTAAGTGTAATTGGTTTAGTTATTTGATTGGAATTACTTGTTAGTGTTTTAATTATTTAATTGGCATTAATGGTTTAAGTGTAATTGGTTTAATTATTCTATGTGTGTCTTATTTTATGTGTGTCTTATTTGGGTTTAATTGGGTTTACTAATTATTATTTTGTTCAATTAGATTATTTGTTAAGTATTTAATGGTGAATAGGGTAATTAGGTAAATACATCTAACTAGGGTTTTAATTACACTATAAATTAGGGTTCTATATTATAGCCGTCGTAGATTTCTACGTTAATTGTATGGGCCGGTTAGGATTGTGAGTTGGACTTAAATGAACCTAGGGTTTAGGAAAACTCTATAAGTATAAGGTAGACGTCTGTGTAGGGTTTTTTTAAACAAAGCACACGTTTTGTGGAAGTGGAGAAGGAAAAACGCAGTTTTTTCCATTTTGCCCAGATTTCATCAAACATCTGATCCCCCTTCGTCCGTGGTCCGATCGAGCTGAAATTTGGAGAAGAGGTTCACGACTCAGTGACGCACAATCTGAACGGTGGAGATCAGAGTTTGACCTCTGGAATAGTGATTCGTACTCGTGAACAGTAACCGGGTCGCACATATTTTTTCTATTCTGCCCAGATTTCATCAAACATCAGATCCTGCTTCGTCCGTGGTCCAATCGAGCTGAAATTTGGAGGAGAGGTTCACGACTTAGTGACGCACAATCTGAACGGTGGAGATCAGAGTTTGACCTCGGGAATAGTGATTCGTACTCGTGAACAATAATCGGGTCGCACAAGTTTTTTTTCCATTCTGCCCAGATTTCATCAAACATTCGATCCCGCTTCGTCCGTGGTCCGATCGAGCTGAATTTTAGAGAATAGGTTCATGACTCAGTGTTGCACAATCTGAACGGTGAAGATCAGATTTTGAGTTCGAGAATAGTGTTTCGTACCCGTGAACAGTAACCGGGTTTTGGAACTCGCCGGGATTTTTTTAAGAAGACGACGTTGAAACTTTGAACAAAAGTTTCTGAGGCAAGATTCTATCCTTACTTTTTCCCTTAGGCTTCATACTCTTTGCACTCTTAAATGATTCCAGGATTAATGAAGATTAAACCAAACTAAAATGATATCTGTTTTGCTATGAAACTGGTAGTTACAGTAGTGTTGTATGCTTGTTCAACCTAGACTAAGCATGTTTGTGGATGCATTGCGGTTCAGTGGTTTATGTTTTTCCTTACCACTGCTAGTATAAATTATTGGAATGATGGGTCTAGATGATAGCTATCTTAACTTCTGTAATAGCAACTGTTGGAACTTAAATACTAGGAGGATTTGAGTTTAACACTAGATCGATTTTGTGGAACACTATAATTTGAGCATGTCTACATACATACTGTGAATATTGTTTTGATGCTTACATTATCACAGTTAGTATCAACTGTGAAGGTTAGGATTTTGTGATACATACCCTACATATCTGTATGTCATTTGTAAGGTGTTAAATGGAAGTTTTAATTAATTTTGTCTTTATATCAGACTAAAGGGAACAACTTAAATTGAGCATGTATATGTTGTTGTTGTGACCCTGTTTATCAATGCTTATTTTATCACTGCTAACATTGAATGTTGGATGTTGGAATTTAGTTGATATATACTTGATTTATTGGTATTATTGACTACTGGAGAATTGGAAAGTAGGCACCGGTATGGGACGGTGGCATACTAAGGATGGGTTTGGTTTTTAAAACAATACCATTACCCACCTACTTGGAATAAGGATGGGATTAACTAAAAGTTAAGTCCCGTGGATTTGTATTGTCATGGCAACTACTTGTTGAGCGGCAATACCAGGGATTTTGGATGGATTTTATATATGTACTGTTATGGTGCCTCGGTATGAGCTTGAGCCTCAGGACCGATGGCTAGGGAGCGTATATGCATCGGGATGTGTAGCTGGCTACGATGGTTGGAGGTGTACCATGTTTAGGTATAGGTACATATGCCCACTTTGTGTGCGTTTTAGCATGTTACCTCTATTCAGGTTGAGACCGGCCTGTAGTCCAGTGAGAGTCATTTAGTGTGACTATATATATATATTTACGGACTATTAGCTATTGTTGAATTGTTTAGGATGTACATGCGTATCGGGCCTCTGTTTGGATTGTAGTAGTATAGAATTTGCGCGTGGGCCTGACCCACTTCTATTTTTCAGGTACACGACAGTTCCAGGCTTAGACGTATTCGTGCTGAGCAGATGTCTCTATTCATTCTTCCGACGATGTAGGGCTCTCTCTATAGTTTTATTTCTGGACGTTTATTACAGTTGTTCTATCTTCCGTTTGGATGTTTAATAGGGGTCCACTAGAGATGGATTCCCAAGTTGTAAACTGATGGAGTTTTGGAGTTTGGGTTTGATGGATTTTAATAATTATAATATTTTGCGGATTCTATTTTTAGTTCCTTCCAGCTTTAATTTCATTTCTTAATTTATTTTGTATTCTGTGTTCATTATAAGATATTAATTGTTTGATATTCCCTCGGGTTTGGGCCTAGGCCTGATCAACCCGTGTCTCAGATCCGAGAGGTATCACAGATAGCAACATATTTGATGCCGATTCACTTTAAAATGATTCTAGAGTTGTTTTGATTTGCATGATCATTGTCTTGATGTGTAGAGAATCATACTTGCTTACTTGGTGTTTAGATTTTAGGAGATTGCTTGGAAATGGTTGAAACATTGCATACTTGAGGTAGTTCTCTCCCAATGCTTGTTTTGTATATTGGTACCTCTTTAGTGAGAAAGAGCTTAATGTTTGTGGGTATCATTTCTGGAAATCCTCGGGAGACTTCACTCGCTCACTAGGGGTAACCTAGGGGTTTAAAAGGATTGTTACATACGTTAAATGCAATCGTGTTCCCTACGAAAGTAGCGTTATCCTTTTATTGCTTTCTAGTTCATAGTTACTTAGTTATTTATTTATTTCTTTCCTTGTAGTTCATTGTTAGGGACTAGCAATATCTAAGTTTAGGGGTGTGATAAGTGCTCAAATGTGATACATTTTAGTACCTAAGTTAGGGTATTTTAGTCCATTCATCTATCTTACTTTCATGTCTTAGTAATTATTTGTGTTTTTGCCTATTTCAGGTCAATAAAGTTCAAACAAGCTAATAAGAACCATTTAGCTCAATTTTGGAGCTAAGGAGCAAAGTTGGAAAGAAGTTAAGAAAATGCACCAAAAGGAACTTCAATCGATCAAAGGAAGTCCCGATTGATCGAAGTTGGTCACAATCGATTGAAATGAGGCGGTGCCAGCTCAGCAAAGTAGATATATAAGGCCAAAGAAGATATTTTCGAGCCACGTCGACTTCGATCGATTGAAGTTAAGTGTTGAATCGATTGAAGATCTTCGATTGATCGAACTACCTGCTGGCAATGTGCTGTCTAATTCCCAAGCGCGCCGGTTTTTACTTAACTTGTGTAGTTGCGAATTTCCTCCAATCATAGGCTGTATTTCTAACTTGGTGACTAAGAAAAGAGGCTTGTAATAAATTAATTGAACATTATTGTAAGGAGTATCATAGAGTTTCATCTTACTAAATATAAAAATAATTTATCTCTCTAGAAAAGTTAGAGATTAGGGTTAAAAGAAAAGAGAAGAGTAGAGATACCAAGAACACATCTCAAAATCTACACACACTCTCTCCCTAGAATTCAACAAAGAAGAAGAGGAAGAAGATGGAGCCATGTTTGTGAATTGCCATTGAGGGTTCCAAGATCACACCTACCTCCTCTATGATTGGCTAAACTTCTTCTCGGGGCTTGGGTGAGCCCCAAATTTGTAATATAAACCTCTATCTCTTTTATACTTTTTGGGGAATAATATACTGTGATTAGTGTTCTAGCCTTGTGAATTTAATGAATCTTAAGTTCTCCTTTGATTTCAATAGATTAATTCTTTCTATTGATTCTCTATTTGATTACATGTTATCTTATATGTGATTATTTAGGAATTGATCTCTACACTAGTTATTCTATATTAATTGCATGTTTATGTGTGGTTGATTGAGAAACTAGTGATGGCTAGACATAGTTTTTATTAAATAGGTTTGTCAATAAATTTGATGGATTATGCTTATGCTTAATGGGCTGTTCTACAATTTAATTCATGCTTGTAGGTAAGTAGACAATCTTTACTTGATTTGATATTCCGTGGTTTATTATTGCAAATTCCATGATTCCCTAAATTGATGTGTGCTATAATTGTGATTAGTTTGATGGACCATGCTTAGAATTGATGGGTTGTTCTATATTTAGTTTAATTGTTGGTTAGGTAGACAATTCGTTATTGAATTTGATGGTCCATGCTTAATATTGCAATTAGTAGTAACATCTAGATTACATGAATGTTTTCTCCAAATTAGTTGAAAGTGTGTGATTTGGTAAACAAGATTGGTAGCAATTCCAATGGACCCCAAGACCTCATTGCTCATCTCTTAAATCCCTAACTCATCTTAGTTTATTTTAATTGTATTTTACTTTCCTTGCATCTTAATCAATCAATCAACCTTCATTTGCAATCATTTGATCCACTAGAGTCGAAATAAAATTCCAACATGTATAATCCCTGAGGATGATCCCTACTCGCTATGCTTTATTAGTTGTGATAGTGGTTTTTATAAATGTAAATTTGACTAGAAAGACTTCCGAAACCACATTCATATTTTGACCTTGCGAAGCGACCTCTCGCATTACAAAGTTCATTTTCTAAACACTTAGAAAGTTGCTCATCACTGTACCCCTTCCTCCACGCCTCAATTTACAGGCTTCTTGAATTAATAAGATGATGACATGTGTTCTCTCCTGATAATGACATAATCATAATTGGGCTGGACCAGTTATATCGTAATAATTATTCATAAAAAATAACTATTCTTTTTATATCAATTAATAATTTTTTTTTAAAATAAATAAATAAATATTGATATACTTAAATATTGAAATACTGAAACTCTTTGCACATTTAATAATAACTATAGATATAGATATATAATATAAACACATATATAAAATTATGTATTTCACTAAAATGTAATATATCAATTTGAAAATGAATATTAATGTTAGATCATAAAAATATCAAAATCAAAACATAAAACGTCTGTAAAGGTGGTACGTAGGAAATAATTATAAAAATGGAACAATTATGAGTATAAAAGATGACCAAAAACTTAACACATTCTCGTCCAACTATCACATGTAAAACTTTTTCATGTAAATCTACACTGTTGAGAGATAATAAATAAAACACATATATAAAATTGTGTGTAGAAAAAATTAGCAATAAGATGAAATAAAATAATATGAAGTAAATGAATTATGAAAAAGATGTTAGTATCATGTCCAAATTATTCCATTTTTATTTATAGTGGTTTTACATTATAAAGGGCCGTCTTAACAGTCCTCAGTATGGGCTGGGCCCAAGTCAGTTCATTTGTTCACGTGTGTCTCTTATGCGTGTGTTATATATATAGCTTACCCACGTTTCCGATACAGATACAACTCGTTCTCCAGGGTTTATATTGTTTGCACGCTGATATCGTATTGTTCCTCGCTCATCGGCTTAGTCCTTGTTCAGGTAACCTTCCTATTCCTTATAGCTAATAAATGTGTATATATGCATGGGTATTTGGATATTGGTAACTAATAATTGAATTCTTCTTGCATATCTACGTCAGAATGGAACCAAATTGATTTACTCATTTTTCGTATACGGGCTCAAAAAATGTGCGCGAGATAGGCAATTCTGATTCTTGAAATGCTGAACCCAACCCCTAATCTGATGTAGGGGTTTATGCTTTTCAGAATCTGAGCTATTCTTCATTGCTGGTTGAATTTGATGCAAATTTAGCTATATGTTAATTTGGTGTCTTGGGTTTCCCCTGTAAAGTTGCCCATTTCACACAATTGAAATTGTGGTCAGTGAGTAACCATTGTAGGGTTGAGTTGGGTGTACGACAGCATGTATAACCAACATAATGACCAAAAAAATAATATTGGAGAGGGTGGAGGTTTGGGGAGGTGAGAATTCCAACTGGGGTGGGGGTTTTAAAATTTCTTCGTCAGGGGTGGAATAAGTTCTCCAAACATATTCGTTCAGGCTTAGGAGCGGGTGAGTTGTGAGATTATTGACTGATACGTGGCGTGGTAGCATGCTCCTTCTGCGTGGTAGCATGTTCCTTCTCGAGAATGTTCAGGATTGCGGTGGATTCTTAGGTTTCAGTCACTGATAATTATGGATAGCGTTAGAACAACTTGGGATGTGCAGATGGTGACACACTTTAATGATTGGGAGTTGGAGGAGGTTGTTGAGTTTTTGGTGGTCCTCCACCATCAAGATGTGGAGTGACTTGGGATGTGCAGATGGTGAAACACTTTAATGTTTGGGAGTTAAAGGAGGATGTTGAATTATTGGTTGTCCTCTACCACCAAGACTTGTGTGGAAGGGGGAGGATGAGCGGATATGGGTTGTGATCATTAATGCAGATTTGCATTCCTTATTCAGGAGTTTGTTGGATATTCAGGAGCTTTTTTTCCCTTGGGAGGTACTTTGGAGGACTAAAGCCCTCCAAGGGTGTCTCTTTTTGGTGAGACCAGTGTTATTAAAGGCTCAAGGTGCACCAAGGCGCTAGACGTCTTTTGGAGCCTAGGCGCGAGGTGCATGGCGATGCGCGCACCGCGCGCCCGAGTGAAGTGACATGGCTTCGTCGTTCGTATCTGCAACTAGGGCTTCGTCGTTCGTATTTGCAACTAGGGTTTCGTCGTTGGTCTCGCAGTCTCACTCTTTTTATGTTTGGCTGATACTTTGACTCTTGGTCTTTCTTATTTGTTTATTATTTTGAACAAAAGTTCTTCTTTCATATGCTTGGGCTTTCTTATTTGGTTATTATGTTTGCCAAAAGTACCCTTTTTGGCTTAAGAAATAGAATAATCATTTAAAAAAAAAACAGTGAGGGGGCGCCTGGCAAATAGGACGAGGCGCAATCAAGGCGCGCCTAGTAAACATCAGTGTGCCTAGGATGACAACATGCGCTAGACCCGCCCCTCTAGCCTAGGCGTGCCTAGGAGGCGCGCCTTTAACGACACTGGGTGGGATAGTTGCCCTTGGAAGGATATTGACGATTGATAATTTGAGGTGGCGGCAGCAAATTTTAGTGAATTGGTGTTTCATGTGCAAAGGGGGTAAGGAGACTGTGGACCTCCTTCTTTTGCACTGTCCCATGGCTAGGGATTAGTGGGAGCTTCTTTTTACTTTGATTGGCATTAATTGGGTTATGCTAGATTCCACGAGAACTCTTATTGAGACTTGGAAGGGTTGTATAGTGCGGAGGCCAGCCCTTGATGCATGGAGAGTTACCCCTCTGTTTGTGGTGGGGTTCGTGGCTCGAGCGCAATTCTTAATTCTGAAGTCTGAATTATTTATTATTTTGGGTTCATTGGTGGTATTGTAAATCTATAGAAAATTTAAGGATATTGTCAATTCTCTGAAAGTATAGTAGGTTCTTTTTTGTGCGGTAGTATTTGGGTTGCACTCCCCTCTTGGGAGTTTTTAAATGGAATCGTACATATCGGGAGAAAAATAAACACATATTGCCACTTAGAAATTGATGATACTTGTTATTTTAGAGGATTGGATTGGCCATGGTCATAATTTACGGGCTTAACACTTTTGGAAAATGTATTGCGTTAGTAATTATAATCTCGTTGGGTGAACCTGTATTTAGGACTAGGGTTTGTCTTCTTTGGTTGAGATGCATGAGAACAAGTTCGTCTCGTGTGTTAAGTTTTGAAAACCTTAGCACAAAAAGAAACAGATTGTTAAAAAAACGCAAATAATTCTTTTGTTCAAGAAAGGAAATACTGCAAGATTGGTTGGTGATAATATGAGGTTGATATTGAGATTATGCATGTTAAGTGAATGCTAAGATATGTTAATGCATCTCAATTCTCTACCCAACTCTATTCAACAAAATCTTGTCCACTCTATTCAGGGTCCGCTATATAGATCTTGTGTTCTTGTTCTCAAATTTTTTTTTTCCCCTAAGATTATTATAAATTCAAATAAGCCATGCGTAACCATGTCTTTTTTTTTTTTTTTTTTTTTTTGCCTCACATACTATTTTGTTTGCCCCTTGACCTTATGCTACTGTTTGGCGCTAGGTGGTACTCATTGGTCTTCAGTAGCTTGTTACTGAACAATCTTAATTAGTGCTCTGTCTCTCTCTCTCTCTCTCATGATAAGTGAACTAGGAGGTGCAGTTGTGCAGCTGTGTATACAGAATGTTCATGAAATAGGATAGGAAACTGTACTCTCATCTCGCTTAAAATTTATCCTAGTGAACTAAAAATCTGTGAGCACAACACATTATATTTAATAGTTCAAATAGTTAACCCAGGCACAAGTCCACAACACATTATATTTAAGAGTTCAAAAAGCAGAATCCACTCCTTCAAAAGCTTTCTTATGTGCAGGAATGGACTGTAACTCTCAGTCTTGTGGTTTTCAGGTAGTACTTTTACTTGTGTTTTTATTTTCATCTTGGTATAAGAACATCTCTACTTTGAGTTAACCAAAAATTGGTTGTGTTTTATCACAGCATTGTTTTTTGTTTAGAAGACATAAAGGTTGTTATATAATTAGTTCTAGCAGAATCTAGATAGAACTTTCTGGAAAGTAACATGTGAAAATATATAGGAGAAAATTCTAGATAGTTGTTTCTAAAAAATAACATATGGAAATTATGTGAAAAAGAAAATGCTAGATTTAGAGTACTGTAGAATGTTCTAGAGAAAATAAGGAGGTGGAAATGGGACTTTTACTACCCCAAGGGGGTTTTCCTTGAAGTGAAGCATGCAAGCCAAGTCTTTCAATATCCAAAGCCTTGTACTTGGAGAGCAAGTGCTCCAATCAATAAAAAAAATTATCTTTCCTTCTATAAAGTGTTCCATCTCTCTTCCTACTACCTAGTTCACAACTATCTAATCAACTCCATCCATTATCCGAACACCTAAACCATCCCACCTAAATTCCAACAAGTGGTATCAGAGCTCTAGGCTGATCTTCTTTGGGCATAGGGCTACATCACCTTAGTCATGGCTACCATTGGATCAATTTTCAACCTTCCATTCCCATCTTTGGTGGAGATAACTATGATAACTGGTCCATAAAGATGAGGACCCTCTTTCAATCTCACGATCTATGGGAGATTGTTGAAGAAGGGCATGAAGTTTTGATGAAGGAGCCACCCTCACCAAAGCTCAAAAAGAAAATAAGCAGAAGGATGCAAGGGCTCTCTTCATCATCTAGCTAGCTGTGACCGATACTATTTTTCCAAGGATAATTGGAGCTACAAGTGCTAAGGAGGCTTCGAACACCCTTAAGGAGGAGTTTCAAGGGAATGCTAAGGTACGGACTATTAAACTTCAATCTCTATGAAGAGAATTAGAGAATAGTAAGATGAAGGATAATGAGTCCTCAAAAGATTACTTCTCCAGAATCATGGAGATAGTAAATCAGATGAGAGCCTATGGTGAGAATATTCCAGATAAAAGAGTTGTAGAGAAAATATTGATAAGTCTTACCGATAAATATGATTCAATAGTTGCAGCTATTAAAGAATCAAAAGATATATCAACTCTGTCAGTCATAGTGTTGATGGGCTCTCTACAAGCACATGAGTCTAGACTGAGTAGGCGTAATGAAGGCTCATTGGAGAGTGCCTTTCAGTCACATGAGTACTCAAAAATTTGGGGATGGTAAAAAATCAAGAGAGAATTTCAAAGGAGGAGAAAAATCTCGAAATGGGGGATATTCAAAAGAAAAAGAAAAAAAGAATAATCCTCCATGCGGCATATGTAAGAAGACAAGTCATCTGGAGAAAGACAGTTGGCATCGTGGAAAGCCACAATGTCAAACTTTTAAGAAGTTCGGGCATGCGGAGAAAGTCTGTCCCTACAAGAACGATCATCAAGCTAACTTCCTAGAGAAGGAGGAGGAACATCTATTCTATGCCTGCCAAGCTGCCTCTGAAGAGCGAAATAATACATAGTACATCGACAGTGGTTGCAACAATCACATGACCAAGGACGATAGCATCTTCTGCAACATCGATGCATCTGTCAAATCAAAAGTTAGAATGGGCAACGGCGCACTGGTGGATACTAAAGGCAAGGGAACTATTGCAATCGAGATGAACAGGTCAAATGATGCAAAATGGATATATCTTACACTCTGGAGGAGATTCCTGCACTATTTATGATTCCAAAAATAAAAATCAAGAAATTGGTCGAGTAAAAATGGAGAGAAATCGGAATTTTCCGATTCAATAGCGCTTCGCAAAAGAGACAGCTATGAAAGCTTAAGTTGATGACACATCGCTATGGTACCGGAGATTTGGCCACTTCAACTTCCATGGACTTAACATCCTGCATCAGAAAAATATGATGAGAGACTTGCCAACTATCAAAGAGAGAGGGGACGTATGTGAAGGCTGCCTACTAGGGAAACAACATCGGCAACCATTCCCATCAAGAAAGGCTTGGAGAGCCAAGAAACATCTCGAGCTAGTCCACACTGATGTTTATGGCCCAATGAGGACACCATCTCTTGATCAAAACAGGTACTTCATCCTCTTCATTGACGACTATACGAGGATGACATGGGTCTACTTCCTAAAAGAAAGATCTGAAGTTATTGGAATTTTCAAAAAAATCAAGTATTTTAACTTATCCAAAAAAAAAAAAAAAAAAAAAAATTCAAGTATTTTGTTGAGAAGCAGAGTGGCCACTACGTCAAGGTACTTAGAAGTGACAGAGGCAAGGAGTATAACTCGAGAATTTAACAAGTTCTAGGAAGATGAAGGTGTAGAGCATCAATTGACTGTTGGGTATAGTCCACAGCAAAACGGCGTGTCAGAAAGGAAGAATAGAGCTGTCATGGAGATGGCCAGCTCAATGCTGATGGGAAAAGGACTCCTGAAGAAGTTTTGGGCTAAAGCAGTATACACTGCAGTCTATCTACTAAACAGATGCCCAACAAAGATTGTCCAAGGCAAGACCCCTATTGAAGCATGGTGTGGTAAGAAACCCTCAGCTATCTCAGAGTTTTTGGTGCGTTTGTTACGTCCATATACCTGTAGAGAAAAGACATAAGCTAGAAGAGAAGACAGAGAGAGGCATATTCATGGGGTACTGCACAAAATCAAAAGGCTATCGAGTTTATAGCCTAAAGACGAAGAAGCTTATCATTAGTCGAGATGTTGAGTTTGACAAGAATGCTGCTTGGAACTGGGAAGCTAAGAAAGTAGAAATGCAAGGCGCTACTGCACCTAATGAGTAGTTGGCAAGGCGAGACTCCGTGGAAGAAGAAGCGGAAGGACGAGAAGCTCCTGAAACTCAAGATCGCGGGGCGATGCTATCACCTTTATTAGTAATAGACGACCCTCCAAGGAAGACAAGGTCAATACAAGAAATATATGAAATATGCAACTTCTCAGCTACGGAACCAGAAAGTTTTGAGGTTGCATCAAAACAAGAAGTATGCGTGAAGGCTATGGAAGAAGAAATACGGATGATACAAAAGAACGAGACATGGAAGTAGGTTAATAAACCTGAAGACAAAGAAATCATTGGAGTTAAATGGATCTACAAAACAAAGCTCAACTCCAAAGGCTCTATATAAAAGCATAAAGCAAGGTTGGTAGCTAAAGGCTACTTACAGCTACCTGGGATCAACTACGCAGAGACATTTGCTCTAGTTACTCAACTAGATACTATAAGAGCTTTAGTCGCTCTCGCAGCTCAGAAGAAGTGGAGCATTTATCAGCTTGATGTGAAATCAGCATTCCTGAACGGAGTACTAAATGAAGAGATCTATGTGGAGCAACCGCTGGGCTTCATCGAAGAAGGAAAAGAAGACAAAGTTCTAAAGTTAAAAAAGCCTTGTACGGGCTTAAGCAAGCTCCTCGAGCCTGGTACAGCAGGATCGATATACTTCATAGATCAGGAGGAGCAAGAGTGATCATACTCTCTACGTTAAGGCCCAAGGTAACACTGATATTCTCATAGTCTCCCTCTACGTTGATGATCTAATTTTCGCGGGGAATAACGAAAAGATGATTCAAGAGTTTAAGGAAGAGATGATGAGTGCATTAGACATGAGTGATTTGGGATTAATGCACTACTTCCTTGGCATGGAGATAAGCCAAGAAAAGTCAGGGATCTTCGAATCTCAAAAGAAGTACACTGAGAATCTACTAAAGAAGTTTGGGATGTATGGTTGTAAGTCAGTTGCTACCCCGTTGATGACAAACGAGAATCTAAAGCAGGAGGATGGATCGAAGAAAGCAGACGCCTCAGCATGTCAAGCATTATGGCTTCGAAGGATACTTGAAGATATGGAGGAACAAGAAGATGAATCTACAAAGATATATTGTGACAACCAGTTGGCTATAGCAATGGCTAAGAACCCAGTATATCACAGTAGAACAAAACATATTGCAATCAAGTATCACTTCCCAAGAGAAGTTGAAGCAAATGGAGATATCGTGCTCAAGTATTGCAACACAAATGAGCATGTGGCAGATATCTTCACAAAAGCGCTGCCATGTGAAAAGTTTCACATACTACGCAGCATGCTTGGATTTTCAGAATAGTGCATCAAGGAGGAGTGTTAAAAAATGATGCACTATTCTAGAAATTTCTAGAAGACAAAGGTTGTTATGTAATTAGTTCTATCAAAATCTAGATAGAACTTTCTGGAAAGTAACGTGAAAAATATATAGGAGAAAATTCTATATAGATGTTTCTAGAAAATAACATACGGAAATAATGTGAAAAAGAAAGTGCTAGATTTAGAGTACTCTAGAGTGTTCTATAGAAAATAAGGAGGTGGAAATGGGACTACAAATACCCCAAGGGGGTTGCCCTTGAAGTGAAGCAAGCAAGCCAAGTCTTCCAATATCCAAAACCTTGTACTTGGAGAGCAAGTGCTCCAATCAATAAAAAAAAATATATCTTTCCTTGTATAAAGTGTTCCATCTCTCTTCCTACTACCTAGTTCACAACTATCCAATCTACTCCATCCATCATCCAAACACCTCAACCATCCCACCTAAATTCCAATAGTTTTAAATACAAATTATATGAACTTTTTTTTTTTTTTCACTTTTATTTATTTTTTAATTATAAATTTGTTTAAGCTTAGATTTGTGCTGCTCACATATTTTCCATTAATCTTTGGTCATTTTCAATGTATTGAAACATGGACTGTTTTACTTTGGCATTAGTTTTCAGTCAACTAAATTGAACTTAGGATATTGTCAAAATCTTTAGAACAATGATATAAAACTCGAATAGTAATTCCTGAAATTTCACCGATTTTGATGTGGCCAAAGACAGGTAGGATTCATTATATGTCTTTTAAGCAAAGTATTCAACATCCTCTCTCACCTCACGTGACTTGGGTGGCTTTCATCTTCAACTGCACAAACTGTATCAAATTCCAAGTTTTAATAGTAGCACACAATGGCGATTTACATTTTCGGGAACTCATGCCAACGAAATCGATATATGCAAACAAAAGAAAGAAAAAAAACAAAAAAACCAATAGGAAAAAAAGAAAGAAAAGGGGTGTGCCCACTGCCCAGTCCCAAAGCGTGTGTTCATATGATGTTGAGTTTCAAATTTTTTATTTAAAAAAGTAGGATAATGTTGGAGAATTTTGAAAATTGTAAGTGTGGATTGCGGCAAACCTTCAGACGCCAAATCAGAACTCATGGAACGAAATCGATAGATCCAAACAAACAAATAAATATATGTGTAATAATGGAATGTTGTTAAGAAGAAATCTAGCCAATACGATGTTGTCGTTTTTTGGAGTCTGATTACGTGAAATATTTTTTAGGAAGATTTAATTATATGGAAACTTCAGTTTCCTGATCTGTGTTTAACTTCCTTATTGGTTTTGTACTCTACAAAAGGCAATTTCTTGTAAGACAAGCTTTTTTGGGTCTATATATATAAACTCTAATCAGATTTTAGGGTGTGAAGAAAAGAGGATTATTGTACGTGTTCTATGATTGATTAATTTGTGCCAACACAATAGATGACCAAATGAGAGAGATTGAGAGAGAATTTTCCATTGTAATTCTTTATCTTTTTCGTAGTGGGATTTGTTTGGTGCGCTCCATGGACGTAGCTCTAAGATTTGGATGAACCATGTATATCTTGTGTTCTTGTGTGTGATTTTTTTTTATTCTTCATGATTGCTTGATTATTTCTTGAACAACCTTGTTTATTTTGCGTTTCTGCCACAACAATCGGTGAGGATCCGGTTGATTGTGCAGAGTAACTCCAACAACTGGTATCAGAAGCTTTGGTTGAAAACCTAAGGCAAAGAAGGTGTGACGAAATTCCGAAAGTCTTTCGATCAGATCTGTCCGTTTGAGTGTGAGTAATGGCATCAGAAGATGAGACATCCACATCTATGATCGAGAAGTTTGATGGCACAAACTTTGGTTTCTGGAAGATGCAAATAGAAGACCTCTTATTTTAGAAAAATCCGTACCACCCTTTGGGAGAGAAGCCAGAGGATACAAAGGATGCAGAATGAGAATTACTATATAGGAAGGTTCTTGGCAACGTTGTCAAAGTCGGTCGCCTTCATCATCAAGAACGAGAAGACGATGAAGTCTCTCATGGCAGCCCTTTCTAGTATGTATGAACAGCCTTCTGCAGCGAATAAGGTGAACTTGATCAAGAAGTTGTTCAACATGAAGATGGTCGAAGGTGGTAAGTTCAACGAACATCTAAATGTGTTCAACGAGATAGTTGGGCAATTAGAGTTTGTTGATATCGACCTCAAAGACGAGGTTTGAGCATTGGAGTGGCACAATTACAGCGATCAGTAGCTTTGTAGGGAAGACCAAGTTGAAGTTTGATGAAGTTGTGAGCATGATTCTGACCGAAGAAATCAAAAGGCAAACAACAGGAAATTCCACCAGTTATTCGGCATTGAATGTTGAAAGCTGAGGCAAGGGTTCAAAATAGAAGAAGGGCAACGGTAATAGAAACAGAGGCAGATCCAAGGTAAGGAATGGAAGGACACAATCTCAAAATTCGAGAAGTTCCACAGATCTCAGTGACGTTGAGTGTTGGAATTGTGGAAAGAATGGACATTACTGCGTTGATTGCAGACTTCCAAAGAAGGGAACCGAAAGAAAAATTGAAGCATGATGCATTGATATGCTCTTTGAAGAGCAAGGCGGAGTAATGAGTTTTAGATTTCAGCGTATCATTTTATGGCACCTCAAGCAAAGAGCTATTTAATAGCTATGAATCGGGTAACCTTGGCAAGGTTCATCTTGGTGATGATCAGCCTTGCAGCGTCGTTGGCAAGGGTGAAGTGCAAATCAAGTTGAATGAGTAAGCTTGGAAGTTGAAGGATGTGAGACACATCCCTGACTCGAAAAAGAATCTGATTTTGGTGGGACAATTGTCAAAGGAAGGTTTTGTTACAATCGGAGACTCGTGGAAAGTTTCCAGAGGCACTATGACCATTGCACGTGGTAGGAAATCTGGCGCACTACACAATTATAGTGCTTGTGGGTCTATAGCAGTTGCAGAAAACAGAGAAGATCACAATCTTTAGCACCAGAGACTAGGTCACATGAGTGAAAGGGCGCTCAAGATTATGCACTCAAAGGGAAAACTATCAGGCATATGGGCAATTGATATTGACTTGTGTGAAAGTTGCGTGATGGGCAAACAGAAGAGGGTCAGTTTCAAGAAGAGTGTCAGAAATCTCAGAAAGGAGAAACTTGAGCTAGTTCACATAGATGTCTGGGGCTAGCCACTGTCTCATCCATTGGCGAAAAATCCTACTTTGTGACTTTCATTGATGATCACACGAGGAAGGTATGGGTTTATTTTTTGAAGCATAAATCTGAGGTATTTGATGTGTTCAAGAAGTGGAAGGCAATGGTGGAGAATGAGACAGGTTTGAAGATCAAGAGGTTGAGGTCAGACAATGGTGGTGAGTATGAAGACGCTGGGTTCAAGAAATTCTATTTTGATAATGGGATCAGATTAGAGAGGATTGTGCAAGGAACCCCATAGCAGAATGGGGTGGCAGAACGGATGAACCAAACATTGACATAGAGAGCCAGAAGAATGCGCATACATTTGGGTCTATCCAAACAATTTTGGGCAGAAGCAGTCAATACAACATCCTACCTAATTAATCGTAGACCATCGGTGCCTTTGG
Source organism: Cornus florida (assembly GCF_030987335.1). Lineage (NCBI taxonomy): Eukaryota > Viridiplantae > Streptophyta > Magnoliopsida > Cornales > Cornaceae > Cornus > Cornus florida. The sequence goes on from NW_026775576.1 coordinate 22,731,393, forward strand.
AGCATCGAATACTAAAAGAGGTATGGAGTGGCAAAGAGGTAAATCTTTCATGGTTAAAAGTTTTTGGTTGTATTGTATTATGCGCGTATTAGTGACCATACTAGGGGAAAGCTCGACCCCAAGTCACTAAAATGCATATTAATTGGGTATAGCATAGATGAGGTTTGGTTATTGACTTTGGGATAATCAGAACAAGAAAATTATCAGAAGTAGAGATGTGGTTTTCAACGAGAAGGTGATGTACAAGGTGTCAAGGATAGAGATGCAGCACAGTTAACTAGTCCTGTACAGAATAAGCCTGAGTGTGTTGAGTTGGATAATGAGCCAGACAGTATTGTTGCGGAGCAAACAGATAACTGTTCTTGGGTAGAACTCACAGAGCATAGTTCACTACGGATTCCAACTCCTAAACCTCCACCCAAAGCGTTAATTAGGGAAGAGGATGTTCGTAGGGGGATTACTAATTTTTATTAGGGCCTATTTACAGAGATTGCCTGTTCGAGACCTCAGCTGGATGGTCTTCATTTTGATTCTTTCTCGAAGGCAAATGGTCTTCATTTTGATTCTTTCTCGAAGGCAAATAGGAATGGGCTGGAAATCCCTTTTTTTGAAGAAGAGGTCGTGAAGGCCCTTAGAAGCTGTAATGCGGACAAAGCTACAAGGCCAGATGGCTTTACCATGAGGTTCCTTTTGGAGAGTTGGGCCGTGGTTAGGAACGATGTGATGGGAACGTTCCATGCTTTTTATTCTCAAGGGCGGTTTGAAAAATTCTTGAATGCATTGTTTATTGCACTTATTCCTAAGAAGGCGGGAGCTGCTGATGTGAAGGATTTTAGACCTGTTAGTTTGTTAGGATGCATTTACAAACTAATAGCTAAAGTCCTCGCTTTGAGATTGAGAGAGGTTTTGGATGACATTATTTCGGATTCTAAGAACGCTTTTATAGGTGGGCGACAAATCCTATATTCTACACTTATTGCCAGTGAGTGTGTGGATGATAGGTTGAAGAGTGGTGTCCCAGGAGTTGTGTGTAAACTGGTGTTGAGAAAGCTTATGACCATGTTAATTGGAACTTTTTGTTATATATGTTGGAAAGGATGGGCTTTGGGTAAAAATGGAGGAGATGGATTGAGTTCTGCATTTCTACAGCGAGATTCTTGGTGCTGGTTAATGGGTCTCCGACCGGTTATTTTAGTAGTTCGCGAGGTTTACGACCTCTCTCTTCAATTTTGTTCGTTATTGTTATAGAGGCACTTAGTCGGTTGATGGGGAGGGTAGTGGAGTTGGGGTTCATCAGGGGATTCAGGGTGGGAAGGGAGGATAATCATTTTGTGGAGATTTCTCATTTACTATTCGCAGATGATATGTTGGTCTTCTGCGAGGAAGAGGTGTCCCAGATGAGATATTTGAGGTCTGTGTTGGTGTGTTTTAAGGCAGTTTCGAGATTGAAATTGAATGTGGGAAAGAGTGCTATGATTCCGGTGGGGGAGGTTCACAATTTGGAGGAATTAGCTTATACTCTTGATTGTGTGGGGTTACTTCCTTTCCGATTTTTAATTTAGGCATGCCTTTTGGGGTTTCCACAAAGACTGTGGGTGCTTGGGATTCAGTGGTAGAGAGGGTGGAGAGGAGACTTGCTGGATGGAAGAAGCAGTACTTTATAGAAAGGAGGGAGAGTCACCTTGCTGAAGAGCACTTTATCGAGCATTCCTACTTACTTTTTGTCCTTATTCCAAATTCCGTCAACGGTGGCTGAGTCGATTGAGAGATTGCAGAGGAATTTTTTATGGGGAGTTTTAGGGGATGAATTCAAGTATCATCTTGTTCGTTGGGAGAAGGTTTGCAGGCCATGCAATTTGGAGGAGTAGGGATTAGGAGGTTAGTGCCTTTTAACAGGGCTCTTCTTCGCAAGTGGTTGTGGCGGTTTGGTATTGAGCATCATAGGTTATGGAGGAGAGTTATCTTGTATCAGTTTGGGGAGGGTGGTGTTCAGATACAGTAAGGATTTCGGGAGGGGTGGGCGTGTGGAAAGCCATTCGGAAGGGGTGGAATGAGTTTTCTAAGCATATCAGATTCAGAGTTCTGGATGGTAGAGAGATTCGGTTTTGTGAAGATGTTTGGTGTTGTGATTGTACCTTAGCAGGCCTCTACCCCATACTGTTTAGGATTGTGTTTAACAGACAGGCCTCGGTTGCTGACTGCTATTGTCTTGATAACGGGAGGATGACATGGGACGTGCTGTTTACGAGATCTTTTTAGGATTGGGAGTTGGAGGATGTTTTTGGATTGTTGGAGTTATTGTATAGACAGAAGATTCCTGGAGGAGGTAGGGACTTGATGGTTTGGGTTCCTTCTGCTAAAGCAAGTTTTAGTGTGAGATCCTTTTTTGGATGTCTTAGTGACACGGATGGGATTACGTTTCTGTGGAAGGCTATTTGGCGTTCCAAGGTGTTGCTTAAGGTGGCTTTCTTTGCGTGGACAGCGGTATGAGGCAAAATTTTGACGCTTGACAATTTGAGGAAGAGAAATCGGATTACTGTTAACTGGTGTTGTATGTGTAAGTGTAATGAAGAGACGGTGGATCATCTTCTTTTGCATTGTCCAGTGACGTTGGAGTTTTTTGTTTAACCTCTTCGGAGTTTCATGGGTCATGCCTAGATCAACGAGAGGTCTAATGGATGCCTAGAGAGGGGGAAGAGTGGGACCTCAAGCTCGAAGGTATTGGAGGATTGCGCCTTTGAGTCTATGGTGGTGCCTGTGGAAGGAGCGTAATAGTGAAGGAAAGGAGTCGTCGGTTGCTATGCTTAAGTCCTATGTTATTAGTTATCTTTTTTTTTTTTTTTTTTTTTCTTGATTTCAGGTAGACATTGTTCTTCTTCTGAGGAGACAATTGATTTCCTGACCTCCTTGGGGCCTTAGGGTACCATGCTTTTTGTATTTGGCCTTTTATGAATTATTTACTTATAAAAAATAAAAATAAAAAACCTGCACCCAAAAGGCCCACGTGTGCTTATGTACTGAATCAGTGGTATATGGATTATATGTTGCTCACAGATGATGGTGAACCTGAATGCTATGATGAAGCATGTCAGGTTGAAGATGCTAGCAAGTGGGAGCTTGCAATGGAAGATGAGATGAAGTCCCTTATCTCCAACAAAACATGGGAACTAGCCAAGTTGCCCATGGGGAAGAAAGCTCTTCACAACAAATGGGTGTACATAGTAAAAGAGGAACATGATGGTTCTAAGAGATACAAGGCCAGATTGATGGTCAAGGGCTTTCAGCAAAAGCAGGGCATTGACTACATAGACATTTTTTTCCCCGGTTGTGAAACTGGGTACCATTCACTTAAATCTTAGCATTGTTGCAGCAGTGCACCCTGAGCAGTTAGATGTCAAAACTGCTTTCCTACGTGGTGACCTAGAGGAGGAGATTTATATACAAATTCGTGGATACGGCAGACCTCCTCCGTGTAATACTCTCATGCTAAATTGGATGCAATCCGAACTAAATGTTTCGGACCAATCTTAATATGGTTTGATGAAATTGGATTAGGGTTCAAGTGGCTCGAACCACTTGACCTATGGTTTGAACCCACTTGGGTTGGTTTCAAGTCTAGAGAGGGGGAGAGAAAAAATTGAATTGAACCTCTTGCAAATGGCAACCTAAGGGTATATTTATAGAAATAGAAATGCCTTTTCAGATTGTGTGTGTCTCTTCATCATTGGACACAACCATTTATATGTGTCTTTTCATTATTGGACACAACCATTTATATGTGTCTCTTCATCACTGGACATAACCATTCCATTTGGTTGCAATGGTTTACATGGTGTCTATTCACCACTAGACACATCCATTCCAATAGGTTGCAATGGTTCACATGGTGTCTGTTCACCGCCAGACACATCCATTCCAATATGTTGTAATGGTTCACATGGTGTCTCTTGCTTTTGGGTTGTATCTTTTCATTCCACAACCAACCATTGATCACACCTGTTCAGTCAAAGGCATCTATTGATGACTAATCAAACAATTTTCATTCACAATTTCTAACAATCATGACATAATATTAATGGGTAGTTACACAAGTGATGACGTGACATGTTCATAGTTACGGAATGTGGGTTTGGAGATCCTTAGGTTTAGAGAGATTCCGAAACCAATTTACTCATCGTCGTTTTTGGATAGAGATAAGAAGGAAATTATTATATCAATTTACAATTATGCCCTTTTAAATTTAACATAGAATACAAGGTATATTAACTATTTTAAGACCAATGATATATCTTATAGAAGTTACATTTGTTTTCAAACTAATATTCTCATAAAAAGTATTAACTCTAATATTATCAAAGTCTCCTTAAACATTTTTTTTCCCTTTGGAATGATACAAAATCTACTTTTTAAAGGGTAAAATTAACCCTCCAAATCTTCTTTTTTTCTTCCACAAATTTAGACAAAATACTTGACATTACTTATTTTTCTTTCCTTCCAACTCTCTCAAATCCAAATGGTGGGCTTAAAAGACTGAGGATTGTTTTAAAGTTTAATTTGCAAAGAATTGACGGGTTTTCTTATTTTTTATTTTTTTTATCATCATCAATACTTTCTCTCTAAACATCTTGAATTCACACTTAATAATAAATAAATGTGCCTTGTCACACCCACTATGTTATGATTTTAAACACAATTCAATCAAAACAAAAATGATAATGTGGAAACGAGTAGACCTCTAAGATCAAACGGAAAAGCTCCATCGACAGCCTACAATCGGCGGTCGGATAGCTCCAAACTCTAGGACCAAACGGCTAGTTTCTCAGACCCAAATAGGAAAAACTGCAAGTGCCATCAACATGAATGCCGGCGGCGAAGAGTTCGCCAATGTACTCCATGACGGAGATCTTCTGCGTTGGAAATCAATTGTACGAGAATAAAGTACTCCTCATCGCGCGCGTTAAGAGGATAGAGTTGAGATCTAGTGCTTAATTTGGGCCATCGTGCTTCCTTTAAATCTTTCATTATTGATGACTTTGTTGCAATTGATTGATTTCCTATTTGGATTTCTTGGTTTGGTACTCTGTATATACAAGGGCGGATTCAGAAACTGTTAATAGGGTGGGCTAATATTTTTTTGAGTGAGCTAATACAAAGCATCTCCAATGCAAAATGATATATTTCCATGCCAAATCTACATTTTGAGAGGTGATACAGAGTGTCAAAATGCTATATTTTTGCAATTCTGCTCCAATGTAGCATTTCATCCTAAATGCTATTTTTTGACACAACAACCATTCCATGTTTTGAGAGCCGAGTACTTATTTTTATCCACTTGTTATATTTTGAGTTCGAGAGCCATTTGAGAGCTGATATATTTGATAATACATTTGAGAATCTCAAAATATGAGAGGTCTTTTGAGAGGCCATTGGAGTGCTTTATTTTCATCCACATCCACTTGAGACTCCATTCTTTGAGAGGCCATTGGAGATTGATAAATTTTTTTTTTCAGACGTGTAAAAAATTACTTATAGTAAAAAAAATAATAAAAAAATTTGGAGTGGGCTTGAGCCCACCTAAACATACACAACGATCCACCCTTACATAGTTATATATATATATATATATATATATATATATATATATATATATCAAATACTAATAGGTAGAAAATTAGGAATATATAAATTACTTTCTTATTAGGGTTTCTTGGTTTTGTACTTTTCGATTTGCTCCTAGCAATCTATACCAGAATCATATTTTTAACTGTAATTATGAAACATCATTAAAAGAAACAATTAAATAAATGGTTGGGTCACTATCCGAAGGGAGTTGAAAAAATAGAGAGCCGACCAAAGATTTAAGTTAAAATAAATTATTAATAAATGATTGAATTGGTTACTCTACTTCTATTCATAAATAATATATTAGTTTACTCAAATATCTCACATTTTTATATTTATAAAAAAATGTCAAATTTCTCTCTCTCTGAGGGTTTTTATAGCTTGCAATCTCAGGTTTTTGGATTCGTTTGCTCTCTCTCTAGTTGTTCGGATCTCGACCTGCGTTTTGCTTGCAATGGATAGTCGGAAGAGAGTTGGGCCAGACGCTGCCTTCAACCCAGATAGGGGTGTTAAGAAATTGAAGCAAGGTTCGTTTCTCTGTTACTTCGATGTAATTTTTTTGGGTATATGTATATGTATATGTATCTGTTCATGCATGTATTTTTTGGTGTGATGTTGCCTTTTCTCTGTTCGATTTCCTGTTAATAGTTAATAGATGGTGTTATATGTCTTGATACGACTGTCCGTGTTGATTCTAGGTTGTGTTGTTTTCATGTTTATTTTTGTTAGAATATATGTTAGAATACTGGTTGTATACTTGTCTCAAGGCCTCACAAGTTGTAGAATCAATCCTCACATGTATATTTTTCGTTTGTTGCTGCCACCTCCTTAGCTTTCTTCTTTTATTATGGCTATAAATAGCCTCTTGCAGTTGTAACAATAGATTCAAGATGCATATCAGTAATATATCAGTTTACATTATATTTCATATATACAAGCTTGCTCTTTTTTTATTTTTTATTTTTATTTTTTATTTTTCATAATTGGGTTATGTATAATAAAAAAAAAATGTACATACAGGTGCACAGAGGGCATACCCCCAGAATTTTACTGGAAAGAACAATTTCTAAAAGAAAATCAATTCCAATAAAGAAAAGAAAAACAATAAAGTGTTAATTAAAGAATGTCTCTAAGTGAGACATTATACACATCTAAGACTTCAAATAGAATTTGTCTAGCCACCTCAGAAGTGGAATAGAGCTGTGACCATGCAATCTTTGGTTTCTTTCTTTTCAAATACTCCAACAGCCAGCAACAAGTATGGTATGGAATAATTTACTGGTCTGCTGTAAAAACCACATCAGCATACCATCCATTGTATAAATTGAGTTAAGATCCAGTCCCCATCCAATAGTATCCTTCAACCAGCCCCAAAAATTCCTAGCAAATGGACACTGAACAAACAGATGGTCCCTGGTATCAATCTGTTGTAAACAATTTGAGCAGCGTGGAGCCAACAACACTTTCCTCTTTTGCAAATTGTACATTGTAGGCAATCTGTCTTGAAATAGAAAGACTCCATGCATTGACCATCGAGGTCTTGCTTTCCCCAGCATACTTTGGACCGCATAACCTCAGTACATATAGTTCTACAACCTTGCCAAGCTTTTTTGAAAGCAAAGGCACCACCATCCCAAAGTAATCTATCTGGTCTAGCATGGATAGGTAGGAGTTGCAAGTAGTCTTTAATAGGCCTGAAGATTTCATCCTGCAAAAGAGCAAAGTTCCATCCTCCGTCTATTATTAAACTGGACAAAAGAGAAGACCATGAGAACCCCAGCCTTCTAACCAATCTAGGTCCGAATTTCTGTAGTAATGTTTCCCCCTCACACCAAAGGTCTGTCAAAACCTTGAAAAGTTGCCCAGATCCAATTGAAAATTGAATGTTCTTCAGCATTATATCTCTAATATTAAGCAAGTTTTTCCACAGAAATGAATGAGAAGACTTTGGAACTGCTTCCAATATGTAGATCTAGTTGCATACCTGTTTTGAAACCAAGGGACCCATAGTCTATCTTTACTCAGCAAGAAATCCCAAGCCAAAACACAGTGGGAGGCAACGTGAAGATCCTTCAATTTTCTGATACCCAAGCCTCCCTCAATTTTTGATCTACACATCATATCCCAGCTTAGAAGGTGAATTTTCTTCAAATTATCTCTACTACCCCATATGTAGTCTCTGCACATCTTCTGAATTTGATTGATGATAGCAATAGGCAAGTGGAAGACACTGTACCAGTACAAACAGATAGGTGTGATAACAATTTTAATCAATTTTGTCTTGCCTGCAATTGACAACAACCTGGTGCTCCAGTCCTTAAGCTTCTGAGAAATTTTGTCAATAAGAACATTGCAGTGAGGTCTCTTTAAACCAGTTGAACACAGTGGTATCCCCAAATATTTTAAAGGAAGCTGTTCCTCTTTGCATTGTAGCAGGTTCAGAATTGCTCTTCTTCTTCTTCCGATAGTTTTAGAGAATATCACACTACTCTTTGGATAGCTGATATTAAGGCCTGATGCATCTCCAAAATGTTTAAAAATTTCTTGAAGGATTCTGGCATTAGAGATTGATGCTTTACAGGATATTAAGAGGTCATCTGCAAAAAAGGTATGACAACAATTGGAATTTGCTTTATGGGTAGTATTAGACAGAACAAGTCTCCCATTTAAAACTTCAATGTTAATAAGTTGTGTGAGTTGATCAGCTACCAGAGTAAACAGAAGAGGGGAGAGGGGGCAACCCTGCCTTAATCCCTTCGAGGGTTGAATAAAACCTGTGGGTGAACCATTTAATAAAACAGAATATCTTGTGGAGCTCAAAAGACTTGTAATCCATTTCACCCAATTAGAACTAAAACCAGAATTTTCCAATATCTTCGGAAGAAAATTCCAAGAACCGAGTCAAATGCCTTAGAAATATCAGCTTTCAAAGCCATGATTGGATTCTTAGAACTAAATTCACTCACCATTTCATACCCCATTATAATTGCCTCCTGAATTTTCCTGCTTTTAATGAAGGCACTTTGCTCCAGTCCTACTAGACTAGGAATTACCAAAGATAGTCTTGAAGCAAGAATTTTTGAAATGATTTTATAAGTGAGATTGCACAAGGCAATTGGCCTGAAATCCTTAGGTTTAACAGCAGAACTAGTTTTAGGAATTAAGGTGAGGAAAGAACTACTCACCCCAATAGGAAGAGAACCTTCAATAAAAAAATGCTGAACTGCTGCACATACCTCAGGTTGAACAATAGACCAGAAGGATTGATAAAACCTAGCTGGAATTCCATCCTGACCAGGGGCTTTATCTGGTTTAAAATTCATCACAGCAGCTTTAATCTCTTCATTTGTAATAGGGGAATGCAGGATTAACGTATCTTCTAAAGATAGAACATGCCTAGGAAGAACTTCAAAGGTAGTTTCAACTGTATTCTCCTGAAAAAGACCTTGATAATAATCAACAAAAGCCTTTTTAATTTCTTCTGTGTCATTTGTAACGTGTCCAATTTCATTTTCTGCAGAAGTAATTGCATTAAACTGATTGTGCTACTTCATCTTTGAGTAAAAGTAAGCTGTACATCTGTCAGTGTCCTTGAGCCAAAGAATTCTGGACTTTTGAGCATATAATATCTCCTGTGAAGACAGTGCATCCTGATAAACTTCCTTCATTTGTAGGATTATTCAGAAGTTCAATCTGTAGTTCCTCCAAAGCTTGTTTTGAACCTGAAACCCTCTCTTCAATATCTCCAAATGAATTCTTATTCCAAGTTTTGACAGCCACTTTAACATTTTTGAGTTTTTTTCAGAAGTATATGAATTGGAGTACCAACTACTGGTTCATCCCAGGCTTTCTTAATTACCTCAGAAATATCGTCATGCAGACACCATACTTTGAGCATTTTGAAGGGCTTTGGACCACTTGCAAATTGCCTAAAAATGTTTATAACAACTCCATAATGGTCTGAAGATGATGAAGCAAAATAAGTAATTGTAGTACCTATAAACAATTGTAGCCAAGCATCATTTATGAATACCCTATCAAGCTTTGCCAAAATCCTTTCGTCTCTGCCTTGTCTATTACACCATGTCCAATCTCCATTGGTAGCAAAGAGTTTTGTCAAGCCAGTATGCTGCAAACAATCATTAAATTCATCAAGAAGCTTTTGGGGGACTCTTCGACCTCCTTGCTTATCTGAGTGAAACCTGGTGGCATTCCAGTCCCCAGCAACCAGCCATGGTCCATTAACAATTGAGGAATGTGTATTCAATTGGTCCCATAGTCTTCTTCTTCCAGCAACTGAATTAGAGGAATACACAGCAATACAATAAACCACCTCACCAGTTTGAATAATATTCACCTTAAGAAGCAGGCACTGATCCATCTCATTCACCACAGTGACATTAAACAGCAATGGATCCCAACCAATCCATTATCGACCCAATTCATGAGAATTATAGTTATGAGTCCACCTCCATCTCCTATTAATTTTCTTTGAAATAATATCAAACTTAGATAATGTAACCCTTGTTTCTTGTAAACAGACAAAATGAGTCATTGGATTTGATCCACTGACGAATCTCTTTTTTCTTCTGGGCTTATTCAATCCCCTCACATTCCAAGATGTGATCATTGAGAGGGGGGAAGTAAGGGCGCACCCCCCTTGACTTCTAGTCACTCTTTGTGTAGCCAACAAACCTATATTTTTCTTCTTAGCATTGATCTTTTCTGTTGTATTGGAAGAGATGGCAGGTGTAACTTTAGTAGTATCCTTTTTGATACTAGTATAATCACTTGCAGCCTTTGCAGGAACCCCAATGGATATTACTTGTGAACTTGAATCATTTTTACAGTTAATCCCACCTTGTGAACCCACCACATCAGACCTATCTTTTTTGTACTTGGACCTTTTTGATTTACAGAACCATCTTTCACTGCATTTGTACTTCCCACTTGAGCTGTCTCTATCTGTAGTCCTTATTGGGTGTCACCACTGCTTCTTCTAATTGGAGGATCTCCCCCTCTTCTTCTGAAATAACCACCACTATCTTCTTTCTGAAAGTTTTAGTTGAAGAATTACAAGCTTTCTCTTCACATGGTATCAGAGACACGGCCGGGCATAAGCCTCATCTCCGGTGGCAGTCCAAGGTCCTCAATCAAACCCACACTACCGCTTAGCCACCACCCCACATCAAGGCGTCAATCAACATGAGTGGTTTTCAAACCTTTGTCTCTTTTTTCATTTTCTCTTCATAACACCACTAGAATCATCCCCAAAGGGTATTCCACACGCTCCCATGCACCACCAGAAGCGAGTGCAAAAATTCTCGCCGCCACATGCGCCATATCGTCAATGCCACGCGCAGCCACACGCTGACAACTGTAACTCGCGTTAATTCCATGTGCCTCACGCGGCTTCAGTCACCTTCTTCCTCTAGATCGCATGCCTAACACGCGCTCGGCGATTTTGCACGTGCCAACTCAACTCTGGCGAGATCCACAACAAACTGTCCTCACCGTTCAAACCTTGGCCTTCGGAATCCCCGACGTTGTCTCACCTCAACGCCGATGACACTAACTAACGTGCCAGCTACTGTTCTATACACGCGTGGGTGGAACATCCACTTGCCGGACACATCACCATCTTCATCAACAGCGCACAAAACAAAGACCACACCTGTGAACAGAGTCCCACTGGTGGACAACTTCACTGCAACCCATTTCTTATCAAGCTCACCATCACTGGTTTGTAATCTCACTATCGTCACCATTGGAAAATTTGTCCACGCCGGTAAATTCATTATTGCTGGAAAATTGAACCAAACTCATCGACGTCTTCCAAGTTCATCATCACCGCAGGCCTCGTTATGAAGAAAGACCCATTTCTATGCTGCCGTAACACAGTCCATTCATTGGGAGCTCACTGTAACTGCCAATCCTACTGCCGCTGTAGTCACCTCACCGTCGTCATCCATTGTGCTCACCGGGCAGTAGCTCGTCAACTCAGATGGTTGCCGTTACAGCCAGCCCCGGGGGTGAATCTACACCAAACATAATCGCCGAGCCAATCTCTGGTCACCAGCCTCTGTGTAGTCCTTGCTAACTATCGTCCCTTCTCATCAGTTGACGGCAACGGCACCGCCTCCTATATTTTCCATTATCATACGGCTTTCCTCATTATCACCTTTTTCTTGTAGCACAGACCTACTACTAAGGTGGAAATAGATTAGAAACAAATATTTGGAGCAAGGATTCTTAACTCATTCTTTTGTTTCATTACTTTAATCATTTATTTATTTATTTATTTTTTTTGATTTTTGATAATTACTTTAATCATGTATTGGAAGGAGATAGGAGAGAGCAAGTAAGCGTGCAAATCTTTTATTCATCAGTCAAAAGTGCTGGCAGCCCACGTCTGCCAACTAAAAAAGAAATTCACAACTCACGTGGACAGTGGCTACACACTTTTGACTCTGTTCCCTCTTCGGTCAGCCTTGGCCTGACCCATGGTTTGTCTTTGGCCCATTCAAGAATTGTTGCAACCCAGTTTTGGGATTATCAATGGATCCACTCAAAATCATCCGCCATCCACATGGGTTGGCCCACTCCACAGTTATGAAAGTCCATATTTGGCAATTAACCCAAGTATGGATCAACTCCATACCATCATTGCCCTCTTAGTCTAAAGTCTTCTTCCAGTGAAGACCAACGAGAAGCCTTGTTGTCTAAAGTCTTCCTCCAGCAAAGACCAATGGGAAGACTCGTTTTCTAAAGTCTTCCATTGCGGGATTTCTCATTCAACAGTGCCAACAACGTTAAGTCGCCTACTCGGTCATCAACAACTCAAATCTTCACATCAGATGAATCCGCTAACATGCACTGTCAAGCGCATCATAATTCGCCTATGCACCTAAAGTGTTAATCCCACTCTTCCACGCGCAACAACAGTAATCCCGCCCTTAGCGTCGGGTCTTCATAGTTTCATCACCACGTCACCACACGCCATTTGTGGTCATAGTGCGCCTTAAGTGGTAATCCCACTCTTTTCAAGTGCTCCCAAGCAACTCAACGTATCGGTTCTTCACAACTCCGATACCGCATCACCACGTTCCATCAGTGGTCTTCATGCACTTCACGCGCCTTATCTTGCACTTTACATGCAAGATCATCACAATTTCGATTGTGTCAGATCCTCATGGATCCGCTTCTCCTCTTCCGCTCCACTTTATTTTCCTCTCCAAACTCAAGTTGATTGCATATCACTCTCCTCGAGTTTGAGGGGGACTGTTAGAATATATGTTAGAATACAGGCTATTCTACAGCTGTATTATTCTCCCACTTGTCTCAAGGCCTCACATGGCCTCACAAGTTGTAGAATCAGTCCCCACATGTATATGTGTTCCTTTGTTGCTGGCACCATCATTAGCAGATTAGCTTTCTTCTTTTGCTATGGCTATAAATAGACTCTTGTAATACACATCAATAATATATCAGTTTATATTATATTTCATATATACAAGCTTTCTCTTCACAATTTTGTTCAGGGATTTGTACCTGGAATACCTTTTATTTTGTTTAGGCAAAATTTTTTTATTGCATATAATATAACAAATTTTGAGAAGGAATTATTGTATTTATGAGTTATAACACGTTATTGGTTTTACTTATTCTCATATATTGCTTAAAATTATATCATGCTAAACTTTCACTGGTTTTTGTCAATGACTCAAATTTTAGGCCAATTTTGACTCTGCAGCACCCTTTATTATTGTGTTATAACTTTTCTTTCTAACACACGATGATTGAAGTTTCTAAACATGCTTGTGAGCCTATCCAAGGTCAAATCAAGGAGTGCATAAAAAACTTTTCCATAGAGGAGGGACACTTTGTGGTATGCCGGTGACGAAAAAGCCTGGGCGCAACAGAGATGATTTTTAAAATAGTTAATCTAACTAATGCATGTGGTATTCTGAAATTGAGAACTTGTTTGTCAAAATTGGATAGAAATGCCAAATTTGGGACGGCCAACGGTCCTTTTTTAAAACCATTTGAGTGAATTTGAACTCCATCCTCTACCTGGGGAAGACTGCCGATCCAAGTAATTACCCAAGTGATTTGCTATGAAGTGCCTCTTGCAGACTTTCTATTGTCATTTGTGGATGCTATTTAATTTTGTTCAAAAAAAATATTTTCAATCCATGTAGAATTGGTTGATGGATTTCTATCATCCCTCGTACAAGTACTCAGGTCATTGTACTTTTTGACCACAGGAATATGTGAATATGTGAATCTCCTCTGCTTAATGAATTTCACTCCATCAAATCTTCACCATCACAAGATCTTGTGTTCTAACCAAGACTCAACGTGAGGAACCTAGGTCTATTTATTATTTGGCTTCCATTGGGTGTCGGATCAAATTTAACTGCCATTTGATGGTTTGGTTTTGGAATTGGTGGTTTTTGATTCTATTTGTGGAAGGTTTGTTTATGGGTTTTGAGAGAAAATTGTTTGGCAACACTGCATCTGATCAAAACTTCAAGGTATATCAATCAAACTCTTCCGGAACCATCAATCGGTGCTGCATTGTATGTTGATTTATAACTTTTCGAGGCTAATTTTCTTGAAATGGGTGATTAGTTCTCATTATTAAGCAAAGCTAGTTAAGATAATTCAGTGACTGAAGTCACGAGGTAGGAGTAGTGAGCTTTTGCCTACGTATCTCGATTGTGATGAGAATGAGGTCAAACATAGTTCGGACCGATGTTTCGAGAGGAGAACGTGAGTGTTTGTTGAATCTATGTTTTTGAAAGTGGGGCGACCGAACCTAGAGTTGCTTAGGTTGCCTACATATCCCAAAAACGTCATGGGAGTTCATGTTTGGTTGAATTCTCTAGAGTCATCTTTAGGCTCGTAAGTCCATATTGTAGGTTTGCAATTCAGTTGAACTACATTTGACTTGAATCTTCTTGTTCGAGCCCACCACATAGAAGCGGGATTCAATGATGTGCCCGACTGCCCCAGTAGACAAGACACCATCCTGCCCTATGTGATTTTCACTTTTCTGTAGTCATAGGCGTCTATAGGATATCTAGTAGATCTATATAAGACCTTTTTTCTTTCTTTTTATCTCTCTGTCTCTTTCGTCACTGTTTTGGCCGATTTTGGGCATTAATTTGACCAGAATCAGGCCCTAGCACTGCACGCACGCGGTCTGTTAGCCGTAGATGCATCGCGGCTGAGTGAGCCGCGCTCGTCACACGCGTTTGAATGACTTAATTTGTGGAAAATTGGGCTTTCCTAGTTTGGATGACCTAACTGATATGGAAGCTAGAACTTAAATGGTAACGTACTTGATTTGAGTGACCTAGGTGTAACGATAGGGTGAACGGGAGCGCTGGCAAAATTACAATCTTATTCTTTAGAGATGGGTAAAATTACAATTTTACCGCATGGGCAACCTTTTTCATTTTTAGCAACTCATCGTTGCCAAACAAAGAGGGGCAACTCTAGACACCCCAATTTTTGGAGACCATTTGACCCCTCTGCTGAGCCTATGGAGTTTCTGTTTCTGCCCAAATTTCTCCCCAGCCCAGCAGCCACTCAAATGGCCACCCATTCGCTATAAGAAAACACATAAAGAACATTCATAATCGAAAATCCATGCATCAACAAACAATTCATACTTGTGATTATTGTTATATATGACCATTAAAACCATGGTATAAGTGTATCAATGAAATTCGGAAGAGAACTCAAGATAAGAGTAATTTTATCCTCTTCAATTTTTAATCAAGGGGTGAACATAATGCGTTTTAATTAGTATATACAATAAATGGGATGTACTAATTGTTTACTATCCAAAATCATCTGTGAAAAGAATATAAATTAATCAGCGTGTAGATCAGGCACAGCAGAGTAAATATCCATCGTTGTACATTATTTAGGGTTCGATCAAAGTCTCCCCACCCGGTAGAAATGCAACATATCCCGGTTCTTGGTACGTGTGGGAATCAGGTCATTGAACATTTAGGACATACAACTACCACTTGACATCTAGTTAGGAAAAGCAGTAGTAAAATACATCTCATATATTTATATATAATGACTTGGGCCTATAAATCATTATTCTTAGAATTTTTCACGTTGCTTGAACATTTTGCTGGCATTTTCATCTGAAATAATAACAGAAGGCATGGGACCGTGGTACTAGAGTTTGTAAAATCAAAACCCAAGAAACCATTTACAGGTTGTGTGATTCTTCGAGTAGCTCATAATTCTAAATTTTCGCCTTTACTGGTAAAAAGTAATTATTATGCGTTTATTATATTCTTAAAAGTTTCTAAATCAAAAGTTTAGAAAATTCTAACTGGAAGAAGAAAATAAAGTTTTGTTTTGTAACAGCATTGGAGTCCTCATCAACTGGTAAGGGAAGCAAAATGGAACAGGTTACAAAATTTGTCAGGTTCAAATCTTCACCCATCTATTGTAAACTTTTTAAATTGCATCTTGTCACTCGGTTATGTCTAGGGTTTATTTATTTTAATTTTTTAGTTGAGATGAAACAATCCTCTGCAATGCTGGTGCCGCGTACCAATGCAAGTTAATGAGATGGTTTTGGGGTTTTTTTTATGCTTAGGATCACAATATCTTTTCAGTCTTCAAGTGCAATCTAATCTTGTGGGGGTTCATGCTTTGTTTTGCAGCACTGCGGAGATGATAAAGCTGGGACCAAATCAAGCTACAATGTATGTGGCATCCCCACCATCCATCCCGGATGACTCTTATCAACCTGCTTTTAAAACCCGTCTGTGCATCGATTATAATACTGCTAAAGGCTGCAAATTTGGAGAAAATTGCCATTTTGCCCATGGCATTTGCGAATTTGGAAAGCCTTTTTCTCTAACCTTTGGTAAAAGTCACGGTGCCATGGCTTCAGGACGTTTTGCTGGTAGGATGAGGCTACCTTACTCACGTCCTCCCTTGTCCATTAACAAGGACCCAATCACTGCCCAAATTAGTGTAGATGCTTCCCTTGCTGGAGCCATCTACGGGCATGATGATTTGAAAACTATGCTGGGTGGTTTACAAGTTAAAATATTCATCCGAGAGCACAAGTCAGGTCCTAATCTCAAGAACATTGAGCTTCAGGGCAAGTTTCAACAGCTGAAGACTGCGAGTTCTCTGGTAATACAGCAGATCGAACGTATACGCATTGAGTTTCAGGGCAAGTTTCAACAGCTCAAGATAGCGAGTTCTCCGGTAATAGAGCAGATCGAACGTACACGTGGATCTCCCAACTACAAAATTTAACTGTCAGGGGAACGGTATTTATGGTATTTGAATTACTACTATTTTCTGGTTTGCTTGTGTTATTTCTCAGACTTTGATATCTCGGATTGTAGTTTCCTTTTTTCTTTTTTCCCCCTATTGTCAATGTGTTTTGTGCTTGTGTGTTCTGCTTTAAATGGATGCTGACTGTTGTAGATTAATATGACCCATGAAAACATGCTGCACTTGTTGAAATTTAAAGCCATGTGCTATTCCCTGCTTCTGTGTATGGGCAGTCATGTTTGTCCTATATAACCATGGATTGTGATACGTTTTGAATCACCATTTTAATCTGATAGAAGATGGGGTTACCATCAGAGTCAAATAAATGCTTTGTTATTTGGCATTTTTGTGAGTTTGATGAATTTGGTTGTGCTAACTATTGGCACTCTATATAATTTTTAATTGCTGAAAAATAGAAGTATGGACAATGTTTTGGAAAAATTTTATTTTGTTTTCCGAAGTCTTGAGTTTTATTTTTGATTCAAATCATTAGTATTCCTTTTTCATCACGCTGTCACTTTTTGTTTCAGAAATGGTTACTAGCACAAAAAACCCTCCTAAGTGGTTTTCCTTTCATCTTTTTCTTTTGTTTAAAAAAGTTATTTTTCCATGCATATTCTTTAATTTTTTGGCAACAGAAAAGAACTAGAGGGTAGAAGATGAAGAAGGGGAGAATCAATGAATTTCAAAAAAATTGAATCTTCTGGCAGTAAGATAGAGATTAGGGTTCTTAATGGGTCCTACTATCTGCTACCGTATGGTCGCAGACACACAAAAATTCTAAAATTGTTTAACTAAAACCAGAGTGTGCAAGTGACTTTTCTCATTGTATTGTGTTTATTTTATTTTTGTAAGGTTAACATCATGGTTTACAAATGGTGCATTTGGTTCGGTTCGGCATGATTCCAAGTTAAATTGGAACGGAATCGTTCCCAACGACTTTTGAAGAATTAGAACTGAAATCGAAATAGTTGTATCTAGAACTAAATATAACCCAGTGTTGTTAAAGACTGGTTTTACTCTGGATCATAGTTAGAACTTCCTTTTAAAAATAACTTATTATTACGATTGACCTATATCCTTCTGATTCTATTGGGTACGTTTTTTTCTCTTCTATTTGGCAATGTGCTGATTTGGTCTGTGACTGGACTGTATTGCAGTGCGCTACACTTTTGGATTTACATTTTCTAAGAATATCTCTCCCGAGCTGTGCATAACTGCCTTTTCAGCCTATGTCAGTGGTACTTCAATGGCGGTGGCTCTATATTTATGATGATATGTTTCTGGTTTCTACCCCCTTCATGGGCTATATATTTGGTGTTTACCCGATTTTCTCATGGGGTGTGTTATACATCGACTGTCATTTTCTTTCTGTGCTTTAGGTGGGGTGTAACTGTTTTTCCCCTTTTTCTTTGTTTCATGTTCTTGTCTGCGGGTAAGATGGAACAAGGAGTTCTGGACCAGTTTGGCGGTTTGACATTAACGCCGGCCGAGAAAGAGCCGATTCACCTATCTGAAGAGGATTCTGCTCAAGGAGTCCAGGTTTGTAATGATAGTCTCTTGCAGGGGCGAAATTCACTTTCGACAAGTTATTTACCAAGCTTTGGCCAAAAGATAAATATAATCATAGTATGTCCCAGCAGCTTCAAGTGTTTAAGATGGGGAGGAACTTATTTCAATTACTCATTCCAGATGCCAGTGTTTGACAGAGTGTGCTTCAAGGCTGTCCATGGTTGTTAGATGGTCACCTTGTGGTTATTAAAGTGTTGGAGGAGGGCCTGTTGACCTCTGAAGCTCCCTTCCGGTTGTTCCCTTTCTGGATCCAAATCTCTGATGTCAAGGCGAACCTTTTATCTGAAAAGATGGGCCAACGGATTGCTAATTCTTTCGGGCGATGTTTAAAAGTTGAGCTCCGAGATAAAAGTATTGCTTAAAGGTGCTTGCGGACAGTCGGGTCTTGCGTGTTAAAGTGGAATTAGATGTGTTGCAGCCCCTTCGCCATTATGTAGTTTTAACTAATCCAACTGGCATGGCCTCTAATGCTCAAGTGAGTTATGAAAAACTACCATCTTTCTGTTTTCTTTGTGGTATTATTGGCCATCACTGAAAAGTTTGCACTGTGGAACGGGGTTCTTCGTCGTTAGGATTTAAGGAGTATGGTGGTTGGCTGGGGGTTAAAGGGTTTATTGGCAGGAATTTATAGCAGCCGGAGAAAGAAGTGGGTGATGGTAGGGGTGATATTATAAAAAATGACTTTATGTGGATGATACTGAACTGATGGGGCGGAGGATATGGGTCATCCTCCTTCACCTTCTCTGGCTCGTCACTTTCCGGACTGGCCTAGTGAATCTCGTGGGATTTTTGGGAGACCTTTGGGTCGACCTTCCTTTAATCATTCGCTTAACTTGCAAAATGCAGTGGTCGCTTTGTCCAGTGTAGGTGATCCGAAATCGGCTCCCGGGTGGAGATGGTCATGGGGAGGGGTCCACTGGGGCTATTGATCTTCCTATTTTGCCTGCCAAGTAGTCTGACTGGTGTCGATTCCGTTTCATCTGGGGGGTGGGGGCGCAACTGACTGACTCTTTTACTTAATTCCGACTTCTCCCAGTCTTTTGCAACAAAAATTACTATATTGGTTGGCGCTGGACGCTCTCCTCCAACAGAAACTGGTTAAGCTCGTCATGTCTTAGCTTAATGTTAGGTTTCTTTGGAGTCGTCTGGTTTTGCTGTGTATGTGGCTGTATGTTGTTGCTGCTTTTCTGTTTGTTTGTTGGTGATCCTGTTATGGCCGGTTGGCTTTTTGTTTGTCAGGACAAAAAAAAATATACTCAACCGTTGCTACGCTCACCGTTACAGTATTCTTTGGTAACTTGACGAAGTAATGCCATCTCAGCAAGTGACCTTCAAGAGCCGCCTATTCTTGTAATAATGTGCCCATTCTTCAACCTATTCTTAAATAAAATAAAATATACTAAAAGGACATTAGAATCAAAAGTCAATATCAGGCCTTAAAAAAAATTGACATATCAAGCTGCAATATCGAATTTCAGTGACAATTATGCAACCACAATTTCAGGAAAATAATTCAGCCAAAAAATGTAATATATGTAAAAGGGAATTACTGAACTTAATTGAACAATTTCATATCTATTCTGAACTTAATTGAACAATTGCAATCCCCAAGAAATTAGATTGTATACATGATAGAGAACTATCCATTGCCACAACAACTTTATTCTAATTTCTAGCACAGTTATAAAACATACAACAATTTAGTTTCAATAGTATTGTTCCAAATGAAGAGAGGTTTATTATAGAAATTTCAACTTTAATGAACAATTACCAAAACAAATTAGGAAATGTAAGAAAGATTTTAGATTTTTTTAATAAAAGACCAACTTGCCAGTACAAGAAGAAGATATACATACAAGCCACCAAAAAGTTATTTTGTAAATATTCAACTAATGGCGTGGAGAACACAGAAAGTTCGTAACTTTTCCTTTTCTGAATGTAATAACTGGAATCTTCAAGAAAGATCAACACTGCAACACAATTACAAAAAAAGAAGAAAAGAAAGGATGATCATGTAGTGCTTTTTAATCACTAAAAAATTATAAAATAAAAAACGTTTAGGATCTCGTATGTATGTTAATGCACACATGTGAACCAAATCCCTCTAGAGCCCAAACCTCCATTTCTCCTACCCGCTGTCCCCCTTACTTGGCCCTTTCTCGAAGGGGTTGTTGTGTAACAAGTGCATAATGGCCACTGGAATGTCCATGGATTTTATCATCAACTTGATGAATTAATTTCAAGATATAAGGCTTTCCCATTAGAACAGGTTGTTCAAAAGGATCCCCCGTTCTTCCATCAAATATTTTGCTTTTTCCTGGATACTCGGGTTCAAATACTTGAGCATCTTGAAATTCAAAGAAAGAATATGAGAATTAAAACTCAATTCGATACTTTCATTGATGGTATTACATCCAATTTATAGAATATGATTTAGCTAAAATAGGTAACTAATTACCTTCCAATTAGCCCTAAATCAGGGAGTAAATAACATACATACATGTGAATGCAAACATTAGGCACCTCATCTAACATTGCATATATATGCTGCAGCATTATTAAATTAAACATGACTAATTCACACTCACCCAACTAGAGAACTTCAGACTTTTTGAACAGCTGCTTAATATTGTTGAAAGCAGGACTCCAAATCAAAAATAAATAACATCTTTGCTTTGTGGGTTTTTAGGGCAATAGGTTATGGGGTCTTCTTTAATCACCGAAAAGGAAAGAAGGAGAAAGGGCAAAAGAGAGGTTTCAGTTTTCTTGAATCTGAGAAAGTGCAAGAGAGGTTAGGATTTTCTTCAACTACAAAAGGGCAAGAGAGATGTAAGGATGGTTCTCTTCAGACACAGACCCAAGCCTCAGACGCAGAAGAGAGGCTAGGGTTTTTTTCAACTACAAAAAGGGCAAGAGAGATGTAAGGATGGTTCTTTTCAGACGCAGACCCAAGACTCAGACGCAGACCTTCTTCCTTCTTTCTTATCTCTTCTTCTTCTTCTTCTTTTTTTTTTTTTTACAAATTATGTAAAGCCCTAAATGAAGTAAGGGCTAAATGGACAATTCCAAAGAATAAGGGCTAAATGGACAATATGCCGTATTATTATAACCTATATCATATTATTACACAAATATACCATATTATTCAACTTAAACAGTGTACAGTTAAAGATCATTCCAAGTATTCCATTATTTAAGATCACATCAAGGAAAGCCATGAATACAAAGAAGATTTGAAGTTGCAAGGAAAGATAACTTGGACTATAATGAGGAAGAAAGCAACTCAAAGAAAGGATGAAAATGAGAATACTTTAAAGCTTAAATGATCATGGACAAAGAATGAAGAAAGGGGTAGATAGGATGGTAAGTGTTTAGGATTCAATGTCAAAGTATTTATGAATCCATTTGAAGCTCATCTCTATAGGATTATGTCTAGTACGGGAGAATGTCCCTCTACAACTATAGTGCGCACTAGGGGAAAGGTACCCATGGGTTAGTAGCCTTAAAGTGATCTCAAGAGTACGGTTTTAATCCGGACGATATTCAAGTTTCCACATTGGTTGATTTCACTCTTTAAATTTCAAGTTGCTATTCCTTGAAGATTTAAACTTGTCGTGTATGTGAAATGCTTCAATCTTGTCTCATTGCATAGATTTTATGCTTTATTCGTGATTTAACTCCTTAAATTTCAAGTGTTGTATTCCTTGAAGATTTAAGACTCTTTTCGTGTTATGTGGAGTATTCTATCCTTGTTTAAATGCATAGACACTATGCCTTGTTCTTGATTTTATGTATAACTCTTTTCGGGTTTCATGGAATGTTCTATCCTTGTTTAGTTGCATAGATATTATGCCATGTCATTGATTTCTTATATTACTTCCATCGTGTTAATTGGAATGCTCCAATCTTGTTAATTGCATAGATATTATATCTTATTTTTGATTTCATGTATCACTCCCAATCATGTTAATTTGTATTCTAGCATCCTTCTTATTGTGTTCTTGGATTATCCCAACTTTGACTTGTTTCATATATGTATATATATCATGATTCTTATTGCTTGTACTCTATGGTAGCTTAGGATGATCCCTGAGTCTAATCTTTGACATAGACGTTAGGTGGCATGATCCCTTTTGAACTATATCATGTTAGTCCTAAAAATCTCTAAAGAAATCTAGTCGATGCATGCTCATTCTCTACGAGTAAACTTGTTTACTCACCCCGAAGTTACTGGGGGATTTGATCAGGTACGAAGACTTGGTTCGTGATTCTTATCATGCTTGGATGATTTGTAGACTTGAAGATTTCAATTCTTGTAAATGTCGACTTGAAATGCCATTTGTAGCCATTTTGTCAAATGTGTATATTCGATTCCAAACTTGTATTATGTGCTTAAGCACACTTTTTGGTATTTCATTCTATGTATATAATATGTGGCCAAGGGCCAAACTTCATTTGTAATCCTCGTATATTCAAAAATGTAGAATTTTGTTTTTAATGAGAAAAACATGAAAATTAGGGTTTTGATATGTCATTTTCGCACCGGTGCGTGCATTGTGTATGTAATTCATCCTTTATCATTCATTTGCCATATGTGAGGTGTGACAAGGGCCAAATACTATTTAGTTTTTATTTTTGCATTTTAGTTCACATATTACATTTTTGGGCTAAATAGTAGAATCCGAGCCTTTAAGGGTTCATTTTCAAATCGGGTGGTGCAAAGTGTATTCCGGTACCTCCACTAGGTCTCATTTATCTTGTATGAAGTGTGGCCAAGGGCCAAACGGTCATTTGAAACCATTTCCTAATTTTAGTTTTCAAATTTCCCATTTCTAGTTCATTTTTGCCTTTTTGACAGTTGGGGGGTCAAATTTTGCATCGGTGGTATTTTTAAGCCGTGGACTATTATAGCATGTCCTAATAGGTAAGTTACATTTGCATGTATGGTTGTTTCCGGGCAAACCTTCTCCTTTGGTGAAATGAGCCTCCTATGGATTCATTTTGCATTTTTGTTGTATAATCTGATTTTAGGGCATTCTGGGGTTTTCCTTGGGGAAATAAATTCCGGTCTTCACATGCTCACTTAGAAAACATGATTTTAGGGGGGGTTTCTTTTTTGTGTTTTTCCAGAAAATGTTGTCTTGGTGCCGGAAATCGATCGCAAAGTTCAACTTTCTGTTTTTTTTTAGCAGCTTTTTGGACCTCCATGACCAGATTTTATGGAAGGGCATTTCGGACATTCTACATTGCGTTTTTTTTTTTTTAATTCTCTCTTCAGTCACGTAAAAAACTCAATTTTGTGGAGGGTTTCTTCTTTGTGTTTTTTTTTAACCCGTTTTTGCTCTCAGTTGCAAATAGTCACTGTAGCAACTTTTAACCATCTTGTTCAGTTCTGATCTAGGGGCATTTCGAGAATTTATTTTGAAAAATAGATTCCGTTCTTGACATGATCACATAGAAAACGTGATTTTAGGGGGGTGTTTTTTCACAACATTTTTTCAGAAAATGTCATCTCGGACCCGAAAACCCTACGCCAAAATCTTATTTCTTGTGCTCATTTGCATTATTTGAGCAAGTCTGTTGTAGGGGCATTTTGGGAATTTCACGTCAAAAATAAAATTTTCTTTTGATATGGTCAGCTTGGAAAAATTATTTTAAGGGGGGTTTCTTCTTCGTATTTTTCTAGAAAACATCGTTTAGTACCTCAAAACGGCACACGAACTTCAGCATTTTCCCCAGGTTACTATTCACGGCCGCGGCGATGTCAAAACTTTGTTTTGACTTTTCTCTTCCATCCGGATTTCGAATCAAGTGATTCTTGAGTCTATCTTGATTAGTTTTTTGTTGTCTTTCCAGTGGTGTGCTTGGTGGCACCGGAATCCATACTTTAAAAAATGACTATTTTGCCCCTGGGGGCTTATTCGTCATATTTTCAATCTGCTGCTTCCGCATCAATTCTCATTGAGTTTCACGACCTCATGGAAGGTCACTTTGATTTCTTAGAGTCTTGTTTTCTGTTTTCGCTTCCACATTCGGATCCGTTATCGGATCATCCTTTCGGTTCATTACTGACGCACTGACCTAAAAACCAGGGCCGTCACAATGGTCATACATCTAGGCAGTGTCCTAAAGTAGGACAAGGACAGGGACAGCATGTGCAGCAGGGGCAGAGGGAGCCAGTACCATTACCCGCTCCACAGGTTTTGCGGATTCAGGGACAGGCATATCCAACTTTACCGGTACCGCCACAGACTCAGGGACAGGCACCACAACAGTTGCACTATGGCAGGGTGTACAACCCCATGCCACAGGATATGTAGGCTCCTCAGGTTGTTGAGGGTAAGTTTCCTATTCATGGTTTACAGGGACGTGTTTTGTTTGATACTGGTGCTACACACTCATTTGTATCTCGATTTTTTGTTAATTTATCTGGGATGACGGCGCGGGTATGGAGAAACCTCAGGGGATTTCTACATCGTTGGGCAATACTGCCATATTACATCAGAGTGATGGGCCTGTGACACTAGATATTGGTAGACTTAGATTTCTAGCCAATCTGTTAGTCCTGGACATGCACACTTATGACGTGATACTTGGGATGGATTGGTTATCTCACTACCATGCCCAAGTTAATTATTTTGATAGGTCTATTGTCTTCACCATACCTAGTCAGGATATGTACGTCATCGCTATGCCACGTGTTAATTGGGGCAGTAACACTTATTTGTTTCATGTGGAGGAGAAAACGGAGGAGGAGGTTACTGTGACATTGGATTGCATACCAATTGTACAGGATTTCCCGGATGTTTTTCAGGAGATTCCAGAGTTGCCACCTAGTTGAGAGATCAATTTTGTGATTGGCTTAGATCCAGGCACTACGCTTATTGCTAGAGCACCATATAGGATAGAACCAGTGGAGATGCGAGAGCTGAGGGATCAGATTCAGCAATTACTCAGTCAGGGTTTCATTCGTAGGAGTACTTCACCCTAGGGAGCACCAATTCTATTTGTAAAGAAGAAAGATGGTTCGCTTCGCCTATGTATAGATTACAGGGAGTTGAACAAGGTTACTGTTCGTAATAAGTACCCTTTGCCCAGGATTGATGATCTTTTTGATCAATTGAAGGGAGCTACATACTTCTCTAAGATTGATCTACGTTCTGGATATCATCAACTTTGGGTTAGGGAGCAGGATGTTCCTAGGACAACGTTTCTTACTAGATATGGATCTTATGAGTTTCGTGTCATACCGTTCGGACTGACTAATGCACCAGCAGTTTTCATGGACTTAATGAACAGAGTCTTCAGGGCTTATTTAGATTAGTTTGTCATTGTCTTCATTGATGACATTCTGGTTTATTCTAAGTCAGAGGACGATCATGCTAGACACCTTCGCGTAGTGTTGCAGACGCTTTGTGAACACCAATTGTTTGCCAAATTTGAGAAATGTGAATTTTGGCAGCGAGAAGTGAAGTTTCTGGGTCACGTGATGTCAGAAAGGGGAATAGCTGTAGATCCAGCCAAGGTTTCAACAGTGGTTGAGTGGGGACAACCTATTTCACCTACCGAGATTCGGAGTTTCCTCGGATTGGCAGGATATTATCTTAAAGATAGCGGGACCACTCACTCATCTGACTAAAAAGGGTGTACGGTTCGTATGAGATGAACACTGTCAGAAAGCTTTTGATGAGCTAAAGACTAAATTGACTTCTGCACCGGTTCTGTCTACTCCATAGAGTATCTTGTCTACACAGATGCTTCTTTGCAAGGTCTTGGATGTGTTTTGATGCAGAAGGAGCGATCGATTTCATATGGATCTCGAAAGCTTAAGCCTCTTGAGCTTAATTATCCAACACATGATTTGGAATTGGCATCTGTGGTCTTTGCCTTACGTATTTGGAGGCATTATCTGTTGGGTGAGTCCTTCAGATTATTTAGCAATCACAAGAGTCTACAATATTTATTCACTCAGCGGGAGCTGAATATAAGGCAACGTAGATGGTTGGAGTTTGTAAAGGACTATCATTTCTCTATACAATACCATCCAGGGAAAGCGAATGTGGTGGCAGATGTACTCAGTCGCCGACTCGCTGCTAATCTTTCTGCTCTATTCACTATTGAGTGGAATGCTTTGAAGATGGTGGATGAGTTGTCAGATGCTTTCATGGCTTGCATGGTAGTTACACCTTCTATTATTCACAAGGTTTTGAAAGCGTAACTCACGGATCAGCAGTGCATTGACAAAATTACAGAGATTACTTCTCGGGAGGTCCCATTTAACTATGTTGGGACTGATGGAGGTTTAAGGTACAAAGGGCATTTAGTCATACCTTCTGCTGATGATTTGAGGAAGGATGTGATGACTGAGACACATCATTCTGAGTTTTCTGTTCAGCCAGGAGGAGATAAGATGTATTAGGATATGAAGCGGCAATTTTGGTGGGTAGGTATGAAGAAAGACATTGCTATGTTTGTCTCTCAATGTAGTACTTATCAGATGGTTAAGATTGATCATCAAAGGCCTCCAGGAGCTCTACAACCACTACCTATACCAAAGTGGAAATGGAAGAGCATTTCTATGGATTTTGTGGAGGGATTACCTAATTCTTTTAAGGATCACAATTTCATTTGGGTCATCATTGATAGATTGACTAAATCAGCTCATTTTTTGCCTATTCGCACTGACTTCACTTCGGAGCAGTTGGCGAGACTTTACATTACGGAGATTGTGAAGTTACATGGCATTCCGCTATCTATTATATCAGACAGGGATTCGAGCTTTGTGTCAGGATTTTGGAAGAGTTTTCAGCAGGCTTTCGGTACAGAGTTACATCTTAGTATTGCTTATCACCCTCAGACTGATGGACAGACCGAGAGGGTTAATCAGATCATGGAGGATATGCTTCGTTCGTATGTTCTTAACTTCAAGGGCCACTGGGAGGGTTATTTGCCACTTGTGGAGTTTGCCTATAATAATAGTTTCTAGAAGACTATTGGTATGGCACCATTTGAGGCTTTGTACGGCCGACCTTGTTGATCTCCTGTTTGTTAGATGGAGGTTGGTAAGAGTAGATTTTTGGGTCCTGAGTTCATTAAGGATACCTCTGAAAAGATTGCTCTTATTAGGGATCGCATGCGTACTGCCCAGAGTAGGCAAAAGAGTTATGCCGATCGTTGTACTCGTGCATTGGAGTTTCAGGTTGGGGATCGGGTTCTACTCAAAGTGTCTCATATGAAAGGGGTAATGCGCTTTGGGAAGAAAGGGAAGTTGTCACCGCGGTTTGTCGGTCCATTCATGATTACAGATCGAGTTGGAGCTGTTGCTTATCTGTTGGCATTACCGAATTTTTTGGATCGTGTGCACAATGTGTTCCATATTTCCATGTTACGGAAATTTTTGCGAGATGAGGATCAGTATCAGCATCAGCATATCGATGTTGGGGAGATTGAGTTGCAGCTGGATGCAATGTATTTGGAGCCACCGTGTCGTATTGTCGACCGTCAGGATCAAATCCTTCGTAATAAGGTTATCCCTTTAGTACGTGTTCAGTGGAGTCACCACAATGAGGCTGAGTCTACTTGGGAACGAGAGGATGTCATTCGCTCGCATTTTCCTGAAATATTGGAAGAAGGTAAGAGCGAATTCCGAGGACGAAATTCCTTTTGTTAGAGGGGAAGAATGTAATACACCTAATTTTAAAATGATAGTCTCAGCATTTTAATTATTGTTTTATTTTACTTTTATTTGATTATTTGCATTTTTGCTAATTGTTTAAATTGTTTAATTGTTTATTTGTTTTAATTGTATATTTGAATTACTTATGTGTTTATTTGAAATACTTGTTTAATTGAATTCTGTGTTAGATAAGGCTAGTTGTTTTTCTTGTATTAAAATGGTTAGGAAATTAAATGTCTTAAATATTGTCTTGTTTTATGTTATTTAATTTAATTTTAATTTATTTTATTTTAGGGTATTGGGTAGTAGTCATGGGCCAACCAATTCGGTTCCATGGACTACTTGGATAAGGAGTTTAATGGGTATGGATAATTACCCATTGTGAATATATATATAATTAAATAATATATATATATTTAGAAAAAGTCCTTTGAAGATAATCTAGGGTATTTATTTTACTTAAATAAAATTATATACATAGATTTACGTAACTTATGTTTTTAGTTACCTTTTTATTTTTATTTTTATTTTATTTTCTTTTTATTAATTGGATGTGGATTGGGAAAAAAAAAATAGGGTTTGGTTGTAGCCTATTAATATGTCTCTATAGGGTTGGAAAAAGGGGTTAGATTATTATCACTTATTTTTTTAGAGAGAGAGAAGGAAGAAGGAGGAAGGAGGCTAGGGTTTTGTCAAATCCTACAGGCAAGTTCTCTGTTCTGCACTTCTCCTTAGATTTGTGATCTATATGTTTCTAGTATAACTTAGGGATGTGTAAAAGATTAATTAAAATTGAAATATATGTTTTAATTGATCTAGATTTAGGTTTTATAAATTATTGTTCTTGTGTATAAACTGCTAAATTCATGAATTAATTTGATTAGTCTGTGAATTTGATACACGTTTTATATAATGTTTTGTTATATTTGTATATGGATGGAACGTAGAAACATGCCTAGGATTCTTGAAACAATTAAGGATTTAATGCACAGTTGAAAATTCTGGGTTTTCACGTAACAGAGTCAGACCGATGTTACAGTGCTCGAACACTTGGTTGTGAAGCTCGAGGATTGGGATGAAAAGCTCGAGCAATTGGTGGTGATGCTCGAGCAATTGGTTGTGAAAGCTCGAGCAGTTAGGGGTGATGCTCGAGCAATTGGTTGTGGAAGCTCGAGCAATTGGTGGTGATGCTCGAGCAATTGGTTGTGAAAGCTGGAGCAATTGGTTGTGATGCTCGAGCTTTGGATAGGATGCTCGAGCCTTACCTGGTAAAGTCTCGGAAACAACGTTATATTAGTTGTATATTGGATTTGTGGAGTCCTAAACATCGAATAAGGACTAAGGATGATTTAAATAACTTTTAAACAAAGTATGGAGAATGCTTAAGTGATTGTATAGAAAGATATATCAATCTGTTTAAGATTCTGTATGTGTAGGATATGTGACATAGGAAACTTAAATAAATTATAAGTTGTCCTATTTGGTTTAGCATAATATGATATTATTACTATGTTTAACATTGGATGTTTTAGATGTACCTCTAAAATTGTTACATCAATGGTTGGATTGTGTGGATTTAGTGCACCAGTATGGAATGGCGGCACTATAGGGATGGATTAACTTATCAGTTAAGTCCTACCTATTTTATATAAGGGAATGGATTAACTCAAATGTTAAGTCCTACTTATAATGATGTCAGCTCAACTAAATAAGTTGAATGACTAGCTGGATTAATGGATACTTATACTTATGTTGTGTCAAGGCAACGAACAGTTGAGCGGCGCTACTTTGGTTTGGATGGAGTTTAAATATATAGTTATGGTACCTCGATATGAGCTTGAGTCTCAGGATCGATGGTTAGGGAGCGTATATGTATTTGGATGCATAGCTGGCTATGATGGTCGGAGGTGTACCCTGTTTAGGTTTAGGTACACATGCCCACTTCGGGTGCGTTTTGCATGTTGTCTCTATTTAGGTTGAGACTGGCCTGTAGTCCAGTGAGAGTCCTTTAGTGTGGATATATATATTTACGGATTATATAGTTATTGCATGGGTTAGCTATAGATGTATAGTTATCCGGTCTCTGTTTGGGTTGTTGTAGAAAGAACTTGCTCTTGGGCCTGACCTACTTTTATTTTTCAGGTATCGGACTGTTCCAGTCTTAGAGTTTGTTTGTGCTGAGCAGAGACGATCACTCATTCTACCGATGACGTAGGATTTCATTCCATGTTTGGATTTGGATTTTATTTGCAGTTTTTTTAGTTTAAGTTGGGATATTATTCAGGGGTCCACTTGATGGATTCCCGAGTAGTACTCTTGGAAGTTTTGGAGTGTTGGATTATTTTAATCTTTAACTTTGAAGGATTTTATATTAGTTTTCCCTTCAGCTTTATTATTTTATTTCTTAATTCTTTTTGTCATCTGTGTTTGTTTATATATTAATTGTTTGATATTCCCTCAGGTTTGGGCTTGGCCCTGATCAACCCATGTCTCGGATCCAAGGGGTGTCACATAACGCCCGATAGTAAATGGCAAACAATTATGAAAATTTAAGACCATATATGTAGCAGCCCGTAACGGCCCCAAAGAATCCTCATTGTAGCAAGGATAAATACAAAGGGTGAGACCTAAAGAAGGGCATATGGTTCCCACTGTTATTAGCTCTTGTTCTTCCTTGATCTTATTTTCAGTCCTCTATTTACTTTTCTTGATTGAGTGTTTAATCCTTTAGGTTGAATCTTCATATTCAGGCCGAAAATATATGCACCTACAGCTGCTAAAAAGAAAATGACATGAACTACTTTTTGAGCTGCAATGGTAAAAAAAGAGAGCTCGAATTCCTATCCATTTGAGTCATCATTCTTCTGTCTATATAATGTTATTGAGGTAGCTGTTGAAGAAGGAGAGAGAATATACATAGAAAACATCTATTTCTATGAAAATTTCTTGAGAATAAGCTGCATTTATTTCTCAAATCATTCTTGTGTTGTCATTAAACATTCTCTGAGCAAGAATGACTTTAGCTCCAGAATTCTTAAGGTCTTGGGTGAGCTATTCTCACACTGCTGCAATTCTGTTAAAGTTGTGCGTCCACCAAGTTAGCTCAGATAAATTCTTCTTGTGCTATCTCTTTTTCAGAACTAGAAGGTTTGAGCATGCTATTATAGTCATTTATAGACTCCAGAAGGAGTTTCTTTAAGCATCATATCACTGAAGCCCATTTAATCATCTCAAACTAATGCCTACTACTGTTATATTGATTGCGAGCCTCATCTTGCTTTCTTTAAGTCTCCTTGCTTCATCTACTTTAGAAGTCCATCAAAGCAAGTGAGAAACTTTTGGAAGAAGCTACTACAATAGATATCAAGCATAGACAAAGGTCAAGCTGCATTTTAATCTTTTTGGCCTCAATCTTTCAGAGACATAACTTGAGTAAGTTCTGTTATTAGCTCTCCTAAGCTTGCATTGTGTGTTACATTTATCTTTCAACTTGAGAGCATTGTATTCACATATTATTCTTCTATTGTGAGTGATTATGAGCTGTTTAGTCTAAAGCAATGGGTGTTTGGGATAGGGGGAGTGCTGAGAGCACTTATAGTGAGCTTGGTATGTGTGATTAAGAGTGAAACAGGGAGTGTGTGATCTTTTGAAGCATATATAGTGGATTAGTTGGGTGAGCTCCTATAGCTCAAAGGTTTTTTAACCCCACATTGGGGTTTTTCCTTGTAAAACCACTGGTGTCATTCATACTTGCAATGGTTGAGAATTTTCATCAAACAAGTGGTGACAACTAGGGTTTCACATAGACCAGCATTCTTGTTTCTCTATGTAATCTCTGTAAGACTGTTAGAAACATCTACATTATCTATTTGGATATTTTGAGAAGAAATTTTGGTAACCAATGCACCCTTACCCCTCTTAGTTACCATCAAGGATGGTTGTGAGTTTGTAAAAAATTATCAATTTTGTTCGTTATATTTAATATGCATTCATGCACCACAACCAGTTCTTGTTTCACCCCATAGAGTGTTTGTAAATATGTCCCTTCTGTCCTTCACCTTTACACCCTCCTCGCAACAAACAAATAATCTCATTGTAATTTTTCCAATTTTATGACTTTTATTAAAATACTCCCTCTAAACGCTGAATCCAAATCTACCCCCAAATGCATTGTAAAAATCGTATGCCTCTTGTTTTGAATCAAACTCCATTGCAAATCTTGGTTTCCATTTTATCACCTCAGGCTCTATAACTAGAGCATTTACCGTGTCTTCAATATTTATAATTTCATCTTCCATGAGAAAGGGCTAAATAACAAACCTACAACATAATTCAATTAATATAATATGTCAGTCATGAAATTCAAACAAAATCCAATCCTCTTCCTAACTTATTACAAATATATAATGGAAAATGGAAAAGATGAGTTGCACATCCTAACTTAGTTTTGTCATATATCAGTATTGAAATGTATAAAATATCTCTTCAAAAAACCTAACATGTTAAAAAAAAGAAAAAAGAAAAAAAAGAAGACAACTGAATTGAATTAAATAATCCCCAAGAGTATATGAGATGCATATCCCACAATGTTGAACAATGAAATGCATACAACTTTGTTATGTTATGTATAAACGATGAAATGCAGACAATATCCCAATTTCAAATTAACATGTTGCAATTATACAATGTAAAGAAAAGAAAAGAACTGAATTGAATTGAATAATCCCCAAAAGTGCATGAGGTGCACATCCCAATGTGTTAATATAAATAATCTCATGTTTAAGAATAACACATCACAACTCTGTTCTAAAATGCTTGAGCAATGAAATGTAAACAAATTCTTATATTTTCCATAGACAAAATCCTAGACGTCATACTTTATTCAAGTCACATGTCACTTTTATTTCATCTCACTATATGAATTTATACACGTATTTAGAATCAATGATTGATCGCAAATATTATAAATCAATATAAAAAATCGAAGTTCTCCAATTCTAATAAAAATTTCATATGAGTATATTTAGCTAATACAAATGAAATACCCATAAGTAGCAGTTGCGTATCCCTACTCTATTCTAGCATGTATCAACAATGAAAGGTATACAAAAATCCTTCTTTTTCATTACACATTACAAGTATAATAGTGATACTTAGGAATAATCTTGCCCATTTCAATTGACTGAAAACGATAAATGCATAATTCCTCTCTAACACTTATTAGGGCATAAGAACATATAAAACATTTAGTAGGGTTCATACATAACAACTATAAATATGAAAGTAACAAACAAACCCAATATTAGTTGTACGTAATGTGTTGCTTGAAAATCTTTGGAAACCCAAAGAAACAAAACTCCTCAATTTTGCTTTGAAATTCCTATGGTTTCAGAATCAAAGAAGAGAGATAAATGGGAGCTTCTAAGATTTTGCTTGTAATCACTCCGCTTTCGGCACTAGAGAAGAGAAACAAACAGTCAAGAAGTTTTGGTTATTGTTGATTTGGTTTTGGTTGAAAAAATAGGAACCCGTGAACATTTGAGGTGAAGAATCACACTGCTTTACACCAGAGGAGAAAAAATGTCCAGAAATTTTGGTTGTTGTTGGTCTGGTTTTGGTTGGGAAAATAGAAAACTATGAACATTTGAAGCAAATAAGATGGAAAATTTACCGGGCTTTGAAATTTCAAATACGGGTCTAATCCTGGTGGTGAGGCAACAAAAAATACGTTATAAAATGTTGGCTTATATCACGTTGTGTTACCTTTTCAGATACAATTACTTCTTATTATTTTTACCTTTTTAGTTACCTCACTGACTAGGACAACATTATTATTAAGTTGGGGACTATTTTAATTCATAAAGTCGATCACTTTGCTTTATTGGAGTGTTTTTCATTGGTTAGTAAGGTACAATCGTTATAACAGTTCTAATGAATAATTTACGGTTCCTTATCACTATTATTTTCTTGGGTTAAATACTGAGACACTCCTTTAGATTTAGGTTTATTGCTCCCAGATTA
Organism: Cornus florida; assembly: GCF_030987335.1. Taxonomy (NCBI): domain Eukaryota; kingdom Viridiplantae; phylum Streptophyta; class Magnoliopsida; order Cornales; family Cornaceae; genus Cornus; species Cornus florida. The sequence goes on from NW_026775576.1 coordinate 22,765,612, forward strand.
AACCTCAGCCAAACACTCCATCAGGTTTGATTAATTTGCTCTGAAATCCCCTTTTCAAATTAATAAAATAAAATGCATAGACTACTCTCCATTATTTCTAGTACATTTTTATCTTAATTTGTTAGACCTTTATACCCCTGTTTGTTTGTTTGTTTTTTTGGATTTCAAGTTTCTACTCTCCCCCTCCCTCTCTCTTTAAGGCTATGTTTGGTACGGTGGTTTTGAAGGGAAATAATAACATTAATTATGAGGGAAATAGAAGGGAAGGGAAGGATAATTTTAATCCCATATCGTGTTTGGTTGATTAACGAAGGAAAAGAAATGGAAGGATAATAATTATGTTTGGAAAAAGAAAGGAAAAGAAAAGAAAGAAAATTATTTTAATAAAATTATTATTATACCCTTTAATATTTTAAAAGATATATATATATATATATATATTGTCTCCTGTTAAGGCCCAAGGCTGATGGGCCACCAGAAAAGAAAGAAAATATTTTTAGGGCAAATTATTTCAGCCTCACCAATGGCCTCCATCGCTATTCTCATTGTCGACTCTGAACTTGCCCTCCTCTCTCCCTCTCCCTGCAACTACAAGAATCAGAAGTTCAAAACCCATATATTTTATTTTATATATTTGTCTGCACGAATCAAAAGTTCAAAACCCATATTGGCATATCATTTCAGATTGTTCAAAAAATCAAAACTCATATCTTTCAGTTTCCATCCCCCGCTGTTCGTCGCAGTTCGCAAGCTTCAGCCGTTGGCCCTCTGTCTGTCAACTCTCAAGCTTCCCCCCCTCTCTCTCTGCAACTGCTAACTTGTATGTATGTGTTTTGTTTTATTTTATTTTTTTTTTTTTCCAAATCAACTAATCAAGGTCTGTAATTCTTGTTTTGCAAAACTAAATTCACCTGTAATTAAGGGCAGATTTGGCATCAAAGATCACACACCAAACCTCTCATTCCCTTTCCTTCCATTTCCTCCCATTTTTTGGAGGATTACAAAACTTACTGTTAAGCCTATTTCTATCTCCCCAAAACCCTCCATTCCCTTTCCTTTCCTTCCAACTTTCAGTCACAAACACAATTTTTTATTTTTTTTATCACCCTCCATAACCTTTCTTTTCTTTTCCTCCCATTTACACTTTACCAAACTAAGCCTAAGACTCTAACCTCTCGGCAAAAATCATCTCAAGTGAAATAGTGTGTCATTTACTCCATTTTGAAATGAGTGATCTAGAAATGGCCACATCACCCATATTTGGGATGCATAATAAGAAAATATTGGAATGCACAGAAGAAAAATGTTTAGGATGCACTTTACAAAAATGTTGGATATACTTATACTTAAAAAAAAAAAAAAAAAAAAAAGGAGGAGGAGAAAATAGATTACGTGCAACTGGAGGTGATAGTTGTCCCACCACCACTGGGGTGTTTCATTCCTGTTCATGTGCCTTTCAGTGGGTGTGTTTCATTTCCGTTCATGTGCACTCGACAGAGAGCTCTTCGAGTGATGTGCTGTGATCGAGCAATGCATTCATGCTTTAGCCCTAACACATGGCAGACCCAAACGAGAATTCTTCAAACACTTGGAGTTCGCAGCAAAAGCGACTATTCCCAGATCGGTGAGCTCACGACAGCTGCGAAACTTGAGGCGCGTGAGATTGGGGCACCAGAGGGAGATTAGAATCAAGCGTCGTCGTCTAAGCTGACAGATCGATGATCGCATCCGAAAGCAACCTTCGTTACATAGTCGAATTGAAAGAAGAGGGAAGGGATCGAAAGGAGTAGTTCGGAGGTGGCTTTGAGAACGAGATGGTGGCGGCTCTGACCCTCCACCAGCAGCCACCGCCAGGCTGCAGCAGACGAGAGAGCATTGGTGGTGGTCACCGGAGCTGAGAGACTGGAAAATGTAGGCCAAGCACTCATCGGGAAGCTTGGAGATGTATTCCGTACTGGATTCGCTCGATTGCATCAGAGAGCGACTCTTTGAGCAGTGGTGGGGTTGATTAGACGGTGGCTTGTCGGCGGCGAGAGCCTATAGCTGGAGGAGGATTGACCCATCTAAACATTACTTGCGTTTATGAAGTAGGTTTGCCGGTTTGTGACACCGGTGGTGGATTTGGGTGAGATTTTTGTTTTTGGATTTGCTGATTTGAGAGGCCAAATATAAGAGAAATGAGAGTTGAAATGGGTTGTGACCTGGGAATGATGTAATCAAAGAGGCATCGTATACAATGGTGGAGTGGTGGTGCTGGTGGATGAATTGGGTGTGATTTTTGTTGGTGGGCTTGGTGAATTGAGAGTGAAAATATAAGAAAGGAGAGTTGAATCGGCTCGTCCTCGCCGCAACCGTCACGACGCCGACCGTAATAGCACTTTTGTCAAGCCGACGAATCTTCTTCAAATTTAAAGATTACCGTGGTTTGTTATTTGTCATATGTGATTATTCTTCGGTCACAAACCTTCCCCCATGGACCTCATCTCTCAGTTATAATTATCTATAACACTAACTATTCTCATCTTTTTTTATCTCTCTCAAATCAATTGAAATTTTAAAATTCAATGATAGGAATTTACCTCAATTAAATTCGCCAGACTAAAGCTCTTTGCGTTAGCTGAAAATGGTGGGCGGGAATGAAGCTCGCCGAAACGGTGATGGTGAAGAGATAATGTTGGCTTTGGTGAGGGGTAATATTGTTATTTCACATGTTAACCTTCATACAAACAATACATATGTTTGAGAGTTAATAAATAAAATTAAGGGTAATTTAGATATTTAGGATATATGAACAAATTAAATTATATTTTATGGAGTGTGATACCAATTTTAAATAAAATAAAATCTGTAAGCAATAAATTCAAACGGGCCTTTCAACCCTGTTTTATTTTACAACAACAAAACAGGAAATCATAATCAATCTCAGGCAGTCCCAAATCAACCCGACCAAAAAGTGAGTACGTGATTGCCTCTGGCTGGTTCAGAACGCTGCCATAAACCCTGGGTTGCATATGCGTTGAACTTTAACCCGTATGACCCGACACGATCCGACCCAACCGAGACCGTCTTCTCACTCTATCTAGGTCCTTCTAGTTCCCCCCACCCCAGTTCACAATATACACAAGAAGCGTATCACACTTACCTTACTAGGGTTTCCAGACTTGGTCTAAGGTACATTTTTCTGAGTCCCCTACTCACACCATGTCGCAACTGTTCTTTTACCTTGTGATTGTTCTGGCCTCAAGTGCTTTCGAATTAACCTCTCAGTTTGGCTTCAGTGAACCCAGGATTAAGAGAATGAAATATAAAGATCCATTAAAAAGTTCATATTTTTGCTTAAATTCCCTCAACAACTTCATAGCATACAATGATATTTAATGGGTATATGTTTTCTGAGTTAATCGTAGTATCAGGCGCTGTTTGGTTGGCATCATGGAAGTAGTTATATAGCTTTTGATAGGAATGGGAAAAGCTGATTCTTTTGACCTCGGGACCAAAATGGGTAGTCTTAAAATGGTGGCAAAAAATCCCTTTGTGCCTTAAGAGTTTAGGGTTGGGTTGAACGGGTTTCCCTTTTATATGCATTTGATTATTCAGGGGGAGTAATTTTTTTTGCTTTTTCTTTTTCAGGATTCTGTGTTTTGCCAGCAGTTTTTCCTATCCATGTGAATGTTCTTGGTTGGTGGTATTTCTGTTTAGGTAATGTTAACAATGGCTGTAATTCTCGAGTGAACTAATTGGATTTACTGAAATTCTTATGTCAATTCTATGATTAAATATATCTTAGGCTGTGGCAATTTGAATTTCTAACATCTTTCACCTAACATTTGCTTTCACCATGTTTTCTTTATTTTAGTTTGTTGCATATTTGTTGTCTATAATATAATTTTAATGTAAATGATTTATATTAAATTGCCTCATTTTAATTGTCCATGTCCTACTTTAATTTTTAGAGTTATGATAGGCCCTTCGAAAGTGGATGGCCAAACTTCTATTTGAATGCGCCTGCACCGCTGGATGCTTTCAGGTGGGACCCACATGTTTTTGGAGGACCAATCATTTCTCTAATTTTGTTTTTTAGATTTGCTGTGTGAATGTTTGCAAGTCATATCTGTCCATGTCCCTTGTTTATGTTTATGTTTCATAGAGTTCAATCAACTCAACTATGCTTTAATTCTCAACCTTTACTGTTTGTATGTTCCCTTTCTCTTCCTTCCAGCTGCATTATGAAGTACCATATTTTCTTTTGTGCGAAGATTGAATATGCTAGATGCATTTTAGTGAATATTAATTAGTTCATTATGATGGCCTTATGAAGAGTGATTCATCAATATTCTATGGGTAAATTGTTGAAACTAACGTTTCAAAATTACTTTATTCTTGTTTGTTCAATAAAATACCAATATTTCTTTGAATTTGACATTATGCCTTTAACTTCTCCGTTTTCTGTTTTTTACCCTTGCACTTTTATATTATTTATGTTTGCTTGTCTTTTCTGCTCCCGAATTTAGAAAAGAGCAGTCCTGCCTTGATGTTGAAGTATTAGAAATTAATTTGAGAGCCTCATGGATTCGGGAGGTGTATTTCTGGCCCTGTTCGATTAGTATTTTTCAATTTAACCGTTAAAAGGCATTTTCGCTATTCCTATGTTGTGTTAAACTTCTTAAATATGGTACCATTTCCTCTATAATATGTGTCTTCTGCAGAACTCACACAGAGGACCATGATCACTTTTTTTCAACTGCCCCTTTTCTTTTAGAATCTGTTCTACAATCCTTCAGAAGTGGTATTCATTTCCTTCAGCTCATCCTCAGTACATGGAGTGACATCATTAACTTGGTTTCATCTTCTTTCATAGGGAAATCCAGCAACTCTATCATTTTAAAGCTCTCCTTATCTTCCTCTATCTACTTTATTAGATTCAGAATTGTTTCTCTGAGGCATTTTCCAGACACAGCAGTCGACGAGAATCTTCAAATCACATGGATCCTTCCTTATTCTGTTTCCCAATAGTTGCTGATCTGCATATGCTACTGTGACCCAGCTCAGCTTGTTAGTTTTTTGGTTAAGTTATGTTTGTATTGTAGCTAGGGCTTTTTAGCGTTTGCTTGTTTTGCTGCTGCTGCTGTTGTTCCCTTGGTAGTATTATGCTCTTTGAACACTGATTGTACTATGGGTTCCTCTTTGTAGTTGTGTGCTTACCAAAAAACGCGCCAATGCATTTTTGGTTGTCTGCTTATGTAATTATCGCGGGTGATATTCTTGAAAAATAAATAGAATATTTACTGATATCAGAACATTCAAAGCAGTTTCTGTTTTGACTGCAGTGCTTTGAAAGCTATCTAAAGTACCCAAGTATTTAATCATTGATAAGTGCAGATTGCTTTTTTTATATTTTATATTTTTATTTTTCCTGAACTTTTAATAATCTTTATCCACTTACTATTGGCTTTGGACTCTTGAATGCAGTTAGTCTTATTTTGAAAGATTTTGCTATTGTCTTTCTAGTGATGTTCATCATACTCCTTGTCTGGGTCTGCCCAGATTAGCACAGTTGTTAGCTACTTTAGCCCCTTCTATTCTTTTCATGCAGAGGTGGAGCATCGTGTATGGGAGTAATTATCTTCTAAGTTATTGAACCTGATTTAACGTGGACAAAAACTATTATGCCCAGCATGGAAGCTGAAAATTCAAATTCTCCCCGAGCTGAGGAATTCAAACTTCTTGCCAACGATGCATTTAAAGGTAATGGTATTTGTTATTTTATGCTCCTTAATTATGCAGCACATTATTGTTAGTAAATCCGTTCTGATGAAATGAAAAGTATCAAATAAACATTTTTGGTGAGCTGCATGCTGATCCTTTTTCTTGCAAACAATTTGCGTTTTTTTTGAAGCTTCTCTCTCTCTCTCTCTCTCTAAGCATGGCACAGAAATATGGATATGTATTTAAAAATATTTTTGTTGCTTTATTGATCAATCTCTTATATATATATATATTGGTGTTGTTTTGCTGAACGATCTCTTTACTGCAGAAGATTTATAAAAATTATTTGCTTGCATACAATTGTTTCTCTGCTGCCTTTTTGGCGATTTCTGCATATTTTCTGTTGCTAAGCATGTTGACTTGTGTTTCAGCCCATAAATATTCTCAAGCTATTGATCTATATACTCGAGCAATTGAACTAAATTGTCAAAATGCTGTATATTGGGCAAATCGTGCACTTGCTCACACAAAACTTGAGGAATATGGTAGCGCTATCCAGGATGCATTAAAGGCCATTGAAGTAGATCCTAATTATTCAAAGGCATGTTTCGCAATCTAAAATCTATGATGCCCTTGCGTCCTAAAATTATGCGACTTTATTTTTGATAGTTTTAGTAATTACAGGGTTATTACAGGCGAGGTGCAGCATATCTCTCAATGGGGAAGTTTAAAGATGCACTAAAGGATTTTCAACAGGTAATTTAATATCATGCACATCTTAAATTAGATTTTGAAAGTAATAATTTCATGTTATGGTTGTTGAAATTTCTAAAAATGGTCAATTAGTTGACTCTACTGTCTGTCTTGGATTTAGATTATAATAACTCATAATAATTCGCCAGTTTCTCTCTCTCTCTCTCTCTCTCTGTTCTTAAGGATCAATTAATTTAAGTTCACATCTATCTCTAAAAATTTTTTTTACCCATTATTTGTGTTACAAGCAAAGGATTCCTCTGTGAATTTTATGTGCACATATTTTATTGAACGGATTATGGTATCTTTTTGTTTTATTTTCTTGATAAGTCAAAATCAATCAAAGAGGTATACATGACCAGTTATATACGGTATATGCTCATAACTCCCAGAAGTAAAAATGGGCCTTAAACCGTGATTTAAATGGAGTTGGTCAGACCAGATCAAAACAGAAACGTGGGCCAGATGTGGATAAGCCAACTAGGCCAGAGCAATATAAAATAAATCAAGCCCAAGAATGAGCAAACTGAACCCAACGACAGATCAGGAAGGCAACATGGGCTGAAAAGGCTAAAAGGATACCCGAGGATTTATTTTGTGAGGGGAGGCATCCCAAGGGATGTAATGGACCAGGAAAAGTTTGCAATGCACCTGTTAAAAGCCTAATATCAACCCTTCCTTTCTTTTCTGAGTACGATGAAACCAATGGGAGGAGGAGCCGAGATCAGCGGCCTGATGAGGAAGGGTCTGGCTCCTGGCTGTCGGACTGGGATTTTATGATCGATGGCGAGGATTTTGATGTGCTGGGGGAGGTTTCAGGTGACCTCCAGAGTCCGGAATGTGCCAGACATGGTGGTGAGGACTGTGGAAATGCTGACTGTGGAGGAGGATGGTGCTATGATGATTTGGGTTGGTTGGGGAGTTCAGTTGAGACTCCGGCAGGACTCCGCAGGAGCAATGCTGGCTGAACTGAAGCTCTATTGCAGGAGGGAAAGGCTGTGGAGATCAGATGAAATGAGGGCAGATCAGTAGGCGAGTGAAGCTGTGGAAAATGAGGGGTGTTCTGCATCAGAAGGGATGCAAGGGAGGGTCGGGGATGAAGAAATGAACAGTGACTTTTATTGAGATAGACAACTGACCGTGGTGGGAGAAGGTAACAGGATTGACATGGAAGGTTTGCTTAATCCCTTGCCAGTTATGGGTTCTGAACCCCGGGGGGACAAAATTTTGGCGATTCAGTCCACGGAGGAGGATGAGGAGGGGTGGGTGAACCGAAATATAGGGGAGGTTATCCACAATTTGGGGCTGACCTATGCAGGGGAAGAAAGTCAAGGGCAACTTATTTCAGGAGATGGATAGAGAGTAGAGAATGGCTAGCAGGAAGCAAAACTCAGCATAGAGGGGGAGAGGGTGCTTCACAACCAAATTTCTTACGTAAACTGTTATGGGAGAAATGGGAAGGAGAGGTAGAAGGGGAGAGGGGGCGGAAGGGGGTTAGGAAAAGCGATGGTGTGCACATGTAGCTTAGAATAGTGACATCAAATGTCTGGGGCCTTAATGACCAGGATAGACAGAAGGTAGTGAAAATGTCAGAGGAAGTGGAATGCTCATGTGGGGTGTTTGCGAGAGACTAAGCTGGCATTGTCCAATGATGGCTTTGTGAGGAGTCTTTGGGGATTCAAATTTGTGGGGTGGGTGGTGTTGGATGTCATGGTTACCATAGGATGCATCTTGGTGTTGTGGGATAGGAGATGGGTCTCGAAGATTGATGTTTGGAAATGGCATTTTTCTCTCACATGCCTTTTCTCTCAAAAAAGGGATTGACATAGAACATGAGATTCGAACACGAGTTGCACATGTTTCAATGTTACTTTGGGAGAACAAGATGATATTCACACACGAGTTGCACATGTTTCAAGATTCCATGACTCCAACAAGTTCTTGACTTCAATTTTTGTATCTTGGCCATCAAATTTCCTTCATTTCAGGATCCAGAACTTCTAGCGAGAATTTCTTGGCATTGCTCTTTGTCCTGCTCTGGGATCTCTGGATTAGATCTGGTTGGCATTCTTCTTTCTACCATTTGTCAACTCCTTTGACAATGTCCCACTAGACATGGCAAAAAGTAATGGTAATGTGCTGATGATATGAGGAATTACTTCACAGTTTGGACTGTAACTTTGTCTTCGTGAAATGGGATTCTGTATTCTCAATTATTTTAGGGAGAATCGGAAAATTTGCACCTGGGCGGAGATTATTTATAGGATATAATAATATTCCATGTCTCTTCGTTGACATTGTAACTGTGTGAAGTATTGCAAAACATCCTACTGTATAATTACGATAAAAATTACTTATCAAAAAAAAAAAAAGTATAATTAAGATAAAAATTGCAATATTTAGTTCCTGTTGAAGTAGTATTATTTTTTTGGAGGCAGCATAATTTGCAATATGGTTTTTGTACGGGTATGGTGTGCAACTGTTGTTATTACAATATGCTCCCTTCAGTCATGTGAGACCTTTCTATTTCGTCAAGTAGGGTTATTTGTTGAACAATTTTTTTACTTTTAAACCAGTTTGAGCTGCTTCGCTTCCTTTTTTTTTTTTTTCCTTCTTCTTTTTACCCATGCATTTTGCATCCTTTTCCCCATGCATTCTTTATGTATTCATTTATGTCCTTTACTTTATTATTCTTTTGGTTGGAGGAAATGCATGCATTTTCTGCTCTTTTCATCTGTATTACAATTTTTTTTTCATATTTTTTGGTGATGTGCTAATTTATGAAGTTCGTTGTTTCATTTATTTTATAACTTAGGTCAAGAGAATCTGTCCAAATGATCCTGATGCTGTTAAGAAATTAAAGGAATGTGAGAAAGCCGTAATGAGGCTCAAATTTGAAGAAGCAATTGCTGTACCTGAATCTGAAAGGCGTTCGGTGGCTGATATTATTGATTTTCGTTCTATAGGTATTATTCTGAATTTTATTTATCAAAAAAAAAAAAATAAAGGCATTATTCTGAATTTTGTTTTGGAAAAATTACACTGACCTCCATGAGGTTTGGCTGAATTATACACGTCTAGAAAGAATGACCATATTTACGAGGACTTCCCTTGAGGTTTGGTTTGTGAGTTCTACTTACTCCCTCCCATTAACTATTCGTCAAGAGACTAAAATGCCTGATTTGCCCTTCAGTTTGACCAAAAGACTTAACTAACATACTTGGTCACATACATATGCACACTATACAACAATGTTTAAAAGCCCTCCCATCACTGCCACTGTCGCCATTCAGAGTGGCACAAACCCATCAGTTCGTGATATTTGCTGCCACCCCCATATTTCTAAAACTCATTCTTTACTCTTTCCTTCGATGATTTGTATATTCAAGTGCATAATCATGCTGTTGAAATTCCAAGCTCAAATAAAGCCTTATGTCTACTCATGTTTGCATTGAGGCTAAGAATGGTTTTGACATCGAAAGTTAAGAATTGTTTGCTAGAAAAAGAACAACGGTTTTTTGCTACGAATGAAAGGAGACCCAGAAAAACGCTTACCTTCCTCTTTAAAGGAGTGCATAAGAATTGTTGGTTTTTCGCTACGAGTACCATTATTGTTCCTCCTTAAAATTTTCCCTTACAACTAAGACACTGATGAACCATGGCCAATGAAGAACAATGGGACAACTAGCCAACCTGCTTAATCCAAATGGGCTCTTTCGTCTCAAAAATTTTCATGGCTCTTGTGAAGGGTGAGAAATGGAGTAGGAGAGAAGTTGTGGGAAGTGAAAGAAATCTGACACGGTGATTATTATTATTATTTTTTTATAAGTAAGAATAATATAGAAAGCGTTCAAGAGGGGAACGGATCCGAAAGCTACACAAAGGCCGAAGCCAAAGAAAGAGGCCTAAGGACTCAAGGAACCCAAAAAATCAACAAACTCCTATATATATACAATTTCTCCCCTGAGAAGAGGGGACCCAAAGAAAAGAATCAGGGCCTCCGCCATCCAGCTCCTGGCTATACAACAGGTTGAAAAATCCACAAACATCATCCAACTTCCAGTCCTGAAAATGACGCCGCAATCGCACATCCATGTGATCCTACCATTGTCAAGCCGATGACAGTTGGAAACCAAGGCATGTCTATCAACAACAATCCTAAAAGACCTAGGAAAGGAGCAGGCCAACGTACGATCACCACAACATAAGTCCTCCCAGAAATCGAATGTCCCTGCCATTCCGAACTCAGAATATGATGTGTTTCAAGATTTCATCCCAGCCCCTTCGAATGAACTTCCACACACCCACACCACCAGCTGATCTGACCGCACTAGAGGCCCAACCATCTCTCTCCTCCCCAAAACGGCACGCAACAACCCTCCTCCAAAGCCGGAGAGCCCTATTGAAAGAGATCAACCTTCTAATACCCAAACCCAATTGAATAGGCTTACATACCTGGTTCCAACTGAATAGGTCTAGTCTTTTCACATAAAACGATTTCCCATTAAGATCATATTAAAAGAGGAGTATGAACTATGAAGCATGGACACACCTAAAAGGGCAAAGAATCCGTGTCGAACACGTCTCGGTGCCACAACACGACCGGACACGCCCGACATGTGTCGAACACCCCAAAATATGTGTGTGATTTTTTTTTTTTTTAATTTTTTTTTTTGAATATTCGGATACACCGTGGACATGCCTTCGACACACCGTGGATGCGTCTCCGACATGGTGTCGCATTCATGGATTTTTTTTTTTTTTTTTTCTCTTCTGATAAGAGCATTCTTGGGGAGTTTTAAGAAAGTTGTGTTGAAGTGTAAGTATGAGGAATTGTTTAATAACTTCCCATAATATGGTAGTCGTTACATAATTACTTAAAAGGTTTTTTTTTTTTTTTTTTAATAAAACAATTTTTGATTATAACAATCATATATTTAGGCTTATTTTTAGTTCAAAGATTCAAACTCTTGCACGATCAACTTTGGTTCTCTCGTGTTCTCCCACCGACCAAGCTTTGCTGCCGGTGGATGGTCCTCTCTCTCCTCTTCTTCTTCTTGTTTTCTTTCTTCACAAACCTTAAAACTTCTTTTTTTTTTCCTTTCACAACAATATTTTACGTTGTTTCCAAGAATTTCTTCTCTTCTATGGATTTTTTACCTTTGTTTTTAACTAACCCCTAATTATTTTTCTAACAATACCGTAATCCTCCTTGTTTCTCTGTTTCTTTCTTTTTCCCGGCGAAACACAAATTTTTTTCATTAGTATGTTGATAAAAGATAATATTACTCTTCATTTTTTACCAAATGGGCAATAGCCCAGCTGGTACAAACTTGGCCTCCCCAAAGGAGAGGTTAGGGGTTCGAGCCTCAGTGGAGACGTGTGTGTGTGAGTTTGCTTTACCATCCAAAAAAATATTACTCTTAATTTCTTAAAGTATAGCATGATATATATATATATATATATATATATATATATATATATATATATATATATATATATATAATATTTATTATTCTCCGTGTCCCCGCCATATCCGTGTCCTAAATTTTAGTATTTACCCTTTTTCCGTATCCGGGTCCCGTATCCGTTTCCGTGATTCGTAGAATATAAACTATGAAGGACATTTAATAGTAGCACTCCACATCCGTTGGCTTAATAATGTTCATAAGGGAGGCCAATGTCATTAGGCTTATTTGTTTCTACTGTGTGTAATTAGGCCTTAGGCCCTTACCTCAAGGGAAGCCAGCGTAATTCACCCTTTTATTTTTGTTTAGTTTCTTTATTTAGTTCTTTCCCAACCCATGGAATATGTTTCCCCTTTTTCTTTTTCCTTTTTTTTTTCCCCCTCCCTTTCCGTATTTTACTCCATGTCCATTTTTCTTGAAGACTTTCTGTCTTAGAATTTTTACTTTAGTTCTTTGATGAATTTTTATTATGAATATTGTTAAGAAACGATTATCAAAATCTTTCCACCCAATGAAATCTGGAAAACGCTTGGCATTGTATGAGATGAGTGAGGAGAAAATTCACTTAACTATGATGTATGGAGATCTTACAATCTTTTGTGTGAAGGTTTTCTAATTATATGTTTGACCTTGTTAGTGAAGGAGCCTCTGCAAGGCAATGTGTAATGGCGTTAGGAGTGGCAGTCTCTTTCCAACCTGTCGTTTGCTTACTCAATTTTAGTTCCTAGTTATCTTTCCAAGACTTATAAAATTTCAGGTCTACTGAAGTCATGGACTTTAATTATACACTTATCCTCTTATTTGACCAAAGGCTGTTGTAGCCTAGTGGTACTTCCTTGCCTTCCAAAGTAGAAGGTCAAGTGTTCAAGTCCCCCAAAGGGGCAACTGGGTGTGTGTGCGTGTTTCTTGCCAATATAAAAAAAAAAAATTCAGGATTTCTATTTATTTCAAAATTTTCCGTTTTATTTTTCATATATTTTTAACCAAAGTATTTGAATTTTCTGTTTTAAGTATTTTAAAATATATATAAGTATATTGTTAAACTACAAAAGTACATATACATATGTATTAGTCTACATAAATTGTCTTTCTTAAACAACTTATCAAAAAAAAAAAAAAAATTGAAGAAGAAAAAAAAAGTTAACTGAAACATCAGAATAGTTGCAATTTTATATTCAACAGATATTGGTTAACTTCTACTGTTGACTGAACCTTAAAATTTAATTTATAGGTGCTAACTTATATCAGAACACCTTAAGTATTTAATAAATCCATTAAAAATTCAATAACAGAAATTTTTTTTTTAATGGAATTTTGGAGTTGTAAATTACATATTGGATCAGTTTGACTAAGATTTATTAGGATGAAATTATTTCACGACCTACATAACCTTTGTTACACCATAACTACAATGCTGCGGGCTGGGACTACATTTTAACTTCTTGCTCTTTGAATGTCGTACATAAGTTTCACCTTGATTAGTGCCTTTTTGTGAATGTTTACATTGTGTTTGTTCTAATTGTGTGGGTCTCATCTCCTGGCTTTCCTTTTCCCCCCCTTTTACCCAGATAATGAAATACATGATATTATGCGCTGCAGAAGTTGATTTTTGTACCTTTTATTTTTTTTTTATTTCTTATTGAAAATTCTCCAAGCTGCTCCATAAGGCTTGTGCATCAGGCATATTAAAATAAGCCTTTTGCCTCAGGCATCTCAAAATAACATTTTGAATGCTGTTTGATTTTTCCCCTTTTTTTTCAAGGATTTATTAACAGATTTTTTTTTGCAAGAATAAAAATATCAAACCACTTTTAGTTACCAAAAACAAACTGTTTTTAGTTAGAAAATTTCGAAAAATAAAATAAGATTATGTAAAGGAAATTACTTTTATTACCTAGAATTAATGGTGTTTTGTTCTGTTGAAATTCTAGTTGTGGAGCCACAATATTCTGGTGCAAGAATAGAGGAAGATGTTGTAACTTTGGATTTTGTGAAGAAAATGATGGATGACTTTAAGAATCAGAAATGCTTACACAAACGGTATGTCTGGACAATCACAGTATCCACCGCCCCACCTCGTTCTCCTCAAAGAGAGAAAAAAAATACTTTTGGCAATTAGAACTACAGTAGTTTGCATTATATATATATATATTTCTAAATGCTTTCACTCTGAATCTTGGTGTTCATGTCATAGATATGCATTCCAGATTGTCTTGCAAACAAGAGAAATGCTGCGAGCCTTGCCTTCTCTTGTTGATATCAATATTCCTGATGGAAAACACTTCACTGTTTGTGGTGATGTTCATGGTCAGGTAGTTACTGTACTTTGGTGTACTTATTGGAGTCATTGCAAAATATAAATTCATTGAACTTTTGTTAGGTCGTCAGTGAAGGCTATATAAGTATATATGCCATCTTTTTTATTTTGTATTTTTTATTTTTATATATGTTATTGTTTTAATAGTTGCATGCTCCTTTAGGTTGAGTTCTCTTGTGGTGCTGAGATACCTATTTATGCAAGATAATGGCCGTGGACAAGATTAAAATCGAATAAAAACTTCATGTGTAACAACTTCATGCTATTTAGATTGTGTTCTATATTCGTAATTGTCAAATAAGATCTAAATATAATTTGTGTAACAACTTCATGCTATTTAGGTTTGTGTTCTTTACCGTTGTTGAGAGATATCTTTTGTAAAAGTGGTATTAAAATTTGTAAGCATTGTCAATTCTTTTTACACATCCGCTCCTCAAGAATCACTGGCTCAAATTCCTATGATAGTCTTTTGGTCCTTATTATGAGTGCTATATGGTGGTGAGCCATTGTTATCAAATGGCAAAGACGAGAAAAAGAGCCTGATGATACTAGCATTTCATTTAGCTTTGTTATAAACATGGTTGTGGAATTCTAGTGCTAATGATGGAAGTCTATTGAATTAAGGTGTTTATAGATATCAATATATCACGGGTATCAGGCTTACTCAGTCATGCACTAGGCCAAGTTCACTATGACACAGCCAAGTTGGCCTAGTTCACTATGACTCTACTGAGTTGGCCAAGTCACAATGAGTTTTAATTCCTTGTATGACAGATTTCTGGCTGACTATTAGTTATTAATGCAATCATTTTTCTTATTTTCGGGCTTGGAATTGTGGTTTCTTGGCTTCTTGCTGATGGATTCTTTAGTAAATCTTTTGGCAGAGATTATAGATTTTGTATAATGATTTTTGCATGTTTCCCGTGTGTATGGATGCTCCCCTTTTCGGTGATTCAATGAAATTCTTTTACTCATCTTAAAAAAAAAGGGAAGAAAAAATTAGGACGGCAAGCTCCACCTTCTTGGGAGAATATGAAGGGTTGGGAGTCAGCATTTTGTGGAGGAGTTGCTTCTCTATGGGTCAAATGCTTGTTCCTTCACTGCTCTTTTCATCCAGTGATTATGGAGGTTGCTTTGCTATTTAGGGGATACTCTGGGTGTTTCTCGATTTGAAAGAGGTGCTTGTTTCTTGGCATATAAAGGCTTAGAATAAGAAGGCAATACGTTGTGCTAGTTGATTCCAGGAATCTCTTGTTGGGTTATTTTGGGTACAGAACAAAAATATTACTGGAGAACATTTTTTCTTGAAAGTACGGTGACTAGGAGGGGATACTCTATGCATCCACTTACTATAGATTCTTGGCGTTCAACAATTAGAAATTGTGAGATACCCTTTTAAAATTTTCTTCGTGATTGCTTTTATTTTATTTATTTATTTTTCTACTGTACTTGCACATCTTGATTTATAATATAATTTTACTTATTAGTCAGTTTAAAGAGAAAATAGAGAAGCATTTCAGAAAACTCACCTCCTTCCTCACACATACACAAAGACCAGAGACTTTATTATTAAGAAGTAAAAGCGAGAATGGAGGGAGGAAACTAGATCTTCCTTCAAATAGAGAGGTCGAAGGATTTATTATTGAGAAAGTAAGAGGCAGTTATTCTGTTGTGGGGGGGGGGGGGGGGGGGGGGGGGGGGGGGGGAACGGAATTTTTACAATCCATGCTTGTAAGTCGGTTAGGACTTTTGGACCTTCAGAAGGAAATACAATTTATTAGACTTGGGAAATACAATGTAGTATGTATCATGGATGATTATCTGAACAAGCACGTGATGTATAATGATTATTATTATTTTCTAAAAATCTTCTTTGCATCAACTGGACATCAATGAAATGAAATTTCTAAAGGACTAGTGGAGTGAATAATTTTTTTTTAAGCTATGATAAAAAAACATCATTTGGGAATAAAAAATGTGTTACATAAAGTTTCTTAAGTTTGATTATGTTTTTACATGCAAAACTGTTGCTAGAATTGATAAAAAAAGACTAGGAGAACTTGAGAATGGGAATTTTTAAGAGGAATTATATAACCCTGTCATAAGAAACTGTAACATTGCTAACAAGAATTAAAAGCTAATTGCCTCCTGTTGAATCTCATAGCACTTTGAGTTGGAGCAATATAACAAAATTCTATTACTAAAACAACAATAGTCCCTACGTGATTTTAAGAGTAACTACTTGATTAATATCTTCCACTTTACGTTGCAGATAGTTAACTATTTTTTTTATTATTTTGTTATACAGGCTTGCATGTTGACATCTTGATTTTATTTGCTCTTATTATTGTTGACATTATGATGTGATAAGCTCATCTGAGTCTTTTTATCTACTCTGAATCTATTCCCTGCCCTTTTATCATTTACTGTTCCTGGCCCTAGAGAACTGAATTTTTTTTTTTTGGGTATTCGGTGGGTGTTATGGTTGCAGTTCTATGATTTACTGAATATTTTTAAGCTCAATGGGCTTCCCTCAGTTCTGTTTCATTACAAGTTCTAGCCATGGTTGGAGCAATATAACAAAATTCTCTTACTAAAACAGTAATATTCCCTATGTGATTTTTTTTTTTTTTTTTTGATAAGTTCCCCTATGTATTTTTAAGAGTAACTACTTGACTAATATCTTCTTCCACTTTACATTGCAGATAGTTAACTATTTTTTTTATTTTTTATTTTGTCTTGCATCTTGATTTCATTCCTCTTATTATTGTTGACATTATGATGTGATAAGCTCATCTGAGTCTTTTTATCTACTCTGAATCTATTCCCTGCCCTTTTATCATTTACTGTTCCTGGCCCTAGAGAACTGAAATTTTTTATTTGGAATTCGGTGGGTGTTATGGTTGCAGTTCTATGATTTACTGAATATTTTTAAGCTCAATGGGCTTCCCTCAGAAGAGAATCCATATTTGTTTAATGGTGATTTTGTGGATAGAGGATCCTTTTCCGTTGAGATCATACTCACGCTTTTTGCATTTAAATGCATGTGTCCATCAGGTAACCTCCTTTACATCCTGTTCTTTTGATCTTGTCTGCTTTAGCCTTTTTGATGAACTTTTGGTACTCAACAGTCTATATCGAATGAAAGAGGAACATCCTGTGCTTTTGATCTTCTCTGCTTTAGCATTTTTTATGTGCTTTTTAGACTCACAGTCTGCCTAATGTAAGAGGATAGAGTTGCATTTTGTATTTCTTCTTCTTCTTCTTCTTCTCCCTCCCCCCTGTTTTGTTTGAGTCACTTTGATCAATTCAAAGCTACTCTTGGCTTTCTTCTGGATTACTGTGAATGATAGTTGGGCTTCAGGAAATAACTGAGGCTAGATGACACATTACCAGTGTTAGTCTTTATTATTTTTTTCCTTTTTAATAAATAGATATATGCATTGATTTATTTTTTTTTAATTAATTTTTTTTCAAACATTTAAGTTTGTTGGCAAGCTCATAATTTTATACATAATTTTTTTTTTTTTTTTTTTATTGTTTTATTATTTTTTATTTTTTAGTCTTTTTTGGTTTCTACTATGAATTAAAAACAACTTTCTACAATTTTCTCCCTGCAATGAATGTGTTGATATGTATTCCTTTCCATTAGTTTGTTTATACGTATCATATTAATTATTTTTGTGTTAATTTCAGCCATATACCTCTCGCGAGGAAATCATGAGAGCAAGAGCATGAACAAAATTTATGGTTTTGAGGGTGAGGTCAGATCGAAGTTAAGCGAAAAATTTGTTGAACTCTTTGCTGAAGTGTTCTGTTGCCTACCTTTGGCTCATGTATTAAATGAGAAGGTTTTTGTGGTTCATGGAGGTCTTTTCAGCATTGATGGGGTGAAGCTCTCTGACATTAGAGCAATTGATCGTTTTTGTGAGCCCCCGGAGGAAGGTAAGCTGAATGTTCTGTTTCTATGTATTCCTTAATTTAACTATGTTTGGTGTTGAGATTAAAGATTATCGGCCACATAATCTAAATCTGGTAGAGCTTGTATAAATAATATGGTTGGACTATGAGGAGTTTTAGTCACGTGTGGTTTTATCTTAGGATGAGGATATTCTACGTTAAAAAGCCTCCAAGTTATCCCAAGTTAAATTGCTCCTTAACTGGCAAGTGTTCTTCTTTTAAAATCCATGATGTACAATGCACCACATCCACATTGTTCAAAAAATGAAAAAAAAAAAAAAAGTTATAACAAAATTGTTATTTTGGAAAAGCTATTCGATGGCGTTTGCAAACGGTGAATCGAACTCACCACCTCTCTTTTTCTCTGGGACACCCTTCGATCTTCCCCTTTTGCTTCCTCTATTATCTTTAATTAGTCACTCCCTCTTTCTGTCTCTCTTTCCTTCCCCTCTATTCTCAAGCTAGGTTGATGCCTTTATTCAACCAATGTTATGGGTCCTCCACCAACCTTTCACATTCAGTGCAATTGAAGTTTTTATTGCACACATTTAATAACAATGGAAATAAATTTACCATCAATTTAGTAAGATACCCTATTACACCAATGAACTGATAGAAGGATAATATTCCCCTAGACCAATTTATCAGGTCTCTCTCAACTCTTTGCAGATGACTTTTGTGAGTCTGTATCATAATCTGTAAAAGCAGCATCTAGAGCCTGCATCAAGGTGGCGAGCCATGGACCGGTAGACGTTTGCTGGCTTTGGTCTCACACGTGATCATTGATTCAGAGGAATGAAAATCTGGGAGCTGGGGATGAGTGCCGACTTGGAAAGGGCTACAAGGTCTAAATTTGAGAGAGAATAGATATATAAAGGGAATGTGGGAAATATAAAGTTAAATAAGGGTATACTTGTAATTTTTCCATAAAATGAGCCGGGCGGGTGGGGTGTACCCATTTCTTCCCTGAACCTGAGGAGGAGAAGACAGGTTACTGGGAATTGGTGTTGCTTGTGTAAGAGGGATGGAGAGTCTGTGGATCACCTAGTCTTGCATTGCCCCATGGCTCACAATTGTTGGAGCCTTATCTTTGGTTTGTTCGGTGTGCAGTGGGTTATGCCTCAGTCTTTGAGGGGCTTGATGATTCCCAGAGAGGCTGTTTTGTGGGAGCCCACGTCCATGATATTTGGAGGGCGACACCCTTTTGTGTCTGATGGTGCGTTTGGAAGGAGCATAATAGAAGATCTTTCTATGGGGAGGAATCTTCCATTGGGGATTTGAAATTAGCTTATTATTAGTTCTCTTTTTAGTTAGGGGATGGGAGAAATTGTAAATCTATAGAGGAGTTTGTTGATTTTTTGGGTTCCTTGGGTCCTTAAAAACTTTTCTTTGGCCTCAGCCTTTGTGTAGTTCTCGGGACACATTCCCCTTTTGAATGCCTTGTAATATTTGATTATAATATTAGATTATTAAGATGTCATTAAAAGCGTTCAAGAGGTTCAAACTATCCACAAACTCCACAAGTTCCCTCACAGATTTACAACTTTGCCCATTAACCAAAAGAATAAAGAACCCAGTATAATGTATTTGAAAGACCAAATAGTAGTCTTCTCTCCATCGAAGGACCACCTATTTCTCTCGCGCCACAAGCTCACTATAAACAAAGGGGAGTGTCCCTCCAGGTATCTCTAGCTCGGCTATCCACTATACACCCTCTCCAAGCCTCAATCGTGCCTAATGTGGAACCGGAGGACCCCCATGCATACCAAACATCACTCGCTACTGGACACTGGAAAAGAAGGTGATCAACCGATGACTCTGCTTGCTTGCATATGCAGCACAAGCTCACCACAATCTGACGTCTTTTCCTCAAGTTATCTAATGTGAGGATCCTCCCGAGGACAGCTGACCAAGCAAAAAAAAAGCTACCTTTAAGGGAGCTTTCGATCTCCAAACAGCTTTCCAAGGAAAGGGAGGCCCCTGGATACCCAAAAAGCTTTGGTAGAAGGAACGAACACAAAAAGCTCCTCTCGAGGAGCCTTCCAAACCAGTTTATCCCTCCCCTCCCCCTCCACCACCTAGCTATATAACATAGCTAAGAACTTTGTGACCTCCTCCAGCTCCCAATCATGAAACTCTCCTTGGAACTGCATATCCCAATTTGTCTGCCCCACGGCTGTGATTTTTAGAGGGTGGCACCTTTTTGTGTTTGGTGGTGCATTTGGAAGGAGCAGAATAGGAGATCCTTTGATGGAGAGGAATCTTCTTTTGCAGCTTTAAAGTTTCTTATTGTTAGCTCTCTTTTTTGTTGGCGCTTGTGGAGCAATTGTAAATCTATAAATGATATTGTTGATTTTTTGGGCTCCTTGAGTTCTTAGTTGTTTTTGGCTCTGGCCTTTGAGTAGCTTTCGGGGATGTGTTCCCCTTTTGAACGCTTTCCATCTTTCAAGCTGATAACAATTGTCAACCAAGGCCTGCCTGTCTGCAGCGGTCCCGGAAAGCCGTTGGAACCTGCAAGCTTAAAACAATATCCCTGCACCAAAGATCTTCCCAAAATCTGACATGTCTCCTGCTTCTGACCTTGAATTGAATACGTTTTAAAACTCATCCCAACCCTTCCAAATAGACTTCCAAACCACCACCCCCAAGGAGAGTTCAATTCTCTAGACAACTAACCATGATCCACTAGCACCCTCCCCACTCCAACAAACAATTACCCCATCCCCCATCTGGACCTTTCACTCCCAAATCTCCAAAGCCATTTGCCCAAAAATGCCTTATTGAACAAATCTAATCTTCGAATTTGACCAACCCCCAACCCCACCCCCCCCCCCCCCCCCACACACACACACACACACATACCCAAAAAAAAAAAAAAAAAAAAAAAACACCTGAATAAGGGGTACACACTTTCCCCTGATTCACTAAGTGGTACTTAAACTCTTCTCCATACTGTCCCAGATCTTAAGCCTTCTCACAACAGACATAGGCATTGGAAAAAGCAACATAAAGTAGGTTGGAAGGGTGCTCTTCTTAAGTGTTAGACGACCCCCTTTCGAAAGATATGGTTTCTTACACCCAGTGAGCCTTTTCTCAAAGCGTACTACAACTGGATCCCAAATTGGTGTCCTCCGCGAGCAAGCTCCAAAGCAAGCTCCAAACGGCAGACCTAAATAAGAAATCGGAAAAAGAGCCATTCCCACAGCCAAGAATGCCCGCAAAATCATGAATCTCCTCCACCACCCCAATTGGGACCATCTCACTCTTCCCAATGTTGATCTTCAAGCCCTAGACTAATTGGAAGCAAACCAGAGCACATCTCAAGTATCTCAGCTGAGTCTCTGACACATCACAAAAAAAAAAAAAGGGGGTCATGTGCGAAAAGCAAATGAGAGATCACCAACTAGCTGGATTATCGAAAAGCCTCTAATAGAGCTTAGCTCTTCCACTTTCCTCATTAATCTGTTGAATGTCTCCATGATAATGATGAACAGAAAAGGAGAGAGCGCCAGAGCTGGTCTTCCTGCCTCAGGCCTCGAGATCTAGAAAGAAGCGGGTCAGAGAACTATTCACCAAAACTGAGATTTGAACCGTTGAGATACAATGGTGAATCCATCTCCGCCATCTGGCAAGTTCTATTAAAAAGCAATGTTTTAAATTTGTCTGGGACAAGTTCTATTAAAAAGCGATGTTGTAAACTTGAGAAATTATCTTAATACCCCATATGGGAAATGCTTTTTGCTTCAAAATGATTGTTGTGATGGTTAAAATTTGTCCCAGGTCTTTTGACAATTTCATTAACGATGTATGCACAAATTAATTCTATAACCATGTAAATGCATTAATTAGAATACAAAATTTTCCAGTAACCCAGAACAAGAGAGAGTACAACATCCTATGCCCCAATATTAATGTAGACAATTCCAGCTCTTCAAAAACCCGTAATTATAAGCAAAAAGGAGTCATCACCTGCTACAATGATCTGGCCCTCCTACTCACTTTATAAACTTGTGTGCAGCCAGTACCACCCTGTTGACCCAGGCATTGTTACCCAATGATCCTAGAAAGTAGATAAAGAAAGAGTCAAATACTAGTCAAAGCACAATGTGTCAAGTTGCTAATCAATTTTTTTTTTTTTTTTTTAACTCGCAGCACAATCAACTGTAACTGCACATTTTAAACAGTTTGTCAACGGTTAAGATCTTCTCCAAGAACTGTTATCCATTTCTCCTGCCCCTGCCCTCACTCAAAAAAGGGAAGAAAAAGAAGCTACTTCAGGAGGAGATTTAGTGTCATATAAATAACTTTTCAAGGAAATTAAGTCAATTTCCTACCCATGGCATTCTATGGAAATTCTTGCCCAACCAATCCACCTCATATCATCCCCTTCAAAGTAATAATTTGAGCACATAAAATTCTTAGAGCCTCAATATTCTCCAACTGTACTCTCAAACTATATATAAAATCTACAAAGTCCTCCACATAATTACTATGCCATCCTTAACCCAAAAAAATAGAGAACTCCAGATGGAGTATTTAAACACCCAAATAGGAGCTTCATCTCCATCAAAGGATTGCCTATTCCTCTCACGCCACAAACCCCACAAAAAACGTAGGGAGCTGCCTTCCAAGTGTCTCAGACTTGACTACCCATTGTACAACCCTCAAAGCCTTGAGCATGCCCATCAGGATATTGAGGCAACCTAATGAACACCAAAAATAGTACTCCCCCTGTCACAAAATAGGTGTCCATCTTGGGAACTGTTTTGTGAGTCACAGTTCCCAAGATGGACACCTATTTTGGGACGGAGGGAGTAAAAAGCTAGGTCCGAACATCGCTAGCCACTGAGAAAAGTAAGAGGATATGGTTTACCAATTCCTCATCCCTTTTGCATATGCAACACCAAGTCACTACAATCTGACACCTCTTGGTCAAATTATCTATACGTCAAAATCCTACCCAATTCTACTGTCCACCCAAAAAAGCCACATTTAGAGGGGCTTTTGTCATCCAAACTGCCTTTCAAGGGAACAAAAATAGTCCCTGGAGGATACTGAAGCCTGTGATAAAAAGATTGCAATTCAAAACCCCTATGCCAGGATTTCACCTAATTCCACTCATCAAGTCCCCATACACATTCTGTTGATAGATGATACAATAATGCAAAACACGTCATCCATCTCTCAATCCTGAAGATACCTCTCAAATTGTACATGCCATGTCACCCTCCCACCATTAATGCTAACAGTTAGCAATCATAATCTGCTTGTCCACCTCAATCCTAAAATGTCTCAGGCTAAGAAGCAAAAATATGACATAACACAAGCACAACGACATGACAAATTCTAGAAAATTAAGACATGGACATGGTGGGGATAGGGGCGGCAATTCGTGTTGTTATGTCGTGTCAGGACATGGGCATCCTGTTACATAGGTTGACACGAACATGTCGCAACACGCTTAACTCATTTAATGAATGGGTTAAGACCTGATATGACACGGCAAGACATGTTTAATTAAATTTTGTAGTATTAGGGTCAAACCAACATGAGCATGACTGTTTAGTTGAACGGGTCGTTTCTAACACAAACACGACACGTTTAGTTCAACGGGTGCATTCGGGTTATAAATAGGTTGGCGGTTCAAACACAAATATGACGCATTTAATTAGCATGTCAATACGAGTTGACACAATTACGACCCGAACATGATTAAACCAAACCCAAATTCACTTATTCCGTTTCATGTTCGAATTGTGCTAGCGTGTTGTGTCAACTATTGGCACCCCTAGGCGGGGACATGATGAATAATATATATTTTTATTATATATGTGATAATATATTATGTGACTAATGTTACTCTCACTCAAACTATGAATCATAAATCCCATATCACAATAATCAATGAACTACAAGAACAATTCTCTCAATTAAGAAAAGAGAATGGGTTGGAGTATAATTTCTCAACTCCATTTATAAAATTTGTTGTAATCTAAATTCATTGAAGAAAAGAGAATTCTACTAAAAGAGAATCGGTTGAAGAGAGAGAATTTTTTTTTTGAAATAAAGTAGCTAAGGCTGTGTGGAGAAAAAATAGTTTTTTTGATAATAAAAGAGATTTAAAGAAAGAAAGGGGTTTGTGATTGGAAGAAGAGGACAAAAAGTAAAGAAAAAAAAAATAGAGAGAGAGTATTATTGAAGGAGAAGAGAAGGTGCACCAGCAGTCAAGTTTCGATAATCCATTGTAGCAAGTTTGAAATTTGGTTGTGAAATAAAGCAAGATTCTTACGAGTTTCTCTGTGGTCTTTTAAATTTCAAACAAGTAATAACTATAAAAACATTAAGTAAATTAAATTGCTTAACTGATTACATTTTTTTTAAAAAATTATTTTTTATGTTTTGACCTCCATATTATTGGAACTTTTCAAAGAATTCCACATATTTTATATTTTAACCCATCTTTTTTTTCTTTTTTTGTTTTTAAACAAAATTCATCTTTTAATCAGACACGCCTATCTGTGGTGTGTCGGCATGTCTATCAAGTGTTTGAGGCGTGTCCAAAAAGAATGATATTCACACACATTTTTTGGTGTGTTTGGCATGTCTGCTTCCTAGGTTTTGCAAAGTTGCATGCAAGTGGTCTGTTCCCCCACTCCAAGCATCCACCCAGAACTGAACATGCCTCCTCTTATCACCTTGAACTGGACATGCTTTGAAAACTTATTTGAGCCACTTCGAATTATTTTCCGTATTCCCACCCCTGCCAGAGAATTCACTTCTTTAGAGCTCCACCTCTATCCTACCCAACTTTGATCTCTATAATCCTACTCCACTGTCTACCTCTCTCCATCCCAAACCTCGAGAGCCATTTATCCATCAATGCTTTATTCAACAAATCAAACCTCTTAAACCAAGTAAAAGAAGCACCCTCCTACGGTACATGAATGAACTCAAAAAGATTCCTTAATAGCTGTAGTCCACCTACCTCCTGAGGATCTCTCATTGGGGAATCTAACCAAATTGAAATGCCCTTCCACGTACCACAGGAATTTCTAACTCTATGAGCATACACCAACCCCTTCCACAAAGAACTCCTTTCGACATCCTGAATAGGACCATACTTCCCAGAAAGAATCCAATAAGATCAATCCTCATCCAATGGAGAAGAGACTGTAAATTGCCCTTTGCAAACATTGACCTTCAAACCCCATTTTTATCACACAAAATCAGAATACCTCCTGCATAGCCTACAGCATCAGATGGTTTTAAGGTTGAAGAGCGGGGCACATGCCTATCTTACATATTGACATAACCTTTCATTTTCCAATTTAATACATTCATTCACCTAGTAACCATTGGTGTTGGATCATTACATGTCTTGAAGAAGCAGCTAAGCAACAAATACCAGATTATCTTGTCAATTGTTTCTTTTTTAACAATCATGAGAGTTGATTGCTACCGAACCCATGGTGGGTTGGGAGTGCACCCATTCAACATCCAACCACTTTCAAGAAATTTGTACTTCTCTTGGTGACGATCCTTCGAAAGTCTTGAAAGTTTGTTATTCGAATATCAGGTTCACATTACAGACATTAAAGAGAATATTGTTAAAATTGCTGGAAGATAAGTGGTTGAAGATGGATGTTTCATCTTTTCCTTCTATCTTCCCATGTTACATGGTGGATATTGTAATGCATCGTTCCTTTCATTCCTTTCTTTCTCTGTGTCAAGAAATCTCAACCTTGTATTGTGGTATTGATGAGGCAATAAAGACAGTTGTATTATGAATGCACATTTACATGGGGTTCACGGATATGGTCACAGTTCCAATACTAATACTCATAGTCTTCACATCGTTGGCTCAACTTTGCTAGTTTCCATGTCATTTTCCTGTTAAATGTTAATCCTCAAGGTAAATAGTAGGTTTTGATTTACTTTTTGGTGAAGGAATTTCAGGTTTGACTATATTGTTAGTTCGATCCCCAGGAAAAATAAATAAATGCATTGTTTGTGCAATATATTTTAATTATCTTCTATATTTTGCTTTCATGTTTTTAAAAGGATTTTCTGCCACTGCTCTTAATAAAGCAAATGATCAAAGTTGTTTTTTTCCCCCCTTAAATGTAAAATCTTTGCAAGGCAGCACATGTTATAGTTTCCTCTGTTATGGTTATTGATTTTTGTGGGCATGCTTTACCTATTCTTGCATGTCTTTCAGGGTTGATGTGTGAATTACTGTGGAGTGATCCACAGCCTCAGCCTGGAAGAGGACCAAGCAAGCGGGGTGTAGGTCTCTCTTTTGGTGCAGACGTGACACAGAAATTTTTGCAGGAAAACAACCTAGGTACTTCACTTCATATTCAGTGTCTTTTCATGTTTTCATATCCTTCAAATTGGTGCCTTCACACACTTGTTTCATTGACAGATTTAGTTGTGCGATCTCACGAAGTGAAGGATGAAGGCTATGAGATTGAGCATGATGGTAAACTCATTACTGTGTTTTCTGCTCCAAACTATTGTGATCAGGTAATTTAATCATGACCTTTTGCGTCCTAAACATGTTTGCTTTTATTTCCTTGGATTTTGTTGTATGAAACTTATGGCTTTTGTTTGTTGCACAAATGTTTGCATTGATAATTTGATATATTCGGTATGAAAAGTGTCATTTATTTTAAAGGTTTGTACTAAGAAGCTGAACTTGGGTCATTAGTATTTGGTAATTTAGTGATACATCTGTTGAGGTTTACTTTCACCAAATCTTAAGATATTGTGAAAGTTTTACTGCCTTAGATGAGGCAAATTTGCACTAAACCCCCTTGAACTATCCACGTCTCAGAAAACACCCTTGAACTATTTTTTTTGTGCCAAATAACTCCAACTCTTCAAACCTGCCAAACTACAGCCCTGAATTGGATCATTGGATGGCCGGCCAATTCCGTTAAAGAACCAATCTTAGATACATAACCCCTTTGAATTACCAAAAATACCACTTTCACCCTACCACTTGGCCGACAGCAACTCTTCTGAGTCCTCTCTCCCCTTCTCTCCATCTCTCATAACATTCTTGATTGGGTACGATTTATGAAATACCTATTTATATGTATATGTATATATATACTTCTTAATTTAGTCCATCAATCCTGATATGCCTGGTTTATTGTGATTCTCTTCTGTCTATTATATTGGGCGTGCAATTATATTTTAGTATTACATATCAAAATTATAATTTATAGAGAGAGAAAGAGATGGGTCCTTTAAATTTGTACCTGGGAGGAGCTTTGAGTTGAGATGGGATTCATGGTTGCAATGGAATATATACATCAAATCAAACCACATTATCTGTGAGCTCAAAGAATTCGAACAATCATACACTGAATTGCTCAGACTGACATAAATATGTTGGTCGATGCCTTCGTCGGCGTTGGCAAGGTTCCAACGGAAAGTCAATTTGGTTTAATTTATATACAATGCCATTGGTTGGTAAGGAATAACCGCTGTCAGTATCATTGGGTAGCAATGATCATTGTGGGCACATTTGAAGCTTTCGAATCCGGGCAACTGAAACAGAGATGTACATAATGTCGATGAAGGGTATGTCTAGAGGTGCTAGAATGTCGTCGATGAAAGGTGCATGACTCTAGGGCTGTAAACGAGTCAAGCCGAGCCTGGCTTTGGGGTGTTCGGGCTCTCTGCTCGTCACAGTCAAATGAATGTTCGAGCTCGGCTCAACCTTT
This sequence comes from Cornus florida, assembly GCF_030987335.1. Taxonomy (NCBI): domain Eukaryota; kingdom Viridiplantae; phylum Streptophyta; class Magnoliopsida; order Cornales; family Cornaceae; genus Cornus; species Cornus florida. The sequence goes on from NW_026775576.1 coordinate 22,793,550, forward strand.
GATCAAGCTTTGCCTGCCCAGGATTGAGCTTGGCAGGGCTCGAACGAGCTCGGGCTCGGCTCAACTGCTCGTTTATGTACACACACGCACACCCCCACACAAAAATAAATAATAATAATAATAATAATAAAAAACTGCATATATGAATCTGTGTTTAAGTACCCACTGGTCTTAACTTCCAAATAAATCTTCAGTGTTTCATCTCCAAAGTCTCACAAAGTAAAAAAAAAATTACTCCCAATTTCGATGATGCCAATATGAATAGAAGATAGAAGCGAGACCAGACGAGAGAGAGAAAGGGAGGGGGTGGTTTTGCTGCTTTTGCAGCGGTTGCCTATCGGCGGTTTCATTTTTCCGATCAGTATTGCAGCTGCTATGTCGTCGGGTGTTTGGGGGAAGGGGTGGTTTTGCTGCTTTTGCGTCTAGGGTAGTGAGTAGAGAGAAGTCAGAGAATGATGTGTTAGGGTTTACATAGATTAAATTGGTTTTATTTCAATAGGTTGAGAAAGATTAGGGCTTACATGCAGATGGACTGTAATGGATATGGGATGGGGCTGGACTCTTTTATTATTAAATGGATGAAATGTTATGAGTTAAAGTTGGGTTGGGCTGTATTGGATTTGGAGTTGGCCTTTATTGATGGGTTAAAATGAAATACTAATGTGGGTTAATTAAAAATATTACATGAACGCAAAAATTATATATGTATGTATGTATATATATATTTTGAGCTCATAACGAGCCTATTCACAAACGCTTTCATGAACAAATGAGCTGAACGGAGGTGTTTGAGCTTGGCTTGTTTATTATTTTGTTTGAGCTTGGTTTGTTTATTAAGCAAATGAACATGAACTGAGCTCGACGAATGCTTGGTTCATTTACAGTCCTATTTGTCTCTGTTTGAATGAAGTCGACGCTGGAGTCGATGCATCGAGGTCGGGGGTGAGGCAAAGGCAAGGAAGTGGGAGAGTTTTTGAGAGAGAGTGGGAGAGATGAGAGAATCCACTTGGAGCGATGGGCGTGAGAGGAACATTTGCTTTATGACTAATGGGGTTTTAAGGGTAATTTTGTAACAACACAAAAAACTAATGGAAAAGAATGGTAAGGGTGCAATTGGCAACTTCTTAAAAGATAGAGGGATTAATTGGCACAAAAAATAGCTCAAGGGGGTTTTCCGAGAAAGTAGGATAGTTTAGGGTGTTTTGCAATTTGGCGGCTTAGATGATGCATATTCTATTGTTTTTTTAATTTGGCCTATAATAGAAAAAATTGGAGACTGAAAACTCTTGTTGCCGACCCCACCCATGCGGAATTAAGGCAAGGGTAATGATGATGTATATTTTAGTATGTTTATTGAAACTTTACATGGTAATAGTGATGAAATTCTATGATTTTGGATTTTCTTTGGTGATAAGAATGCCTGTAGGATCTGAAAACTCTCTCTCTTCATAATTTATACATGATACACACATTTGTACCTCACATGCTGCAGATGGGCAATAAAGGTGCTTTTATTCGTTTTGAAGCCCCGGAGCTGAAGCCAAACATTGTTACATTTTCAGCAGTGGTCAGTAGCTTCTGTTTCTGAAATATGTTCATTTTATTTTTTTCTTCCAGAGAATCATTTGTCAGTGTGTACTCATGCATTTGGGTTCTTTTGTTCACATAATTATTAATACTTTATTATTATTATTATTATTATTATTATTATTATTTATCCACTATTTGCCATGTCTGATTCACTTCTTCTCCAAATTTCTGCAGCCACACCCTGATGTCAAGCCAATGGCTTATGCCAACAACTTTCTGCGATTATTCTCTTAACGGCACATACTTGGGTTGAACCGCTAAATATGTCTGTATTTTGCTGTACATTTGCCTTACTGCCCAAGTTTCAAGTTGTTACATAAGGTTGGAGAAGAGGCGTTTTATGTTGATAAATGGTTCGGTTCCTTTTGTGTTTTGAGAGTTGGTAGACATTTTTTTTTTTTTTTGACAACTGCCAATTGTAAGTTAGAATAACACCTGCATTTTGGAAGGGTTAAGGGCAGGAAACAGCCCATACGGTATATATTTTGTGCACATTGGTCCATTTCTTTATAAAATTGAACCGTGTCAATTCCTATTTTGTAAAAATGTGCAAAGACACCCCTATGGCCACTTTTTGGCATTTGACATAAAGTGATTATGATATTCTGATTTTGCCCTTTTAATATGTTCAAAATGCCCCTCTTTAATATTATTGCGTGTGTACCTTCTAAAATTCCTCAAATTGCATATTTATTGTTTGTTAACATACACTTCCCTATTAATACGTATATTATACAGAAAAATTACCCGCTATGAATAATTTTGCTACTCTATGTAATATATATACAATTTCCCTACACGAACCTAAATGCCATGCTTAGATGGGTCCAAGAACATTATTCGTCTGTTTTTCATGCATTAGCAGATAATGAAAACAATCCATCAATTCTCAGCCTATCGATACAAATTTGACCATAGCAGAAATAATGAAACAAATTTGATTATAGCATAAAACAATAAATTGTAGTAGTAATAATGTTTTATTATTAATAATGTTTCAAGTTTCATGAGATCAATACCAATAAGTTATCGGCAAATTGCCGGAAAATGCATTATTTGCCTCCGGTTTCAGCTTGTAACCACCAAATTTTACTAGTGAAACCACATCCCACCCTACACAAAAGACAGATTCTTTTGGAATCCCAACATATATATATTTTTAAAATTCGGGCTATAGAGATTTTTTTGGAATTCCCAACATTTTTTTTTTAAACCTTGGGAACGTTCCAAGGCGCCAACATGAAAGGGCGTGAGTTCAAATCCAACCCAACAGAAATTTTTGTTGAGACTAACAAATTCTTTTGGAATCCAACATTTTTTTTTTAACCTCGGGTATGGTTACCGAGGCGACAAAAGTTATGGCATGGTGTGAGTTCAAAACTCAGATAAAAATCGTCTCTGGCGCTACAGGGGATATGTCCCCACGTCACTTTGTCAAAAAAGACAAAGGAGAGTAAGTTATTTTTTACTGAATATGTAATAGTGTATACATACCACTTTTACAGACTGGAAGAAATTTTTTTTTGAACCGACTCAAGGTGTATCAACTGAAGAAGCCTTCGATCCTGAGGAATCTGCTCCCAATCTTGAAACCGTATCAAACCCACAAGGTATGATTTGTACCAAAAATTGGTCTTGTGATTGGTGTTAGGGTTTCGTTTAGAGAGAGAGAGAGTAAGGCGTATTAAATGAAGATGCTTCAATCTTGAGGATTTTGTTCCCAATCTTGAAGCCATATCAAACCACAAACAAAAAAGATTGAATCTTTCTCGAATCAGCTCTCCAATCCCCAAAATCCCCTATCAGAAACCCTATAGTTCGAACAGGTTTCTCTACTCAACGCAAAATCCAATCTAGATTCAGAAAAAATTAGGGAACGATAGGTTACGGTTTTTTGGGCATACATGTCGATATGTAGATACATATACATGTATATATTTAGTTTGTTTTAGAGAGAGAAAGAGAATAACTGTTAAAAGAAGGAAGAGGCAAGTGTTAATTGTTGATGGTGCTCTCTTATAATGTAGCGTCGCGTCGATTTTTCTCTGTCTAAAATCTATTATACGTAGGAGTGTGTATATATATATCTAAAATCTATTATACGTAGGAGTGTGTGTATATATATATATATATATATGAGTCATATGACTATGCTTTATCGTGAGATATGTAGAGAGAGTGACTGTTTTGATTGGTTTGCATTTGCATATCCAATTGATGTCATTGCTTGCTTGTCTAAGTTGGTTTGGCTCGTATGAGAATTTTAATTGTTGCTGTTATATTGTTTGCTGTTTAAAGTAGCTTCAATGACACTTGTCAGTATTTAATACTTCATTTTTCTTGAGTCATAAAGTTATAATTTTAATCATTTGTGATAGAAATTTTGCTTGAAGCAAAATGTTTGACAGTAAAGTGGTTATAAATAAATAAATAACTAAACAATTTTCAGAAATTAACAGCTTGACACTACATCTTTAGCCCTCCATAAATAATCAGTAGTTTCAAACTTTCAATACTTACTCACATGTAATGATAAAAGTCGTGTACATCTAATCCTTTTCAGACTTTGTAATATTGTCCTTAGGTATATATATATTTTTCCTAAATGCCCTTAGGTAGATTCATCTACATACAAAATGAACATCTTCAATCTATGCAAATGTTGAAGTAATCATACATTTTTCATATGATTTTTTTTTTTTTTTTTTTTTTTTTTTTTTTTTTTTTCTATATATATTAACTTTATCTCCTATTACAAATTGAAAAACCTTGTCTTTTACGGTTGTAATGGGTAAGAAGACGATAGGTAAAGAAATTGCAGGGATGGGGAAGACAAAATTTGCTCGAAATAATACTACTCAGCCTGTTGGAACCCAAAAAAACATCCCCATTACGTTCACGTACAGCAGCAGCAACAGTGAATAATCGTCTGGAGGTTGGTGAGGGGAGGCGGGGGGATAAGGGAGACATGAATAGTACCAGCTCTATGAAAGACGCAGCTAAGAAGACGGAGGCCCGTCCACTTGGGCGAGTCTTCCTTTTGTTCTGGTAAGTATAAATAAATTATGACATTCACATTTATTATATTTTTTAATTTCTTTTGTGGTTGTGTTGCCTTGAGAATGGTAAATGTAGATGTGGACCATATATCTCATGTTTGCATGTTTTTTTTTTTTTTTGGTGATCCAAAAATTATAATACATTTACATTGAATCATGCATAAAACATGTGTCGATTAATAATATGCATAAAATAATTGAACTGATATGTTTTGAAATGATGAAATTTTATTTAACAGGGATGAATACATTAGGAACTTCTGAGTAGAGCATGGTTTAACAGGAAGAATTGACAAGAATTAATTGTTGCAATGAAGAAGAAAGGTAGTAAAGTGTGGAATTCAATGACGACTATCTAAAAGGACCATTATTATGGCGAGATAAAGAGAAGTGACAGAGAGTTAAAAATGTCTAGAATGAAACGAGTAATATTTGAAAAAAAGAAGGTAATGTTTAAAATGAGATGTGATTTTGTTTAAAGACATATTATGCCTGATTCTTAATAAGAATTTCTTTTTTGATTTAGAATGAAGAGTTGAAAATAAAAGCTGGGTGGCATAGATACTCCTTGTCGAAGTTCATTGAAGCATTATCCAATCTCAACGAGGAAAAAAGGAAAGATGTTGAGGAGATTGGTTTTGTCAATATGTTGAATCTCAAATGTTCATTTTTGTCAACTGAACTTTTCAATTACTTAGTAGAAAATTTTGAAGGCAAAAAATGTCAGATTAAACTTTAGGAGGAGAATGTGTACTTGCCCATTAATGCAATTGATGCCCAGTCCATTCTTGGCATACCTACTTGCATTATCTCAGTGCTTATTTGTAAATATTTTCATTCTGATTGGGTAAACAAAGGTGGGTATCGTAATGATTGTGAACATCAAAACTTATTGTTTTCAAATCTCATATATAACCAAGTCTGATTGTGAACATTAAAACTTATTGTTTCATGTCACTATATACTGACCCAACCAAAAGTTTACTTTGCCACTTATTCCATTTAATGCAACAATACATCTGTCCCAGCGGGTGAGGATAATTTGGGATACAAGTTAGAAAACATTGAGAAACAGCTTAGGAAAATGTTGGGATTCATAGTAAGAAAATGTTAGAATTCATCTTAGGAAATTATTGGGATGCACATTAGGAAAATGTTAGGATGCTGGTAAAGAGAAAGTTGGGATGCACGTTAGGAAAATTTTGTAACGTGTATCTCAAATTATTATGTGATTAGTAATATCATATAACAGTTGTGATTCAAGTTATGTAGTCATAACAAACTCCTATATCCCACAGTACAACTGGACACATTTAATGTTATACGGAAACCTAAAATGTAATTAAACTAAGTTGGGATGCAAATGAGATAATATGAAACTTAAATTGGATTAAGATAATAGTGAGAGGGACTTAGGGCATGGGCTTCACCACCAAACCTATGTAATTGCACAAATGCTTTCAATTAATGGAGAAAACACGTTGTAATGAAGATGTGGCTATAAGCACACATCAATAAGCAAGTAAATACTACAATTGCAATGAATAAGCATGAATTATCTTCAAAATGACTGAGGGTTGTGGATCATATTTGAAGACCTTCATACACACCTATCTATTGCTTTTGAATTTGTTTTTGCTTTTCTTACCAACCCGTTTCAGATATGTTAACTGAAAGTACTGATGCCAGGAACTAGTAAGTATGAAGTTTTGATCAAATTTACTTTAACACAATTTACGTTTAACTAGTGTTGTATGTAATTATCATAGTGGTTGAGAATATTTATGACTGTAAAGTTTTGGCATTTATTTAAGTATGAACCACTATTTGAATTAAATAAAAATCAAATCTCATAAATACCAAAACTAATTGTGAACATCAAAACTTATTTTTTCATGTCACTATATAATGACTCGGCCGAAAGTTTACTCTGCCACTTATTCCATTTAATGCAACAATATATCTATCCTAGCGGGTGAGGATAATTTAGGATACTAGTTAGTAGAATATTGGGAAGCAGCTTAGGAAAATGTTGGGATTCACAGTAGGAAAATGTTGGGATTCACAGTAGGAAAATGTTGGGATTCATCTTAGGAAATTATTGGGATGCACATTAGGAAAATGTTGGGATGCTGATAAGGACAAAGTTGGGATGCACATTAGGAAATTTTTGTGACGTGTATTCCAAATTATTATGTAATCAATAATATCATATAATAGTTGTGATTCAAGTTATGTAGTTATAACAAAATCTTATATCCCACAGTACAACTTGACACATTTAATGTTACGTGGAAACCTAAGATGTATCATGTCATACACAAGGGAACAAAACCAAATAACCATAATTATAACATTACAAAATAAACATATACTGAAAGTAAGTACATAAGGTCCATGCAGAGAGCTATAAGTTAGAACTACAAAAGGTAGTACAAATCTTCCATATAGGGACTTAAGTTGCGAAAGGAAACTATAAAAGGTAGCAGAAAGGTTTCACAGAGGGACCAAAGTTCCCAAAGAAAACTACAAAAGGTTCGACTAGACCATGTCTCGTTATCCTTCAAAAAGAATAGGAGCTAGATGAGGAACTTGAATCAACAACAGGAAAAACCTTGGTGACCATAGAGTCGTCGCCTACCCTCTGAAGGTGGTGCACACGTCTTTGTAACACCCTTAAGTGGCTCATCACCCCACCCATTTCTGCAGTCAGGTTGCCCACTTCTGTAGTAAGGTTGCATCAATGACCACTTAAGAGTTACACATCCCAACTTAGTTTGGTCATGTATCAACAATGAACTACATAAAACATCTCTTTGAAAAATATAACATTTATAACTATACAATACAAAAAAGAGAATAACTGATTTGAATTGAATAATTCCCAAAAGTATATAAAGTGCACGTCTTAATGGGTTAATGTGAATAATCTCCATGTCTAAGATTATAATATCCCAACCTGTTCTAACATGTATACAAAATCACTTTTGTTTTTTTTCTTTTTAAACTTCATTTCAACATATGAATTGATACATGTTTCACTTCAAAAAAAATCTAACATTTATATATATACAACGCAAAAAAGGGAAGAACTAATTTGAATTGAATAATCCTAAAAAGTGTATGAAGTGGACGTCCCAACATGTCACTGTGAATAATCCCCATCTCTAAGACTACCACATTCCAACTCAGTTATAACATGCCTAAGCAATGAAATATATACAAAATCCCCCCCCCCCCCTCCCGTTTTTTTTTTTTTTTTCTTCATTTCAACATATGAATTAATACATGTATCTCTTCAAAAAAAAAAAAAAAATCTAACATGCATAATTATATAATGCAAAAAAAAAAGAATTAATTTGAATTGAATAATCCCAAAAAGTGTATGAAGTGGACGTCCCAACATGTTAATGTGAATAATTCCCATCTCTAAGATTACCACATCCTAACTTTATTCTAACATGCTTGAGCAATGAAATATATACAAAATCAAATTTATTTATTTATTTATTTACTTTTTTAACATATGAATTGATATACGTATCTCTTCAAAAAAAACCTAACATTTATAATTATACAATGCAAAAAATGGAACAATTGATTTAAATTGAATATTCCCAAAAAATGTGCGAAGTAGATGTCCCAACATGTCAATGTGAATAATCTCCATCTCTAAGACTACCACATCCTAACTTTGTTCTAACATGTCTGAACAATGAAATATATATTTCAACATACAAATTAATATACGTATCTCTTCAAAAAAATCTAGCATTTATAGCTATACAATGCAAAAAAGGAAAGAACGGGTTTGAATTGAATAATCCAAAAAAGTATATTAAGTGCACATCTCAAAGTCTTAATGTAAATAATCCCTATGTCCAAGAGTACTACATCCCAACTCTGTTCTAACATGCCTACTCAATGATATGTATACAAAATCCCGTATTATACTTTATTTCACTATATGAATTCATACAAGTGTTTAGAATTAATAGTCTATCATAAATATTATACCCAACTTTTATTAGGGCAAAATAACAGATAGAACATTTAACGAAGTCTAAAAATTAAAACTAAAAAACATACCCAATATCAGTTGTAGAGAATGTGTTGCTTGAAAATCTTTACAAATTCCTCAACTTTGCCTTCAAAGATCCAAGAAGAGAATCAATCAGTCCACAAGTTTAGCTTGTAGTTTGTGAAGAGAAAGAAATGGGTCACAATAATAACTTTGTGATCACATTTCTCTTGGGATTGTGTAGAGAGAGAGAGAGAGAGAGAGAGAGTGTGTGTAGAGAGAAAAACTAAACATTTGAGGTGAAGAAGATGAAAAAATGAAGAAAAAAAATGCGGGGGTTTGAAAATTCAAATACAACTCAATTGTTGCCTTTTCAATTGTTGTATGGTGGACCCGTATGTATAAGTATAAGATGTAATAAACAAATATAGTATTGTATTCTAATACATTACTTTGTTGCCTTGTACGATTTTTACCTTCTGTATTTTTACATTTGTATTTTACTCATTTTAGTCACCGGCTGGGACATATCCCCTGTGGCGCTGAAGACGATTTTTATCCTCAAAATCCACCCTCCATAAATTTTTGTCAGGACGCGATAGATTGCTTTGGAATCCAACATTTTTGTTTTTTGCCTAGGGTACCCAGAAGACGCCAAATCAACATTTTGATCTATAAGGGCGTGGGTTCAAATCCGCGGTCAACATCTCTTAGTGAGGTATGGCTGGATTCCCAAAATACTATTTCTTTATTTTTACTATTTTTATTGAATAGGTTTTACGAGTTTTACTCAGCTCATCCCTTTGATAAGGGAATACGTTTTACGAGCTTCACTCAGTTTATCCCTTTGATAAAGGAATAGATTGTACAAGTTTAACTCAGTTCGTCCCTTTGATAAGGAAATAAATTTTATGAGATTTACTCAGCTCGTCCATTTAATAAGGAAATAAGTCTTACGAGGTTCATTTAGCTCATCCCTTTGATAGAGAAATATTTGAGCTTCACTCGGCCTATACTTTAATAAGGGGGTTTAATGTTTATGAGCTTCGCCCAGCTTATCCCTTTGGGGTTGTTTTGCCCGAGCTTCGTGAGTTTGCCTTTTAATCAGAATATAGGCTTCTTTTTTTAGTTTCATGAGCTCTCCCTTTAATAAGGGCGGTGTTTGTGTTTGAGGTTGCCTTCGTGAGGTCATAAATTAAATCCTATGTCCTCTTTCCCGATAGTAAAGTACTAATCATGTCTGACACCAATATTATGGGCCGACATGGGCATTAACTTTTCTACAACTATCTTTTAGATGTTAGTCATACTCTTGGACGGGGTTAAGTACATCTCTCTGCATAGTTGACTAATATTAACTTGGCCTTGCACAATTATGACCTCCCCCAGACCAGCCCTATAATGGCCTAAATTCTAAGATTCGGTGCACTAACCAAGATGATCCAAATCCGACCCGAAACCCGAGTTTAAAATGCGGAAGCTAAAAACCATATTAGCTAACATGACTAATTCAACCATGAATGTAGTACCAAATGAGTCTATTTATGTCATACCAAACATATTTATGACAAGCCCTCGCTAAAATAGACATAACTCTTTTTATATTTGGAATTTTGGGATAGGATTGGTATCATTGGAAAGATGGTTTCAAGATGGTCAGTTTAAGCACAAGAATGACCTAATTTGGATTTAATTGAGTAAGTAATGGCCGATAGAAGTTAGCTCAATAATGTTATGAATGGTAGATGACTGGTTGTAGGAACAGGACGATTGATCGCCCAAAACTCAATTTTCTGATTTTTGGGCTCCGAAAAGGTGCGGCTGGTAGTAAGGTATCCCATGACCGATCGTAGGGTGTCCAAATGTGCTAAAAAACCTTAATTTAAATGCTTCAGGCCTTGGGCACCTTCTATGCGAACATGAATTCTCCAAGGATGTCCTAAAACATGCTTCTAAGTCCTTTCGAGGCCAAAAATGATGAAATGAACAAAGTGACATCAATGTTATGCAAATCATACACATTCCTAAATCCGAAAATGGTGTCGATGAGGCATTTTCCCTACCTATCATTCTAGTGTCCATCCCTGACATCATGTAAACATAATTTAAAGCATGGACATGGTAAATCCTAAATGTATGTAAAGCCATGCAATCAGAAGTGTACAAAATAAGGAAGGAACAACATACATGGAAAAAGAATGGCTTTATGGCCTCATTACATCATTTGTCTAAGTGTCAAACCTCTATACAATTATTAAGATATTACATATTCCAAATACATATATCCAAGTCATATTACAATTCGAACATGATTTACACATAGCATGAAAATAACATCCAAAAGTCTCAAAATGCCATAAGAGCTCCACAAGAACTAAGGATGAGAAGGATCCTCAATGATGATGCCTTTACCAGAAAAATGTAAATCAATAAGTGTGAGCAATTTAAATTACTTTGTAAGGAATGCATTATGAAAGTAAATTAGGTTTCTTTAGGTCTCGAAAGTATAACATATGCTATACAAGTATGTAACATGCCTCCTAACGTCTAGTCCAAGGGTAGTCTTAAAGGAAGCATCCTAGAACTAGCATTAAACCAAAAATATAACATTTACATTTCAAGTATCCATAAATACAAGAAATGAAATGTAACCAAATACACCACAAGTTGCAACTACACATGGATGCCAACTTGAAAATAAAATCCGAAATTATATAATGGCATAACTTGGACACACCCATACCCCCAGACATACCTGTTGTATGCACCGGTAAAATAATTATTTTCGGTCTACTAAACCGTCGGTGACAACCTAGTGGCCGCTTGGGAAAACTTGAGTTACGCCCGTAATTGCCAAGTCCTCGTAATCACAAAGTATCAAAAGGTCCCAAGTATCTTTAAACAACTATCAACCAATCCACAATGTATCCATATACATCAATAATCAAATATATCACTTCACAAGCGTACATAACCTTTACTACTCAAGTAAATCGTGCCCTAGAGTCTCAAATTCTATCATAGTATAATTGTCAATGCAAATGACATCAATATATGATAGAACATGATCATGACAAGTATAATCCTATTGATGTGGACATTTCATCAATAATGTAACATACGAAGGAACACAAATAGTTATATACTCATGCTTAAATAAATAAGTGGTGCGTCGCTACACCACAAGCTTAGAGAGTGTGCATTAAGGCGAGGGCAAAGTTTTACATTTATAGAAGCCACTACTACCTTCACTAAAAATATAGTTAGGTTGAGTAGGGATCGTCCCAAGGGATTGGAGTCGGATTTGGTTGTGGAATCACTATTAGGGTTAGTAGGTCGAGAGATCAAACAAATGGTTGGTTGGTTGATTAAACTAGAGAGCAAATTAAACTAAGTAATTGAATGCAATAAGGAAGTAAGAGAGAGAGAGTTCTTGAGGTTTAGAGGTCACCACCAAGCAATACTTTTCTACACCCTTAACTAGTGACTAATGAGGGAAATGTGTGTTGCAATATTGATGTGTGTGTGTGTGTTTGGTTGATTCAATTAGCAAGGGTGACCAATTAAGCATACATTGTCTAATCAACATGTGAAAAGCGCAATATATCTAGCAATTAAGTATATATTGTCTAAATAGCATGTGAAAAACACAATATATCTAGCAAGTCATTAATCCTTTCATTAAGCTCACAAGCCAAATACACCACAGGGTTAGAGACATATGCTGCTTGCATTCAAAAGTGTAGAACATTAAACAACAAGCATGAATTGTCCTCTCATCTAACAACTATGCTACCACTACACCACAATTAAGCTAATAACATGAAATTAAACTAATTAAGCTAAGGGAGAGGCATAATTCATCAAGAAATGAGCATGAACCATTTAGAAAATTACAAGAGCATTCTTTTAAGCACTATGTTTTGACAATCTCTAGATCTATAGCATTAATATACATAGACATGCATTAATAACACAAGAAATAGAGACAAACACATGAATATCTATTCTAGCATACATAGACATATGGATAGAATGAAATAGTCAATTGGAAGCATTAAACCATATAAATCATTGAATAAATAAGATATATATATATATAAAAGTGTCAAAACATGTATTATAACACTAATCTCTTAATAATATACAAAATCAAGATGTAGAAAGCATGCTTGGGGCTAACTCTAGCCCCAAGAGGATGTCTAGCCACTCATGGTAGTACTTCTCCAACCCTCAAGGGCTAACTCCATGGTAGAGATTTGCTCCTTGGTTGATGAAGAGTCTCCAATGGTGTCTCTAGCCTCCTCATCCTCTAAGTTTGCTCTCCAAGAGTTCTTACAAGGTATGAGATGATGATATGAGGTCTTCCCATGTAAAAAGTAATCCTCATCCTTATATAGGTAGGTCAAAATGACGCACAAAATGAGTTGGGGTCGTGCACGAAATATTCCCCAATGATTGGATAAGGGACAACTTCTTGTGAGCTGGAATTTTAACTTTTTCGCACTGGAGGAAGTTCGATCGATCGAACCTTGGACTTGGATCGATCGAACATGGCTGAGATCTATCGAACTTAGGCTGGATCGATCTTCAATGGCGGCGCTTTTTGGATAAAGATAAATCTGAGATATTTTGAAGATATTTTTGGGAAAAGGATAAAAGTGGTTGGTAGAGTGGTACAAGTATATAAGATCAATCATTTGGATAAGGACAAAGCAGTTCGATCGATCGAAAAATGATGTTGGATCGATCGAACTTTTAAGATCTTTGAAAATGTCATCATGGCTCTGATCCATCTTGAAGTGCTGAGATCGATCATGTTGGATCGATCGAACTTTGATCTGAGATCGATCGAAGATGTTGATTTCCACCCTTTTCTTCCTTTTGCTTCCACTTGGCTCATTTCTTTGATTTATCCCAGAATTGCTTCATTTCTGCTCTTATTTGGCTGAGTTAGCTTATTTTCGGGATAAGTGCTTGAAAATGAAAATAATACAAAATCAATCTAAAACGGTAAAGTAAGATAGATAAAGGTACTAGAATGCCTAAGCTGAAGGGGTTTAAATACGCACTTTTCAGCGCTCATCAATAAGCTCATCACATCATTAATATAACCACAAGAATTGGCGCAACTCACAATTTATACCTCATGTAAGGAGATACATTGAATAGGTATATGTATACCATAGATAAATCAATTTATCTTCAATTGCATGTCATATAAGCATTTGAAACATAGAACTAATCAAAGGTAAATATTAGTGCGTCAATTCAAAGTTAGGCCGTCAACATATATACATGGAAATCACTCACAACTCACTCAATAAATGCACAACACACACTATACCCCAAAACACAAAGAAAACACTAGTTTAAGAACATACTGCACCCCTACCCAAATTGAGATGAAAATCTCAATTACCACCAAATCGAAAATGCTCCAATTGAGCTACAAATTCGGAGGGCTGAAAAGGATGGCGAGGAGAATAGAAAACCCTCCTATGGCCTCCCCAAAATTCGAGCTCTAATCTCAACCCAAAAATCCAAAGTTCCCTAAAGTCAAAATAAAAATAAGGGTTTTGTTTCTCTCGGTGTCCCCCGTCATTTCTCCCTTTTATGGCATTATGAAAATCCAAGTGGAAGTGGGCTAAAATGAAGCTTGAAGCTTGGTATAAAAAGAAAAATGGAAAAGAAAAAGATGAGAGAGATGGCCGGATGGAAGAGAAAGAAATGTGAGATTTGGTGGGTTAGTCATTTGGTATGTCGTCGAACCAAAGCATAAAAGTATGTAGTGTGACTAAGTTTAAATTTTTAGAATGCCACTACCACTACTAACTATTAATGTTGCTAGGGTAAGTAGGGATCGTCCAAAAAGATATGGAGTGTATTTTTGCTTGGAAATCAACGTTGGATTAGTAGGTCGAATGATCAAAAGATGGTTGGTGGTTGAATTAGACTACAATGTAAACTAAATAAATGTAATGTAAGGCAATTAAAGTAAAATGAGGTGTAGAGAATATAAGAGAGGAGTCTTGGGACTTAGAGTTCACCATTAAGCATTACCTTCTTAGACATTCAATGTTTGATGGATTAGGGGGATTATATGTTGTAATGAAAGTGTGTGCCATTAATTGAATTATCAATCATGAATGGCCAAGTAAGCATACATTTTCAAGTCAAACTAGTGAATAGCACAATATATCAAATTAAGCCATTATTCCTTCATTTAAGTCCACAATTAATCTACACTTATCAAATTAGAGAAATATACTACTTGCATTCATAAGTATGGAATATCAAACAACAAGCATGAATTGTCCACCTATCTAAGAAAGTAAGGCAATTATACTACAACTAAGCTAATGACATGAAAATTAAACTAATTAAACTAAGGAGGTGACACAATCCATCAAGAAATAAGTATGAACCATCAAACAAACCACAAGAGTAATCTATTTAAGTACCATGCCTTGACCATCACTAGATTCATAATATCAACACACATAGACATGCATCAATGCCACAAAATCTAGAAATAAACACATGAACATTCATCCTAGCATACATAGACATATGGATATAATTAAATGATCAATTGGAAGTATCAAACTACACAAATCATTGTAGAAACAAGATTTATATATATAAGATGTCAAGTCAAAAATTACAACACAAATCTCCTTTAATTACAAAACATCAAAGTCTAAGAGGCATGCTTAGGGCTATCTCTAGCCCCAAGAGAATGGTTTAGCCACTCATTGATGTTGTTATCCAACCCTCAAGGGCTATCTCCATGGTAGAAATGATCTTCCTCCTCTTGATAAAAACCCTAGATGAGTGAAAGAACTTTTCCCAAATAGTGTGTGTCTCCCTCTAAACTAAAGCCTTAATAATGTTCCTCTTCTCCTCATCCTCATCTAAATAGCCAAAATCCTTATATAGGTAGCTCAAATGTCACACCCAATGGTCAGACCTCGTGTACTAGGGCCTCCAATGATTGCACCACGAGCACACTTTTTAATTGGCTGGAACTTTATTTTTCATGCACTTAAGGAAGTTCGATCGATTACAAGGGTGCTTGAATCGATTGAACTATGGCGGCGCCTTTTTGAATAATGACAAAGTTGAGATATTTTTGGGAAAAGGACAAAAGTGGTAGGTGAGGATAAGATCAAAAGTGTTCGATCGATCAAAGGAGAGGTTGGATAGATCGAAAAGGGAAATTTCCTGTAGATAAGGACAAAAGGCTTGATTTATCATAACATAGTTGGAACGATCATAGTGTGATCGATTTGAGCTTGATTCGATCGATCGAATAAGGCTTCATTTTCACCACTTTGCTTCTACTTTGCTCCTTTCTTCCACTAAGCTTGAGATTGCTTAATTAATGCTCTAATTAAGTTGAATTGACTTATTTTGGGGATACGTTCCTGAAAAGGGACATACCATGAAATTAGACTAAAACGGTAAAATAAAATAGGATAAGGTCCTAAAATACTCAAGCTTAAGGGGTTTAAATGCGCACTTTTCAGCGCTTATCATTATTCATTTCTCTTATCATCATTCATTGCTTTCTCATCATATACATACACATATATATGTCATGCACTCTTCACCACACACACATTAATACATATATCATATAATACAAACACTCACTCTCTACCACACATCTCACACCAACTAGTCAACTGGGTCCCACCAACCTCTACAAAATGCACTAATACCCTAATGTGATACATAATAATAAACAAATGTATGGAATGCCCCGCAATGTTGTGAATGATGAATGTGACCCCAATAAAATAAAAGAATAGTGTCGGGAAAGATTCCCGAGCACTTGACCCGACCCAGGCCCACACAACCTAAATACAAAAATAAATGGAAAAAAAAATAGAGAAAATGGAAAAAAAAAAAAAAAAATTCGGTCCTCATAAGACCTCTTCTGAGAACATGTTTTGAAATATCTTGGCGTCGAGGTTTTGGATCTTCTGCATGGGTTTGAGATCAGGCTTGGTATGAATGAAAACCACAGGCTTGGTATAGATAAAACCTGTCTGGCTTGGTAAGATGATATGGATAAAATCTGCCCCATTTGATGTGGTTGAGACCCACCAGGCTTGGTGTGGATGGGACCAGGCTTGGTGTATACCGGTTAAGAGCCTTTTTAGGCATGGGGACCACCCTAGATGTAGTGAACTCCTTAATTGTGAAACTTCCATAGATGCAGAGTCTTTCCAGGGGTGTAGAGACCTACTAGGCTATGGTTTCGAATGATAGGGCCTTGGCCTTGGATGACCAAATCTTGGTGCCCGATCTCGGAAGACCAGGCCTTGGTAGCGTAAGGGACTGGTGAAAGAGACCAGGCTTAGACTAGCTTTGTGTACCAAGGTTGATGATTTAGACCTTACCATTATATGCAGATTACTACCATGACTGATTGTTATCATGTGATTTATTACTCTGTCCTCTAGTATGATAAATTGGGGGATCTTGAATGGGGACCATTATGTAGGTGGGACATCCTAAACAAACGTTGGCCTGGTGACCACTAGATAAATACCTCATTGGGTGTGAGTATCACCCTAGACTTAGAATCTTCCTTGGGCATAAATAACTCTTTGGATGTAGGGATCTTGATAGACACCCTTGGGTGTGAGGCTTCCTTGGACGTGAAAGCCTTGAGATACACTCTTGGATGTAAAAGGCCATTGTGATTGCACAGATAGATGAAGTAATGAGACCTCACTGTTGGTAGAGACCTCCTTGGTGGTAAAGGCATCACTGGTAGGTAGAGACCTTCTTGTTGGTAGAGGTCTTCTTGGCGGGTAGAGACCCCCTTATTGCTAGAGGCCTCCTTGGTGGGTAGAGACCCTCTTATTAGTTGGGGCCGACTGCCGGTAGATACCTTATTGGTAGTAGAGGTCTCATTAGTGGGTAGAGACCCACCAGGTTACGTAGGTGTGGAATGACCAGTGCATGGTCTTGGATGATTAGGACTTGGTAGCGGGGGACCAAGTACTGGTAGGCAAGAGAGAAAGAGAGACCATAAATTTGTTGGCCTAATGCATTAGAATTGATGTGCCAGACTTTTGAGTGCTATCATGCAATTCATAATTAGTATAAAAGATGGGGGATCCTAATCCAAAGACCCGTCCTTCCATAAGAACGGGGGATTTGTCATTCTAGCACTGCGACACTTTATGATTTTTGGAAGCCTAGATGTTTTTCGGACGGTTTCTATGATTGAAAACCTGTCGATTTGTTTCTTTTGCCTCCTGAGCCGAATTGCGCCAGAGTCACTATTCCTTCAGGAAACTAATCGTTTTTAACGGACATCGCCGACTGTTGAAGCAAAAATCCTCGCAACCCAGAACGACATTGTTTTCCTACAAAACAAAAAGGATTACGTCACATCGAGCGACACCGGTGTGGTGTCGGCTGAGGACCCTCAGATGATCAAGCCAGTGCTTGGAATTGTATAATATGAAAATAATTTTGTATTAAATGTTAAATTTTTCTCATACTTCGTTTAATGGTAATCCACCATATTTATTGCTGTGTGGGAGTCTAGTTGACTACTTATACAACAATTGAGTAAATTAGGTTTACCCTTCCTAATCGACCTCCCTTATCATTGGCAACTAAATGATGAGACGTAATCTTCCAGAGTTATCGTATTCTGAAGTTCAAATTTGAAATGGGATAAGTATTTAAGGCAGTTGGTTAATGTAGGTGAATTTTATCCATCAACATCAATTCTAACCTCAAGTTTAAAATTCTTCTCCAACGATTTCAATCCAAAAATATAAACTCAATACCTCAAATATAAATATAAATGATTAAAAAATTCAAAAATAATAATTATCCAATCACCCAAATGCAATGATCACCCAAACTCAACCAAAACCTCAAAAACTTCCCAAACTCCTTTAATCAACCACAACTTAGATTTATAGCATCAAAATGCAATAAAAATCTCCAAACTTATTATTAATGAATAACAACTAGCAATGTTGCATTAACAATGAATCAAAGATAAATAGGAACAAGTGATGGCACATGAAGATGTCTTGGGTGTGCGATGGTGTGTGTACAATATGATCAAATGAGGCATATGACATGCATAAGTGCGAAAACCGCACCAAATTTGTAAAGTGTGAAAATCACAAAAAATGATCTTTATGCCATTCAAATCACACGAAACACAGAGAAGCACAAACATATAAAGGACATCAAAGACTAAAAAAATAAATAAATAAAAATAAACATAAATAAAAACTCCTTAGGATATAGTTGGGGTGTTTTGAACCCAAAGACCTATTGGAAACAAGTTTCATAGCATCAACACATACATACAACTTCAAATCCTCTTTCATTATCCAAATAGTTTTAACATTCAACTTTTGAAGAGATTTGTGAGTAACATCAAGAGCATTCTTTTTCTTATATGAATTCATTTTAGCATGAGAATTTTTAATTTTATTCTAATTATTTTGCTTTCTAGCATGACATATTAGTCAGACAATTATTATAGGTGAAAACAATAATATCGTAAGTCACATAAAGTGAAAGCGGGAGTGGCGAAAGTGGCAAAAATTTAAGTCACACAGAGTACAATGAGAGCGAGAGTGTACACGTAGCGTGAGTGCGACGCTCGTTTAGAAGAATTATGTGACTTAAATAATATGTTATCATATTTTTGTTTCGTCATTCCATTTTAGGTAAAATGTAAGAAACCCCCTTGAATTGTTGGTAAACTTGCAAGAAACCCAATGAACTATTAAAATTAGTTGCAGGTTGCCCCATTCGACGAAGGTCCGACCAGTTTTGACTTTGATTTGAGCATATGGTGGTTATGTGACATACAATCTGAAATTCATGGACAATAATGCCCTTACAAATCTGAAAATACTAAAATACCCCTTTTGAGCCAACAAAATTTCACAGATCCGTTCTCTCTTCCTCATTTGTAAAGGTATATCCTCTAGCATTTGTTCCTGTAAAGAGCCCCTTCCAAGGAAAATCTGAAACTCGGACAATATGAACTCTTGATTGATCTTTCAGACAGATGAAATGGGTATCAAAAGAAAAATATGTCCAAGGAAAATCCAACTTACAAGCATTTTATCTAAAGGAGGTACAATAACTCAAAAGGGAAAAAAATAGAAACGATAATGAATGTTGTATGATATGAAAACAAACTATTGGTTAATAAAAAATGAAAAAAAATGGAACTTTAAAATCCATGAAAGATGAGTAATGTGTGAATTGGATATCAACGAGCAAGGAAACAAGGTTTTAATTTTTTTTTTTTAAATGGATTGTTGCTGTACCACATAGAATCGAATCCCAATGTATACTCAAGAGATAAATGGAGAAATTGCAAGAGATTGTAAGCATAAACAAACCCTAGAAGATACAAATCATGAGGTGTAAGGAGATTTGAATCTTTCCAAAACTCCATATATCAGCTTTGAAGTTGAGAATATATGGTTTCCAAAACCCAAACCACTTTATCAAAATTTTTACAAAGGTTTATGAAATTATAACAAATATATTATATTTCATCCAAAATTGATCTTTCGCTTGAGCTTACGTCGGCGACATTCAACACATCTCTGATGTGCTCTGGATTATAGTCGACGTGAATTGACAATCTGAACAACTCCTATTTCCTCAATATGTCTATATGTTGGACCAAGAGGGGGTAAATTGGTCAATTTTAAATCATTTCTTCTTTTATAGCAAGATTAATGATGATAAGCAAATACAATGAACACAAGGTATATAATGTGATGACCCAAGTTTTATAAACCCGGTGCGTCAGTGATGACCAAAAGATGACTCGATAACGAATCCGAAATGCGGAAGTGAAAGATGATCAAAGCAAAAGAAAAGAAAGGTTTTGAGGCATAGATGAGCGCTTGTCTAAGGCTAAAGCACATATTAGTTTCGAGCGCTTGTTCGGCACTCATCAACAGTGAGCACCCGTTCGGCACTCTTCAAGGTCGGTCGTTTTGACCTACAAGGTCGATCGTTCTGACCTATATGGTCAGGCATTCGGACTTATATAGTTAGGTATTCTGACCTACATGGTCCGGCATTCTGACCTATATGGTCAAGCGTTCGGACTTACATAGTTAGGCGTTCTGACCTACATGGTCAGGCGTTCTAACGGAAGGGTCAAGCGTTTGGACTTGCATGGTCAGGCGTTCTGACCTACATGGTCAGGCATTCTGACGGAAGGGTTAAGCATTCAGACTTGCATGGTCAGGCGTTATGACTTACATGGTCAGGCATTCTGACCTACATGGTCAGGCATTCTGATCTTCATGGTCAGGCATTTTGATAGAAGGGTCAAGCGTTCGGACTTGCATGGTCAGGCATTCTTACCTACATGGTCAGGCGTTCTGACCTTCATAGTCAAGCATTTTGATTGCCAAACAACGAAACAGAAAGCAAAAAGTCAATTAAACGACAAAACAGAAAGCAACAATCAGCCGAACGATAAAACAGAAACAAAAATCAACCGAACGACAAAACAGAAAGCAAAAAATCAGCCGAACGACAAAATAGAAAGCAAAAATCAGCCGAACGACGAAATAGAAACAAGTTTAAGGCTAACCTTAAGGCTATACATGTATTCCAAATGATCCGAAACAAGTTTAAAAGCATACTTGTGAACTTTAAATTTAATGGCTCTTGCCCTTATGTTATACATACAAAATATGCATCAAAAAGTGTACTTAGATACACATTACATATCAAGGAAGGCATCTTAGCTTCTAAAATACCATAAATCCATGGTATGCAAAAATATAACATCCAAAGTAACGCATGCTAAACAAGTGCATGTCAATACACAAAAATATTCCAAAGTGTTCATAAGCCTCTAAGGATGATAAGCATCCGAGAATATAGTCTCCTTACCTGTAAAATAACCCAAACAACTAGGGTGAGTAATCAAGTTACTCGTAGGAGGAAGCATATGCGTATACCCTAAAGTTTCAATATCATTGCAAGATTAATATAGACGAATACAAGGGATCATTCCACTTAACGTCTATGTTCAAGGTGTTCTAAAGGATCATCTTAAACTAATATAAATGATTCTATCACAAAATAATATCAATATGGATGTACTTAACAACATCAAATCGCCAATAACCAAAATTACAAGTCACAATTAAGCATTGGTTGTCAACTTGGAATTGAATGCGAAACCAAATAGTGAAAAACTTAGACATCAAATCCCGGAGTAAACCAAGACCTAAATGGTTATTCCGGGCATTAACTCACTGGGAATACCACCCTAGTGCGCACTATCTCAAATGGGAAGAACTCGTACCTCCCGCACTAGAGCCAAACTCTAGCCATAAAAATCGTAACAATGTCTCAAGAGAATCCACAATCATGATTAAGTTTAAAACTTATATACATCAATCAAGGCATGTGAACCACCTACCATGCACAAGTCCAAAATGGCATAATAAATGACAAGTCCTCATCAAAATATAATGTACAAAACAATACCACAACTTATCAATTAAATCATGCCTCAATAATAAGTTTTATATACTAAAAGTAATCAACAAGAATATAGAATTATCGTCACAATAAATATAGCAATTCAAGTCAATAAGAGTTGTACATAACATTTATAATTCTACATAAGGTAAATATATATCATATATGCTTAAATCAATAAATCCTAAGTCACAAGTGAGGATTTCCTATAATATGCAAGACTACAATATTAAAAACATGTACATAATATATATTAAACCCCAAAGGATTATAAAACACTCAAAGTATAAACATACTACCACCCCTACCTCAATAGAGAATTGAATCTCTATAATCCAAAGCAGCCATGCTTAAAATGGAAGACAAACCTTTGTAGAGGAGAGTGAGAGGAAACTTTTACTTCCCAAGGTTAAAGGTCTAAGGTGAAAGGAAGGAGGCCAAAATGAAGTCAAAAGCTCTAAGCGAAGCGTTTCTTCCAATGAAGGCTAGGTTCCGATTTAAGAGCAAAGGAAAAGAAAGAGATAAAATGAAATGAGGTGGGTGGAGGATCTAGTATTCTTCCACTCACTAGGTGTTCTTACACTACATCTCACACACACACACAATACAAGACACAATTTGGTTCCTACACTTGTCATCAATCCATGGCTCCTTCCTAGGCTTAATCCTAAGCCTACACTTGTCAACCATCCAAGCCAACAAGTGCACCTATCCTAGGCTAACAAGTGGGTAAATCTCTACCCTCCACATGTCACAAGATAAAGCTTCGAAGTGACTCCACCCCAATGCCAACAAGTGACTCCATGAAAGTGTGACACTTGTCACACTTTCCAAAAATTGTATAAAAGTCCTTTCCAAAATATCTTCCAAACTAATTTGCAAAATGGTCCCCAAGATGAAAAATAATTATTTTACATAATTACACTAAAACTCCAAAAATCAAGAATGTTTCCAAGGAAACTATGCATCCATGCCCTTTATGAAAAAGATAAACAACTAACATGTTTTTCTACGAAAGTAAAAATACAAATATCATGGAAATCAAATATCATGGATGCATGCAAAGCCGAAATCAAATCCGAGCATGAAAAGTGAGGTTATGCAAGGAAAAATGATAAACGGGAAAAAGACGAAACTGGGAAAAGGACGAAAAAAGAAATTACCAAAAAAAGAAATGAAGGAAAATGACCGGGTCATTACAACCTACCCTCTTCCTTAAAAGGATTTCGTCCTCGAAATCAAGTCGTACTTGAAAAAGAGAACAAATTGGGATATCGAGAGCGAACCTCTTGTTCGAGCTCCCAGGTAGCCTTCTCAACGCCGTGATATCTCCACAAGACCTTAACCAATGGGATGGTCTTGGTCCACAAAACCTGCTCATGTGAATCAAGAATCTGGATTGGACCCTCCTCATAGGTCACATCCTTATCAATAACAACTTTTGTCCACTGTAAAATATGCAATGGATCGGCTCGTACTTTCTCAATATAGAGATATAAAAGACGTTGTGAACCATATCCAAGTTTGGCAGCAACGCCAAACGATATGCAACTTCATCGACGTGCTCCAAAATCTAAAATAGTCCAATGAACCTAGGAGGCAACTTGCCCATCTGCCGAAATCTCAGAAGTCCCTTTCATGGAAAAATCTTAAGAAAGACGTGATCCCCTACCTCAAAAGATAAGGATCTCCTCCTCCTGTCAGCATAGCTCTTCTGCCTGCTCTGAGCTGTAGCGAACCATTGCCAAATCAACTTAATCTTCTCTATAGTCTCAAAGATAATATCGGGACCCAAGGCGACTGCATCACCTACCTCGGTCCAACAAACTGGAGATCTACAAGGTCTGCCATACAACGCCTTAAAAGGTGCCATGCCAATACTAGTCTGGTAACTATTGTTGTAGGCAAACTCAACCAAAGGTAAGTAGTCTTCCCAACTATCCTAAAAATCCAAAATGCAAGCCTGTAGCATATCCTCCAATATCTGAATGGTAAGTTCTGACTGACCATCAGTCTGAGGATGGAATGCTGTGCTGAAATAAAGCCCCCGTGTCAAGAGCCTCCTGAAAACTCTGCCAAAAGTGAGAAGTGAATCTGAGATCCCTATCTGAAACAATGGATACTGGAACCCCATGAAGCTTGACAATTTGCCTCACAAACAATCCACTAAGTCTCTTTGCATCATCTGTTAGTACTATAGGCAATAAGTGAGCCGTCTTAGTCAATCTGTCAACAATGACCCAAACGATATCATTCCCTGCCTTGGATCTCGGAAGTCCCATCACGAAATCCATAGTGATGTGCTCCCACTTCCATTCTGCCACTGGTAGTGGTTGTGACAAACCTGCCCATCTTTGATACTCTGTCTTTACTTGCTGATAAATAAGACATTTAGCCATGAATTGAGAAACATCCCATTTCATGCCTTTCCACAAAATCTATCTTCACAAATTGTGATACATCTTCGTACCACCAGGATGAACTGCGAGTCGAGAATGGTGAAAATCCCGAAGAACAACGTCACGACAAGACAAAGGAACAAACATCTTTCCTCTGTACCTGAGACCACTGTTTGAATGTAAGGTCTAACCCTCTACATCCTCGCCGCCTGAAATTTGATCGTGGATGGACTTTATCTCCCCATCCCCTTACTGTGCCACAATAACGCTGTTAACAAGAGCCAGTTGAGCCATAAGGCTAAACAAAATAGTTGGTGAAACATCCTCATAAGTCAATAAGAGTTGTACATAACATTAATAATTCTACTCAAGGTAAATACATATCATACATGCTTAAATCAATAAATCCTAAGTCACAAGTGATGATTTCCTATAATATGCAAGACTACAATATTAAAAGCATGTACACAATATATATTAAACCCCAAAGGATCATAAAACACTAAAAGCATAAACATACTACCACCCCTACCTCAATAGAGAATTGAATCTCTATAATTCAAAGCAAACAAACTTAAAATGGAAGACAAAACTAGGGTTTTGTAGAGGAGAGTGAGAGGAAACTTTACTTCCCAACGTTAAAGGTCTAAGGTGAGAGGAAAGAGGCCAAAATGAAGTCAAAAGCTCTAAGCCAAGCTTTTCCTTCAATGGAGGCTAGGTTCCGGTTTGAAAGCAAAAGAAAAGAAAGAGATAAAATGAAATAAGGTGGGTGGAGGATCTAGTATTCCTCCATTCACTAGGTGTTCTTACACTACCTCACACACACACACAATGCAACACTCAATTTGGTTCTTACATTTGTCATCAATCCATGGCTCATTCCTAGGCTTAATCCTAAGCCTACAATTGTCAACCATCCAAGACAACAAGTGCACCTATCCTAGGCTAACAAGTGGATGAATCTCTACCCTCCACATGTCACAAGATAAAGCTTCTAAGTGACTCCACCAATACCAACAAGTGGCTCCATGAGAGTGACACTTGTCACACTTTCCAAAAATTGTATAAAGGTCCTTTTCCAAAATATCTTGCAAATCAATTTGCAAAATGGTCCCCAAGACGAAAAATAATTATTCTACATAATTACACTAAAATCCCAAAAATCAAGAATGTTTCCAAGGAAACTATGCATCCATGCCCTTTACGAAAAAGAAAAGTAACTAACATGCTTTTCTACGAAAGTAAAAATACAAATATCATAGAAATCAAATATCATGGATGCATGCAAAGCCGGAATCAAATCCGAGCACGAAAAGTGAGGTATATAAGGAAAAACAGCAAACGGGAAAAAGACGAAACTGGAAAAAGGACGAAAAAAGAAATTACCAAAAAAAGAAAGGAAGGAAAATGACCGGGTCATTACATATAAGGAAAACCCTCTTAATAGGAAAAAAACCTTGGTTCTTGGCCTCAACCAATAAAATTTCAACTAGCTGTATGCAAGTAGTTACACACTCAGCTGTCTCACACTTTGCACACACCCTTGTATAAGTTAAAATACTAGCTTTCACAGCCTCTACACACACACTAGCTCAATATAGTGCACACAGGCAATCCCACTATTATAAGCCCCCTTGATTGAACCCTGCAAGCTCTCACATCTCACCAAATATATATATATATATATATATATATATATATATATATATATATATATCAAGTGGATAATGATTTAGTAAATTATACGTGTTGGGATTTATTATTATTATTGTTGTTGTTGTTGTTGTTGTTGTTGTTGTTATTGTTGTTATTATTATTATTATTATTTTAGTTAGTCCGAGGTTAGGATTTGTGGGTTAGTGTGTGTATATATATATATATATATATATATATATATATATATATATGTAGTAGTAAGAAGAATAGGGTTTTACATATATGTGAGTTACAAAAGTGGCAGAGATCTAAAGAGAGAGAGAGAAGAAGAAGAAGGTGACCGGAGATAACTTGAAGGTTGCCAGAATTAGAGAAGAAGATCGGAGAGTTTTTATAATTGATTGTCAATCTGAAAATCATAAGGCAAGTTCTTTATCTATCTCTTCTCTTTTGAATATACACTTTCTCCACCACATGCTAGACTTTATGAATTAAATCAGAGAATTAAATGGAATAACTAATTGTTATGCATGAATTGAATTAAAAGATTTCATGTTTATATATATTTATTCTTTAACTTGATGAATTCTTTGATTTGATGCATAAAACTTGTTTTAAATTGTTGGATTTTTCTGTATTTTCGTTGTTTATATCATTGGTGATCATATGGGACTTAGAAATCATGTTTTAGGACCTAAACGATGGATTTACAGGCCAAAAACGAATTTGCCAAAACTGCTCTGCACCTTTGTGCTCGAGCACAACGCTGTTTCAATGTACAATACTCGAGCATTAGGAGTCATGCTCGAGCACAGGGCTGTACACTTTGGGAGCCTGTTTGCTTCAAAAGTGTTCTGAATAACCCCGATTTGAGTATAAATGATCCTAAACATGTTTATAGGTATTAGGGACTATGACATAGGTCTAAAATCTATAAATTTGAAATAGACCCTCATGTTTTGATGTTGGATGGGAAGGATTGAATTAATTAATAAGTATAATTTAATCTTTCGTGATATTTAATTTGTGTAATTAAATATAATTGTTGGATTCATTATTATAATCATTGTTGTTGATATACTTATGATTTATAAGCGTGATACATGGTCGTAATTATTTGTGTTATCATTGTTTAATATTTGTAATTAATATTATGATTTTAATCGTGCTTCTATCATATTTACTATTCTATATTCGAATTATTATGTTTTGTAATTTTTGTGCTATTATTAAATATGGCTATGATGAGATTTATCCATGTATGTGATGTGATAATTGAGATAGCTAATAAGCTAGACTCCAGGATATTCTACACCATTTTTAGGTATGGTTTTGTTGGATTGATGTGTAAGTGGGTTTGTTAATAAGTCAAGATACTCTACTTGTGTTATCGTTAGATATTGCTCTATTTATTAATAAAATATATGTGTGTGTGTGTGTGTGTGTGTGTATGTGAGCCATGATACGAGCTTTGGGTCTCGGGATCAGTGGTTAGGATTGAGGCGTATATTGTTGGTTTAGATGGGTAGCTGAATATATGAGATGTGTGTACCTTGGTAGAAGGGGACTTTGGACCACCTCGTATGCGATTTTTCCATGAGACACCCATTATCTGGTTGAGACTGCCCTATTATCCGGTGAGAGTCTTAATGTCTATATATGTATGTATCGACTATCTAGGTATTGCATGAGTTTAGTGGTATGGCCCTAGTCGTGTCGACTAACAAGTTGAAATGTGTTATAGAGTGGCCAAGTTTGAATTTATAAAGTGCCACTACTACCTCTATCTACTCATATAGCTAGGGTGAGTAGGGATCATCCCAAGGGATTGGGGGCAATGTTAATATGGAAACAAGGTCGGACTAGTAGGTCGAGTGATCAGAAGGTGGTTTGATTGGTTAATTAAACTACAATGTAACAAATTCAATAGAAAGCAATTAAAGTAAGTACAGGGTTGAGAACAAGAGAGAGGGATCTTGGGATTTAGAGGTCACCACTAAACATCACCTTTCTAGATACTCAATGTGTAATGAATGAGGGGAAATATATGTTACAACACCAATATGTGTGATTGATTGAATCAACAAGCATGGAGACTAATTAAGTATCCATTGTCTAGACAACCTAATGAATAGCACAATATATCAAACTAAGCCATTATTCCTTCTTTTAAGCTCACAATCAAACACTTTAACAAGCTAGAGAATTATACTACTTTCATTCATAAGCATAGAACATCAAACAACAAGCATGGATTGTCCTCCTTTCTAAGAAAATAAGACAACTACATTACAACTAAACTAAGGACATGCAAATTAAACTAATTAAACTAAGGTAGAGACATAATCTATCAAGAAATGAGTATGAACCGTCAAACAAGCTACAAGAGTATTCCATTAAAGCACCATGCCTTGACAACCTCTAGATTCATAGCATCAACACACATAGACATGCATCAATATCACAAAACTAAGAGATAAATACATGAACATCTATTCTAGCATACATAGATATATGAATAGAATGAAATGATCAATTGGAAGTATTAAACAACACAAATCATTGTAGAAACAAAATTCATTTATAAATCAAATGTCAAGACAAAAATTACAACATAAATTCCCTCAAAATACAAAACATCAAGATCTAAAAGGCATGCTTAGAGCTAACTCTAGCCCCAAGAAGATGTTTAGCCACTCATTGATGTAGTCATCTAACCCTCAAGGGCCATCTCCATGGTAGGATTGATTTTCTTCTCCTTGATGGAAACCTTAAATGAATGGAAGAACTCCCAAATGGTGTGTGTATCTACCTAATCTCTAAGCTCTCTCCTCTATTCTATTGTTGTATGATGATATATATTGTAGAAATGGCTTAAAATCCTTATATAGGTAGCTCCAATGTCACACCCAATGGTCAGGTCTCGTGCACTAGAGCCCCTTCAACGATTGCACCACGAGTTATTTTTTAATGAGCTGGACTCTGTTTTATTTTGAACTTGAGGAGATTCGATCGATCGAATTCTGATGAGATCGATTGAAGAATGTTCAGATTGATCAAAGTGTGTCCAGATCGATCAAACCTTGACAGCACCTTTTTGGAATAAGACAAGTCTGAGATATTTTGGGAAAAAGACAAAAGTGGTATGTGGGAATAAGATTAAAGAAGTTTGATCGAAGATGGAAATTCTAGAGGATAAGGACAAGGGGTTTGATCCATCTTGGTGAGGCTGGATCGATCACTGTGAGATCGATCAAAGAATGGTCTGATAGATCGAAACTTGCTGTTTTCCACCACTTTGCTCCTTTTTGTTCCTTTCTTCCATTCAGCTTGAGATTATTTCTTTTATGCTCTAATTTGGCTGAATTAACTTATTTTGGGGATAAGCGCTTGAAAAGAGCAATAACATGAAATTAGTCTAAAATGGAAAAATAAGATAGATAAAGGTCCTAGAATACTCGAGCTTAAGGGGTTTAAATGTGCACTTTTCAGCGCTCATCATACCCCCAAACTTAAATATTGCTAGTCCCTAGCAATGAACTATTAAGTAAAGGAATGAAATGAACAACTATACAACTATAAATCTACAAAACAATAAATGGATAATGCCACTTTCGTAGGGAACACGATTGCATTTAGCACATGCAACAAGCCTTTTAAACCCCTAGGTTACCTCTAGTGGACGAGTGAAGTCTCGTGAAGGTTTCTAGAAATGATACCCACAAACATTAAGCTCATTCTCTCAAAAGAGGCACCAATATTGCAAACAAGCATTGGGAGAAAACTACATCTAGTATGCAATTTTTCAACCCTTTCCAAGCAATCTCCCAAAATCTCAACATCAAGCAAGCTAGTATGGCTCTCTACACATCAAGAAAATGATCATGCAAATCAAAACAACAGTAGAATCCTTTTTGAGTAGACTGGCAACAAATATGTTGCTATCTAAGCCAACTAAAGAAATGATCACATCCTTACCCTCAAACTAGCACACAAATCTAGTTCCGATTATCAAAACAAAGAGTGGACCTTTTTATTAAAGCTTTATTATTCTAAGTGCGTTTATTCTTTTCACTTGATTTTTATTTATTTATTTATTTTTTAACTATCCTAAAGATCAAAGATGGAAGTATGGTGCAATGTGTTGATTTATTAAGCTTTCTAGCGATCCATGAAGTCGAGCGTTAGGTCAATGACTCCTAAACCAGACGGCTTTAAGGCGTTAGGTGTTTAAACACCCTTAAGGACTTACAAGCTCAAATCAACTAGGCTACAAATCAAGACAACCTATCTAATCATTTTCCACTTCTCACATTTTGGGAGAAATCCTCACTTTTTTATTTGCTTTTGCAACAATTTTTTTTTTTTTTTTTTTTTTTTTTCAACATTCAATTATTAACCTAAAGTTTGGGCCCTCCACTTTTCGGCGCGAGAAATTCAGTGCTTGATAAGTCTAGAATCCCGGCTACTTAGTGAAAAGGGGTTGTTATCCACCTTTATTAAGAATGAAAGCTTTCAATGTACTACTAGCTCAATTGGGATATAACCAATTCAACAATCAACAAAGCATGTACCCCACAAATAAATGCTAGTGTGCGCCTGTGCCAGTGTAGAATCCTAGAGTGAATCTCAAAACAATCACAAAATCAGGATGATGTAGACCACAAACGCAAGTAAGATATCAATCCTTCGAAAATTTTTTACTCCTAAATGGCATCCACAAGGCATACAAGGAGTATTGGACTCTCAAGTCAAGCAATTTTTAAATTTTAAGTATCATGGTCCTCAAAAGATCAAAATCATAGATAACATGGATCTCCAATCTCAATCATGCAATTAAGTCTCAAACTTAAGTAGAATGCAATAAAGTCAGCTTATCCCCAAAATTAAACTGCATATTGTCCCCAATGTGCAATGAGAACAATGGAAAAGATGGAAAGAATATACCGTGGTGGAAAAGATATGAAGCTCGGTAGTGATCCAATTTAAAAGACGTCTCCCCCAAACTTGGAATCAACAACCTACTTGAATAACCATACAAGCAAACTCACATCAAATATCAAATGGGATAAGAATAACCAAGGCATGCAATCTAAGGCAATATAGCACAAGATGAAATGGAGATATGAGATCAAGCCTAAGATAAATCATAAAGTAGACATGACTACACATAAGGGCACAATGATGCAATTTTTTTTATAGTTTTCTTTTTATGAAAGTTTGTACAATGAACAACATGCAAGAAAAATAAATAAATAAAATGAAAATGAAAATGAACATGAACTATACAAGAGATAAAAGACACAATGTGTCAAGTGGGTGCTAAGTTTAACGTATCTAGCAAGATGGAATGCTGCTGTGAAGAGTTGAAATATTTTTTATACACACACACACACACACACACACACACACACACACACACACACACACACACACACATATATATATATATTTTTTGAATGAAATGGAGAAACATCTTAATCGATCGAAGAATGATCGATCCAACTTCGATTGATCCAGAACTTGAAAAGCTGTATATAGCTTCAAACGATATACAGAGAGATGAAATATGCAGGGATCCAAAAATTTTCTAAGTATAGAACTTCGATCAATCCAAGGGAAACTTGATAGATCGAAAAAGAATTGGATCGATCCGGAAGGAAGTTCGCACGATGGACAGAGAGCTGAAATATGCAGGAAATTTCTACACGATGGGATAGAGAGCTGGTTGGATGCAGATATGATGTTCAATCGATCGAATATATTCAGAGATTGATTGAACAGAGAACATGCAAGATTATGCCAGAAATTAAACTTCTCTTGAGAACATTTTAGTGCATCACTATATCTCTTCATAAATAGGATCCACAAAAAGGGCGACTTTTGTATGTCTTTGAAAAACTTGCCCTTCAATGTAGGGCTTCAACCTTTGTCCATTCACTTTGAATATATTTCCATTTTTCAAACTTTGAATTTCAACTGCCCCATGAGGTACAACTGAAATGATCTCATATGGGCTTTCCCATTTAGTTCGCAACTTCCCGGGGAAGAGTTTTAGCCTAGAGTTGAAGAGCCATGCTTCCTGACCAGGTTCAAGAGATTTCTTCACAATATGTTTGTCATGAAAAGCTTTAGTTCTTTCTTTGTAAAGTTTTGTATTGTCATATACATTATGTCTTAACTCTTCTAATTCATTCAATTGTAGCAACCGATTCTCTCCGACCTTGTCAAGGTCAAGATTGAGCTTTTTAACCGCCCACATGGCCTTGTGTTCTAATTCGACCGGGAGATGGCAAGGCTTTCCATACATAAGTTTATAAGGAGACATGCCAATGGGAGTCTTATATACCATTCGGTAAGCCCACAAAGCATCATTCAATTTGCGCGACCAATCTTTCCGGGTTATGTTAACTGTTTTCTCAAGAATTTGCTTTATTTCCCAATTTGACACTTCTACTTGCCCACTTGTTTGAGGATGGTATGGGGTGGCCACTTTATGAGTAACAGAGTACTTAAGAAATAAGTGTTTCAAGAATTAATTACAAAAATGCTTTCCCCCATCACTAATCATAGCCCTCGGTATACCAAAACGAGTGAAGATGTCGGATTTAATGAATTGAATGATCACGGAATAGTCATTTGTTTTGGTAGCACAAGCTTCCACCCAATTGGAAGCATAATCAACGACAAGTAGAATATATTGAAAGCTATAAGACATAGGAAATGGACCCATAAAATCAATGCCCCAAATATCAAAAAGCTCTCCAACAAGAATATTTGTTAAGGGCATCATATCTCTTCTTGACATTGATCCCATTTTTTGACATCTTTCATATTCCTTGCAAAAATTGTATGCATCTCTATGAATGGTAGGCCAAAATAGCCCACTTTGAAGAACCTTTATGGCAGTCTTCTTTGCGCTAAAATGCCCGCCACATGCAAGGGTATGACAAAACGCGAGGAGCCTAGGAACCTCACTCTCCGGAATACATCTCCTCACAATTTGATCTGGGCAATATCAAAACAAAATGGGATCTTCCCAATAATATTTCTGGATGTTGGCAAAGAATCAATTCTTTTCTT
This sequence comes from Cornus florida, assembly GCF_030987335.1. Lineage (NCBI taxonomy): Eukaryota > Viridiplantae > Streptophyta > Magnoliopsida > Cornales > Cornaceae > Cornus > Cornus florida. Next base: position 22,826,888 of record NW_026775576.1, read on the forward strand.
GCCTCGACCAATTAGTGGGAAGTTTGCCAATTGCAAGATAATTCACAATATCGGCAAACCAAGGCATTTTTCCATTAGAAATTTGGAAGAGTTGTTCATTCGGAAATAAATCATGAATTAGTGGACTTGGGGAAGATTCTACCATTAACCTTGAAAGATGATCGGTAACCACATTTTTCGGTGCCTTTCTTATATTTGATTTCAAAATCAAATTCCTAAAGAAGCAAAATCCATCTTATCAAATGAGGATTTGTTTCCTTCTTAGTCAAAAGATGCCTCAAAGCGGCATGATTAGAATAGACAATGACTTTTAACCCTAAGAGATAGGACCAGAATTTATCAAGAGCATATACCACGGTAAGTAATTCTTTCTCGGTAGCGGAGTAATTCAATTGAGCTCCCGAGAAGGTCTTACTTGCATAATATACAGCACATGGAAGTTTTCCTACCCTTTGCCCCAACACTGCTCCCATGGCATAGTGAGAGGCATCACACATGATTTCAAATGGTAATGACCAATTGGGAGGTTGCATAATAGGAGTAGATGATAATAAACTACGCAGTTTATGAAAAACATCAAGGCATGCTTGATCAAAGATGAATGGTGTTTCCTTGGCCAGAAGATTGCACAAGGGTCTAACAATTTTGCTAAAGTCTTTGATGAAATGGCAATAGAAGCCGGTATGACCTAGAAAGGAGCGAACCTCTCTTACCGTAGAAGGTGGAGGCAATTCAAAAATGAGCTCAACTTTTGCCTTATCTACCTTAATTTCCCTTTTTGAGATGACATGACCCAAAAAAATACCTTCTTGAACCATGAAATGGCTTTTTTCCCAACTAAGAACAAGGTTTGTTTCGCGGCATCTTTTAAGCACCAAATTTAGATTTTTGAGGCATGTATCAAACGAAGACCCAAAGACAGAAAAATCATCCATAAATACCTTTAGATACTCTTCCACCATGTCCAAAAAAATTGACATCATACACTGTTGAAATGTGGCAGGGGCATTGCACAAACCAAATGGCATCCATTTATAAGCAAATGTGCCAAAAGGACAAGTAAATGTGGTTTTCTCTTGGTCTAAAGGGTTAAGAGCTACTTGGTTGTAACCCGAATAGCCATCCAAAAAGCAGTAATATTGTTGCCCGGCCAATCTCTCTAAAATTTTATCAATAAATGGCAAAAAGGAAGTGATCTTTTCTAGTGACGGCATTCAATTTGCGGTAGTCAATGCATACACGCCATGAATTGGCCGTACGCTTAGAAATCTCATCACCTTTTGAATTTTCAACCACCGTAATTCCCGATTTCTTGGGAACTACTTAAGTTGGACTCACCCATTTGCTATCAGAGATTGGATAAATTATACCGGCATCTAAAAGTTTAATAACTTCCTTTTTGACCACCTCTTTCATGTTTAGATTCAATCTCCTTTGAGCATCCCTAAAAGGTTTTGCATCCTCTTCCATAAGTATATGATGCATACAAATAGAAGGGTCAATTCCCTTTAGATCTACCACACTCCATCCAATAGCTTCCTTATTTTCTTTAAGCACATTTAAAAGATTATTCTCTTGGTCTTCTTCAAGATTTGAAGAAATGATGACCGGAAGAGTCTCTTTTGGGCCCAAAAAGGCATATTTAAGATTGGAAGGAAGAGTTTTAAGTTCAAGAGTGGGTAGAGATACTAAAGATGGGACCGGTGGAGTACTAGAGAGTGGAGGAAGAGGTTCTTTTGGAGTTTTCCAAGGTAAAAAATCCAAACTTGTAACGGATTCTATTAAATCATTTACTTCACTCATTGATCCTTCATTATCAAACCCACAATTACCATATATTTTAAGGAGACAAGATGCAAGATGGTCTTCGGAAAGGAGAGATGAGAGATTGTCCTTGGATGGCTTTTTCATAATCATGGAATGAATTGACTCCTCAACAACCTCATCCAAGACATCTATGAGACAGCACTCGTCTTCATCTATGGGATGTCGACTTGCATTGAAGACATTAAGCTTAACCATCATGTTACCAAAAGAAAGGTCCATAACCCTGGATCTACAATTAATGGTAGCATTTGTGGTGGCAAGAAATGGCCTTCCTTAGATGATTAGGATGTGGTTGGTAGGATTAGAAACCGGTTCGGTATCAAGAACCACAAAATCAACCGGGAAATAGAACTTGTCAACCTTGATGAGAATGTCCTCAACCATGCCCCTAGGAGTTTTGATGGATCTATTGGCTAATTGAAGCACCACCGAGGTTGGCTTTAATTCATTCAATCCTAGTTGGACATACACGGAGTAAGGAATCAAATTAGCACTCGCCCCTAAATCAAGAAGAGCTTTACGAACTTCATGGTTTCCAATCACACATGAGATAGTCGGAGCATCGGGATCTTTGAACTTAGGTGGAGTATTATGTTGAATGATGGAGCTCACTTGCTCCGTGAGAAACACTTTTTTAGGACCTTATCCTTTGCTCTTCCTTTTTTGTGTGCAAAGATCTTTCAAAATTTTTGCATAAGGCAGAATTTGCCTAATTGCATCCAAAAGGGGTAGGTTTATGTTCCCTTGTTTAAACACCTCCGTCATGTCATGGATTTTTCCTTCTTGCCTCCCAAAAGGTGAAGTCTCTCTCAAAGCATATGGGAATGGAGCTTTCGGCTCATAAGACTTTATAACTTGAGGAGATGATGGAAAAGCTTGAGAATTCTTATTAGGACCAATTTCATCCAAGGAAGTAGGAGTAGGATTAGAAACGGGAGGGGTGCTAACCTTGGGTTACACCGGTTCACTATCTTCACTTGGGTTTTCAACCCTATTGTCAATTTGCTTGCCACTTCTCAAAGTAGTAATGGCTTGTACTTGTTCTTGGGAAGGAAACCCCGATGTAGAGTTTGCTTCCAAAAAATATTGGGCTTTTGGGTTCTTTTCAGGTTGGCTAGGTAGCTTACCAATATCTCTCGCATTCAATACATTAGCTATCATCCCGATTTGGGATTCAAGCTTCGATATCGATTGAGAATGAGAATGCAACAAATTGGTGTTCATTTCCAAACTACCTAAGGCCACCAAAACCTTATCTTCAAATGTAGAATCACTAGGAAGTACATGAGAGTGATGAAAACCATTTTGAAATTCATAGACTTGAGGATGTGAAAATTGGTTCATTCTTTAATGATAGGAAGAAGATGAAACAAATTTTTGAGAACATTCATTTCTTTTATGAGGATGAACATATCAATTTTGAGAATTTCTAGCTTGAAAAGAACTTGAATTTTCATCCCACCTCAGGACATAAACATATGAATGAGGGCGAGCAAATATAACATTGACTTGTTCAAGGTGGTCATTAAACACGTCCACGGAGACAATTGGAAGTAGAATGTAAAACACTAGAACATATCATGCAAGGCTCACAAAAATGATAGGAGTGATGAAAAGGAGATGATTTGATAACCGGTTTTTGACTCAATAAAAATATATCAAGTTTTTGAGAAAGAGTTTTAACCTAAGCTACAATCTCCATTGGACTTTCAATTTGACACACTTTCAAATTTTCCTTCTTTTTATTAGAATTATGACCCAATCGAGAAATGTGATATTGATGTAAAGAATTCTCACGCATTTTTTTTCAAAAAGATGCCAAACATTATCCTCATATTTCCCAAAATATGAACCCCCACATAAAGTATCAACAATGTCCTTGTGAATGTCGGATAGGCTTTCATAGAAATATTGAACCACTTGCCATTTTGGAATATCATGGTGTGGGCATTTCCTTAGTAAGTCATTCAATCTTTCCCAAGCCTCACGTAAAAGTTCTCCTTCCCCTTGAGAAAATTCTCTAATGGCGGTTCTCATTGAATTGGTCAAACTTATGGGGTAAAATTTTTTTAAAAATGCATTTTGCATTTGTATCCAAGAAGTTATTAAATTTGCCCCCAAATTGTTGAACCAATGCTTTGCCTTATTTTTAAGAGTGAAAGGGAAGAGAACTAGTCTAAGAACTTCTTCCGGGACATTCATGTACTTCACGGTGGAGCATATTTCAAGAATTCATCTAGATGTTTATATGGTTCTTCATCATCTAAGCCATAGAAAAGTGGACACATTTGAATGGTTTCGGGCTTAATTTCATATTGATTGGCCCCAAAATTAGGAAGCATAAAACAAGTTGGTGCATGGTATTCATGAAGATTATAATGTTGACAAAGAATCATTGGAGGAATTGGAGCTTGAACTCCGTGGGGATGTTGGTTAAGAAGGGGATGTCTCATGAAATGTGGGTCTAAATAGCCAAGATTACCATCTAGATTTTCCATTAGAATGCCTAAGATGAAGGGTAGGAAAAGGACCACACAAAACTTCAGTAACACACTAACAAAACAATAAAATCAAGCACTTCGCCCCCGCAACAATCAATCAATAATCCTCCACATACGATGATCCCATACTCCCATGCTTTCAACAATATGCAAGAAAAATTAAATTGCCTCCATGCGGGCCGAAGATTTAACTAGAGATTGAGTTAGAAAAAGCTCACAAAGGGTCCTTAAGAAACTTCAATTTAGTTTTTAAGTTTTGCCATGCCTTGCAATTTTTTAGAATTTTGCCCTTTTTATGCTTAGCTTAGCTCATTGCTTTCCAATTCTCCTTTGCTTCACTTCGTTTCTCAATGCACCTAGCCAATTAAGAACCAACACAATAAGTAATCAAAATGAATTAAAGAAAAGACACGATCAAAAGAGTACTAATTCCTAATTGCTTCCAAAACATGGTGTTGCTAATTCAATTCCCGGCAACGGCGCCAAAACTTAGTGTGGCCCTAGTCGGGTTGACCAACATGTTGAAATGTGTTATACAGAGGCCAAGTTTGAATTTATAAAGTACCACTACTACCTTTAACTACTAATATAGTTAGGGTGAGTAGGGATTGTCCCAAGGGATTGGGGGCAATGTTAATATGGAAACAAGGTCGGACTAGTAGGTCGAGTGATCAGAAGGTGGTTTGATTGGTTAATTAAACTACAATGTAACAAATTCAATAGAAAGCAATTAAAGTAAGTAAAGGGTTGAGAAAAAGAGAAAGGGATCTTGGGATTTAGAGGTCACCACTAAACATCACATTTCTAGATACTCAATGTGTAATGAATGAGGGGAAATATATGTTGCAACACCAATATGTGTGATTAATTGAATCAACAATCATGGATGCCTAATTAAGTATACATTGTCTAGACAACCTAATGAATAGCACAATATATCAAACTAAGCCATTATTCCTTCTTTTAAGCTCACAATTAAACAATTTAACAAGCTAGAGAATTATACTACTTTCATTCATAAGCATAGAACATCAAACAACAAGCATGGATTGTCCTCCTTTATAAGAAAATAAGACAACTACACTACAACTAAACTAAGGACATGCAAATTAAACTAATTAAACTAAGGTAGAGATACAATCCATCAAGAAATGAGTATGAACCGTCAAACAAGCTACAAGAGTATTCCATTAAAGCACCATGCCTGGACAACCTCTAGATTCATAGCATCAACACACATAGATATGCATCAATATCACAAAACCAAGAGATAAATACATGAACATCTATTCTAACATACATAGACATATGAATAGAATGAAATGATCAATTGGAAGTATTAAACAACACAAATCATTGTAGAAACAAAATTCATTTATAAATCAAATGTCAAGACAAGAATTACAACATAAATTCCCTCAAAATACAAAACATCAAGATCTAGAAGGCATGCTTAGAGCTAACTCTAGCCCCAAGAAGATGTTTAGCCACTCATTGATGTAGTCATCTAACCCTCAAGGGCTATCTTCATGGTAGGATTGATCTTCTTCTCCTTGATGGAAACCTTAAATGAATGGAAAAACTCCCAAATTGTATGTGTATCTCCCTAATCTCTAAGCTCTCTCCTCTATTCTATTGTTGTATGATGATATATATCGTAGAAATGGCTCAAAATCCTTATATAGGTAGCTCCAATGTCACACCCAATGGTCAGGTCTCGTGCACTAGAGCCCCTTCAATGATTGCACCACGAGCCATCTTTTAATGAGTTGGACTCTGTTTTATTTCGAACTTGAGGAGATTCGATCGATCGAATTCTGATGAGATCGATCGAATAATTTTCAGATCGATCAAAGTGTGGCCAGATTGATCAAACCTTGGCTACACCTTTTTAGAGTAAGACATGTCTGAGATATTTTTGGGATATTTTTGGAAAAAGACAAAAGTGGTAGGTGGGGATAAGATCAAAGAAGTTCGATCGATCGAAAGGAAAGTTGGATTGATCGAAGAAGGAAATTCTGGAGGATAAGGACAAGGGTTTTGATCCATCTTGGTGAGGCTGGATCGATCACTGTGAGATCGATTGAAGATTGGTCTGATCGATTAAAACTTGCTGTTTTCCACCACTTTGCTCCTTTTTGCTCATTTCTTCCATTCAACTTGAGATTGCTTCTTTTATGCTCTAATTTGGCTGAATTGACTTATTTTTGGAATAAGCACCTGAAAAGGGCAATAACTTGAAATTAGTCTAAAACAGGAAAATAAGATAGATAAAGGTCCTAAAATACTCGAGCTTAAGGGATTTAAATATGCACTTTTTAGCGCTCATCATTTAGTGTGTATATATGTATGTATCGACTATGTAGGTATTGATTATCGATTCTTTGATCGGTTCGTAGTAGAGGGAATTTGTTTGTGGATCTGACCCACCATTTATTTTTCACGTCCTCTACAGTACCAGTCTTAGAGTTGTTCGTACAGATCAGAGATCATTTATGTTCACCCTTCCATCTCATTGATGTAGTACATTATTTTAGATTTCTGTTATTTCTTAGACTTAGTATTTATTTATTATTCTAGTAAATGTTGTTTCATTTATGGGATTTTATTAGGGGTCCTTAGTATGCGGATTCTCGAGTTGTACTTTGGAGGTTTATAATCTATTAGATTTATGGAGAGGATTTATTATTTATTTATTATTTAGTTTTTTTTTTAGTGTTATTATTTATTCATTTTTTATTCCGTCTTATATTCTGTGTTCGTTTATTATCGATTACATTTGATATCCCCAGGTCTTTGGGTGTGGGCCTGGCCAACTTGCACACCGAAATTCGAGGGCATCATAAAATTTGTGTCCCAAAAATTCTAAAATCACTTCCACAACCTTATATCACCATTATAAACATGCTCAGATGATAAACAATATACGTATAGCATGTGAATCATAATACAACCTCAACAAGGCCTTGACAGCAACTACACACAGAAAAACTAGGGTTTTGGCAGGTCAAAACCACAAGTGACCAAAGTTCTATCCAAAAACCAACTTTAACAGACTTGATTCATCAATACAAACTTGCTAGCATGTAGATCAGACATTTTATTGTAAGCTATAAACATTATATATATGAATCACAAGGCTAAACCAAAAAACAGCTTAACTCACAGATCTGAGAAACAAAAATCATTTGCAACATAGTAAACCTCAAGAACAAGTGTTCTACAAATGTAAATATCCAAAATATACTCGTGTCAACCTTGACTAAGCACCTCAGCAACCTCAAGCTCAAAGGGACCCTTAAAACTAGCCTTTGCACAAGCAAAACTTCACAACAAATGAATTCCATAATGAACACAGCAACAAGGATCAATTCATTGATATTTCTATGAAGATTTCAGGATCAGATCATCATCAAGGACCTTATAAATGTAGGTTCATATGAAGCTCTCCAGTATAGGTCAATACAGGTCACTATTAGGGTTTTTTAAGAGGTTTACTTCAGCAAAAATGCTATAATAACATATATATACTTAAGTATACAATTCAAGTCTTGCTACAAGAAGAATGTACACATGGCACCTATAAACAATCATTGGCCAGAGAATGTTCTGACATTCTTCATGTGAAAAGACCACAATACCCTTGTCAACTCAACAGTTTTGTCCTTTAGTATATCAGAAATTACAACTCACAATGTAAAGGCTGTAATAACATTCTTATCCAAGACTTAGTGTTTAAGAAGTGCAATGTAATGTATACACTCTCACTCTAGGACCACAACTATGTGTCACACACTTGAGCTTTAATTAGAAAGGCCAAAATACTATTGTAACGGCCATATGTCATTCTCAGCTCAAACCTGTTACCGAGACTGTATAAATCACAATGCAGGCTAAATCATAGCTGTTCAATTCAATGTAGCTATCTGAACATATGTTTAAACATATAATACAGCTGTGAAATGACCATAGTACCCCTGAAAGTCCCTGTAGCTAATTTTCATATGTTGAACCTCAGTTTAACACAAAAAATAGCTTGAACATAATGAATAGTTATAATGTACTATCTTAAACCATTGTGAAATTGTGTCACAAGATGGTGAAAGACTATAATACACCTAAGAGATGATATAAGCCACTTTGCACTGCAATGGTGATGGATTAAGCCCTTGACAACTATATTACACCTAATATTAAACAAGCAAACACCAATTGGCGCTAACTAGTACCAACAATCTCCCCCTTTTTCCTTTAATGACAAAAACCTCAAAATCAAATAAGAACTGAAAAGTGAAGATCCAGCAACACGAGTATATGAATATCATAGTCATAGATAATTAAATATAAGCACCAAAACCTTATTTAAAGGATAAAAACTATCCTCATTTCAGTCATTTTCTCCCCTTTTTTGACATTGAAGGTCAAAAGGTGATAAGGACCAACAATTATAAGCTCAAGAGGGTGGTGGAACAACCCTGAGAAGGTCTCTAAGGGCTGTAAATATCTGAGGAAGAAGAGGTTTGGTCATAATATTTGCAAGTTAATCTTTAGTGACTAAATAAGTGATCTCAAGGAGACCTTTTTGAACTTTGTCTCTAAGAAAATGATACCTGATATTAACGTGCTTGCTCTTCCAATGGAGAGTTGGATTCTTACTGATAACACTGACACTTTGGTTGTCACAATACAGCTTAGGAGGACCTGAGAATTAAAGACCAAGGTCTGTAAGTGTTGTCCTCATCCAAAACATTTGAGAACCAGCTTGAGAAGCAGCAATGTACTTAACTTCAGATGTTGAAAGAGACACTGTGTTTTACTTTTTGCTCAGCCAAGAGACTATATTGGAGCCAAGGAGATAATAACAACTTGAAGTACTCTTTCTGTTAGGCAAAGAATCACCCCAATCAGCATCTGAATAGGCTTCAATAAGCAATATGGGAGAAGCTAAGTTGTGAAGACCATAGGAAAGTGTTCCTTTGACATATCTGAGGATTCTTTTGGCAGCTTGAAGGTGAGAAGCCCTTGGATTTCTTTGAAACCTTGCAACTAAACCCACAGAATACATGATATCAGGCCTTGAACAACCACTATTCTGAAGACCGAGTCTTCTTTTTCCTTTTTCGATTTTCCATCATTTATTTATTTGATTTATACTTTTTTCACGTTGCCTTAGGGTTTTGTTGCACCTGAGGTAGGCTTTGGTGTTCGGAACTGATTTCTGATACCACGTGCATTGCATTATTTTGTCTTTTACTACCTGCGTATGTCTTAATTTTGTAGAAATGCATGCTCGTTTATTTACATTTTCTAGGGGTATGGATGCATGGTTTCTTCAAAAACATTTTTGTTTTGCGAGGTACTTTGTGTAATTATGTTTTTGAGATATTTCGTCTTAGGGACTTTTGTACAATTATTCTTTGGGATATTTTAAGAAGGGACTAACTTGCAAATAAGGGATAAGAGTGACAAGTGGCACTTTCCCATTAGACCTTTGTTGACTTACCATTGGATACACTTGGAACCCTAAGATGGTGACAAGTGTAAGGTCGTGATCAAACCTTGTGATGAGGCCTAGATTAGTAACAACTGGATGGTGGATGTGTGTATATGTGTGAGAGGTAGTGTTGGTGTTGGGGTGTGTGTGTGTGTTTAGCTAACAAAGCCTTTGGGTTAGTGGGAAAAGATGTGATTTCATCTTCCTCACTTAACCACCATTGTTGGAGCTTAAAAACCCTAGCCACCATTCTTGCTTTTCAAGCCCATTCCTTGGGGATTTTGGTCTTCCACCTTGAAGACAAAAGTTCCCTCTCTTCCTTCTCTACAACACGTTTGCCCGGTTTCTCCATTTACTTTCATTTGCTTTGGATTCTAGAGGAACAATCCTCTAGTGAGGTAGGGGTTGTTCTATGTTTATCCTCTTGTTGTTTCTTGTTTCCTTTATTGTTAAATATTATTTTATGCATGTAATATGAAGTTTTAGGGTTGTATTAGATGAATACTGATTATATCTAACCTAGGGTGTCATTTTTATACAAGCTTGATATGTGATTATTCTCTTGTATTGTTGTTGTTTTACTTGGTACATAATGAAATTCTAGTATAACTTCTTGTTTATTATGTTGTTCTAGAATTATTATTGTCATTATTTGTGTTGTAATGTTTGACTATGTTATTGTTAAGTTAGTGATTTAATGAATACCATGTTTGCATGACTAAAATCTCTATGTTGATTACCTTGTAATTGTATTGTTGTAATCACTTGTGAATTTGACATTTCAAATGCCATCTTAGCTTGAGGACTTAGGGCATTTCTTGTGTGTAGTTTGAAATTTTGATGTGTGTGGAAGGTAACTATATGCATTATATAACAATGTTACAGTTGTAATATTCTTGATTGATTTTGGAAACACCTGGGGCAAAGAAAATGTTAAAATGGCTAGGGTAAGGCTCTAGTATGGGAGGTACAATGTCTCCCCATTATAGTGCGCACTTTAGTGGTTTCATGAGGACAAGTAGCCCAAAATAACCAATTGTCTTGTGTTTTAATGTTCACAACCGGATGTCGTGGCCAAGTTTTCCACATGGCTTGATTTCGCTTTCATTTACAAGTTGACATTACTTTTGAAGTTGTAGCTTGTTATTTCATTGGAAGTTCCAATATTGTTGTACATTTTACCTTTATGGATTGCTTTCAAATTGTTCAGATATAGCTTAAGATGATATCTTAGCTTCCCATTAAGACTAGACGTTTGGAGGCATGATCCACATGTGTTTGACTTATATTACATTGCAAAGAACCGTTGAAACTTTAGGGTATACATATATACTTCATCTTAGCTACGGAGTAACTTGTTTACTTACCCTAGTTGATTTGGGTCTTTTTCAGGTAAGGAAACATTGTTCTTGGATGCTCAACATCCATAGCTTGGCTTGGTTATATTTGGATTACTTTCGTGTACATTTGACATGTAAGTGTTAGCGTGTTTCTGTTTATCTTTAGTTGTTATAAAGTATAATTTGTTTAGAAGCTTGGCATGCTTCCTTTTGGTGGTGTAATATAAACTCAAGCATCTTATTTTGACCTTATTTCAACATATATGTAATAAAGCCAAGGGCCAATCTCTTTTGATGAATAGAATGTATGAGGAATTTTAACATGTTGTATTTTCCTTGACCCATTTTATCTTAGAAGCATTTTGGGCATTTCATGTTGTGTTTTAATTTTGGTTCATGTCATAGTTGCTTAGAAAACTCATTTTTAAGAGGGGGGGGGGGGGGGGTTACTTCACAAACTTTTTCCAAAATAAACTGTTTTTGCTTTGAAAACCAAGCGTTTTCGAAAACTTCACTATCCCAGCCAACCCAGTCATGATCGATCTCTGATAGTTGCGATTGGTCATCAGTTACCTTTTTGGTCACTTTTCATTGTTCGTGGATTCTATGATTGATCGCAGAAGTGGCGATCGATAGCACTGGGCACTTTTGATTTTTAAAATTTGAAATTTGGTTACTGCCCATCGATCGTGGATTCGGCGATCGATTGCAACTGTGTATCATTTGTGTTTTTTTAAAAAAACTTTGGAAGTTTATAATTTCTTTGTTCAAACTCCAAATCATGTGATTTTTGAGTCAAAGTTTATTAATTTTTCGTTGTCTATCCAATGGTATGCGCGATAGCATCCATTTTAGTTTAAAATGACCATGTTATCACTAGTGGTTCACTTTGTCCGTTTTAAAAACCTAGCTTCCGCATTCGTTTCTTTTTAGTCCCGTAGGTTCTCGGGAAGTCACTTTGGCATCCTAGAGATGATGTTCATCTATAAAAATCGCATATTTTTATTGCTTCCGCATTTGAGATTTGTCATCGGGTCAGTTTTCGTGTTACTCGTTGGCACACCAGAGATTGTAAAAATCATGGGCCGTCACAAGTGGTATCAGAGCTTGAGGTTCGAAAACCTTAGGATGTCGGGTTTTTTTGAGTTTATTTCATGTGTCTTGCTGACATGCTTTGATTTGTTCACATGATTACGTGCTTAAGTGTTAAAAGCCTTTCTTTAACTGTTTTAGCATGATTGTATGTTGCATACATCTTTGTGTTTCGTGTTTCATGCATTCACTGGGCAAGTTACATTTGGTCGTAATAACTTGTGTTGTTTATGACCTTATTCTTCGTGCATATAGCACTATGGTTAGGAATCATAGAGATTCATCACGTCAGGCTGGAGGGGATAAGCAGGTGGATAACACCGAGCTTATCAGGAACTTTTCTAGGAGGGCTAGAGTTCGTGCTCGTGGTGTGGGTGCTAATCCACCATTGGTTCTTATGAATGAGGAATAGATTGCACAGGGAGTGGCTTTTGGGGTTGCAGAGACCATTTAGGAGTTATTTCATAGACAGTTTGTGAGGATGCAAATTCCTACACCCGTATCGATACCTGTACCAGCACCAGTAGTCTTGAGACTTCGGAGTATCTTAGGGGACATCGAGATGGCTTTCAGCTTTACGTCAGGTTACAGTCTTCACTCATGTGCTCAAGGACTTATAAGGACATAGTTTAGAGGGCTATACTTATCAACGCAGAGGCTCAGAATGCATTACGGATCCAGGAGTCTAGGAAGCAATGTGAGGATGATGTTTTATCTTCTGGGAAGCAGGCAAAGATGGCTAGAGTTGGAGGTGTTACTTACTCACGGGGACCATCACAGCAGATTCATCCTACGAAGACAGTTCCTTTGACTGCGGGGTCCACTCATGAGATAGTATATCACCATTGCCATCAGCCAGGGCACATCAAGCCTCATTGCCCACGGACTCATGCTCAGATCATTCAGCATGCTGTTATTACTATGAAGGAAGTTCACGAAGCTTTCAATCACTACAAGCAGGCAGGCCACTTCAAGAGGGAATGTCCACTATTGTAGGGCAAGACACGTAACGGTTGTTTCTCTCCCACAGGTGGATGCTTCCGCAGGGCCTTTGACTGATCGAGGTACCTTTCCTGTAATGACCCGGTTATTTTTCTTCCTTTTCTTTTTCTCAGATTTTAACGGATATTTTTTTTTTTTCCGTTGTCTTTTCCTTTTTGGATTCAATTTTTCATCACTTGATGTCGTCTCGAGTGCTCTGGAATGATTTCCGAGACTCTTTTTCTTGGATTGACAACTTCCTTTAGGGATTGTGTCATTTCCATATTTTATTTTTCCGAACACTATTCACATTTTGTCTTTTTCTCATTTATCCTTTTTCCTTGCATAACCTCACTTTTTGTGCTCGGATTTGATTCCGGTTTTGCATGCATTCATAATATTTGATTTCCATGATAGTGGTATTTTTACTTTTCTAGAAAAGCATGTTGATTGCTTACTTCTTTCATAAAGGGGCATTAGTGCATACTTTAGTGTAATTATTCTTAACTTGTGGGGTTTTAGTGTAATTAAATAAAGTAATTATTTTTCATCTTGGGGACCATTTTGTAATTAAATTTGAAAGATATTTTTAAAAAGGACCTTTTTACAATTTTTGAAAAGTGTGACAAGTGTCCCACTCTCATTGGTCCACTTGTTGACATTTATGTGGAAACATTTTAATGCATTGGATGATGATATTTGGAGGGTGAGGATTCATCCACTTGTTGGCCTAGGATTGGTGCACTTATTGGCTTGGATGGTTGACAAGTGTAGGTGTGGGATTAAGCCTAGGAAGGAACCACGGATTGGTGACAAGTGTAGGTTCAGAATTTAGTCTTGCAAATATCTTTGGGCCACTTTGGGATTATGGTTTTAAAGGAGGGGTTTTGTGCAATTGACCATAGATGTGTGTGTTGACCATGGTGTAAGAGCACATAGTGAATGGAGGATTTCTATTTCCTTCACTCACACTTAACCACATTATTTCATTCTCTTCCTTATAAGAAAACCCTAGCCTCCATGGATGGAGCTCGAAGCCTTAGGCATTGATCTTGATCTTTGAGGCCCTTCCACTTACTTTAGACTATAAAGCTTGGAATACTTTTTGTTCCCCTCATCCTCCTCTTCAAAACCCTCGAAGGATCTAGCCTAATTCCTACTTTTGCTTTGGTATCTAGAGATTCAATTCTCTAGTGAGGTATTGATATATTATTTTGAAGTATTTTTATGTCATTATTGAGTGTTTTACATGTATGGAAGAGAAGGACTTGTATTTTACCCTTAAACTGTTTTAACTTGAAATTAATCTTGTCAAATTAAATATAGAATATGAAAATATACTCAATTAGCTTTCATTTAGTTTCGGTTTCATGTAATTTGGATTTAAAATGAAGTTATGAATTTTTGAAGTTGCAAGCTAGTTGCTGGAAATTTGAAGCTTTTCCTTTTTGGTCCGGAAATGAATTTTTATATGGAGCTGTCGCGCTTCAATTGCCTTGAAATTTTTACTGGAACTTCCCCCATGGGTTTTACACAACTCAGAATTTTTTCACGATTTTAGAGCATTTCTAAATTTTTTAAAAATCCAAAACTATCTGTTGTCCATGTTTTTCTTGCAGCTGGAAAACATATTTTTAGATGATTTATTTCACTAACCTTTTGACATTGGATCATGGCTTAAATTTTTAGTTTTACACTCTCATATGTTTACTTCCAAAATAAATTAGGTTTTCCCAATTTGGATGTCAAATGAATTTTTCATGAATTTTCAAAGTTAGAAGCTACAGGCTGAAAATGTGTTTTCTGGGCAGAATTTGTTTCAAAGTTGTGGGTCAAACTGTTTCAATTGAGAAAATATTTTGTTAAACTAAATTGATATTATCAAATTATAGTGTTTAAGCTTTCATTGGGTTTTGGATTCATTCAATTTGGGTTAGAATTGAATTTTTTATGAATTTTACAAGTTGAAGGTAGCAAGCTAAAAAATCTGTTTTGCAGACTGAAAATTTGGGGCGATTTCATTTCAGTGGTAATTGGAATTTTCATTCCAATTGAGGTAGCGAATGTTTTAGGATTATTTGTGTGTTGTATTGTGTGTTTGCCATGATTATACAACATATATGTATGCCTTGTATCAAATCTAGAAAGTTAGTAATTTTTATTTCTTTGTATAAGATTTAAAATTTATGATGATGTATAACTTTGATTTGAATTGTAACATGCTAGGAAATTATGCTTAGATATGTTGGTTAACATATATTAAATTTGAATCATTTGATTAGGAATTACAACTTTTATCTAATATTTATCTTTAGTGAAAATTTAATTCACGTGGTTATATCAAGCATTAAATCAAGTTGTAATGTGGTATTTAAATAGGCCTTAGTATGTTCTCTAATATATATTAAATTGAGGGCATTTGGAATTGTTTAAAAATCTAGAGGAAATTAATTAATTAGTTTGATTAATTTTGTTTTAAGTGTTTTAATTACTTAACTTGTCATTTGATGTTATATATATGATGACCATAACATGTCTTTCAGTATATATTAAATTGAGGTTATTTGGATTAAATTGGAATTTAGAGAATTTAACTATTTATGTTTAATTAAATTCTACTTTATTACTCCATGGATTTAATTGCATTTTGGAAGTTGTTTCTATATTTAAATCATGGATTTGGATTTGATGTATGTTCACCTGATTACTTTTGAGCATTGGATAACATAGTTGTTACTTTATATTCATGAGAATATGTTTTTCCTTATTGAATATATTGTTGCTATGTGTAAGGAATTGCACACTTTGTATTTGACATCTTACATGCCATAGTAGTTGTGAATTTTGAGCATGTATTGTATAAGTTTCCAAAATTTGGATTGTGCTTGGTAAATAGTTGATATCTTGTATATACATGTTGATATATATACATTGTTGCACAATTTGTTGATTTTGGAAACTTGGGGATGTCGTTGTTTGGCTACGGTTAGGATTTGGTTCTAGTACGGGGGATTGTACCTCTATATAGTCTAGTGCGCACATAGGGAGGTTACCCATGGGCTAGTAACCCTAAAGTAACTATGTTGTCGGTCTGATCCGGCGTGACGTCCGAGTATCCACTTTGTTTGATTTCTTATTTCATTTCAAGTTGATAACTAGATGATATCGTAACTTGTTGTTCTTATTTGATTTCCTATTTTGAGCTTAAGATGTAGCTTTGTGAAAGCATGTTTCATGCATTGTATTGGAAGTTCCATTGTTGGTTAAATTGCATCGATATCATAATTTATGTTTTGATGTTCAAATGTAGTTTAGGAATGACCTTATAAATTCATTTTGAACATAGACGTTAGGTAGCATGACCCACACTTGTTGTTTTCGTATTTTGGATTTCAAGTTGAAGACTTTGAGAATCTATATCTTGTTGCCTTGTATAATATGTTTCCATGTTGTTTAAATTGCATGAATAATGTAATTATGATATAAATGATCTAGGTAGCTTAGGATGCTCCCTGGGTCTCATCTTGACATAGACGTTATGTGGCATGAGCCCCTTTAACATATTTCACCATAAGGTGATAAAATTGTAAAATGCTAGGTCGATGCATGCTCATCTCCAACGAGTAGCTTTATGTTACTCACCCCTACGATACTGGGGCATATTTCAGGTACAGGACTCAGAGTTTGAAGATTCCATTGCTCCTTGGATGGCTTACAGCTTCTAAGTTTCTATTTTATGCAAGTGTTAGCATAAGATGCCTCTTTGTAGCCCTATTTGTTTAAACTTGTATTCGTTGATTCGTATATGTAAAGTGTACGTAAGTGCACTCTTTTCAATGTATTTAACATGTATGAGATGAGGCCGGAAGCCAATGACATGTATCTCGTTTTCTATGCACTTTTGTTTTTAAAGTTTATTATGAAAATATTGAAAAATGTTAAGTCATTGCTTCATAACTTTCGTATCGGGTGTTGGAATTTCACATCTTTTCTGTCCGGACTCAGAATTAGACGATTCTTGAGTCTAATTTTGTTCATTTTTCGTTGTCCTTCTAATGGTGTGCACGGTGGCACCCTTTTCAGTGAGAATGACCATTTTGCCCTTAGTTCATCTCTTTTCGGGTTAGGCATTCTTGCTTCATTTGCTTGGCTCATTTGAGTTCCCTGGTTTCATGGAGAGTCATTTTGGGACCTTAAGGATGACGTACATCTCTTAAGGTCATTTGGCTTCTTTCGCTTCTGCATTTCGGGTTCGTTATCGGGTCAACTTCCGGTCATCACTAACGCACCGGGTTGAGAAATCCGGGTCGTTACGTTTCCTCTGTTTAGTTTTTGAGTTAAGGTTTTCTTTCTTTTATTTTATCATCATTTACACATTCTTTAGGTTTGGCGGTCACCTTTTGGGATAGTTTTCTTTGTGTTGACACGCCAATTGGGGGTCTAGTGTCTTTGCACAGAGTTTGTCAGGGTTGTCTGATAAGCACTAAAAAGTGCGCATTTAAACCCCTTAAGCTTGAGTATTCCAGAACCTTTTTCTATCTTATTATTTCGTTTTAGTCTAATTTCATGTTATTTCCCTTTTCAACCATTTATCCCTAAAATAAGTCCATTCAGCTGAATTAGAGCCTAAAAGAAGCAATCTCAAGCTTGGTGGAAGAAAAGAGCAAAGTGGAAGCAAATTGGTGAAAAAAAAGCCTTCTTCGATCGATCGAACCAAGTTACGATCAATCACACATTGATCGTTCTAACCATGCCAAGATGGATCGAGCCTTTTGTCCTTATCCTCATAAAATTTTCTTGTTCGATTGATCCAACATTTCTTCGATCGATTAAATATTTTTTATCTTATCCCTACCTACCACTTTTATCCTTTTCCCAAAATATCCCAAAAATATCTCAGCTTTTTCATTATTCAAAAAGGCGCCGCCATAGTTTGATCGATCGAAACACCCTTGTGGTCGATTGAACTTCCTCCAGTGCATTAAAAAACAGTGTTCCAACCAATTAAAAGAGATGCTCGTGGTGCAATCATTTAGAGGGCCTAGTGCACGAGTTCTGACCATGGGGTGTGACATTTGAGCTACCTATATAAAGATTTTAGCCATTTTGGAGGAGAAAATACAACCATATACAATCAAGAGGGAACTATATACAATAGAGAGGTTAGGAGGAGGCTAGAGAGAGAGAGAGAAAGATACACACTATTTTGGGGAAAGTTCTTCCACCATCTAGAGTTTCCACCAAGAGAAAGAAGATCATTTCTACCATGGAGATAACCCTTGAGGGTTAGATAACAACATCAATGAGTGGCTAAACCATTCTCTTGGGGCTAGAGATAGCCCTAAGCATGCCTCTTAGACTTTGATGCTTTGTAATTAAAAGGGATTTGTGTTGTAATGTTTGTCTTGACATCTTTTATATATATAAATCTTGCTTCTACAATGATCTTCCAATTGATCATTTAATTTTATCCATATGTCTATATATGCTAGGATGAATGTTCGTGTGTTTATTTCTAGATTTTGTGATATTAATGCATGTCTATGTGTGTTAATACTATAAATGTAGTGATGGTCAACACATGGTGCTTAAATAAATTACTCTTGTAGTTTATTTGATGGTTTATACTTATTTCTTGATGGATTGTGCCACCTCTTTAGTTTAATTAGTTGAATTTTCATGTCACTAACTTAGATGTAGTGTAGTTGTCTTACTTTCTTAGATAGGTGGACAATCTATGCTTGTTATTTGATGTTCCATGCTTATGAATGTAAGTAGTATATTTCTCTAATTTGATATTGTGCCTTAATTGTGGACTTAAAGGAAGGAATAATGGCTTGATTTGATATGTTGTGCTACTCACTAGTTTGGCTAAACAATATATACTTACTTGGCCATGCATGCTTGATAATTCAATTGATGGCACACACTTTCCTTTGCAACATAAAATCCCCCTAATCCATCAAACATTGAATGTCTAGGAAGGTGATGCTTAGTGATGAACTCTAAGTCCCAAGACATCTTTCATATATCTTTTCCCTAATTTCTCGATTGTTATTCGCTTACATTATTTTAATTGCATCTTAGTTTAATTAACCAATCAAACCACCTTTTGATTATTCTACCTACTAATCCATAGTTGATTTTCAAGTTTAAATACACTACACTCCAATTTCCCTTGGGATGATCCTTACTCACCCTAGCTATATTTATAATTAGTGGTGGTAGTGGCATTATCTAAATTTAAAACTTGGCCACACTACACACTTTATTGCAAATTTGGTGCACCCGCGACATTACCACCAAGTTTTTGGCACCATTGCTGGGGATATTGGCAACGTCGTATTTTAGTAATCAATTAGGAATTAGTACTCTTTTGATATTGTCTTTATTTCATTTTATTTTGGTTACTTATTGTGTTTGTTCTTGATTGACTAGGTGCATTGAGCCAAGGGAAGTGAAGCAAAGGGAAATTCAAAAGCAAAGGAGCAAGCTAAGCTAAGCAAAAGCATATAAAAAAAAGGCTAAAAATCTAAAAAAAAATTGTAAAGCAAAGCAAGGCAAAAATTAAAAATAAATTGAAATTGCTTAAGTACCTTTTGTGAGCTTTTCTAACTCTATCTCTAGTTAAATCATCGACCCACGTGGAGGCAAGTCTTTAATTTCTTAGATAAATCGTGAGCCCGTGTGGAGGCAATTTACTTTTTTGGCATATTGGTCAAAGCATGGGAGTATGGGATAAATCTTTGTGGAGGTTTGTTGATTGATTTGTTGTGGAGGCGAAGTGCTTGTTATGTGCTGCATGCTTATTGTTTGTTTGTTATTTTTTTTTTTTTATAGTGCATGCATGGTCGTTAAACATTGAACCCAACTCTTGTCCCACTTAATTTGAATCTTGAATCTATCGTTCGCAATCTTAGGGGAAGGGGTAACTCTTATCACTCTATTTCATCAATGGAGGAA
Source organism: Cornus florida (assembly GCF_030987335.1). Lineage (NCBI taxonomy): Eukaryota > Viridiplantae > Streptophyta > Magnoliopsida > Cornales > Cornaceae > Cornus > Cornus florida. The sequence goes on from NW_026775576.1 coordinate 22,847,086, forward strand.
CATAATGAGGACTATGTGGAGGACCTTGGTTACATAGATCCACAAGGTATCTTTCACCCTAATGTGCATCACAACAACATCCAAATACCATTAGGCATAGCAAGACATTTCATTTAACAACAACAAGGCCATATTCCATTAGGAATGCCTCGGCCAAATTTTGTTCCACCTTAACCTCCCATTGCTCAAGTAAATCATGGTGCCCGTGTAGCACCACTGGTTGTGAATCCTCCTCTAGCTTTGAGACATCATTATGTACCAAATGAATATAATGCACCTACATGCATCCAACTTCCCCCATTTAGAGCACATCCCTATGAGATTAAACCGTAAACTATTCAGATACTTCCTAACTATCATGGACTTCCAAGTGAAGAACCTTATAAGTATTTGGATGATTTTCTCAAAGTGTGTTCCACTGTGAAATACACGGACATGCCGAAAAAGGTTTTGAGGTTAAAACTCTTTCCTTTCACCCTTAAAGATAAGGCAAAATATTGGGTCAACAATTTAAGGCCTTTTTCGATAACCTCTTGGGCAGAAATGCAACAAGAGTTCTTGAAAAAGTATTACCCAGTTTTAAAGACCAATGCAATGAGGACCTCAATTCAAAAGTTTTCTCAAGGGGATGGGGAATTGTTTCATGAGGCATGGGACTACCTAAATGATTTGCTTAGGAAGTGTCCACATCACGACATTCCTAAATGGCAATTGGTGTAATTTTTCTTTGAAAGTTTGTCGAATAATTTTAAAGGAACGGTAGATGCTTCCATGGGTGGTTCATATCTTGATAGGCATGAGGATGATGTATAGCGTCTTTATGAGAGCATGAGTGAGAATTCAATGCATCAATCCTTGTCTTCCAAAAATGGTAGAAACCTAGGTGCAAGGAAGAATGTTGGCTTGTATCAAGTTGACAATTCCAATACTTCGATCAATCGAAGGAAAGTCTCGATCGATCGAAGAGGTTTTCAATCGATCGAAATGAGGCGATGCCAGCTCAGCCAATCGGATAAGGCTAAAGAAGATATTTTCAAGCTACGTCAGCTTCGATCGATCGAAATTAAGTGTTTGATCGATAGAACATCTTCGATCAATCGAAATACCTGCTGGCAGTGAGCTGTCTAATTCCCGAGCACGCCGATTTCTACCTAACTTGTGTAGTTGCGAATTTCCTCCAATCAGAGGCTGTAATTCTGACTTGGTCCTTACTCAAAGGAGTATGTAATTGATTTATTGAATAATGATTATATCATAGTAGATAGATAGAGATATTACCAATTATAGAAATTTTCCTCTCTCTAGAACTAGGGTTTTGGAGAAGAAAGTAAAGATGAAGATGATGATGCCAACCTCTAAGCTAGCCCTTGAGGGTTCCATGTCCACTACAATGAGTGGCTAAATCCTTTTCTTGGGGCTAAAGATAGCCCCTAGGCTTGCTTCTCAAACCTAGCTCTTGTGTATTTTTGGGGATTTTAGTTGTAATAGATGTTTTGACCATGAATAAATATAGATCTTGTGATTTGTATAGATTAATGCTTTCAATTGATCATTTGGTTCTAGTCATATGTCTATGTATGCTAGAATTGATGTTCATGTTTTTATCTCTAGATTTAACGAAGTTGATGCATATCTATGTGTGTTGATGATGTTGATCTAGTGATGGTCAAAGCATGGTGCTTAATGGAACACTTTTGTGATTTATTTGATAGTTCACACTTGTTTCTTGATGGATTGTATCACATCTCTAGTTTAATTAGTTTAATTTCATGTCTTTAGTCTAATTGTAGTGTAATTGCTTTAATTTCTTAGGTAGGTGAACAATCCATTCTTGTTTCTTGATGTTCCATACTTATGAATGCAAAGAGTTTATGTCTCTAGATCTTTGTGTATGCATTAATTGTGGTTTAATTGAATAGATATTGGTCTCATTTGATAGGTTGTGTTATTCATTAAAATTGGCTAGACAATCTATACTTATTTCCCATCCATGCTTAGTTTCAATTGATGTCACACACACACAAGTTACAATTTAAATTTCCCTATTAATGTACAATTGCTAATGTTTGATGAAGTGAAGCTTAGTGGTGACTCTAAGCCCCAAGACCTCTCTCCTATATCTTTTCTCGACTTTCTAGATTGCTCTTTTTACTTGCATTAATCTTTAATTGCATTATAATTTAATTAATTAATCACTAATCAATCTTTGATCACTCGACCTACTAATCCGACATTAGTTTCCATCATAAATACACCTCATTTCCCTTGAGATGATCCCTACTCACTCTAGCTATATTTTTAGTTGGAAGTGGTAGTGGCATTTTCTAAATTTAAACTTGGCCACACTACACACTTTTGCATGCTTTGGTATTGACGCACACCACAGTACACATAAGATAAACCAAATAAACCACATATCACATAGGGGTAAAACAAACGATGACATGCTATACACCACAAATGGCACTAACATGCTTAATGGATACAGTATATGAAAACGTATCATCTATGTCCTCACACAAACTACCACATAGTCATAAAATCCTAAACATGTTTCTAAGGCATGCCCGAAAAAAAATGGGGCTTATAAACATGTAAAAAGTGATCTTACAAATGGAATTTTCACAAAATATGAAGAAAGAAATAGAATGCCTCTTAAAAGGACAACCTCTCAGAAAACGTAACACAAAACCTGGATGAGTCCAATCTCTCACTACGAGGAAAGGAATCATCCCCTCAACGACCACTAAGGTCTTCGAGACATAGGGTCAGCAAGTCTTTCCCAAGACCAGCTTATACCCTAATAGAATCCCAACACCACATGAAACAAGACAACAACGAAATGGATAGCCCTAATGCTAACTGTGACAAGACATCAATAAGAAAACTCCAATCCAAGATGCCAATGAGTTCGATAGGAACTCTACAGGATTCTACCAGAACCCTAACACAATGCCCCAAGTCTCTAAATACAAGGGAGAGTAATTAATTGCACCAACGCAATTAATTACACGAAACCACTCATATCCCATCCGAAGCTCGCAAGAGTTATCCAAGGCAACACAAGAAGGATCCTAGGTCAACACACCCATCCAAATCCCTAAACTATTGCCTTAAGAAGCCAAGACACAAGAACTTCACCCTGAGGCTCACAAAGTAACTCCCAACTCCCCAAGAAAGGACTTAAGTCAGTCTTGACTCATCGTCACATGACGCTAGAAACAAGGACCTCAATGACATCATAGCATCAAAACCACTATGAAGTCCTAAGAGAGGTCATTGACACCTCTAACATTACCATGACTACATCACGAAGAGACAAAAGAAAAAGAGATGAAATGGTGCCTCCGTGGCCTACGTCTCATCTCGCCAAACTGATACTACAACCCACGCTCACTCGAGCCTTAACGAGAAGACTCTCCGCGAGTCAAAACTGTGATGCTATATGCGTGAAAAGAAAATGAGATCAACAATAACATGAGTTATTATGATGGAATACAACTCACACTATAAATGCACGAAACACAAAGCAAGACAAGGTATGCAACATACGGTCATGCTAAAGCAATAAAAGAAAGCCCTTTGTAACAGTTAAGCAAATAAGCATACATGTCAAACAAGGATGCTTTTAAACACCTAAGTATATAAGCATAGAGACATGTCATAATACCAAGCGTGTTACCTAGAAACACGTAAACATGTTACAACACTAAAACATGTTTCCAAGGGCATATGAATATATCAAAGTAGATCAACAAAAGCTAACTTCAAAGTCTTGAATTTAGTTTCAAAACTAACTTCGGATTCGGAGTCCGGATGAAAAAGATACAAAAATAGAACAAAGAGGTATCCTCCGTTTAGGAGATACCACAACCCTATCTCGCTAACTCTGACTACGATTGGAGTTTTGATAAGTGGTTGGTACCATTGGAAAGCTAACTTCAAAGTCTTGAATTTAGTTTCAAGAATGACCTGATTTAGATTAGGAATGAAAGAGTTATGGCCCTCTGAAGTCGATGCAAGGAAGCTGTCCAAGGAACACTGAAAAGGAAAAGCTCCAGGGAGGATCAGTCGACCGACGATAAGGACTAGCCGGCCAGAACTCCATCATCAGCCAACCGAACCCCAATCATCAACCAGCCGAAATGACTCTTTTCACTAAAAAGCCTATTGGAATTGGTCTCGAGCATGTGTCAGCCGGCTAATGGCTATTATCAGCCAACCGACGTAGCAGACGGCAGCAAAAGCTGCTGCTGCTGTAATGTGTGGGGGAGGTACTCAGGTTAAAACTAATGCTATGCTTGCATCCCATATGTCCCGGAACAAGTTTTAAAACATGTCAAAGTCACAATTAAGCATTTAAAACATGTTAAACCAAAAGAATCCCTAGATCATGCTCCAATGCATGAATTTTTATATAAAAACTCATAAACCACCCCCATAAAGGTTCCAAAACTAAAATTTAAGAGTTTTGTGAAAAGTGGATATGCACGCAAACGTAAAAAAACATTTAAGATGCGTCCCAATGACCCAAGGCCTCAAAATAACCCCAATGCAAAATATAACCTCTTAAACCTCAACTTTTCATAAAATTGCCTTAAAATGCAATAAATGAAACCAAAATGCAAAATCTAAAACAAAATGGTGTTTGGCCCTTGGCCACACATCATACATGATTAATGAGACCATTTGAAAGAATAAGAATGGAATTCCCACATCCAATGCAAACATGGTGAAGTAATGACATAACATTTTCCATTATTTCCATGTTAAACCTTGAAAGTGAAAATGCACATAATACAATTTAGAAGTGATTGGCCTATGGCCTCATCTCATACATGTCAATTACCTTGTAAAGAGTGTACTCATGTACACATTACATGTTTAGAATCAATTATACACATTTTGACATATAAGGCTACAAGCAGCATTTCAAGCCAACCTTTATAAGAATGGAAACCTTCAAGTTCACAAATCATCCAAGCATAATGAGAATCTCAACCTTGATTCCTGTACCTAAAAAATGTCCTCGGTAACTTTGGGGTGAGTAACATAAAGTTACTCGTAGAAAATGAGCATGCAAAGACCTAACGTTTTACTGTTCATTAAATTGATATAAATCAATACATATGGTCCATGCCACCTAACGTCTATGTCAAAGTGAGACTCAGGGAGCATCCTAAGTTACCTTAAATCATATTTAGCATAAATCACATTATTCATACAATTCAAACGACATAGAAGCATGTTATACAAGGCAACAAGATATAGATTCTCAAAACCATCAACTTGAAATCTAAAATGCGAAAACAACTAAAGTGGGTCATGCTACCTAACGTCTATGTTCCAAATGAATCTATTGGATGATTTTTTAAGTTACATTTAAACAATATAGCATAGATGTACTTAATAACATCAAAGTTTACAATGATTCATTAAAAATCATAATGCATAAATGTACTTAACAACATTAGAATTGTGATAATTCATTAAAATTATAAAGCATAAATGTACTTAACAATATTAAATCACCAATAACCAAAATCACAAGTCACAATTAAACATTGGTTATCAACTTGCAAGTAAATGCAAAAACAAATAGTGTGAGACTTGGACATCAAATCTTGGATAAAGCCAAGACCTAAACAGTTATTCCGGGCACTAACCCGCTAGGAATACCACCCTAGTGCGCACTATAAAATAGGGAGAACTCATACCTCTCGTATTATAGTCAAACTCTAGCTATGTCTTTATAACAATGTCCCAAGTGACTCCAAAATAAATAAGTTAACAACTTGTATATGAATTAAATAATGCACGAAACTACCTTCCATGCACAAGTAGGTTAGAACCACACAACACATGCTCTAAGTCCACAACTACTATAGGATGACAAATGTCGAATCTTCAGAGTGCGATTCGTTACACGTTATAACAACATCACATGTCAAATCTTCAGTGTGTGATTCGTTACACGCTATAACAATATTATTCAATATTGAAAACATAAACTCATGAATCTAACTATAACAACAATATTATCCCATGCTCAAAACGTAACCAAGTAAATATACATCAAGTCCATTTAAACATAGTAACAACTTCCAAAACACAATTAAATCCATGGAGCAATTAGATATAATTTAATTAAATAAAAATAATAATTAAATTCTCTAGATTCCAAATAATCTCAAATTAATATATGTTAAAGGACACAGCATAGTCATCACATATATCACATCAAATAACTAATTAAGTGATTAAAACACTTAAAATAAAATTAATTAAGTTAATTAATTAATTTCGTCTAGATTTTTAAACAATTCCAAATACTCTCAAATTAAAGTATGTTAAAGAACATACCAAGACTTAATTTAATAGCATATCACAAGTTACTTCTATGCAAAGTACAACCATGAGAATTAAATTTTCACAAAAGAAAATTATTAATTAAAAATTGGAATCCTTATTCAAATAACCCCAATTTAATATACGTTAACAAACATACCAAAGCCTAATTTACTAGCATGCCACAATTTAATTCTATCACATATATAACCATGTGAATTAAATCATGCACAAAGAAAATAATTAAATTAAATTCTAGATTATGAACAAAAACATGTATACAAGTTGTATAAGTATTAATAACATACAAGATAACAAAAATATAAACCTATAACATCCCCTACCTCCATTTAAGATGAAATCTCAAATCCCCACCGAAAGAAAAGTGCTCCGAATCCGACGATACTCTTAGGTTATGTTGGGGACAATGAGGTGAACATTAAACACCAAGGAGGTCCCATCAAAATTCCAACTTGGCTTTAAACCGGAACTCAAAAAATGGCCAAAACGGAATTCCAATAAGGGGGAAAGAAAGATCTCACCAAGGCCTAAAATAAATACTAAGGCACTACGCCATTTACCATAAGGCAAGAGGCCGAAAAAAAAAAAAAAAAAAAAAAAAAAAAGAAGGGTGGCAGCCCAAGGGACTACCGTGGCTGCCAGCCAAGAGAGGAAGAAGATGATGAAAAATCTGATTTTTCATTTACTAACACCATATTTATAGAAAAACCCTAAAAGTGTCCCGAACGGGTCCCGCCGGGTCCGGAAAAGTGGAATTTGAGCAGACGCGCTCAAACAGCAAAACTCCATGAATGAAAAAGAACTAAAATGAGAAAATATAAATAACGGAAGAAATAACGTCGCAAACCGAGTCCTGAGCAGAAAGATATGCCCCAAACAAGTTCGGCGGCAACTAAGGTCAGAAACCCTAAAACTGGGGAAAAACGACCAGAAGACAATTCTAAGAGTATGCGACTCAACAAAAAATGAAAATGAATTCTGTACGAAGATCCACGCTCAAAACGAGGCATTTTTGCAATAACTTTCATTAATTGCACAATGGCCCCTACAAAAAGTGATAACTGCACTAATAACTCATAATGAAAATAATTTCCAAAAATATTTTCTTAAAAACCCTGAAATAAAATATTCCCAAAAGATATTTATGAAAAACACCCCAAGAAAAGAAAATGTTTCTGAAGAACTATACATCCATGCCCCTATGGACACCAGGAGAAACCAGATTACTTATCTACAAAAGTAAAGATATGTATTTCATGGAAACCACTTAGAATGAAGGTACATGAAGTCAAAAACCAATTTCGAACACAAAAAGTGAGGCTATGCCAACAAAGTGACAAACGGAGAAAAGGACGAAAAGTGAATAGTGTCGAAAAAGTGAAAATATGGAAATGACTCGGTTCTTAAAGGAAGTTGTTAAACCAAAGGAAAGAGTCTCGGAAACCATTCCCGAGCACTCGAGATGACACTAAGTGACGAGAAACTAAACTCGAAAAAGAAAAGATCAACGGAAAAAAAAAAAATATCCTCGAAATCTGAGAAAAATGAAAGGAAGGAAAATGACCTACTTTAAGCTTGTTTCTTACTCTGATCTTGTATTATAGCTTAAGTATTATTGATTATAAACCTTTTATGTATTGGTTATGAGTTGTGAGTGCTCATTTGGTCCAAGCAAGGGTGTTACGGATAGAGAGAGTGCAAAGTGCATATAGTGTTGCTAGTTTATGTGTAAAGGCTGTGAAAGCTAGTGTTTCATTTTGAAAAAGGGTGTGTGCAGAGAGTGATATAGCTAAGTGTGTAACTACTTGCATACAACTAGTGGAGATTTTATTGGCTGAGGCTAAAAACCAAGGTTTTTCCTTATTGAGAGGGTTTTCCTTATAAATGCATTGAGTCTTGTAAGTGTATGTGGAAGCTTGTTGAATCTATTGTTGTACTCATCACACTGCATTGATCATACAAAGAAAAAAAGTTTATACAAGAAATAATTCCCCCCCCCCCCCCTTATTGGTTCATTAGGGACCCATTCTGTAGGTACACAACCCGACATCCTAAACAGACAATGGCTTGGTGACCACTAGATAAATACCTCGTTGGGTGTGAGGATCACCCTAGACTTAGAATCCTTCTTGGGCATAAATACCTCCTTAGATATAAGGATCTTGAGAGACACCCTTAGGTGTAAGGATTTCCTTAGACGTGAGAGCCTTGAAATACATTCTTGGATATAAATGGCCACCCTGATTGCACAACACAGATGAAGTAGTGAGACCTCACTGTTGGTAAAGACCTCCTTGATGGAAGAGGCCTCACTGGTAGGTAGAGACCTTATTGTTGGTAGAGGCTTTCTTGGCGAGTAGAGACCCCATGTTCGTAGAGGACTTCTTAGCGGGTAAAGACCCCTTGTTGGTTGAGACCTCCTCGGTGGGTAGAAACCCCCTTGTTAGTTGAGGCCCAACTGCTTATAGAGACCTCATTGGTGGTAGAGGTCTCATTAGAGGGTAAAGACCCACCAGGTTACGTAGGTGTGGAATGACCAGGCCATGGTCTTGGATGATCAGGCCTTAGTAGCATGAGGGACCAAGTACTGGTAAGCAAGAGATAAAGAGAGACCAAAAATTTATTGACCTAATGCATCAGGATTGATGTACCAGACTTCTGAGTGCTATCATGCGATTCATATTAGTATGAAGGATGGGGGATCCTGATCTAGAGGCCCGTCCTTTTATAGGAACGGGGGACCTGCCATTCTGGCATTACGACACTTTATGATTTCTAGATGCCGGGATGTTTTCCGAATGGTTTCTATGATTGGAAACCTGTCGATTTGTTTCTTTTGCCGTCGGAGCCAAACCACGTCAGAGTCACTATTCCTTCAGGAAACTAATCGTTTCTCATGCACAACGCTCGCTGTTAAAGCAAAAATCTGCGCAACCTGGAATGAAATCATTTTCTTGCAACATAATGAGGATTATGTCGCATCGAACGGCACCAGTGTAATGCTGGCTAAGGACCCTCGAACGATCTAGTCAGTGCTTGGAATCGTATAATAGGAAAATAATTTTTCATTAAATGTTAAATTTTTCTCATACCTCGTTTAATGGTCATCCAACCTATTTATTGTGTTGTGGGAGTCTAGTTGATTACTCTCATACGTCGATTGAGTAGATTAGGTTTACCCTTCCTGATCGACCTCCCTTATCATTGGCAACTAAATGATGAGTCGTAATCTTATAGAGTTATCGTATTCTTAAATTGAAATTTGAATTGGGATAAGTATTCAAAGCGGCTTGTAAATGTAGGTGAATTTTATCCTATGAGCATCAATTCTAACCTCAAGTTTAAAATTCTTCCCAACAATTTCAATCCAAAAATATAAACTCAATACCTCAAATATAAATGAAGAAGATTAAAAACTTCAAACATAATAATTATCCAATCACCCAAATGCAATAATCACTCAAACTCAACCAAAACCTCAAAAACTTCCCAAACTAATTCAATCAACCACAACTTAGATTTATAGCATCAAAATGCAATAAAAATCTCCAAACTTATGATTAATGAATAAAAACTAGTAATTTTACCTTAACAATGCATCAAAGATAAATGGGAATAAGTGATGGCACGTGAAGATGATGGCATGTGAAGATTTCTTGGGTGTGCAATGGTGTGTGTACAATATGTTCAAATGTGGCATATGACATGCACAAATGCGAAAACCGCACCAAATCTAAAAAGTGTGAAAATCACAAAAATTGATCTTTATGCCATTCAAATCACACGAAACACATAGAAGCACAAACCACATAAACGACGTCGAAGACAAAAAATAATAATAAATAAATAAATGCAAATAAAAACTCCTTAGGATATAGTTGGGTAGTTTTGAACTCAAAGACCTATTGGAAACAAGTTTCATAGCATCAATACATACATACAACTTCAAAACCTCTTTCTTTATTCAAATAGTTTTAACATTCAACTTTTGAAGAGATTTGTGGGTAACATCAAGAGCATTCGTTTTCTTATATGAATTCATTTTAGCATGAGAATTTTTAGGTATATTCTAATTATTTTACTTTTTAGAATGAAACATATTATGTCACGGAAGGACATATCAGTCAAACAATTATTGGAGGTGAAAACAATAATATCGCAAGTCACATAAAGGGAAATGCGAGAGTGACAAAAATAACAAAAAATTTAAGTCACACAAAGTAGAATGAAAACAAGAGTAAATGTGAAGCATGAGAGCAACCTTCATTTTAAAAAATTGTATAACTTAAATATTATGTAATCATATTTTTGTTTCATCAATCAATTTTATTTTATTTATTTATTTATTTTTTTTTTCCAGGCAAGAAAGAAATTTCCCATTGCCAGTTTCAATGTGCCTCTTAAGCAGAATGATTTCAGGTTCCAACTAGTCCCTTCTCCCTCCCCCAATTTGTTTCCGATATTTGACCCTACGTTGGTTTCAAATTCTAACTCAATGTCGTGACCCTCCCATCAATTCAATCACGTCACATCTCTCTCTCTCTCTCTCATTTTGGATTTGTAATAATCCTCGTTTTTCACACATGAAATCCACTTCCAAAAACCACCCAAACAGCTCTACAGCTGATCAGACATCATCAACCTCAACACACAATGTGCTGTTCCTTCTCAATCTCCCTTCCACTGCTTCTGTTACTCCTCTCCTTTCCTTCCATTCCTCCTTCTCTCTCCACCAATCAAAATGAAAAGAAAAAACCACCACCCAACAACATGGATCCATCCGAACTGGAGACCCTGTTCAACATCATGGACACCATGTCCTCTGATCAAACCTGGAGAGTCTCCAATCCCAACCCTTGTGACCCAGCCTCATCCTGGCCTGGTTTAGAGTGCAAACAAGGTATTGATGACACCTACCTCCGTGTCACCAGGCTTGACTTTGGCACACCACCAAGCCCATCTTGCAAAGACACAGCCACTTTCCCTCCACAAATCTTTGTCCTTCCTCACCTTCAATCTGTGTTTTTCTTCAATTGTTTCACTCACACCAAAACCAACATCTCTGTTCCACAAAACAGAGTCTTCTCTTCTTCATTGCAACAGCTGAGTCTCCGATCAAACCCGGCACTCATCGGCTCAATCCCACCTCAAATCTCCTCACTGAAATCGCTTCAAATCCTCACATTGTCCCAAAACAGCCTTAGTGGGCAAATTCCAGCTGAGATTTTCAGTTTGAGCTCTTTGGTACACCTTGATTTGAGCTACAATTTGCTCACAGACACCATTCCATACCAAATTGGCAACCTCAAAAACCTCGTAGGCCTTGATTTGAGCTATAATTTGCTCACAGGTTTGATCCCACCCGCAATTGGCGAATTGGGTATGCTTCAAAAGCTGGATTTAAGCTCGAATTCGCTGGTTGGAAGCATTCCAGACAACATTGAGAAGCTCACTTCATTGGTTTTCATGGCCTTGAGCAACAACAAATTGGGTGGTGAATACCCAAAAGGATTGGCAGAGTTGAAGAGCTTGCAGTACTTCATAATGGATGACAATCCGATGTTCACATCACTGCCACTAGAGTTTGGTCAGCTTCACAAACTACAAGAGCTGAGGCTCGCCGACTCTGGGCTATCAGGAACAATACCACAAAACTTTTCACAGCTCATAAATTTAAGCACCCTGTCATTGCAGAACAACCGATTGACGGGTGAAATCCCGGTCGGCCTAGGCCGTCTCTCACACATATATCACTTGAATCTAAGCAAAAACTACTTGGGTGGTGTTGTTCCATTCAATTCAAGTTTCTTCAAGAGGTTGGGTAGGAACTTGGACTTGAGTGGCAATGCAGGGCTGTGTTTGAGTCCATCTGAACCATATGGTGTCAAGATTGGTGGAGTTGGCGTCTGTGGAAGCAACAACAGCAGTGGCTCTTCTATGATCCCACCAATCAACACATCCGAAGCTCCATCTGGCTTCTTCAAATCATGCTTTCTTTTTGGTGTTTTGGGTGTCTTGGAACTGCATCAAATATATCTCTCGGTATGAATTAATTGGATCTATTATGCTCTCTCTGTTTTTATGATTTAAGCTACAATTAGTGAACAATTTTGTATAATGTTTATGCAGTAAGTTTAGCTCTTTGCTTTGGGTAATACTTAATTCTCTCCCCCCCCCCCCCCCCCCCAAACACTGACACACACAAATTTAGAGCGAGAAGGGAGATTTGTTTTTTTGGGTGCAACCTGTATGTACAGTGTGTTTGTGTGTGTGTGTGTTGAGGAACATTAGTATAGTACCAAAGTACCATTATGCATTTGACATGACACTGTTGCCTTTCCTGAGGGTCCCCATTTTGTCTTTACAAGTTGTGGTAGGGTCTAGGAATGGTGAATTATGACAATTGGACAAAGTGGGCTTGTGTGTAAGGCGTTTGGTGTGTGTGTGTGTGTGTGTGTGTGTTTTCACCCTGGGGAAAGGTTATAAACAGTGGTGTTGGAGACATGGACCTACTTTGGAATAGATTGTACCCAATATTATGTATTCTATTTTGATTTTTGGAGTACCTCCAGTTCTTTTGTGTGTGTGTGTGTGTGTTTTTTTCTTATTTTGGCTACTATTGAGACTTAATTTTGGCTAATTTTGGTGCTGGATTGAACCTGCACCCAAGACAATCAGATTAAGGACATTGTGAATTTTATGTCCCTTTCCATTGCACAGGAAGTCCTTTCTTGTTTCTAGTGTCATTTTCTTAATTCTCTATATGTTTAAATTTGTACATGTGAATTATATAATCTGTTATATTTAATTTATTTTTTTGGAATTTTCATTACATACAAATTTGTGTTGAAACTCGAATTCTTGTTTAGTGGGAAAAAAATTATATCCTTGTTGCAGTTAATTTTAGTGTTGTGAGGAAAAATGATATGGATATGGATTTGGTTTTGGAGTGACCAATCAACGCACAAGGGTGGCGCATGGGGCCCACACTTGTAGAGTCTCCCTGGCGTCGGTGATACTATGTGATCCATGTTGTCAACTAATTATATTTTGTCAGATAAGTAAAAATACTTTTCTTTATTTGGTCATATCAGTATTTAATCAGTTGGTGGAATAAGTATTCGATGTGCTCAGTGCACCGTGCACGTATACAACACGCACGGGCATGAACGGTTGTGATGTGTCTGATACACCGGGCACATTGTATGTAATATTCAGTTGGTGATACCATGCCATTTATACAAAATGAGCAATAAAGTATTTTTCATAAATCCTAAAGCAAAGGACTGCCCTGTTTTCAAAATATAGACTTCACAAATTTAGAACCAAGCATTTCAAAGGCTGCAAGTGTCCATGAAAATGAGAAATTTTTATATATTTCGGGTTATATGGTCTCGGACAATCAAAACTTGACATAATTTTATTTCGACTTAAGTCGTATTGTGATTAGCCGAGATCATATAATCTCAAACCATATAATAATTTTTTGAGAATATACACCATTTGATGCCCCTGTATGCCAGGAAATTGTCTTCTTTCTCTAAGTAGGCTCAAACCTATCCTTCGTAATATCATGTATAGAGCAGGCTCAATCCATGCTTCTTGGCCATGAACACACATTATGCCCATGCCCTTTGAAAAATAGAGCCAAGCATTTCAAAGGCTACTCATGACTCAGGAGTACTCCATGGAATACACCATTTGATGCGCAGGAAATTAAATTGTCTTCTTTCTCTCTAGAGCATAGAGGCTCAAGCTGTCAAGCATGTCCTTGGAAATATCATTTATTTTATAATGACACATTGTGGCAATTTTATAAGCATGACAAGCACATGCTGGCATGCCTGCACGCACATAAAATTTGAATCATTTGACAAGACAAGAATAGATTCGTTCAATCAGTTCTGACATCAAGTAATAGGATTAGAAACATAAAAGAAGAAATGTCTATGAGAAAACGACTTGTCATTGTAATAGAAAGTATTTACCAATGAAGAAAATCAATAGATTTAGAAAAAGTTAATTGAGAGTTATTGCAAAAATGATCTGTAAAATATTGGTAGGTACTTTTCTTTTGCAGCGGAAATGTTTGTCCTTCTATTATCAGTATTCTCATACAAATCCTTGGAAATATCATTTTTGACACCTTTAATTTTCAACCTTTATTGAATTTTTCATAAGAAAATATAAATGAAAAGGGAAAAGAAAAAAGAGTCCGGGGCCATCCAATAAAACTGGAACGTTAGAGATCCTGTGCAAGAATGACATGCACAAATCGAGAAATGGTCCAAAATTTTAACTCGAAGTTCCTCAAGCAGCATCAGGTTTGAGGTTCGACTTTCATTGGGTGTAAATAATTTCTTTGGGGCAACGCCTTCGCGGTCATGCTTCACGATTTACCCGGTTTGGGGTAAGGAGGCGCCCTTCTTGCATTTTTGCGAATTAGTTGGAACAAAGTCTCAAACACTCTAGGTTAATATAAAATAAAATAAAATTAAAATAAATTAAAATAAAGTGAGGTTTGTTAGGACATGGAGTGGTGTCATTGAAGGAACAAGACCTTCAGAGGACTGAACACAAGGACACTTGAGGGCTGGAAAGCTGTGATCCCACTTCACTAGCTACCAGCTCTTACATTGAAAACACTTTAGAGTTTGTCAAACAGTATTATGGTACACTTAACATGCACCTTCTCTTCCAGTCTTGCTCCCCAAATAATTACCCTACTTCACAAGTTAGTTTGTACCCCACACACACACAGTCTAGCTCTCATAGGTATACTTATTGTGCTGAACCTCTTCAGTTCATTATTATTACAGTACAGTAATGATTGTGGTGGTGAAAAAATGCAATTGCACAAGCCATTTCAAAAGGGAAATTTTATTTGGTATCCTAGTTTTACCATATCTAGACCAAAACCTTACATTGTTACATTAAATCATTTTGTCAACTAGGTGTTCTATAGCCATGAACATTAGTTAAATGTAGTTGTTATTCTTTCTGCAATTGAAGTTTTAGTGCACATTCTTTCTGTATTATTTAAGGGCAAAGTGAAGAAAACACTCTTTATGTTTAAATTTTAGACAAATATTATTCCTAAGATTTTTTATTATTATTATATAAGTACGTTAAGTTTTAAAGAATGATCAAAGAAGGGTTTAGGGTCACAATTTAGTTACAAATTTAGGAACTTCGAAAATACAATTTTCTCTTTCAATAATGCCCTTATATATAAGAAGAAGAAAAAAAAAATAGAACCTTTACTCATTTTACATTTAATCATTTTTTATCCTTTTTTTAATTCAGTTATAGAGGGGCAATTAAGTCTTTTCAGCATTCAAGCCCCTTATTTACTCAAAAATTAAATGTTAAGAATTTTTTAGAACATATAGGGAGTTATAAATTCTATATTCATATTTTTCGCTCGCAACCCTATTATTTATAAATCAATTTTGCCATTTCTAGAGCAAACCATATTTTCATTGTTATATTAAGTCACCTTGTCAACTAACTAGGTGTTCATAGCAATGAACATTACTACATCATGAAAACAAATATCAAATAATTATGAAAAATTTATTATTCTTCCTGCAATATAAGTTTTAATATACTCTTTCTATACTATTACATTTGCATTTTTTGACATTTTTCTAACATATGATATCACAAAAGACAGACAAGAATGGGTCCAAATTAAGATTCTTTTATCTATTATGGGAGGCAAAAATTCCGTCTTTCTACTATGTAAAACTCATTATTATTTAGGTTTATTCCAATTTTTACTTGGTCGCTGTGAAGTTCTGCCATAAAATGTGAATGTGACAGACAAAATAATATATATGTGTATATATAAAAGTGATGTGAAAATAAAAATCACAATCAAATTGGGCTATAAAAGTGAAACTTGAAGTTGGCATAACTAGGATTTTTTTTTTGTTTGTTCTTATTTTCACAATGAGCTATGAATAGGACCAGTTCAAATCTCCTAAATTTGTGAAAACCATATTATCAAAGAATAAAACTACATTCCCCGTGGAAAAATGAGAACAAGAAGTAGAAAACAAAAGCCATTAATTAATTTACTGAATAAAAGTAGAAAACAAAAGCCACAGTCTATTCTTTACCCATTACAGTAATTTCCTCTTACAGCCTGTACTCTTTACTACAACTACAGTTAACTACTATTTTTCATGTTTGCATCTTTAAATGTGTTCTGTGTTAGGTGGTCTGGTTGATGAATTAATCGTTTCAAAGATTCGATATTGAATTCAACCATTATCTGGATGGAATGATACTAGAGGTAGGGGAGGGCTATCCCATTGTACAGCAGAACCATTAACTTGTGTTGACCACGGATACCCATTAGTAAAGTAGGTTACTAACTAGACAGTACAGAATCACTGTTACATGAGAGTTGATCGGGAGATTCAACCCCACACTCGGTGTATTAGATATGATTTGTTCATAAGATTTATCCTCTTATCCAACTATGCGGGGATGTTATTTTAAGAAGTACTCACACACAATACTTGTAGGAGGGTTATTTTGTCACTTCTTTTATCAAAGAACATCGAGTAGCATCAATTGCAGGAAAATAAAGTAGGAATATTATTTATTTTAAGTATGAATATTATTTATTTTTTATAGCACAGCTATAACGTACTTTACTAACTGAACGTATTAGAATCACTGTCCACATGAGATGATTTTGTTCGAGAGATTCAAACCCACCATAAGGTACTTTACTAATCGGACAGATGGTCATTGTTTAGCCGAAAAAGATTTTAGTCGTTGAATCCTCTCCGCTACGCAAGTTCGTAATTTAAGGCTATATGAATTGTGAGGCCAGTCCGTGTAGCACCACCCTTCTAAATTCTTTTCCATGGGGTATTCTTACTAGAGGAGAAAATTCCTAGAAGGAATACATTTTTACTTCATCAGCTAATTTTTTAAAGACAGTTATGTCATCATTTTTAAAAAAAATAATAACAATAGAAATGTTAATTAAATAAAGTGTAAAAAGAGAAAAGAAAAGTAAAATTCTCTTCGGGTGTACAAATGAGAACAGTGCCTCCACCAAATTTTTTATTTTTTTTTCTTTTGGAAAAATAACAAGAAAGTTTGAATCCTTGGTATTTTATTATTTTGAAAGTAAAAAAAAAAAAAATTATCCCGAGATTAAGTTTTAAAAACCAGAGTGGGAAATAAAAAGGGTTTGGTTGCACCAATGGGGGCAAATAGAAGAGTGAGAGCGATTGACATTAATACAACACGAAACAACTGCAACACTCTCTCTCACTCGCTCTGTGTCCCCGAAACTAAAAACTACATAAACATTTCAGAAGCTCACGTGGGCAAACGCTGTACAGCAAGCAAGCAACCCAAGGACGAACATTACTTCAAACACTTCACTTGTCCCTTTCCTTACCATTTTTCCTACTTACATTTGTTGTCCAGAAATTGCTTATTTTTAGTTTGCTAAGAATATTTAAATAGACCCGCAGGGGCGGCAGCAAAGTTGGTAGGTGGGGGAGTCTCTAAGTACTAGACAATCATATCTAGCATTTGGGTATGGGTTCGTTTCTCCTCCAACTCTACAAATTCCTGACTTAAAATGTTACTTGCACTGTAGGGTCGGGTGAGTAGTCGGAGGTTTACTTTGTAGTTATAACTACAAGTCCAAAGGGAGGGTACAAAAATGTGAGTTTCACCATGCACAATGGTTGTGGAATAAATATAGTTAATCAGGGGTGAATAAGTTAAACTTGCTCTTTTAGTTGATTTTTGCCCTAATTTAATTTTACTCAAATAAAACTAATTTCATAAGCTCACAATGCAAAAATAAAAAATGCAAGTAAAGTAAAAGTGGGGTTAAACGAGTGACAGGCTGTTTTTTTTTAGCGAGTAAATCTTAATCGGTAAAAGTCATCCAATCGCAAAAAAAAATATTGGAGACTATATACTATCACGCGATCACAATCGAAAAGATTTACTATAGTTGAAGTAAAGTACATTGGACTTTAATTTAGGCTCAGATCCCTTCACTCTATCAAGAACCCAATTTGTTGAATATTTTTGGCTTTGTGACTCCCTAGTTCAAGCACTCTTAACTTTAGGCTTACTACATTAATCCCTGTAAAAAGATTGCTAGTAGGTCAACGAATACTCCACGAATGCTTTGACTCTTCAAAGTGAGATATCTTCCTCATTTTCTTCAAACACGGATTGTTGAAATTGAAATAACAAATCTATTTCGACTTTACGACTCCCTCATCCAAACGCTCGACTTTAGGCTTACTCCGTTAATTCCTGTAAAAAGATTGCTGGTAGGTTAACGAACACTCCACAAATGCTTTGACCCCTCCAAAATGTGATCTCTTCCTCCTTTTTTTCAAACACAGATTGTTGAAATTGAAGAAACAAATCTGTTTTGATGGCTGGTAGCAATGGATTTTCGATGAGAACCAACTATGATCAACAAAAAAAAACACATCCTAAATCACTTGTGTGTAATATAGTATGTGTATTCTCAATGTGAAAAATAAACAATCTCTGAAAATTTCTCAAATTAGCTCTCTTGGTTTTGAAAACTCTATCACAATTCGAGTCATCGTAAATTAGCCCTCTAGATTTTGAAACTCTATGACAATTCGAATCATCGTGAATTTGAGATCGTAAGATATATTTATAGATATTTCCAAATTATGGATGGATTTGTCTTTTTAAACTGTAAGTTACGAGGGAAATCACAAAGTGACATATGTGCACATTATATGATACATCGTGTAATTTAGTGATGTGTTAAACTGCCTTTTTGTTCAAAATGTGGTATGTTTGATGCAATGGAAATAGATGCACCAGTTGGTTAACCACTTAACCACCTAGCTAAAGGCAGCATATTCCACACACCCTCATATATGTACACCCTTCAGAGCCACTTATGCAACTGTTGAATTATATATATATATATATATATATATATGTATACCCTCTATAAAATTTGATCCCACGCAACAATCTTGAAAAAATGGTTAGAATAAAATTATCTTCTTGAAACCCCAAGTCATATTATGGTCTTTTGGGAGACAAATAAAGCACGTTCTTGTTTGAAAAATTTTAGGAGTGGCAATTCGTGTTCGTGGGGCATAATCCTATCGTGTCGATGTAAGGGTATTATACTAAATAAGTAAATCCAAACCCAACACATTTAATAATCGTGTCAAGAACCGTCAACGCTAACCCAACTCGTTTATTAAATAGGTAAACGTGTTAATCCGTTTAATGACCTGTTTATCAAAACGAGACATTTAATATTTAATTAAATAGTAAATAATAGAAAAAAATTATCATAATTAACTCAAATATTCAAAATAAGAAGAAAAATCATAAGGTATAAACAAGATTTATATTGAAATGACTTACCTATCAATAATAATTGGGTTTAAGTAGGTAACATATTACATAAGTTATATCTACGATTATAACCAGGGGTGGCTCGAGCCTTAGGCGAGTTAGGCGGCCGCCTAAGGCCCCAGCCAATAAAAAAGGCCTCAAAATATTATAGTTACCTAGTATATGATATATTGTAATTGTTTCCTTATTGAACACTAATTCTAAATTATTTATCTCCTAAAATAAGTCTTCTTCTTTTTCTTTTTTTTTTTTTTTTTTTTTTTTTTTTTTTTTGTTTTCTCACTTCTCATCATCATTAATACCTTTCATTAAACTTTAACCAACAAAGAAATTATTTATCTCCTAAAATATCTCATTCTTTTTTTTATTTATCTCCTAAAATATCTCATTAATATTTTATTTCTTTGTCTATCTTATACACGTTTTTTTTTTTTACACAAGCGCTATATATATTTAATATTTTTTTCAATAAATTGCACCATAATAAATATTTAGCCGTTGTATGGAGAAGTAAAGAAACTTTTCACATTCTCTTTTTCTAGATTTTTATTTTATATATTTAATAATTAATATATTGCATATTATGATATGAAAAGGCCCTCAAAAAGTAAGAATGATGATTTTTAATTAATTATTATTTAATAATTAATATATTACATATAATGATATGAAAAGGTCACTTTTACTTTTCGCCTAAGGCCCAATTTATAACGAGCCGCTGCTGATTATAACATATTGAGTTAAATGGGTTATAAACGAATTATACGGGTAAGATTCACAATCATTTTTACCGGTTCTTAAACCTCCCTCTCAATTATTCTCCTCCTCAATATAACAATATTCTAAAACCAAGCATCACTTAAAGTTAACTGATTATCACCTTGATCTTCCATCTCATGGTCCAAACAATCACTCAAAATATTAACAAAAATCCTACTTGCTGCATAAGTCAACTCGATCCGCAACCTTTTTCAGACAGTTAACCAAGGATTCGAAACTTCATCGCATGAATTGGGACCGTGAGGCCCTTTGGTTAGGAATATGAAGCCCTGGGGATGGTGAACCGACTGGTGGTCGAAGGGTTTTGATCTGGATATAGCACCTGCTGATCTGATTCTGTTCTTCCAACGTAAAAATGGCAGGTGTTCATAGAAAATGAACAAACCATTTTGTCAACCATCTCTCCTCATCGTAGTTTCTGGACTTGTGTTCATGTCTTCCCATGCTGGATGCTTGGAAGCAGTGCTTCAGTTTTGTCAATAATTGTGCAGAACACAAATAGGCAGAATCCGACAGAGCGACCAACTTGGAATATGAAGGTGACATTCATGGGGGAATTGTGTGACACTGAAAATCAAAGATGAATAACAAAATGGCCACGGCCAGAGTGATTCATATTGTCCAAGAAAAGTGAAGTCTTTCAAGCACAGAAGGATTCTATTTAGTGCGGCGGTGCTTTATGATGCACTTAGAATGCGACCAACTTGGAATATGAAGGTGACATTCATGGGGGAATTGTGTGACACTACGAAAATCAAAGATGAATAACAAAATGGCCACGGCCAGAGTGATTCATATTGTCCAAGAAAAGTGAAGTCTTTCAAGCACAGAAGGATTCTATTTAGTGCACAGAAGGATTCTATTTAGTGCGCCGGTGCTTTATGGTGCACTTAGAATGCGACCAACTTGGAATATGAAGGTGACATTCATGGGGGAATTGTGTGACACTACGAAAATCAAAGATGAATAACAAAATGGCCACGGCCAGAGTGATTCATATTGTCCAAGAAAAGTGAAGTCTTCCAAACACAGAAGGATTCTATTTAGTGCGCCGGTGCTTTATGGTGCACTTAGAATGGCGGGGATCGTCCCACCAGCACGCCGTGTCCCTTTCAAGAACTCAACTCACCAAGAGATCAAGGTTTACGAGAGAGATCCAACTTTAGCTCTATCAAGGACACATAAAAGGTCTCAACAGTTTAGAATCTACAGAAGCAGATAGAGGGACATTTTGTTAACACATCCTAATCCAAAAGGAAATTAGGGAAAAAAGAGGAGCAAAAAACCAAAGTGAGATCTAACTCTGTAATAGAAGAATGAATGCATCTGAGAAACATAGTAATTCCAGCCACTGGTGATAAGGAAGTGAACATAATAAGAAGATGAACAGAATGCACAAAATTAGACTCTCATGCTAATCACCTCTTAAGTTGCTTAAACAGCATTGCAATATTAATGATATTGCTGAGCCTAAAATTGAGATTACATGCCGCAGATGATCTAACCTATTAATTGGTTCACCGATAGCTAATGAAAGGCAACATAATCATATCTTTCATTTGAAAATTGGGCCAACACACAGACACACATACGTGCACACATGTAACAAATGATTCATTCTGGCTACCAAACTCTCATAACGTGAGCACTAGTGTTTTTTATAAACCTAGAATCTTCATATATATTCTGGTTTAACATTCTCATTACATTTTTGTCCAAAATACTGAACTACTGATATACAAACTAGGAAATGGAACTTAGAAGGGATTGACATTCGTCCTATTTTTTCTTTTCTTTTTTTGATTAGTAAAGATGTAATAGAAAGCGTTCAAACAGGAACGCATCCCACAAAAGCTACACATGGCCTAACATGGCCCCAAAACTCTCGAGTCCAAAAAATCATCCGTCTCCCCCATAGATTTACAATTTCTCCCAAGAACCCAACAAAAAAAGAGAGCTAAGAATAGAGAACTGCAGCATCCCAATAGAAGACTCTGATCCCTCAAAAGATCTCCTATTACGTTCAAGCCACAAGCACGACCAAAAACACAAGAGCACTGCCCTCCATATCTTACTTACCAACTATATTGACTCTGTAAATGCACTCAAGTACATCTTCAACAGCAAAACCACATTGATCTCCTGGTTGAACGTTGTTTGCTTTGCGAAATCCTTTCCACCCGCTTGCCAGAACTTTGACACCATATTTCTCATGGTAGAGAACTGGCCACAATCTTGAAACTGGATCTCGAAGGAGTACAAGCTTCCTGTCCATTCTTGTCCTACCCTTGAATGAAATTGATGGCAAGTTTGTTGGCAACTCCTGCAGAGTATTAAAGGGATGTGAAAAAAGATTAAATACAATAGCAAAGGATATATGATTGCATCAAGTAGAAGGTAGAAAGTATCCCGAAAATGTGCTCACTGGTGCACCAGTGAGATAAATACATGGACTACAACCAGTCATTAAGCGTAAACATCCAGAAGTGGAAATGAAGGAACACGGCTAGATGATTACAGTCATTCAACTGCAATTTCTAGGGTAGGTCATCAACATTCCCAATTGTTACCAACAGGCCAGTGGCCTAACGGTACCAGACCCCGAGTTCGGGCCTCAATGGAGGCATGTGTGTGTGAGTACCAACTAAGGAAAAAAAAAAATCCATTCCCAACTGTTCAGGAAACAAGACCATAGAAAGGATTGGAGTGGTCCCACCAAGAAAGCGTTTGGTTCTGAATCAAAACTAAATCAACTTTTCTTCCCTCATAAATCATTATTGGTATTATAACCGTTTACAGAAAAGTAGGAAAATGAATATATTTTAAAACTATGCACCAAGCAAGGATTTATTTACATATAAAGAAATTGAAAGAATCCTCAAAATCTGGTTCCCAGTAAATTCAATGTTTCCAACACAATTTTGGGTACTTGATAGCCATGATTTGAATTCATTCTCGAGTAGATATCGACATCAAGTTTTTTTTTTTTTTTTTTTTTTTTTTTTTTTTTTTTTTTTTACATTCTTAATGTTATTATGGGTAGTTTAGTGTCTCGAGAAACAATTTTTTTGGGGATCCAACACCACATTTTTTTTTTTTTTTCCTTTTCTACGTTCCTAATCCTCGCTTTACTTACATACGTACATATATTATTTATTTATTAATCTAAAAACGTTAGAAGAGCCAGTTAAGAATTTAGTTCGTTGAAGAGATTAGACATATTAGATGTGGAAAGAGAGTAATAAAGGATGCTGATGTGGCAAAAGACAGAATAAATAGGATTACACAAAAATTGTCTTTTGAACAATGTTAATAGTTGGCCTTTTAAACTGTTTAATTATCCAATTTACCCCTTTTTTTTACTCTTATATTTTAGTTTATAATTATATATGGGAGAGGATATATGATGTTATATTTAGAAGGTATAGGTATTTGGTTCCTTTAAATTGTAATTCATCTCATCTTAACAGAGTAAAACGGATGTATTATTATTATTATCATTATTTTTAGTTATTTATTTACTTATTTTTTGCAGAACTTCTGTGACCAAATATCATTGGAGGAGTTTTTTCATCATTTAGCTCGATCCAAAGCCATAACTTCAAATAATACATATACTCACAGAGTAGTTATTGGCCTTCCCTGGACAAGGCCAAATCATCTTAATCAGTTTTCTCGTTTCACTCCAATTAGTACTACTTCAAACATCTAATGTGTTCACTTTTTATTTTTTATCTTACCACACCTTTGTCTCAACTTTAGTATTTATGCAACACATTTTATGAATATGGAATTTTTTGGTCACAAAAAATTCGGTCCAATAGAGTTTGTATAGCAATTGTTTTATAAATTTTTTAGAGGTATATGCCGATCACACAAGATGCCAGAAGCACTCCTCCATTTCATCCATCTAGCTTTATCCTATAAGTAACATCATCTTCAATTTTTCTGTGTGTCTAGTTGAGCCTAGGTGAAACAATTTTGTTTTTTGGTACCTCTTTATTCCTGAGACTACATCCCTAATTTTATTTCTAGTTTTACTATTGTTGTGTTCCATGTAGTCAGTTTTAGTCTTGCATATCTCAAACCCTCTTGATTCTAGAACTTCTTTCCAAAGCTGCAATTTATCACTTTTCCCTTTTCTAATTCCTTAAATCAAAACGATGTCATCATCTTGAATCTGTTTTGTTGGTTCATTCATAACTAAGGCAAACAGCTATGAGCTTAATGTCATCCTTGATGTAAACCTATAATAATGGGGAATGTTGTTGTTTCTCCTTTAACTGTTCTAATTATGGTCGTTGTCTCATCATACCTGTTCTTTAGAACATCAATATATCTATTACAAACTTATTTCTTATTGAAAATACATCATATTATGTCTCTAAGAACCCCATTGAAGGCTATACGATTTTCATTCAACAGCTTCTCAAATTAGGTTTTTGACAATTCTTTAATGTATCATATTTCACTAAACCTTTAGATCCTCAATCTTGATGCACTTAATAATGTTACAATCTCTATCTATCCTCTCCCTCAGCAAGTTTGTATATTTTCTTCCTGTTGTCCTTTATACCTAGTGTTTAATCAAATATCATCTTATCTCACAACTCTTTTAACCTATATCTATGCATGTCTAAATTTTGCGAAAGTTTTTCCATTTCTAGTTTTTTTCCAAAATTTAAAATGCTCGCCTTTTGTTTTATGATGGTTGGATATTCTCATTCCATCATCAGATTTCCTTATAATGGCCTCTTCCAATCAATTTTATAGGGATCTCCTTTCGTATTCTTTAAATACTTTCAGCCATCTTATTCAACAATGATTTTTTTTCCTAAATTTATTCAACAATGATTTAGTTTCACATTCTAAATCCCATGTCATTTCTTTTAAAACACTATTCTTAAATAGTTCTACCTTATTCCCTATCAAATTCCACCATGCGGTTCTTGGATTTATAATTCCCTTCTCTTCATTGATATTCCTTTAATACACGTGTAAGACTATCAACCTATGTAGTGATGTTAAACTCTCGCCTAAAGTGATATTACAATCTTTGCATGTATGTCTATCTATTTTTCTACTTTGAAAAGAATCAATCTAAACTCATATTTTATCCACCTTTTCACTTATCAAAAAAAATAAATAAATAAATTATCCACCTTTAGAGGTTTTAAGTGTTCATTTTGCTACCATGGATTATATGCAACCCCAAAATCTTATATAACCTCTCCAGCGTTGATCTTTCCTTAAAATCCATGTCAACTACGTGTTATTTCATAGACTCCAAGATCCTTTCCCACATGACCAATAAAGTCTTCTCTAATAAATGATTTCTCTCCTTCAAGTATTTTATGAATTTATTCATCTATATCTTCCCAAAATTGTGATTTAATAAATAATTAAAAAAAAAAATTGTGCTTTAGTATGTTTTACGAATATCATCCTATTCCCTTTTTTAATTATTCTAACAAAATTTTCTTTTAAATTCTTATCCAAAACTATCCCTAAATAAAGTTTATATAATGTATTTTCAATGCTCTAGCTTTCACTCATACCTACTTAGTCTTTTGCAAACAAGCTATATTAAATTTCTTCTAGTCGTAGTGTCTACTAACTTCATCCCTTTACCTGTCAATGTTCCTGTATTCCAAGTTTTCAATCTAAGCCGACAATCTTAGAATAACTTCTTTACTCATGATGGTTCAAGAAAATACAGGTAATTAACATACTAGGATGGAAATAAACCAGATTATTCCTCACAAATAAAATAAAAACGGGAACAACTTAACTCAAAGATAACAATTATTACCAAATCATATAATTAAATAAAATAAAAAAAGCATAAAGGCAAAAACAACCAACAGAACAAGTTAATGAGTAACATACAAGAAATGATTGACTATCTCCCACCACCGAACTGATGGCATCCAGTGAGGAAACATCAGTTGAATCAACAGGTTCATTTTTCACCACTTTGTAGCCTTTATAATTATCACTTTGACCGCGCTCATTGCTCATCTTTGGCTCCTTCCCTGTATTTCATTCATGTATTTGATACTGAGATGAAAAACTGCAAGGTATGTGCATATTTGTGTGCTAAACGAAATAAAAGAAGTAAAAGCAAAATAATACCATGTCTTGTCTCCTCATGAGTGCCCATTTCTCTCTCTTTTTTAACCACTTGCATCCTTTTGCCTGTTTAATATAGCCATTAATTTGTATTTATTGGATAATGATCAAGTACAATATTTATGAAATAAAAGATGAAGCTTTTGTAACAATAGAATCCCGCTCCAACAAACCACTATGCAAATTGGAAATAGGGAAGGAACACAAACCAAACTGGCAATTTTGCATTGCAATAGAGACTGGAAGGTTATGGAACTCTGAATATCCAGTAATTTTCTGCAGGACATTCGGACTACTTTCCATGAGGGAAGTACATTCCTTCTGAGACACTCCATCAGTGCCTGCTGATGGTTCAGCATTTTTAATGTGAGGAAAAATAATAATATAATGATGATATAGGAAATGATAAAACAAAACATATATATATATAGGACTTCTAACTTCACACAAATAATTAATAAAATAACTAACTTGACTGTGCGTCTCTCTTTCTCTTAGCTTTCTGGCATTTTTTTATAACACTATTCGACATCTCAGCATGGCTTTTTCCATTTCTTGCAGCTTCCGCAGCAGATGTGCCAAGGAGATGCCCAGAGCTATTTCCACTGCCAGAATCTTTTCGAGACATGAATATTATTTTATCCATTCTCATAGAATCATCATTTTTTGCATTTGTTGCAAAGTGAGATGTTTCAGAAGGTGCTGCCCAACTCCCAACTGCTACAGCAGCCAGACCATTATCAACTGACACTGCTTCAGCCGCCAGACCACTATCAACTAACACTGCTTTAGCAGCCGGACCATTATCAACTAACAATGTTTCAGCCTGAGGTCTCAGCACTGTGTCAGCGTGATGTGACCTTTCATCCTCAACTAGAACTTTCTTAGTGTCATCTGCACCGGAACTGCTCATTGGCCTTCCAAAGTTGGACAATTCATATAAAGAACTTCTGCCTACTCTTTGCTTCATTCTTGGATCTCTATCAAAAGTTAAAGTATTTTCCATGACCATTGGTACTTTTTCTACACCAATCATATGACATTGGCTTTCAGTTATTTCAATGTCTGGCTGAGATACAACAGAAGTACTGGAAACCTCTCTGTTCATTGAACCTTTATCAACTGTATAGCATGGTCCATCTTTGGCAATAGAATCACTATTTGTCCTCATTATTTTCTTACGTCCACGGCTCTTTTCAGCTAGTTTGTGGCACCCACTTTTCCCATAGATTTGAACAACAAAATGGGATCCCTTGATGTAATTGAATACCAAGAAATCTCCTGATTCCAGATTATGGCCCAATGAGAAAGCATGCCATCCCTGTTCAAATGCAATGGAACCACCACTATTGGATACTTTTACACTCCACCGCAGCCCCATTGAATCCTCAAGATAAGTTTTCTCGCCAACCAAAGCTGACACAGTTCGAGCAAATTTTGGAGGCAAGAACTGCAAAAGAACGGCACAATTTAGAAAAGTTTTATGGATAGTAAGGAAAAATCTCCAGAACTTTAAATGCTTGTACGCATACCAAAGCCATTAAGGTCCTTTCCATTGCAAAAACATAGAAGTGACAGCATCCATCTCATATTGATTCAGTTCATTCAAATCTAGGATATTTATTCAGGGAAAAAAAAAAAATCTAGGATATTGTTCAACTCTGATTCACCAATTTTTCTATTTTTAATACATTCACAGAATCAGACATTCAGACTCAACTACATCTTGAACAACTCCATAATTAGAGCTAAAATTACTCTGTTTTACACTATCATTATCTAAGTAATATTGAAAAATCTCAACATGACCTTTCAAAAAAAAAAAAAAACAAGAAAGGGAAGAAAACTCTGGACATGATCAAAATTATGAACTGGGATTCAAAAATCAGAACTGGGTCAGACTCAACTTGAAGATTCAATTGGGCAGCGGTAGATATTAAAAGTATCCAATATTAGTGGCTCCATTGCGTTTCGATGGAATGCTCTCTCATTGGACCATGATCTGGAAGTTGGAGATTTCTTACTATTCAGTTACATCACGGGATCCCATTTTGTTGTTCAAATCTATGGAAAAAGTGTGTGTCATAAACTAGGTTTCTCTGAAAAGAGCCGTGGATGAAAGAAAAGAATGAGGACAAACAGCAATTCTATTGCCAAAGATGGACCATGTTATACAGTTGATAGAGGGTTCAATGAACAGAGAGTATTCCAGTACCTTCAGTTGTATCTCAGTCAGAGATTGAAATAACTGAAAGCCAATGTCATATGATTGATGTAGAAAAAGTACCAATGGTCATGAAAAATACTTTAGCTTTTGGTAGAGATCCAAGAATCAAGCGAAGAGAAGGCATAAGCTCTTTATATGAATTGTCCAACTTTGAAAGGCCGGTGAGCAATTTTGGTGCAGATGTCACTAAGAAAGTTCTAGTTAAAGATGAAAGGTCACATGTTGATACAGTGCTGAGATCTCTGGCTGAAGCAGTGTTAGTTGATAATGGTCCGGCGGCTGAAGAAATGTTAGTTGATAATGGTCCAATGCCTGAGGAAAGAGAAAATGGAGAGAGGAAGAAGAGAGAGGAGAGAGTGGTGGCAATGGCGGGAGGAGGTGGAAATCCTTGGGGGCAGAGTACGAACAGAAAACCCTAAGTGCTGCTTTTATAAGTGTCGACAAAGTTGCCATTTCACAAGCTAAGGTATTTTGCCATTTTTATTGTTAAAATATTCCAGGTATAAAGGTAAAATCACTCAAAAAAAAAAAAAAAACTTGACATCAGTAAGCCACTATCAGTTAGAGGGGGTCATTGCAAGATATTTCAAAATTTTCAGCTGTGTGTAATTAGGAAAGGTCATTGTATTTAATCCAAAAAATAAATTAAAAGTCAATGCAGTTACCTTCTCAGATGAACAAGTCCTTAGTTGGGACTGGAATAAAACTCGGTGTCAAACAAAGGTAGTAACATCTTTACAAATTGCACCTTCACAAACTGAATGGCATTCATTTGATTTCCACCATTTCTTTTGGCTTGTGTAATGTGATTTTGGTAATAATTAGTAATTAATTATTCATAAACCGTAACCTGGAAATTCTTCTACTATCACAG
Organism: Cornus florida; assembly: GCF_030987335.1. Lineage (NCBI taxonomy): Eukaryota > Viridiplantae > Streptophyta > Magnoliopsida > Cornales > Cornaceae > Cornus > Cornus florida. The sequence continues at coordinate 22,876,881 of NW_026775576.1, forward strand.
TACAGTAAAGAACCTCCCAGAGAGTTCACAAGACCCATCTCAGTATTATGAAAATACAAAAAGAAAACACAGCATATACATCACGAAGAATCTCAGAGAAAGAAAGTTCAAGCAAGTTGACAACTGTTTCTTCCCCCTCCCTCGTCCTCAACTATTTCCTGTTTCAATAATATATTCAAAACTTGTATAAAAAAAGATTGAAAAATATATTTAATTTCTACTAGCAATATAGATACATTACCAAGTTAGATTCTATTTAGTAATTCAAAGTGTTCAACACAATATGCTTTAGTTAAGGGCAAGAACCATCTAGCAGTTAATAATATCTCGACACAACAAAATAACGTCATATATCCAGCACAACCAGTTTGTTACAGAAAAAACCAAAGTTGCTTCTTGTGCCAGAAAATTTCCAAGCATACAACGTGTAAGAATATATGGCACCAATTCAAACTTGTCCAACTGCAATTGATGATACAACCAATTGACATAATATGATGCAGTAAAACCAGTTGAGGTCTCAATCTTACAGCAAGATTGTTCACCGCAGCAAAGATTTTAGCATACAACAAACCAAGCCAAATAATGATCAAATCCATTATTGATTTGTATGCGCAAATAAGCATGTGCAATAAACAAAACCCCTATTGCGGTACCATCTTTCCTAAAAAAAATAACAATTATGAAAGGGAGTGCCACCATTTAACACACTTTTCCTTGAAAAAAAAAAAATAAGACACAGAAGAAAATTTTCTATTTCATGCAGCCATAAAAAAAATTCAATTATTTAACATTGAAAGGCATTAGATTATGGATCAAATAGAAAAATAAAACACATCAATACCAAAGGTCAAAAGTTAACAAACGTGTACTTTGTGATATAAACTTAACCAGCAAAAAGAAATTTTAAAAATGAGCCTGTGAAAGAAGGGTAAGATCAAACAAATAGAGGATAATATAGAGAAAGAAGAAATATGTGGATAGATGTGTAATAAGTAAGGGAAAAAAAAAAAAAAAAGAGAAGCAACATTAAAATCATATAAAGCAACATATTAAATCAACTAAAAGAGAAAAAAAAACAGGAGATATGTAGTTATACCAGAACTTTTGAAAAATCATCGCCGATCATGACTTTAAAAAATGAGGTAATGGTGGCTGATGAGTCTTTCTTCTTCCCATGAATCAATTGACAATTCTGGGTGCACTCTGCGCATGCTTCTACATTGCAACCCATCTTGTCTTCTTGTCTGCTAAAACCTGCTCTGCTGCAAACCCTTGCAAGTAAATATATATTTGTGTGAAACAAAATTGATGAAAAGGGAAAGGAAGGCAAAGAAAGAAGATCTAACTTAAACAAGTATAACAATACCTACTGCATTAAATATATGGCATAGATGGGTCAGCTATTTCTCAACAAGTGCAATAAAGTGCCTCCCATTATTCTCTTTTGGCTGTTGTGAAGTTGTTTCGGAATGAGCTCCCCTCTTGATGGTTCTTTCAATGATATTTGCTTATTTAAAATTTAAAATAAAATAAAAAGTGCCTCCCATTACCACTCCAACAACACCACCAAGTTCTTAACAACACAGGGATATTATTAAAAAAAATTATATGGTCCCCCAAAATTGCTGTTTTTTTAAAAAAATATAAAATAAAAACTCTGATTTTATCTTTGTTTTCATTCTTACTCTTCTTCTTGAATAATTTTTTTTATTCTATTCAAAAAAGTTACATTCCCTTTATTCAATCAAACTCTTTTTTTTTTCCCTTCAAAGTTCTCTAATTTTTTTTCTTCACTATGTGCAACAAATTAGTTACCAAACATGTTTTTGTTTCAGAATAAATCACACCAAAAAAAAAAAAAAATTTACTGTTTCTACCTCATATGAAATAGAAAATGCGAAATAGAACTTGTCGCCAAAAGGACCCTTTTTTTTTTTTTTTTGATAAGTAAAAGTATTGGTAAGTTGTTGCCAAAAGGACCCTTAATATCTGTATTTTATGTTTTCGATTTTTTTATAACAATTGTTTTTCGAATTATTAAATAATATATAAAATTTGATTACTGCACTATCACCACACTTCTATTTTTTGGCTTGTTGTCTTGCTGCACTGGTCAGCTGGAAAAAAATAAATAAATAATAACAATAATAATAATGATTATTTTATCCTGTCTAATATGGTGCCCCTGAAACTAATTCCTAGTTGCATCCCTGTTCATCCACCCATTTTGGTGATTTATTAGTAATTCAAATCCCCTTTGACCTTTAGTGCATATTGTGCTTGTGCATGCTACCCTAAAACATATATATATAATCTCTTGAAAGCTTGTTTATGAACCCATCATAACAAAAGGCAAATTGGTTCACTTGGAAAAATCTTTCGCAATTGTCAAAGTACCTCTTTTTTATTCAAGAATAACTATTATTCAAGTATACATTAATACACGTGTAAACCACATTAATACAACGTCCTAGGTTTGATTCTCGCGAGGCCCAAAAACACTAGGGCTTAAATTGATGTGTGGTTTGGGGGTGATTGTACATATTCGGAGTCTGCAAACCATCTAAAGTGGATAGAGGGTGGATTTATTATCCGTTACCAAAATAAAATAAAATAATACATGCGCAAGAACTCGAAATCAACAATACAAAAAGTATTATCATTCAAGATTACAGGCACAATGCCGCATGAACATCTATGATCCCAAACAAGGTCCCTAGAACCCTAATTAGGGAGGTTTAAAGATTACTTTGATAAAAAGCAAATGCATAATACACACATCAAATTTATATATATATATATACACACACACAAACACATGTATATATAGGAAGAAAAAGGAAGAGTTGAATGATCGAGAAAAGAGCTCACTTTTGACGATTAAGTACTGAGAACTTTTGCAAGCCTTTAGTGGACATTAGATCAAGCCTTCTCTGTGTGTACTGTGTGTGTACGTATCGGTTTTTTTTCTCTTCGTTGGCTAGCTCTCTCTCTCTCTCCTGTGGTGGATAGGCAATCAAAGTTGGGTGTCCTCTGTTTCTTTCTCTCTAGAGAAAATCTCTCTCTATCTTGCTACCGAAGCAGTCTTTTCCGTCATCAGACCTGGAGTCTCGATGTAGTCGAAGTACGTACCATCCAAGAACACCTTTTTAGATTTGGTGATTCTTTGCAAATCTACTTATACGACGTCGTTTCAATTGGTATATAATGAAGCCCAGCTGTGGGACCCACCACAACTGGTGGACCAAATGACAATGAAGCAAATTTGTGCCGAGTCACTCTGCTTCCCCATCTCTCTTTTTTAAAAAAAGATATGTTTTATTCAAATCTTTAAAACTTAAATATGCATCAAATAAACATTCATCAACATAAGAACAGTGGCGGTCTTCTCCTAGTGGCAAAAGGTCGGACTTAAGTGTCCGTATGTTATAATTTTAAGTTCGAATCTCTTTTTTCCTAATTCCACTAACTAATTACTTACTTTCTTGCCAGATCAAAAATAAAAAATAAAAGAAATACATTCTTCTATGGATTACACTATTCTAACAACAATAAAAGTAATTTTTTGCTCTAAAAATTTTGGTTTCCCACACTTTACTATTTTTCTTCAAAACTTATTTTACCCAACAATTAATTGTTAGTATCAATTCTTGGGTAAATTCTCTCATTCATTGTGGGTTGTCAATAAGTTGTTTCTATGAAACAATCTTTCTTTTTCTTTTTTTCAATAAAATAGGACAAATGATATTTGTGTAATATAATCTAGAGAGATAGAGAGATTAAAAGCTAAAAAAATAAAATAAAAGTTGGGAGGTTAAAAAATAGGAAATTTTTTAAAATTCGACAACTTAAGTCTCACATATTTCAAATACGACCGTATCCAAGTAATATATGGGTGAAAGAGCTACCAAACTAAAATAATTACCAAATAAGAAATTTTATTCTTTTAGTCCAAAATACCCCCGCTACCTTTAAATGTTCCATTGAACTCCTTTCTTTCTCTACTCTCTCTCTCTCTCCAACCACCATTACCAACACCCACCACCACACCACCACCCATCTACATCATTGCCACCGATACCCACCATCACCACCACCCACCCATCACCATTACCAATAACCACCACCCAAGGACGAATCCAAGAATTGTCAATTTGGGTTTGGATTTGGGGGGGGGGGGGGGGGGGGGGGGGGGGGCGCTAACGAAGAATGATGATCGAAAGATGAAAGAGTTGAAATTTTTTAGAGAAAATATTGAAATAGAGTTAGAAGGAGAGAGTCTAGGCTACATAGAAGACTAGAAATTTAGATATATTAGAGGGAGCTCTCTGATTTGTGCTCTGGCTCTTTAGTCGGGCTTTAAGGCTTGTTTGGCTTGGGCATGTTTGGTTGGGCCTCTATTTTAAAACTGTGGCTTAGATCTTGGGGTTGTTTGGATGAGCTAATATTTGGAGAGTTAATACTACTAATTTGTTTTGTTTTGAGATTGGGCTAAATTTACCTATACTAAATTTTTTTTTTTTTGGGGGGGGGGGGGGGGGGGTTCAAGCTCCCCCTTCAATCCGCCTGTGCCGCCACCACACCACCACCCACCTCCATCACCACCACCAATACTTACCATCACCGCCACAAATACCCACCCACCTCCATTATAAACACATACACAGCACCCCACCGCCACCTCCTCCCCCACCAATAGCTTTAATTCCCTCTTTCTAAAAAAACTCATGTACCACCACTACCTAACCTTACCTTAATCCCCACCATCCACCACCACCACCCCTCATCGCGGACCACCAATCACTCCCACCATCTCTCTCTCTCTGTGTATACATATATATATATATACACAAGTGCACGCATATATATATACATATATATATATATATCACCACCCACCATCACCACCGACATGGCGTCGTAGAGGATTAATCTTTGAGGTCGAGGATTGTTGTGGGTTTGATTTTGGGAAACCATTAACTCTCCGTTGACACCCACATTACCATGGAGACCCACATCATCATCAACAACAACAAAAACACACACCCCACTCGATTAGATCAACTTCTGCAATTATGCCTAATGTTGGTTTGTGGTTGAAATAAAGTTGCACACAAGTAGTGTAAAGGGTGGGCGCTTGCCCATTTATCCAAAAGCTCAAGTTATTGGGTAGTACTGCATACCTAACCATTTATACCAATGTCACTTCCTATCTGGATCCGATGTGAGGCAAGTCTCTCCTTATAACATTCTCCCCCACCCGAACCCACTCAACGCCCTCATTACAGTCGGATCACCCTGCCTACTTGGGGTGAAGACCCAGATGCCCTCTGGGCCGAGTGCTTGGCGTGACACCGGATCAAAGATTGGGTTTGATTTTGATACCAACTGTAATGGGTAAGTGCTTGCCCATTTACATAAAAGCTCAAATTGTTGGGTAGTGTTGCATACCACCCCACTCGATTAGATCAACTTCTGCAATTGTGCCTAATGTTGGTTTGTGGTTGAAACAAAAGTTGCACACAAGTAGTGTAAAGGGTGGGCGCTTACCCATTTATTCAAAAACTCAAGTTATTAGGTAGTCCTATGACGACCCTGGTTTTTAGGCCAGTGCGTTAGTGATGAACCGAAAGGATGATCCGATAACGGATCCAAAATATGAAAGCAAAAACAGAAAATAAGACTCTAAGAAGTCAAAGTGACCTTCCATGAGGCCGTGGAACTCAATGAGAACTGATGCGGTAGCAAAAGATCGAAAATATGACAAATAAGCCCCGAGGGGCAAAATAGTCATTTTACATGAAAATGACGTCCCTAAAATGTAAATTATTCTTGAGACACATCCGTAACTTCCCATGAAGTCACGGAACTCAAAAGAAAGTAGCGGAAGCGAATTACAAGAAAACCGAACAAAAATAGCCCCAAAGGCAAAATGGTTATTTTTAAAAAATATAAAATCGGGTGTTACCGAGTACACCACTTGGAAGACAGTGAAAAATTAATTAAGATAGACTCAAGAATCACTTGATTCAGAGTCCGGATGGAAGAGAAAAGTCAAAACAAAGTTTTAACGTCGCCGCGGCCGTGAATACTAACCTGGGCAAAATGCTGAAATCGTGTGCCGTTTTGGGACACTAAACGACGTTTTCTAGAAAAACACAAAGAAGAAACCCCCCTCGAAATAATTTTTTCAAGCTGACCATGTTGAAAGAAAATTTTATTTTTGACGTGAAATCCCCAAAATGCCCTTACGACAGACTTTTTTAAATAGTGCAGATGCGCACAGGAAAATAGATTTGATGCGGGGTTTTCGGGTCCGAAATGACATTTTTTAGAAAAGTGTTGTGAAGAAAACTCCCCTAAAATCATGTTTTCTATGTGACCATGTCAAGACCGGAATTTATTTTTCAAAAAAAATTCCCGAAATGCCCCTAGATCAGTCTAAACCAAGAGGGTAAAAAGCTGCTACAGGATCTGAGATAAAAAACGGACTACTAAACGAATTTTTCTGGAAAAACACGAAGAAGAAAACCCCCCTAAAATCACGTTTTCTAAGTGACCATATGAAAACCGGAATTTATTTTCCGAAGGAAAACCCCAGAATGCTCTAAAATCAGATTATGCAAGAAAATTTTAAAATGAGTCCATAGGACGCTCAAATCACAAAGGAAATGGTTTTTCTTGAAAACGATCATGCACATAAACGTAAATGATGATTTTGAGTGCACGTGAATAGTCCGTGGCTCCCAAAAATGGCCGAGTCAAAATCTGACCCCCCGATGGCCAAAAAGGCAAAAATGAACTTGAAATGGAAAGTATGGAAACCAAAATTAGGAAATGGTTTCAAATGACCGTTTGGCCCTTGGCCATACTTCATACAAGATAAATGAGACCTAGTGGAGGTGCCGGGACACACTTTACACCACCCGATTTGAAAATGAACCCTTAAAGGCTCGGTTTCTACTATTTTAGCCCAAAAATACAATATGTGAACTAAAATGCAAAAATGAAAACTAAATGGTGTTTGGCCCTTGGCCACGCCTCATACATATTAAATGAATGCTAGAAAATGAATTTCATACATAAAGCACACTCCGGTGCAAAATAACATGCTAAAACGCATGTTTTTTCACATATTCTCATTAAAGGCAAATACAACCATTATGAATAAACATGGACTTCAAATGAAATTTGGTCCTTGGTTTTATATCATATGCATAAAATGAGAATCAAAAAGTGTGCTTAGGCACACATTACAAGTTTAGAATCAAATATACACATTGGACAAATAAGGCAACAAATGGTATTTCAAGCCAACCTTCACAAAATGGAACCTTCAAGTCCACTGATCGCCCAAGCATAATGAAAATCTCAACCTTGATTCCTGTACCTGAAATATACCCCAGTAACTTTGGGGTGAGCAACATAAAGCTACTCGTAGGAAATGAGCATGCATCGACCTACATTTTACAATTTTATCACCTTAAGGTGAAACATGTTAAAGGGGCTCGTGCCACCTAACGTCTATGTCAAGGGTGAGACTCAAGGAGCATCCTAAGCTACCCTAGATCATTTCTAGCATAAATCACATCATTCATGTAATTCAAATAATATAGAAGCATACTATACAAAGCAACAAGATGTAGATTCTCAAAGCTGTCAACTTGAAATCTAAAGTGCAAAAACAACGAGAGTGGGTTATTCCACCTAACGTCTATGTTCCAAATGAATCTATAGGATCAGTCCTGAGCTACATTTGAACATTTATAACATAGATGTACTTAACAACATCAAAAGCTGTAATGATTTATTAGAAATCATAAAACATGAATGTACTTAACAACATTAAAGGCATGCTATAATTCATTCAAAATCATAATGCATAAATGTACTTAATAACATTAAATCGCCAATAACCAAAACCACAAGTCACAATTAAACATTGGTTGTCAACTTGGAATTGAATACGAAAACAAATAGTGAAAGACTTGGACATCACGTCTCAGACTAAACCAAGAACAAAATGGTTATTCTGGGCATTAACCCGCTGGGAAGACCACCCTAGTGCGCACTATCTCAATGGGGAGAACTCAAACCTCCCGCACTAGAGCCAAACTCTAGCTATATCACAGTAACAATGTCCCAAGACTCCAAAATAAAATAAGTTAACAATTTATATACGAAATATATATATCAGCACGAAACTACATTCCATGCACAAGTAGGTTGAAACCACACAATACATACCCTAAATCCACAACTACTATAGGATGACAATGTCGAATCTTTAGAGCGTGATTCGTTACGCGCTATAATAACATCACATGTCGAATCTTCAGTATGTAATTCGTTACATGCTATAACAATATAATTCAATATTGAAACATAATCGCATAAGTCTATTACAAGTCTAAAATCATGCTTCAAACATAATATCAATGTTAAACACATGAATTAATCAATAATACAATAAAAACGAAAATTAATTATATAACCTAATTCATTTTTCTAAGTTTCATATCTCAATCAAATGAACCCTAATTAACACATGTTAAACAACATAACTTATTCATTACATGAATCAAGTCAAAAGATTACTTAGGTCATTGGATCAATAGGATAGAATTTAATTAAAACATGATAATTAAATCCCTAAATTCTAAAAAAAAATCAAATGGTCCCAAATTAACATATGCTAGTATACAAGCCCTAGTCATCACAATTATCAAGTTAAAGACTTAATTAGGCCAATGGAACCATTAAATGGATTTTAATTAATCATTTTAATTAAAATCTCTAGATTTTTATACTTATCTAAATGCTCTCAAATTAAAATATGTTAAGGAACATGCCAAGACTTAATTTAAAAGTATATTACAAGTTCATTTTATGCAAGGTACGTCCATGATAATTAAACTTTCACAAAAGATAATTATTAAATAAAAAGTGCAATTCTTATTCAATTAATCACAATGTAATATATGTTAACAAACATATCAAAGCATAATTTATTATCATGCCACAATTCAATTCTAAGCTATATACATCCTTGTAAATTAAATTTCATACAAAGAAATAAATATTACTAATTTTCTAAATTTGATACAAGGCATGCAAACAAGTTGTATAATCATGGGAAACACTCAATACAACACATATATAATCCTAAAACATCCCCTACCTCAATTTGAGATGAAAATCTCAAAAGCCGCCAAAATGAAACGGTTCCGAATCTGACAATACTTCGGGGTTTTGTCGGGGACAACGCCGTGAACATTGAACTCCAAAGAGGACCTACCAAAATCCTAACTTGACCTCAAACCCGAACTCAAAATTTGGCCAAAAACGGGTTCTAATAAAGGGGAAAGAAGCGCGTAGTCAAGACAAACACAAAACGCAAAGGCACTATGACTTTCTAACAAAGGGAAGGAGGTTTAAATGAAAGTATAAGGGTGGCAGCCCCTCTTGGGCTGCCATGGCAGATTCAGGTCGTGCATGAAGGGAGGAGAAAATGACTTTTCAATTTTATAACCCCCTATTTATAGGAAATCTCAAAAAGTGCCCCGAAAGGGCCCCACCGGGTCCGAAAAAGTGGAATTTGAGCAGACGCGCTCAAACGATAAAACTCTATGAACGAAAAAGATTCAAAATGAGAAAATATGAATAACGGAAAAAATGGTGTCAAAAACCGAGTTCCGAGCAGAGAGATATGCCCCGAACAAGTTCGTCGGCAACCGTGGCAAGAAACCCAGAAACTGGAGAAAAACGACCGGAAGGAAATTCTAAGAGTATACAACTCGACAAAAAGTGAAAATGAGTCCTGTATGAGGATCCAGGCTCAAAACGTGGTATTTTTGCAATAACTTTCATTAATTGCACAATGGCCCCTCCAAAAAGTGAAAACTACACTAATGACCCAGAATGAAAATATCTTCCAAAAATATATTTTTAAAAACCCCTGAAATAAAATATCTTCAAAAGATATTTATGAAAAATACCCTAAGAAAAGAAAAAAATTCTGAAAAACTGTGCATCCATGCCCCTACGGACACCGGGAGCAACCAGAGTACTTTCTTACAAAAGTAAATATACGTATTTCGTGAAAACCACGTAGGATGAAGATACGTGAAGTCAAAAACCAACTCCGAACACAAGAAGTGTGGTTATGCCAACAAAGTGACAAACGGAGAAAAGACGAAATAGGAAAAAAGACAAAAAGTGAAAAGTGTCCAAAAATTGCAAATGTGGAAATGACGCGGTCGAAGTTGTCAATCCAAGGAAAAGAGTCTCAAAAATCATTCCAGAGTACTTGAAACGACACTAAGTGATGAGAAATAGAACTCAGAAAGGAAAAGATCAACGAGAAAAAAATATCCGTAAAAATCTGAGAAAAGGGAAAGGAAGGAAAATGTCCGGGTCATTACAACTGCATACCTAACCATTTATACCAATGTCACTTCCCATCTTGATCCGATGTGAGACAAGTCTCTCCTTATAATATTCTCCCCCACCCGAACCTATGCAACGCCTTCATTACAGTCGAATCACCTTGCCTACCTGGGGTGAAGACCCAGATGCCCTCTGGGCCGAGCGCTTGGCGTGACACCGGATCAAAGATTGGGTCAGACTTTGATACTAACTGTAATGGGTAGGCGCTTACCTATTTACCCAAAAGTTCAAATTGTTGGGTAGTGTTGCATACCCACCCATTTATACCCATGTCATTTCCCATCCAAATCCGATGTGGGACAAGTCTTCCCTTGTAACAGGTAACCAATAATACAACACTATGAGATAAATAATGGACATAGTGAGATAAAAACCAATATATATATATATATATATATATTGGTTTTTATTTTTTCAATTAAACATAAAGGCCCCTATAATTCTTCCTCTATATAAACTTATGGAAACATAAAGTCTTTTATAAACTATGTTGTTTCATCTATTATTTCAACTCTGTCATTTTCGATACATGTATTGCACCTTATAGTTGCCATTTTTAATGTTTGGGCAGCATAAATACTGCACCCGTTCAACAACTCTTTGCTCCAGTGCTACTTCATTTTGTGGTTAGTGATTGTGATAAAAGTTGCACACAATGAAATAATAGTATGAAACATGGAGATGAAATATAAGCACAGTGTGATAAAAGTCGTACACTACATTAACAATTATTTCACCTTAGAGTGGCCATTTGTAAGGTTGGGCAGCATAAATAGTGCACCCGCGCAACAACTCTTTGCTCCGGTGCAACTTTATTTTGTGATTATTGGTTGTGATAAAAGTTACACACAATAAAATAATAGTACAAAATTTTGAGATAAAATCTGGATGCAAAGGGATGAAAGTTATACACTTCATCAACAAATATTTATGTACGTATGCATTTCTCCACCTTTTTTATCTATGCAAATTTAACTACCTAATATGCTGAAATTAATTGAAAACAAGAAAAGGGGGTGGGTTTGTCAACTACTTTGGTGGACAGTGGTGGGTGTGGTGGAAACAGTGGTGGTGATGGTGAGGAACAGTGGTGTTGTTTGGTTTGGTGGTGGTGGTGGGTGGCAGTGATGGTGGTGGGTGGTGGTGGTGGTGGTGACTGGTACGAGGTGGTGGTGGTGGGTATTGGTGATGGTGAGGGGTATTATAATGTAAAGAGAGAGAAAAATAGTGGTGGTTGGTGGTGGGTATTGGTGATGGGTCACCAGAAAAATGGTGTGTGGTCGGCGGTGATACGTAATACCCCCGAATTTTCAAGTGTAAATTGACCAGGCCTACATCCAAAAATCCGGGAATATAAAAAACGATTGATAATAAACGAACACAGAATACAAGAGAAAATAATAAAATAAATAATAACGCTGAAAATGAAAACTAAAATAATAAATAAATCTTAAATCCTCTGCTATTAATAATCTCCAAAGTACAACTCAGGAATCCGAACACCATGGATCCTTAATAAACCCCGTAACTGAAATATAAAGATACTCAAAGTCAACTAAACAAACTATACAAAGATAGTATCGTACATCAATAACTCCAGAAGAGTGAAGATAAATGCTCTTTGATCAACACGAACAACCACTAAGACTGAAACTGATAAGCACTTGAAAAATATAACAAATGTGGGTCAAAACCCACGAACAAATTATTTTTATAACAACCCAATCAGAGAACCGATAAACGATATATCCCTAGCCAAACTCATGCAATAGCTACATAGTCGATACATACATATACATACTAAGACTCTCACTAAAGTATAGGACAGTCTCAACCGAATAGAGGGTATCTCAAGAAAAATTGCACGCTAGGTGGTCAAAGGTCCCCTTTCTACCATGGCCCACACATCTTTTATATCTAGCTACCTATCTCTGGCAATATACACCTCAATCCTAACCACTAATCCCGAGGCTTCAAGCTCGAATCAGGGCTCACATATAAATATATATAAAAATATCAACAAAAAACAAAGCCATATCCAACAATGGCACAAGTAGAGTGTCTTGATTTATTAGCTAACCCATCTACACATCGAATACCAAAGCTATATTTAACAATGGCATAAATTACCAATAACCCTAACTTATTAGCTATCTCAATGATTCCATCACTAACATTCATCAATCTTATCATAATCGCATAACTAAAAAATGTTGGGTAAGGAATCCCTAAATATTGAACCGCATACCGTGACAGAGACAAATCATGTCGATGGTAATGAATCCAAAAGGTATAAGTGAGTCTTAGACTTATTAATCAGCTCATGTGTAATGACTCGGTCATTTCCTTCCTTTCCTTTTTCCTCAGAATTTCACGGATGAATTTTTTTCGTTGAAAGTTCTTTTCTTAGTTCAATTTCTCGTCATTCAGTGTCATCTCGAGACTCTTTCCTTTGGATTGACAACTTCTTTTAAGGACCAAGTCATTTCCATATTTTCACTTTTTGGACACTATTCACTTTTCGTCCTTTTCCCTATTTTGTCTTTTCCCCGTTTGTCACTTTTTGGCACAATCTCACTTTTTGTGTTCAGAGTTGGTTTTTGACTTCATGTATCTTCATTTTAAGTGATTTCCACGAAATACGTATCTTTACTTTTGTAGTAAAGTACTCTGGTTGCTCCCGGTGTCCATAAGGGCATGAATGTAAAGTTCTTCAGAAACATTTTTGTTTCTTGGGGTGTTTTTTATAAATATCTTTTCGAGATATTTTATTTTAGGGGTTTTTAAGAAAATATTTTTGGAAGATATTTTCATTCTAGGTCATTAGTGCAGTTTTTACTTTTTGGAAGGGCCATTGTCTAATTAATGAAAGTTATTACAAAAATGCCTCGTTTTGAGCCTGGATCCTCGTACATGATTAATTTTTACTTTTCGTCGAGTCGTGTACTCTTAGAATTGCCTTCTGGTCGTTTTCCCCCAGTTTCAGGGTTTTTGGCCCTAGTTGCCGCCGAACTTGTTCGGGGCATATCTCTCTGCTCGAGACTCTGTTTTTTTTGTCATTTTTTTTGTTGTTCATATTTTCTTATTTCGGTTCTTTTTCATTCATGGAGTTTTGTCATTTGAGCGCGTCTGCTCAAATTCTACTTTTTCAGGCTCGGCGGGGCCCTTTCGAGGCACTTTTAGGGTTTTCCTATAAATAAGGGATTATAAAATTAAAAAATTCATCTTCTCCTCTCTTCATGGACGACCAGAAGCTGCCATGGCAGCCCAAGGGGGGCTGCCACTCTTATTCTCTCATTTAAACCTCATTCCCTTTGTTATAAAGTTATAGGGCATTTGCATTTTGTGTTTGTCTTGACGACGCACATCTTTCCCCCTTATTAGAACCCGTTTTTGGCCAAATTTTGAATTCGGGTTTGAGGTCAAGTTAGGATTTTGGTAGGTCCTCTTTGGAGTTTAATGTTCACCATGTTGTCCCCGACAAAACCCCGAAGTATCGTCGGATTCGGAGTGGTTTTATTTTGGTGGCTTTTGAGATTTTCATCTCAAATTGAGGTAGGGGATGTCTTAAGTTTATATTAATGTTGTAGTAATTATTATATAAGCATATACAACTTATAAGCATGCCTTTGTTCAAGTTTTAGAATTTAATTTAATTATTTTCTATGTTTAAGATTTAATTCTCATGAAAGTACGTACCTTAGAATTAAATTGTGGCATGCTAGTAAATTAGGCCTTGGTATGTATTTTAATATATATTAAATTGGGAGCATTTGAATAAGAAATGCAAATTTTATTTAATATTTATCTTTTGTGAAAGATTAATTCACATAGTTGTAACAAGTATGAAATCAACTTGTAATGTGATATTAAAATAGACCTTGGTATGTTCTTCAACCTATGTAAAATTGAGGACATTTGAAGTTATTTGAAAATCTAGAGAAAATTAATTAATGAGTTTAATTAATTTTATTTTAAGTGTTTTAATCCCTTGATTCGATATTTGATGTGATATATGTGAAGACTATGCTATGTCCCTTAACATATATTAATTTGAGATTATTTGGGATTGATTTGAAATCTAGAGAATTTAATTATTTTAGTTAATTAAATTCTATCTACTTGTTCCATGAATTTAACTATGTCTTTGAAATTGTTTCTATGTTTAAATCAAGGAATTGGACTTAGCATGATATAGGATATCATTGTCTTGCATGATTTGTTTAAATAGATCTTGTGTAGGTATATAACTTGTTAGAATATTACAATTATTTACCTTGAAAACTAGTTACTAAATTGTAGCTTATTTAGTACTTGTGGCTTAGGATGGTTATTTGGTTTATTTATTGTAAAATATTCTTACTTTGGGTATAAATTGCATATTGAGGACATGACATGTCATATGCTATATAGACTTGAATTCTAGGACATGGTTTGTATAGATTCAACCTTACTTACATATGGAATGTGATGACTTGCATTTGATTTTGTATAAATTTTGAACTTATTGATTTTAAAAAGCTTGTGAGGACATAATTTATGTGATGGCTAGGGTTTGGCTTTAGTACGTGGACAAGTGTCCTCTAAGTCATAAGTGCGCACTAGGTGGTATCTTGTGGGTCGTAATTACCCGAAAATACTTGCTTGGTCTAGCGACCGCATGTCCTAGTCTTTCCACTATTTGATTTCGCATTTAATTTCAAGTTGTTAATCATGGATTACTTGTAACTTGAGAATTGATGCTTACTTTAGGTATTTGAATCCTATTTAGTATACTTGAACTTGTATACTTGCTCCATGAGTTTAAATTTCATTTAGTATACTTGTGCCGTGTATACTTGTCTTATGCGTATTTTGTTTAGCTTAGTATACTTGTGTTTGTATACTTGATTTATGAGTACTCTCTATATATATATCGAATACTTGTGTATGTATGTTGGATATTGCTTTTCTTGTTTGACATGATTTAGGGTACTTGAACATGTATGCTTGTATGTCGTGTATCATGTTTTAATATGGTTTAGTGTACTTGAGCATGTATACTTGTATGTCGTTGTTCATTTCAATTGCCTGAGTAGCTTAGGATGATCCCTGAGTCTCACTTTGACATAGACGTTAGGTGGCATGAGCCACTTTAATATGTTTCACCTTAAGGTGATATAATTGTAAAATGTTAGGTCGATGCATGCTCATCTTCTACGAGTAGCTTTATATTACTCACTCACGTAGTGGGAACATTTTTCAAGTATAGGGACCTTGATTTGGGATGCACACTAAGCCATGGAAGTTTCGTAGACTTGAAGTATTATTTTCATGAAAATGTTGGCATGGAATCCTATTCGTAGCTTTGTATGTCAAAACTTGTATATTTGATTCCATATATATAACGTGTACATAAGTACACCTTTTATGATGTATTTGACATGCATGAGATGAGGCCGGAGGCCAATGACTATTATTTTATATCCTATGTAACTTTTGACTTCAAGAAATATTATGGAAATATTGGAAAATGACAAGTTATTACTTCACCATGTTTGCATCGGGTGTGTGAATTCTATTTGTATTCTTTCATAGGGTCTCATTAATCATGTATGAAGTGTAGCCAAGGTTCAAATGGTAATTTGAAACCATTTCATATTTTTGGATTTCAAATTTTCCATTTTGAGTTCATTTTCGCCATTTTTGGCCGTCGGGGGGTCGTGTTTTGCATCGGCCATTTTTGAGAGCCACGAACCATTCACACGTGCTTAAAAACACTAAATATATTTGCGTGCATAATCATTTTAGCTTAGAAATGCATTTAGGGTCAAATGAACACTTGGTGCAAAGTTGCATTTTCCTTATTTTTGGCCTAGACTGATCAGGGGCGTTCTGGGTATTTCACAATGCATTTTTTTTTTTCTTCTTTCAATATGGTCAGGTAGAAAACGTGATTTTAGGAGAGGTTTTTTCTTTGTGTTTTTTCAGAAAATGTCGTCTTGGTACCAGAAATCCCTTGCAAAGTTCTGTTTTATGCTATGCATGTAACAACTTTTTAACCCTCTTGGCCTAAACTGATCTAGGGGCATTTTCAGAATTTTCTTTGAAAACTAAATTCTGGTCTTGATATGGTCACATAGAAAACGTGATTTTATGAGGGGTTTCTTCACAACATTTTTCCAGAAAATGTCATCTCGGACCCGAAAACCCCCCGTCAAATCTGATTTCCTATGCGCACCTGCACTATTTGAAAAAGTCTGTTGTAAGGACATTTTGGGGATTCACTTCAAAAAATAAAATTTTCTTTTAATATGGCCAGCTTGGAAAAATTATTTTAAGGGGGGTTTCTTCTTCGTGTTTTTCCAGAAAACATCGTTTAGTACCTCAAAACGGCGCACAAACTTCAACATTTTGCCCAGATTACTATTCATTGCTGTCAACTCTATTCACGGCCTCGGTGACGTTAAAACTTTGTTTTGACTTTTCTCTTCCATCTGGACTCCGAAATAAGTGATTCTTGAGTCTAACTTGATTAATTTTTTGCTGTCTTCCCAGTGATGTACTTGATAGCGCCCGATTTTATATTTTCAGAAATAACAAAGCCCTTGGAGCTATTTTTGTCTGATTTTCTTGTAATTTGCTTCCGCTACTTTCTTTTGAGTTCCATGACTTCACGGGAAGTCATGGTTGTGTCTCGGGAATAATGTACATTCTAGGGACGTTATTTCAATGTAAAATGACTATTTTGCCCCTGGGGGCTTATTTGTCATATTTTCGATCTTTTACTTCCGCGTCCGTTCTCATTGAGTTCTACGACCTCATGGAAGGTCATCAAAGTGTCTTAGAGGTGTGTTGTTCCTTGGGAGACCGTTGTCTTATTTTCTTGCTTCCGCATCTGAATCCATTATCGGGTCAATCTTTGGTTCATTACAGGACGCACTGGCTTGAAAAACCAGGGCCGTCACATCATGTGATACACATATACACATACATAAGTTCCATCAATATCATCTCCATCAACAATACAACAAGCATATACAATCAATAATCATATTTTAGATCACCAACACGTCAATATATATAATTATAATCATAAACCAAACTAATGCGTTTTTTTTTATCATAATTGAAGCATTATAAAAAAATAATAAACAACTTATTAATTGATTTAATACTTTCTCTATTCATCTTCATCCAAACTATATCTAATAATGGTAAACAAATAATTACATTCATAATTCATGCTCGTAAACTTGTAAGTACATTTACGAATATGATTAAAATTATAAGTCCAACTAGTCCATTTAATTACACAAATTAAACATCATAAAATATCAATCCATAACTTAATAGTTAATTTAATCATTTCCATCATAGTATGAAACCTAAGAGTATAACCCAATTTTATGCATTTAAATCTCATCACATTTTTCCAAAGCTTTAGGACATGTTTAGAATTTAATAAAATCAATTTGGGGCCATTAGGAACAAATTTGGGAAAATCAGGGCCCCAGAGCTTGAACACAACGTCACTGCTAAAGCACAACCCCGAGTGCCCGATCACTGGTTCACAAAACAACCCAGTACTCTAGCACAAACCCCTATGCTCGAGCACTGGTTCACGAAACCAGTTCGACAGGTTTATTTTAGGTCTGAAATCCCATCGATACGGGTTCTAAATCATGCATTTATGTCCCATTTGATTTCCATAATTATTATAAAGTATTTATACAGTAAGACATAAATTTAACCCATTAATTTAAAAGATTAAGCAAAGTATATACATATATATACACACAAACACATACATACAAGTTTATACACATATACACATCAATTTCACTCTAAATTACAACATGTAAACAAATTTATCTTCTCTGTTTAAAACCCCTAAAGCAAAGCTAAAAATGCATAGAGTAACGGAAGTAAAGGGAAAAGTAGAATGTAGAACTTGCCTTGTAATTTTCGGATTGAAAATCAAACTCCAAGTTCTATACAATTGCTAAGGTCTTCTTCTCTAATTCCGGCAACCCTTTTCCACCTTCGATCTCCTTCTCTGGTCACCTTCTTCTTACTCCTCTCTCTCTCTCTCTCTCTCTCGCTCTCTATATATATATATATATATATATATACCGTGAAAATCAAAACCCATCAACACAACTAATACATATATATTTATATAAACTAAATAACTCTAGTCCTAATATTAATTGGACTAGGAAATAATAAATATAACTATATAATACACATAATATATATATATATATTATGTAAATAATAATAAAACACATATAATATATATATATACACGCACACACACTCATGGGCCTTAAGCCTATTTAGCTTATCTAGGCCTTCTCCTCCATAGTCCAAGACTAAACCTTTGGCCAAAAACCATTCAACCCAAATTCTTTGCTAATTAAATATTAATAAATTAATTAAACAAGAAACTAAACAATTAAATAAACATTAAGACAAAATAATGACAATTAACACATCACAAGCAAATTAACAATTAAGCGCCAAAAATATTTAAACAACTCAAATAAATAAAACAATAAACAATTAGCTAAATAATCTAATTAAATGCAATTAAAACAAATAATTTAAATGCTTTGAAAATTAAGGGTATTACATTCTTCCCCCTATCAAATTAAGGAATTCCGTCCTCAAAATTCATGAAAATTCTGAATTACTTTTCTAAATTCATTTTCTATTCAAAGGCTCCACCAAACACGAACGCATCAAATAATTGTCTAACATTGTACATAGTTATTACTATCAAGAACACACTAGGAGTACTACATATAGATTGCACCTAACAACAACTTGATCTACCCAACATATATACATGGGTAACTAGTCACATTTCTACAAATTTCGCAACAGATATGCACGAAAAAAACCTTCTATGCACACAACGCTAATGATTTGGTAGTGCTTCTCCGTAGGCTATTACCTCAATTGATAAACAAAATCTTTAAGGATCTATGTAACGAGTAATAATCGCCTTTATTTCTCAACTGCATTGCTCCCTCTATGGGAGACAATAACAGTAAATCAATTCTCAATCCGCATACTCTAATATACGAGTTCAATTATTTACATAACACGTCTAGCCTCTTTAGACATCGCAGACATAATCTTTAATAAAGGTAGTTCTTTTTGACGTGCCCTTAATGAAGCCAAGATCCAATAATATAGTTCTTGCTCTAACTTCAAACCAACAAATAAGAGGTCTGCAAAGTCTATTATACACAACCTCAAACATTACCACTCAAAAGTCTTTTGCCAATCATCGCCACGGGCAAACTCTGACAAGAGAAGTGAATACTTCCAATCGTTTGCAAAATCTAGGATATATGCCTTATGCATATTTTTCAAGATCTGATTGACTCTCTCAGTCGATTCCTTCATCTAGGAATAATAAGCAGCGCTAAGATAACAGTAAACACTTTATTATGCCTCTTTTACAATCTGAGTTGAGATGTTATTTTTCTAACTAATTTTTTCATAATATATTCACATTATCATTAAAATAAGTTTAGGTTTAGTGACCTTTAGAAGTTGTTTGGAATTTGGGTTGCAATGTGCACTATTGTTAGTATGTGTGTGTGTGTGTGTGTGTGTGTGTATATATATATATATATATATATATATATATACTAGGAAAATGTACGTGCAATGCACGTGATGAATGTTTTATAGTTATAAGAATATATTTATTAACACAATTTGTGAAATATATATCACTAAATAAGAAAACATTTATATATTATTGAAATCAAGTCCTTCAATATATACAACTAAATAAGAAAAAATTTATATATTATTGAAGATTATATATGTAGCATTTGTTTTCTTTTTCTTATTCTATAAATGTAAACATTGTAATAGAAATATGTACTTCATTTGGGCTACTAATAAGAAAAAGAAAAAAACGATCCACATTTTATTCTCTTGGCTTCCTTCTATTCTTCAATTGTATTGTCTTTAAAAGAAACTTCTTTCCTTACTTTTGCTATGAAACTATTGTAAGAAATATCTTATACAAATAAACTTGTGAATCCAATGCATAAATTCAATTAGGAGACATACCCAATATGAAAACTCTATTAAAGAGAATTACAATGTTCTGGACATATTCTTATTGGAGATAACCTTCAACCCTCTAATCTTCCCTCTGCATACAGGATGATGGATTCCAAAATTTTAACACACATATATAGACAAGGGTTTGGACCGTTCCATTATATATGAAGAGTTGTGTTGGTTCCATCAACTAATACACCACTTCATATGTGACTTGGTGTGTCGTCGCACCAACGTCTAAAGATGTGCAAAAGAGTGTGAGTGTGCAATGTGGCTAAGTTTTAAATTTGTAAAAGCCACTACTACCTCTAACTAAAAATATAGTTAGGGTGAGTAGGGATCATCCCAAGGGATTTTAGGCGTGCTTAACAATGTATAGGGTTAGTAGGTCGAGTGATCAAAAGGTGGTGTGTTTGATTGATTAGACTACGAAGTAAACTAAACAAGTTCAATGTAGAATAAGCAAATTAAATGAAATTTAGAGAAAACAAGAGAGTGAGGTCTTGGGGTCTAGAGGTCACCACTAAACATCACCATTCTAGACATTTAATGTAATATTAATGAGGGGAAACATGTGTTGCAATTTGAGAGTATGTGATTGATTGTTTCAACAAGTATGGATGACCAATTAAGCATATATTGTCTAAGCAACCTAGTAAATAGCACAATATATCAGACTAAGCCATTAATCCTTCCTTTAAGCTCACAATCCAAACACATCACATGGTTAGAGAATAATACAACAAGCATGAATTGTCCTCCCATCTAACCACTAAGGCAACTATACTACAATTAAGTTAAGGGCATGAAAATTAAACTAAATAAACTAAGGGAGAGGCACAATCCATCAAGGCATGAGTATGAACCATCAAATAAACAATAATAGTATTCTATTAAGCACTATGCCTTGATAATCTCTAGATCCATAGCATCAACACACATAGACATGTATCAATAACACAAAAACTAGAGATAAACATATGAACATCTATTCTAGCATACATAGACATATGGATAGAATGAAATGATCAATTGGAAGTATAAAACCACACAAATCATTGGATAAATAAGATTCATATATAACATAAGTGTCAAGACAAGATTACAACATAAATCCCTTCAAAATACAAAGCATTAGAGTCTAGAAAGCATGCTTAGGGCTAACTCTAGCCCTAAGAAGATGTTTAGCCACTCATTGAAGTAGTCATCCAACCCTCAAGGGCTATCTCCATGGTAGGAATGACCTCCTTCTTAATGGAAACCTTAAAAGAATGGAAGAACTCTCAAGAATGTGTCTCTAGCATCACCTCCTCTCTTTTCTTCCTCTTTAAGAATGTTTCTAAGTATATCTCTAAGTATATGATATGATATGTAAAAATGGCTTTAAATCCTTATATAGGTAGCTCAAGTGTCACACTTAATGGTCTGGACTCGTGCACAAGGGCTCCTCAAATGATTGCACCATGAGACAACTTTTAATGAGCTGGAACTTGATTTAATTCGCACTTGAGAGGGTTCGATCGATCGAACTATGTAGAGATCGATCGAACTGAGGTGAGATCCATCGAATGCTACAAAGATCGATCCATCCTTGGCGGTGCCTTTTTGAAGAAAGACAAATCTCTGAGATATTTTGGGAAAGAGACAAAAGTGGTAGGTGGGGTGGTAGGTGTGGATAAGATCGAATATTTTCGATCGATCTAAGAGATATTGGATCGATCGAACTTGGTGGATTATTTTGGATAAGAACAAAGGCTTGGATCCATCTTGAAGTGTCTAGATCAATTAACTCCAGATCAATCGAAGGATTGCTGAGATCGATCGAACATGCTGAATCTCCATACTTTGCTTCATTTTGCTTCCACTTTGCTCATTTCTTCCATTCAGATTGGGATTGCTTCTTTTAAGCTCTTATTTAGCTGAATTAACTTATTTTTGGGATAAGTACCTAAAAAAGGCAATAACATGAAATTAGTCTAAATCAGGAAAGTAAGATAGATAAAGGTCCTAGAATACTTAAGCTTAAGGGGTTTAATTGCGCACTTTTCAGCACTCATCACACCCCCAAACTTAAATTTTGCTAGTCCCTAACAATGAACTACAAAGTAAAGGAATGAAATGAATAACTATACAACTATGAATTTAGAAAGCAATAAATGGATAACGCCACTTTCGTAGGGAACACGAATGCATTTAGTACATATAACAAGCCTTTTAAATCCCTAGGTTACCCCTAATGGACGAGTGAAGTCTCGTGAGGGTTTCCAGAAATGATACCCACAAACATTAAGCTTATTCTCACAAAATAGGCACCAATATTGCAAACAAGCATCGGGAGAAAACTACCTCAAGTATGCAATTTTTCAACTCTTTCTAAGCAATCTCCCAAAATTTCAATATCAAACAAGTAATATGGTCCTCCACACATCAAAAAAATGATCATGCAAATCAAAACAACTCTAGAATCCTTTTTGAGTGGACCGGTATCAAATATGTTGCTATCTAAGCCAACTAAAGAAATGATCACATCCTTACCCTCAAACTTGCACATAAATCTAGTACCGATCATCAAAACAAAGAGTGGACCTCTTATTAAAGCTTTATTCATCTAGGTGCGCTTATTCTTTTCACTCAATTTTTTTTTTCCCCTAATCCTAAGGATCAAAGATGGAAGTATAGTGCAATGTGTTGATCTATTAAGATTTTTAACGATCCATGAGGTCGAGCGTTAGGTCAATGACTCCCAAGCTTAATGGGTTTAGGACACTAGGTGTTCAAACACCCCTAAGGACTTACAAGCTTAAATCAACTAGACTACAAATCAAAACAACCTTCATCTAATCATTTCCCACTTCTCACCTTTTGGGAGAAGTAATCTCAAGCTAAATGGAAGAAGGAAGCAAAGTGGTAAAAAACTACAAGTTTCGATCGATCAGATAAATCTTCAATTGATCTCACAGTGATCGATCCAGCCTTATCAAGATGGATCAAGCCTTTTGTCCTTATCCCCAAGAATTTCTATCTTCGATCAATCCAACATCCTTTCGATCGATCGAACTTCTTTGATCTTATCCCCACCTACCACTTTTGTCTTTTTCCCAAAATATTTCGAAAATATCTCAGATCTGTCAGTATTCTAAAAGGCGCCGCCATGGTTCGATCGATCTCACCAAACTTCGATTGATCAAAACCCCTCAAGTTCGAAAAAAAACACAGAGTCCAGCTTATTAAAAGATGGCTCGCGGTGCAATCATTGAAGGGGCCCTAGTGCACTAGGCCTGACCATTGGGTGTGACATTGAGCTACTTATATAAGGATTTTGAGCCTTTTTTTACTAAGAAGGAGATATACAATCTTAGATACACAAGCTTGGAGAGAGGTTAGAGGAGTCTAGAGATTAAAGAGATACACACCATTTGGGAGTTCTTCCATTCATCTAGGGTTTTCATCAAGAAGAATATCATTCCTACCATGGAGATGGCCTTTGAGGGTTGGATGACTACATCAATGAGTGGCTAAACATCTTCTTGGGGCTAGAGTTAACCCTAAACATGCCTTCTAGATCTTGATGTTTTGTAGTTTGAGGGGATTTGTATTATAATTCTTGTCTTGACATTTGATTTATATATGAATCTTATTTCTACAATAATTTATGTTGTTTAATACTTTTAATTGATCATTTCATTCTACTCATATGTCTATGTATGCTAGAATAGATGTTCATATGTTTATCTCTAGGTTTTGTGTTATTGATGCGTGTCTATGTGTGTTGATGCTATGAATCTAG
The DNA here is from genome assembly GCF_030987335.1 of Cornus florida. NCBI lineage: Eukaryota > Viridiplantae > Streptophyta > Magnoliopsida > Cornales > Cornaceae > Cornus > Cornus florida. The sequence continues at coordinate 22,901,194 of NW_026775576.1, forward strand.
AGATTGTCAAGGCAAGGTGCTTTAATGGAATACTCTTACGGTTTGTTTGATGGTTCATACTCATTTCTTGATGGATTGTGCCTTTACCTTAGTTTAATTAGTTTAATTTTCATGTCCCTAGTTTAGTTATAGTGTAGTTGCCTTACTTTCTTAGATGGGAGGACAATCCATGTTTGTTATTTGATGTCCCATGCTTATGAATGCAAGTAGTATCATTCTCTTCCTTATTAATGTGTTTTGATTGTGAGCTTAAAGGAATGAATAATGGCTTAGTTTGATATATTGTGCTATTTATTAGGTTGTCTAGACAATGTATACTTAATTAGTCATCCATGCTTGTTGATTTAATCAATCACACGTATTAGTATTGCAACATATATTACCCTTCATTCATTACACATTAAGTGTCTAGAAAGGTGATGTTTAGTGGTGACCCCTAAGTCCCAAGATCCCTCTCTCTTATTCTCTAACCTTTATTTACTTTAATTGCTTTGTATTGAATTTGTTTAACATTGTAGTTTAATTAGCCAATCAAAATATCTTTGATCACTCGACCTACTAGTCCAACGTTATTTTCATATCAATATTGCTTTTTTTCCCTTGGGATGATCCCTACTCACACTAGCTATATTAGTAGTTAGAGGTAGTAGTGGTACTTTACAAATTCAAACTTGGCTACTCTTTAACACGTTTTAACTTGTTAGTTCATGATGACACCAAGTTTTGGCACCATTGTCGGGGATTAGGCAACACCGTATTTTGGAAACAATTAGGAATTAGTACTCTTTTGATCGTGTCTTTACTTTATTTTGTTTTGATTACTTATTGTATTTGTTCTTGATTAGCTAGGTGCATTGAGCAAAGGAAAGTGAAGCAAAGGAGAATTCTAAAGTAAGGAGCTAAGCTAAGCATAAAAAGGATAAAATCTAAAAAAAATTACAAAACTAAGCGAAAATTGAAAAATAAATTGAAGTTGCTTAAGGACTCTTTGTGAGCTTTTCTAAACTTAATCTCTAGTTAAATCATGAGTCCGCGTAGAGGCAAGTTTTCATTTTCTTAGATAGATTGTGAGCCCGCATGGAGGCAATTTAATTTTTCTTTGCATATTATTGAAAGCATGGGAGTATGGGATCAATGTATGTGGAGGATGTTTGTTGATTAATTTGTTGCAGGGAAGAAGTGCTTGTGTTGTTAATTTTGTTGTTGTGTTACTTGATTTTTGCGCGGTCTTAAACAACCCTTCATCATTCTAATGGAAAATCTAGAGGGTTACTTGGTTATTTAAACCCGAATTTCATAGAACACCCTCATTTTAACCAATTTCTTCCTGGAGTTCAAGCTCCAATTCCTCCAATGATCCTTCGTGATCATTATATTCTCCATGAATACCATGCACCAACTTGTATCATGCTTCCTAATTTTAGGGCCGATCATTATGAAATTAAGCCCGAGACTATTCAAATGTGTCCACTCTTCTATGGCTTAAATGATGAGGAACCATATAAACATCTTAAGGAATTTTTTGATATATGCTTCACCGTGAAATACATGAATGTTCCGGAGGAAGTCCTTAGGTTACTCCTTTTCCCCTTCACTCTTAAAAATAAAGCGAAACATTGGTTCAACAACTTAGGGGCGAATTCGCTAATTTCTTGGATACAAATGCAAAATGAATTTTTGAAAAAATTTTACCCCATAAGTTTGACCAATTTAATGAGAATCGCCATTAGAAAATTTTCTCACGGGGAAGGAGAACTTTTGTATGAGGCTTAGGAAAGATTGAATAACTTGCTAAGAAAATGTCCACACCATGGCATTCTAAAGTGGCAAGTGGTTCAATATTTCTATAAAAGCTTATCAAATGCTCATAAGGACATAGTTGATACATCATGTGGAGGTTCATATTTTGGAAAAAATGAAGATGATGTTTGGCACCTTTTTGAAAAAATGAGTGAAATTTTTTTACATAAATATCACACTTCTCAGTTGGAGCATGATTCTAATGAAAAGAAGGAAAATTCGAAAATGGGTCAAATTGAAAGTCCAATGGAAATTGTAGCCTAAGTCAAAACTCTTTCTTAAAAACTTGATAAATTCTTATTGAGTCCAAAACCGGTTACCAAATCACCTTTTTTTCATCACTTTCATCATTTTTGTGAGCATTGCATGACATGTTAGTGTTTTACATTCTACTTCCAATTGTCCCTATGAACATGTATGTGATGAACCCTTTGAACAAGTCAATGCTACATTTGCTCATCCTCATTCAAATGTCTATGTCCCGAGGTGGGATGAAAATTCGAGTTCCATTCAAGTCAAAAATTTTCAAAATCGATATGTTTCTCCTCATAAAATAAATGAAGGACCTCAAAGATTTGTTTCATCTTCTTCTCATCATCAAAGAATGAACCACTTTTCACATCCTTAAGTCTATGAATTTCAAAATGATTTTCATCATCCTCATGCACTTTCTAGTAATTTTACATTTGAAGATAAGGTTTTGGTGGCTTTGGGTAGTTTAGAAATGAACACTAATCTGTTGCATTCTCATTCTCAATTAATATCAAAGCTTGAATCCCAAATTGGGACAATAGCTAATGTATTGAATGCAAGAGAGATTGGTAAATTGCCTAGCCAACCCGAAAGGAACCCAAAAGCCCAATACCTTGTGGAAGTAAACTCTACATCAAGGTGTCCTTCTCAGGAACAAGTGCAAGCTATTACCACTTTAAGAAGTGGTAAACAAATTGATAATAGGGTCAAAAAACCAATTGAAGTTAGCGAACCAGTGCAACCGAAAGTTAGCACCCGTCCCGTTCCCAATCTTACTCCTACTTCCTTGGATGAAAATGTTTTCATTAAGAATTCCCAACCTTCTTCGTCGTCATCTCCTTAAGTTGCAAGATTTAATGAGCCAAAAGCTCCATTTCCATATGTTTTAAAAGAGACTTCGCCTTTTGGGAGGCAAGAAGGAAAAATCTATGACATGATAGAAGTTTTCAAATAAGTTAACATAAATCTCCCTTTCTTGGATGCAATTAGGCAAATTTCGCCTTATGCAAAAAAATTTAAAGATCTTTGCACACAAAAGAGGAATAGCAAGGGACAAGGCCCTAAAAAAGTGTTCCTCACAGAGCAAGTGAGCTCCATCATTTAACATAACACTCCACCTAAGTTCAAAGATCCCGGTGCTCCAACCATCTCATGCGTAATTGGAAACCATGAAGTTCGTAGAGTTCTTCTTGACTTAGGAGCGAGTGTTAATTTGATTCCTTACTCCGTGTATGTCCAACTAGGTTTGAATGAATTGAAGCCAACCTCGGTGGTGATTCAATTGGCCGATAGATCCATCAAAACACCTAGGGGCATAGTTGAGGACATACTCATCAAGATGAGTGTTGTCTCATAGATATCTTAAATGAGATTGTAGAGGAGTCCATTCCTTCCATAATTATAAAAAAGCTAACCGAGGATAATCTTTCATCTCTTCTATTCGAGGATCCTTTTACATCTTGTCTCCTTGAAATGTATGAGAATTGCGAGTTTTGTAATGAAGGGTCAATGAGTAAGGTTAATGACTTAATAGAATCCGTTGCAAGCTTGGATTTTTCACCTTAGAAAGTTCCAAAAAACCTCTTCCTCCACTCTCTGGCACACCACCGGTCCTATCTTTAGTCTCTCCACCCACTCTTGAGCTTAAAACTCTCCCCCCCGATCTTAAGTATGCCTTTCTAGGCCCAAAAGAAACTCTTCCGGTCATCATCTCTTTAAATCTTGAAAAAGATCAAGAGAATGCTCTTTTGAATGAGCTTAAAGAAAATAAGGAAGTTATTGGTTGGAGTGTGGCAGATCTAAAGGGAATTGACCCTTCTATTTGCATGCATTGCATTCTTATGGAAGAGGATGCAAAACCTTTTAGCGATGCCCAAAGGAGATTAAATCCAAACATGAAAGAAGTGGTTAAGAAAGAAGTTGTTAAGCTATTAGATGCTGGTATCATTTATCCAATCTCTGACAGCAAATGGGTGAGTACAACTCAAGTAGTTCCCAAGAAATCGGGGATTACGGTGGTTGAAAATTCGAAGGGTGAAGCAATTTCTAAACGTACAGCCAATTCATGGCGTGTATACATTGATTATCGCAAATTAAATGCCACTACTAGAAAAGATCACTTCCCTTTGCCATTCATTGATCAAATTCTAGAGAGATTGGCCGAGCAACAATATTATTGCTTTCTTGATGGCTATTCGGGTTACAATCAAGTAGCCCTAAACCCTTTAGACCAAGAGAAAACCACATTTACTTGTCCTTTTGGCACTTTTGCTTATAGATGGATGCCTTTTGGATTATACAACGCTCCCGCCACATTCCAAAAGTGTATGATGTCAATTTTCTCAGAGATGGTGGAAGAGTATCTAGAGGTCTTTATGGATTATTTTTCAGTCTTTGGGTCTGTAATGACCCGGATTTTCACGGATATATATATATATTTTTTCCGTTGTCTTTCCTTTATGAGTTCAGTTCCTCTTCGCTTAGTGTCGTCTCGAATGATCTGGAATGATTTCTGAGACTCTTTTCTGTGGATTGACAACTTCCTTTGACGACCGAGTCGTTTCCACATTTTTCGTTTTTCAACACTATTCACTTTTCATCATTTTTCCTATTTCGTCCTTTTCCCTATTTTGTCTTTTCCCTGTTTGACACTTTGTTGGCGTAACCACACTTCTTGTGTTTGGAGTTGGTTTTTGACTTCATGTATCTCCATCTTGAGTGGTTTCCACGAAATACGTATCTTTACTTTTGCAAGAAAGTACTCTGGTTGCTCCCGGTGTCCATAGGGGCATCGATGCAAAGTTCTTTGAAATTATTTTCTTTTCTTAGGGTATTTTTCATAAATATCTTTTGAAGATATTTTATTTCAGGGGTTTTAAGAAAATATTTTTGGAAGATATTTTCATTCTGAGCCATTAGTGCAGTTTTCACTTTTTGAAGGGGCCATTGTGCAATTAATGAAAGTTATTATTAAATGCCTTGTTTTAAGCCTGGATCCTTGTACGGGATTCATTTTCACTTTTTGTCGAGTCATGTACTCCTAGAAATTCCTTTTGGTCATTGTTTTCCAGTTTCTGAGTTTCTGGCCCCGGTTAGCGCCAAACTTGTTTGGGGTATAACTTTCTGCTCAGGACTCAGTTTTCAACACTGTTTCTTTTGTTGTTCATATTTTCTCATTTTGAATCTTTTTCATTCATAGAGTTTTGTCATTTGAGTGTGTCTGCTCAAATTTCAATTTTTCGAACTCGGCGGGGCCCATTCGGGGCACTTTTTGAGATTTCTATAAAGGGGGGGGTGAGATATTTTAATTTTTCATCTTCCCCACTCTCTTGCACGACCTGAAGCTTTCATGGCAGCCCAAGGGAAGCTGCCACCTTCTCTCTCCTCTTTTGAGCTTCATTCCTTTGTCAGAACATAGAAGGGCCTTTGCGTTTAGTATTCGTGTTGACTACGTGCTTTTTTCACCCTTATTAGAACCCATTTCTGACCATTCTTTGAGTTTGGGTTTGAAGTCAAGTTGTGATTTTGATGGGGCTTCCTTGGGGGTTATGTGCACGGTGTAGTCCCCGACAAAACCTAAAAGTTTCGTCGGATTCGAATCGATTTCCATTTGGTGGCTTTTGAGATTTTCATCTCAAATTGAGGTAGGGGATGTTCTAGGCTTTTGTGTGTGTTGTATTGAGTATTTAGCATGATTATACAACTTAATTGCATGCCTTGTATCAATTCTAGAAAATTAGTATTAATTTTTTCTTTGTATGAAATTTAATTAAAGAGGATGTGTATAACTTAGAATGGAATTGTGGCATGCTAGAAAATCATGTTTTAATATGTTTGTTAACATATATTAAATTGAGATTAATTGAATAAGAATTGCATATTTTATTTAAGATTTATCTTTTGTGAAAGATTAAATCCCATGGCCGTACCTAGCATAAAATTGACTTGTGATATGCTTTTAAATTATTTTTTGGCATGTTGTTTAACATACTTTAATTTGAGAGCATTTGGACAAGTATGAAAATCTAGAGATTTTAATTAAAATGATTAATTAAAATCTAATTAAGGGTTCCATTGGCCTAATTAAGTATTTAACTTGATATTTATGATAACTATGACTTATGTTCTAGCATATGTTAATTTGGAACCATTTGATGTTGTTTTAGAAGTTAGGCATTTGATTATCATGATTTAATTAAATTCCACTTTATTGTTCTTATGGCCTAATCGAGTTTTGATGTGGTGTATGTAATGACCATGCTATATTGTTTATCATGTATTAATTGGAGACCATTTGATTGAGATTTGTAACCTAGGGAATTTAATTAGTTTATTGATTAAATTCCGTTTCTATTGTATTATTGATTAACTCATGTATTTGACATTGATAGTATGTTTAAAGCATGACTTTTGACTTATAATGTATTTATGCGTTATGTTTCAATATTGGATTACATTGTTATAGCGCGTAACGAATCGCGCTCTGAAGATTCGACATGTGATGTTATTATAGCGCATAACGAATCGCGCTTTGAAGATTCGACATTGTCATCCTATAGTTGTTGTGGATTTAGAGCATGTGTTGTGTGGTTACAACCTACTTATGCATGAAGGTAGTTTCGTGTACTGTTTAATACGTTTATAAGTTGTTAACTTATTTATTTTGGAGTTGCTTGGGACATTGTTAAGCTGTGATGGCTAGGGTTTGGCTCTAGTACGGGGACAAGGGTCCTCTAACTCAAAAGTTCGTGCGTTGGGTAGGCTACCTGGGGGTTAGTAGCTCCAAATTAGCCCTATAAAGTTCGCGCGTTGGGTAGGCTGCCTGAGGGTTAGTAGCTCCAAATTTGCCTTGTCTCGGCGGAAATCCGAGCTGTGATGTCCAAGTCTTCCACTATTTGATTTCGCATTCAATTCTAAGTTGACAACCAATGTTTAATTGTGACTTGTGGTGTTGGTAATTGGCGATTTGATGTTGTTAAGTACATTCATACTAAATTGATATATTTAGTTGATTTCACACTTTTAGATTGCTAGTTGATAACCTAGAGAATCTATGTCTTGATGTGTGGTATTAGATATTCTAATTATGCTAAATTGTTATATTTAGTTGATGTTGCATTTTAGACTTCAAGTTGAGAACCTTGAGAACCACTATGTTGTTGCTTTGTGTAAGCATGCTCCTATGTTGTTGCTTTGTGTAAGCATGACCCTATGTTGTTAAAATTGCATGAATGAGGTGATTGATGCTAGAAATGATCTTAGGTAGTTAAGATGCTCCCTGAGTCTCACCTTGACATAGACTTTAGGTGGAATGAACCACAATAATTAAATCATGCAACTTGTAAAACTTTAGGTCGATGCGTGCTCATTTCCTACGAGTAGCTTTATGTTACTCACCCCTACGATACTGGGGCATATTTCAGGTACAGGATACAAGATTGGAGATTGCAATTGCTTGGGTGATTTGCTGAGTTGAGCTTCTTTAGAAGCATTCTTGTTCACATGCAAGTGTTAGCATGTTCATGATTTGTCTATGAAATGTAATTTTTTTAACTTGGAGGTTTGACATGTCAAATGTTGTAAATGTATTTTAATGAGGTCATAGACCATTGTAGCAGATTTATTTTATCATATTACATACACTTGCATGCTCACTTTGGCAAACAATACCTTCCTTGATGAAACAAGAACTCTAAGTAGCATTTTTAGGAAGTTTTACCCTATTCTGTTCCAGGGGCATTTCGGGTATTTCACAATGCATTTTTTTCATTTTTCCTGGCAAATCACGTAGAAAACTCAATTTTGATAGGGGTTTCTTCTTTGTATTTTTCCAGAAAACTTCATCTTGGCCTTCAAAAATTAATATTTTTCCAAAAAATCCTTGCTGCCAGGTTTTGCAAATTTTTAGTACAAATGTAGTTGGTACTATTCATCGACTTTTTTTTGAAAATCGTCCCGACCGATCCAAAACTTCCGGAGGTCTTGTGGGTGCATTTTAAGATTGCATTTTCAATTTAGGCAATTTAAAAACCTCCTGAAGACCTATTTCCAAAACTTGGGCAGTAGCTCGGATTAGTTTTTTTCCTCTTCACTTGATTTTCTTGGGGGCATTCTGGGCATTTTATAATGCATTTTTTTGTTTCCGTCCTTTTTTGGGGTAGGAAACTTGATTTTAGGGGGGGTTTCTTCTTTGAGTTTTTCAAAAAAAGTCCGTTTAGATGCCCGTTTTTACTCTCAGTTGCAGCAGTGGTGGGTTGTCCTCGTCGGCCCGCCACGACATCATTTTTGTTTTTGACCTTTCTCCCCCGTCCAGACTCCAAATTGAGTAAACTTTTTTTTGAACTTGACTAATTTGTCATTTTCTTTCCAGCGGTGTGCTCGATAGCACCTGAATCCACTTTTTGCAAAATAACCATTTTGCCCCTAGGTTCTTTTTGTCCGTTTTTGAAACGACACTTCTGCATTTGTTTCCTTTGGGTTCCGTGACCTCATTGAGGGTCACATTGGTGTCTTAGAGATGCATTGTATCTCTAGAGATCATTGTTTCACCTTTCGCTTTCGCATTTCGCATTTCGGATCCATTATCGGGTCATCTTTTGGTCATCACTGACGCACCGGGTTTATAAAACTTGGGCCGTCACAGGGTCTTCATTTGATGCATGCCTCAAAAATCTAAATTTGGTGCTTAAAAGATGTTGTGAAACAAACCTTGTTCTTAGTTAGGAAAAGAGCCATTTTATGGTTCAAGAAGGTATTGTTTTGGGTCATGTCATCCAAAAAGGGGAATTGAGGTTGATAAAGCGAAAGTTGAGCTCATTTCTGAATTGCCTTCACCTTCTACGGTGAGAGAGGTTCGCTCCTTTTTAGGTCATGCTGGCTTCTATCGCCGTTTCATCAAAGACTTTAGCAAAATTGTTAGACCCTTGTGCAATCTTCTTGCTAAGGAAACACCATTCGTCCTTGATCAAGTATACCTTGATGCTTTTCATAAATTGCATGATTTATTGTCATGTGCCCCTATTATACAGCCACCCAATTGGTCATTTCCGTTTGAAATCATGTGTGATGCCTCTGATTACGCTATGGGAGCTGTTTTGGGCCAAATGGTAGGAAAACTTCCATGTGACATCTACTATGCAAGCAAGACTTTCTCGGGAGCTCAATTGAATTATTCCACTACTGAGAAAGAATTACTTGTCGTAATGTATGCTCTTGATAAATTCCGGTCTTATCTCTTAGGATCAAAAGTCGTTGTCTATTCTGATTATGCTGCTTTGAGGCATCTTTTGACAAAGAAAGAAATAAAGCCTCAGTTGATAAGATGGATTTTGCTTCTTCAGGAATTTGATTTTGAAATCAAAGATAAGAAAGGTACCAAAAATGTAGTTGCCGATCATCTCTCAAGGTTGCTGGTAGAGTCTTCCCCGAGTCCACCAATTCATGATTCGTTTCAAGATGAACAACTGTTCCAAATCTCTAATGGGTAAATGCTTTGGTTTGCCGTTATTGTGAATTTTCTTGCAATTAGCAAACTTCTAACTAATTAGTCAAAACAAGCAAAAAAGCGTTTCTTTGCCAACATCCGGAATTACTATTGGGAAGATCCTGTCTTGTTTCGATATTATCCAGATCAAATTGTGAGAAGATGCATTCCGGAGAGTGAAATTCCAAATGTGCTTGTGTTTTGCCATACCTTTGCATACGGTGGGCACTTTAGTGCAAAGAAGACCGTTTTGAAGGTACTTTAAAGTGGGCTATTTTGGCCCACCATCCATACAGATGCCTATAATTTTTGCAAGAAGTGTGAGAGATGTCAAAAAATAGGATCAATGTCGAGAAGCGACATGATGCCCTTGATAAATAGTCTTGTTGTTGAAATCTTTGATATTTGGGCATTGATTTTATTGGTCCTTTTCTTATGTCTTATGGATTTCAATACATTTTGCTTGTCGTTGACTATGTTTCTAAGTAGGTGAAGGCTTATACTACCAAAACCAATGACCACTCTGTGGTTGTTCAATTCTTTAAATCCAATATTTTCACTCATTTTGGTATGTCAAGAGCCATGATTAGTGATGGAGGAAAGCATTTTTGCAATCAATTCTTAAGGCAATTATTTCTTAAGTACTCCGTTACTCATAAAGTCGCCACTCCTTACCATCCTCAAACAAGTGGGCAAGTAGAAGTTTCAAACTGGGAAATTAAACATATTCTTGAGAAGACGGTTAACATAACCCGAAAGGATTGGTCACGCAAGTTGAATGATGTTTTATGGGCTTACCGAACGGCATATAAGACTCCTATTGGCATGTCTCCTTATAGACTTGTTTATGGAAAGCCTTGCCATCTTCCAGTTGAGCTAGAACACAAAGCTATGTGGGCGATTAAAAAGCTCAATCTTGACCTTAACAAAGCCGGAGAGAATCTGTTACTCCAATTGAGTGAGTTGGAAGAGTTGAGACACAATACTTATAATAATGCCAAACTCTACAAAGAGAGAACTAAAGCTTTTTATGACAAACACATTGTGAAGAAATCTTTTGAGCCTGGTTAAAAAGCTTGGCTTTCAACTCTAGATTAAAACTCTTTCCCGGGAAGTTGCGAACCAAATGGGAAGGTCCGTATGAGATCAACTCTGTTGCGCCTCATGGGGTGGTTGAAATTCAAAGTTTAAAAAATGGGACTACATTCAAAGTGAATGGGCAAAGGTTGAAACCCTACATTGAGGGACAAGTTTTTCAAAGACATGCGGAAGTCGCCCTCTTAGTAGATCCAATCTACGATGAGATTTAATGTTTAACTCAATATTCTCAAGAGAAGTTCAATTTCCTGCGTATTCTAGCATGTTCGAACGATTTCAAAAAAAGTTCGATCAATCGAACAGTCATCTCTGCATCCAATCACCTATCTGTTCCATCATGCAAAATTTCCTGCATATTTCATCTCTCTGTATATCGTGCGAACTGTCTTTCTGATCGATCTGAAAATTCCAACATCGATCCAATTTCCCTTGGATTGATCGGAGTTTTATACTTAGAAAATTTTTGGATCTCTACATATTTCATATCTCTGTGTATCGTTCGAAGCTGTCTGCAGATTTTCAGGTTTTGGATCGATCGAAGTTAGATCGATCATTCTTTGATCGATCAGGATGTTTAATTCTATAAAAAAAAAAATCAATCAACACTTCAAAGCAGCATTCCGTCTTGCTAAAGACATTAAACTTAGCATGTACATGACACGTTGTGTGCCCTTTATCTTTTATATCATTCATGTTCATGTTTATACAAAAAATAAAAAATAAATACTAAATAATAATTTTCCAACATACAAATCTTTGTTTCACCATTGTGTCCCTTTTGTATAGTCATGCATACTTTATGATTTATAGTGGGCTAGATCTCATATATCTCTTTCCACTTGTGCTATATTGTCTTAGATTACATGCCTTAGTTATTCTTATCCCATTTGATATTTGCTGTGAGTTTGCTAGTGTGGTTATTCAAGTAAGTCGTTGATTCCAAGTTTGGGGGAGACGTCTTTCAAATTGGATCATTACCGAGCTTCATATCTTTGCCACCGCGGTATATTCTTTTCATCTTTTCCATTGTTTGCATTGCACATTGAAGACAATGTGCGGTTTAAGTTTGGGGGTAAGGTGACTTTGTTACATTCTATTTAAGTTGAGCTTTAAATGTATGATTGAGATTTGAGATCGATGTTTGCGATGATTTTGATCTTTTGAGGACCATAATACTTAGAATTTAAAAATTGCTTAATTTGAGAGTCCAATACTCCTTGTATGCCTTGTGGATGCCATTTAGGAGTAAATTTTTCGAAAGATTGATATCTTGCTTACATTTGTGGCAAAAGCAAATAAAAAAGTGTGGACTTCTCCCAAAAGATGAGAAGTGGGAAATGATTAGATGGAGGTAGTTTTGATTTGTAGCCTAGTTGATTTGAGCTTGTAAGTCTTTAGGAGTGTTTAAACACCTAGTACCCTAAAGCCGTTTGGTTTGGGGATCATTGACCTAACGCTCGACTTCATGGATCACTAGAAAGCTTAATATATCACTACATTGCACCATGCTTCCATCTTTGATCTCTAGGATAAATTTTTTTTTTTTTTTTAAAAAAAAAAGAAAAAAATTCGAGTGAAAAGAATAAGCGCACCTAGATTAATAAAGCTTTAATAAAAGGTTTACTCTTTGTCTTGATGATCGGTACTAGATTTGTGTGCTAGTTTGAGGGTAAGGATGTGATCATTTCTTTAGTTGGCTTAGATAGCAACATATTTGATGCCGGTTCACTTAAAAAGAATTCTAGAGTTGTTTTGATTTGCATGATCATTGTCTTGATGTGTGGAGGACCATACTTGCTTGCTTGATGTTAAAATTTTGGGAGATTGCTTAAAAATGGTTGAAAAATTGCATACTTGAGGTAGTTTTCTCCCAATGCTTGTTTGCAATATTGGTGCCTATTTTATGAGAATGAGCTTAATGTTTGTGGGTATCATTTCTATAAACCCTCACGAGACTTTACTCGTCCACTAAGGGTAACCTAGGGGTTTAAAAGGCTTGTTGCATATGCTAAATGCATTCGTGTTCCTTACAAAAGTAGCGTTATATATTTATTGTTTTTTAGTTCATAGTTGCTTAGTTGTTTATTTCTTTCTTTTCTTTATAGTTCATTGCTAGGGACTAGCAATATTTAAGTTTGGGGTTATGATGAGAGCTGAAAAGTGCGTATTTAAACCCCTTAAGCTCGAGTATTCTAGGACTTTTATCTATCTTATTTTTCCGTTTTAGAATAATTTCGTGTTATTATCCTTTTCAGGCACTTATCCTCAAAATAAGTCAATTTAGCCAAATTAGAGCATAAAAGAAGCAATCTCAAGCTAAATGGAAGAAATGAGCAAGATGGAAACAAAGTGGTGGAAAACAATAAATTTCGATCGATCAGACAAATCTTCGATCGATCTCATAGTGATCGATCTAGCCTTATCAAGATGGATCGAGCCTCTTGTCTTTATCCCCAAGAATTTCCATATTTGATCGATCCAACATCTTTTCGATCGATCGAACTTCTTTGATCTTATCCCCACTTACCACTTTTGTCTTTTTCCCTAAATATCCCAAAAATATCTCAGATCTGTCAGTATTCCAAAAGGCGTAGCTATGGTTCGATCGATCTTACCAAACTTCGATCGATCGAACCCCCTCAAGTTCAAAAAAAAAATAGAGTCCAGCTCTTTAAAAGATGGCTCGTGGTGCAATCATTGAAGGGGCCCTAGTGCACGAGGCCTGACCATTGGGTGTGACACTTGAGTTACCTATATAAGGAGCTCAAGGGCTCCATGACAATTTTAACTCATGTCTCATCAGTAAATTTTATCTCATAATCCTTGTGAACATTTTTGTACATAGGATTCACTCGGACCAGAGTTGCATTTGAAATTATGCAAGTATTATGGAGAGATAGTTTATCCTTAAATTTGGATACTGTATCATCAAATAATGCTGCTTGAATTTGGGTTCCTTGAAAGGATTTTAAAAATTATAGAAGTTATAGGAACAACCAGTTAGCTTTTCGGTAGATATTAACTTAAAAGTAATAGCATAAAATTTACTTACTTCGCGATCCTTTAGTATTACTTTTAGTACGCTTCTTGATCTTTTGTTGTTATATTCTGAAGATGTAAGAAATTCATTCCCCCTTTCTCTCTCTAGAATTCTTACACTTCAACCAAAAGATCTCCTCCTTCTTTTCATTCCTTCCCTCCTTTATAGATATTTACAAGATATTTACAAATATTGACGGATTGCTGGATCTGGGCCTGTTCCTCCATAAGTCCTGGTCGCCTTTGATGGGCTTATTCGCGTTCGGCCCATATGGCAGTGTCTTTTTATGGGCCGACCCAGCTGTACGGACCGGATGTCGTGCTTGCAAGTCAGATCCGGCCCATGTCGTCCTGGGCCTCCTCAACTGCCCCCATAATTGCCCCTTATTTAATAAGGGGGTAATTATTGATGGCGTCTCATCATGACGTTGACGGCTCGAGAAAACCACGTGGGGGAACGGACGGTCAGATCCAGAATCAATGTTCCGGGGCTCGAGGAATTTCTCGCCTTCCCGACGCTTCGGCCCTCGGGCCCCCCTCGCCTTTATAAAGCTCTAGAATACCACTTCACGTCCTTTTACCGTCTCCATCATCAGTCAAATCTCTCTTTTTCTAGAACAGTGCTAAGCTTTTTCTGGTGAAATCCTTCAAGAGTCATTCTTCCAGCGATCTTGCAGTCCTCTGAGGTTAGTCTTGTTCCTTTTTACTTTCGGCAGGCTTCTATTTACCCCCTTTTAGATCCTTCAAGCACTTCCACCATGGTTGTAGATCTGGATGTTCTTCGTATGAGACTTAGACTTCCTGACAACATCGAAGTTAGGGTTTGCCCTCAGGACGTTAACATTATGACCGGTGCCGGCCTCCTGCCCGGCGAAGTCTTATTCACGAACCTTCAATTGAATGTTGTTAGGTTCCCTCTGCACCCTTTCTTTAGTTATGTCTTCAATAGATTGGGGATATCCCCCCTGCAGGTCAACCCCAACTTCTTTAGAATCATATCCGTTATGCTCCTGTTGATGCGTGACAGAAATCTGGACCTTGACCTCATAGACCTTCTTCTGTGCTATAAGGTCAGTAAGATCCGTACTAACGAACCCTTTTACCACCTCTACCCGTTCGAGAAGATGTCCATATGTACGGACACAATAAAATCTGAAAAGGGTTGGAGGGATAGCATCATGGGCATTAGTGGGGCTTGGTCTTCGCCGGCTGCAGAGGGTTACCCAATCCCGAGCGCCTTTGATGTCTGTTCTGTCTCCTCCTATAAGAAATTCAAATCTCATAAACATGATTGCCCCTGCGAAACATGCGTTCCCCGTTTTTGTACTTTCTTATGCCGTTCCTTAGGAATACCTTGTGATGACTTGAGCTACAGTGTTTGCAGGGATAGGAGTAATTACTTGAAGAAATACGTTCTGAACGATATTCCTTCCTGCTCAGATCTCCTCACTTCAGACAACCTATTAGCGCTCTCATCACTCGGCTACAACATGAGCAGGCTTCAGATTCCTTCTTTTGGCAGGAAGAAAAATACTCCCCCAGCCACTCCTGCTGCTGGGGCGACTTCCTCTCCAGCATCAGCCTCTTCCTCAGCCACCATCTCTAACACTATCCCGAACACAGTGGCTACTAACTCTGTTGTCAGCGCCCCTGCTGCCAACCAGAGCGCGTCTCCCCAGACTACCACAGCTCCTGCGGCTGCGGGGGGCGTTCGGGACAAAGAACGAGGCAAAAGGCCTCATCCTGACAGTGAGGTCGATCCTGAGGAGGAGCCTCTCCGGGCCGGGTGCTCTCTTGCACCGTGCGATCAGAGCTCCTGCTCCCTCTGGGCCTACTGCAGCTGGTGGCTCCGCTTCTGCTTCGGGCCCCCCTTCTATCCCCACCTTACCGCCATGGGCCCCTCGGTACACCCGAACGGATGGGACGTTCGTGAAACCGAACGAGACCATGCTGAAGGATGGCCAGACCGCTATGGCGTACTATAGGAGCATGTGGACTCCGAAAGACCTTGAGGCGGCAAAGGGCCTATCCCAGAAGGATGTGTTCAGCCGCTTTCCCCAATCTGCTATGGAGGTGACTTTTATTTTCCAACTCATGAATTCTCTCATATTATTTGGTCTTGCCTTCGCCCGACCTGACTATTGGCTTAACCGTTCTTAATGTACACCTATGCAGACATTGTTCGGAATGATGGCTATGCAGAAGCAGGTGGAGATGGGGAACGCCAGGGCTCGTAAGTTTTCTGATAGCCTGGAGGTGGCTAATAAAGAAAACGACCTTCTCGCCATGAAGAATACCGAGGTACTGGCTCGGCTTGACAAAATTGAACAAGAGAGAGATGTCCTGAAGAAGGAGAATGACTCCCTTCAGGATGAGAAGGATGCCTTCCAGCTTGAAAAGAGCGTCTGGCAGACTGAGCGTGACTCAATCAGAGAAGAAAAGGCAGAACTCCAGCGCCTTCTGGCTGATGAACAGTCTGCTCGGATGGCTTTTGAGAAAAGAGCTCTGGACGAGCGTACCGCTCTGATCGATGCGATCAGCAGAGTGAGCGGTGGGATGATGGCTCTTCACGCTCGGTTCTCAAGGGTCGGTGCTCTTAGATATGCTCAAGGATTCCGGGAAGGTTTCGCCGACCGAGTTCTGGATGAGGGACAGACCAGTTCCACTCCAGATGAGGTCGACAAGGATCTAGGGATCGAACCTCTGGGGGTCTATGTCGACCCAGAACCCACCGAAGCGGAGCGCATATTCGATGAGTGCCAGGACATTGCTTCCTCAAGGATCATCACAGCTCCTCCTACCGCTCTGCCTCTGACCGCTCCTCAATCGTCAACCGTGGTACCTTCCATAGCCACTGCTGACGCTGAGCCCCAGCCGAACGATTCAGTCATTCATCTTGATTCCCCACCTCGTGAAGGTGAGACGGCTGATGGGGCCGAGGAGGCGGGTCGGCACGACCAGGATGCTGTTGGTACTGAGGCGTCTAGCTAAGGCTCCTTTGGACTCTTCCATTCCATATCTTTTTGTAACGATGGACATCTCACTTTTGTAAACTCAATGCTTAATATCAATGAAATGACAGAACTCTTTTTCCCTTTGTGTTGTGCTCTGTTCAACTTATTTTCAATACGTATATATCTTTTCTCTCTTTTCTTTTATATTAGCTTTGCCGTGTGTTTGTTTATGGCAAGTGCCTGGCGCTTGGCTAGAATGCCACTTGCCACTTGGCTTTAAATTTTTAGCAAGTGTCTGGCGTTCGGCTTATAGTGCCAGCTGCCACTTATCTTGCTCAAGTGCCTGGCGCTCGGCTAGAATGCCACTTGCCACTTGGCTTTAAATTTTTAGCAAGTGTCTGGCGTTCGGCTTATGGTGCCAGCTGCCACTTATCTTGCTTAAGTGCCTGGCGCTCGGCTAGAATGCCACTTGCCACTTGGCTTTAAATTTTTAGCAAGTGTCTGGCGTTCGGCTTATAGTGCCAGCTGCCACTTATCTTGCTTAAGTGCCTGGCACTCGGCTAGAATGCCACTTGCCACTTGGCTTTAAATTTTTAGCAAGTGTCTGGCGTTCGGCTTATAGTGCCAGCTGCCACGTATCTTGCTTAAATGCCTGGCGCTCGGCTAGAATGCCACTTGCCACTTGGCTTTAAATTTTTAGCAAGTGTCTGGCGTTCGGCTTATAGTGCCAACTGCCACTTATCTTGCTTAAGTGCCTGGCGCTCGGCTAGAATGCCACTTGCCACTTGGCTTTAAATTTTTGTAGTAGGCCGTTGGAAAAGAAAGTTATTTTTTTTTGTAAATTTCAGTAACTTGCTCATTCATACGTATTTGATTGACAACAAACAACATCCAATTAAAGCCGAAACTTAGCTTTTATTGGTAGTACCTCTTCAGAGACGTGGCGTTCCAGGGCTTGCTGACCAACCTTCCCGCCATGGTTTCCAACGTATATGCCCCCTTGCCTATGACTTCTGCAATTCTGTATGGGCCTTCCCAGGGTGGCATCATTTTTTTGACCATCCCCACCTTTCTTTTCAGAACCAGATCGCCAGGGGCAAAATCCCTGTGTTTTACTCTTTTGTTGTGACTATTCGCCAATACTTGCTGATACGATGCTAACCTTATAGCCGCTGCGTCCCTCCTTTCGTCTATCATATCGAGGTTCAATCTCAACATCTTGTCGTTCTGATCTCGACTCCATGCTAAGCTTCTGATAGTGGGGACCAAATGCTCAACCGGTATAACTGTCTCGGTACCATACGCCATTGCAAACGGGCTCTCCCCAGTCGGCCGCCTTGGGGTGGTTCTGTAAGCCCATAGAACGTTCGGGAGTTCATCCAACCACTTCCCTTTATGATCTTCCAGCTTCTTCTTAATGCAGGCGAAAATGGTTCTGTTTGTGATTTCTGCTTGTCCGTTGGCCTGAGGATGACTTACTGCAGCCAACTTCTGGTTGATTCCATACTCCTCCAGCAGCTTTCTTACTTGCCTGCTGTCGAGGTTTGTGCCATTGTCCATGACTATTGATCTGGGAACACCGAAACGACAGATAATATTGTTCCAAATAAATCGTCTCACATGAGTCTGAGTCACGCTAGGATATGGTTCTGCTTCCACCCATTTAGTGAAGTAATCCATGGCCAGTAACACATACTTGTTCTGAGCTCTTGCAGTTGGCAGAGGACCGACCACATCCATCCCCCATTGCGCGAAAGGCCATGGCGAGGCCATTACGTGCAATTCCTCAGGTGGTTGGTGGATCAATGGTCCATATCGTTGGCATTTATCGCACCTTCGAGAGAACTCCTCCGCATCTCTTGACATGTTTGGCCAGAAATACCCTTGTGTCATTGCTTTATGCGCTAACGATCGCCCCCCAGAATGATTGCCACACACACCCTCATGAATAGCTCGCAATACCTGCTGCGCCTCCGCGGGGGTGACACACTTCAAGTATGGGCCAGAGTAGGACCTTCTGTACAGCTGGTTACGCACGATGGCGTACTTTGCAGCATTCTTTTTGAGTCTCCTAGCTTCATCCCTCTGCATAGGCAAAACGCCATCTCGAATATAGGTAATGATGGGGTCAATCCAACTTGGTTCATACGGTATGACGTTGACTTGCCAAGGGTCAGAGTCTAACGGTTCTTCGAAAATAGATGGCTGGGTCAGTATTCCTACTGGAATCACCCTCGCCAATGTTTCACCGCAACTCGAAGCACTACATGCTAACCGGTCCGCATCTGCATTCTGTTCCCTCGGCAGCTGTATGAATTCAATCTTTGCAAAGTCCTTGGCTTTATGCAGAACGGCAGAACGATATGCCCCCATCGTGTCATCCTTGGTCGCGTACTCACCATTTACCTGCCGAACAATCAGCTGCGAGTCACTATACACAGTCAAACTTTTGATCTGTAGCTCTCTGGCCAACTTTAATCCATTTAGCAACGCCTCGTATTCCGCTTCATTATTGGTCTCGGAACTCAAGTCTGAGTGCTTGGCTCAAGGAAGTACCCTCTGGGGTTTGCAGTTTGATCCCAATTCCAGCCCCCATCTGGTTAGAGGAGCCATCCACAAAAAGTTTCCAAGAGCCGCATCTAAGTTCTTCTTCCGTATCTTCGGCATCACATTCTAGCAGGAAATCGGCCACCGCTTGCCCTTTAACAGCTGTTCTCGGCTCATACGTTATGTCAAATGAACTCAACTCTATGGCCCACTTTGTCATTCTGCCCGAGAGCTCTGGCTTGTGCATAAGCGTTCTGATTGGGAAAGTTGTTAGAACAGCTACGGGGTGGGATTCGAAATAATGCCTCAACTTTCTTTTTGCATTTACAAGTGCAAGTACCACCCGTTCGGCCTTTGAGTATCTTTTTTCTGCCTCTGTCAGTGTTTTGCTTACATAAAATACCGGGTATTGCACCCCTTCCTTGCAACGAATCAGAACGGCACTCGTCGCGACACTAGATACTCCAAGATATAGAAATAACTTTTCTTCCGGATCTGGGGCTGACAGGACTGGTGGATTCTGCATATATTCCTTCAAATGAGTCAATGCTTGTCGTTGCTCATCCCCCCAGACCTGCCTTCCATGGCTCCGAATCGTGTCAAAGAACGGTTTGCAGTGATCTGACAATTTTGAAATAAATCGACTTAATGTAGCTATTCGTCCTGTGAGGGCTTGCACCTCTCTGATCGTCTTTGGCTCGGCATTCTTAATCAAAGCCTTTGCTTGAGCGGGGCTAACTTCGATGCCTCTGCGGTTAACCACGTGTCCCAGAAACTGTCCGGAACTCACACCGAACGAGCACTTGGTTGGATTGAGCCTCATCCCATATCGCTTCAGCACATCAAATACATCTTGCAGATGCTTCAGATGATCATCCTTCTTCCTACTCTTTACCACCATGTCATCAATATAGGCTTCCACAATCTTACCCATTTGATTCTTAAAAATTTTGCTAACAAGTCTTTGATAAGTTGCTCCCGCATTCTTTAGTCCGAAAGGCATAACTTTGTAGCAGTATGTTCCTCGCTCGGTGACAAAAGAAGTTTTTTCTTCATCTGCGGGGTCCATAGGGATCTGATTATAACCTGAATAAGCGTCCAGAAAGGTTAAACGCTCATACCCGGTGGTGGCATCCACCATTTGATCAATCTTAGGCAGCGGGAAGCTGTCCTTCGGACAGGCTTTGTTCAAATTGGTGAAATCAATGCATACTCGCCATTTCCCATTCTTCTTCTGCATGACAACGACGTTGGACAACCAATCAGGGTAGTGCACTTCTCTGATAAATCCCGCATCAAGCAGCCTATCGACCTCTTCCGCTATGATTTGATTACGTTCTGGAGCAAATCTTCGCTGCTTCTGTTTCACCGGTTTGAAATTGGGATTGACATTCAGGGAATGACAGGATACGGAGGGACTAATTCCAGGCATGTCTAGGTGACTCCATGCAAATACGTCGGCATTGTGGGACAAGAACTCCACTAGCTCTTGCTGCTCTTCTCTGGTTAGTCTTATACCTACTCTGGTAGTTCGTTCAGGCCTGGACTGATCGATCTGCACATCCAGAAGGGGCTCCCCGGTCAAGTCGACTGACTCCTCCACCCTGTTCTGCTCGGGCGGAGGTTCCTGTAATTGCTATCTGGGGCTTGCCGAACGGACGGGCGCCTTCCCTTTCCCAGCATGCTTTAGTGTGACGGAATAACACTCTTTGGCTGCGACCTGATCCCCCCGAATGTCTATCACTTTATCTCCATCGGGTCCGAGGCACCTCATGACCTGATGCAGAGTTGAGGGTACACCTTGGACTCTGTGAATCCATCCTCTTCCCATCAGGAGATTATACGAGGGGTGAATTTCTACAACCACAAAAGTTTCCATAAGAGCTCGTTCTGCAGCTTGAACTTCCACTTCCACCATCCCGACGGGCTCCACCCTCTTCCCATCGAACCCTAACAAGGGATTTCCAGTGGGCTTTAGCCTCTCTGGTTTAATCTCGAGCCTATCAAATGTGTCCCTCGGCATGACATTCGCACTGCTCCCAGGATCGATCAGAACTCTGCGCACCAAGCAGTCCGCCACTGTTAAACTGACTACCAACGGGTCTTCATGGGGCAGTTGAACACGCTGCAGGTCTGTCCAGTCGAACTTTATCTGCATCGACGGGCTCTGCTGGTGTAGAGTATTCACACTGCTGACCCTTTTCTTCATCTGCGCCTGCCGCAGACGCGCCCGGAGTAACTCATCTGACTCTTCACTAGGCTCGGGTCGACCATGGATAGCATTGATTATACGAACTGGTTGTGAATTGTGGGAGCTTTGTTTATGACCCCTTTTTATTTGTTCCACCGGTCGATTCTGCTCTATCGCCGAGCCTTGAACATAACTCGCGAACTCCCCTCTAGCTATCAACATCTCCACCTGCCTCCTCAGGTTCCTGCATTCGTTAGTTTGATGACCGAAATCGGAATGGAAAGCACAATGTTTAGTTTGATCCCTCTGTTCGAGGGGTTGCCTAATTGGCAGTGGTGGATGAAACTTATCTTTGTTCTCCTGATACAGCCTCGCCAGAGTGACCTTCAGCGGAGTAATCAGGTCTTCCTCCCTGGACCTTTTTTCTGCCTTCCAAGAGGTCTGACGTTGCGGCTGAGCCTGCTTCTGCCTGATCTTTGCCTTGGACTTTTCCTCGGTCGACACGAGCGACGCTGTCCGAGCATTAGCTGCCTCCTCTTCTTCTAGGCGCACAAAGCCATCGGCTCTTTCATTGAGTTCATCCATAGTAGTCGGCGTGTTCACTACCAGACTGGTGTGAAACGGAGTTCCACGTGTCATGGCTAACTTGAAGGCTTGAACTGCTGTAGAAGGGTGGCATTCGATCACCATACTCTTAGTGAGATTAAACCTGGCAAGAAAAGCCTGGAGACGTTCATCTTTGTGCTGCCTCATCGTGAATAGGCTCGAGATGTCCTTCGGCGGGCGCTTGTTCCCATAGTACTGGCTTATGAACCGATCGCACAGGTTTCTGAAGCTACCAATGGAGCTCCTAGGCAAGTTTTTGAACCAGCTGAGCGCCGGTCCGGCCAGGCTTGTAGGGAAACATTTGCACATTAAAGAGTCGTTTTCCGTATTCAGGGCCATTTTCAACTGGATATGGTACACACGATCGATCGGATCGGTTGTTCCGTCAAACAGAATAAAGACTGGCATAGCAAACTTCCTTGGATGCGGGGCATTCAAGATCTCGTCGGTGAATGGTGAATCAACCGTCCGAGCTGCGGATCGGAGAGCTTCATTCTCTCTCTGGAGTCCAGCGGTAGCTCTGTGAGTTACGGTTCTGCCCTCCGAACCGCGATGAGTGATAGTAGCCATGGAGGGCCGGTAAGACGGATCGAACGACCGTTCCTCTATGAACTCTCTTTGCCAAGGCGACGCTACTCGACGGCGATCAACCTCTATCACTTCCTCTCGGTCGAACCTTTCCCGCTGCGGATCAACGTGAGTCGATCCTTCGTGATCTTCAACTCGACGAACATTTGGCGGCAAATTGTCCATCATCCTTTCATCACGGTGGTGAGCTGACTGATTGTTCTCGTCCTGTTCGCATTGACGCGCGATATTAGATTGAACACCTCCTTCACCGACCGGAAGTGGATGCGAAATCGCAGGTATTTGCCGATGTTGCATTCCAGCTTTCAATTCTGCATTCTCTTTTCTGAGAGCCTCAATCAAGTTCATCAACTCCTCAAGCTTTGTCTGCTGGACAGCCTCCATCGGATTGGAGCTTTCACCTATCATTATTCCTGAACGGAGTAAAGGCATTAATCTCAAGTTCGCGAGTAGATCTGAGCTTCGTGAGTGGGAATTTTTCAGATCTGGTTTCGAATTCTCCGAATTACGCTCACCATTTACGAGATCTGAATTGTCTGAACTCTAAATCCGTCAGATCCCGCCACAATCGAACAACTCGTTGTTGCGTAGATCTGAAGCCACTTCTGCCAAAGCTTCAAGAATTGTAATTCCTCCAGAGTAGGTCACAATCGCTCAGATCTGGATCCAAATCCCAAAGATCGAGTCTCGATCAACCGAATTGGTCTGAATCCACTCGATATTCCTCATTGATCAACCAAACTTCCATGCGTTTCCCACAGACGGCGCCAATTGAAGATGCAAGAAATTCATTCCCCCTTTCTCTCTCTAGAATTCTTACACTTCAACCAAAAGATCTCCTCCTTCTTTTCATTCCTTCCCTCCTTTATAGATATTTACAAGATATTTACAAATATTGACGGATTGCTGGATCTGGGCCTGTTCCTCCATAAGTCCTGGTCGCCTTTGATGGGCTTATTCGCGTTCGGCCCATATGGCAGTGTCTTTTTATGTGCCGACCCAGCTGTACGGACCGGATGTCGTGCTTGCAAGTCAGATCCGGCCCATGTCGTCCTGGGCCTCCTCATATTCGTGAATATTTCCTTTGCGAAGGACGATCATTTTCATTATCCAATTTGATTGGTTAACACTTAGCGAATTGAATGTGTCAAATTTGCGATTGCTGCTCATTTTCTATATTGTTTTAACAAGGTTAAAATCTTCAGTTAGAACAAAATAATGAATATTTTTTATTTGAATTTTCTAAGGGACAAAATAGTAAATTTATGAATGTTCATTCATTTTTACCTTTTGTAAATAAGTCCTCTTTGTATACCACATTTTTTGTGTATGTACCCTTGTTACTAATCCTTTGAACATTTTTTACCAAAACTTTTGTATTTGACATTGAAGTTCCTCTTGACAATGCCACATATAATTGACTATGTGAGAAAACATGTTGGGGAAGATAGATTCCTGTATGATTGATTGTCTAATCCTGTGCCGTATTTATTGTCATTGAAAAGCTCAATCATATTAGAAATTACTTCTGAATGAAACGAAAGGGGAGGCCTTCATTTTATGCCCGTGAGAGGGGTATCCTTGGGATAAATACTTGTTTCCTAATATGTTGTCCATGACTAATTTCTACCTTCAAAATGTTGTCTTTTGTCCCACGACAAATAAGCCTTGTCCCATTGTATAGTTCATTTGCAGGGTCCAAATTTCTCAACAACATTATTGGACAGTTGACCTTTAAAATTAGTTGATGAGGTGGAAGGCCATTTGGAGCCAATGAATTGAGGAACTCTTCTTGGCAGTACGTACCCATATCATCAGTTGCTTTGTTGAAGCTGTAATATGTAATTGATTCGCTCGGAAAACATTCAATTTGTCAACAAATTCATTTTTGGTTGCTAGAATTGCTTTGTTTGTAATATATAATACCGAGTAAACAATTTTCAAAAGGGATGGGAAAACGAAATTGATCAAATCATTCTCTAATTTCTCTTCGCTTTCAAAATTAATTACCATTTCATTCGGTAGGTGAACCATTTCATCAAGTAATGTTGGTCCGTCTCCATTCCCAACACACAATATGAATTCTCCAAATGATGGATCAGATCTTGCTCTCATGTTCTTTGTCAGTTGTATCTTCTTCATTTTATTCCACAAGGTGGATTTTACCAGGCTTGCTGCAACGGTTTCCGCTCGAACCGCAAGAGGTACCACAGGAAAAACTTATCTAAAATCCCCACCAAACACTACTACTTTCCCTCCAAATGGTAAAGTACTACCAATGAGGTCTTACAGGGTTCAATTTACAACTTCAATTGCAAAGCATTTAGCCATAGGTGCTTCATCCCATATGATAAGCTTCGCTTCACGCATGAGATTTGCTAATGAACTTTGTTTTG
The DNA here is from genome assembly GCF_030987335.1 of Cornus florida. NCBI lineage: Eukaryota > Viridiplantae > Streptophyta > Magnoliopsida > Cornales > Cornaceae > Cornus > Cornus florida. The sequence goes on from NW_026775576.1 coordinate 22,926,148, forward strand.
AAATATTGGAAATAGTTCACTCATTAGCTATGATTGGAATCTATAATCTTGAGTGTGCAGTTCTTCCAGCCAATAAAATCAAAAAAGCCAATCCACAAGTAGCAGTTGCAATTATAATCATGTTTTTAGATCAACAATTGCTAGTAATGCACGATACAAGTATGTCTTCCCAGTTTCCCCCGGGCCATCGATGAAGAAGATGCCTGGTTTTCTTGAAAATACACATTCAAGTATCATATTATATGTATTCAGTTGCTTGGTATTAAAATTTTCCATTACATTAAAATCTTCCGCTGGTGTGACAACATTCAGTTCCTCATCAACTTCTTTAAAAGAACGAGTAGAATTACATTTATGAGTGAGAGGTATTTTTGGAAAATCAAAATCATTTAAATTTCGTCTCATGCTTGACAAGTAACAGTCTAAATTGTTGAGAGTTTCCATGAGCAGGTAATCTGACGAAGAATCATTTGTGCACATAAAATCTTCGGGCATAACTTGAAAGTAGTCGTCCCATAATTTTCTAACGTCACCAGGCTCACAATAAACCAATAGAGTTGCAAAAAGTTTGTGAAGTGTTGTTGGCATTTGGAAGCACACTGCATCATCAAGATATTCTCTCAGACTATTATCACATTCAAGAAACCCCACTTTTTTACGGATTCTTTGAAGGTTGAACAATATATCCCACTAACGCACAATAGATCTTGATACAATGTTGGTCCACGTATGTGGTTCAACAATAATCTTACGTAGTATCTTTCTCATTCTTAAGGGTTTGCTACATTTACTCGTCCAATGACCTCTTTGGCTTTTCTAGTAGTCCAACATTTTTTATTATTATTCCACACATAATGCTCAGGAATTTCTTTATACAAATAAGCTCTTGCAGTTTCACATGTTGAGTTTAGATGAAAGAACTCTGTCAACATTGTCTATGACATATGTTTAAAATGAATGACATATTCTAGATTTTGGTTCTCCCAGTACAAAACCATTTGTTTATTTGGAAGGTGCAATTGGAGATTAGTTATCGAAGGATACATCTCGTTTAAGTTAAACTAGAAAATTCTCCAAATTGTTTCTTGTGGAGATTCCCATCTTGCATCTTGATATTCGTGTATTTCGTCGATAACATCTTGTCCATCAACACTTGATATGTAAATTGAAACTCGATTATGTCCTTTGTAGATATAGTTGTAAAGATACTTGACAGCTGTTAATCCAGAGCATATTTTAACATTAATATGGCAGTCGTACCTATGTAAGAGATATGGATTGTAAGGAACAACTCATTTATTATCTAAGCTTACATTTCGCACAACAACCGATAGACTATTTCTCTTTCTTTTATATATTGGGTATGAATCTTTTCCTTATATTGTCTGTTTAATAAACTGGCGAGGATAATGATTTTTACAGTTCCTTCCCTTCATGCAGGCATTTATTTTGTTTAGATCTCCGCACGGGCCATGCATCATATGTTTTATAATTTTTCCATAGAGAGAATGATAGTCATCATTATTTGGAATTTCTGCATTAGTAATCTTGTACTCGGCCTGCAGTATTAGCAGGATGTGACCATACGGTAAGCCTCTGTTTTAAAACTCAATCATATGTACATGTGCAGCTACTTTCCCAAATTTGCATTTTTGGAATAATTGTTTCTTCAAATCATATAACTTTGCTCGAAACACTCTTGCTATTAAATCTGGTCTGTCTTGAGTTACTTGTACCGATTTTAGTTCCTCTCTAATCTCTTTCGAGTCAGGCTTGCAAGTCATTGTAATAAAAAAGTCCGGCTTTCTAAATCTTTGAACTAAACTCATTGCATCGAGATATCTTTGCCGCATATCCCTGGGTCCTCCAATGAAAGAAGAAGGAAGAACGACTCATTTTCCAACTTTATCTCCTCTAGTTTCTCTTGACACAATGCTATCAACAATTCCTTGATATAACTTTGACCGAATATGTGACTGTTGCGTTCTAAAGTAGCCCAAACGTGTTGTTTCAAGCTTTATCTACATGTCGATAACATATTATTGTAATAGCCTCCCAGCATATAGCGAAATTGATCGATCATGTTCACGGATTTGAAGTTTGTGACAATAATATTCTCTACATGAAACTTTTTAAGCTATCTTTTCTTCAACTCCTATAGAAACAATTTATAAGCAAAATTTGTATGTAAAGGTACAAAAATGAAAATTTAAAGATATTTTAGTAAAATCAATTCAATTTGAATACTTATAAATTAAACTATATTACCTTGTCTAGCTCTTATTGGATTGTCATTTTCAAAAATGTCTTCCTCACATGTAATGTCATTCACAATACAACCTTGATGACGTTTCTTGATATTTTTGTGCCACCTAATCTCCCCTAATGGGAACAATAAAGGATATTGCAGTGGATTATAACAACCATTGTGATGACCCTGGATTTTTACGAACCCAGTGTGTCCTGTGATGACTCGAAACGGATCCAAAATGCGAAAGCAAAACATAAACAAGTCAATAGAGATGTACATCATCCCTAAGACATGAGAGTGGCCTTCCGAGGAGTCCTGTGACTCAACGGAAATAAAACTGGAGTAAGGGTTTCAAAACCCTCTAAGGAAGGGACCAAGGGCAAAATGGTCATTTTAAACTAAAATGGATGATACTAAGCATACCATTGGAAAGACAATAAAAAATTAATAAATTTAGACTTAAGAATCACTTGATTCGGAGTCCGGACGGAAAAAATATGAAAATAGAACAAAGTGGCATCCTCCGATTAAGAGATACCACGACCCTATCTCACTAAAACTGTCATAAATCTTACTACAGTTGGAGTTTTTATATGTGGTTAGTATCATTGGAAAACTAACTTCAATTTCTTGAATTTAGGCTCAAGAATTACCCAATTTGGTTCAGAAATGAGGGAGATATGACCCTCTGAAGTTAGCATAACAAAGCTATCCAAGAAACTAAAAAGGAATCAAGCTTTAGGGAAGATCAGCCGACCGACGGCAAGGATCAGCCGGCCGAAAGTGCATCATCAGCCAGCTAATGGAAAGGATCAGCCAGCCGAAACGACTTATTTCACATGTAAACTCACTGGAATTGGTCTTGAAAGGCTATCAGCCGGCTGACAGCTCTTGTCAGCCGACCGACGCATCAGATAGCAGCAAAAGCTGCTACTGCTAAGTGTGGGGAAGGTGCTTGGTCCACTCCTAATGCTACACATGCATTCCATACGTCCCGAAACAAGTTTAAAACATGTCAAGTCACAATTAAGCTTCTATAACATGCTAAACCAAAAAGAATCCATAGAACATACTCCAATGCATGAATTTTACATAAATCGCCCTCATGAAAGTTCTAAAACTAAAATTTAAGAGTTTTGTGAGATGTGGACATGCACGTAAACGTAAAAAGACATTTAAGGCGCGTTCCAATGGTCCACGGCCTCAAAATACCCCCAATGCAAAATATGACCTCTCAAACCTCAATTTTGCATAAAAAATCATTTAAAGAGAAAACTTGCAACAAATAGACCTAAATGCTTTCAAAAGATCATTTGGTCCTTGGCCACACTTCATGCATATTAAATAAGACCTAGTGAAGGTGCTCGTGCATACTTTGCACCACCCGATTTGGAAATGAACCCTTAAAGGCTCGGATTTTCTTATTTTAGCCAAAAATGCAATATATGGAACTATAATGCAAAATCTAAAACAAAATGGTGTTTTACCCTTGGTCACACCTCATATATGGTAAATGAATACCAAATGATGAATTTCATACATAATGCACACTCCAGTGTAAAAATGACATATTAAACCATAATTTTTCATATTATTCTTATTAACTATACAATCAACTTAAAAAAAAATGAAATTCAAGCATGCTAACACTTGCATGTGAACAAGAATTCATTTAAAAGAACTTTAATTCATCAAAACAATCTACTAATGTTGAGCATCCCAAACTAAGGCATCCATACCTGAAAACAACCCGATAACTTTGGTGTTAGTAAACAAGTTACTCGTAGGGAATGAGCATTCATAGACTTAACTTTTTACAAGGTTATTACATTAATATGAATCAATTCAAAAGGATCATGCTACCTAACGTATATGTCATAAGTGAAACTCAGGGATCATCCTAAGCTACTTATGCAATTGAAATGAACTACGGCATACAAGTATACATGCTCAAGTACACTAAACCGTATTAAAACATGATACACGACATACAAACATACATGTTCAAGTACTTTAAAACATGTTAAACAAGATAAGCAATATCTAACATGCATACGCAAGTATTTGATATATGTAGAGTACTTATAAATCAAGTATATAAGCATAAGTATACTAACATAAACGAAATACGCATAAAACAAGTATACACGGCACAAGCATACTAAATGAAATTTAAACTCACAGAGCAAGTATACAAATTCAAGTATACTAAATAGGATTCAAATACCCAAGGTAAGACCCAATTCTCAAGCTACAAGTAATCCATGATTAACAACTTGAAATTAAATGCAAAAACAAGTAATGGAAAGACTAGGACATGCGGTCGCTAGACCAAGCAAGTATTTTCAGGTAATTGCAACCCACAAGGTATCACCTAGTGCGCACTTATGACTTAGAAGACTCATGTCTCCGTACTAGAGCCAAACCCTAGCCATCACATAATTTATGTCCTCACAAGCTTTCATAAATCAATAAGTTCGAAACTTATACAAAATTAAATGCAAGTTACCACATTCCATGCACAAGTAAGGTTGAATCCACACAATTCATGTCATAGAATTCAAGTGTAAATAGCATATGACATGTCATGTCCTCAATATGCAATTTATACACAAAGTAAGAATATTTTACAACAATTGAGCCACATTACCATCCTACACCACAAGTACTAAATAAGTTTCAATTTAGTAACTAGTTTTCAAAGTAAACAATTGTAATATTCTAACAAGCTATATACCTATACAAGATATATTTAAACAAGTTATGCAAGTCAGTGATATTCTATATCATGCTAAGTCCAATTACCATTTCAAGAGGCCACAAGCACTAATTCTACATCTAATTAGCAATATACTTACAAGGTAATTAAACATACTAAGTTTCAAGAGGTTATCAACCTAACACAAAAAGTCTCTAGATTTCAAATCAATTCCAAATGGACTCAAATTAATATATGTTAAAGGATATAGCACGGTCTTCACATATATTACACCCAATATCAATTTAAGTGACTATAACACTTAAAATAAAATTAATTAAACTAATTAATTAATTTTTTCTAGATTTTTAAACAACTCCAAATGTCCTCAAATTAACATAGGTTTAAGAACTCACCAAGGCCTACTTTAATATCATATTACAAGTTGATTTCATGCTTGTTTCAACTATGTGAATTAAACTTTCATAAAAGATAATTATTAAATAAAATTTGTAATTCTTATTCAAATGCTCCTAATTTAATATATGTCGATAAACATACCAAGGCCTAATTTACTAGCATGCCATAATTTAATTCAAAACTATACACAACCATATAAATTAAATCTTAAACATATAAAATAATTAAATTAAATTCTAAAACTTAAACAAAGGCATGCTCACAAGTTAAATATACTTATAAAACAATCAATATAACTCAAATAGAAACCTATGACATCCCCTACCTCAATTTGAGATGAAATCTCAAATCCCCACCGGAATGAAACCGCTCCGAATTCGACGAAATTTCGGGGTTTTGTCGAGGATAACAAGGTGATCATTAAACCCCAAGGAGGTCACACCAAAATCCTAACTTGGCTTCAAACCCGAACTCAGAAAATGGCCAAAACGGAATTCCAATCAGTTGGAATCGAAGGCCTCATCAAGGCGAACAATAAAGCTTAAGGCATCATCACTTTTTACTAAAGGGAGTAGGTTCAAAAGAGGAGAGAGAAAGTGGCAGCCCCTTGGGCTTCTATGGCTGCCGGCCAAGAGAGGGAGAAGATGAAGAAAATATCTCACTCACCTCCCATTTATAGAAAAATCCTAAAAGTGCCCCGAATGGGTCCCGCATGGTCCAAAAAAGTGAAATTTTAGTAGACGCACTCAAATGGCAAAACTCCATGAACAAAAAAGAACCAAAATGAGAAAAAATGAATAACAAAAGAAACAACGTCAAAAACTGAGTCTCGAGCAGAAAGATATGCCCCAAACAAGTTTGGCACTAACTAGGGCCGAAAACCCGAAAACTGTAGGGATCGACCGCAAGACAATTCTAAGAGTATACAACTCGACGAAATATGAAAATGAATCCCATATAAGGATTCAAGCCCGAAGGAGACACTTAGCAATTAACTTTCATTAATTGCATAAAGGCCCCTACACAAAAGGATAACTGCGCAAGTGACCCCAAATGAAAATATCTTCCAAAAGATATTTTCTCAAAAACCCCTAAACCAAAATATCTTCAAAATATATTTATGAAAAACACCCCAAGAAACAAAAATGTTTATGAAGAATCTCTTCATCCACGCCCCTACGGGAAAAAGAAACAACCGGCGAGCTTTTCTCCAAAAGTAAATCTACGCCTTTCAAGGAAATCAACTAGAATGAAAACTTATGAAGTTAAAACTCAGCTCCGAACATGAAAAGTGAGGTTATGCCAACAAAGTGACAAACGGGGAAAAGGATGAAAAGTGAATAGTGTCAAAAAACGAAAAATGTGGAAATGACGCGGTTATTTAAGGAAGTTGTCAATCCAAAAGAAAGAGTCTTAGAAACCATTTTCGAGCACTCGAGACGACACTAAGTGACAAGAAACCGAACTCAGAAAAGAAATTTCAACAAAAAAAAAAAAAAATTATCCGTATAATCTGAGGAAAAAGGAAATGATCGGGTCATTACAACCATAATAATGCTAACTTTATACCTTATACCAGAGTGTGCATTAACAAATCATGTCACGCTATCGACGTATACTCAAATTTGTTCTTTCTATCCACACTGCTGCCACTTGGTTGGCCAAAGGTGATTTGTACACCTTTTGATCAAGTCGAACATCTCTTTTAATTATTATCTCGTAATTCTCTAAAACATTAACATCTTTAAGTCTATGCAAGAACTAAGAATGTGAATTTGATGATAGTATCTCCATCAACCTCAAAACAAGGGGCTCTTTTAGATTTCTATCTTTTAGAATCTGCATTCTGTTTTGTAGCTCATTGTCGGTGTCATAAAAGTATAATTGAAAATAACAAGGACTATTGCCTTCTATTGAGAGTGATGGTTGCTCATGATATATTTGTCCTTGGGCACGAAAAGTATAGATCCCACTCCTCATATTTGCAAGTTCTTTGTCAAGGCGAACTCCAAATGATGTAAAAGAGAAGATGTTATTATATGTATGTATGTATCGGTGAAATTCTGTTGCCAAGGCATTCTGAGATGTGAATAACTCATATAATTCATCGTGAACAGGGGCAGATGTTAATATCACATCACCATTTGAGCAACAAAAAGTTGGACGTTCATATTCAAATTTTTTTGCCTTACAATACTTGCAGCTTGGAACCTTTTTTAACTCATGAAATGCCAAATGAGTTAATTGTCCTACATCGCCTTCTTTTCTTCTTTTTGCTGCATTATGTACTTGTTTAATTTTCTTCACTTTTTGCTCTAGCGTGAAATTTTCATATCTATTTCTTTGGTATTCATTTAGTTGTTCATGCCTACTCTTAGATGCCATTGATATTCACAAATAATCCACCTTCAGTAATAAAATATTTCTATCATTATTTGTGAAATTAAAACTATAACTTAAAAACACTTACAAAGTAATATATAAATGAGCTAATTATATAATTATTTATTTGGCATACAAAGAGACATTTTTTTTTGTTATTTCTATATAGTTTTACTCATTTTTTAAAAAATATTTTTTGAATTTTCACCATTAATAAATTAAAATCAAAATTCAAAATAGAAATAAGTTTTATCAGAGCAAAAATTTATCTTGACAGGAAAATGTCACAAGCGATCGTTGCAGCACAGCGTCACGTTTGTGGCGTTTCCAATTAATAACGGCTTGAAAGACCTGATTGTCAAAAAAAAAAATTCAAATCTTGTGTGAGTTTTTGAACTTTTCACCTTATTTATTCTCGGCAAATAAGCATATAGAATGGAAACAAACACACACAAAAACTCAACACCTTTACAATACAAATCAATGAAAATCTATATACGTTTAGAGTCCAAATCAATGAAAATCAAAAGAAAAAATTACATTGATAGCAAAATGTTAAAAGTAATATTGTAATTGTTGCAACACATGTATTCATGTTTGTGGTTTTTCTAGTTATGGGAAATAACTGATTGACCCGAAAAAACCAAATCATTGTTAGTTTTTAACACTTTCATCTTTTTTTTTTTTTTGCCCGTTGAATACAAATTAATTTGCTTTGAATGATCTAAACGTTATTTTTTAAGAATAAAAAAATTATTATTAATTATTGAATCGTGGATAACAACAATCATACCTGATATCTACATGTTCTGGCGTTATGCGTTGAAGGATTCCAAAAGCCAATATCAAGCAGATATAATTAGGATTTTGTGGATCTGAAACAAAGGGGTAGGTTTTACATTAGCTGTAGGGTACGTGTATTAGGGTAAGTTTTCTAAAGGGTCCTGTTTTATGTTAATTATATTAAGAAACAAGGTTCCTATCGCAGAAATGGCCTGTTTATTTATTTATTTTTTATAATAATAATAATATATTTATTTATTCTGGTTTGGAAGACTGTAGAATAAAAAAGTAAAATTTTGGAAAGAATGGCAAGGTTAAGAATTTGTAGACTTCTTGAATTTTTGGTTATGAATTTGTAGAGATATTGAATTTTTGGTTATGAATATATTTTTTTCCATTAATATTTTTATGCCTTTTAAAGTGCTAATATGAATCATTTGTAGAATTTTGGAAAGAATGGTAATGGTAAAAAAAAGATGTAGACTTCTTGAATTTTTTATTACGAATTTGTAGACTTCTTGAATTTTTGGTTATGAATATATTTTTTTTCATTAATATCATCTCGTATATACATTTATATATTCTTATCTATACTATTAATTGTACATATATGTGTGCCTGTGCGTTTGTTTTAATTTTTTTTCTTGTTTTTTATTCATAATAATAAATTGTGTATGAATCATTATGTGTTTTGGATCACTTTTAGAATAATATTTTGTATGCTATTAAAGTGCTATTAAGGTGGTTTAAATGTATATACACTAAAAAAATAAATCAAAATTGTTAAGAAACTCTCTACACTTTTAGAATAGAATAGATATAGATATCTATACTATTAATAGTACATATGTGTACCTGTGCGTTTGTTTTATTATTATTATTTTCTTATTTTTTATTCATAATAATAAATTATGTATGAATCATTATGTATTCTGAATCACTTTTAGAATAATATTTTTTATGCCATTTAAGTGTTATTAAAGTGGTTCAAATGTATATACACTAAAAAAATAAATCAAAATTGTTAAGAAATTCTCTACACTTTTAGTATAGTATAGATTTGTTATGAATATTTTTTTTCCATTAATGTCATCTCATATATATATTTATATATTTTTATCTATACTATTAATAGTACATATATGTGTGCCTGTGCGTTTGTTTTATTTATTTTTTCTTATTTTTTATTTATAATAATAAATTATGTATGAATTATTATGTGTTCTGAATCACTTTTAGAATAAATTTTTTTATGCCGTTAAAGTGCAATTAAAGTGGTTTAAATGTATATACACTAAAAAAATAAATCAAAATTGTTAAGAAATTCTCTACACTTTTCATCTCATATATACATTTATATATTTTTATCTATACTATTAATAGTATATATATGTGTGCCTATGCATTTGTTTTATTTATTTTTTCTTATTTTTTATTTATAAAAATAAATTACATATGAATCATTATGTCTTCTGAATCACTTTTAGAATAAATTTTTTTAAGCCATTAAAGTGCTATTAAAGTGGTTTAAATGTATATACACTAAAAAAATAAATCAAAATTGTTAAGAAATTCTCTACACTCTTAGAATAGTATAGATATAGATATAAATATAGATAGAGATAGATATATGTTATAAGTTATAACTTATGAGTTCTAATCTAAATAAGCCTTAATGCTCCACTGCCTCACCAGTCACCACATATATGAGGTCGGTGCGGTGCATCTGAACCAAAACCTCTCCAAAGAAATCGACGCAGAGAAGAGACTCAAGAGATTGACGTTCCAAACTTCTAAACCTTAAAGGATTTTTGCAAAGTACTCCTGTAGAGCCGTAGAGAAGAGATCGACACAGTCACTAACTCACCACACATCGATTTTCGTTTGAGGTATGCTTATATATCCTTTATTTTTTCTATTCTATTTCTTGATTTATTCGTTCTTGGGCTTTTTAGACACGGAATGATCTGCAATCTTGGAAATAATTGTTTGAGTTCCATTTCTTGATATGTTGGTGCCAATTTCTCAAACACGATTTCACTTACGTATTGTTGTTGTTATTATGGGTATAAAGATCTCTTTTGTAACTGTCATTTTCATGTATAATGAGTTTCTCTTTTTCTTTTCTTTTTTTTTGACTTGTATGACAATTGGGTGAAATTGGGAGATAATGTCAGTTGCATGGTTTCATTTTTTTGAGGTTTGATTTGGTTTATTGGATATTTTTCAAAAATAACATAACTGGGTTGCGTTTGGACAGTGCTTACCTTTGTCCCTTATAGATCAATTATGATATTCAATTTTTTTTTTTTTTTTTTTCTGATGTTATAGATTTTGAGTATCTTTATTTGCATTTTATTTTTTTATTTTTTTGTTTAGAAATAATTCTTTTGCATTTCAGTTATTTGTAGTGCTCTCTCTCTCTCTCTCCGACAAAAAATGCATTTTAGTTATTCTATATAATGATATACGGAGTAATTTATAATTAGTTTGAGTAGTATATAATTGTAGTTTTATCCTTAGAGTGTTGCAGAGCCATTGTTATATTGTTGAAGCTGTGAGATATAAATTCTGTAATTGGCAATTTTCGGTGTCAAAACAAGTCCTAGTCGAGTTGAAATTTCAAGTTACCATATCAAGATCGACATCGACTGCAGAATTGGAAGGCTATTCGAAGATACTACACCGAGATCATCGAGAAAGGAAAGAATAACACTTTAGGAAGAAATCTAAAAAGGTTAGGACACGTTCCATACTTGGTATATTTTTAGAAAATTCCAAAATAGTGTTTTACCAAATTTCAGCTTTAGGATTCGAGTCTGGCATCCTTGAGCCGATTCAATCCTTCATCATTGGCTTCAAAATTCACTCTGCCATTCTTAAACTGGTTCAACCTTTCTTGAACCGGTTCAAAAACCTTTTACAGGATTTGGTAAGTTTGCAATCCTGTTCTGATTTCTTTCCTACTTGGTTTAGAATTGTACCAAAAGTCTTATGCACGAAATTTCCTATATTTTTTGAAGGATTAGGTCTTTGAAAATTCTTTATAAACTCTGATAGTCATTTCGGTTTATTAACGGCTTTTGCACTACAACTTCATTATTTATAAAAACCTTAGGAAGATTATTTTTGCAGAAAATTCAAGAGATTTCTCTATAAGTCTTTCTAGAACATACGCATAAACACAAAAGTGAGTTTAGAGTGTTGTTCAAATCCTGATCATGATCAAAGTCTTGCATTTACAACTATCAAAGAAAAGAAGATCTACTTTTACATCGAATTTATTTATTAAAGAACAGAAGTAAAAGTGATCACACTTTGAAAGGGTCAAAGCATTCGAGGAGTGTTGTTTAATCTATCTGCTACCCTTCTACAAAGATTAAGCATAAGCCTGAGGTCAAGTTGCTGTTGGATGGGACGTTGCATACCCAGAGGATTGTCAGCTATTGGTATTTGGTAGAATGATTGGGTGTGAGCTAGAGTCAAAGTTTAATGTACTTTGTTTCATACATAGTAAATTGGTTTACTTTGGACCGTACAGTATACGAGGTTTTTCCCACGCAAACAGTTGATCTATTTTATCAACTAGGGTTTTCTCGGTAAAAATCCTGGTGTCATCTCTAACTCCTACTTTGCTTAGTTTATCTTGCATGTGATTAATTATTTAATTGCTAAAATAAGTAAACTCACAGAAGCTGCATTTTGTGTGTGTATTATGTAGTAATTTAGTAGTACAAGTTGTTGTGTGTGTGTTTGCACTTATGCACGAGTCTAGTGAATTTTTTAAGTTATATTATTTATGCTTCTCCTTTTCCTCCTCGAGTTCATGTATTAGAAGCGACTTTGAAGCAGTCTGATCTGAGAAATATTGAAGTGAATTGCTCAGTTTTCGAGTCTGTTAAAAAAAGTGGCATCTTCTTCCCCTGGAATTAGTGTTTTTTGAGTCCCTCCATGTTATTAATAATCTTACCCTGCTCATCTTAGAAACCCAACTTCCTTATATATTAAATGATTCTTTTGTTTATAATTTTCATGTTTTGATTAATTATTGAATTGGGCTTTGGAGGACATAGGTAATTGCAGATGCCAGATGGATGCTTAAAGGAATTTAAAATTGTTTTTGTTATATATTGTTAATTTTAGACGTAATTTTGGATAATTTGGAATGTAAGCTCGTGTTAAACTTAATTGATTTTAGTTATGGTGCAAGTTGGTGCTTGAAACTTATGATTTGGTTGTATTATACCCTATGCTTTCTGACTTATGCTTTCTATTATTATTAAATATGTGCATGTTTTTTATTTATTTTTGTTGGGGTTGATGTATGTTATCCTAGGCTTCTAAGCAGTTAATAAGCATATAAACTTAAGGCTAAAAACAAAACCAAAAAAATGGTATATGATTGTTAAAGCTTTTATGGCCCATTTGGAATTCTAGGCAGCCAAACGGGTATGGTAACAAATTTTCTAGGCTAATTCCAAAGTGTGCGTATTTTATCCAATATGAGAGTTTTTTTTTACTGGAAACAGCCTAACGAACAAGACACAGTGCAATTCTATGATGTAACTTGTTTTTCGACGAAATACCATCATTTAGGGCCTCAAAATGAAGTTTTTCTATTTGAAAAAAGCTTATCGAATATTTTGGGATTTTTGTTCGTTGCCTAAACGAACTCGTATTGCACTTATATTTTATATTTAGTATTTTTATTTTATTAGGTTTCTTTCTCTATTTTTTTAGAATTTTTAGAGAAACTTTATTTTTAGGTTTATTTTCGAGTATTAGTATCCTTTCGGGATTAAGTTTCCTTATGTTATAAAGATTCGGGTTGCAGTTAGTTTTCTTATGGATTAGGTTTTCTTCATTATAAATATGTGTAATGCAGATATCAGAATCATTCATTCAATTGTCAATACAAATATAAGATTTCTTTGAAATTATCCTTCGTTTTGTGGATTCAAAATACCCTACTTTGTGGATTCAAAGTAAACCGTTCCTTGTTAACAACTTTATCGCTTCCGCTTACATCAATTGGTATCAAAGTCTTGTCTTTTCCTGGTCTGATAGCAGATAAACGTGGTGATGACAACCTCGCTGATGACGAAGATTGACAGAGATAGGTTATTTTAATGGACGAATTCTAGGACTTTTGACAGAGAACCCAATAGGCATTGCAAGAAATTCAAGCAACCCTTGTTGGCTCACGTTGGGTCCAAATCAGAATCGTGATAATAACAGGGTGCGAAATGTTGACGAAGATCGCGTTCATCCTTTTTGGAATCATAACCCCATCCCACCGCGTAGGCAGCCAGCCTTTGAGGAAGACCTAAGTGATGATGATTACGCTGAAGACGTGTTTGGGGGAAATAGATAGGCTGAAAGATATCAGGATCAAGGAGATCGTGATTCTAGGGAGTTTCGTATGAAGATAAATCTCCCCAGTTTTAACGATAATCTTAATATTGAAGATATCTTGAATTGGTTAGCAAAAGTTGAGAGATTCTTTGATTACATGCATATCCAATAAGATAAGAAGGTGAAACTAGTGGCATATAGGCTTAAGGGAAGAGCTTCTGAGTGATGACAACAACTTCAGGTTGTTCGCGTACTGAAAGGGAAGACACCAGTACGCTTCTGACAGAAGATGTAGAGTCCGGTAAGAGGCAAATTCCTACCACCAGATTATGAGCAGACTCTATTCCAGAAGTATTAAGATTACAAATAGGGAAGTCAAATGGTTCAGGCTTATATAGAGGAATTCAATCGATTGACATATCAGAACGACCTGAGGGAAACTGAGATGTAGTGAGTTGTTCGTTATCTGAATGGTCTGCGATATGCCATTCATGATAGGGTATCAACACAGATAATTTACACTTTAGCAGAAGCCACAAATGCGGTAACTAAGGCAGAGGCCTTTTTGGAGAAAATGAAAACACTGGCTGGCTCCAGGAATTATTTTGATTCGACGCGTTCAACGACGAACAAAGCAAAACAACCTATGTATTCTTAACCTTTCGTTTCAGTAATACCTTCGGCTAGAAGCAATAATCAGCGAAAAAAGGTCGGAACAACTCCGGTAGTAAGTCGGGATACAAAATAATCCCTATAGTCGGCCAGACCCCATTAAGTGTTATTGATGCGGGCAGCCATAACATCAATCTAATGAATGTCCCCAAAGGTGCTCAGTCAATTTAATAGAGCCTGGGGGTGACGAGGATCAAGATAGGGAGGCTGGCGGAGGGTTTTCTTTATACGACGAGGAAGAGGTGATCGAAGAAGATGAGGGGGATTTACTCTTATATTCTCTAGCTATGCGAAGGCTGTTACTTGCGCCGAAAATGGAAGAGAATCCACAGAGGCATAATATATTCTAGACACAGTGCATTATCAATAACAAAGGTTGTTATGTTATTATTGATAATTGTAGCAGCGAGAGTATTGTGTCAAGGGCAATGGTCCAGAAGTTAGGCTGAAAATAAAGAAGCATCTGAGTCCTTACAAAATTGGTTGGATTAAAAAAGGGCTAGGGGATAGAAAATATGGTTACAGATGTCTGTCGGGTTTTCTTTTCTATTGGGAATAAGAATACTGATGAGGCGTTGTGTGATGTTGTTGATATGGATGCTTATCATTTGATTCTGGGCAGACCATGGTATTTTGAAGTCAATGCTACTCATAAGGGTAGAGATAATGTTTACATATTTGATAAAGGAGGGCAAAAGATTATGTTGGGTCCTATGACCAAAGGGGATTTTTTCAAGGTTTCACAAGCCAAGGGAAAATTAGTTATTTTAATCGGTAGTGAGCAACAGTTTTTGGAGAAGGCCAAGGAGTCCGGACAGTTTTGGGGCTGCTGGTTGGAGAAGAGGTGTCTGATACTTTTTCTATAATTCCAACAATGTTACAACCCATGCTTGAAGAGTTTCGGGAGATTATTTCAGACGAGTTGCCTAGTGGTTTATCTCTTATACGAGATATTCAGCACCACATAGATCTTGTGCCTGGTGCTGGTTTATCGCGTTTACCGCACTATCACATTAGCCCAAAAGTGTGTCAGATTCTACAGGATCAAGTTGAAGAGTTGGTTCAAAAGGGTATGGTGAGAGAGAGTATAAGTCTGTATGTTATTCCAGCTTTGTTAGTAGCAAAGAAGGATAGTAGTTGGCATATGTGTATCGACAGCATAGCCATCAACAAGATCACCATCAATTACAAATTTCTTATTCCACGGTTAGATGATATATTGGATATACTGGTTGGTTCAAAACTCTTTTCAAAGATTGATTTGAGAAGCGGCTACCACCAAATTCGTATTAGATTATGGGATGAATGAAAGACTACTTTCAAGACTAATGAGGGTCTGAATGAATGGTTAGTGATGCCATTTGGGTTGTATAATGCTCCAAGCACTTTCATGAGGCTTGCGAATTAGGTATTGAAACCTTTTATTGGAAGATTCGTTATTATCTATTTTGATGATATCCTGATTTATAATTAATCAGATATGGAACATCAATCGCACTTGAGAGATGTACTGATAGTTTTGCAAGCAAACAAGTTGTACATCAATTTGAAGAAGTGCACTTTTATAACCAATAATTTACTATTTTTGGGTTTTATGGTGAGCGCTGAAGGCATTCGGGTTGATGAGAAAAAAGTTCAGGCAATTCGAGAATGACCCATGCCAAAAATAGTAGGCAATGTGCGCAGTTTTCATGGTTTAATAACGTGTTATCGGAGATTAGTCAAAAAATTTAGTAGGGTAAATTTAAATGAGGTGAAGAGGCAGAACAGAGTTTTGTGCTGATCAAAGAAAAACTGTCCAATGCACCTATTCTAGCATTGCCAAGCTGTGAGAAATTGTTTGAGGATGAGTGTGATGCCTAAGTTGTCAGAATTAGTGTTGTTCTATCCCAAGAGGGCAGACTAGTGGCGTTCTGTAGTGAGAAGCTTAGTAATGTGAGGAATAAGTGGACTACTTATGAATTGGAGTTCTATTTAGTGGTACGTGTATTGAGGTTTGGGAACATTATTTAGTGCAGAGAGAGTTCATTATTTACATTGATCATCAAACTTTGAAGTTCATCAACAGTTAGAATAATATTAACAGGATGCATGCCATATATTTCTTTTCTATAGCGATTTATCTTCTCATTGAGGCATAAATCAGGCTAGCAAAACAGAGTCGTTGATGCACTTATCCAAAGAGCAGCACTCGTGGTGACTTTTCGAGCTGAAGTTATGGGTTTTGACTGTTTGAAGGAGTTGTATGGGGAAGATGAAGACTTCAAGGAATTTTTGGGTAAGTCTGAGATCGGGAAGGTTGCTGAGAGTATGCACATACAAGAAGGATTTCTTTTTCGTGGTAATCAGCTTTGTATTCCGAGGAGTTCCCTTCGTGATCAGATTATTCATGAATTACATGTTGGCGGTCTAGGTGGACATCTTGGTTAAGATAAGACCATAGCCTTGGTCGAAGAGCAATATTATTGGCCACAACTCAAGAGAGATGTTGACAACCATGTGCGACGGTGTCCAAATATGTTGCAAATATGTTCTTCAAGGAAGTTGTCCGTCTTCATGGAGTTCCAAAGTTCATCATTTTAGATAGGGACACTAAATTCCTATCCTATTTTTGGAGGACTTTGTGGAGGCGTTTTGATACATTTTTGAATTTCAATAGTACTAGTCATCTGCAATCTGATGGTCAAACAGAGGTGGTTAATCGGACTTTGGGCAATCTGATTCGTTGTATTTCTAGTGAAAAACCAAAACAGTGGGATCTTATGTTATCACAGGCAGAATTTGCAAAAAACAACATCGGTCAACGGGCAAGTCGCCTTTTGCTATTGTTTACTATTATCCGTCGAAGCATGCGATAGATTTGGTCCCAATTTCGAAGCTGCCTGAAAAGAGTGTTGTTGCAGAACACATGGCAGATCACATCCAAGCCATTCAGGGTAAGGTTTGAAAGCATCTTGAACAAGCCAATGTGAAATATAAGGAAGCAACAGACAAAAAGAGGCAGAAGAAAGTCTTTCAAGAAGGAGATTTAGTTATGGTGTTTTTACGCAAGGAGAGATTTTCTGTTGGCACCTACAACAAATTGAAGAACAAAAAATATGGGCCTTATCAGATTTTGAAGAAGATTAATGATAATGCTTATGTTGTTGAGATTCACGAAGACATGACTATTTCTACTACATTTAATGTTGCAGATCTATTTGAGTATTTTTCGCGAGATGAGACGCGTTCTTTCAGTCTTAACTCGGGGATGAGTTCTTTCCAAGCAGGGGAGACTAATGTAGAACTAATTGCTGAACCCTTTATGGCCCGTTTGAACCGCTAGGGGGCCAAACGGGCATGCTCATAGATTTTTTGGGCTGATCCCGAAATGTGCGTTTTTGACCCGACAGAAGAGTTTTTTTTTTTTTTATCGAAAATGGCCCAACAAAAAAGACTCACTGGTATGCTATGACATAACCGGTTTTTTGGTGAAATACAATCGTTTAGGGCCTCTAAACGGAGTTTTTCTATCCGAAAAAAGCTTGTCGAATATTTTGAGATTTTTGTTCATTGTCTAAATGAACTCGGATTGCACTCATATTTTATATATAGTAGTTTTATTTTATTAAGTTTCTTTCTCTATTTTTTCAGAATTTTTAGAGAAACTTTATTTTTAGACTTATTTTAGAGTATTAGTATCCTTTCGGGATTAGGCTTCCTTATGTTATAAGGATTCAATTTGCAGTTAGTTTCCTTATGGATTAGGGTTTTCTTTCATTATAAATATGTGTAATGCAGAGATCAGAATCATTTATTCAATTATCAATACAAATATCAGATTTCTAAGAAACTATCATTCGTTTTGTGGATTTAAAACATCATACTTTATGGATTCAAAGTAAACCATTTAGAGGGGGCGCGTATGGGTTTAGGCAAACCCACCCCGTTGCCATCCCTATGAAGAAGCTTTAAAATCATTTCCCACTAGTTGTAGCAATATCATGATCCTAGAGAGAAGAACAAAAATTTAATACCTTTGGTTCTATGTGGTACCAACACATCAATGAAGTGATTATAAGATACACTAGAACACTTATTATTTTACGTGGGACCAATTCTATTCTCTAGTGTTTGTTTCGTGCAATATAAGAGGATAAATATTACACTGTTAACAAGTCTATATAATTTTGTTGTTTGCTATGATAGATTGCAGCATCGCCATTAACAGGATTTTTATATAAGTGTGGGCGTCCGGCTACTCTCTCTAGAATCTTAACCGTTCTTATTGTACTCATGAAATCGAAACAATATATATGGTCATTAATATGCAATTTATAGAATATTTGTATTTTATAAAGAAACTAGTGTGTGTGATATATTTCGCTTCTCTTTAAAAGTTTTATGGCTCATGACAAGTTCACTGTAGTATTTTGAGAAATTTTTGACTTATTTACACTAAGTGGAGGTTCAAATCCAAAGGGTCCCTTCATTTATGCATTCTTGTAAGGGAATACTCATATTTATTGTACTTTCTTTGAATTTTTTTTTTATACGCATTTTGAAAATTAATTTGAAAGTAGAGGGAAAAATTAATTTGAAAGGTCGTGTCTATTTAGAATACCTTTTGAATTCACAAATTTCAAATTTAAACACCAACCTACACCGAGAGGTATATAATTTTTCAAAAATTAAAATTAAAATATATTTTAGATATTTCCAATATAATTTAAATATATTTTAAAGGTTGTCTTTCAAATTATTGTAAGATGTTTGTTATGCTAAGCAACTTTTGCATATAGTACTTATTTCCAAGTTCAAACATATGGAATATAAGAAAAAATCATCACACAATATATCATCAATACCCATATATCAACAATATATAAATCTTAGCATATGTTTTTTTTTTTCTTAGTTGGTAATCACACATACATGCCTCCTCTGAGACTTGAAACCTTAACCGCCCTTTAGGAAGTAAGGGCCTGATACCACTAGACCACTGACCCGTTGATATTCCTTGCATATGTTTATTCAACTAACCGTGTCACAAGAAGATATACAATTATTTATCTTTGGATAGCTTTCTACAATCTCTTTTTCCCCTCTCTTTCGAGGACCGGAGCCAAAATCCCTTGGTTGGGGCAAACTTTAAGCCAAAAGTATTTACAATATTTATTAGATGCATGCCAAAAACCTTTTCTTTTTTTTTTTTTTTTTTTTTTGTGCCTACGTCTAGTCAAATATGATATGGATAGGTACAAAAATATTCTAAAAAGTTCATTTTATTTTATTTTTATAAAACATAATGAAAATATAAATTAGAGAACCATATGAATATAAACTAATTATGACTTGAAATATTATAAATCATAAATTAAATAAACTCAACGATTATGATTTTATCGACTAAAATGAATCTATTAATTAAAGAAAACAGACGAATATAAACTAATTTAGGCTCTGAAAAAAAAAAATTTCAATACTCTTATATATTAATATAAATACACTATTTGTATTGAATACACATATAAATATACATAATGACAAATAAATACGGTGTATATATAACCATTATATTAACATATATGCCTTTGGTGATCTTTAAATTTTTTTTTGGGTTAATTACAACAACACCCCCTGAGATTTGACATATTGACAATAATATACAACTTAGCCATTTTTTTGGACAAAGACACCCCCTGTGAGAATTTTGATCCAAACCAGCCCTTAAAATGTTAGAAAACACGAGATTGCTCTTCAATGTTTAATTCATTTTTATGATAAAATATCAGAACTCATGAAAAGTCAAATTTGCTCTTATTTATATATACTATTACTGTAATACCCCTAGTTTTCAAAAGGATATAATTGGAATTTAATTTTTTTTTTTCTTGTGTATTTTAATAGTTTATGTGGCTATGTGGCTATGTGGCTTTATGGTATGTGTTTAATTGAATGAATTGTTTAATTGATTATTTGGCTAGTTGTAATTGTTTAATTGTTTAATATTAATTGTTTAATTGTTATTTTGTATAATTGTTTAAATTGTTTTACTTGTTTAATTGAAAGTAAATGTTTATATTATTTTTATTTTTTAAATGGAGTTGGACTTGGATAGGATCAATGGACTATTTGGATAGTGTAAATGGGTACAGTTTTTACCCATGAATGGATATACATGTATATATGGGTATATATGTATTTTGGATTAGTTTAATTATTAGTAATTGTTAATAATAATTAGCTTCATTATTATTATTATTGTTTATATATATATGTAATATCAAGTTTTAGGGTTTTAGATATATTCGTTAAAATTGCCGACTTATATACATATATGTATTTTATATTTTATTTATGTGTTTTCTTTGCCGACTCCTCACATGAATAGAATTAGGTTAAAACTATTTTGCCTATATATATATATCGTATTAAGTTTGCTTAGGGTTTAAAACACAAACCTTATTCATGAACAGTGAGGTTTGAGAGAAAACAGAGAGAACGAGTTAGGGTTCGGCCAGGGCTGAACTGAGGAGGGGTATTGGACGCTTGCTTGTGGGTTGAACTTGGAGCAATAAAGGAGTTGAGAATAGTCTCAGATTGCCGAAAAAATTAGGAAGACGATGTTAAGGTTTCAAAACTAAAATCAGAGACAAGTTCTATTTCTTGCTTTTTTCCTTTGACCTGTGTTCTATGCATGCCTAGGTATTCTCCAAGAATTAAACGGATAT
Source organism: Cornus florida (assembly GCF_030987335.1). NCBI lineage: Eukaryota > Viridiplantae > Streptophyta > Magnoliopsida > Cornales > Cornaceae > Cornus > Cornus florida. Next base: position 22,947,422 of record NW_026775576.1, read on the forward strand.
TAATTTTGATTAAGGATGCATGTTAATTTCAGATTTTAAACTATATATTATGTGTTGATTAATTCAAAATTTAATTGATGAACAAATTGTTTTATAGTCTGTTTAAATCTTGTAACGATGCGTACTGAGATATATAATTTTTCTGGATGATTTGGGATCTAGTCGGACCTCTAGTAACTTGAACTAATGATTTCAGAGGGTTTTTAACGTCATCGGAGACGAAGACGATGACAGGAAGAAGGGACAGAGCCGGTTCCTAAGGGGAAAGAGCCAGCTCTTTTTATTTTTCAGCCCGCGGCTCTCTGTGAGAGAGAGAGCCGGCTCCCTAAGCACAGAGCCGGCTCCCAAGGTAGGGGAGCCGGCTCCCTTGTGTGGGAGCTTGCTCTCCACTTTTGAAAGCAAGCTCTCTTGCATAGTAACTTACTAGAATTTTTTTTTTTTTTTTTTTAAGTATGGTTTTGATATTTTTGGGGTTCTTGGACTATTCTAGATTAATATTAAGGATTCTAAACATTATTTCAAGTAATATAAAACCCCATATTACATAATTAATGTTTATATGTTAATGGATTTAACAGTATGAAAGCTTGAACAATTTTTGCATACAGTTAACGGATAGTAGGATTTAATTGCTTAATTTTATTTTAGCAATTTAACGAACTGTAACATGATTTTTAAACCATGTTTTGGATGCATAATAGGGTCATATACTTATCAGAATTTATTTATGTTTACTTTGGATTTATTTTAATTGATAAACCATTAAATTCTGTTCTATCAATTATATGGATGTTATTTTGGATTTTAATTGATGAATCATTAAATTCTGTTCTATCAATTACATAGACGTTCTTTTGGATTTTAATTGATGAATCATTAAATTCTATTCTGTTAATTACATGGATGTTATTCTGGATTTTAATTAATAAACTGCTTTATTTGTTTTATTAATTATTAGATGTGTGGATTATATGCACCGGTATGAGACGGTGGCATATTAGGTATAGATTAGATCACAACGCTAACTCCTACCTACTCTGGAATAAGGGAATGGATTATAAAATCAAATTCTACTTATATTTAAGTCAGATCAGCTAAACAAGTTAAATGACTAACTAGATTACTTACTACTTATATTTAAGTCAGATCAGCTGAACAAGTTGAATGACTAACTGGATTACTTGCTACTTATATTTAAGTCAGATCAGCTGAATAAGTTGAATGACTAACTGGTTTTCCTATAGATGGATATGATAGGATTTATATATATATGATTATGGTACCACGATATGAGCTTGAGTCTCAGGATCGATGGTTAGGGAGCATATATGCATTGGGATGCATAACTAACTATGATGGTAGAGGTATACCCTGTTACATCTAGGTACTCATGCCCATCTCAGGTGCGTTTTGCATGTTGCCTTCTGTTCAGGTTGAGACCCTCTTTGTAGTCCAGTGAGAGTCTCATAGTGTGGATATATATATTTATAGACTAGATAGTTATTGTTGAGTTATCTAAGATGCATCACGTATCGGGTTTCTGTTTGGATTGTAGTTAGAGTAAAACTTGTTCGTGGGCCTGACCCGCTATTATTTTTCAGGTATCGGACAGTTCCAGTCTTAGAGCTTGTTCGTGCTGAGTAGAAACGGTCACTCATTCTTCCGACTGCGTAGGACTTCTATTTTTATTTAATTTTGGATTTCTTTGTTGGTTCAGTTCATCTTTAGTTAGGTTGTTTATTAGGGGTCCAATAGATGGATTCCCGAGTTGTATTAGTAATGGAGGATTGGATATAGTAAAATATTTTCTTATGTATTAAAAATTTATTCTAAGGATTTCGTTAATAGATTATCATTTTAGTTTTCTTTCAGCAATTTTATTTATTCATTTTTATTATATTTGTATTCTGTATTCGATTATTGCTATTTGTTTTTTATATCCTCGGGCATTCGGGCATGGGCCTGGCCAACCCGCCTATGGAAATCCGGGGGTATCACAATTACATCAACACCATCATATATATATATATAACCAAGTCCAACAGAAAAGCATCGGCGGGGAAGAACAGCACCATCGCCACCCACCTACGGTCCAGCACCACCGCAACTTCCACCCTCTTTCCACTGCAATTTCCACCACCTCTCTCCACTTCCACAATCTCACCACCTCCTTCCTCCACCTCCACCTCTGCCACCGCCCCTATCCACATCCGCCCACCATCTTAATCCACCATCGCCGCCTCTCCCTAACCACATCCGCCAAAGGCAAAGAACAACCATGGATAAAGGCACCAACTAACCCAATTGTAATCAAAACATAGTCTAATCCATTTGCAAATATGAAAATCTCACCAAACCCAAATGAAGGTGGATTAGAACCAGGCTTCTTTCCTTGAGAAACCTCCATTTTTCTTCTCTCTCAAATCACTCTACTTGTTCTTTTGTGCCGTTGATAATTGATTCTACTTGTTCTTCTGTGCTGTTGTTAATCGGCAGTGGAAATAAATGCTGCCAGACCACCATTGCCGGCGTAATCCTCCCTCGCCTTCAACGTCGACTTCACGGCCAAGCTGTCGCTGAAAGAGCCAGTCATCGACAAGCCCAAGAAGACGAGTTTGCAAAGTTGGAGAAATTCATATATATATTGTGGAGGGAAAAAATCCCCTCTAATAAGATTACTCCACGTCATCACGGATGCAAATTTGTCTTTCAAAGGCCCGTCATGCTCAAGCCCAAATTGAATGTATTCTTAGCCCATGATCACTGTTATTTGCCCTCCAACCTTTATCCAGGCCGAATCAAAAGGTTATCAACCCGATTTGCTAATATCAACATCCGGCCCGTTATTCAAGCCCAGCCGATTAAAGGTATAACCAGCCCAGTTATTCAAGATTGGACAAATCCTATAAGTTAAAGGATTTACCATAGAAGGAAGGCTTTGCAATAGGAAGTTCTACACAAAGCAAATTCTGTGCATGGAAAATTAAATAATGGAAAGAACTCTAATTGTAAAGAAAGTCATACATGGAAAGAATTGGAGGACAAGTAATGCGAGTCCTACCATAATTTTACTACTTTTTTATGTATAAATAGAGGCCAAGACCTCCAATAAAAGGGATCCAGGCATCCAAGCAATTCTTTGCTTTTTTATATACTGTTCTTGGTTATTTTTATTGCTGATTGAGTGAGTTGTTTTATTTCTCTTAATTGTTATTGGTTGAGTGAAATTTTGCACCTACACTTTGGCGCCGTCTGTGGGAATCGGAGAAAACACAAAAGTCACTCCAAGTCCCAATTCCAAAATTCAACAACGTGACGAAGTCGAAGGAGAGTATGGATTTGAATCCAACCCTTTTCAGACATTCGAAGCTCTGTTCCACACACGACCAAAGGATTTTCAGATAACCCAACGCACCGTGTTCCTCACACAGCCGAAGGATCTACCGAAGGATATAGATCCGGCCAACACATTTTAATCACAGCTCAACACCCATTGGTGATGGGTTTCTAATAAGATAAGTTTCCCATGTCAAGTCTCAACTTGATTCTTATAGTTAAATCCTTGTTAAAAATTAAATACATATTATACATATATACATCATTATATATATATATTTCCACATGATGCATCCAGCACTGTGACGAGTCTGATGTCACAATAGACAATTCGCAGTTTTTGTCACCATTTTTAGCCTTAATTTTAGTAGATTTCTGGACACAAAAGTGAATCACAGCATCATTGTTTTTACAAATATCATTAATCAATCTCTGATTTAAGCTCTAAGGTGGAACAGAATCCATTCGAGCTGGATGCCATCAAGCCTAGCCACAGTCGCTGGCCACCATCGTCCGTTTCACCAACCGAGGTCAACCGAGTTATCGTCGCTGCACCGCCATCAGGCCCATGCTCGTCGTCATTCTCATTTGATCTGTCACGAATCGCCTTCATCTAAGCCACACCGTCGCTTACAGTTGCACAAGTTGCCATCACCCCAGCGACCTAGATCGTCACTACCGGCCAAGCCCGCCGGTGCACCGCCGAAAGTTCATAGTCATCTTTCTTCTCTCTATCTTTGCACAAACCACATTCTTCTCTCTTACCAATATGGACTCAATCAAGTCCATCAAAACCTACGGCAAGGTCAGCGACGACCAAGCATTCTGGCAAAAGACCCACAATCATGTCATCTACCTCGTAGTCGCCGCGGTCTTTCTAGTGGCTGTCATCGCCGGCGTCGTCGTTGGTGCTAAGAAGTCTAACTCCGATTCTGATGAAGTTTCTGCTTCTCCGATAACACCTTCCGCGTCTGTCAAGGCAGTGTGTAACGTGACCCAGTACCTAGATTCTTGCATCAAGAGCATTGGTAGCAGAGGAGGCCATCACCGACCCGAAAGAGATCTTCAAGCTGTCTCTGCACATGGCTCTCAACGAGCTCGTGAAGGTGTCGTCGTTGCCTGAAGCATTGCTCTCCAAGATCAGCAACGAACGAGCCAAGAAAGCGTTGATTGTTTGTCAAAGCGTTTTTGAAAATGCTTTCGATAGCCCAACGATTCGATATCCTTAATGGCGGGGTAAACGACGACAAGAAATTACTGTCACTGTCCAGAATTGAGGACGCGAGGACATGGTTGATCTCGGCACTTACATGTCACGACAATTGCCACCACTCTGTAGAACGAATTGAACGGTTTGATCGAACATTCGGTCGAATTTTCGAGCAATAGTCTGGCGATTGTGACTAAGGTTTTGAGGATTCTTTCGGATTACAACATTCCAGCAATGGACTCTCATACTAAAAGCATATTTTTTCTTCAATTATTATTGTTTTCATCATCGTCATCATTCTGGTTTCAATTTCAAACCAGACCCAGCTTTGAATTTCCACTTTTCAGCGATTATCCTCTGTCAATCGGCTACTTTTTATCTTCAATGCACTGGATGATAGTCAAGTTTAGAGGATTTGTTGCTTGGAATTTCACAAACTCTTGGCGATTATATGGTTACAAGTTCTGGAATTTGAGCTAGGGTGTGAAACAAGTTTTTAGCTCTGGCATGGCCAAGAAAGTTCTTACACACAAAAGACATGTTGGTGGGTTGGAGGCTCCTCGAAATAATTTGGATCTGCCAACGGAATCTTCGTAGGACTATTATTTTGTTACAGAGTATACCGGAGAATAAACATTCTACATTGCAGAGTATTGGTGTGTAACTAGTAGAGATGAGCAGATGATTGTCACCACCGGCCAAGCTCGCCGGTGTACCGCTGAAGCCGCTTCCTCACAATCGGACCGGAGCTCATCCCAACCGAACCACCTGTCTGCACTCTGTACCGCTGCCTCCATCATCGCCGGCCGCAAATCCTCACCAAGCTCTTGGATTTGTCTCGCCGGTGGTGTTCCTTCTCCAAGCTCGTGGTTCTATCTTGTCGGCGGTGTTCATCTCACTAGCTGTCCATCTCTGCAGTGAGCTTGTCGGCCATATTCATCCTCGCCGAGCCATCGCCCACAAGCGGAACAGCCCGTCGTCCATCACATCTAAGCTTCTCCTCGCTCACTTCCTCTGTTGATTGCTACCTTTATCAGTTATATATATATATATATATATATATATATATATATATATATATAAACTAATAGCTACTGTTTGGCTGCAAAGGTAAAACTATCCCAATTTAGGATTAGTTCAGAACTAAACCCGCTTTGTAACCTCATTTGAGAACTGGTTCTGTGGTAACCTAGTTCGGGGAAAAAAAAATCGAAGTGGGGACTCATTTTGGAGCACCCAAAGCTTTGTCTTCCAAAATAGCTTGGTCTTCCAAGAACCTGAAGAAGGCGGTCTTTTAGGTCGGCAAAGTTCTTCCCAGCATTCCATTTTTTTAAGGCTAACGGCGAAATAAAGGCTTTTAGAAAATTTTTAAAAATGGGTTGCCGCTCAACGCCATAAACTTTAGCAGACTCATCGGCCGGGCATTTCAAACATCCCAGGCCTTTTTAGACGCGAATCTTTCTATCTCTCTAATCAGATAAGTTTCCTAACTTTGATTTTTACAATCTGGGTTAAGCTTTTCATGATACGAATTTTTGTTAAAAATACATATTATATATATATATATATATATATATATATATATTTGCACATGATGCAATCATATTTTGTTATTCATGTAGACGCTCATTATATATAAAGATTTATGACTTAGTTTAAACCAAATTGCTTATTCAGTATACTCTATTGAGTTAAAAAAAAAAAAAAAAAAAAAAAAAAAAAAAAAAAAAAAAAAAAAACCGCTTAAACTTCTGTCTCTGTCAACACTCAACAGATTCTTTAGTCTTTCTTTCTTCGATTATAATCCTCTACGGATTCATCCCTCTCTCCTTCATCAAGGATTTTCAGCATTGTAATTTTAGTTATATTCACTAGCTGTTTTGCTCACACTTTGAGCAAAATTTTAGATTATACCCATTAGTTGTTCACTGAAGGTTGATAATTAAACAGAGCCTTAGGACCACATCACTTGATATTGTTGGTTCAGACTCTTCAGAGGGATGCACAACTTCATCACTACTCAACTAAAAGAAGATTTTGACCCTCTACATTGACTTCTGAAATTTACAATTGAATAAAGATCCGAGGCCAGAGGCATTATTGAATGCACGAGCTGTGCTAGTTAGTCTATTACTTGAAGTCCTAAAATATTACATACATTAAGTACTTTCAATATACTTGATAAACAAGAGCGAGTAAATACTTATTGCTAATTAGAATTTCTAGTTACAAATTCAATTGTGATATATAAGAAGTTCTTAAAATTCTTACTTTCCATCAATCAGTTGCTATATGCTATGTGTCATCATTTTGCATGCTACTGATAACTTTGCTTACAAATAACTTTGTATTTGCTCTGTGTTCGTAGGTTGCTTAATATTTGGGTTTGATTTATTCGCATTGCAATAAAGATCAATCCCCAAGTGAAGTGACAAATAGTCCAACTATACAGTTATACTATAAGTGGCGTCAAAGCACCAAAAAGCGGGGGCAAGCCTAACCACAAAAAATTCATCTTCGAACCTCAAGAGTCCGAAGACTTCAAATTCCTTTAAAGGCATAACGAGCTACCGAGGAAGAAAACTCATCTTCGGACCTCAAGAGTTTGAGGACTCCAAATTTCCTCTAGGGCACAACGAGCTGCCGAGGAAAAAAATTTATCTTCGGACCTCAAGAGTCCGAAGACTCCAAATTTCCTCTAAGGCACAACGAGCTGCCGAGGAAGAAAATTCATCTTCGGACCTCAAGAGTTCGAAGAGTCCAAATTTCCTCTAAGGCACGACGAGGATTTTCATCTTCGGAACTCAAGAGTCTAAAGACTTCAAATTTCCTCTCAGGCACAACGAGCTGCCGAGGATGAAAATTCATCTTCGGACCTCAAGAGTCCAAAGACTTCAAATTCCTCTAAAGGCACAAAGAGCTGCCGAGGAATAAAATTACATAAAAATTACGTCGAACTCAAATAAATCGAAGGTTAAATTTTCATGTAAAAATTTTGTAAGGCACAAAATAGTGCCGATAAATAAACTTTCATGAAAACAGCAACGAGACATATTTTTCTTTCCTTAATGGGGGCAATACCTTCTGTAATGAGGGCAAGATAAGTAGCCCTAAAGAGCTATTAAGAAAAGAAAATATATTCTCTTACTTTTGAAATCTTCGAACCCACGAGTCCGAAGAATATATATTATCTCACTATAGAGACATTCAAATATTCCCCTCCAAACATGTAGACTCTCAATGATAGAGCACAGACATACTTTCGATTTGAGGAGAATGTAGCCCACCGAGCATAATATGCCACCCTCATCACAGTGGAGAATAAGCCTCGGGAAAAAGTTTCAAGTTCAAAAAGTTAAAGAAGCCAGCATGCGTCAGCACCGGTCGCTCCGGTACTTGAGAAGAGGAAAAGGATAGATGAAAGGTTCACACCTCTTCGTACCACCTTGGCTCGACTATTCCAAGAAAATAAGGTGAGATTCGCAGCCCATCAGCCAATGAGGCAACCCTTGGAGCAAAGGGACATGAACAAACACTGCGCCTACCATAGGGATTAGGGATTACGGGCATACAACTAATGATTGCAGATCCCTTAGGCAGCATACAACTAATGATTGCAGATCCCTTAGGCAGCAAGTGAAAAACATGATAACCAGAGGTAAGTTATCAGACTACCTCACACCAAAGAGTACGTGAAGCCTCGGGAGGTCAACCCTCAGAAAGTAGAGGGCAATCAAGTAAAATTCATTCATACAATACATAGGAGATCAGAGGACGACCAAGAGTTAGAAGAAGTGTACCGATCCAGACTGAGGGCAGCCCACAAGCTAAGGAAGTTATCCTTAGTAAATACTATCACCTTAGACAGTATCAGTATAAATTCCTTTAAGGCGCAAAGCCAAAAAACCACAAGCTTCTGACCCTAAGAGTCCGAATGTATCAAAGTAAATATAAGCCTCGGACCTCAAGAGTCCGAGGGCATCAATAAAATTCCTCTAAGGCGAATACAGAAATCAAGGAACTAATCATTTCGGACCTTAGGTGTCCAAATTCAGCATTTTACCTCTCAGGCTCAGCGCTGGGGAATAACTCGCTTCGGACACAAAGTGTCTGGCTCAGCATACTTCCTCTCAGGCTCAGCGCCGAGGAAGAAAACGCTTCGGACCCTAAGTGTCCGGCTCAGCATACTTCCTCTCAGGCTCAGCGCCGAGGAAGAAAACGCTTCTGACCCTAAGTGTCCGGCTCATCATACTTCCTCTCAGGCTCAGCGCCGAGGAAGAAAACGCTTCGGACCCTAAGTGTCCGGCTCAGCATACTTCCTCTCAGGCTCAGCGCCGAGGAAGAAAACGCTTCGGACCCTAAGTGTCCGGCTCAGCATACTTCCTCTCAGGCTCAGCGCCGAGGAAGAAAACGCTTCGGACCCTAAGTGTCCTGCTCAGCATACTTCCTCTCAGGCTCAGCGCCGAGGAAGAAAATGCTTCGGACCCTAAGTGTCCGGCTCAGCATACTTCCTCTCAGGCTCTGCGCCGAGGAAGAAAACGCTTCGGACCCTAAGTGTCCAGCTCAGCATACTTCCTCTTAGGCTCAGCGCCGAGGAATAAAACGCTTCGGACCCAAAGTGTCCTACTCAGCAAAGTTTCCTCTCAGGCTCAGCGCCGAGGAAGAAAACACTTCGGACCCAAAGTGTCCGGCTCATCAAAGTTTCCTCTCAGGCTCAACGCCAAGGAATGAAATCACTTTGGACCCAAAGTGCCCGGTTCAGCAAAGCTTCCTCTCAGGTTCAGCGCCGAGGAATAAGATGCTTCGGACCCTAAGTGTCCGGCTCAGCACATTCCCACACAGGCTCAACGCTGGGGAATAATTCGCTTCGGACCCCAGGTGTCCGGTTCAAAAAGCTTCGGACCCTAAGTATCCGGTTCAGAGTATCTCCTCTTTTATGATCAACGCTGAGGAAAATACTTCATGGGTATTTCCTTCACAAGCCTCACGCTAGTGTAAGGCCCGTTATACATTGGTCCTATAGCGAAAACACACAGGAAATAACAAGCATATACATATATACTCCATATAACTCCATGGCAAGAAAGGTTCCCTTGACAATTAAAACACTATAGGAAGAAGCAATCCTCAGATATCAGATCGAAGGGAGCAGAATCAAAAGCATCCACTACAGTAGAGCTTGAGGTTGGAGGAATTGAAGGACTAGGAGTTACAGGAGTTGATGAGCTTGGAGGATGCAAAAAGCACCTCAGCCTCCTGAGCCTTCGGACCCTCATCGTAAGGGATGGACACCCCTATGTTTGCATCAAAGGTATCAGGATCCATCGTTTTGGGGCCTGAGCCTTGATTGAAGTCGGACTGGTAAGCTTTTGCACTAGACAAGCGCACCAAAGTAGAGTAACGGCCTTGCATCTGTCTCCCAGCAGTGACACAAGTTTAAATTGACTCGGTCAAGCGCTGGACTTCAGCCTCCAACATCTCCACCTTAGTTGCAGACTCAGCCAAGCGCTTCTTGTAGGCATCCCTTGCTTTAGAAGCAATCTTCGCATTCAGGGATGCGTTCGAGGCTTTCTTCTCATTATTGCCAAGGTCTTTCTCTAGCTTCTCTTGATTGAGAGATATTGCACCTCAGCAGTGGCACACAGGGCCATAGTATGATATAGACCCTACATTATCAAACAACAGAGATAACAATGTAAGTATAGTGGAAGCAAGAACTAAAAGAGCAAGGAAGGAAGAAGGAACAGACCTCTATGGCGCGAACGGGGGCAGATGGAAGTAACTGTTCCAGTCCCATTCTGCCGATAATCTTCTCGTCTTTGGGGAACCACATTCCCCGGGCAACCACCAATGCAGCTGATGGATTGGTGATCATAGAATCACCAGAGTGCAGGACCGATTTATCAGCCTTAAGAAAAGGAAGGTGCCCAATTTTAGCCAGAACATATGCTCTGACTTCATCCTCTGGCTCAGTCTCTTCAGCTTTATTCCCCTTACTCTTAGAAGGAGTCTTACTCCTGCCAGAGGAAGATGGATTGGGCCTAGTCTTCTTCAGAAGAGGCTCATCGACCTCTGTCTCATGCTCATTCGACCTGATAACTACTAAGGGCCGGTCTTTCAGCAACTTTCTTCTTTAGGGCCTCAACCCTCTGTTTTCCTTCCTCAGTCATTGGGAAACTATCGAAGGTCGGAAGAGGCAAATCCATGAGGTCTGCAGCTTCAACTCTGGATGCGATTTCCTTAAGGTTTGCCGAGGTAAGCAAATCCTCAATAGAAGGGGGCTCACACTAGACTTTCTTTTCAAGAAAGGAAAGTCTCTTCTTAGCAATAGAGGAAGGGAATGTCACTAAAACAAGACCAAAAAATTCATAAGTATACCGAAAGAGTAAAACTTGACATGGGAAACAACCAGAACAATTTTTATGTAGAGAGGGGGCATAATCTATACCTAGCTTCCCAAACTTGCGTGGGATTGGGAGCTTGCTCGATTGAGATACAGCCCATTTCCCTTAACGGTTATCATCCTCTCTATCCACTTCTTTTCAAAGGAAGAGAGGTTTGTACATATCCTCTGGTGCGAGGAAGAAGTAAAGTAAAAGCGACCAGGTTCGGTCCCGTGCTTGAAAATAGCATAAGTAATCAGCAAGTCAGCAAGAGTCAGATCAAGACTCTTCAGCCTTCGGCGAGCTAGGAATGCCAAGATTATTCGGAAGAAGTTAGGGTTTACTTGTAGGGGTGCAATCCCTAATTTGTTAAAAACTAAATGATAACAAGGGTGAAGGGGGAATCGAAGAGCGTTAAGGTGCCCAACAGAGAGGAGCAACTCGTCATCGCCGACGCCTTCACTGGCACAAAAATCGGCGCCCTTGGGGTATTCTACAATTCCTACCTCCTCGGGAATCTCAAAATCCTCTATTATGGATTCAATGGAAAACTTAATACGACGAACAGATAAAATTGCATTTCTCTCTTCGTTAGTAAAAACACTATCCGACCTAGAGGTGGATGTCTCAGCATGGAATGGAGAAATACCCGGCTGATTGGTCGGGTCATTTGCAGATCTAAGGAAGTTAGAAACCCTAAGAGGAGGAACCCTAATGAGGTTAGAAGAAGACGAGAGCATGGATTCAAAATCCGCGATTTCTACATGATCAGGAGTAGTCGAAGTACTCATAATGCAAGATTGAAAGAAGAAGATGAAGAACTAACCTAGTGATATGAGAATGTGAAGAACGCAAGGGACGAAACGAGCGCAGTAAGAACAAAAGCAAGTCTTGAAAAAGTCCTTGAGTGAGAATAACAATAGACACAACTGGAAACGCCTCGTGCAAAAGTGGTAACTGCACAACTTCAATTCCCTTTTAATTAGGAGCTGTAGTCCAATTAAAGAGGAATTGGGGGCAAAGTGTGGAGGGAAAAAATCCCCTTTAATAAGATTACTCCACGTCATCACGGATGCAAATTTGTCTTTCAAAGGCCCGTCATGCTCAAGCCCAAATTGAATGTATTCTTAGCCCATGATCACTGTTATTTGCCCTCCAACCTTTATCCAGGCCGAATCAAAAGGTTATCAACCCGATTTGCTAATATCAACATCCGGCCCGTTATTCAAGCCCAGCCGATTAAAGGTATAACCAGCCCAGTTATTTAAGATTGGATAAATCCTATAAGTTGAAGGATTTACCATAGAAGGAAGGCTTTGCAATAGGAAGTTCTACACAAAGCAAATTCTGTGCATAGAAAATTAAATAATGGAAAGAATTCTAATTGTAAAGAAAGTCATACATGGAAAGAATTGGAGGACAAGCAATGCGAGTCCTACCATAATTCTACTACTTTTTTTATGTATAAATAGAGGCCAAGACCTCCAATAAAAGGGATCTAGGCATCCAAGCAATTCTACACTTTTTTATATACTGTTCTTGGTTATTTTTATTGCTGATTGAGTGAGTTGTTTTATTTCTCTTAATTGTTATTGGTTGAGTGAAATTTTGCACCTACGTATATATATATATATATATATATATATATATATATATATATATATGTATAACTTCAATTCTTCTTCTTGTTGTTTTGTTTTTTGAGAATCAAATTATATATGATATGATAGAGATAGGAAGTGATGATTATTTCCCCAGATAATCGAAGCTGAAATTACTGAGCACTTTTTGTAGTTCTCTTTTTGAGAATCCAAGCCAGGATTCTGACCCATCTCTATACAAATATTCTAAATTACTTTCCCAAAAAAAAAAGTTAGAGAGAGAAAAATGGAGGAATACAATCTTGGTATTGATTAAAGGGCAAAAACGATACTTCAAAAAAATGGAGGAATACAATCTTGATATTGATTGGAGGGCAAATTGGTAATTGAATGTGTCAAAGGATAATAATGTTAATTCACTATGTGTAAGGACCATTGGGGTGTCTTTGTTAACTTTAGCAAACCTCAGGGGTGTTATTGTTAAAAAATGGCCCAACTTGTATGTAACTGTCATTATAACAAATCTCAGAAGGTGTTATTGTAATTAACCTTTTTTTTTAATTAAAATAAAGAGCGAACCAGAGAGAATATGAGGGAGGGAATCTTACATAGTAAAGAGAGTGTCTTACATAGTAAAGAGAGAGCCTGGACCTTTGCTATTGTTTCACTTTGATGTATAGTATTATTGAATTTGGGTTTTGTTATATATATATATATATCTATGTGGTGTCCACAATAAATGAAGTCAATGATGACACAAAATTGGCGTGAGAAGGAAGATTGGAAGATTAGCTTACTGTGAAAGCCATTATCATGGCTTGTTTGGGAAGCCTCAGTGTATGTCTATAAATAGGCTTTTTGTATACAATTGATGGTGTAAGGAAAAACAGTTTTCTCTCTCTCTTTATTCCATCTCTTCGTTCTCTTTCTCTATCTCTCTAAAGCTCTATTTTTATCTCTTTTATAATATTACTCTCTCTCTATATATATAGATATATACCCACACATATTTTATTACACGTTATCAACACGAGCTCGATCCATCTGAAATTTAAAAGAAGAAGCTCTCTATCCCTCTTTCTATCCCAACTATATATCTAGTTTTTGATATTAGTTTTGATAGATTGTTGGGTTGGTTTGCTTTATCAGAGAAAATAATATTTTTGACTTCAAAGGGTAAGAAAATTTTAATTATGGATTATTGTTAGTAAAATAAATTTGTTCACTTAAATGATATATGTGCTTACACTATGGTCGGTTCTACCACCTTTATTATTTAATGATTTCCTAATTATGGTCGGTCATACCACCTTTATTATTTAATGATTTATGGGCCAATTTTACCGCCTTTATTGTTTAATAATTTATTTACTGTGGCTGGATTTACCAACTTTGTTATTTAAATAATTTATATTATGTTATTATTTCATTTAATATCATTTTATTTTATATACTATGCTAAATAATATTTTTATATTGTTGTCACATCTAGTTATTCTGAAAATGTCAAATTTGACAAAGCTGGAATTCGTGGCCCTAGATATTTCTGGCAAAAATTATTTATCTTGGATTCTGGATGCTCAGATCCATTTGGATGCCATGGGCCTTGGAGACACAATTAAAGAAGACAATGAGGCATCATTGCAAGATAAAGCAAATGCCATGATTTTCCTTCGGCGCCATATTAGTGAGGAACTGAAAACTGAATACCTCACTGAAAGAGATCCACTTTGTTTGTAGAATAATTTGAAAGAAAGATATGATCATTAAAAAACACTCATCCCCCCAAAGGCCTAGGCTGATTGGCTGCAACTGAGGTTGCAAGATTTTAAAACTGTGGCTGAATATAACTATACTCTATTCAAAATCAGCTCTACATTGAAATTATGTGGTGATACTGTTACTGATGAACTTTTGTTAGAAAAAACATTCACCACATTTCACGCTTCGAATGTACTCTTGCAACAACAATATCGAGAGCGTAGATTTAAAAAATATTCAGAGCTTATATCATGTTTGCTTGTGGCAGAGCAAAATAATGAACTTTTATTGAGAAACCACCAGTCCCGTCCAACTGGATCGACACCTATCCCTGAAACATATGTTGCCTCATCCCGCGGACATGGACGTGGTCGTGGTGGTAGAAATGAATATGGTCGTGGCAAAAATAACTACCACAATAATGAATATGGTCGTGGTAGAAATCATTCTTATTATCGTGAAGGATATCAATCCTCACATTTTCGCAATCAGAGATCCACATCATATCCTCAAAGGAGAGATCATCATGAAATGAAACAGGGAAAAGGGAAGAATGTGGCTCAACCTTCCAAGGCACACGATAATACTTGTTATCGGTGTGGCATGACAGGGCATTGGCAAAATATTTGTCTTACACCTAAGCATCTGGCTGAACTTTACCAAGCCTCAATGAAAGAAAAAGGGAAAACAAAAGTAAATGAATTTCCTTGATCATGATAAGCCAGTTGACATCACAAATCTAGAAATGAATTTCATTGATCATAATGAGCCAGTTAACATCACAAATTTGGATATATCAGATTTCTTTGAGGACCGTGATGAAAAGATAGACTTCCTGATTGGTGATGGAAATGTCCACACCAATTAATCTTTTTTTCTTTTCATGTTCTGTCTACTATGTTTTTATTTTCCTTGTATTAAAGTTTTATGTTCTAGTTTGTATTAAAGTTTCTTTTGTTATAAAAGTTTCTTTTCTGATAAAGAAATTTGCATGCATAGGAATGGATCTTACTATTTCCAAAATAAATGGAGAAGATATATGTCTTGTAGATAGTGGAACAACACATATAATCCTTCGAGATAAAAAATATTTTTCCCGCTTAACTCTGACAGACGCCAGTATAAGTACCATATCGGGTCCCACCGACTTGATTTAAGGCTCCGGACGAGCCAACATCATTTTACCACATGGAACAAGATTACAAATCAATGATGCCTTATATTCTACAAGTTCTCGAAGAAATATGTTAAGTTTTAAAGACTTGCGTCATAATGGGTATCATATTGAGACTGCAAATGAAATAAATGTGAAATATCTCTACGTTACTTCCATTACCTTAGGCAAGAAACTGATATTAGAAAAACTCCCTGTTTTCTCTTCTAGGTTATACTATACAACCATTAGAACAATTGAGTTAAATGCTGTGATCCATAAAAAATCTTGTGACCCAAAACTTTTTATGCTTTGGTATGATCGACTTGGTCACCCAAGGAGTACAATGATGCGTCGAATTATTGAAAATTCACATAGACACCCACTAAAGGATCAAAAAATCATCGTACCAAATAATCATCTATGCACCGCCTGCTCACAAGGTAAGTTGATTATCAGACCATCCCCTTCAAAAGTCATTGTTGAGTCTCCTCCATTTTTACAATGAATTCACGGGGATATATGTGGGCCAATTCATCCACCCTCTAGACCATTTCGTTATTTTATGGTCTTAATTGATGCCTCAATACGATGGTCACATGTTTGTCTGCTTTCTACTCGTAATGTTACATTTGCTAAACTTTTTGCTCAAATCATCAAATTACGGGCACACTTTTCTGATTACCCAATCATGACAATTCGTCTTGATAATGCCGCTGAATTTTCTTCTCAAGCTTTTGATGATTATTACATGTCAGTTGGAATTAATGTTGAACATCCTGTTGCACACACTCATACTGAAAATGGTATGGCTGAATCTTTTATTAAAAGACTTCAGCTAATTGGTCGTCATTTGCTTATGCGAACAAAATTACCTGTTTCTGCCTCGGGTCATGCCATATTGCATGCTGCATCATTAGTTCGTATACGACCAACTGCTTTTCATAAGTACTCACCATTGCAACTTGTTTTTGGTCAACAACCCAATATCTCCCACATACGAGTTTTTGGTTGTGCTGTATATGTTCCAATTGTACCACCCCAACGCACAAAAATGGGTCCTCAACGTAGACTTGGAATTTATGTTGGTTTTGATTCTCCATCTATTATTAGATATCTTGAACCCCTGACAGGTGATGTCTTTAAAGCACGATTTGCTAACTGTCATTTTGATGAGACTGTTTTCCCACCATTAGGGGGAGAAAAGGCACAACAGCAACGTGATCTTACTTGGAATGCCCTGAAAATATCTCATTTTGATCCTCGTACAAACCAATGTGAACGAGAAGTTCAAAGGATCATTCACTTGCAAAATGTTGCAAATCAATTACCTGATGCATTTACTGATAAAAAGAAAGTGATAAAATCGTATATATCAACTGTAAATATTCCAGCTCGAATTGCTGTCCCTGAGGGACCTTCTGTTAGTAATGCAGCAAATGCATCTAAAACACGCCTGAAGCGTGGCAAACCAGTTGGTGCAAAAGATACTGCTCCTCGTAAGAGGAAATCACAAAGAAAAGCTGGCACTCCTGAAGAGGCCACCAAAGAAGCAACAGATATTATTGATCAATCTGAAACAATAGCCTTTGATAAGGCGGAGGCTCTTGATAAGTCTCAGGTACCTAAACATGATGAAATAATAAATGTTAATGAGGCAAAGGCAACAGATGATGATGTAGCCCTTGATGAGGCAAAGGTACCTGAAAATGATGAGATCTCACTAAATTATGAAACGAGATAGAATAGAAATGAAATTGTTGTCCACAACATATTCTCATATCTCGTTACTCTTGATATTGATAATGAGGATCCGGAACCTCAAAACGTCGAAGAATGTCGACAAAGAAATGATTGGCCAAAATGGAAAGAAGCAATACAAGCAGAGCTAAATTCATTAGCTAAACGTGAAGTATTTGGACTAGTAGTCCAAACACATGAGGGTGTTAATCCTGTTGTGTACAAATGGGTGTTTGTACGAAAACGTAATGAGAAAAATGAAATCGTGAGATACAAAGCTCGAATAGTAGCTCAAGGTTTCTCACAGAGAGATAGTATTGATTATGAGGAAACATACTCTCCTGTGATTGATGCATCCACATTTAGATTCATAATACATTTGACAGTAATAGAAAGATTGCATATGCATCTAATGGACGTGGTTACAACATATTTATATGGATCACTAGATAGTGATATTTATATGAAAATCCTAGAGGGATTTAAAATGCCTGAAAACCACGTAATATGCACTCGATAAAATTACAACGATCCTTGTATGGATTGAAGCAATCTGGACATATGTGGTATAATCGCCTTAGTGATTACTTACTCAAAGAAGGATATGTGAACAGTCATATTTGTCCATGCATTTTTATTGACAAATCAGAATCTGGTTTTGTTATTGTTGCAGTATATGTTGATGATCTGAATCTTGTGGGAATATTGGGTGAGATCGAAAAGACGGCCACTTATTTAAAGAAAGAATTCGAAATGAAAGATCTCGGAAAGACAAAATTCTGCCTTGGGCTGCAGGTTGAACATTTTTCGAGTAGTATTTTCATCCATCAATCAACATATACAGAAAAGATTTTGAGACATTTTCATATGGATAAAGCCTATCCATTAAACTCTCCTATATTGTCCGATCACTTGACATCAAGAAAGATCCTTTTCGTCCCCGAGAAGAAGATGAAGAACTCCTTGGTCCTGAAGTGCCCTATCTCAGTGCGATTGGTGCTCTTTTGTATCTTGCAAATTGCACAAGACCTGATATAATTTTTTCAGTCAATTTATTAGCAAGGTACAGTTCTGCACCAACTCGCAGACATTGGAATGGAATCAAACATATATTGCGATATCTTCGTGGCACAACTGATATGGGATTGTTTTATTCATAGGCGCCAAATTCTCAATTAATTGGATATGCAAATGCTGGCTATCTCTCTGACCCACATAAAGCTTATTCATAAACAGGGTATGTGTTTACTTGTGGCGGTGCAGCTATATCATGGCGATTTATGAAACAGACAATGATTGCCACTTCTTCAAATCATTCTGAGATACTCGCAATTCATGAGGTAAGCAGGGAATGTTTTTGGTTGAGATCAATGATTCAACATAGTCGAACATGTGGTCTCTTATCAATAAAAGATAGCCCAACAGTATTATATGAAGATAATGTGGCATGCATTGCACAGATGAAGGAATGGTATATAAAAGTGACAGGACCAAGCACATCTCACCAAAATTCTTTTATGCACATGAACTCCAGAAAAAGGGTGATATTGATATTCAGAAGATACGTTCATGTGAAAATCTAGCAGATCTATTCACTAAAACGCTTCCAACTACAACATTCAAAAAACTAGTGCACAACATTCGAATGCGTCAACTAAAGGATCTTCAAGGTTGATCTAATGAGGGGGAGCAATTGATCAAAGAGGTATTGGCATGTTGTATTCTTTTTCCTTCGTCCAGGTTTTGTCCCACTGGGTTTTCCTGGCAAGGTTTTAATGAGGCAGTTTTAATCTATGCAATACCATTTTCAGATACATAAGAATACTTTACTCTTTTTCCTTCGCTAGGGTTTTGTCCCACTGGGTTTTCCTTAGCAAGGTTTTAACGAGGCATATTATTAGTATAATATTGTGGACTCCAAGGGGGAGTGTTATATATATATCTATGTGGTGTCCATAATAAATGAAGTCAATGATGACACAAAATTGGTGTGAGAAGGAAGATTAGAAGATTAGCTTACTGTGAAAGCCATTATCATGGCTTGTTTGGGAAGCCTCAGTGTATGCCTATAAATAGGCTTCTTGTATACAATTGATGGTGTAAGGAAAAACAGTTTTCTCTTTCTCTTTATTCCATCTCTTCGTTCTCTTTCTCTATCTCTCTAAAGCTCTATTTTTATCTCTTTTATAATATTACTCTCTCTCTCTCTCTCTATATATATCTATATATACCCACACACATATTTTATTACAGGTTTAAAAACATTTTATATATTAGTATTGGATTTAAAGTTGTTAGAGGCCCAATGAATAGTTTCATTTCGGGGGCTAAGTATGGACTTACCTATATTTAGTTTTATTGGGCCACATAGTGTTAAATATTTTCAAACTAAATAAAGGGCCATCAAAATATACCATAAATATGTTATTGGGCCCTTTGTCCAACTTAAAAAAGGGAGGTGGGCAACAAAGGGCCATCATTTCCTTGGAGGTTGTATTTGGGCTGCTAGTTTAGAGGCCCATCGGCCCAATGCTACTCCTCTGAACCAAATCATTGCCTTCGCCGATTTATTTCTCCTGCTTCTTTTCCGTTGTCTTCCACAATGGCTTCAAAGCTTCTGAACCATCTCCGAACTCTGTGTAAAACCGATCACCACATTCTCTTTTACCGATTCTCAAACCCTAACCCTATTTTTTCTCTTAAACGCTCGATCCTCAGATCTCCACAAACCTTTGTTCACTTAAGACCTTACTCTGATGTTTCTCAACCGGTTCCAATCAATCCGTCTTTGCCTGAGAAGCCTCCAATCAATGGTGATACAACAAATGATGTGAAAAATTTCAATAGGGTTCCAACTTCATCCTCGTCTTTGAACGAAGCCGAGCTTGCTAAATTTTCCTCCATAGCCGAAACTTGGTGAGTTTAGATTTTTATTACTCTTCCTAATCTTTATTTCTTTGTGTTTTCTTTATGGTCCCTGTGGTTCTGAAAAAGGTAGAAAATAGAATAAATTTTAATTTTTTTATAATTTTTTTGTCTTATTTTATGCAGTTTATTATTGGCATTTCTCCTATCTTTCGTGTACATAATTGCAACAACTTTTCTTCTCCTGTTAAATATGCATTCGAAAAGTACTACAGTTACTTCTTTTTTTTTTTCATAACTAGGCGTTGTATTAATAATTAAAAAATTTGACTCTCAGTACAATGGATCAATGTAGGGGCATACCCCACATACATAACAAACCAGCCTGTGAAATGGAATAATACCATTTCCAATACAAATCAAACCTAAAACCAGACAACATAAAAGAATTACAAAAAATTGATGACATGGTGGAAGTTAAGACCAGCAGCATCAGCAACCATATAGCAAGTTGCTTTAGCAATCTCTTCAACTGATAGACAGACCCCTTGGTGGTATCTCTTGTTTCTCTCACCCCACAAAGCCCATAGCACAGCTGTAAATAGCATCCTGTTGAGTTTAGACCTGCTAGAGTCCACCCTCGTGACCTGCAAGATATATTATTGATAATGGATTTGTTTGTAAAAAGTTGAAATTTAGATTTCTTTAAATATTTTCCGCAATTCCATGCATGATAATAAGGAAATGCGAACATTTTTCTTTACGAAGCGGCTTGTCAAATGATTCTCTCTCTCTCTCTCATCTCTCCGATATTATGATGGAAAGTAGTCCAAGGTCCCAGCTTGGTTTGATTACTTGCTATAATTTTAGTGAATAAAATGTTCATTTATTTATTTGTCCATTTATAACTGTTGTGGTAGTTGGAGGTTTGGTCCATCTAGTCATTCAAATATTCTCAGTATTAGTATGTATAAGAGTAGTTGGTCCTTATCATTTTGAGTTGCCTTTCTCACACACACATAAAATCCTTCTTGGTTTTTTTAGTGTTCAGTTTGGGAGATTCTTGAATACCAGCCTCATGCAGCCCCAAATACAAGATGGGTAGTATTTGGAACATTTCTTTAATATAATAGTCTATTTACCACTAAGATTCAAATAGCAGCTGCAAGAATTTGAAGATTTAATGATCAGCTGTTCTATAATTATATTTCAACAAAGCAGTTACCATTTCTCACAAAATCTGTCTATCTACTGGTTGGAAAAAGCAATATATCTCCAAGGGTGGTAAAGTTACGCTAGTGAAAAGCGTCTTGTCAAGCCTTCCAACGTATTTTCTTTCGCTCTTTCAGGTTCCAGCCTCGGTTGTTGGCCGTTTGGAGATGTTGCAACGTAACTTCCTTTGGGGGGGTCGTGGAGAGGAGTTTAAGTATCATCTTGTCAGGTGGGAGCAGGTTTGCAGGCCTCTTCAGTTGGGCGGGCTTGGGATTAGGAGATTGGCCCCCTTTAATAGTGCTCTCCTTGGTAAGTGGCTTTGGAGATTCGGCAGTGAAAGGCATAGATTATGGAGAAGGGTTATTTCTTGTCGCTTTGGGGAGGAGAGAGGGGGGTGGTCAGCTAGGCCAGTCAGGTCTGCTAGTGGAGTAGGGGTGTGGAGGGCCATTGGAAAAGGATGGGACGAGTTTTCCAAACATGTTAGATTCAAAGTTCGGGATGGAAGGTTTGTCCGGTTTTAGGAGGATCCCTGGTGCACGGATAGGCCTCTGGCTCTTTTGTTTCCAAGGCTGTTCAGGATTGCTGTTGACAAACATACTATGGTTGCTAACTGCTATCGCCTTGATAGCGGGAGGTTATCTTGGGATGTGCGATTCCGACGATCTTTTCAGGATTGGGAGTTGGATGATGTCACTGGCTTGTTGGCTCTCTTGTACAGACAGGAGGTGGAGGGCACCGGTGTTGACTCCTTGTTTTGGTTGCACTCTTCTCAGGGGATGGTCCAGGTCCGGTCTTTTTTGTATGCGTTTTTGGTTTTCATGGCGCTTCCTTCCCGTGGAAGACGGTGTGGTTGTCGAAGGCGCCTCTTAGGGTGGCCTTTTTCGTGTAGACTGTAGCTTGAAGCAAGATTTTGACTTTGGATAACTTGAGGAAACGAAGACATATTATTGTTAATCGGTGTGGTCTTTGTAAGTTGAATGGGGAGTCAGTGGATCACCTGTTGCTGCACTGTCCTGTGGCTCATGATTGTTGGAGTCTCATTTTTGATTTGTTTGGTATTCATTGGGTTATGCCTCGGATATCTCGGGATTTGCTGGATATTTGGAGGGGCCAATGGGTGGGGGCTCAGGCGAGAGTCTTCTGGAGGGTAACCCCCTTTTGTGTTTGGTGGAGCATTTGGAAAGAGCGGAATAAAAGATCTTTTGATGGGAAGGAGGCCTCCATTGGGGTGTTGAAATTCTCTATTATTTGTACTCTTTTTTGTTGGGGTTGGGGGAGATATTTTTCCTCCATTGAGGATATTGTGGACTTTGTGGGTTCCTTGAGATCATAGTTTCAGTTTTTTGTATAGCTTGGGACGCGTTCCCCTTTTGAACGCCTTTTATACATTTTACTTATCAAAAAATAAAAAAATATAGGCTTGTAAACTAACATATGTGATATGAAAAGTGAATATCAGAATTTATTCTTTTTCACCTCTGTGTTCATGGTATCAGAGCCGCCCTCACTAGGACGGTAAACTACTCCATTGTTCTGCTGATTATTCGATAAAATCAGCAAACATTCATCGTTAATTCTGGTCGTTTATACTAGAATTATAGAAGACTTATTCTTCTATTTCTCTTCGTCGTTTCTGGATGATTTTTTTGGTTAAATCTGCGATGTCCGGATTCTCCACTGAGGAAGTTTCGGTCGATTCTTCAAACGCTCAGAAATCCTAGATCACTGCATCTGGTTCAGGTGACAACCCAATCCTCCAAATTACCACTCATCGGCTGAATGGACAACATTTTCTACGGTGGTCTCAATCCCTAAAGTTGTTCGTCTGAGGGCGGGGGAAGATTGGTTATTTAACTGGAGCAAAGCAGGCCCCAAAGGAAGATGATCTAGCATATGCCGTTCGGGATGCAGAAAATTCAATGATTATGTCATGGCTAGTGAACTCCATGGAATCGGAGATAGGCTAGACATTTATGTATCTCTCCACTAACAAATTATTATGGGATGCAGTGAGTGAGACATTCTCAGACTTAGGCAATTCTGCACAAGTCTATGAAATTAGAACAAGGATCCGAGAAACAAGACAAGGAGATCAGACTGTTGCAAAAAGTATTACAACATATTACAAGGTCTGTGGCAAGAACTTGACCTCTTTTATGATTTTGAATGGAAGTGTGCAGGCGATAGTGCCCAGTTCAAGAAAACAGTTGAAAATGACTGTGTATTTGAATTTTTGGTTGGACTTAATGCTGAGTTAGACGAAGTGAGAGGACATATTCTAGGCAAAGAGCCACTGCCTACCACTAGAGAAGTCTTCTTGGGAGTTAGGAGGGAAGAAAGCTGCAGGTTGGTGATGATGGGAAATAAATCGAAATAAATCCTCTGGCACTCATAGTGAGAACTCTGCACTCAATGTAACAACCACTGAAATGGCAGCAGCTGTAGTTAATCTAAAACCAACAAATGACCCACAACGGAAGATTGAAGAGAAAACCAAGATCTGGTGGGATTTCTGTAACAAACCAAGGCACACGCGAGAAACATGCTGGAAACTACATGGAAAACAACAAATTGGAAGGTAGGCAGATTTGGAGACAAGAATGAGCGTGGAATGCAGGCTACTACTGAAACCGAGACATCTCTATTCAGTAAGGAGCACCTTGATCATCTCTCCAATCTGCTGAACCAAACTCAGGTTTCAAGTGTCTCCTCGGGTTCTCTTGCCCAAAAGGGTAGCTCTTTAAGTGCTCTCACTAGTTCTTTAAATCCGGCACCTTGGATCATTGATTCTGGTGCATCTGATCATATGACTAGTTTATCACATTTGTTTAGTACATATTTTCCAAGTTCTGTTTACTTAAAAATTCGTATTGCTGATGGTAGTTTGCCTCCAATTACAGGAAAAGGTTCTATAGTTGTCTCAAAAACCTTGTTTTAAAATCTGTCCTCTGTGTGCCTAACCTTTCTTGCAATCTTTTATTAGTTAGTAAATTCACCAAGGATTCTAACTGTGTTGTCAAATTTCTTAATTCTCACTGTGAATTTCAGGACCTATATTTGGGGAAGATGATTGGCAGTGCTAGGTGGTTGATGGACTCTATTATTTTGATAATGAAATCTTCAGGGGTGGACAAGCTCAAGCTGCAAGTAGTAGTGATAGTTCTACTTATGTTAAAAGTCAAATAATGTTATGGCCCTATAGGTTAGGCCATCCTAGTTTCTCTTACTTAAAACATTTGTTTCCATCCCTGTTCAAAAATTTAAATCCTTTGTTATTTCAATGCGAATCTTGTCAATTATCAAAGCATCATCGTGTTTTTCATCCTTCTCATTTATATCAAGCATCCAAACCATTTTATTTGATTCATAGTGATGTGTCGGGGCCTTCTCGGGTTACTAATGTGATTGGAACTAGGTGGTTCATCAATTTCATTGTTGACCATACTAGAGTGTGTTGGGTATATCTTTTAAGAGAAAAATCTGAGGCTGCAAGAGTGTTTAACGAGTCTTATGCCATGATTGAAAACCAGTTTCAAACCCGGATTCAAGTATTTAGAACCGACAATGGAAAAGAATTCTATAACTCTATTCTTGGTGATTTTTTTGAAAGAAAAGGGTATTTTCCATCGGTCCACTTGCTTTGATACCCCACGGCAAAACGGGGTTAGTTGAGGTTGCTAGGGCAATAATGTTCACTATGGGGGTTCCTAAATATCTATGGGGTGAGGCTGTTCTTACAGCTTCATATTTGATCAACAGGATGCCAACTAGGGTGTTGAAATTTGAGACGCTCCTAAACAGCTTGCTGTCAGTTTTTCCCCATATTAGGATCTTCACCTCATTACCTCTTAAAGTGTTTGGATGCACTGCTTTTGTACATGTTCATACACGGGACCGATCAAAACCTGATCATAGGGCTGAAAAGTGCACGTTTGTTGGGTACTCTCCTAAACATAAAGGGTATAAATGTTATAACCTCACCGCTAAAAAATTGTTTGTGAGTATGGATGTGACCTTTTTTGAGACTCAACCCTGTTTCATCAAAAAAACTCTTTAGGGGAGAGTAATGAGAGGCAAGACCATTTTTGGGAAGTGTTAGGCTCTTTACCGTTGCCTAGTGTTTCACCAAACTCTATCTTACCTATTGAACCCACTATTTCAACCTCTCCGAAGCCAATTGAGTCAAACATTATAGACTACACTTAAGGGGGAGAACCACTTCAAATCCAACCTCATTCTGAGCTTCGTGTTTACTCTCAAAGAAGGAAGGATCAAAATAAAGAGCACCAACCTGCTACCTGCCAAGAAAATTCTTCGGATAAAGGCAACTTGAATGAAACAGGTATTTCTGTCTCTAATCCATCTTTAATTCCTGAAACCAGCAATGAAGAGAGCCTTTCTCATGACCTTGATATTCCTATTGCACTTAGGAAGGGTACTCGCTCTTCTACCATGCATCTTATCGCTAAATATGTGTCCTACCATAGATTGTCTCCAAATTATAGAGCTTTTACCACTAATCTCTCTAGTTCAATTCCTAGAACTATATAGGAGGCCTTGAATCATACTGAGTGGAAGGCAGTAGTTGTGGAAGAGATGATGGCTCTTGATAAGAACAAAACTTGGGAGTTTGTTGAGTTGCCAAGGGAGAAGAAGACCGTAGGCTACAAATGGGTGTTCATGGTCAAATATAAGGCTGATGGTAATATTGAGAGATATAAGGCGAGACTCGTAGCTAAAGGCTTCACCCAAACACGTGGAATAGATTACTAGGAAACCTTTGGAGGATTTGAAGTCTTTTCTTGCAAAGGAATTTGAGATAAAAGATCTTGGAGCTTTGAAATACTTCTAGGAATGGAATTTGCTAGATCCAAGAGAGGGATATTTGTCTCTCAAAGGAAGTATGTGTTGGATTTACTTATAGAGACAGGTTTACTTGGCTACAAACCGGTGGAATCACCTATGGAGCCCAGTTTAAAGTTGTAGGCAGCAAGTGCAGAAAAAGTGGTGAACCGAGAGCAATTCCAAAGTCTGGTTGGAAGACTCATTTATCTTTCACACACTCGGCCAGATATTGCCTTTGCAGTGAGTGTAGTGAGTCAATTTATGCACTCACCAGGAGAAGAACACTTTGAGGTAGTCTACTGGATTCTCAAATACCTAAAGGGATCAACTGGAAGAGGTTTGTTGTTTGAAAACCACAGCCATCTAAGGATCGAAGCCTATACCGATGCTGATTGGGCAGGTAGTGTGACGGATAGAAGGTCTACTTCAGGTTATTGCACTTATGTTGGTGGCAACTTGGTTTCTTTGAGGAGCAAGAAGCAAACCGTTGTAGCAAGGAGTAGTGCAGAAGCTGAGTTCAGAGCAGTTGCTCATGGAATTTGTGAACTTTTGTGGCTGAAAAGATTACTTGAAGATCTTAAAATCTGAAGTCGGATGCCTATGAAGCTTTATTGTGATAATAAAGCTGCAATCAACATAGCTCACAATCCTGTCCAATATGATAGGACTAAGCATGTGGAAGTTGATCGACATTTTATTAAGGAGAAATTGAAAGGAGTGATATGCATGCCCTATATTCCTACAGGAGAACAGGTAGCAGATATCCTTACTAAAGGTTACCGAAGGGGAAATTTGACAATCTTACATGCAAGCTGGGAATGCACGATATTTTTCAAGCCAACTTGAGGGGGAGTGTAGCAAGATCTAGGCTGAATTGTTAGGAAATTAGTTAGGGAGGATTTTTAGGAATTATCCATAGTTAGATAGTTGACTTTTTTAAATTTTACATTAGTTCCTATATTATAGGACTTATGATCTGTATATACCTTTTCCTTAGAATTTGTAATACACTATATAGGCTTGTAAACTAACATATGTGATATGAAAAGAGAATATCATAATTTATTCTCACCTTTGTGTTCAGCTTGCCTTTAAAAACGCTGAAAATCAAGTATAATAACCTGTGTGATGCTATAAAGTTCAGAGATGTCTACCCATAGGATTCAAAAATCTATTCACCTTTTTTTTTTTGATAAGTAATATATGCATTAAAAGGAGTAATATATGCATTAAAAGGGAACGCATTCCTCAAAAACTACCCAAGGCCAAAAAGGACCTCTAAACTCTCAAAAGTCCATAAAATCTACAATCTCCTCCATGGCAATTGAATGCAGGACTTTGATTAACTAATGGCAATTTGTACCCACTCAAATAACTCAATGATTCACTATTGATAAGGATCCAGTCCCACTACTCTCTCTCTCTCTCTCTTTTTTTTTTTTTTTTGAATAATAAGCAAATTCATTCAAAAAAACGTTCAAAAGGGGAACGTGTCCCAAAAACAGCAAAGGGATCCTATGGTCCCAAAGAAGAAATAAAATCAATCATCTCCTCCGGGGAGGAACAAAGCCTACCCGAACCCCAAAGACATAAAGATGTAATAAAAGCTGACTTAAGAACGACAATCGAGGATTCCTTTCCTTCAAATGATTTATTATTCCGCTCCCTCCACAAACACCACCATAAACACAAGGGCGCCATCCTCCAAAACCCACGAGCATGGCCTCCCACATAGCACCCTCTCCAAGCCTCCATCAATCCTCTCGTAGATCGAGGCATAACCTACGAAACCCCAAACAGTCCTAGCAAAAGACACTAATAGTCCAAAGCCACTGGATAATGCATAAGAAGATGATCCACTGATTACCATTGCACTTACACATACAACACCAGTTAACTGTGATTTGTCTTCGCCTCCTCAAATTATCAAGCGTCAAGATCTTGCCCCACACCACTGTCCAAGTAAAGAACGCCACTTTGTGCAGCACCTTAGATCACCACATTAGTTTTCACGTAAACGTAATCCCCGTAGTATCTGAGAGGCATCGGAAAAATAATCTCACTTCAAAAATTCCCCGAGAAGCAGGCACCCAAACAAGCGAATCTCTATCTCCGCCACGGATCTCATGCTGATACAAACGATCTAATAACATGCAACTGTCGTCCAACTCTTAATCCTAAAACGCTCGCACAAATTGCATATCCCAAGTCAACCTCCCGTTATCAAGCCGATAGCAATCAGCAACCGAGGCATGCCTATCAACAGCAATCCTAAACAATCTGGGAAATGAACAAGCAAGGGTACAATCACCATGAGGATCCAGTCCCACTACCCTTGGAAGTGAGAGTATTAGGACTACTTGGATGACTTGGTTGATTAAGTCTACAACAACTATAACAATTATAAATGGATGAACACAACATGATTAATAATAGTTAAACTATTAATTTATATAATGTCATTGTAGTTTGTTTGGTCATATTAATAAGTTGGAGGGGATGGAAAGGAAAATACCATTAAATAAGAGAAAGAGAATAAGGATACCTCTTGTTTGAATGACTGAAAAGAAAGAGGAAAGGATAGTGGTAATCTTGTCTTTTTGAAAAAGTTATTAGAGAGAAAATAAATGGTATGAAGTTTACTCTTGTTTAAGAAAAGGGAAATGTAGGACCTCTCTCGTTAAATTGATAGGGGATTTTATTTATTATTTTTATTTTTTGATAAGTAAGAAGAATTGACTCGATTGCATCTCTACCGTGCGGTTTTTAGTCTTGGTAAATGGCTCCCCAACTGGTTTCTTCGTGAGTTCTTGAGGTTTGTGGCAGGGAGACCCGTTCTCTCCATTTTTGTTTATCATTGTCATGGAGGCTTTTGGCAGACTGATGAGGAGGGCAGAGGAGTTGGGTTTTATTTGAGGTTTCTTGGTGGGAAACAGTCCCAATTAGATGGTTATCTCTCATTTGCTTTTGGCAGATAACACGATCGTCTTTTGTGATGCTAGGGTGGATCAGTTGAGGTTCTTGAGATATGTGCTGGCTTGCTTCGAAGTCGTCTCAGGGTTGAAGATCAACATAAGCAAAAGTGAGCTAGTTCCAGTTGGGGAAGTTGAAGGAATTCAGGATTTTGCTAACATTCTTTGGTGTGGTGTCGGCACCCTTCCGATTGCCTAATTAGGGCTTCCTTTGGGTGCCGTGTCGAGGAGGACTTCTGTTTGGGATCCCTTGATTTAGCGGTTCGAGAGGCGTCTCGCAGGGTGGAAGAAGTAATATCTCTCAAAAGGGGGAAAGATCACACTTTTGACAAGTTCTCTTTCAAATCTTCCAACCTACTTCATGTCTCTATTCCCTATTTCGAAGGCTGGAAGAGATTAAGAGGAATTTTTTATAGGGTGGTGTTGGAGACTAGTTTAAATACCACTTGGTGAATTGGGAGGTGTGTTCCCTACTCAGAAGGGGGTTTGGGCATTCAGAGATTGGATTGTTCAACATGGCGCTGTTGGGCAAATGGTTGTGCAGATTTGGGAGTGAGAGGTCCCTTCTTTGGAGTAGGGTTATTGCTTGCTGGTATGGAGAGGGTGATGGTGGGTGGCTGTCTAGGGAGGTGAGATTTCCAGCAGGTATGGGTGTTTGGAAGCTTATCCGGAAGGGGTGGGATGAGTTCTCAAAATGCATCCGATTCAAGGTTCGGAGTGGGAGTCACTTCATATTTTGGGAGGACCATTGTTGTGGGGATTGTATTCTTACTCGTAGGTTTCCTCGGCTTTTTAGGATTTCTTTGACTCAACATGCCATCGTTGTCGATTGTTATCGTTTTGATAACGGGAGGTTGACTTGGGATGTGCAGTTTCTTAGAGAGTTCCATGATTAAGAGCTTACAGAGGTTGCTGAGTTTTTAGCCTTACTTTACAGGCAGGCGATATAGGGTGTGGGGATGGATGAGATGGTGTGGGTGGGCGCGCCGAGAGGAGTGTTCGAGGTTAGTGCTTTCTATCACAATTTGTCTGTGACTCCAAGTCCTTCCTTCCCATGGAAAGCGATTTGGAGGTCTAAAGCTCCCTTGAAGGCGGCTTTCTTTGCCTGGTGTGTAGCCCTCGATAGCATCCTCACCCTTGACATTGTTAGAAGGAGACGACAGATCGAGGTTAACTGTTGTTGTATGTGCAAGAAGATGGAGGAATCAGTGAATCATCTCCTTCTTCACTACCCGGTGGCAAGGGATGTTTGGTCTATGTTTTTGGTTGCTTTTAGCATTTCTTGGTGTTTCCAAGAACCATTGTGGATATGGTTGAGGCTTGGAAAGGGTGTAGAGTGGAGAGTTGAGCCAAGGTTGTTTGGAGGGCCACTCCCCTTTGTTTATGGTGGGGTTTGCGGCATGAGAGAAATAGGAGATCATTTGAGGGTGAGGAGACTCCTATTTGGTCTCTCAAATACAGCATACTGCATACTTTACTCTTTTTTTGGGTGAACGGGCGTAATTGTAAATCATTGGGGGATCTTTTGGATTTTGTGGATAGCTTAAAGTTTTAGTTGTCGCCTTTGGCGTTTTGTGTATTCTTTTGGGAGTGCTCCCCTCTTGAGCGCCTTTCTATGAAATTTTACTTATATAAAAAAAATAAGTAAGAAAAATTGACGGGAAAATATGACTAATCATCAATTCCTTTTTTTTTTTTTTTTTTGATTTTTTAATTAATTTAATCCTCCATTTCCTCCTACTTTTTGGGGTATCTAATTTTGTGAACAACCTTTTCCTTATTTTCCTTTCCTTGACTCTTTTTGTTTTTGTTTTTTGTTTTTGGGTATTTTCTGGGTTTTTTTGGAACGACATAAAAGCCTTTTCCTCATTTTCCTTTCATTTGTTTTCGTTCCCACTCCCTCAATCCAATGAATTATAAGAGATTGATTTTTATTTTGATAACAGGAGATTGACTTGGGATGTGCAGTTTCATAGAGAGTTCCATGATTGGGAGCTTACAGAGATTGCTGAGTTTTTAGCCTTACTTTACAGGTAGGCGATGTAGGGTGTGGGGATGGATGAGATGGTGTGGGTGGGCACGCCGAGAGGAGTGTTCGAGGTCAGTGCGTTCTATCACAATTTGTCGGTGACTCTAAGTCCTTCCTTCCCATGGAAAGCGATTTGGAGATCTAAAGCTCCCTTGAAGGCGGCTTTCTTTGCCTGGTGTGTAGCCCTCGATAGCATCCTCACCCTTGACAATGTTAGAAGGAGACGACAGATCGTGGTTAACTGTTGTTGTATGTGCAAGAAGACGGAGGAATCAGTGAATCATCTCCTTCTTCACTGCCTGGTGGCAAGGGATGTTTGGTCTATGTTTTTGGTCGCTTTTGGCATTTCTTGGTGTTTCCAAGAACCATTATGGATATGGTTGAGGCTTGGAAAGGGTGTCTAGTGGAGAGCTGAGCCAAGGTTGTTTGGAGGGCCACTCCCCTTTGTTTATGGTGGGGTTTGCGGCGTGAGAGAAATAGGAGATCATTTGAGGGTGAGGAGACTCCTATTTGGTCTCTCAAATACAGCATACTGCATACTTTACTCTTTTTTTGGGTGAACGGGCGTAATTGTAAATCATTGGGGGATCTTTTGGATTTTGTGGATAGCTTAAAGCTTTAGTTGTCGCCTTTGGCGTTTTGTGTATTCTTTTGGGAGCGCTCCCCTCTTGAGCGCCTTTCTATGAAATTTTACTTATCAAAAAAAAAAAAAATAAGTAAGAAAAATTGACGGGAAAATGTGACTAATCATCAATTCCTTTTTTATTTTTATTTTTATTTTTTAATTAATTTAATCCTCCATTTCCTCCTACTTTATGGGGTATCTAATTTTGTGAACAACCTTTTCCTTATTTTCCTTTCCTCGACTATTTTTTGTTTTTGTTTTTTGTTTTTGGGTATTTTCTGGGTTTTTTTGGAACGACATAAAAGCCTTTTCCTCATTTTCCTTTCATCTGTTTTCGTTCCCACTCCCTCAATCCAACGAATTATAAGAGACTGATTTTTTATTTTTATTTTTGTAAATATAAGAGATTGGAAATATTATAATAGAAAAATAAAAAAGAAAAGAAAAGAGGAATTAGGTGTTTGGTTCATAACAATACCCTCAAGGTCGATATAATTGATATATTTCTTGTGTGTTATGCTTGTATTTTCCTCAACACAACAAAGCCTTTCCTAACTATTTGAGGTCAACTATATGAATTCTATTTTTCTTAATTCAACAAAGCCTTTCCCAACTATTTTAGGTTAACTATTTGAATCCTATTTTTTATTCTGCTTTAAGGAACCGTCTCACTTAAACCACACGTTATCTTTCTTTTGTTACTAATTCATGTTAGTTTTGGTCTTCCTTTCCCAAGCATTACCGTCAAAATGATGATGTTGCTCCTCTCTTAGTGGTATTCTTTGTTGTTTCAAACATCCTTAATCATTTCCTTCAATTTTATGTCCAATTTATGCTTTTTCTATCATCTCACAAATTTGTGCATTTCTAATTTTATCTTCTTCTAAATCTTCTTCTTCTTTTTTTTTATTTATTTTTTTTTATCTTTGTGTACATCAAATTTCGTGACACCGTGCAGTGTGCATATGCTGCTTCTCATCTGCCCAACATTTTGTCCCATTAGGAATGGCTGGTCTAATAGCTGTTTTATAGAACTTCCTTTCGGTCTTAGAGGGATACACCGCTTCTCCATTTTGCCCATCCTCCTTTGGTTCTATGATTAACATTATCTCAAGTTTCTCCTTTATGCTTGCATTTTCCTGAATTTGTGGTTTGGGGGGGGGGGGGGGGGGGGGGGGGGGTTGGAACTAATGCAAAACATATGCAATGAATCTTGATACAAATTGGATATACTGACATCTTCTCAAAGCTGTCATGTTGGCATCCTTGAAATTGTGACATTTAGTGAGTTATAATCTTGGGTATCCTTTGAGCTTCCTTCACAAATGCATCCCCAAGATGTTTGACTTCCAGTTTGTCAATATGACCTATTTTGGTTTTAATGGGAACTTGGAAGGCACTTGTCACTCTCATAAACGTATACATATGTCAATATGCTCACAATGAACCTTGGTACTGATGCATTGCTGTAGATAATCATTTAATGTGATCCCATTCTCATGTTATAATTAGGTGGGATGCTGAAGGACCATTTAAGCCATTACATGCGATGAACCCTACGAGAGTTACTTTCATCCGCTCCACCCTTTGCCGACATTTCAGGTAGATCGTGTGTTTTCCTTCACTCTTTTTTTCATTTCATTCCATGTCGCAGTTGGTTCGGACATGCCATGAATTTTGGAAGTAGTAAATCATGGCTTACCAAACTACATATAAAGTAAAAGGAACATAGCAAGGGTGGAAGGAGATCTTCACTAAAAGGGAATTAACTAAAAAAGAAAAGACTAGAAGAATCCAAATGCAATATGAAAATCTCAATAATATTTATTGAACTTTATCTTTGTTTTTCCCTTTCTTTTGGGCGTTTCTTCTATGAGGGGAGATCTTATATTGCTGAACTTTCTTTGTATTTCTACATATGCTTTATGCAAATACACTGGGTTGTCATTGTGAAAATAATTCTTCACCTTATCAGCAATGATGCATCATTTGCATAGCCTTCCAATCTCTAATGGTAGTTCATCAGCTAAGAAGCATGGACACAGGCACAGAACACGGAGACGATACGACACGGATACATCGACACGTTAAATTCTAAAGAAGTAGGACAATGACATGGCGTGGACACGACTAATATAAATATTAATTTAATCTATTGAATAAGAAAATTATAGAACTTCAATAATTTTTTTAATTTTATACTAAAGTTACATAAGTTAGAAGGTGAAGCTATTTGAATATCGAAAAGAATATATTATATTATATGTGAGTAGTTATGTTTTTGTACTTATTTCATACTATGACATGGATACATCGACACGTTAAATTCTAAAGAAGTAGGACATGACACGGCGAGGACACGACTAATATAAATATTAATTTTCTTTATATATCTATTGAATAAGAAAATTATAGAACTTCAATTATTTTTTTAATTTTATACTAAAGTTACATAAGTTAGAAGGTGAAGCAATTTGAATATCGAAAAGAATATATTATATTATATGTGAGTAGTTATGTTTTTGTACATATTTCATACTATGACATGTTTTTATTTTTTAAAGAAAAAGAAGTTGGGCACTTTGATACATGTTCACAATGTTCTTTCTAGGGCTGTCGTATGTTTGTTTTATATAAGATAGAGTGTGGGATATGTGGTTAAGTGTCCGGAATGTGTTGACCAAGTGTCCGAGATGTGTCGACAAGTGTTCGAAATAATAAAGATTATATTAAAATTATACACATGGTCATGAAGTGTCGGAGACATGTCCAGGAGTGCACATCAAGTGTTAATGTCCGACACGGACACGACACCTTATAGAAGTGTTTTCGTGCTTCTTAGTTCATGAGTTTTTCTTTTTTTCCTTTCTTTTCATAGAAATTTAAGTTCCTAAAGGGATGTATGGTTTGAAGTGGTCTTATGATGATTTTAAATGCTGTTGATTGAGATTTATTAGCCATTCAGTCTGCATTTTCACTTGTCATGGGTATTTTCTTTCACCCACAAACAAAAACACCTTATTGTAAAACATAAAATGGAAGCGAAGAGATAAATAAAACAAGTAGAACACACAAATATTACGTGGTTCAACCGTTTAGCCACAAGGAGGATTTTTCTTCATTGATTCCTCTAATAACACCAAATCTTCAATAATAGGAAACAACATTAATTATTGAAAGATTTTCCTCCATTGATTCCTCCGTTAAATCTTCAATACTCCTCCTCAAGTTGGAGCATGAATGCCCAACTTGCCATTGAGATGACGAGTAATAATAAGTGTGAATGATGAAGAAAGAAGAAAGAAGACAAAGAACAATGCTACCAACATATTGACAGCCCAAACAAGTCAACAAAAACAGCCGGAGACACGGCAAAGGTGAGGACAATGCTACCAGCAGCCCAATCAAGTTGATAAAAACTGCCGGAGACACTTCAAAGACGAAGACAATGCTACCGAACACACTGGGAGCCCAAACAAGTCAATAAAAACTGTCGGAGACATGGCAAAGGCGAAGAACATTACTACTGAACAAATCGGTAGCCCAAACAAGTCACAAATAGCACCGAAAAACCCTTAGCAACATTTCAGATGCTAAGTGAATACCCCAAAATAGGGGTCTGAACCTAGGAAGAGAAATTAGGCGTTGATACTATGTAAAGCATAAAACGGAAGCAAAGAGATAAATAAAACAAGTAGAACACACA
Organism: Cornus florida; assembly: GCF_030987335.1. Taxonomy (NCBI): domain Eukaryota; kingdom Viridiplantae; phylum Streptophyta; class Magnoliopsida; order Cornales; family Cornaceae; genus Cornus; species Cornus florida. The sequence continues at coordinate 22,982,860 of NW_026775576.1, forward strand.
GATTTACGTGGTTCAGTCACTAGGGCCTACATCCACGACACAAAGAGTCCAAAGGGCTACATCACTTTTATAGTACTCTCTCAATTCATATACAATAAAATAGTGGAGGCTCGTTTATATAGGAGAAGAAATTATGAGAATGGAAAGAATTAGAAAATAGGAAACAAGGAGGATTTTTCTTCATTCATTCCTCCAGTATCACCAAAACTTCAATAATAGGAAACAACATCAATTATTGAAAGATTTTCCTCCACTGATTCTACTATTAAATCTTCAATACACCCCAGGATTCCACTCCATCAAAGGATCTCCTATTCCACTCTCTCCATAAGGTCGACCAAAGACAAACTGGGGCGTCCTCCATACATCTTTAACTTGAGGCTGCACTGAACACCCTCCCTAAGCATCACTTAAACTCAATGCCGACTATGGCATGACCCACTAGATCCCAAAAGTGGCACATATGTCCCATCTGTCTCTAACTCTGGGACAATGTAAGAGGAGATGATTCACCGACTCCTCATCCCTTTTACACATACAACACCAATTGACTATAATTTGATGCCTCTTCCTCAGATTGTCAATAGTCAAGATTTTCCCCAAAATAGTTGTCCAGCCAAAAAAAAGGCTACCTTCAAGGGGGCATTAGAGCGCCAAATTGCTTTCCACAGAAAGGATATCCCCTGAACCACCAAAGAAGACAATAAAATCACACCTCAAACCTCCCATGACTCATTCCCACCCCCCAGCCAATCATCCATCCCCACACCAACAATAGGCTGGCTATAAATCAAAGCCAAAAACCCAAACATGTCCTCTGACTCTATAATTGTCTCCTGAAGTGCATGTCCCAAGTCAGTCTCTTGCCATTAAGAAAATTGCAATGAGCGACCGTTACATGGGTATTCGGAAGCTTGTCCGGAAGGGTTGGGATGAGTTTTCCAAACGCATTCGGTTCAAAATTTGGAGTGGGAGGGATGTCAGCTTCTGGGAGGATCACTGGTGTGGGAACTTTGTTTTGGGTCGTAGGTTTCCTCGGCTCAGCTTTATAACGGGAGGTTAACATTGGACATGTTTTATAGAGACTTTCATGATTGGGAGCTTATGGAGGTTGCTGAGTTCTTGTCTTTACTCTACAACTAGAGGGCAAGGGGATGGATGAGATGGTGTGGGTGGGTACCCTGAGAGGGGTTTTTGAGGTTAGGTCTTTGAGTCTTTCTACCAGAGCCTGATGGAGATCCCAGGTCCCAATTTCTCTTGGAAGGTGATATGGAAGTTGAAAACCCCTGAAGGTGGCTTTTTTCGCTTGGATTGTTGCCCTCAGTAGCATTCTCACTCTTGATAATATCAAAAGGGGATGACTGATTGTGGTGAACTGGTGTTGCATATGTAAGAAGACGGAAGAAACAACGAATTACCTTCTTCTTCATTCCCCAGTATCGAGGGATATTTGGGTTATGTTCTTAGTTGCTTTTGGCATGTTTTGGGTATTTCCCGATTCCATGGTGGATATGTTAAGAGACTTGGAGAGGGTGTACAGTGGAGAATCGAGCCAAAGACGCTTGGAGGGGCACTCTCCTTTATTTATGGCGGGGTCTGTGGCATGAGAGAAATAGGAGATCCTTCGATAGAGAGTTAACTTCTATTTGGTCTCTCAAATTCAATATTCTGTCTACTTTATTCTTTTGGGTTTATGGGCATAAATCGCAATTGTAAATCTATGGGGCACCTTTTGGATTTTGTGGGTAGCTTGAAATTACAGTGGTTGCCTTTCGTACCTTGTGTATTCTTTTGGGAGCACTCCCCTCTTGAACGTTTTTGTGAAATCTTACTTTACCCCGACCCCCCACCCAAAAAAAAAAAAAATTTTTAGAGTAATGCTTCTAAGATGACTCTCTCATAAAAGATGCATAAAGATACCTGTCCATCTCAATCCCAACCAATCTTGGAGAAACCCTCTCTAAAGGCCTCTCGCCACACCAAGGATCCCCCTAGAACCTAATGTTTCCCATCCCTTACCTTGAAGCAAATGTGCTTTGAGAATTCATCCCAACCGTTCCGAATGTTCTTCCTCAAACCCACCTCCGCAGGGGACCGCACCACCAAGGAGCACCAACTACCTCTAATCACTCCATGTCTACAGCAAATGACTTTCCTCCGAAGTTTCTGTCTCTCACTTGCCCAACATAGCTATGTCGAGGAAGTATAATCTTCTCACTCCCAGCCCACCATCCCAGACTGGTTTGCAAATCTGCTACTAACATTGAGTCCAAAATCTGACGGCCTCAAACAAAAGCATTTTGAGATTGAGATTAGCCTATCAAGCACCTCCTTCAGCCTTGCCGCTAGGTTTTTGGCTATTAGCTTGTACATGCTACCTTTTTTTTTTTTTTTGAAAAATACTAGGTTATACATTCTACAATTATCCTAACCTTTGTAGTCCAATGGTCAGGATAATTGTACATACTCTCTAACATCAACGACACCACCCCTTCTTAGGCATGAGCGCAATAAAGGAAGCGTTCGTTGACTTCTCAAACTTCCCATGCAAGTGGAAGAAGTTGATTGCCTCCATGATCTCTCGTTCAATACCTCCCAATTCTGATGAAAGAACACATGAAAAACCCATTCGGCCCTGGGGCTTTGTCTCCACTGCAACTCTGCAAAGCCAAAACCACATGTCCTCCTCAAAAGGCCTCTCTGAGTGAACTTGGTCCTCCAAAGAAATCAAGTCGAACTCCAAACATCCTAAAAGAGGTCTCCAATCCGAAGACTCCGTATATAATTGCTGGTAGAACGAGGTGACACCTCCCTCCACATTCTCCTCCTTGCTCAACATAGGGCCATTTCTGATCAGCCTGTTGTGGTTGATTCTTCTTTGTTTGGCCAACCCATGAAAAAACTTCGGTCCCCCCTCCTTAAGCCACAAAGCTCTAGACTTTTGCCTCCCTGAAATCTCTTCCATCACCAAAATCTCTCCAATTTCTGCCTTACATTTCTCCCTCTCTGACCCACTCCTACCATCATAGTTCACATAGGATATAAGGTTTTGTAGCTCTATCTACCCCCTCCATGCTGATTTTATTTCCTTCTATCAACCCTCCATTCTGCATTGATAGAGCCAAACAACTCCATAGCCTGTCCTTCCTTCCCATCATAGATAGGCGAAGGCTCTTTCTTACTCACCTCCCCAATATAACTCATCAACCCTCTTCACTGTCCACCATGGACTCTTCATTCACAACACCCTCTCCTTCGTGAACCATGACTGCCAATGGTTGTCGGGGATCCCATCCTTCACCTTCCTCCTCTCCCCTAACCACCATCACATGGTTGAGCTCAAAAGGATCCTTCGGCAGCCCCTCATCTGCCTCAGCATTAAGCTTATCCTCATTTTCCCCATCAGATGAAGAGCCTAATCCACCTTCTGAATCTGCCGCGTTAGTAGACTTAGTGCCACCTCCCAATCTGCCCAAATTTCTGCCCTGTTGTACAGCTTCACTGCCAATAAGGTTGCCTACTCCCTCTGAAGGTTCAACTGAATCCCCTTCCCAATACACAAAGTCAGTCCTCTGTCATCCATGTTTGACCATAACTCAATACCCTTAGAATAGGTCTGCAGCGGGCTGTCTAGAGTGCCATTCGCGTACCTTGCTGCCCCCTTTGCCGGTGAATCTCGCTGGGCTCTTCTCTGCCCCGTTACTCTCCCCTTTCCCCATTTCGTAAAGCCCGTAAACCCGGAAGGAGTAGAATTCTGTAAGGCAAAACCAGCGTCGGGTCTATAAACCTTTTGTTTGGAATTTGGATGGGTTGAATTGGGGAAAGGTTCAGCATTCAGCGGAACAAGTCATCCCTCACTTTAGCTTGTACTATCATAAACTATTTGTATAATACCTTCCTATGAATATATTTTTTGACCCTCAGAATGGGTAAAAAATAATTGAATTCAATTATCTCAAAATTCCTACAGTAAGTATTTGATTACTTCTTGGTTTTGTATGTTTCAGAATTCTTTACTGGATCCATTGCAAGGATTTCATTTAGATGTTTGCGTTATTCTTCATCTATTATTTTTCTGGCCCTGTTATAAAACTGGCTAAATGAACCTCTTGTAATTTTCCTTGTTTCAGAAAGGATCCAAATTGTGCTAGGCCCTTTGAAGGACTAAAGTTTGTTGATGTTGGATGTGGAGGGGGAATTCTATCAGAGGTTATTCTTTAAATTGGGTGATGCACCAATTTATAATTTTCCTGCCTATGGCTTTCTTTCTTTTTGCATACACCAACCTCTTCAAGCACATACCATTATCAATTGCTGCTTTTAATTGCATTTGTTTTTCTTTTTTATTTATTTATTTTATTTTTTAAAGATAGTAAAATCTCTGGCTAATTACATTGTTGATGTTGCATTCTTTCATTTCCTTGTATTCCTATATTATGCCCATCAACAAGTTAAAGATTGAAGATTTGAAGGTTCGTTAGAGTTCTGACTTACTTTGTTAACAGTGTCTATATTGTTCAGTCGTTTTCTGAGTTGTAATTTTCTAGTGTCATGAAAATTTGGGCATAGATGATTAAGTTGTATTCTAATATTGCCACAAATATGATGGGATCTTTGGAATTTTCTCTGGTAAGGTGTAAAAACTTCATTTAAGGAACAAGTAGGTAACAACAAGTGGAGGTAGGGCTGTAAACGAGCCAAGCTGAGCTTAGTAGGTGACCGTTCGAGCTCAGCTCCGTCATACTACAAGATTGTTTGAACTTCGGCTCGAATTCAAATCAAGCTGCCAATTGTGCTCGGTATTGGCTCGTCTGAGATTGAAAAAGCTCGAGTTCAGCTTGATCAGCTCGCTTTATTTGGAGAGCCAAGCTCAAACTTGTTATCCATTACGAGAACCAACAGTTTGCAACCCCTAAGATTTGAAAGACACACTAGCAATAATTTTGTGAAACTTGTTATCTATGGTTGACTTGGACTTATAGAAATATGAAATTGTGTGTGTATATATGTTATATATATATATATAAATATACTTGTGTGTTCATGAGCTCAAAATGAGTCTCTAAGCTCACTCACTCACGAATGTGTTCATGAACAAACGAGCCAAGCAGAGCAATGTTTGAGCTTGGCTCATTTAATATATGTTGGAGAATATTATTATAGGAACCTTAAATTACTCCACAGAATATTGGTTTGAGAATATTGTGGGAGTGATTTTAGTCTATGATAAAATATGATTGGAGTGATTTATGGGATTGATTTTATGAATCCTCCATTAATGTATTTTCCATATTTATCGCTTTGTTCTTTCACCTATAAATAGAGGTGCTCATTGTAAACAATCTCAAGTGAGAATATAGTAAGGGTGATGTAGCCCTTTGGGCTTTGTGCGTCTTTCCTTCTGTTCTTCATGTTTAATTTCTCTCTTCAATTTTTATATTTTTCAACAATATACAAGCCCAATAGTTTTGTTTGAGCTTGGTTCATTTACTAAACAACGAACATGAACCGAGCCTTTGTGGAGCCAAGCCTAAGCTGTTCTCAAACAGCTCGTTTCAATGGCAAACCCTAGGTGGAGAAGATTTTCTCGTGGAAAAGAATCACAGGTACAAATATGGGACCAAATGAAAAACAACTCAAAAAGATTCCATGGTTGGTATCTAATCTCCCTAGAAAATTTACATGGTAACAAGTTTTTTTTCTTAGCCATAGAAATCACCTCAAGGTTGACAGATTTGTGAGCTTTGGTGAAGGGCAATGTCATTTAAAGGTTTGACTTGATGAAGCTTTGTCCTAGCTAATTTTTTTTTATAATTTTTTTATTGGTTATTATATAAAGAGCGTCTATCAAAATTCAACTTCTTGAAGCCCTTACTCTCTCTATATGTATACACACACACACACACACACACACAGTTACTTTTTTGGAAGGGGGGTGGGTGGGGTTGATCCTTACAAGGATTTGAGATGTAATATAACTGGGGAAAGATCAAAGAAACTACTGCAATCCTGTGTTTGATTATGTTTTGTACATAAAAGTAGGTTGAATTTTTGAAGCACTGCAGGCAAGGATAGCAAATTGACTCTTATTCCTTCCCAAAATATAATCATACAGATGAAGTACATCCTTAAAGCTCATTTCGTGTCTTATGGACTCCTACTCCCTAGAGACATTATATAATACCCATTATTGTCAACTTCAGCTACATTTTACTTTGAATTTAAGAGGTACCGATGAAGAAAGAAGTGAGAAACAAGTGCATTCTACTGTAATAACCCAATTACTACCAGTCCTTAACAGAAAGTACCACCTAAAGAGTGACATATGATGATAAAGATACAGTTGTTTTGCAGGCTCTTTTAGTTTCACGTACAAAACACATACTGTAAGAAAATGTCTTTTTAATTCGTTCTTTTCTGCACATTTATTTCCATAGTTCTGAATCTTATACTTGTATCACTATATACTAAAACTAATGCCTGCCTTATTCTAAAAATTTGTTCTTTAGCTTCGAGCAACTATAGATGTCTCAGTAGATAATATTCTCATAGTGGAAAAAATTGTAGATCTATATAGTGTCTTCTTGGCGCTCTAAAGCTTCTCTTAGAGTCGCATTCTTTGTTTGGACTGCTACCTGGGGAAAGATTTTGACATTGGATAATCTGCGAAAGAGAGGCGATACCATTGTTAACTGGTGTTGCTTATGTAAAACAGACGGTGAGTCCGTGGATCAGATTCTTATGCATTGTCCTGTGGCGTATGATTGTTGGAATCTCATATTCAGTATTTTTGGCGTTCAGTGGGTAATGCCTAAGCACTCTATTCAATTAATCAACGCATGGAGAAGATGCCCTGTTAAAGGTCATGCTCGTGATTTTTGGAGGATCGTCCCACACTGTGTTTGGTGGTGTATTTGGAGAGAGAGTAATAACATAAATTTTGAAGGAAAGGAATCGTCTCTAGCAAACTTAAAATCTCATATTCTTCGTTCTCTTTTCTGTTATGTAAGAGGCACTGCTTGCTCCTCGATTGATGATTTGTTTGATCTATTGGACTCTGTTGGTCCTTAGGTTTTTCGTTTTTGTGTATTACGGATGCATTCCCCTTTTGAACACTTTTCTAATATATTTACTTATCAAAAAAAATATATATAGTGTCTTGTTGTGGGAGTAAGTTTTGAAATGGTCTTGAGAGAGCTATCTAGCAAGGAAGTTAGCTTTGGTGCCAGAAGATTGTTGACCCAATAACTGCTTTCTGGGGGCATGTTTCACATTAGTCCTTTGAAACCTCTTTAACACAATTGCTAAACCCTACCCCTTTTTTGTTCTTTTCTTCTTCCTTCTCTTTTCTTTCCTTTTCCTTCTTTTTTATTTAGTAGATCTTGCATTGCTTACATAGCGAAATGGCTTGGCGCTCTCGTTTCTATGAATCCATTTTCCCTAATGGCGAGGATCAGCCCCAATACTCGTCTTTCTCCTCCACCTTCCTCTAATGAGTTGAATGGCTGTCTGGCGTGGTTTCAAAAGTGAGTTTTCAAAGAACCTTTGCTTGTGGCCTTACTTACTTATGGCATTCACTTTTCTTTTTCTTTTTATGATAAGTAAGATTTCATAAAAGGCGCTCAACAGGGAGCGATCCCAAAAGACTACCCAAGACACCAAAGGCGACAATTATTGCTTTAAGCTATTCACAAAATCCAAAAGATTTCCCAAACATTTGCAATTGTACCCATGAACCCAAAAAAATAAAGAATACAATATCTTGTATTTGAGATACCAATTAGGGGTCTCCTCACCCTCGAAGGATCTCCTATTTCTCTCACACCACAAGCCCCATCTTTAACAAAGGGGAGTGGCCCTCCAAACATCCTTGGCTCGGCTCTCCACTAGACACCCTCTCTCCAAGCCTCAATCAAATCCACTGTGGATCATGGGAACACCCAAGGCATGCCAAACGCAATAAAAAACATAGCCCAAACATCTCAAAGTGACCACAGTCTATGGATAAGCAATGAGCTGCTTTTTCCGACTCCTTGTCGAATTCTCTTCCATTCTTGTTCCTCTATCCATCGATGACTAGGATATAATCACTGCTGCCAAGAACTGCATTGAAGGACTCTGCACACTGTGTCAGCCTCTGGGCAGTGCAGAAGAAGGTGATTCACGGATTCCTCCGTCTTCTTACACATACAGCACCAGTTAACCACAATTTGTTGTCTCCTCCTGAGATTGTCAAAGGTAAGAATACTTTTGTGAGCGGCACACCACACAAAGAAAGCCACCTTCAATGGGTTTTCGACCTCCAAATTGCCTTCCGCGGAAAAGAAGGACCTTGGATCTCCGAAAGGCTGTGATAGAAAGCATTAACCTCAAACACCCCTCTTGGAGTACCCACCCGCACCATCTCATCCATTCCTGCCCCCTACACCACCTGGCTATAAAGCAAGGCTAAGAACTCTGCAACCTCCGCAAGCTCCCAATCATGAAACTCTTTATGAAAATGCACATAATTGTCAACAACCAAAGCATGTCTACTCGAAGAGATCCTGAATAACAGAGGAAACCTATGAGACAAAACAAAGTCGCTACACCAGCGATCCTCCCAAAACCTGAGGTGGCTCCCACTCCGAACTCTGAATCAGATACTTTTGGTAGTGCATTAATGTTCATTAGTGCATAAATGTTCACTTAAGAGCAGGTGCATGCTCTTTAGTATATTTATGTGTGTTAGTGGGTTTTTTTTATATATTTTATTATTATTTTTTATCACATATATATATATATATTTATTATATAAAAAACCCTATTATAGTTATTTTACTTATCATTTTATTGTTGGTGCTGCTGCTTGGCTCTTTCACGGTATTTGCAAGAATAATAACCCACAAGATCTTAAGACAAAAATTAGAACATGTGTGTGTGTGGTGTTTATATATATATATATATTTATATAAAAGAATTCATGTTATAGTAATTTTACTTATCATTTTGTTGTTGGTGCTGCTGCTTGGCTCTTTCAAGGTTTCTGCAAGAAAAATAACCCCTCAAGATCTTAAGACAAAAATTAGAATATTTGTCCTACAAATCGTTGTGGATATATAAAGACACATGTCTTTGACAATAAACAAAATGCTATTTTTTAGCTTAACTTATATTTGCTTAGATGAAATTTTACCCAGGTACAATTTCAACTAGAATTGATAGTTGTTTACTTTTATTCTTTTCTTTTGCTTGTTCAGCCTTTGGCACGGATGGGCGCTACTGTAATGGGAGTTGATGCTGTGGAGAAGAACATCAAGATTGCTCGCCTTCATGCGGTATGGTTAGTTCTAATATAGAACAAGGGAAAATATTAAGTCTATACATATATATTTTTATGTGCATGTATGATCATACCAAACAATAGGAAATTAGTAATAGAAATTATCAAGATAAATCGGAATCCTTATCAGAAGCTAGGATGCCACTATATATTTCCTTGCTATTTCTAGCCATGTTAATTTTGGTGTTTTCCATTGCCCTAGTGCTCTTCAGCCTGTGCAGTTATTTGTCTTTGTTACATTACTCGAAACAGAATTATTTGAATAGGTTTTTCACTCAATTTATCATCAGTTGGTACTAATTGTACCATCTTGAATTTTTATTTTCTAGTTTTAAATGTGTTCATTCCTAATATTTTTCTTATTGACATACCCATTCTACATTGTCATTTTGTTTATATTTATTTTGTGGGGTATCTTTTTTCTTAATTACCTAATATTTTGTTCATGAAGCATGGTCGGCCCAATAGGCATTCTATAACATGTTTTATAAGATGTTCTATAACATTTTCCTTTCAACTTTATATATACGTTGGTCATAATATAAGTCTAATGCATTCCTCTACTTAAGCTTTTGAGATAGGGCGATCCTATATCTCCGTTTTTATTCCTTATTATTATGGAGGCTCTCAGCACATTGTTGGGGCAGTGGGTCTAGGTTTTATTAGGGGCTTTAGGGTCGGTAGAGACTCGGGTCATTAGATGAAGATCTCTCATTTACGGTTTGCGGATGATGCCTTGGTTTTCAGTGATGTGTCCTAGTTAAGATATTTGAGGTGTGTCCTGGTATATTTTCAGGTAGTTTCTGGTTTGAAAATTAATGTACGAAAGAGCATGCTTGACCCTGTAGGGGAGGTTCAGGACACCGCATCTCTTGCTGCAGTACTTTGGGTGTGGGGTGGGGCTCTTTTCCTATCCGCTATTTGCATTTGCCGTTGGGTGCTCCGTCAAGGGGGGTAGGAGGTTGGGATCCTGTGATTGAGCGATTTGAAAGGAGACTGGCTGGTTGGAAGAAGCAGTATCTTTCGAAGGGCGGGAAGGTTACTCTTTTGAAGAGTACGTTGTTGAGCCTCCCTACATACTTTCTCTCCCTTTTTCAGGTTCCCGCCTCGGTAGTTGAAAGGATTGATAGACTTCAACAGGAACTTCCTTTGGAGTGGACAGGGGGATTAAGTGTGCAAGCCAATTTCATTGGGAGGTCTGGGCATTAGGAGGTTGGCTCTTTTCAACTGGGCTCTTTTGGGAAAGTGGTGGTGGAGATTTGGAAGTGAGCGCCATCGCCTTTGGAGGAAGGTTGTTGTGTGCCTCTACGGGGAGGAGAGAGGCTGGTGGTCCTTTGATCCGGTCAGATTCGCCGGAGGTGTGGGTGTTTGAAAATTCATTCGTAAGGGATGGGATGAATTTTCTAAGCATATTAGATTCAAAGTACGAAATGGCAGAGGAGTTCGGTTTTGGGAGGATTTTTGGTGTGGTGATTGCTTGTTGGCTCGTTCCTTTCCCAGGCTTTTCCGGATTGCCGTGTATAGGCATGCTTTGGAGGCCGACTGTTATATGCTCGATAATGGTAGGCTCACGTGGGATATGTGTTTTCAGCGTTCCTTTCAGGATTGGGAGTTGGATGAGGTTGCAAGTTTGTTGGAGCTGTTGTACGGACGTGAGATAGATGGTAGTGGCACTGACTCTCTGGTTTGGGTGCCTTCCTCTTAGGGGAGATTCGAGGTTTGTTCCCTATTCCTTTGTCTCTTTGATTTTCATGGTTCTAATTTCCCTTGGAAGACGGTATGGAGTTCCAAGGCTCCCCTCAGAGTGGCCTTCTTTGTCTGGACTGTTGTTTGGGGCAATATTTTGACCCTGTATAATTTGAGAAAGAGAAGACAGATTAGTCTATTGGTGTTGTCTGTGCAAGAGGAGTGGGGAGTCTGTGGATCACCTTCTTTTGCATTTCCTTGTAGCTCACGACTGTGGGAGCTTTATCTTTGGCCTTTTCGGCGTCCACGGTCCTCGAGGTGTTTGATTGAAGCTTGGCGAGGCTGTAGTGTGGGAGCCCACACCCGTGAGTGTTGGAGGGTGGTTCCCCTTTGTGTTTGGTGGTGCTTATGGAAGGAGCAGAATAGAAGATCTTTTTGAAGGGAAGGAATCTTCCTTAGGGGCTTCGAAGTTTCATATTATTAGCTCTCTTTTTAGTTGGGTTTTGGGGAGAAATTGTATATCCATTGATGAGTTCATTAATTTTTTGGGTTCGGTGGGTCCTTAGGACCTTGTCTCTGGCTTCGTCCTCTGTATAGCTCTTGGGACACGTTCCCCGTTTGAACGCTTAAAAAAAAGAATAGCATGGAAAAAAGAATTCATGTAGTCGACCTTTATTTGTCTTGAAATAAAGGCAATGATGATGATGATGAAAAAGCTGTAGACAATATGACATAGAGAACTTTATCGATTTGTTGATGCTCTTGTGAATATATGCAAATCACAGGCAATCAAAACTATGCCTGAGATTATAGCTTACCAAAAAATTTATAATCAATCTCAATATAAGTAATTCAAGAAATCTTGAGGGAATTAAATTATAAATGAAACAATGACATAACATTACTCATGATATTGAATCGTGTATATCGCTCCCTAAGTTAATGGCTTTCAAAATAAAGAAAATTAAACTTTTTAACCTTTCTACCGTTTTGGTGGTAAACATTGACAAACATGTAAAAGAAAACCAATTTGGAGCATCCAATATAACATTCAATAGAGAGAAACATGGTCTAGTCCAACAAAATTGATAACGTAGAAATCAAGCAAAATAACTAAATACAGAAATTTTTTTGAGCTCTACCATCATGACCAATATTGCCTAGTCTTTGCTCAATACTAATCAAGGTGACTGCATTGTTGGTTTACCTAGTGTGGTCCCCATTAATCAAGAGTGCGCTTAGAGTAGTAGACTGGATATAGTCCTAAATTCCTAATCTTTGGCATTATTTGTACTAAGTGGCCGCTCTCAGGATTTGAATCCTCATTCCCACGCTTGATTGACTGAACTTTTGCCATAGCACCATGCTGTGGAGTAGACTGCATCTTTGTTAATTCTATAGTTTGTTGGTAGTTCTTTATTGTTGAGAATGTTTTCGACTGATTAATTGGTTGTTGTGTTAAAATATCTTTCCGAACTACTCTGAAGTGATACACAAGCATGTTTTCTCATTCACCTATTCTTTTGTCTCCTTGTTTCATTTATGTTTTACTCATACCCGCCTCCCCTCTCAAAACACTGGGCATATGCCTACCTACACAACAAAAATATTTTTCCTATTAATTCTCACATTCTAAATTATTTGTGGGGTTGGTATTCTTTAATTTTGAGTCGTCACTGCTGTTATAATAATCCAAATGAATCGTCGTTCATACACCAGAGTTTGTGGTGATTAGGGTTTACTTTAATGAGTAGATTGTTACCATCTATTGAATTATGCTTTAAACTCTAACGTGGAAACTTATAAGCCTTGCTTACTTTCTAGGATTTGGATCCAGCGACTTCAGCAATCGAATATCGTTGTACAACAGCTGGTACACCGTATATGTCAATTTTGTTTGTTTTCTTTGATATAATCTGTTTGTTCAAATATTTACTCCTACATCAATATTGTACTACTGCATTTACATATGTTGCATCCTTTGAATTGGCTGACCGCTATTTTTGAACAAGACTTTTTAAAAAGAAAACTTTTAAGGTTTTAAGTATCATATGATCATTGTGTTCCATTTTCTAGAATACAATCTACAATCTTGAAGAAATGAAGCCTTACCACATCTGGAGCCAGTTTGTACTACTTTCTTTGAGTTTCCCTGCACCATGTGGACTGCAGTTCTTGATATATATATATATATATATATATATATATATATATTTGTCAAGTTCTGGTTGCAAGTATGGGTTGCTGAATTCAATATCAACCATTTTGATTGCTAGATTTTTGCTTCAATTTGAGCAAGCTGTTAAAACACCAAGAAAAGGCCAGGCATTGCAACTCTGTGACACCAGCTTATTACCCTTGGCTCTTGTATAAGGAGTACATTCTTGTAAAAAGAAAACCTTGACATGTGAAGATATAGGCATACCACATTTTGTTGTTTAAATGCAAATGCGCCAGGGTGTAGCAAATGATCCGTGAAGCTTCGATTGTATTCATTTTTTTTTAAAAAAAAAAAAAAAACAAAAGTGGGAAGATCAATGTCCAGCTTGCAAACAATCCCCCAGCACTTCGCTTTTGATCCTGGAATCCACACACTCACTGGCAACCAAAACGGAATCCAAGATCTGGTGACCTCCGACAAAAGCATTTTGAGAATCTGAAATCACCTCATCCATGACCCTCCTCAAGCGAATGGCTAGGACTTTAGCAAAAAGCTTATAGACAGCACCTGGCGCACTGGGTCTGATCTAGTGGCGGTGATGGTAGTGCAGTGGGGGCGAAGAAACCCACCTGGCGCACCTCAGGGTCAATGAATCATGAGGGAGAGACGCGTGAGAGAGAAGTTGGGGATGTTATTTTTTTGAAATTACATAAATATCCACCTTTTTATGAGCTGGCTGATTCTACTGAGGTTAGTTTCTGTCCAAAAAAAAAGGGGGAGAAAGCTTATCCTTCCCTTGAAGGAGGGGAGGTTAGCTTTCCCCCTATGTTGTAGCTAGCAAGGATTACAATAATAATTCACAAGTATTTTACTAGATTAAGCAAGACTAAAAAGGTTCATTCAAACCACCTTTAATAACCAAAGAATTGCCCATCTGTAGATAGTTTGTTGGATTTTGTTGACAACTTATCGTTGTAATGTCGCATCTTGCGTTTCTTGTTTGCTTTGTTAAGGGTTCGCTCCCCACTGAGCGCGTTTGTTAATACATTTTTACTTATCAAAAAAAAACCATAGATGCATAAACATAAAAAGGAATTTTTTTTAAATTGTGTTTGTTTGAGTTGAGTAGGTCTGAAGGTTTTCCAAGCATCCTTATCAGAGAAATTTTTGTTACTGTCTGCCTAAATCGCAGAATCTTCTTTATTTGGACTATAATTCAACCCCTCATGCACCGTTGAGTGGATTTCCTCCCAATTAGGATTACTGCAGGCCACTTCCAGCAACCATTTTCAATACGGTCAGTAGGCCTTGGGATTGAACCACATTGCAACCAAAATTTGTTACCTAGGCCTCAAAATTCGCCATCTCTCCAATGGAAAACAACTCTTCTTAATTTGTCTTTGCAACTAAAAGCTACCTTGAAATAGAGGAGCACACACCTACAATACCTCAATTGCTTCCTCAGCTCCACATAGGATGTTATCAAGAAAGAGAAGATGTGAGCGAGATATCCACCGTGCCACTTATCCAACTAAAAAGCCCATCATTGTACATCTTGATCATGATCAATATTCTACAATTGAGCTTCTGAGAAAAGTAGGGGTCATTACCTAGTGGGGTCCCCATTAATTGAAATTTGAGGTGTGGGAGTGTGAAACTACATGGATCTGACCTTTGACATCTTTTTTTTTTAAAAGTAAAAATGTAGTAGAAAGCGTTCAAAAGGAGAACACATACCAAGAATACACAAAGGCCAAAGCCTAGAAAAAGAAAAAAAAGAGGGATTTAAGGACCCAAAAAGCCCAAAAGATCAACAATCTCCTCTAAAAAAGTACAATATCTCCCCATCCCCCATTAGAAAAGACAATAATGCGGTATTTTGACATTCCTATGGGAGACTCCTCCCCATCAAAAGATCTACTATTCCATTCCTTATAGATGCACCACAGAACGCAAAGGGGTGCCACCCTCCAAAAATGATGAGCGTGAGAACCCACACCACACCCTCTCCAAGAGTCAATCAAACCTCTCGAAGACCGGGGCATGACCCACTGCATACCAAACAGACCAAAAATCAAACTCTAACAGTCGTGAGCCACAAGGCAATGCAAAAGAAGATGATCCATTGACTCTCCATCCCTCTTACACATGAAACACCAATTGACCGTTACCTGTCTTCTCCTTCTTAGGTTATCAAGAGTCAGAATCTTGCTCCAAATTGCAGTCCAAACAAAAAAAGCCACCTTGAGGGGAGCCTTTGAGCGTCAAACCGTGTTCCGAGGAAAATCAGCCCCTGAGAGGCAGCAGAAAAAGGATTGGATATCAAATCTCCCTTGTGGGGAGGGCACCTAAATAAGGGAATTAACGCATCCCCCATCCAGCGTATGTCTATACAGCAGATCCATCAAGTCAGAAACGTCGTCCAATTCACAACCATGAAACTGTTGAAAACGCACATCCCAAGTGATCCTCTTGCTATCAAGCCAATAATAGCTAGCCACCCAAGCATGTCTATCAACGGCAATCATGAAAAGCTTGGGAAACGAAGAAGCCAACAAATGCTCGCCACCCCATAAGTCCTCCCAAAACCAAGTGTCGTTGTCATCTCGAACTCTGAATCTGATATGTTTGGAAAATTCATCCCAACTCTTTTGAATAAACTTCAAACACCAATGCCACCGGAAAATCTAACCACTCGGGAACACCACCCACCTCTCTTCTCCCCAAAGCGGCATGAGATGACCCTCCTCCATAACCTATGGCGATCACCTCCAAATCTCCACAACCACTTCCTTAGCAGAGCGTTGTTAAAAGGGATCCCCCTCTTGACACCCAAGCCACCCCACACTTGCTCCCACCAAACAAGATGATATTTAAACTCATCCCCCAATCCACCGCAGAGGAAATTATGCTGGAGCTTCTCAATCCTTTCAGCTACGGAGGTCGGGATCTGAAAGAGAGAGAGGATATATGTAGGAAGACTTAACAACGTGCTTTTTATGAGGGTGACCTTCCCACCTTTAGAAAGACACTGCTTTTTCCACCCGACAAGCCTCTTCTCAAACCTCTCAATCACAGGTCCAACTCCCCACCCTTCTCGACGGCAAACCCAAATAAGAAATGGGGAAAGAAGGAACTCCACACCTAGGATCGCGGTAAGATTGGCAATGTCCTGCACCTCCCCCACCGGGACTAAGGAGGTCTTCCCTGCATTCACTTTTAGGCCAGAGATAGCCTGAAAGCAAACCAAAACACACTTCAAGTATCTCAGCTGGGACACATCTTCACAAAACACCAAAGAGCATATGGGAGATCTTGAGCTGATGATCCAAATCTCTGCCCACCCTGAACCCCTAATGAATCCCAAGTCCACAACCCTCCTCATCAACCTCTTGATAGCCTCCATGACAATTATGAACAAAAAGGGAGAGAGAGGATCTCCCTGTCTCAATCCCCGAGAACTGCCAAAGAAGCTAAACAGAGCCCGTTCACCAAAATAGAAAACCTCACAGATGAAATGTAGAACTCAATCCTCCTCCTCCATCTCTCCCCAAACCCCAACCTCTCCAACATACACAACAAGAAACTCTAACTGACATGATAGTAGGATTTCTCAATATCAAGCTTACAGAGAACTCCTGGAATGCCACTAGGGCTGTAAATGAACCAAGCGTTCGACAAATAGCTCGAGCTCGGCTCGATAATAGCTCAATTCATGTTTGTTTACTTAGAAAACGAACCAAACCCAAACAAAATTTCTAGGCTCATTTCATAAACAAACCAATCTCAAACAGACCCCTTTTCAACTCGTTTGTTCTTGAACATGTTCGTGAACAAAGTTCGTTAACGTGTTCGCAAATATGTGTGTATATATATAAATTCATACATTAATTAATAAGTGAAAATTCATTTAATTTATATAATATTCATTTATATATATATAAATTCATACATTAATTAATAAGTGAAAATTCTTTAAATTTATATAATATTCATTTATATATAAAGCCCAATAATTTTAACTAAAATCCATTTATTATATAAGGCCCAAAAATATAATGAACTAGCACAAATTAAGAATTTAAGACGGCCCAAATTTAAGCCCATATTGTGAAGCCCATCTATATATATACATGTCTCATCTCAATACAACCCTAAAAGCATCTTCAAAGGCGGCATATTTTTGAAACTAAAATCATCGGTTCTCTCCTCTCTCCTCTCTCCATGTCATGATCGTAGCCATCGAACACCCCTTCCCAAGCATACAACAACCACAGCAACGTTAAACTGGACGATCACAGACCATATTCTCTCGCATTTATTGTTCTCTCTTATCTGTTTTTTTTCCCCCCTTGTAAGTCTTTCTCATCTGGTTTGTTCTCTTCATATTTGCTTGAATGAAGTCAATATCCATGGGTAATATATACATATAAATTCATATAACATACATATGCAGTGTGATTTTTTTTTTGGGAATCGAATGATTTGATTTTTTTTTTTTTTTTTTTTTTTTGTTGAGCCTTACCGAGCTCGGTCAAAGGCAGTTACAGCTTTATCGAGCTCGAGCAACCCTTTGGCTGAAACGAGCTGAGCCTGAACACTCTAAAGCTCGGCTTGGCTCATTTACAGCCCTAAATACCACTACTCAATCTAGAGTTCACACACTTACTGGCAACAAGAGTAGAATCCAGAATTTGATGACCAACGATAAATGTATTTTGGGATTATGAGATAACTCCATCCAAGACATCCCTCCATCTAAGGACTTTAGCTATAAGTTTGTACACACATCTCCACCAAACTAATATGTCTAAAATCTTTGATGTTAGCAGCCCTATCTTTCTTGGGAATGAGAGTGATGGAAGCTATATTCAAAGATTTCTCAAACTGCCCATGAGAATGGAACTCCTGGAATGTCCCCCTCACCTCACCCCTGACCAAACCCTAACTTTCCAACAGGAATCTCATAGTGAAGCCATCTGGCCCTGGGCTTTGTTGCCATTACAGTTTTTTAGCGCCTTCAACACTTTATCTTTTGTGAATGGAATTTTCAAACCATCTCTATCCATATCAGAAATCAAATCGGTCTCCACCTGTAGGTCTCAGTGTAAAGTCTCTAATAGTACAAGGCAATCCCCCTACACACCTCCTCCCCTCTGCACAAATCCACCCCATCAACACGAATCCTCCTAATGTGATTGCCCCTCCTTTGAGCATTGGCCAGCCTATAAGAGAACCTTGTATTTTGATCACCCTCTTTGAGCCATAAAGCCCGAGACTTTTGATGCCTCTAGTTCTCCTCCGAAATAGCAATCTCAGCAATCTCCATCAACATTCCGCTCTCCGATGCATCTGAGTCTCCACAATACCACCCGTTCCTTCCACCCGATCAATCTCTGCAATCTCAGCAAGGCCCCTGTTCTTCCTCCACTCTAAATTTCCAAACAACTCCTTATTCCGCCTTTTAATTTCTGCCTTCAAGAACCGAAGCTTTCCTGCCAAAATGAAACTCGAAGTACTGATCACTATGGGCTCATCCCACCAAGAAAGGACTTTACCTTGGAAATCCTCCGCTTAAAGGCACATGTTCTCAAACCGAAAGGGGGTACTCTGGGATCTCAACCCCCCACAATCCAAGACCAATGGAATATGATCAAAAACCGGTCTAGCCAAGGGTATATCAGGAAACCTCTCCTCCCAATCCCAGGAAACCATGAATCTATCCAACCGAGAAAGAGTAACAGTCTCCCTACAGCTAGACCAAGTGAAAGCCGCACCCTCCATTGGCAAATCAAAAAGGTGATGGTTGTCAATGAACTCCGAGAACTACTCCATGGCTGAAGACCATCTTCCTCCTGTAGATCTCTCCGATGGGGATCTAACCACATTAAAGTCCCCACCAAAACACCACGAGAGGGCCTACAACTCCCTTACAAAGCCGAGCTTGTGCTAAAGAATGTGTCTCTCCCCATCATCCACCGACCATACTAAGAAAAGTAATAAGTCTAGAGGTAAGGGGTTCGACAGGAGTTGGGAGATTGGAAATTCATTCGAAATTGTTGGGATGAGTTTTCAAAGCACATTCACTCTAAATGGCAGGAGTATTTGGTTTTGGGAGGATCTTTGGTGCGGGGACCATTCTTCAGATTGCATTTACCCGAGGCTCTTTAGGATTGTGACGAATAGGCATGCCATGATTGCTGACTGCTATCACCTTGATAGTGGAGGGCTGACATGGGATGTACAGTTTGTTAGGCACTTCCAGGATTGGTTGTTAGCGGACATCTTTGATCTTCTGGCAATGCTATATCAGCAAAGGGTATAGGGCATAGGGACTAACGAGTGGATTTGGGATCCCTCTTCTCAGGGGAGATTCGGTGTGCGCTCCTATTACTTGAGATCGGTGTGTGCACAAACTCTTCCTTTTCCATGGAAGGCCATGTGGCACACCAAGGCCCCCTTGAAGGTAGTTTTTTTTGCTTGGACAGTGGTCTTGGCCCGGATCCTTATGATGGACACCTTGCGGAGGGGGCAGATCCTAGTGAACTTGTGCTTCATGTGCAAGAGGGATGAGGAGTCGGTGTACCATCTCTTTCTTTATTGCCTAATGGCTCGAGATTGTTAGGATATGCTTCTAGGCATTTTCAAGGTTCAGTGGGGTAATGCCTCTCTCTACGAGGAGTGCTCTTGATGCTAGGTTTTTTTTGGGGGTGGGGGCTGGTTGGAACTCAGGCTTGAGTTGCTTGAAGGGTTGTGCCCTTGTGCTTGTGGTGGTCTTTGTGGAGGAAGAGGAAATTCCTACTAGTGTGCTTAAGTTATCTATACTTCACACTTTAGTTTTTTGGCTTTGGGGGAGAAATTGTAAATCTATGGGGGGGAGATAGTGGATTTTGTGGATACATTGGGTGTTTAGGGGCCCTATTTGGCCCTTGTGTAGCTTTTGGGATGAAAAAACACTTATGCTCGATTGATTCTCATCCTTGGCCTGCTATGTGGGACATTTGACTTGGACGCTTCTGAATGCATGTTACTACAAAAACATTTTAAAAATTTAGGGGTGCCAGCAGGTTACTAGTGTTACAGAAGTGAACTGGTTGCCAAGACTGTTAAATTATACTGTTACCATTGAAAAAAGTACATATCAGCTTTTTCTTGCATGTTGCTTGTTCTATTTTGATATTATGTATAAAATATAATAACGTCATTTCGTTTGGGCCTTTGGAGAAGGTAACATGGAAGAGGCGGTGTTGAAGAGACAAAGAAGATTGCAAGTGGTAGTTTAAAATTATCAAAAACAAATTGAACTGGAATTTTTTTGTAACTGATATATTAGCCTCAGAGGAGGAAATCATACTGTAACTTGTTTCATTTTTTTATTTGATTGTTGAATGCAAGAGAATATGGGGAGTGTGTCAAAAGATTGTCAAAACTCTTGAAGCTTATGGAACTTTCCTAGTATATTGGTCAAATGTAAAACTTCCCAATTGTCAATACTCAGCCACCCATTATGTATAATTTGTTAGTTATAATTATTGACCATGATATAGTGTTCTTAATTGGAGATATAGGGAGAAAAAACCGGTTAAGTTGGTGATGACCTAATGTGGGAGCGATCTTTTCTCGAGGCGGCGAGGCTCCCTTGGCTTAACCTTAGCAGCGAGATTGAATGTTTTTCAATTGGCGAGGGTAGAGTGTTTAGGGTTGATCATCACAGTACGAAGAGCTGCGAAATTGTTCTGAAATCATGCCTTGTTGGACGCTTCGATAGAGATGTGGGAAGTATCGAGAGGATTGAGATGTTGGCGTCAAAAACTTGGCAGATCTCGTGTGGGGTGGTGGTTTCCCCCTAGCCTAATCGCCTTTTTCTGTTCAGATTGCTATCGGAGGATGAGGCACAAAGGGTCTTGCTCTCTGGAAAGAAGACATGGGGAGATGCTACCCTATCAATCGACGTTTGGTACTTTGCGGTAGGATGTTAGGCAGTGAGACCAAGAGACAGGAGAAGAAGGGTGGTGTTGTACGGCCTACCCTTTCAGCTATGGTGTTAGAAGTTGTTTGAAGCCATAGGGGATATGTGCGGTGGTTTCAGAGGTGTGGAAGCAGACGACACGACGGATGGAGAGAGAGTTATTATCCATGTTTCTGATGGAGGAGCGATTCCGGATTTTGTCTTCGTAGAGGATCAGTGAGTGGCCTTTAAGGTCGCTTTGTCGGAGGAATCCACACCATCTATCCTTCCGAAATCCACTCTTGGCTCACAGGTTGGACGCGAGGAGACGACTTATGGAAGGCATCGTCCTTCATCCCGGCCGGAGGTTCAGATTCATCTCGGCCCTTAAGGACAGAGACGCGTGCTTTTCAACGTGCCGTCTGCGAGTGGGGAATGGGGCTCTATAAGAAGTATGCATGCGCGTACTAAGGTTGCCCATACACGTGGACAGGCATGCGACCAGTTGGGAAACGTTTATTCAAAGGAGGCTGACCATGACGGGCCTGTTTTGAATCTTGGGCCTCATAGGCCCAGGTTTGGATTAATGTTTTGGTCTGTGCCTTAGGTCCACCAAGGGATTAAAAGGAAGGTCCAGCGAGGGCCCAACAGCTGCTTGTCCATTTCCTTACCAAATGAAAAGCCTATCCCAAATGTCTTTACGGGGCCCCGCGATGGAAGTTCAATCCAGGCCCATGTCAAGCCCTTAACACAACGTTCCACATCTATGGATTTTTCATCTGTAAGTAGAAATTGGTATTTGTTTGAGAAAACGAGGTGGATTAAGATTAGTGCAAGCAAGACCGGTTTGAACGCGGAAGAGATGATTTCTCGACACGATAAGTGTTGTTGTTCTGCATACACAAAAGGGCCAATCCTCTTTGCTCTTGATTCGTCAAATGAAAGGTGCCTTAGATATTTACACCGGAGCTATCAGCCGTCCCGCCATGGTTCTCGATGGTTCCACAACGATAAACAGAAGTGGATAGCTCGCTCTCCTGGTTTCATCAATCGGAGTACGTCCTCTATCATTCATCCACGGAGCCCTCTTTTTGCTCCTTCTTCTTTTTCTTCTTCTTCTACTCATTCTTGTGGGGTGTCGAGGAGTGGTGGTGGGGTGGAGTATGTTTGTGCTAGTCAGAGGGATGCAGTGACTAATGTTGTAAAGGAGCCGTCTGGAACCGAAGGAAGTACATATAGGGTGACGGTCTGTGTGGGACGTGATCTCCACTTCAGTTTGACTGACGAGTCTACTGTGGCTTTGCTTAAAGAGCTTCGGCTTTTTGTCGCATTGAAAAGCCTCAATTGCTTGCCTTCCGAAGGTGCAGAGGCGACACATGATCCAGGTGATTCTGCTATAGATACGTAGATGGATATGTTTGTTAACGGCAGGGAGAGTGAGGGGGAGGAGAACGAAGATTGGGCTTCCTTTCAATAGGACTGTTCTAAGGAATTAGTTCTATAGATGGAGACGGATCACTCTGTTGTGGGAATGGTGGAACCTTTGGCCGTAGTGTGACCCGATAGTTTAGAGATGACTATTGATTTGGGCAAGGAATAGGTGGTAGAGAATATTGGTGCCACTTGTGAATTGTTGGGTGTCACTTGTGAGGGCAGAAGCGATCAGGCGCTATCTATCCTTCAAGCTATTGCGGAAGGGAGAGAGATTGAGGGAATCAACAAGGGTATGAAAGGGGCTAAAACCAAGAGAACTTTACCGTCTTGGAAAGGGGAGCAGGAGGTCAAGAATCTCATTTCATATGTTAACTATGATGAGAAGGAAGGGGTGGTGAAGGAGTGGGGAAGGACTAGAAGTGGGAGGAAGGGGGGAGGGGAGATGATTTTATCTGTTTCCTAATGAAGCTACGAATTATTTCCTGGAATGTTCGAGGTCTCAATAATCTAGACAAAAGAAGGGTGGTGAAGGCTGCTTTGAGGAAGTGGGGAGCCCATGTTGTCTGTTTGCGAGAGACTAAGATGGCATCGATGACAGATGGGGTGGTTCGAAGTCTATGGGGAGGTAGGTTCGTTGAATGGGAGGCGTTGAATGCCTCCGGGACCTCTGGTGGTATTTTAGTCACGTGGGATCAACGATGGCTGTCAATGATGGACACTTGGAGGGGGAGGTTTTCTATTTCTTGCGTATTCAAGATGGAGAAGGACAACTTCAGATGGGTTTTTTCTGGGGTCTATGGACCGGTTGATGATAGTGAGAGGCCTTTCCTTTGGGAGGAGCTTAGCCATGTTCAGGGATTGTGGTTTCTTCCTTGGTGTGTGGGTGGGGACTTTAATTCTGTTAGGTCTCTGTTAGAGAGATCTACAGGGGGAAGGTGGTCTTCGGAGATGCTTCAGTTTTTGGAGTTTGTTGATGGTCACTTTCTCATTGATTTGCCTCTGGAAGGGGCAGCTTTTACCTAGTCTAGTGGCAGGGAGTCTGCTACTCTCTCACGGCTGGATAGGATTTTGATTTTTGGGGAATGGGAAGAGAAATTTTTTGATGTCGTTCAGGCGGCTTTAGTTAAGGTTACTTCAGATCATACTCCACTGGTTCTGGACTGTGGGGGTCTGAGCGCTCGGCATTCTCCATTTTGATTTGAGAATAAGTGGTTGCGGGTAGAGAACTTCCAAGGGTTTGTTCGGTCATGGTGGGAGGAGGCCACGGGTGCACCAGTTTTGTGTTAGCCCGGAAACTACGGGCCCTCAAAACCGAATTGAAAAGGTGGAATAAGGAGGTGTTTTGGAATCTTGAATGGAGGAAAAATAAAGTCCTTGCTGAAATTTCTGAGATTGATCGCCTTGATGAGGTGGGTGGGGAGGGGGACTCTTTGCACTCTATGAGAGCAACTTGCCAGGCGGATTTCGCCGACATTGTTTGAATGGAAGAGATTTCATGGCGTCAGAAGTCCAGGGCTTTATGGCTCAAAGAGGGGGATCGTAATACGAAATTGTTCCACAGGCTTGCAAATGCCCATAAAAGGAGTAATCACATTGAGCGAATCCAGGTTAATGGTCAGGAGCTGTGCAGGGAGGATGAGGTTCGTAAGGGGATTGTTTCTTTCTATCAGAGACTTTACACTAAGTCGTTGGGCTGGAGACCAAAGCTTAATGGTCTTAATTTTGATGTTATTTCTGAGATTGAGAGAGATGGTCTTGAGGCCCCATTTACCAAAGAGGAGGTGTTGAAGGCTTTGTCGAGTTGGAATGGTGACAAAGCATCGAGGCTTGACGGGTTTACTATGCACTTTCTGATGGAAAGCTGGGAGGTGGTTAGAAGGGAGGCTATGGGTACTTTTCAGGAGTTTCATACTCACGGGGTTTTCGAGAAGTCGTTAAATGCTTCCTTTATTGCCCTTATCCCTAAGAAGGGCGGCGCTACTGATATTAAGGGCTTTAGGCCAATTAGCTTGGTGAATTGTATCTATAAGCTCATTGCTAAGGTTCTTGCTCTCAGGTTGAGGGATGTTATGGATGGGGTGATCTCGGAGTCCCAAAACGCCTTTGTTGGGGGACGGTAGATCCTTGATTCCGTTCTTATTGCCGGTGAATGTGTGGATTTTAGGTTGAGGAGCGGTGTCCCGGGAGTCTTATGCAAGCTCGATATCGAAAAAGCCTATGATCACGTTAATTGGAGTTTTGTGCTCTATTTGCTTTAGGGAATGGGCTTTTGAAGTAGATGGAGGACTTGGATAGAGACATGTATCTCGTTCGTTAAGTTCTCTGTTCTTGTGAATGGGTCTCCTGATGGGTTCTTTGGAAGTTCTCGGTGGTTGAGACAAGGTGATCCTTTGTCATCTTTTCTCTTTCTCATTGTTATGGAGGGTTTGAGTAGACTGATGAAGAGGGTAGAGGATTTGGGTTTTATCAAAGGCATCAGAGTGGGTAGAGATTCAACTCATTAGATGGAGATATCTCACCTGTTGTTCGCAGATGACACTTCGTTATTTTTTTTATTTATTTTTATTTTTTATGTTGAAGCGGCCCAATTGAGATATTTGAGGTGTATTCTTGTCTGTTTTTCAGGCAGTTTCTGGGCTGAAAGTTCATGTTGGCAAGAGCGTGCTTGTCCCAGTTGGGGCAGTTCAGGGCATTTCCTCTTTAGCCACAGTTCTTGGGTGTGGGGTGAGCTCTTTTCCTATTCATTATTTAGGTTTGCCCTTGGCGGGGTGGAAGAAGCAATATTTGTCGAAAGGTGGGAAGGTCACTCTTATTAAGAGCACTCTTTCAAACCTTCCCACTTATTTCCTATCCATGTTCTGTTGCTGAAAGGATCGAAAAAATTCAAAGGGATTTCCTGTGGGGTGGAAGGGGCGACGAGTTCAAGTACCATCTCGTCAAGTGGGAGCATATTTGCAATCCCGTTAAGTTGGGTGGACTGGGCTTTCGGAGGCTGATCCCCTTTAATAGAGCTCTCCTAGGCAAGTGGCTGTGGAGATTTGGTAGAGAACGATACCGCCCGTGGAGGAGGATTGTCTTATGTCGGTATGGGGAAGAGAGGGGTGGGTGGTCTTCATGCCCAGTCCCTAACGCAGGAGGAGTTGGCGTGTGGAAATTTATTCGGAAAGGCTGGGATGTTTTCGCTTCTCATATCAGATTCAAAGTTCGGGGTGGTAGATGTGTTCGGTTTTGGGAGGATTTATGGTGCGGAGACTAGCCGTTGTCTTGCTCTTTTCCCAGGCTTTTTAGAATAGCTACTGATAGACATGCCTTTGTAGTAGATTGCTATCGGCTTGATAGCAGTGGGATTACGTGGGATGTGCGCTTTAGGCGTTCTTTTCAAGATTGGGAGATGGATGAGGCTTGTGCTCTTGTGGATATGTTGTATTGACAGGAGGTAGGTGGCATAGGTGGTGATGATCTTTTGTAGGTTCCCTCTTCCCATGGAGGATTCGAGGTTCGATCCATGTTTCTGTGTCTTTCCAACTTTGCTGGTTGCGCTTTGCCTTGGAAGACCATTCCACATTGCGTATGGTGGTGCATATGGAAAGAGAGGAATAATAGATGCTTTGAAGGAATGGAGGCGTCTACGGCAACTTTGAAATTTCATATCATTCGCTTCATTTTTAGTTGGGCGAAGGGGAGAAACTGTTTTTCTGACGATGTTGTTGATCTCTTGGACTCTTTGGGTCCATAGGTTCCTGTTTTGTTTTTGTACATGGGACGCGTTCTTCGTTTGAACGCTTTTTATTGATTTTTACTTAACAAAAAAGAAAAAAAACTTGGTTTGGACATGTGCAAAGAAGACCTTTAAGTGCGCTGGTTGGAAAAGTGGCATAGTCCACATTGAGGGCAATACTAGGGGAAGAGGAAGACCAAAGTTAACATGGTTAGAGTTAGTAAAGAAAGATATGATAGAATGTGGATTGACTGGGACTATGGCCTTAAATAGAGCGGAATGGAAACATAGTATTCATGTAGCTGACCCCAAATAATTTGGAGAAGGCAGCTTGGTTGTTGTTGTTGTATATAGTGTTCTTAATTCTTATCAATTGGTTTTGGCATAGCAATCATTTTTCTGATGCGGAAGAAATAGGAGATACTTTGAAGGAGAGGAGTCTCCCATTTGGGCTATTAAATACAATATTCTTACTTCTTTATTCTTTTGGGTAAGTGGGTGGGATTGTAATTCAATGGATCGTCTTTTGGATTTTGTGGATAGCTTAAAGCTATAGTGTCGAGTTTGGTCGGCTGTTGTCTTCTTTGGGAGCGCTCCCCTTTTGAGCGCCTTTTATAAAAATCTTACTTCTCAAAAAAAATAAAAAATTGATTATATTATGAAAACTAATTAAACATTCAAAACTTTTCTTAGTATCAGTGTATTATTAAAATCTTTGATTTCTCTAACCTTGGGAGGGAGTAGGGACTTTCCCATCTTTACTTGATTTTGGTAATTCTGACGGTCAACTTTGTACAAGGTTTCAGTTAATCATTTTTTGTATGTGCTTTCTGTTTCTGGCAATTGAAACTGGGAAACTATTGTACTGCTTTGGAAATACCAATAACATGGACTACCGAATGTTTGATTCTGGTTTTTTATATCAATGTATCCTTGATCTTTGTGTTTTTGCATTTACCTTTTACGAACTTTAATTCATTATCCTGAAGCTCACATGTATGCAATTACGTTGGCAGAAAAACTAGTTGAAGAACAGAGAGAGTTTGATGCCGTGATTGCTTCAGAGGTATGCTGATATTATTGCACATTTTGTGTGGTATCTATGAGTAACAGTTTCTAGATTCCACACTCATTTCCACACCTCTATTTTAATAGGATTTTATAAACATTGTGCAAACACAATGATACGTCATATCTGTAAGAAATATCATATAGATAGGGTGAGGACATGACAATATATAGGTGTAGATTGTATTTAGGCAGATATATATATATATATATATATATATATATATATATATATATATATAAAATTAAAATATATATGTTTAATAGTATTAATTCAACATATTATTGTTTCTCATGTTATATCTATTACTACTATTACTACTAACATTCTCTTATATAAGAAATTATAACGAACAAGTTGGAGAGGTATTTTGCATTTATGTAAACTATGGATTAATTAGATATGGCATGTCCTCATTATGAGAGGTGCAAACGGAACTCAGTTATCAATTTACAATCTGATAATAAATGTAAAGGGATGAATAGGTCTTTCAACTTTCAACTTATTCAGATGCCAGATTTAATCTTACTCCAGCACAAATTCAAGCAAGTAAAGCAATAAAGTAAGCAGCAACAGATCTTTTATCTGGAAGACCCAAATGGGAAAAGCCATGGATACTTTCATCTCAGGTAAACAGATCCACTAAGAACAAGCAAAAGCACAACTTTCCAATAGTCGACATTATATCCATAGCAAGCACGAACACAACATTTTCATGGGTCTACATTCTATCCCTAGAGTCACTCGTCGTTGATTTACCTTTGACATACAGTGTTACCTAGTAGTCCTTATTCTAGTGCCTTCAAACTACCACTCCACTGTTATCACTTTAATGTTATCACTTTCTTAGCAACTTTCCCTTTTTCAGTGATCTTTTCCCACACTCAACTGAGCAAGGTTTTACAGTGTTTTGATAGAGTACTATGGATCTCTGGTACTTCACAGTTACAATAAATCCTTGATCAGTCTAGTAGAACCATGAATAAACTCACATTCTACGTGCTCGTGTATGTTCAAAAGAAATTTTCACTCACAAAGGCGCATAAATTGTGTATGCAAGATTTAGTATTTCAGTGTTTGCAAGAAAGTTCCATATGTATCTTTTCTGAATCTCGAGTGTATTTCCTATCTGGAACAATGCAAAAAACTTGTATTTTCAGGTAGAGTATATTGAAGATATCATGAAGGAATTGTATTTTAATTAGGAAAATCAAGCTCATCCTCTGATACAAATAAGGTAAGAGTCCTAATTAATTTGAATCCAATTGAAAGTCTACAAGAAGTTTTGTGGGTGAACTTCAAAGTTATATTATTGAAGTGTTACAACCAAAGTTACCATCTTGGATCAAATTATACAACCTTCCTCTTCAGGTTCAAACTTCAAAGTAGAACTGACATATCGAAATTTTTTCTATGTTTTCTAAACTACTATACATGAATGATATGTCTATTGCTTGTGCATATGCATGCTTGTACAGTGCTAATACATACATATATATATATATATATATATATATATATATATATATATATATATATTCATATATGAAACTTCAGGAAATTCTAGGTCTGCATGCATGTTGAATCCTTTAAATCATAATGGTAAAAACGTTGAACTAAATATAATATTATATAAGAATGATGTCAAGTAATGATTCTGCTCTGTTTAATTGCTTAGATTTATTTATATATGTGTGTGTGTGTGTCAGAAATCAAGTGAAGTCGAGTGGACTGAATGGTAAATCCTACTTATTTTTACAACTTAGTTTGATGAATATAGGGAATGAAATTCCAAGTGTTTTTTTAACAATTAGATTCTTTGATTATGGGTAATTAAAGCCCTATGATACGTGATAGATAACACATGTGCAAGTTCAGATTTAGGGGCTGAGAGCATTGGTTCGAACGGGAGTTCTTGCTGGTTGTTCTGGGAAAGAGAAACAAGGTGGAAAGTGATAATGCTGGATAGTGCATGCCCACTGACTTGCAATTCGCGTGGGAAAGTGTATGGTCCACCCCAAGCCCATCTCGGGTCTGCTCGGGCTTATTTAGGTCTACTGACTCCAATCTCCAAACCCAACATTTTGGGCCCATTTCGGGGTCCATTCTAAATATATATATATATATATATATATATATATATATATATATTATTGATGAAATTACAAAAAAAAGGGAAAATTGAGAAATTCACTAATTTTTTTTTTTTTATAAAATTAATTATTTAAAGTTCACCTTATTGACTTGATTAAATTTGGACACTTAATTTTAGTAGGGATCTAGGTTAATTAATTGGGAAATTAATTAGAAAAGTGACAATTAAAATCCTAAGAGTTTGAATTAATTATAAATAATAAGGTAGTGATATTCTCATACTCATAGAGGGTTTTAGGTGTAGCATTCTCCCTAGTTGTGTCTATAAGTCATAATTTTGCAATCAAGGTAAGTTATAGGACAATTAAGGGTGAACAAAGTTTGACTTGTGGTTTGATGTTTGGTGGTTGTTTGGCTGGTCAAGTCATATGGATCCTGGACATGTTATGTGCTAGTCCAGGTATGGTTTGGTTTGCCAATCATTCGAGTTGAGCAAGCTCAAGCAGTGGTACAGGGTAAGTATCTTGTGGGTAAGGTTTTGTATCTCTTCAGCCACTGATGTATGTGCTTTAGATGAGTTTATATATCTCTACTATTACTGAGGTATGTGTTTAGGTGAGGTTTTGTATCTCCTCCAGACTTATCTCTCTACTATCACTGAGGTATATGTTTAGTTGAGGTTTTGTATCTCCTCTACATTTATCTAATGAGTTATGTACTCACCCAAGCACAAGGAGGACCAGGTGCAAGGAGGATTGTGTGGTCGTTCTATGCTATGGACTTTAGAGAGATTGTTTACTCACTAGAGATGGTATTGGTTGATGAGTATGGTGACTGTGGTCTATGACCTCTGACAGTTGTGTCCAGACAGTTGAGCTGCTTAGAGGTTAGTCATAGTGTTTGGAAAGATCAGATTTGAGTTTTAGTCTTGACCTGATATTAGTAAATTAAATTAATAGAATATTTTCATTAGGTGATAATGAGATTTAAATTGCTCAGTAATGTCAAGCCTCAAAAAAATGGTTTAATGAAATTAGTAATGGAAGTATATCTATTATACATATATTTTATTTTATTCATGACATGACTTTTTGCACTAAATTGCCTTAATAGTAATTAAGGTAAGGGTAAATTACAGAAACTACCATGAGGTTTTCATCTTGTGCATTAAGATAGAATGTGGCACGATATAACAAGAAGGTCCTAGTGGATCATTTGACCTAGGTGGATCAGCATGAATTTACCTATATGACCTTAAGCTTATAGGGCTTCTTTAAAGGAAAAATTTAGAAGGGATTTGGTATTAGTAAGTTACGATTTTGCCCCTCCTAATAGATAACGCCATCTGCCAGTAAATACAACTCCATTTTTGGTTGGTGGGAACAGAAGCTTATGTACGCCTTCTCTTTTCTAACCCCACTTTGGAAAAAAAAAAATTCTCACTTATTAGTATGAGTCTCTAGAAGAATTTGAGTCTCTTGGTCTTCTCTTATCTTCTGTTTGATTTCGTCTAAACAGAGAAATTATTTGTGCAAAAACCAATGGCGAAAACACTGGACTATTTTTAAACCGGTGACAAGAGCCGAGTACCTGTTGAAAACCTCGATTGAAGCGACTGTAACATCTATGCAAAAAAATAGGGTTAGGGCATAATACAAAACGGATCAGCATGGTCACTGAAATGGTCAGACTAACTGAATTGAACAGCGGAAACGGACCTCCCCTTGCAAAATCAACGCCTTGACGGTGGCAAAAATGGGCCTGAGAATCTCGCGCTTTGTTGTCGTAATGTTCTCGAGGAGTATAACTGGTCAGAGCTTCCTTCCCCATTTGATGTTCCTGCTCCTGCCGACGGTTAACGGCTTTGATGGGTCTAGCGGCGGCGAAACAATTGATGCTCAGCCTCATTGGCTTTCTAAGGCAGGGGATGCCAGAGATTGTGTTGGCGACGGAAAGGACTCGCGACTCCATTATTGTTAGAGAGATAAACTAAAGAGAGAGTACGAAATCCAAGCGAGGAAGTGGGTCATCAGGTCATGTGATTCATCAATTAGGAGAAGGGTACTTTTGTCCGACTAATGATGTAATTTCAGTTCACATAATGGACAATTTGGTCTTCTCACAATAATAAGGTTATTTTTGTCCAAATTGTTTTTACCCCTACACTGATTTGACACATTACTCCATATGTGTTAGTCAATGAAACTACAAGGTGGTTTGACCAATATATCGTGCCACATTCTACCTCAATGTACGAAATGAAAACCTGGGGGGTGGTATCTGTAATTTACCCTTAAGGTAATTGTAACATTGCTAGTTGCTTCCTCCGTCCTGTCCATCTTTCTACCGTGGGTTGTCCCAAAATTCTTGTCCCTCAATCTAAAAAGATTGCATAATTCTGAAAATATCCTCAACGTTGAAAATTCGTTAAAAATGATTTTGGAATTTTACAAGGGAACAATGCGTTAAATGCTTGTCCCCTCAAAAAAATGGACTTTCAAAGATGGTCATTTATTTTGGGACAGAGGGAGTACGTCTGATTTATTGTCGATTGGTTACACTACTACATATGGGCATATCCTCATTTAGAAGCTGCAACTAAACTGCCGACTTGGCAATTGTGGGGTGGGGTTGGGAGTTTCATTTGGCTAATCTAGCATGAGATGTTCTTTAGGATTTTATTTTGAGGCATAGAATATTTGATGTGTTTGGAATTGCTTGGTTAGAGAAAATATATCATCTTCATAACCTTTTTTGTGCCCCATCCCACTCAAGAATACTTATTGTTCTATGAAAAGGGTCTATGGTGTTATGCTTGAGTGCTTTGTTTATTAGTTTGTTTTCTGTATGATTATATATTAATTTCTTGAGCTTTAGCATACTAGATATATTTTTATCATTTTAAAGACTTTAGTATCAAGCTTGTTTGTCTTCTGGTTATAGAAGTAATCAAGTCCAGAAAACCGGGAAGCAAATTTCTCACCACTGCTGTCTTTGTGAACTCATAACTTAAACACTTCCAACTCTTAGCCCATCAAATAAATACTGTAGAGATCATTATTTCAAAATCCAAGTGACGTCCTGCATCAGTCTTATTCTACTGGGTATGATTATCTCAACAGAGAATCATTCTATAAGATTGTGAATCTACATAATAATTTCATTGCCAGAACCTTGATCTCTTTTTAATCTTAAAGATCACAAATCTCATCTTAGGGCTTATTTTCTGGTGAAATAGTAAAAGCTAAAAGTGTGGATGCGTATTCAGAGTCTGAGAGCAACCACTTTGTGCGAAAATGTGAAGGTCGGGTCTCTCTCTAGCCTTTCTTCTCAGCAACCCTCACAGGGAGGACATGTGTTGGGCACTGACAATTGCCTTCAATGCTACTTGAATTCTTAAAGCTACAATGTGTCATCATCATCATCCTTGCCTTTACTCCAGATGAATGGAATCAGCCACACAAACTCTCTTTTACCAATCTTACAATTATATACGGCGTCTCCTCTAATATTTAATTTATAAAAAACATTTTTAATTACTTCATCCCATGTAAGTTTTAGCTGGCTTCTTCACACTTACATAATTTACATTCTAGGCAAACAAATCTTCCTCTTCTACCCGATGCATCTTCAGATGTGCGTTGTATATGACCATACCACCAAAGTCTACATTCTCTAATTTTATCATTTATAGGCACTATCCTTGATTTCCCTTCACTCGTTCATTACTAATCTTATCTCTTGTACACACTCCTATCATCCATTATAGCATTCTCATTTCCGCTACATGAACACGTTCTTGTTTCTTTTTCAACGCTCGACATTATGCTCCATATAATACAGCTGGCGTAATAACCGTCCTATATTGTTTTCCTATACAATAAAGCTATATGTGTGTATATATATGTATATGTATGGATGTAATTATTGTAATTAAGTGTGAACTTAGGTTGATTCTCAGGTTGGGTTGGTTAAAGGTTACATTTTGACCAGTCAATTTCGGTTTTTTGGCTTCAGTTAGACTCTGCGGCTCTGCGCAAGTTGCAAAAAGCCTTGAATGTACCAGATACCAATAAAAAAATAAAATGATTTACTTTTTTCAGTTTTCCTGATGTGGGGGCAGAACATACCCACAAATCGCGACACCTGTACAAATGAAGTGTCAATAACAATTCAATGGATGTCCAGAATCAAAGCCCATATAGTTGATTAACGAGTTTAGCCCAAACTAGGGGAGCGGGCTGATCGGCCCAGAAACACAGTCCAGGCCCAAACAAGTGGGCCGCATGGCCATGGAGAAGTCTGGAAGGGAAAATTTAGAAAAGAAGAAAAGAGTTGAGACCCTCAAGGAAGGGGCAGATGCCTTTGAAAATAAGGGCAAAAGCCCCCAATAGAGATATACAGAGATAAGGGCAAAGGCTCCTGGAAAAGGGAATATGACCCCCCTTGCCAAAATTACATTTCGACCTGATTCCCGATCACCTCATGAAGTCATCGGGATACATAGGCAATCTAGGTGATCCTAGGTTCGGTCACACCATTATAAGGTTCAATTCTCCTCTGAGCAATTCACTCTTCTATTCACTCTTCTAAGTGTATTGATTGCGAAATCTTGTTGACTATTCTTAGTCTGCAATTTTTCGCACCTACACCTGACTTCAGTAATTCTAAGAAATCAGTTACAGAATTGAATATGTATGGAAGTACTGTATTATGATTCGAAAATTAGTTTGCCTATTATATACTGATATTATAGAGAATTTCTTGATTCTCTGTTTGCTTTTTGCTTCCTGTTCGTATATTCATTACTCTTGGCTTCTGCATAAACCGACTCACAATCACGACTCCAAAAACATAGGCAATGTCTGGTCATCTGAAAGTTATATACACGAAATTCCAAATCATATACTCATTTGGTTATCCATTGAATTGTTTATTTCTCTTAGGTAATTGAGCACGTAGCAAATCCTGCTGAATTCTGCAAATCATTGGCAGCATTAACTGTTTCTAGTGGAGCCACTGTGATTTCAACCATAAATCGTTCAATGAGATCGTATGCAACTGCCATCATCGCAGCAGAGTACCTCCTCCGTTGGGTATGATTATTTATTTCATTCTGTTGCTTATATCTGTTGTTAATATCCTCTGAAGCACATTAGGTATTTGTTATTAGAATTCCCACCTTAGTATTGAATTGGTGTCTGTGCTTTTCATTTTCTTCTTTTGAGATTATTTATAATTTAGATCTTAAATGATACCTTTATCAAATTTGTACAGCTCTTAAATAATAAATGTCTTCAAATGCATGTTCCTCAAATTACGAACATGTTTTTCATGCATCAAACTCCAGTTGGTATTCTTGTATGTGTATGTTTATACTGTGAAGCACAATGGTAGGAAGGCTACACCATAGTCTCCCTTAGGTATCTTTCCATTTTCTCTCGTACTAGTAGTAAAGTCTTATGATGCAAGATTAAGAGAATTATAGATCAAAATGGTAATATTAGATTCAGGCGAAACTATGAGTAAACATAATGCGTTAAATAAAGAATTCACTTTTGGATTGAAAATAATAATAATAAAAATAGGAGTTTGAGGACACAATGTATTGTAACTTTTAAAGAACTTATTGAAAATTTCATAATTAAAATAAATTTATTATAAAATTAACAACTTGAACGAAATAAATATTAATCCTATTTGATGGGGAGAATTGGAGATTCATCCGAGTGTATCCCAACACTTAAACTTTGTATATCTATAAACTTGTGATGAAAGTTTAAAGAAATGTCTTGTGAATTTGGGATGTGTTGTGCGTAAGTGGGCAGTTACTTTTGAATCCCGCATGACAATAAGGTGTTTCTGTTTTAGAGCACTGTTATTTTCATAGAGATTTTTATTTTTATTTTTATTTTTTATTCTGGGTACTACAACAACCACCAAGCCTTTTCCCAATTACATGGGGTTGGCTACATGAATCCAGTGTCTCCATTCCGCTCTATATAGACCATACCCTTAGTCAATCCACATGCTATCATATCTTTTTTTACTATTTTTCATTTTTATTTTTTCATCCACGGTGTGCCGACCGGAAGGCCCACTATTCATTGTCAAAGGCAGGGTCGGAGGAAGTGGTATGAAAAGAGTCAATAAAGAAAGAGAAAAGTGCATTATACTTGAAAGGCACTCTAGATGGATCGTAGTAAGGCATGAAGCATTAATGAGTTCCAAATTCTAGTTACCTAGATTCTACTGGAATAGCTTTTAATGTGACCAAATCAAAGGTTTGGTAAATTGACACAAAGATGAAAAATGCAGCTCTAAAATTTTATATATGTACGTTTGGAAACATTACTGAATCGAAAACAAAATTTGGATGAATGAAAACTTAATAAGAAACTGTTTCAAATGGATAAAGTGATATGGAAACATAGTAAAAAATTTATTTTAGCCTCAAAAACCAGTTTTCCTGATGTTTCAGATTCATTTTACATAAAAACAATTAATCCATGTTCTTCTAGGCATATTAGTATGTGTTGAAAGATATAAAAGTTGAAGAGAGAAATTAAAAAATGAAGAACACAAGGAAAGACACACAAAGCCCAAAGCGCCACATCACCTTTATTACATTCTCTCTTGCTCTTTGTATACAATGATCACCTCTATTTATAGGTGAAAGGATACAAGTGATAAATATGGTGGAGGATTCTTAAAATCAATCCCATATATTACTCCAATCAATCCCATATTCTTTCATAGGTTAAAATCACTCCTATGATATTCTGACAACAATATTCTGTCAAGGAGTAAATTAAGGGTTTTGAAAGTGCAAGTGTCCAACTTGAAACTAAATACGAAATTGTCGAGAGTATGAGATGAGCATATCCGAGACGAATTGATGCAGAGATTTGAGACGAGTTGATCCGTAGATCCGAGACGAGTAGAGTATAGAGTAGGGTATGATAAACCTGCTCTGATACCATGTTGAAAGATATAAAAGAAAGAGAGAAATTAAACATGAAGAACACAAGGAAAAGACACACAAAGCCCAAAGGGCTACATCACCTTTATTATATTCTCTCTTGATCTTTGGATACAATGATCACCTCTATTTATAGGTGAAAGGATACAAGTGATAAATATGGAAAATACATTGATGGAGGATTCTTAAAATCAATCCCATATATTACTCCAATCAATCCCATGTTCTATCATAGGCTAAAATCACTCCTATGAGATTCTCACAGCAATATTCTGTCAAGGAGTAAATTAAGGGTTTCTATAATAATATTCTCCAACAGTATGCATACGAGGATTTTCCTGCCTGCCTTGGAGTTATTAGTAAAGCATTTTTGTAATAGTAAGTGATCTTACAGTTTTGTTGGGAAATTATTTTGTTGTAACCATTGCTGCTACGCTTGTTGATGTTGAGTGTCACTCTTTTGTTTAGCAAGATTTTGTAATTTTTAAAACTGCTGCATAATTTTGTCCTTGAACTCTGCATGCTTTAATGTTTTTCTGTAGTTGTGCACATAATATTTTTGGTACTCTGCAGCTCCCTAAAGGTACACATCAGTGGTCGAGCTTTCTTACTCCTGAAGAACTAGTCTTGATCCTACAGCGTGCTTCCATAACTGTAAGCAAAATACATACTTTGGTTAGACTAATCTGTGCTCCTTTGAGCATTAGTAAAATCCGAATTTTACAATGAAGTTGTTTGCTATCTGATTGGGTTTGTCCAGGTCCAAGAGATGGCTGGAATTGTGTACAACCCCTTGACTGGAGGATGGGCCCTCTCTGATGATGTTGGTGTAAATTATATTGCTTTTGGTACCAAAAAGGGCCAATAATGTAATCGAAATTTTATGTTGAGCTAAATTTTTCTCTAATCCAGTTATTTCTCCCCTCCACACACGCCCAAGCTTATCTCCAGCTTGTTCTTGATTACTCCAATATTCTATCTTTCTATATCCAGATCTGAGATTCTATAGGAAGGATATATGTATGTGTGTGTGTGTGAACTCCCCAAGGTTATGCTCTGGGTGCTTTCATATCCGGTTAAGTCATAGTACTGTTAATACTTTAGTGGTTATGTGGACAGTGGAAAAGTAATCTGAAGTGAGTTGATAATTTATACATTCATTCTGATGGGAGTGTACCAGAGAATAGGCAATGTGTATAACTAGGTCTGTCCTCTCCAGATCAAACGTGATTAACAATGGTTGGTTAAATGTATGCATGCTCTATGATAATCCGCCTTCTTTTGAAAGGGATGTAATATTTGCACTTCACATGCACTTTAGTTTGGAAGGAAAATGCATTTATGCTGAGTTGGGAGCCATAAATAAAAAAGTGTATTTTGAAAATTTTCTTTTTGACCTAGGTTGTATTAGAGAAATAAGTCTTCTTAATTTGTAACTTTGAAAATAAGGATCTTCCTATCAAAACATAGTGGTTTCTCGTACCACTCCCTCACCCGAGAGTTGAAAGATGACATACGTCGTAGTTAGTTGGCCCTATTCATTAAAAAGGGCAACCTGGAAAAGCCCTTTCTCCCTTCTCTAATAATTAGGTAAGCTTCAAAGCTCCAACGTATACAAGTGAGTTCATTTGCTTCAAGAGAGAATAAAACCAGCTTGGAGGCATTTTGGACATAAAATAATTCTGAATGGTGGTTCTCAATGTAATTACATTTCTCTAATTCAACGTAACATGAAAAGTGAACTTTCAAAATACACTTGTTATTTATGACTTTCAACACAGCATAAATGCATTTTCCTTCAAACCTAAAGCGCAGTTGAAGTGCGGATATTACATTCCTTTAAGAATAAGACAGATTCTTTTTCGTGTTAGAACATGCATACATCTAACCAAGCAGACTTATATTTTCGCGCACTCTATTTTGATAGTAGGACAGATTCTGCACTTTAGTGCCTGTTGTATCAGTACGAATCTTGTATTAATGACTCTTTCTAAGGAGAAGGAAATAAGTGGCATTCGGGGAAAAACATTAAAACAAGTATTATAGCTTATACCTTATTTAGTTTTTTACCATCACTCCCTCCAATCTATCTACACTTTTGTAAGATTGACATTTAATTTTACAAGATATGAGAGTAAAAATTTTTGCTTAAGAAGACATAATTCAACCAAATATAAACCTAAAATTTAGTATTACTTGAACAAAGTCGTTTTCTTAAAATTAGGAACTGCCTTCTCACTTTTGATAATCCAACCATTTTATCAGTCCACTAAGCAATTACCCATTTTTAATATATATATATATATATATATATATATATTATTTGTAATTACTATTATTTATTTATCACATGTGGGTATTATTCAATGGCCTAATTGATAAAGCATGGTATGTCCGTGTTCGGATCACCCCTCACCCTATATTTTTCACTATAATTCATTTTTTATCATGATTGATTAAGCCATGTCAGATGATACTAGACATTACATGAAGTGTGAGTAAAGTTTAGATGTTTTCCTATGAATCTAGATTTATAAATTTATCGTGTATTTTTCTTAAATTAACAATTCTCAATTTATCTTTACGATAGTAAAAAAAATAACTCCCACATATATATCTTTTTGTCAAACTTACTAATTATTACCACATATCTAGAAAATAAGAAGTTTGATTGGTGTCTTTTACTTTTCATTTTAAGAACACAATTCAATATCGAGAGACAGAGAGGAGGACTAAAAAGACCAATCTATTGATGTTAACAATGTCCTATTTTATTTTGTTATCTAAAATGAAAATTTTATTTTTGCACAAATAATCAAGATTACATAGAGACAAAGGATTAAGAATTTTTGCATACTGGCTTAAGATCTAGAAATAAATTGAAAGAAGACTTCTATTATTTTTAATTCTTGCTGGGGCCTTAGACTATCTAATATTCCACTTCTTTGTAAAAACTGTTAAAAAGTTTATTGTATCAGATTCTATATTTTGCAGTTTTTGTAAGCAATCTGCTCAAGTAAATTGTTGGTCTCATACCAAATAAAAATGCCATCCAGAAGATTAAATCCTGTTTATGCTTTTTTTTTTTTTTTTTTTTTTTTTTTTTTTTTTTTTTTGAAGGGTAAAGTAAATAATTGTATGCCTTTGTGGTTTGGAGTAAGTATATTATTGCTTTAAAACTATAGACTCAAATTACTTATTCTTTTATGATAGCATTTGTTTATCTATTCACATTTTACAAATTGCCCACTAGAGCTTGAACCTCTCGCCTCCCCTTTGAGAGAGAGGAGATTAATACCATTAGGCTAATGACCCATTGATTGTTTATTTATGTGGGGGCTTCATGTAACGATCCAAACCTGGGGATCCAGATCGTTAATTGGGTCCTTGCCCGAACCCAAGGTCACACAAGGGTACTATGGTCATTTCACGTCATTATAATAGTTCTACAATCTACAAGGGTATAACAGTCATTTACCGTGGTTAATTAATGGTTTAGGGCTCATAAGGGTAAAATAGTCATTTGGTACATTATTATGACTTCACAACTCATTAAGGATAAAACTATCATTTTCACATTAATTGGGTACGCTGAGGCCCTAACAAGGTTAAACTGGTCATTCGGTGCAATAATAGAGGTTCTAGGGTTCATGAGGGTATTCCAGTCATTTAGCATGGTCAATCCTAGTTGGAGACCCAAAAAGGGCAAAATAGTCAATTGCCAAGGTTATTTAATGATTAGGGTGAAGTCCAGGGGTGATTGAGTGATTTTACTGAAATATGGGGTCAATGTGCGAATATCAGTTCATATAACCGAGTAGAAGATTTCTTCTAACCGAGTAGATGAATGGTCTAGTAGGGCTGTGAACTGTAGATCTCATCTAATCGGGTAGATAGAGGTATCTAACCGGTTTGAAGGCCATCTAACTAGGTAGATAACTCTATCTAACCGGTAAAATGAAGGAATTCATCAAACCCCTTCTTTGCCTTATTTATTTAATGGGGTAGATAGAAAAATCTAACCAAGTAGATGAACACCTAGATCTAATCTAACCGGTTAGAAGACCCCATCTAACCGGTTAGAAGGGAGAAACCCATAAGTGAAGTGATCGAGTAGATCACTTCTCTAACTCGAACAGATGCAATCCAAAGTGCATAAACATGAAGTCTAAATCCATAAACATCATTTAACCCAACATCAAACACATTTAAACACCAAAACGAGTATTTAAT
This sequence comes from Cornus florida, assembly GCF_030987335.1. Lineage (NCBI taxonomy): Eukaryota > Viridiplantae > Streptophyta > Magnoliopsida > Cornales > Cornaceae > Cornus > Cornus florida. The sequence goes on from NW_026775576.1 coordinate 23,023,507, forward strand.
TCATCAAAATAACATTATTCACACTTCTTTTGTGAATCAAAATCATCTTAAAACATTCATACATGTCCAAAAGAATAAGTTTATAAAATAATGAGGTCTCCATAGTCATGATTACAAAGGCTTCATTTGAAGTTCACAAAAGAATAAGGTTATGTACATTTGTTCATTGCCTAAGCAATTCTATTACAAAAGATATCAAAATACATCAATGACTCTTAAGCTTGCGGGTGTGCATCTTCTACAATTTCCTTGCCATGTCCAGAAAATGATAAGTGAGGGGTGCGCACAACGGCTCAGTAGGATATGCCTAAAGCATTGGCTTTGGGTTCCCTTGAGTCGACATATAAAGAATAGATAAAAGAGATCAGGATCATACATAGGAATGTTAATAAGTCATAATTAACACAAGTACACCACCATGCAATGAAATGTCATGCTTTCCCGGCCCCAATCTTGCCCAACTCAACACACACCGAAAATCGCTAACCTGACTTTACGGAGGCGAGATTGAATAGCTATCCCTAACTCCAAACTCGGCAAGGGCCTCGTAATCAATGCTACACGTCCAATTCTGGCACGCACTCCCTTTAGGTTGTATTAGCCCCGGACTCGCGAAATCCGGTTTATTTCACAAAACCATTTTCTCACAACCCTTCCCAAACACATCCTTTTAAAATCACTTTGACCTCATTTTCCCCAAAACCATTCTCATGCCATGAAGTGAATTCATGCATTATTCAAGAATAACCGAACATGATTCATACCTTCTAAACTCAAATATGCATGCTTTACATCAAAGGGATCACATCATCACATTGTATCAATTAAGCTCAAAGTAGCAACTAGCACATATAACATGCTTTTAACAATTCTAGCATTTTAAATATACATCCAACATGCATAAACATAACATTTTTATCAAGAACATATATATCACTTCAACTTCTAATAATCGTCATTTAAGACAAATATGGCATGGAATCAAGTAAGGAAAAACTCAAATAAAGGCAAAACATAATGCATTAAACACCCCCAGCTCAAATAATGCCACCCAAGTTCCTAGATCACAAGATCGAAATCCACTAAATGCATGCAAGACTGGTATCAAAACGTAGCCCTTGACTAGCTCTCCACATTTGCTAACTATGGCTTGGGCCAAATCCAATCCAAACATAAGGAATCTTAGAGAGAATAAAGAAATTTAGAGAGAGAAAGAAAGAGGAAGAAAGAGAGAGATGTGGCTGAGAAAGAGAGAGAGAGAAAAAATGATGAAATTGTGTGACCCGAAACACTTCTAATGCCTTCCAAGGTCAATGGTCAATAATTCCCTCCACTAACTACACCAAATGTCCAAATTAACCTCTAACTTCATTAAAACCACTTCCATGCCACAAAAATATCTTACTCCACCCACATGCCACACAAACACATACATTTGTATTCATATATATATATAACACATCATCACATAAAATAATAAATACATGCTAATGGAAAACAATACCGGGACCACATGGCGTGCAAAACGATGTACGGATAAATAAATAAAATAAGTAACAAAAATTCTGAAAAAAAACCTAGGACACTATAGTTCATCAATAACATTGTTCAAGCGAACAATGTTAAATTAGAGCATGATTTTCATCCCGTGGTTCAATCTTAAATATTCAAGTTACTTTTCGAACCAAAAATTACGCCTTAAATATAGCATCTCCTCATTTGAAAACTCTAAACTCCACCGTTGACATCATTAGATTACGCCTCTTCTCTGCAAGAAGAACCAAATGCCCTTTTGTTGAATCCATTGCAAACACGAGAACTTGCCAAAATCTCTCTCTGATCCGCTGAAGAAGAATCTCTTCGATCTTTTCCATCAATCAACCCTAGTTTTGTTACTTGTTTAACTTCTTTTCTTGTTGATGAGCCAGCTATTTTCAAGTCTCAGGTAAGTTAGTTGGTGTGTGTTAGGGTTGTGGGCCTTGTTTTTATTTTATATTTTTCTGTGGACTTCATGCCATTTTTAAGGCCCCTAGGATATTTCCCATGATCAATGTTGCGGATTTTTTTTATTTTTATTTATTTATTTATTTATTTTTTCAGATTAACCTGGTGCATTTGGTAGGGATGGGACTAACTCGAGCAACCTAATTTTTGCCCAAAAATTTTATGGGATTAAGGAACTTGAGACCGTAGGACGGGATTGGATTTAAACTTTAGATCCCGAATTTATTTTGGACTTGACCCGAAGACCCCGAAATATAAAAATAGTTTATAACTTTTATATTTAAAATTAAATTATTTATAGTATCATCAATCATGGATTCATATTACACATAGTTCGGTTAATTTTTGTCACACATTTGGATGATCTAGGCAGGTAAACATAACATTTTATTTTCTTTTAATGTTTATTTGATAGTAGGTTATTAAATTTTGGAATGACCCGAAAAACTCATGAAATTGGTGCAGTACGACACGGGCTGAGACACGATGAGTTTCTCAGGATTTGGACATAGCACGGGCTATGATTTTAGAACCTTGGGTTTGGTGTGGTTTACAGTATTAGAACCTTGAGTTTGGCGTGGGCTAACCCTTTACTCCACCCCACCTCGCCCGCCCAAGTCCCACCCCTATTATCCGAAACTTCAACTTAACTAAGCCCCAGTGATACATGAAGGGTGCATCCCCACCTCATGCCGGGTAAGTCGTAGAGTATGGCCATGAGGCATGACCCCGAGATAATATTTTACGCTCAGTGAGAATCGAATCTCAAACCTAATAGTTCGTCAGGCATCAGGGATACTTTAGACCTTACCACTTGAGCCAATCCCTCGAGGGACAAATTTCATCGTCATCATATTACCTTAATTTTATATTTTTATTTACTGAATTTTTTTATGTATTTATCAAAAAAAGATATGCAAGTTATATACTAATTAAGCGACACGTGTAGGACGGTTTAATTACTTGGAATTGCCGGATTTGTTTAGTTTAACTTTTTTAGAATAATTTTCAAGAACTCGTTAAAAAAAAAAGGCAATTTTTGTAAGTTGTTTTATGAAAATGTTCTTTTCTTTTTTGTTTTGTTTTGTTTTGTTTTTTTTTTTTTTTTTTTTTTTTTTTTTAACTTAGATTTCTGAAATGAACTTCATGCATGTGACCAAACCATACATGTGTCCCATTCCCAAGAATGGGCTCAAAGTCTCAAACCTTTGTAAAGTGTATATCATATTGGGTGATTTAAAAGCTTGGTCTTTGTTATGTTGCTGTTGCAGTTGCATATGAAAGCACAAATTGGTGAGAAAAATGATTTGAATAGACTTTGTAAAATTTTATATATATATATATATATATATATATATATATATATATATATATATATATATTATCAAATTAAAAAGATATATGAGAAAGGGAACTGAAAACTGAAGTTGTTGGTGCTTTCTTCTTAGCCAAACCTTTGTGATGGCTTCATATAATCTAATAATCTGTCATTTTTGAGAAATAACCACGAATTCTCAATTTTCTTTTTTAAGTTTCCCAATATTCTCCTCGCTTAATAATAAATTGGCAATTTCCTTTTTTTTTTGAATCATGCTCCTATACCTTTTCTCTCATTCACTCCCTATTAAAAAGGTTTCTGAATCACACAGAGTCATTTAAGTCATAATATGAATATTTGACAGTCCTAGCTTTGTATTTGGATTTAAGTCCTAACTATTGTATAATATATATATATATATTATATTCGGTTTCCTTTCTTTCCTCCTTAATTTACTTCTTGATTATTTCTTACTTGATTTATTCCTTTTGTCTACAACTTTATTTCTTATATATTGTGTATCAATACAATGTAAACATATCAAGAAATACAAGCAATAAGAGAAATGTAGCCTCAGTGGCTCTTGATTCATGGATGTAGGCTTAGTGCCGAACTATGTATATATTGTGTTCTTAATTTTTCTCTATTTCATCTTCCTATTTTACATCTTATATTTCTGCATTATAAAGTTAACATGGTATTAGAGCAATGATCTATCCTAGATTGTTTTTTTTTTTTTTTTTTTTCCTTTCCTTTACTGATTGCAAAGAGTAGTGAATGAGAAGATCAGTAAAATCTGATCCGTTTTTGGTTCAGATCTCTCTTTGTTTTCCTTTTTTTGATCAACCACGTGCTTCCAAGCGATGTCCAGTACCGTCACTCGCCGACGCTCCTGCAAAGTAGATCTAACTTGTGCTTCACGTGCCCACGCGACGCACGCTCCTGCAAGTAGATCTCACTCATGCTACATACGCCCACCCACTCTTCCTTCATCGACAGTAGTCAATGCTCCGAAGCGGTGACCGACTATTTCCCTGCATTGTTCCAGCATTTATCGGCTTTGTTCCGACTATTCCTCGGCGTTGTTCTAGCCATTTCCCCTATGTTGTTCCGGCATTTCTCAGCTTTGTTCCGACTATTCCCTGGCTTAGTTCTGGCCTTTTACTGGCTTTGTTCCGGATATTTTTCATTTCTTAGATGGATCACCCAGATGTTTCCCAGTGTTGCTCTGGCCCATTTCTCAGTTTTGTTCCGACCCATTTCCTCGACGTTGTTTCGGCCATTTTCCTGATGGCGTTCTGGCCTTTCGGATGCTTTTCGCTCCACCACTGTTTTCAAGATTTTATCTCCAAACTCAAGTTGACTTCGAGAAACCCATCTTGAGTTTGCGGGAGAATATTAAAATATATATTATATATATGTATAATATATTATATATATTAGACATATATACTATATTTGTTTTCCTTTCTTTCCTCCTTAATTTATTCCTTTTGTTTCCCTTCTTTCCTTATATATATAGGTTTCCTTTCTTTCCTCCTTGATTTACTTCTTGATTCTTTTGTCACGCCCCAAATTCTAAGAGAATGCTCTGATACCATTTTTGTAACGACCCGAACCCAGGGGTCCGAACCGTATCTGGGTCCTTACTCGAACCCGAGGTCATCTATTGTCACTACAGTCATTCCCAATTCTAAACTACAAGGGAACACATTATACCAAATCTGAAAAACTGAAATACGAATTCTAAATTTCTAAAGTCCTGCAATTTCCAAACTCATTTGTGAGCCATACTAAAGGCTAACCCTGTCCCACAACAGTCACCACATGTATCTATAATGGTAATATCATGATCACACACATAGACGAAAAACCAAAAGTTCATTTATATGAAACATTACATCCGACTACAGTCCCAAGACATAAGCTTACGAAAGAGATACAAAATAAGTTTAAAGTTTTTCAAAACTTGTATATATAAAAGAAAATTAACACCAAAAAAAAAAAAAAAGTCCGTTAAGTCCTGTCTAAACCTACGGGGGAATGTCTTTTGCCACTTCCTTTCTGTGTTCTGAAAAATAATAGTAAGGAGTGAGCACAACAGCTCAGTAGAAGATGCTTATAACGCACTCCTTAATGCTTCCGTGAATCCAAAGAAAGAATAGCGATAAGAAAAAGGGTCATGCTTGTTCAGGAAGTAATAATCATCACATAATAAGATCTCGTAAACACAGTGAAATGCAATATTAATGAGGTGCCAATGTCTCTCCCCATTATCCAAAATTCTATCGAACATTTTCCCCAAATTTTAGATTTTGCTTTCATTTCAAAAACAAAATCTTCTCCTTTAAAAAAAAATCTATTCTGCCCCATGTAATGCACGAATGACACACTTCATAATCTTATAATGTTATATCATTTCCAACATCAAATTTCAGTTCTATAAGTCCTACTTGATAACAAACTAAAATGGCAATTTTGAATCCACAACAACACCATCATTTATGCTTTAAAGTCAAGGTCCCAATTCAGTTTTCGAGCAACAACAACCACCACAATCCTTACAACAAAACAGTCTTATTCATGCTTTAGAAACAAGGTACAAATTTCAATTTCATATAAAACTATAACACCATCGTTGTAATTACTATTTTTTTTTCAGTATAGAAGACACCCAACATCAAAACCATCATGCACGCTTTAAGGACAATGTACCAATCAAATTTTTTTTTTTTTTAAACAATATTAACAACACCCAACTTAGAACAAAATAACCCATAAGTGAGGTAAACTAAATATCAAATTTTCAACATCTAATCAACAACAATACAACCATTATGGTTACTAGAATTTCAATTTTATACACATAAACACAACCGACAATAAGAAGAGCTCTAATTCAATGTTTAAAACAAATAACACGTCATCCCCATGTAAGCTACAAAATTTCAGAGTTGCAACAACAACAACACAATAACAACGAGAAGCTTACAACAAAACAATTTCATGGTTGAGGTGAATTATCATAGGAATTTCAGTTTATAAGCACAACTACCCAACCATTGTAATTACTAGAATTTTTCGTTCTATGCACATAAACACAACCAATATTTAGAGGGCAAAAATTTCAGTTTTTAAAAGAAAGAAAACCACAACACACCATTGATATATAAACTATAAATTTCAGATTTAACTACATAACATGCTTGCAAGGAAATTCCAATTCTAGTCATATAGTGGTTCAACTAAGGAAGAAAAACAAATGAATTGAGATTTAGGACAACTCCTACCTCAACCAAGCAAGATCTTCAAAACAGCCCCCAAATTTGAAATTCCTAGCCCCTTGCAAGTTTGGTCTCAATTAAAAGCTCTCATCAACTCATCAACTTCCTCACCTATTGCTTCATAAAAATCTCACTTTAATCACTCTAAAAACAAGCTTAAAATGTGGAAGACATTTAGTGCATAAAGATGGATATAGAGTGAGAAAGTGAAGGATTAGACAAAGGAGTATTCTGTCGGGTGAAGGAAAGAAGAGAGGAAATAGTTTGGTATACAATTGACCTTGTGATCAATAACTTGCCACTTGTCACTATGTGAATGAATTACACTTTATGGTTAGTTACTCTTTTGCCCATCTATAGCTATTGAAACTTCATCTATGTCCCAATAAATAGGAAAATTTGGTAACTTTACATCTTCCTCCTTGATTTATTCCTTTTATCTTCAACTTTATTTCTTATATATTGTATATTAATACAATGTAAACATATCAAGAAATACAAGCAATAATAGAAATGTAACCTCAGTGGCTCTTGATCTATGGATGTAGGTCTTAGTGCCGAACCATGTATATATTGTGTTCTTAATCTTTCACTATTTCATCTTCATATTTTACATCTTATATTTCCGCATCATAAAATTAACAGTAACCTTTGTGATATTCCAAACACTAGGCTTTAAACTGGGACTTGTATGCACAGTGCACCCTTAGTAGTGTGTGTGTGTATATACACACACACATATATATCATAACTGTCATTAAAACTTAAGTTTTCCTTTTTCATTTTTAGTGCTCATTTTTCTGAAGGCCCAAAAACCACATATGTGAAAAATAAGAAACAATTTTATATAATTTTAATGTAAAAAAAATGTGAAATTGACCTCAAGCTATAATTACATAAAGTAACATGTTATAGTTGAATATATAAATGAAGTACAACTATACAAACAATGCACACGGCTAATCAACAACTAGGAACTGAGCAAAAGGCAAAGCTAAGTCCTAGCAAAAGTCAACATAACTACACCTAGCCAAAGCAACACCGAAAAAATTGCATTACAGTGGCAATACAAACTATATATTAGCGTAGTGCTATACAAAACTGCAAAACTTTAGTTTGTTGTGAATGTGTAAGTTCTGATAACTTGCAATCTAGTCTAGATCCCAGTTTGAGGCAATCTTTCTGTACATAAAGGCAAGTTTTAGCCTCGTTCTATCTCTGACAGTTTTCTTCAGCAGTATACATCAAATATCTCTGTGGCAATTTTTTCTTTTACAGTAGTAAAGAATGGCTTGATTCCAAAAAGTTGAAGTAAATGAAAGGTGTTGGGAGTTATTTTGGATTGAAACTTTTGTCAGGATCTTTCCCTCTTCTGCATCAATCACCTCCTCGTCCTTGTAGAAATCATCATTCTTAAGAAACAAATCCAACTCCTCCAAAGGTTTAGTTGATTCAAATACACTTTGATTTTCAAAGTATTTGACAATTTGCAGATTGTCCTTAAACTCGACGGTCTTCGCCATCTAAAATGAGGAAGGAGGGAGATGAGTTAATTTCTTTTTAAGCAGCTCATAAACAAATTCAGAAGTGTACATAAGAAGAAAAAAATTGAAAAAAATAAGACAAACACAAACCTTCTGTAGAGAAAGTTGGGAAAATTCTATATTTCTCTCCCGCAGCATTTTCCATGCTTCTGCTATCATTTGTGAAGCAGCTTTATCAGCTCTGATTCGGGCTTCAATTATGCCCTTATCTGTAAGCAATAAATTTATTGTGCTCAAATATACGTTAGAATAATTTTGACATCAATGAACATATTATGATAAAACAAAAACTTATTTATCTAAAACAAAATTAGTAACACTTAAGGTTGTCCGCAGAATAGTAAGGAGTTTATAATCACCTTCATTTTGCAACCTTCCAGTATTTCCTTTTCATGTTGCATTTTTAACCCGATCAATTTTACCGGCCTGAAGGATTAGACAAAAAGCTTAATGAGAAACACCTCACCTGATTATTATACAAATTCTTAATCATTAGATGATAGCATCATTTTTTTTCACACCGAATTTTATATGAAAACTTGATGTGCATACATGATCTAGTAATGTCTCTCGTTGTGCACTCAAGATAATGCCTACAAATCGGCTCTTTAACATTGCAACATAGATAGCTCCCTTTGGGGACATTGGAACATCTATAAGAAGAGCCCAACCAAAACAAAATAAACAACGATAAGAACAACATTTCATAAAATATCGAAGGATGTAGTGATACACATTTAAGTCAAACATTACTGATTGGCAATCTATCACTTCATACCTTTATGGACGATCTTCTCCTGTGTATAAAACAGATACAATCCAACTAGTTCTTACAGAGAAACCTAAAAATTCACCTAGCAGTAAGTTTAATAAGAATAATAAAAAAGTCGAAAAACATATAATAAGCTTAACCACAAAGTTATAAAATAGGAACGCTAATGTTAGCAAACAAATCCTCCTTTTCTCAAGTCTAGCACAGAACCTATTATGAATTTCTGCTTACGTATGCAATCCGCAGACGGTCACAAGATATAGTCATGCTCCCAACTTCTAATCATTGTAACAAACTTCAATTTTAACCAAGTCACTAAGGAAGTGAATTTTTTATGGATGTCTATCAATGTTTAGAAGCAAAACTGAACTACGTAGATGTGAAGTTCCTAGAATTTTTAGGGATGTCTATCAAATTTGGACTTTGGTTTTTTTTTTCCCCCCCTTTTTTTTCTTAGACTACGTTTTTTTTTTACTGGAAAGGGGAAAAAAATCCACAAGTAAACATAAAGCAAATAACATATATTTACTGATCCACTACAGCAATCTCAGCCATAAGCGTATTCAACAATGAATGATTAATCAAATCAACAGAATGTCATAACAAGACCAGAACAGAGATAAACAACGAAAAGGAAAAATGAAACTTTAGAATAAAAGAGTAAATCATTATAATTTTTAAAGAACAGATAATTAAATCAAACATTAAACTAAATATAGAGAAGAAATAGATAATAAAGAAAAAATATATATATATATACCTCCCAATGATGTAAGCAAGCATAAAGTAACAGAGAGCTTAAGGAAGCTAACTGTTTTGCAAGTTCTATTTTATATTTCAATTTATGCCCTTTAAACAAGAAGCACAACAAGAAGAATTAAGTCTAGACATTAGATACCATGGGCAAATGAACTTTTCTTAATGTTTTATTGTTTCGGAAAGGAAAAAAGAAAAGCAAGTAAACATAATGCACATAACATATTGTTATACAGTATTGTATGAACTATCACACGTGTACAATTAGATTCTTATATACAAAATATATATATATATATATATATATATATATATATATATATACTACCATTACTGCCATATTAAGATTATCATCTATTTTTCGCTTGGAAAACATATAATTTGTATGTATCATTTCGTACTTTTATTGACATGCATCAAATTTAATGGATCAATTAAACAGATAAAGATCTTGATTTAATAGACAATTGTAATAGAAATGCACGAAGTCAAATAACTAGCCTAGGATTCGAAATCCAGCAAGCAAGAAACAAACCCTATCATTTTGTATTTTGTAGTCACTAATACAAAGATTATAAGATTATTTGATCAAACATATATCTTGATTCATCAACTGCCTTGGTGAAATTTTTTGTAGAGGTTTAGTCAGTGAATATTTGCAAGCAAGAAAATCTTGAGAGACGCGTAGCATTGTTGGACGAGACTTTGGTTCAGAACATAAACAAGAGAATGTCAATGTAGCATCCAGAACAACATCCCGTGCAATCATTCTACGCTCTGGAGCTGGGAGGCATGCATCTAACACGTCATTTAGTTTTATATTTTGAGTAGATGTTGATGCAAGTGATTGGAGAAGTTCTCCCGAATGCCTTCCCATGAGTGTTTCTAGCACAACCCCAAAGCTATAAACATCACACTTTTCATTCACTTTCATTGTGTAGGCAAGTTCTATGCAAACAATAAAGATAGCTAATCAATTGTTAGAATATGATTCCAAATTAGAATGCGCATCTCAAAAGCTACTCAAGAAATATTACTAATTAAAAACCTGTAGTTTTTGGAAAAAAAAAAAAAGAAAAAAAAAGAAAGAAAGTTGAAATTGCATATAGAGAATAATAGTTCAAGAATTGCATATGAAAAATAGCTCACCTGGGGCGATATATCCAAAAGTTCCTGCAAGTACAGTTTGGTTTGATGAATTCGGCTATAAACGTCTAGCAGTGCCAAAATAAGAGACAAATGCCTCCGATTCTGAGTTCAATAGGATGTTGCTGATTGATATGTCGCGGTGAACAATTGGTGGACTGCAATCATGATGTATGTAAGACAAAACATATGCAATACCTTTAATAATGTTCACCCTACTGCTCCAATTCAATTCCACTGCTTCATCATCATATCTTAGGGCACAGAATAAGCTGCCTCTTTCCATGTACTCGTAAATTAGGAACATGCAACGGTTGTGCAAATAGAATCCGTAAAGCTTGACTATGTTCCAATGCCTTATTTCTGTTAACATTTGCACCTCATTCTTAAAACTCTTGTCGAAAACTGGTTCCTCAGCTTCTAGCCTATTAAGTTTCTTGAATGCAACAACTTCACCACTTGGCAGTTGTGCCTTGTAAACACTGCCATAACCACTGGTCCTTATGTAGTGCCTAATGTTGAAGTTGTCAGTTGCTTTAATTATATCTTCATACACAATGTGTCCATCATAATTCCACACTGAGAACATATTTCCATTCTTGATTGCTCTTTCTTTAAATTTTGTATTTTTTCTAACCTTTTTACAACATAAGAAAACAGTGCCAAGGATTAAGAAGGCAAGGGAAATGATGATGACAAACAAAATGGTGCCCAAGTGCATGATTCTGTTTCTCTTTCTACAAGGAGGGAAACCTTCGACTGAACCACATAAACCTTTGTTTCCCTTAATTCATAGAATGAGTTGTAAACTTTAATAATTCGTGTTAAGCCATTAATCATAAATTTGCATGAATTCCATATCTTAGAACTTCATGATTTTCACATATCTATAATGCATAAATAAATGGTTAGATATAAATACCTCGATTCATGATATCAAATCTTGTTGAGATTAAATCCAACGTCTAGATCCTTTAATCACGAACTAATCTGCAACTCTGATCAACAGGCAAAGGTGAAAACTGGTTTTGTGTCTCTTGGCCTTTTACACACATAAAACTTTTACGTACTGTATCATTAATCGTATATAATTGATGGAGTATATGCACTTTTATAAAGGTAGAGATAGGACCAGTTTTCCTTTTAGTAACATAATTCTACTTTCTATCAAAGTAATTAATAAGAAAGGAAAACACTTCTCCAATAAGTAATTACCAAAAAGGTAATTATAAGTTGACCAAAAATAAAAAATATTAATTGATATCTATTTACTTAGTCACCAAGTAATATGTCACATGTCCAAATTATATGGGCCACAATTAAATAAAGTTGCTTCGAACTTGAAAACGTTGTGGGATTTCTCCCTCCAATTCATTGTATGACAAATCAATGGACAACCAATTATAGGTAGAGTTAAACGAACTGGGAATAGTGCTGGATAGATGATTATGAGAGAGATCCAAGTATTTAAAATTATCTAGTGGAATTGTTATCACTGGGCCGCTGATGAAGTTATGACTAAGGTTTAGATATTACAGCGTAGAAAGATTATTAATCTCCACCGGAATTATTCCTCTCAAAAAATTTTGGGAAAGGTCTAGATAGCGAAGCATGGAGAGATTTCCAAATTCACTTGTTAACCGACTTGAGATTTGGTTTGAGGATGTACCAAGCTCAGGAGGTATCCAACCAACAAATCGATTTGCAGACAAGTCCAGAAGAGTTAAGTTGGCCAAAAGACCAAGAGATGAAGGGATGGATCTGCTGATATAATTGTGAGAAATGTCAAGGATGGATAGCTGGGTGATCCTACCAATGGAAGGAGGCAGCCTACCTGTAAGATAATTGTAAGAAAGTTGGAGAGAGGTAAGCTTCCATATCCTTTGGATCTCATGCGAGATGCTTCCATTGAGCTAACAGTAGCTGAGATCGAGACTTAGTAAGTTTAGAAAGGAAGACATGTTCAATTTCTCCAGCTCTCCCCCAACCAACTAGTACGGGTGTATCACAATGACATTTCCAAGCTTATCGCAAGATATTCCTTCCCACTTATAGTGACTTGTGGAATTCTCAACTGGAATACAAGTGTTTCCCCACCAACCAGTGCAGAGAAAAGCCTCCGCCTCCTCCATTGATGATGAAGACAAATCAAGAAGAGTCAATTTGGCCAAAAGACCAAGAGATGAAGGGATTTCACCGGTGAAGTTGTTACCAGCAAGTTTTAGATCAACAAGATGAGTCCTTTTATATATATTGCAAAAGGCTAGGATCTGAGGAGACTTGTAATTAAGGTCCACACGGCGCAAAGGGAGTCAAGCCGAGACACTTCTGCGAAGCTTCATGCTAAACTTGGTAGGGTCCACTCATATGAATGCCCTGTGGAGTGTGGTCTTTGGTAGCAACCGAATTCAAACTGAAAGTAAACTTTGAAGACGATCATGAGCCAAGTCGTTATTTTGATTGGTGTAAGAAATCAATAAAAACCAATACGCCTGTGGTTTAGTGGTACCAAACTCTTACTTTTTAACGGGAGGTTTTTTTGCATTCTTGTGTTTGTTTCACGTGTTGGATTCTTTTAATTAAATTAAAGTTAGTGATAACAAATAGCATCCATGCATGGTCCATATAGAATCTTGATAAAAAAATTAAATAGCTATATGTGAGTTGGGTATGATATTAAGCCCAACTTAATATTTTAAATTTTTTAGTTGGGTCATGAAATACTTCATTGGTTATAATTGATCTCACAACTATATATTTAACAGCCACCACTGGCTATTGGGCCTTGCTCTTCAGCCCAAGCTGAAGCCCACTACACTTACCTTACATTTATACAATTTGTATAAATTTCAAACCAAAAAAAAGTATATATACATATATATACAAATAGATGTGCATGCCAGAATATGAACTGATCAAAGATTATAGTGTTGGGTTTGTGGCTCAAAATTTGTGCGCAGAAAATTAGTTTCTTTTTTTCGTTTTGGAAGTTGCGAGAAATAGTTTCCTGATTGGTTTTGGAATCCAGAAGACTTGAGGAAAAAGACTAAAGATTTGGGAAAGAAGTTATGCCTGCTATTTTAGAGTTGAAGATGGATATGGTAACTCCTTGTAGGTAAGTTGATCCTTGTCTAACAAGGAATTGGATTTGAGTAATACTTGTTTAATAAGGAATTGAGTTTTGAAGACTCTAAGTAGAGATGGGTATGAGAGGTTTAGAGAGAGAGAGAGAGAGAGAGAGAGAGAGAAGAGAAGAGAGAAAAGATGTAAGGGGTTTAAGGGTGAGTGTTGTGAGGAGAGGGGGGAATATGTGTAATTCCCGAGTGTATACATGTAGCTTCAAAATAGATGATAAGTGAGTGAATGGGGGTTTTGATATGTGGTTGTATATTCTCTTCCTTGATTCATAATAGTGAAATCTCTCTCTCACATGTATGTAACCCTAGAGTTGGGTGAACCATGTAAAATATTGTGTTGTGCATGGATGTATGTGATTGTTATCTCCGTATATGCTTGTTTGATGTGATGTGATAATGCTCCCGCTGTGTGTGATGAAGAAGAGATTTAACTCTCAACAACAGCCGATTGTTGAGTGGGTTGGAGGGAGTTAATTATCCCCAACATATAGTACGAAACATTAATTTAATACACATTTTGCCAAAAGTAAAATCACTATATCAAAAAATAAATATGAAAATGACAGATATTTTACATAACCCTATTAGTTTTATAAATTTATTAAAGTTCTTGTGTTAGTGGTTGTTGAACTTAGAATATACAGTACAATAATGATCTCTTTAGAGTGGTTTTGGACCAACATCGCAAAAAAGAAAAAATATATATATTTATGGGTGTGTTATCTATATTATATATGGATTTAATGGTGAATTTATACATACTCAATCTTTGTTATTATATATATAAAGTGACTACTCATTAGGACTAGTGCTAGAAAACTCAAGGCGTTTAAAAAAAATGCTTAAAGAAATTCCAATAAATGTTTTTTTTTTTTTTTTTTAATATTTAATTTAGAGGACTCCTAGATCATTGGATGCATATATTTTTTAAGATGACAAATTAAGTTTTTCACTTCTAGAGTTGTCTAATTTAAAAAAGAAAACAACAAAGGTAGATTTCGCGTGGGCTGATAAGAAATTAGGGGTTGTCAGTCGACTAATATTAGAGTTGGGCATATCAAAGTCATTGGTGTGTCCACTTAATGAGAAATTAGAGGTTGTCAGTCGACATAGAGGCAAGCTTTAGTCTCGTGCTATCTCTGATATTTTTCTACAACAATATACATCAAACATCTCTCTATGGCAATTTTTTCTTTTACAGTAGTAAAGAATGGCTTGATTCCAAAAAGTCGAAGTAAATAAAAGGCGTTGGGAATTTTTTTGGATTGAAACTTATGCCAAGATCTCTCCCTCTTCTGCACCAATCACCTCCTCATCCTCGTGGAAATCATCCTTCTTAAGAAATAAATCCAACTCCTCCAAAGGTTTAGTTGATTCAAATACACTTAGATTTTCAAAGTATTTGATAATTTGCAGATTGTCCTCAAACTCGACAGTCTTCTCCATCTAAAATGAGGGAGGGGGGAGACGAGTTAATTTCTTTTTAAGCAACTCATAAACAAATTTAGAGGTGTACATAAGAAGAAAAAAAAAAAAGATAAACACAAACCTTCTGCAGAGAAAGTCGAGAAACTTCTATATTTCTCTCCCGCAGCATTTTCCGTGCTTCTGCTATCATTTGTGACGCAGCTTCATCAGCTCTGATTCGGGCTTCAATTATGCCCTTATCTATAAATAATAAATTTATTGTGCTCAAATATATGTTAGAATAATTTAATGAACATATTATGATAAAACAAAACTTATTTATCTAAAACAAAATTAGTGACACTTAAATTCGTCCACGGAATAGTATGGAGTTTATAACCACCTCTATTTTGCAACCTTTTCCTTTTCCTGTTGCATTTTTACCATATCAACTTTACCAGCCTGAAGGATTAGACAAAAAGCTTAATGAAAAACACCTCACCTGATTATTATACAAATTCTTAATCACTAGATAATAGCATCATTGTTTTCACTCTGAATTTTATATGAAAACTTGATGTACATACATGAACTAGTAATGTCTCTTGTTGTGCTTTCAAGATAATGCCTACAAATTGGCTCTTTAACATTGCAGCACAGATAGCTGTCTTTGGGGACAGTTGAACATATAAGGAGAGCCCAACCAAAACAAAATAAACAACGATAAGAATGACATTTTATAAATATCAAAGGATGTAGTGATACACATTTGAGTCAAACATTACTGATAGACAATCTATCACTTCTTGCCTTCATGGACAATCTTCTGTAAAGATTGTCAGCCACCAAATTTTGTCATTTTAGTAGGCTTTTCTTGTATAGAAAATAGATACAATCCAACTAGTTAATACCACCAAAAATTCACCTAGCATTAAGTTAAATAAGAATAAGAAAAAAGTCAAAAACGTATAACAAGCTTAACCACAAAGTTATAAAATAGGAACGCTAATGTTAGCAAACAAATCCTCCTATTCCCAAGTCTAGCACAGTGGTTTATTGTGAATTTCTGCTACATATGCAATCCCTAAATGGTCACAAGATATAGTCATGCTCCCAACTTCTAATCATTATGCCAAACTTCAATTTTAGCCAAGTCACTGAGGAAGTGAATTTAGAAGCAAAACTGAACTACGTAGATGTGAAGTTTCAAGAAATTTTAAGGATTTCTATCAAATTTTGACTTTGGTTTTTTTTTTTTTCCCCTTTTTTTTTTTTTTTTCTTAAACTATGTGTATTTTTTTTTTTTTTTTTTTTTTTTATTGGAAAGGGGAAAAAAAAGCCACAAGTAAACATAAAGCAAATAACATATATTCCCTCCATCCCATATTAATAGTCATTATCTCATTTTTTGCCATTCCATTTTAGTTGTCACATTTCAAAAATCAATACACTACTTTTTATTACATCCCTAATTTACACCTAAAAGATTAAACTAATTAAAATTTCAAAAGAAGTAGACCCCATTTTCCATCCTACTACTTTTGAAACCCAAAAATAAATGGACCCATCAAAAATCAATACCCTCCTTTTTAGGGAAGGGCAAATTTGGAAATGCTTTCTGCCAACCCAATAAATTATGATAAAAGTTGTTGCCTTAAAAAGTGTGAAATGTGAAATTGGACTATTATTAAGAGACAGAGGGAGTATATACTGATCCACTGCAGAATCTCAGCCATAAGCATATTCAACAATACATGATTAATCAAATCAACAGAATGTCATAACAAGACCAGAAACAGAGTGATAAACAAAGAAAAGAAAAAATGAAACGTTAGAATGAAAGAGTAAATCATTATAGTTTTTAAAAAACAAACGACTAAATCAAACATGAAACTAAATATAGAGAAAAAATAGATAATAAAACAAAAAGGAAAATATAGCTCCCAATGATGTAAACAAACATAAAGTAACAGAGAGTTTATAAGATAGGGAGCTAACTTTGTTACAAGTTCTGTTTTATATTTCAATTTATGCCCTTTAAACAAGAAGCACAACAACAGAATTAAGTCTGGACATTAGATACCATGGGAAAATGAACTTTTTTTAATGTTTTATTGTTTTGGAAAGGAAAAAAGAAAAACAAGTAAACATAATGCATGTAACATATTGTTGTACAAATATTGTATGAGCTATCACATGTATACAGTTAGTATTTTCTATATTCTATAGTTGCCTTCACCTACCCCGCATTACCATATATAGCCTTACCATGTACAAGGTTTACTTATTATTCTACTCCCCTATATAAACACCACTGTATTATTATATTACTGTGAAGACCTTGTCATTTTTCTCTTTTTCCAGCATTTTTCTTTTTTCCGTTTATTTTGTTTGTTTATTTCTTTTTCGTGTAACCTTAAGCTTTGCTTGCACGCACCTCATCTTATTTTAATAAAATGCGTAGTCTTACTTTTGTAGAAAAGGATGCTACTTGTTTACTTTTCCCATAGGGGTATGGATGCATAGTTTCTTCGGAAACATTTTCACTTTTTGGGGTGCTTTGTGTAATTAAGTTTTTGGGATATTTTGTTTAGGACATTTTACAGATATTTTTGGAAGATATTTAGAGGAGGGACTAAGTTGCAATTTTTGGAAAGTGTGACAAGTGTCACACTCTCATTGGTCTATTTGTTGACTTCTTGTTGGCACTCTTGGAAGTCTAGGATGATGACAAGTGTTGGGTATAGATTTAACCTTGTGAAGGTGCTTTGGATAATGACAAGTGGAGGATGTATATTCATCCACATGTTGCCTTTTTGTTGGTGCACTTGCTGGCTTGGATTGTTGACAAGTGTAGGCTTAAGATTAAAACATTGTGAGGAGGCCTAGATTAGTGACAAGTGGACGGAGTGGATTGGTTTGTGTGTGAGAGAGGTAGTGTTGGTAAGGTTTTTGTGCCCAAAAAGTCCTTAAGTAGATTTTCCACTAACATCTTCATCTTCCTTACATCTTTCTTTCGCAGTGTTTTATGTGTTCTTGGAGTTAGTATGCATGCTCACATGTTAATTTCACATTTTAGGGTTGTATATAGATGTATATAACTTGAAATTAACTTAGGGTTTAGCTTTATATAAGCCTTGTACATGATTATTAACTTGTGTTAAACTTACTTCATATAGTGCTGTTTTGAAATCTTGTGAATTTTAATTGTGCACATGTTAAATTTCTATATTGTTGTGACCAACAATTTGATTGTGTAATTGGTATTATGTAGATGTTTAAATCATGGATTTAGAACTTATTGCACACTCACATGAATGGATTTCATATGTTAACTTCCTTGTTGTAGCTTAGTGGAAATTCAAATTGAAATCTTGTAATTGACATTGCCATTGTAGCTTGAGGAATTAGAGCATGACTTGTGTGAATCCTTATTTGGTTGTGTATGAAAGGTGAAAAAGTGCATTGCATACTTAGTGTATGTTGTGGTATAGTTATTGATTTTGGAAACTTGGAACGTCGTTGTTGAAATAGTTAGAGTTTGGCTCTAATGTGGGAGATACAAATTCTTCCCACACGTGCGCACTATGGTAGTTCCCAACGGGCTAGTAACCCAAAATAGCTATTATTCGTTTGGTTGATAACCGGTGTGATGTCCAAGTATATCCACATTTGTTGATTTCATATTTTCGATTCAAGTTGATAGCATTATGACATTGTAACTTGTTGTGGTATATTAGGTATTCCAATGTTGTGTAATTGCATTACCACAGTGGTTTATGTTGAAAATGTTCTAAAGTAGCTTAGGATGATTCCATAGTTCCACTTTGAACATATACGTTAGGCGGTATGAACCACATGTTTCCATTTATATTAACTCGCAAAACCGTTAAAACTTTATGTTATATGCATGTTCATTATCCTATGAGTAACTTGATTACTCATCCTAGTTGTTTGGGTCTTTTTCAGGCAAGGAGACTTTGTTCTTGGATGCTCAACATCCATAGTTGATTTGGTAGCAATTTGGATCTCTTTTGTGTACATTATATTATACAAGTGTTAGCATGTTTTGGTTTACTTTTGTTGATATAACTTGTTTAAAAGCATGGCATGCTTCCTTTTATGTTGTAATATAAACTCAAGTAGCTTCTTTAGACTTTACTTCAACATATATGTAATGAGGCCAAGGGCCAACTCTTTTGATGAATGAAATGTATGATGAAATTTCAGCACTTTTTCCTCTCATGACCTATTTTATCTTGGGACCCCCCGCCCCCCTAAAAATGGATTTTCTACACAACTATGGTCTAAACCAAAAATAAAATAGTCATTTTCAAAAACTTCATAATCCCAGCCAGCCAAGCCACGATCTTTCGCAGAATCGGCGATCGATCACCGATTGTGGCGATCGATCACCCTGGGCACACTTGGTTTTCAAAATTTAGGGATTTCATCAATAGTGGATTTGGAGATTGATCACTGAATTCCGCGATCGATCGCCCTGTAAATCACAGTTTTGTTAAGTTTTTTGTAAAATTTCGAGGTTTCATATCTTTTTCATCCGGACTACGAATCAAGTGATTCTTGAGTCTAACTTTGTTAATTTTTCATTGTCTATCCAATGGTATGCACGGTAACATACACTTTTTGTTTGAAAAGACCATACCCTTTGTCAAACACCTTAACCATCTTAAAATCTAACTTCCGTTTTTGTTTTCTTTTAAGTCTCGTGATTTCTCGGGAAGTCACTTTTGGGCCTTAGTGATGATATTCATCACTAGAGGCCATTTCACTTCATTTTGCTTCCGTATTTGGGATCCTTTTTTAGGTCACTCGCTGACGTACCGGGTTGTAAAACTTAGGCCGTTACAATTACTCACTCAATAAGATATAAATTTTTATATATTCTCTCTCTCTTTCAACATGGCATCAGAGCGAAAATCGACCCCTCTTTAATTTTTTTCTACAATTTTGTTCAAACTCTAATCTTGATTCCATCTCGTCTTTCTCTTAGCAATGTCTTCTCGGTAATCTCTCCTTGATGATCTATGTTCTCATCTCGACAATCTCTCTCAGATCCCTTATCGACTCTCTCCTTGACAATTTCTCTTGGGTTCATCTTGGCTTGATCTTGGTTCTCTCATCTCGGCTTCCTTTTGCAACTATATCTCATTTGTTTGGTAGCCCTTATTATACATACCAAGGACTTTCATCTTCTTGGGTCAATCACCAACACCAAACTGAAAGGCTCGAACTACCTTCAATGGTCTCAAGCCGCAGAGGTGTTCTTACGTACTTATTCATTCGTAGGAGTGTTCGAGGTGTTCTTACGTGCTCAAGGTGTTCTTACGTGATGAAAAGATTATTGAGGCTTGGAAGAAAGAAGAAAATCTGATTATGACTTGGTTATGGAATAGCTTGGAGCCTGAGATCTTTAACAACATGTCATTCTTAGAATCTGCCAAAGATATCTGGGAAACTATCAAGGATATGTATTCTTCAGAGAAGAACATTTCTCGTATTTATCAGTTGTACCAAGACATTTTAAATCTCCAGCAGGGAGATCTTTTAGTTAAAGAATATTACTAAGGGTATATGGGAATAATTGAATGTCTAGTAATCATTGACGACAAACGTAAAACAACAGAAACGACACAGGGAGGAGTTTTGGGTGGAAATTTTTTTATCTGGACTTAAACCCGAACTCGCTCTGATCAGTTCGCATATTTTTCCTGGCAAGGAGATACCCATAGCTAGTAACACTTTTGTTTAAGTTCGAAGAGCATCTATTCATGCCCCCGTGATTAAGAAGGAAAACCACTCTACTCTTGATGTTCTTATTGAGCGACATGATACTTTCCATAGAGGGTGAGGGGGCGGAGGTATTTCCAACCCAGGTCGTGGTACTCGTGGCGAAAAAGAGGGTCGTAGCAGTAAGAAGTGTACTTATTGTGGCTAAAATAATCACTCTGTTGACTTCTATTGGGCTCTTTATGGCAAGCCAGCTTGGGCTAATTAGGCTTCGGTTCAGAAGGAAACTACATCCACTCCTGCGAATGAACAAGTAGTTCTCTCTAAAGCCGAGTACGATTCTCTGGTAAAGCTTGAGCGTGCAAATCAGCTATCCTCCTCCACCATTACCCTTGTTACTTCAGGTAATACCTATCTCCATTCTTCATCTTCTGCACCTTGGATCAATGATTCAGGGGCATCCAATTACATGATGGGTAACCATTTCTTCTTTTTGATATTTTTTATGTTTTCTTTCTATCCGTTGTTACTACAACGAATGGTGCCAAATAACTTATTCATGGAATTGGTACCTTTCGCACTCCGTGTGTCACTTTTTCATCAGTTTTATATATCCCTCAATTTTTAGTCAATTTATTGTTAGTTCACAAAGTCATATCAGATTTAAATTGCTCAGTTACTTTTTCTCCTTCCCATTATGTCTTTCAGGATCTCAAGATGAAGAAGACGATTGGTAGGCGGTTTGACAAGGATGGTCTTTACTACTTCTAGCCGACTCCTACTCCGATAGCTCTACATTCCACCTCCTCTTTAGGTTATCAGTGGCATTGCCGCCTTGGACATCCCTCTTCAAATAGTCTTTGAGTCTTGGTCCCTTCAGTAGTTGATTTTTCTAAGTTTAATTGTACTATTTACGAACTCAGTAAACATCATCGGGCTACTTTTAAGTCTCACTTTGAAAATAAGAGTATGAAACTTTTTGAATTAGTACATTCCAATGTTTGGGGACTAGCTCGTACTACTGGTTATTTGATGCTCGTTATTTTGTGTCATTTATTGATGATTATTCACGTTTAACATGGGTTTATATTCTTAAATATAGATTCCAAGTGTTTTCTGTTTTTTTGACAACCCGGATTTTTTTAGATTTTAATTTATTTCATGATTTTTAGATTGTCTATTATTGGTGATGAAGGAATTTGATGGGTTGGATTTTGTCACAAAGTTAATATATATATATATCTATATATATATATATATATATATATATATATATTGGTGTGTCGTATGAAGGAAGGAGGAGCTGCTAGCCGTGGGATTAGAGAGAAAAAGAAAGAAAATGGAAATAGGAAGGGACACCTGGCCGAGATGGGAAGAAAGGGAAAGGAAATTGTGATGGTTTCTTGGGCGGGCCCCACTTTAGACTTTTAATGGGTTGGTTTCATGCATATATATATATATTGTATGTTATCTAATGATGGGATGATGGAAGGGACCAGCCGAAGTGGAAAATGAGAAAAGAAAATTGCTAATGTTTTGCGGGGCCCACAAGGAATGGATATGTTAAAGGAGTTTGAATTGGATTTTGTTTTACATATATATAATATACATATATTGTCTGATTAAAGAAGTGAAGAGGAGCAAGTTCAGCTGAAAGTGGGAAAGGATTGAACCACTAATGAGACTTTTGACCATTTTTTTTCCTTGGCTTTGAAATTTCACGTGGCTGGGATTTGTTGTTGTTAATAGACATTGTCTATAGAAAAAGATGGAGATATAAAGTTAGATTGTGATATTAGGTGGGGTCCGCTGTTGAATAATTGTCCTGTGATATTTGTGTAGAGTCGGTGGAGTGCAATTTGCCTAAATATATTAAGTGTTGTGTGGCACTAAGAGATGAATTACAGAAGAGAAATTTGAGACACAGAGAGTTGAGGACAGAGAGAGGTCCTAGAGTTACAGAGGAGGCCGAGATTTCAGAGAGGGCTGGAAGCTTGAAGTTTTGATGATCTAGTGAGGAAAATTATTTTTTAGGGTAGGGGTTCCTAATCCACGAAATTTCTTGTTCCTTTGTGAATTTTCATCTTGAATTATTGTCTAGCATGCCAACTTATGTTGAAATTCCTCTAAAATGATTAGATTATTGTAAATGAAGTATGTGGCTATGTATTTAGTTGAAATTGTATGAAATTATATGCTTGTATGAATTAATTTCATGTTTATAGTCTTATCATGTTAGATTCTTGTTGAATGCAAACATGCCGTAAATTCTTTGAAAATTCTTGCAAGTATGCTAAGTGGTTTAGAATTGAATTAAACGTATGATTATGGGCATTAATTAGCATGTCATAAAAAGGTCATGATGCATTGATGCATATTATTGGGCATGAAGAAAAAGGAAATTATTTTGAAATTAAAGAAAAGGGAGTTTGGGAAAAGTTTTGATAAAAAGGATTTTTATAAAACTCGAACACTGAGGAGGTACCGAAGGTCCATGGAGTTAATGTAACCTAGAGGGAACTAGGGAAATCACCCTAGCGTGGTTGAGCAATCTGGACCCCAAATGATGCCGCGGAGGTACCAAGGGTCAGGGACAGTAGCCAATCCTTCTTTCGTGTCACCGGGGAGTCACTAACAGACGAGTTATATTAACTGTTTGAAAAGTGATGGATGCTTTTGAAAATGGGGAGTAACATAGCACGGTATTGCATTTCATAGCACCATATTGTTCATTTGGATTCAAACTTGATCTCCCAGCATAGCATGATCCCATTCCTTATTGTTCTATTCATTGCTTGGATTCACGGGGTCACAAGAGGTGTGTCTTAGCACCACCTACTAAGCTTTATGCTCACCCTATTATTTAACATTTTTCAGGACATGGGAAAGAAGTGGCGGGTGACGTTCCACCACAAGCCTAATTTGGATTAGAGGATCATTTTGCTATTTTTCTATCCAAGTCCCGTCATTTATTTGTAAAACCTTAGTTTGTTAAATTTAGTATAGAGACTTATGGACTCTTGTTATTATAATTATATTCATGGGCTGTAACTTTAATATAAATTGTCTAAACATTGTAAGACATGGACTTTTGATCTGAGCCATATATATATTTTTTTGGACTGTAACTATGATAGTTGGACTAAATGGTATCAGAGCATTTTATTAGAATTTTCGGGTTGGGACAAAGTTGGTATCAGAGCTTTAGGTTCGAAAACCTAAGGATGACGGGTAGGGTTGACCTAAGTGGGACTTGAGTTGATTTAAAAGTATTGCATGTTAAAGTGTTTATTGTTTTGAGAAGCATGTTTACTTATTACTTGCTTATGTGTTACGGTTTTGAAATATATGCTTTCTTGATATGTGTTCACATGTTTACGTGCTGAAATGCTAAAATTTGTGTTACATGGCCATGCATGTGAAGTAGTTATATGATCCAACTATGTAAATGAAATGTGAATGTATTTGAAAGCATGTTGTACATGATAAGGTGGAAAGTATATGATATATGACGATGGCAAGTAGTAGGCACGGTTAGTGCAATTTTCTTTTATGATAATATGACAAATAATGATCATGGTATAAATAAGTATGTTTCGTACGATATTGTAGGATTCATCCATTTTGTACATGTATATATATCTATATTCGTATGTGTTTATGCGGTCAAGCAAGGGATGGTTATTAGTACGGTAAAGTACTTGTCACAGCATTGAGTCTTGTGTAAGTTTTGACCTGAGTAGGCGAGGAACTCGGTTACTCCAGTGTTGTCGGGTACTGGTTCTTATCGAATGACAGGTGCTGACTTCTAGCTCGTGGATTGAGCTATTTGGTGTGCAGTCATTTTAATCTTCTTGTTGCATTTTGTGCGGTGCTTAGAGCACAACTTTAGAACAGGTTCATATTTTATGGCATAGTGTCTTTGTTGTGTGAGAGTTTCATGCATTGGTGGATGGGTTCCTGAGACCGTGGAGGTCAGGTGTGCGAGTGAGGGTTTTGAGGAAAAAAAAAAGTATGACCTTAGGAGGTTACTGTTTGTGACTTGGGTCACAGCTTGGTGCTGAGGTTCTTTTCGAACTGGTCGTGGTAGGTGTGATAGAGGTTGTTTGAGTCACGAATTTAGTCTTTGGGATGTAAATGTGTATCATAGGTGTTCTGGTATAGTTTAAGAAAGTGTGATGGTTATGGTTAGTTGAGAGGTGATTTCCATTCTGGGAAACTACAAGAGTGTATTACGAGTAATCGACTCTCGGAGAGTTGATTGCATGACTCGGGTGATGTAATGACCCGATCATTTTCCTTCTTTTCTTTTTTCTCATATTTTTATGGATATATATATATATATATATATATATATATATATATATATATTTGTTCCGTTGTCTTTTCCTTTCAGAGTTCGGTTTCTTGTCACCTGTTATTGTTTTGAGTGCTCGGGAATGGTTTCCGAGACACTTTTCTTGGGATTGACAACTGCCTTTAAGGATCAAGTCATTTCCACACTTTCATTTTTTAACACTATTCACCTTTTGTCTTTTTCCGTTTATCGTTTTTCTTTGCATAACCTCACTTTTTGTGTTCGGATTTGATTCCGGCTTTGCATGCATCCATAGTATTTGATTTCCAAGATAACTGTTTTTTTACTTTCGTAGAAAAGCATGCTAGTTGCTTACTTTTTTCGTAAAGGGCATGAATGCATACTTTCTTAGAAACATTCTTGATTTTTTAGGGTTTTAGTGTAATTATGTAAAGTAATTATTTTTCGTCTTAGGGACCATTTTACAATTTAATTTGGAAGATATTTTGGAAAAGGACCTTTTTTTAATTTTTGGAAAGTGTGACAAGTGTCACACTCTCATGGAGCCACTTGTTGGCCTTAGGGTGGAGAGACTTGGAAGCTTAATCTTGTGACATATGAAGGGTAGATATTCATCCACTTGTTGGCCTAGGATAGGTGCACTTGTTGGCTTGGATGGTTGACAAGTGTAGGCTTAGGATTAAGCCTATAATGGATGCTTGGATGGGTGACAAGTGTAGGCACCAACTTTTGTCTTGCAATTATTTTTGGGCCACTTTGAGATTATGTTGTTAAAGAAGGGTTTTTGTGCAATTGATCATAGATGTGTGTATTGACCATGGTGTAGGATCACATAATGAGTAGAGGAATTTTATTTCCTCCACTCACACTTTATCACATATACCATTATCTTCCTCACCACAAGCCCTAGCCACCATTAGAGAAGCTTGATGCTTAGGCCTTGACCATGATTTTTGAAGGCCTTCCACTCACCTTTGACCATAAATCTTGGAATACAAAAGCTTTGTCTCATCTTCCTCTACATAACACTTGAAGGGTTTGCCATTTTATGTTGATTTGCCTTAAATTCTAGAGAGACTTCTCTAGTGAGATAGGGGATGATTATAGGTTTATGTGATATGTGATTTATTATTATTTTTTTGATGTGTATACCATGTTTTTTTTTATGAAATCTAGGATTTAATTTAATTATTCATTAGTTAAAAATTAATTCACATGGTTGTATATGATGACGAATTAATTAAGGACCTGATATTTGATTAGGCATTGTCTTAATCTATGTTATATATTAATTTGAGAAATTTTGGTGTTGTTTTGAAATCTAGAGATTTACTTAAATTTTATGTAATTAAATTCTATTAATTACTCCATTGATGTAATTAAGTTTTGACTTGACATTAGTGATTATTATAATTTAATCTTTGTTATATATTAAATTGGAAGGATTTGAAGATGTCTTGAAATCTAGAGATTTGACTATTTTTATTTAATTAAATTATATTCAACTATTCCAATGATGTAATTAAACTTTTGAGTTAATAATAGTGATTATCTTGACATGTTGTTTAACATATATTAAATTTGGAATATTTGGATGAATGTTGAAATCTAGAGAATTTAATTATTTGTATTTAATTAAATTATGTTTTTCTAGTCATGGCTTAAATTAAAGTATTGATATGATATATGTAATGACCACGATATGATCTTTGACATGTATTAATTCGAAGCCATTTGGAATTGATTTGGAATCTGGAGAATTTAATTATTTTTATTTAATTGCTCCATGGATTTAAACGTGTTTTGGAAGTTGTTTCTATGTTTAAATCATGGACTTGGACTTGTTGTATATTCATTTAGTTACATACTGAGCAGTGGATAACATAGTTGTTATATTTATATTCATGAGAACATGTTTTCTTTATCAAATATATTGTTGTCTTGTGTAATAAGTTGCACACTTTGTATTTGACATCTTCCAAGTCATAGTAGTTGTGGACTTAGAGCATATATTATATATGTTTCCAAATTTGGTTGTGCGTGGTAGATAGTTGATTAATCTTGTATATACATGTTGATATATATGTTGCTGCACAACTTGTTGATTTTGGAAACTTGGGGATGTCATTGTTTGACTACGGCTAGGACATGGTTCTAGTACGAGGGATTGTCTGTCTATAGTCTAGTGCGCACATAGGGAGGTTACCCATGGGCTAGTAACCCTAAAGTAACTATGGTATCAGTCTGATCCGGCGTGATGTCCAAGTATCTACTTTGTTTGATTTCGTATTTCATTTCAAGTTGATAACTAGATGATATTGTAACTTGTTGTTCTTTAATTGATTTCCCATTTTGAGTTTCAAGATGTTAACTTAGAGAAATCATGCTTTATGTGTTGTATTGGAAGTTCTAATGTTGGTTAAATTGCATGAATGATGTGATTTATGCTAGAAATGATCTAAGGTAGCTTAAGATGCTCCCTGAGTCTCATCTTGACATAGACGTTAAGTGGCATGAGCCCCTTTGACTTGTTTTACCTTAAGGTGATAATTTTGTAAAATGCTAGGTCGATGTATACTCATTTCCTACGAGTAGCTTTATATTACTCACCCCGAAGTTACTGGGGATTTGTTTCAGGTACGAAGGCTTGGTTCGTGATGCTCATCATTCCTTGGATGACTTGTACCTGTTAAATTTCCATTTCATGCAAATGTTAGCATGAAATGTCATTTTGTAGCCTTATCTGTCTAAACTTGTATTTATTGTTCAAATTATGTAATGTGCACTTAAGTGCACCTTTTGTTACTCTTAGAATGTGTTTGTAATGAGGCCAACGGCCAAAGACACTTACGTGATATGTATGCTAATTTTAACTTCGTTGTTGCCTATGGAAGATATGTGATTTAATGCATTGAAGGGTCCTATTTTGTAAATGACATGCCATGAAGCCGTAAGCCATTGTAGTATGTCGACTTTATCATATTACGTATGCTTGCATGTTCACTTTGGCACACAATACCATTCTTGATGAAATAATAATAAAAAACTTAAAGTTGCATTTCCTTAAGTTTTTACCCTTCTCTGATCCAAGGGCATTTCGGGTATTTCACAATATATATATATATATATATATATATATATATATATATATTTTCGTCTGCGTTGCTGGGTAGAAAACTTGATTTCAGGGGAGGTTTCTTCTTCGTGTTTTTTCAGAAAATATTGTCTTGGTCCAGAAAATCTACGCCAAGTTTATTTTTCTGGTTTATGTCATTTTCTTTAAAACTTGAGATTTTAATACTTCATACTATTCATCGACTTTTTTTTGAAAAATGTGTCGACCGATCTAAAACTTCCGGGGGTCTTGTGGGTGTATTTTAAGGTTGCATTTTCAATTTAGGCAATTTAAAAACCTCCCGAAGCCCTATTTCCTTTCCTTAGGCAGCAACTCGGAAAGATTTTAATCATCTTGACCTGATTTTCTTGGGGGCATTTCACAGTGCATTTTTTTGGTTTTCGTCCGCGCTGTTGGGTAGAAAACTTGATTTGGGGGCGCCGGGGGGGGGGGGGGGGGTGGTGTTATTCTTCGTGTTTTTCCAGAAAAATTCGTTTAAGAGTCCGTTTTAAGCCTCAATTCTGGAAAATCAGAAAAAGACCCTCGCTGTCAGCTACGCCATGCTCATAGGCGCCGGTGGGCGCGACATCGTTTTTGTTTTTGACCTTTCTCTCTCGTCCGAACTCCAAATTGAGGAATTTTTTTTTAAAACTTGACTAACTTTTCGTTGTCTATCCAGCGGTGTGCTTGGTTACACCCAAATATTCTTGGATAATTACCAGTTTACCCTTTTAGCCTTAAGTGCTCGTTTTTCTTCGTCTTGCCGTTTCTCCTTCTTCCGGACTCTGAATCAATGCGGTTCTTGAGTCCATCTTGATTAGTTTTTCATTTTCTCTCCAGAGGTGTGCTCGGTGGTACCCAAATACATATTTTTAGAAAATTACCATTTTACCCCTGGGGCTTATTTGTCATATTTATGATATTTTCCTTCCGCATCAATTCTCATTGAGTTCCACGACCTCATGGAAGGTGACTTTGACTTCTTAGAGTCTTGTTTTCTGTTTTCGTTTCCGCATTAAGATCCGTTATCGAGTCAACCTTCGGTTCATCACAAGACGCACTGGCTTGGAAAACCAGGGCCGTCACAGGTGCTATCAGAGCTCCTAGGTTTGAATACTTTGGACAACGGGTTGGGTGCATTTCATGATTGTGTTACCATGCTCTATGTGTTTATATGCTTCGTGATAACATGTTTTGGTTTAATAACATGTTTATGTGTTTATATGCTATCTGTGGTATGCTATCTGTTTAGCCTGTTTTGATTCTATTGTAAAGAGTATGACATATGATGTATGCTAGATTTTATTTGTATATGCATGATTGTTTTGCATATTTGATAGGACTTGGGATTTGTTATGTTTGACTTGAGGTTAAGTTGTTTGGTGAGTTTGCACTTAGTGCGATGGTTGGTGTGTCTGGTTTTGTTTAGGCACTCTTCTTTGAGGTTGATGGTGATTGTCCACATGGTTTTGCGGTAGTTTAGGTCATTTGTGGCCTAGCATTGGCTTTGGATAAGTGGAATGGATTTGTTAGTTTTGGACCATGATGAGGTTATGGACCTCTTAGGCTCCTTGTTTGTTTGGGAAAGTTTCTCTAGGATTATAATTTTTGTGGGCGAGTATGTTTGTGGTGCATGGCACTGTTATGCTACCGAACTGGCTAGCTACGAGCGTAGTTCGGATGGAATCAGTATTGGTTTTTGTTCCAATAGGCATAGTTTTTTTGGTTGGCGATGATGTGAGTTTTTGTTTTAAGTATCTAGTGTTGAGACGGTAATTGATGGTCATTTTGAGGACGATTTTGGAAATTGATTTGGTTGTCTAATTGTATGGCTAGAGTAGCAATTTCGTTTGAGTTCTCCTTGCGTGATGATGTTTTTGGGATTGAGTTGATTAATCGATGTTTTAGGTTTGTGAGAGCATTGCATTGTTAGTGTCACTTGTAGTGTCACCTTTAGGTTTGGAGATGGATTTTCATAGTCTTACCATTGTGGTAATGGCTTACGTTTGTTTTGAGACAGGGCGTGGTCGCATTGGTTTTTGGAGTCAGATTATGGCTAGAACTGGTCTTTTCTTTTACCTTGACACTCTAGGACACGATATCCATAGGGTTCATTGTTGCATCATTTTTGTTTTCTGTAGTTTCGTTTACTACCATGTTAGTAATATGATTTATGATATTGTAATGCATGAGTAGGTGGAGGTGTCCACATTTGTCTTCTTGTTATGTGACATTAGCATGCCTTATTTATATGCTTAGAGATGCCATGTTGTTGCTGTACTTTAGTAACATGATTTTATGTTTACGTGGAGACGTGCTGCATGTACCCTTGATTTTATCTGTATGAGTAGATTTATTTACTTGGTAGTTGTATTCCTTGTCATATGCATGACTTCCATGTTTGGTTTTCCCTTTTGTTTCCCTCGGTCGCACGTAGTGTGTATGCCAATTTCTGCAATGGTTTCATTATCAAATTCCTTGTAGAGGAGTTGTCACATTCGTTTTAACTTGAGCTGTCCATTTCCCTAAGGTGGGAAGAATGCTCCATTTTCATGCTTGTCGTGTTGACACTTGTGGGAGAATAGGGTTTTTCCTCCTCTCTTGGTTCGAGTAAGGAACTTCACAAGGAGTGAGTCTCTTCTCTTCGTTGCATTGTGCACAGTTTTGGGGTTGGCTGGTCCGTGAGGATCACCTTTGTTGTCTTGAGTCCTTGGTGAGGATTTGGTTGATTTTGGTCGACTTACTTCCATGTAGGGGGTGAAGTCTTTGACCTTGTTTTCTTTCGTTTTAGAGGCAGAATTGTAGTGTTGTCCTTCTTAGGACTGGTGGTTCCCTTTCTTTCGTGTCTTCCCTTAGGGAGTTTTGCCGTGGTTGTTGACGGAGTTTGCTGTGCTTAGAGTGAGTGGATTGGTGTGAGACCATTTATGGGGACTTGTGTCCATATCATTGAGGATTTATTTGATTCGTGAAGTGAGCTCGAGGCTCTTTTGAGGATGTATTTTGGAGACATGCTTAGGTATTGGAGACCTGGATGTGGTCGACTCTTAGGAGAAGTTTGGAGGATCATTGTTGGAAATGGCTTGTTTGTGGATTTTTCTCGTCCTAGTCATGATTAGGCATGGTTTTGAGGATTCGTAGTTCCAATAGTGGTTTATGGATTGAAATTGAGGAATTTTGATTTAGCTGGGTGATACCAAACACGGTTTCGAGAGATTCATTTTGTGACCTTGGTTGTCGGGATTTTGATGTGTGTGCTACTTGGTGAACTTGTATTTTGAGGATTTAGTTATCTATGATAGGGATGTGGATCTGATGTTTGATCACGGCGATTGGTCTTATAGTTGACCTGTTTCAGGGAGATATAAAGGACTTTCGATGAAATGACTTGTTGTGAGGTTCGTTCTGATTTCTAGAGGTGTTGATTTGCTTGTTAGGCTTTGGATTTTTGATTGATGTTGTTAATAGAAGTGTTTTAAGGCGTTGGAGTTATTAGTTTTGTTGTATTGAGGATTTGGGGCCTTAAGCATAATGGTGCCTATGACATTGTAGTCAGAGTTTCGGGACTAACTACCCCAACTCTCACAGGTGCCTGGTTCCCATATTGCTTTTGGCCATGATCGTTTTACGACATTGATGTCATTGGTATCGAGAGGTTTCATGGATAGACCTAGTGGGGGCAGGTTATGAACTAGTACCTTATACTATCATGCTACCGTACAAGTTGTGTGTTGTGGGCGGGTGCTAATTGCCGTTAATGCTACTTTACTGATAAGCGCCGAATATTACATATTCAAGCGCCCTTTATTGCATTAGTTAAGTCTATTACTAGAGGATAATGTACAATTTTAATTCATTTGTGTATTTCTTTCTGATTTCAGGTATTTTGCCCGAGAATGATCAAAGAAACGGTTTTGACATCATTTGTGTTGAAATACGTGCGTCGTGTCGGGGAGTCATCTTTTGGACCGAACCTCTTATGCTGCAGTTTTTGTGAAGCCATGGCTTAGTGTTCATTGTGCTTCTGAGATGGAAGCATGTCCACGATCACGCTTGATGAGACTTGCAAGAAGCATTGACAAAGCTCCAGCTGGAAACTCCTGCGGGCAACCGCCGCGCCACCGCGGGCACCCACCAAACCCATCTACTCTTTGCCACGTTTTGCAGGCTCTTGCTTACTCGTGGGCGCCCGCCAAACACACCAGTAGCACCCTTGCAAGGCCAAGCCACCGCGGGCGCCCGCGGAACTGCAGAAGGCAGTTCAACTGCCCCTGATTTTTAGCTTTTTGGTCCCCTTATCCTTCTTTTGTGTGGTCTAGCTTCATGCAGAGGGGGGAGCTCAGGATTTTGAGTATGGGGAGTAGGTTTTGGATGGATAAAGGGGGGAAGGTGATCTCATATCAGATATCTAACATTTTTTGAGATCTAGAGAGGAGAGAGAAGTGTTCTTGGAGCAAGGGTGCAGAAATGGGGGGATGTTCTTCTTCCTCTTCATTCCTTATAGCATTAATGGGTAACTAAATCTTCATCTAGGGAGGTGATGAAACCCTTCCTTGTAAGCATGTTTAATTTTTTATTTATTTTGGGGAATGAAATGTATGTATGGCTAAGTTCCATAATCTAGAGCATATTACAATTTGTAATGAATGTTTTTAATTATAAATGATCATGTTGAATCAAATGTTCTTGTCTTAGATTATTTATTCTCATGGTTGTATGGCTAGTATTTTCATAGTGACAATGGAAACAAGATTATGGAATGGTTCTAATGGCATGGGTTTTGAGAAACTTGTTAATCCATAGCTTAAGACTTTCTTTTGATGGGTTAATCTTGCATTTTGATTTCATGTGCTTTCACCATTTAATTAAGGGTTTGATAATCTCTAACTTAGCAAGCATGTCTAAGGTTACACCATAGTCTAGGTAGCTCAAGCATGTGAAGTTTTGATAGGTTATTCTTACCTTGTGATTAAATGAATTTCTTGAAGATATTATAGTAACTATGTGTTTCTATGTATCATGGTCATGTATGTACATTAATTCCCCAAATCAATCATTTACTTAGCATGTGTAAAGGGTAGGAGTGGATTCATTTCCCTAGACCTCTCTATTTAGATTTCTTCTTTCTAAACTCCTTGCAACTTACTGTTTTATGCATTTCTTAATTCATAGCTTAAGTGACAAACCAACAAATCCTCGTTACCCTTTCATCATTCTAAAAATGATTCTAGACACCTAAGTTGCCATAAACTAGCAGTCCCAGTGGTTCGACTTACCCGACCAATAGCCCTATTTTACAATGATTTGTGCTATTACAAAAGGGTTTAATTATAATTGATAGTCCAGTATTCGATCACTTACTAACGAGTAAGTGTAGACGGGTACTAGGTACTGTCATTGCTACCACACGTTTGAGTACATCGTAGGCGAGTTCTGGTCACTATTCATACTACCACGTCGTCTTTGTTCGGTACCCTGATTTGATACATGGATTGTCTTGGAGTTCTTTTGGTGGTTGTTTTTGGATCAGTATGATGGTTCATCCGGAGGGATCCTTATGGTTGTTGTCTTTTGTTTTTTTGTCTGACCTTGAGTTCTGTGTGTGAGTTCTAAGTTGTCGTGTGGCCGTGTGGTCACTTTTCTTTTGAGATGTTTTCCTGTTGTGAGCACGCGAGTGCGAATGATATTGGTTTGTACGTTATCTTTCAGTTTTGGAATTGCTTTCGTAGCATGTTGTGTACTCGGAGATGTACTCTGTAGTTATCCTGGTTTCGCCTTTTGTTTTGTTGGGGTAGGATTTCGGGGATAAAATCCCTTTAAGGTGGGAAGGTTTTAATGACCCGGTCATTTTCCTTCCTTTCCTTTTTCTCATATTTTTACGGATATATAAATATTTTTTTTGTTTGTTCCGTTGTTTTTTCCTTTCTGAGTTCGGTTTCTCGTCACCTGTTGTTGTTTTGAGTGCTCAAGAATGGTTTCCGAGACACTTTTCTTGGGATTAACAACTTCCTTTAAGGACCAACTCATTTCCACACTTTCATTTTCTGACACTATTCACCTTTCGTCTTTTTCCTATTTCGTCTTTTTCCCGTTTATCGTTTTTCTTTGCATAACCTCATTTTTCGTGCTTGGATTTGATTCTGGCTTTGCATGCATCCATAGTATTTGATATCCAAGATAACTATTTTTTTTTTTACGTTTGTAGAAAAGCATGCTAGTTGCTTACTTTTTTCGTAAAGGGCATGGATGCATATTTTCTTGGAAACATTCTTGATTTTTTGGGGTTTTATTGTAATTATGTAAAGTAATTATTTTTCGTCTTAGGGATCTTTTTGCAATTTAATTTGGAAGATATTTTGGAAAAGGACCTTTTTCTAATTTTTGGAAAGTGTGACAAGTGTCACTCTCATAGAGCCACTTGTTGGCTTTGGGGTGGAGAGACTTGGAAACTTAATCTTGTGACATGTGGAGGGTGGATATTCATCCACTTGTTGGCCTTGGGGTGGAGAGACTTGGAAGCTTAATCTTGTGACATGTGGAGGGTGGATATTCATCCACTTGTTGGCCTAGGATAGGTGCACTTGTTGGGTTGGATGGTTGACAAGTGTAGGCTTAGGATTAAGCCTACAATAGATGCTTGAATGGGTGACAAGTGTAGGCACCAAATTTTGTCTTGCAATTATTTTTGGGCCACTTTGAGATTATGTTGTTAAAGAAGGGTTTTTGTGCAATTGACCATAGATGTGTGTGTTAACCATGGTGTAGGATCACATAGTGAGTGAAGGAATTCTATTTCCTCCACTCACACTTTATCACATATACCATTATCTTCCTCACCACAAACCCTAGCCACCATTAGAGAAGCTTGATGCTTAGGTCTTAACCTTGATTTTTGAGGGCCTTCCACTCACCTTTGACCATACAGCTTGGAATACAAAAGATTTGTCTCACCTTCCTCTACATAACCCTTGAAGGGTTTGCCATTTTGTGTTGATTTGCCTTGGATTCTAGAGAGACACTTCTCTAGTGAGGTAAGGGACGATTACAGGTTTATGTGCTATGTGATTTATTATTATTTTTTTGATGTGTATACCATGTTTTGTATGAAATCTAGGATTTAATTTAAATATTCATTAGTTAAAAATTAATTCACTTGGTTGTATGTGATGAAGAATTAATTAAGGACTTGATATTTGATTAGGCCTTGTCTTAATCTATGTTATAGATTAATTTGAGAAATTTTGGAGTTGTTTTGAAATCTAGAGATTTATTTAAATTTTATATAATTAAATTCTATTTAATTACTCCATTGATGTCATTAAGTTTTGACTTGATATTAGTAATTATCATGATTTAATCTTTGTTATATATTAAATTGGAAGGATTTGAAAATGTCTTGAAATCTAGAAATTTGATTATTTTTATTTAATTAAATTATATTCAACTATTCCAATGATGTAATTAAACTTTTGAGTTGATATTAATGATTATCCTTACATGTTGTTTAACATATATTAAATTTGGAATATTTGGATGAATGTTGAAATCTAGAGAATTTAATTATTTGTATTTAATTAAATTATGTTTTTCTACTTATGGCTTAAATTAAAGTATTGATATGATATATGTAATGACCACGATATGATCTTTGACATGTATTAATTTGAAGCCATTTGGAATTGATTTGGAATCTAAAGAATTTAATTATTTTTATTTAATTAAATTCTATTTAATTGCTCCATGGATTTAATTGTGTTTTGGAAGTTGTTTCTATGTTTAAATCATGGACTTGGACTTGTTGTATATTCATTTAGTTACGTATTGAGCATTGGATAACATAGTTGTTATATTTATATTCATGAGAACATTTTTTCTTTATCAAATATATTGTTGTCCTGTGTAATGAGTTGCACACTTTGTATTTGACATCATCTATGTCATAGTAGTTGTGGTCTTAGAGCATGTATTATATTTGTTTCCAAATTTGGTTGTGCGTGGTAGATAGTTGATTAATCTCGTATATACATGTTGATATATACGTTGTTGCACAACTTGTTGATTTTTGAAACTTGGAGATGTCGTTGTTTGACTACGGCTAGGACATGGTTCTAGTACAGGGATTATCCTTCTATAGTCTAGTGCGCGCATAAGGAGGTTACCCATGGGCTAGTAACCCTAAAGTAACTATGGTGTCGGTCTGATCCGGTGTGATATCCAAGTATCTACTTTCTTTGATTTCGTATTTCATTTCAAGTTGATAACTAGATGATATTGTAACTTGTTGTTCTTTAATTGATTTCCCATTTTGAGTTTCAAGATGTTAACTTAGAGAAATCATGCTTTATGCGTTGTATTGGAAGTCCCAATGTTGGTTAAATTGCATAAATTATGTGATTTATGCTAGAAATGATCTAAGGTAGCTTAGGATGCTCCCTGAGTCTCATCTTGACATAGACGTTCGGTGGCATGAGTCCCTTGACTTGTTTCACCTTAAAGTGATAATTTTGTAAAATGCTAGGTCGTTGCATGCTCATTTCTACGAGTAGCTTTATGTTACTCACCCCGAAGTTACTAGGGATTTGTTTCAGGTCTGAAGGCTTGGTTCGTGATGCTCATCATTCCTTAGATGACTTGTAGCTTTTAAATTTCCATTTCATGCAAATGTTAGCATGAAATATCATTTTGTAGTCTTATCTATCTAAACTTGTATTTATTGTTCAAACTATGTAATGTGCACTTAAGTGCACTTTTTGTTACTCTTAGAATGTGTTTGTAATGAGGCCAAAGGCCAAAGACACTTACGTGATATGTATGTTAATTTTAACTTCATTGTTGCCTATGGAAGATATGTGATTTAATGCATTGAAGGGTCATATTTTGTAAATGACATGCCATGAGGCCGTAGGCCATTGTAGTATGTCTACTTTATCATATTATGTATGCTTGCATGTTCACTTTGGCACACAATATCATTCTTGATGAAATAAAAATAAAAAATAAAAAAACCTTAAAGTTGCATTTCCTTGAGTTTTTACCCTTCTCTGATCCAAGGGCATTTCAGGTATTTCACAATGTGTTTTTTTTTTTTTTCCGTCCACATGGCTGGGTAGAAAACTCGATATCGAATGGGGTTTCTTCTTCAAGTTTTTCTAGAAAATGTCATCTTGGTCCCGAAAATCCCGCGCCAAGTTTATTTTTCTGGTTTATGCCATTTTCTTTAAAACTTGAGATTTTAGTACTTGGTACTATTCATCGACCTTTTTTTGAAAAATGTGTCGACCGATCCGAAACTTTCGGGGGTCTTGTGGGTGTATTTTAAGGTTGCATTTTCAATTTAGACAATTTAAAAACCTCCCGAAGCCCCATTTCCTTTCCTTGGGCAGCAGCTCGGAAAGATTTTAACTCTCTTGACCTGATTTTCTTGGGGGCATTCTGGGCATTTCACATTGCATTTTTTTGGTTTCCGTCCATGTTGTTGGGTAGAAAACTTGATTTTGGGGGGGGGGGGGGGGCTTTCTTCTTTGTGTTTTTCCAGAAAAATTCTTTTAAGGGTCTGTTTTAAGCCTCAATTCTGGAAAATCAGAAAAAGACTCTCGCTGTCAGCTGCGCCATGCTTATGGGCGCCGGTGGGCGCGCGACATTGTTTTTGTTTTTGACCTTTCTCCCTCGTCCGAACTCCAAATCGAGTGAACTTTTTTTTGAACTTCACTAATTTTTTGTCTTCTATCCAACGGTGTGCTTGGTTGTACTTGGATATTCCTAAATAATTACCAATTTACCCTTTTAGCCTTAAGTGCTCGTTTTTCTTCGTCTTGCCGTTTCTCCTTCGTCCGGACTCTGAATCATGAGATTCTTAAATTCATCTTGATTAGTTTTTCGTTGTATTTCTAGCAGTGTGCTCGGTGGCACTTGAATCCATATTTTTAGAAAATTACCATTTTGCCTCTAGGGGCTTATTTGCTGTATTTATGATCTTTTGCTTCCGCATCAGTTTTCATTGAGTTCCACGACTTCATGGAAGGTCACTTTGACTTCTTAGAGTTTTGTTTTCTATTTTCGCTTCCGCATTAGGATCCGTTATCGGGTCAACCTTTGGTTCATCACAGGACGCACTGGCTTGGAAAACCAGGGCTGTCACCGGTGATGAGTAGGGTCATGAGTTGGCATGGTTATTAAGAGTCTCGAGGTGGTGTATAATGGTCAGTTTTAGCTATGTAGTGCAGGGTTGCACAATTAGGCAGGTATTATGGGGTCATTGGAGTACAGGGTCATTTGTGGACAAAGTGAAAGAGGGTAGGTACTGTGTATCAGATGGATTGTGTTTTTGAAATTTAAAGTTGTGGACTAGAGTTGAATTTCATGTTGCGCCTGGGATATGAGGAGATTGTGGTGGTTGTTTGAGGATCCAAAGAGATGGAATGTTAATTGGAATGATTGGGACGAGGGTGATCGCATAGGTTTAGTTAGTAGCCCTATTTGACTTTTGTCGGGGCCAAAGGTGTTCTAAGGAACGGTGAGGAGGAAAGGTAAAGATGTTGAACCTAGACCATGAAGTTATTTTGATTAGGTGCGTAGATTGCCTTGGGGAGAGTGGTCTGAGTAATCAATTATGTGTTGGTGATTAATTGTGTTATAGATGGTTTTGAGGAGTCTGTTGGGTGTTGTGCATTTTTATTTTTGTGCCCATTTTTCCTTTTGGGATTTGCCGGCATGGCATTGCCGTATGGAAGTTCTTTTCTAGTGGTAAATAGCGGCCGTTATGGGGGAGTATCGAGAGTGATGCTTATTCTCTTATTGTGATGATGTGATCTTAAGGATGTTGGAGGAAGAATCGCTTGGTAGTGGCTTGATGATTCGGTCGGATGATAGGTTTGAACTGTTGTTTGAAATGAGTGACAATAAAGGTGTTATGTATGATGATTAGTGCTGATGAACGGGATAGTTTAAGGTATGGTTCGAGAAGGGATTGGGAATTATGAGTTGTTTATTATGTGTTGTTAGATATGTGATGCGATTGTGCGTCAATTGAGGCGATTGTGAACTGTTTAGTCTTTAGAGCAAGTAAGAGCGGTGTTTCTACATAGGCATCTTTTTCAATTGAAGAATCGGTGGGTTGTTGTGAATGAAGTCACAGGTCTTGTGTCTACGGTGTTTGAGGGAGTGTCACCCAAAAAGGTGGAGATGTAATGGGTGGTCTAATGTCATCGTATAGCATAAAGGTTATCATTTAGGAGTAATGGGTTCCAGATAGAGCAGGATGCAGTGTCCGGTAGGCTGTGATCGTTCCTAGTGTCTGTACGCTGTAAGCAATGGGTGCTCTTATCTGATTGGTTTTGGTTATCATGGGTGTTGCAGAGTAGCGTGTGCAAGGTTTCGGTGTTGATAGTGTATGATGGTCCGTTAGTGGTGAGGTCGCCTAGAATTGTGTTCATAGTTCCGTACGGGTATCCGGTTAGTTCACCTCCTTGTGCATAAGGAGTTCATTTCATCTCAGGTGAGATTAGGTGTTCATGGTTGGATGATTAGTGAGTAGAGTGTGATAAGGTCTCGGGTGCATTCAGGTACGAGTCATCAGTCTCTTATAAGAGCGGAGTTCGTTACCCTTTCTGTTTGTTCTAGTCCTAGCAAGGGTGTCGTTTGTCATGAGTTTTGCTCTCCGTTTAGGAGTTATGCGCGTCCATGGGTAGACGGACCTGTGTGTGGTTTGTTATGTTATTAGAGTTCATCGGTAAAGGTTTGGTTGTTTGGGTCGACTCACTCGCATGGAGGGAGGTAGGGTCTTTGGTTTCGGTGGTACTTGTTTTGAGAGTGGTCTTGATTGGTGGTGTGAGGCAAGAGTTGCCAAATAAGGATTGTGTGTTTCCGGTGCTTGGTACTAGCAGTGAAGGCAAGGGAATGTGTCGTGAACGGAAGTTTAAGGGTGATTAAGTAATGGGATATATTTGAGGTTTGGACCTGCGGACAGGAATGACGCCTGTGCTGGACCGGATCGATAATGAGAATGGCCTGGCCAACCATTTTTGCTAAATCAGTCCCTCTCTAGCATGATGTCGGGTCTAAGGTCAATGATTATTTAATTTTTTCAGGAACAACGAAAGCATGGTACTGTGCGTCATGTCGGTGTGACAGTGTAGGTTCAGATGGTTTATCTCGGGTGTCGAGGTATGTTAGGTAGGACCATGTGTCCGATAAAGGGTTTGCAGTATGATCATTGATTATTAAAATTCCTGTTATGATTTTTCTTACTGGGACTTTCCGTCTCACCACCCTCCAGTTTCAGGTACCGAAGATGAACGTGGATTGTTGGATTCAAGCTTGGGAGGAAGAATCGGCGTTGCAGGATTTATTTTATTTATTTAGAGAATTTTTGTGTATATTTGAGGAAATTGATTTTGTGTAAAGAGGATATTTTTTTATGATAATGAGAGTATAGCGAAATATTTGTGTTTGAATGAATTGAGAATTTTATTAGCCTGTACCCAGCCGAAAATATGAGTGTAGTGATGATGTAGACGGGTGTAAGTGGGCGAGTGTGTAGTACTGGTTAGCTACCACTCATAGCCAGGTGTGTATGGGTGGATGGCGTTCACTGGTAGTTACTGAGATGGTTAGTTAGTGTGATTGGGCAGGTAGCCCGAGTTTTTTATTGTTTTTTTAGTGGGCGGGTGATGCATCGACTAGCTACCATAACGGTTACGGAGTGTGTGTGGGGGGGGGGGGGGGGGTGACTAGCACTGGCAGCTACCACAACGTCCTACATATCACGGTATCTCACATCATCTGGGGTAAGGATTTATGGATTTTGTTTTGTGGTTATTGGTGTTTTCGAGTATACGAAGACTATTGAATTTGAATTTCGGGGACGAAATTCTTTTTAAGTGGTGGAGAATGTGACAATCCGGATTTTTTTGGATTTTAATTTATATTTATTTCATGATTTTTAGATTGTCTCAATTAATTATTGGTGATAAAGGAAGTTGATGGGTTGGATTTTGTCACAAAGTTAGTATATATATATATATATATTGGTGTGTCATATGAAGGAAGGAGGATATAATACCCTTAATTTTAAAAGGATAGTCTCGGTATTTCTTTTATCGTTTTATTGAAATTTTAAATTAATTAATTATTTATTTGGCTCTTTGTTTAATTATTTAATTGTGTAATTGATTTCTTTGTTTTACTTGAATTATATGTTTATGTGGAATTTCATTAATTGTTTAAATTTATTTATTTATTTAATTGTCATGATAGGTTTAAATTGATTTATTTGTTTAACTAAAGTCATGTACTTATGTGGACTTAAATTAAATGTTTATTTCTAATTTAAGGATGGGCTTGGATAGTATGGACTACTTGGATATGAGATTAAACGGGTACGGTTAATACCCATGGATGGTTATACATATATATATGGGTATATATGTATATAAGGTTAATTTAATAATTAATTATTAATAATGGTTAAATTAGGATCAGTTTTCAATAAATATGTATTATATAATTTTAGGGTTTATTATATTTTTATAAGATTATCACGTTGTGGGATTGCAGACTTAGATATATATTTATTTTAATTATATTCTTTCTTTTCCTTCTCTTAGTATATTTCGAATTAGGTTTTATAAGCCTATAAATATATCGCATTAAGTCTGCCTAGGGTTTAAAACACAAACTATATTCACGTACAGAGAGGTTTGAGAGAACAGAGAGAACCAGTTAGGGTTTCGGCCATAGATTAAAGGTCAGACCAAGGAGGAAGGAAAGGATTGCTTGTGGGTTTGAACCAGAGAAGTAGGAGGTTTGACGATTGTCAGAAGTCGTCGGAAAACTCAAAGACGACGGTGCAAGGTTTTAAACTGAATCCTAAAGGCAAGTTTTATATCTAACTCTCTCCCTTTGATTTGTGTTCTTTACATGCCTAAAATAATTCCAGGAGTAAATAAACGTAAAATTAATCTTTTATGCATGTTAGATTCGATTAAAACAGTATGTGTATTAACAAATTTGTAATTGCTTAATTTTAAGTTTTCTTACATGAACACTTGTTTTGATTGGGTTGTTTAACAAATAAAGGATTTGGATAATTAATTAGGACTATGTGGAACTTAGAACAGAGGGTTAGGGACCTTAACAAGGGTAATCGGAAAGTCAAAAAGTCGTCGGAGGTGAAGTAGATGGTGATTACAGGGGGAGAGCCGGCTTTCTTTTGAAGAGAGGCGGCTCCCCTTTGAAAAGAGGCGGCTCCCCATTGTGGGAAGCTGGCTCTACATGCTAGGAAGGCGGCTCTATGTTTGGGGGAGGCGGCTTCTTCCATGGGGGAGGTGGCTCCTCTCTTGATTTGTGGTTTTGACGAGTTTTTGGGCCACAGTGCTTGGATTTTGGAGTTCCAGAGTGCATTAAGAACTTCTAAGAAGGATTAAAATGATTTATAGGGTGTAGATTAATCTCCCAGAATGTGTATTAATGCATAATGAGCCACATAGCGCTAATAGCATGAATAGTATGTAATTCTTAAAAAAAATTGCATACTGTTATTAGATATGGATGATTTAAATTGCTTATCTTTATTTTAGCAATTTTCTGTGAATGGTTATACAGTTTAATCATGTATCAGTGGTATCAAATAAGCATGTTAATTTATATATTTTTATTATGCTTATTATGGATTAATTGATGTTTACATTTATTATCTGTATTATCAATTGTTAGATTTGTGGATTATGTGCATCGGTATGGGACGGTGGCATATTAGGGACAGATTAGCTCAAAACGCTAAGTCCTACCTATTCTAATATAAGGGAATGGATTTACTAAAAAGATAAGTCCTACTTATATTCATGTTAGGTCAATAAACAATTGAATGACATACTTTGGTTTTAGATGGATTTTAAATATATAGTTATGGTACCTCGATATGAGCTTGAGTCTCAGGATCGACGGTTAGGGAGCGTATATGCAGTGGGATGCATAGCTGACTATGAGGGTTTGAGGTGTGCCCTGTTAGGTCTAGGTACTCATGCCCACTTCAGGT
Organism: Cornus florida; assembly: GCF_030987335.1. NCBI lineage: Eukaryota > Viridiplantae > Streptophyta > Magnoliopsida > Cornales > Cornaceae > Cornus > Cornus florida. Next base: position 23,067,090 of record NW_026775576.1, read on the forward strand.
GCGTTTTGCATATTGCCTACTAGTCAGGTTGAGACCTGCCTATAGGCCAGTGAGAGTCCCTTAGTGTGGATAGATATATTTATGGACTACATAGTTATTGTTAGGTTATTTAGGATGTACATGCGTATCGGGTTTCTGTTTGGATTGTAGTAGAGTAAAACTTGCTCGTGGGCCTGACCCACTATTATTTTTCAGGTATTCGACAGTTCCAGTCTTAGAGATTGTTCGTGCCGAGCAGAGACAGTCATTCACTCTTCCGACTACGTAGAACTCTTCTTCATGTTTTAGTTTTAGATTCTCTTCAGTTTAGTTTATTATTTCCAGTTGGGATATTTTTAGGGGTCCATTAGATGGATTCCCGAGTTGTAAGAATATTGGAGGTTTTGGAATTATTGGATTATTTTATTATTACTTTGAGGATTTGTTATTTAGAATTCTTTCAGCTTAATTATTTATTCTTTAATTCTATTATACTCAGGCTTGTTTAAATACTTAATTGTTTAGTATCCCTCAGATCTGTGCTCGGACTTATTCACCCGTGGCTCTAGAATCGAGGGGTATCATAAAAGAGCTACCAGCCGTGGGATTAGAGAGAAAAAGAAAGAAAATGGAAATAGGAAGGGACACTTGGCCGAGATGGGAAGAGAGGGAAATGAAATTGTGATGGTTTCTTGGGCGGGCCCCACTTTAAACTTTTAATGGGTTGGTTTCATGCATATATATATATATATTGTATGTTATCTAATGATGGGATGATGGAAGGGACCAGCCAAAGTGGAAAATGAGAAAAGATAATTGGTGATGTTTTGCGGGGCCCACAAGGAATGGATATGTTAAAGGAGTTTGAATTGGCTTTTGTTTTACATATATATAATATACATATATTGTCTGATTGAAGAAGTGAAGGGGAGCAGGTTCAGCTAAAAGTGGGAAAGGATTGAACCACTAATGAGACTTTTGACCATTTTTTTTTCCTTGGCTTTGAAATTTCACGTGGCTGGGATTTATTGTTGTTGATAGACATTGTCTATGGAAAGAGATGGAGATATAAAGTTAGATTGTGATAATAGGCGGGGTCCGCTGTTGAATAATTGTCCTATGATATTTGTGTTGAGTCGGTGGAGTGCAATTTTGTTATATATATTAAGTGTTGTGTGGCACTAAGAGATGAATTACAGAAGAGAAATTTGAGACACAGAGAGTTGAGGACAGAGAGAGTTTGAGGACAAAGAGGGGTTTGAGAGTTATAGAGGAGGCCGACATTTCAGAGAGGGCCAGAAGCTTGAAGCTTTGATGATCTAGTGAGGAAAATTCTTTTTTAGGGTAGGGGTTCCTAATCCACGAAATTTCTTGTTCATTTGTGAATTTTCATCTTGAATTATTGTCTAGCATGCCAATTTATATTGAAATTCCTCTAAAATGATTAGATTATTGTAAATGAAGTATGTGGCTATGTGTTTAGTTAAAATTGTATGAAATTGTATGCTTGTATGAATTAATTTCATGTTTATAGTCTTATCATGTTAGATTCTTATTAAATGCAAGCATGCCGTAAATTCTTTGAAAATTCTTGCAAGTATGCTAAGTGGTTTAGAATTGAATTAAATGTATGATTATGGGCATTAATTAGCATGGCATAAAAAGGGAATGATGCATTTATGGATATTATTGGGTATGAAGAAAAAGGAAATTATTTTGAAATGAAAGAAAAGGGAGTTTGGGAAAAGTTTTGATAAAAATGATTTTTAGAAAACCCGGACGTCGAGGAGGTACCGAAGGTCTGTGGAGTTAATGTAACCTAGAGGGAACTAGGGAAATCATCCTAGCGTGGTTAAGCTAGCTGGGCCCAAATGATGCTGCAGAAGTACCAAGGGTCAGGGACAGTAGCCTATCCTTCTCTCGTGTCGCCGCAGAGTCACCAACGGACGGGTTATATTAACAATTTGAAAAGTGATGGATAATTTTGAAAATGGGGAGTGACATAGCACCACATTGTATTTTATAGCACCATATTGTTCATTTGGATTCGAACTTGATGTTGCATTTCTCCCAGCATAGCATGATCCCGTTCCCTATTGTTCTATTCATTGCTTGGATTCATGGGGTCACAAAAGGTGTGTCTTAAGCACCACCTACTGAGCTTTATGCTCACCCTATTATTTAACATTTTTCAAGACATGGGAAAGAAGTGGCGGGTGACGTTCCACCACAAGCCTAATTTGGATTAGAGGATCATTTTGCTATTTTTATATCTAAGTCCAATCATTTATTTGTAAAACCTTAGTTTGTTATATTTAGTATAGAGACTTATGGATTCTTGTTATTGTAATTATATTCATGGGCTGTAACTTTAATATAAGTTGTCTAAACATTGTAAGACATAGACTTTTGATCATAACCATATTTTTTTTTTTTTTTTGGGACTGTAACTATGATATTTGGACTAAATAGTATCAGAGCATTTTATTAGAATTTTCGGGTCGTGACAGTTTTTCAATCCTTTTATGCTGAAATTCAAAATCAGTTTGTTGCAAAATTACTTATTCTTAGAACTGACAATGTCATTTAATATAAAGTTAATATTTTTCAAAAGTTTATTGAGTCCGGTGCCATTATCCATCAAACATCTTGTGTTGATACCCCTCAACAAAATGGAATTGTTGAATGGAAGAATGGACCACTCTTAGCTATCTCTCGTGCGTTAATAATTCAAATGCATGTTCTAAAACATTTTTGGGTAAATGTAGTTCTAGTTTCTGCTTATCTTTTAAAATGCATGCCTTCTAGGGTCTTTCAAGGAAAATCACCCTTCCAAATGATGTTTTCTGATAAAAACCTTTTTCCATTCCTCCAAAGGTGTTTGGGTGTATCTGTTTTGTTCATAATCTAACCCCAGGATGAGTCAAACTTGATCCTTGTACCCCCAAATGTATTTTCTTAGGCTATTCTCGCACTCAAAAGGGATATAAATGTTATAGTCCAACTCTTCATAAACAATTTATGTGTGCTGATGTAACTTTCTTTGAGGATGTTCTTTATTATTCCCACGAAGGCAGCCGTTTTTAGGACTCTATTCTTTTAACTCCAGTTTTTTATTATGATATCCCACCAGCTTTTTGTGTTTATGCTCGTCGCTAGAAAAGAATATTTAATCATTTTCCAACGACTGAAGTGCCATTTCTGCCAATCACTTCAATGCCTGGAGATTCTTCCATCTCTCCAGCCTCTGATCTTGATCAAGCTATTGTTGTTCGGGAAGGTAAAAGGTTTTGTACCAATCACCCTATCTATTTTTTTGTATCATTTGATAAATTTTCCTCCTCCATTCAAGTTGTTTTTTTTTTGTCGTTATCCTCTATTACTCTTCCTAAGTCCTATAAGGAGACACTTTCTCATCCAGGGTACAGGAAAGCTATGGAAGAAGAAATAAATGCTTTAAAATTGAATCATACTTGGGACCTTATTCCTAAGCCTACTGATACTCAGGTTGTTGGTTGTCTTTGGGTTTTCACTATTAAACAAAAGCCTGATGGTACTATTGACTATTTCAAAGCTCGACTTGTTGCTAAAGGCTATACTCAAACTTATGGCCTTATATTGAGACATTCTCTCATGTGGCCAAACTGAATTATGTTCGTGTGATAATCTCTCTTGTAGCTAATCTAGACTAGCCATTTCATCAACCTGATGTAAAAAATTCCTTTCTGTAGGTGACTTCTGAGATAATCTATATAGCTAAATTACCTGGGTTAGAGTCTAAGGGGGAGTGTGTGTGTCATCTCAAGAGGTCTATCTATGTGCTCAAACAGTCCCCTCATGTATGGTTTGATAAGTTCAGTAAAACAATGGTAACTCATAATATGACTAGAAGCCAGGCTGATCACTCTTTTTTTTTTTAAGAAAACAAAATGTGGTATTATAATTCTTGTGGTTTATGTAGATGATATCGTTATCACCGGCAGTGACAGAAATGGAATACAAGTTTGAATCCATCACTTGAGTTCTAACTTTCTTACTGAGGATTTGGGCAAACTTCAATATTTTCTAGGAATTGAGGTGGCTCGGTCGAAGCAAGGCATTAGTCTCTTTCAGCAAAAGACACTCTTGATCTCTTATAGGATACTAGATATCTTGGTTTGAAACCTTTAACTACATCTATAGAGACTAATGTAAAACTTAAGGTGGGTGGTGGTGACCCACTTGATGATCTAGAGTGTATCAGAGACTTGTAGGTAAACTTATTTACCTCATAATCAGTTGTCTAAACATCTCATATGCAATAGCCAGTTCATTACCAGTCCTCAAGTACCCCACATGGAGGTAGTTTTACGCATCTTGAAGTATCTCAAGGGTATTCCAGGACGTGGTCTTTATCAATTTTTTTGGATATCTTCGGATTGAGGGATATAAAGATGTAGATTAGGCCGATTCTCCTTCTGATAAACCTTTTGTAGAGCAAGTTAGGCAACTTCTCTTTCTCTCTCCCACTACACTTGTAGTTCTGCTTTCATTTGCGAGGCAACTTGATTAGTACTTCTAATTCGGGCATCAGTTCTGGCCTTTTCTATAAACAATATATTAATAGGTCAATTATATTTTAAAAACATTTTGAAAATTTATGTAACGAGCCGAACCCGAGGGTCTGAATCGTTAACCGGGTCCTTACCCTAAATCGAGGTCATCTAAGTCAATACCATTATATTCAATGTTAATGCATCATTTATACGTCATTCAAAGACCTATGGTGATCTAAGGCAACCATTAAAGAGATAGAAGTGGTCATACTATGAGAAGGAATAAATTAAACAGAAGAAAAGCATACTAGTCGATCGAAGTAAGGCTTCGATCATCCAAAATGACCCCATACTGGTCGATCGAAATAGCTCTACCGGTTTGCCGGTTGTGGGCTCTAAAGTGACATGGCTACTGGAATTTATCCGAAATGATACTGGTCGATCGGTACTCCATTTTGATTGACCGAAATGACCTCTGCAGAATTTCCTACTACTGAATGTATGTAAAATAAAGGGATGCATAGGCCTCATTTGGGGCCTTAAGCTGATCTAAAACCTATCCCAACATACGATGCAAATAATATACAACACCTCATAGTCAACATTATCAACGACTTCTCAAAATGATCCATCAATATCCTATTCAATCCAAAGGTATCAACATAGTTATTATATGAATTAATGGCCATTAACAGGACATTTGAAATTTACATCAAATACTAACAAGATTCATGATTACATTTACAAGCCACAAATACTCAAACTATACATGTCTTAATAAGGTTATACAAAATGAGACTTAGGTACAAAGAGGTAACAAAATAATCTTCTAAAATCCTGCCTACGCCTGTGATGGAACATCGTCCGCCACTTCCTCCCGTGTCCTGAAAATATTAAAGTAAGGGGTGAGCACAACGGCTCAGTAGGAGGTGTCTAAAACACCTCTTAATGACCCCGTGAATCCAAATAAAGCATAGAGTAAAAGTAAATGGGATCATGTCATAGGAGAAAAGCACAACAACGACAACAATATCAACAACTACTACAAAATAGGCCTTCCAACCATATGTATGCAATGCATGCCAATGTAATACAATGACATGCCAATGTCGCTCCCCATTTTTGAAACATTTCTGTTTCACCGTTGTAAACTGTTAATGCAATCTGACCCATGGCAACTTTATGACGTCACAAAAGGAGGATTGGCTAACTATCCCCGATCACATGGCAACTCCAAAGTGTCGTTTCGAGCCTAGGTAGCTTAACCACACTAGGGTCTCTCCCTAGTCCCTTCTAGACCACACTAACGCCACGGACCACTAGGCAACTCTTAGGCGCCCAGATTTTCGCAAACACTTTTAAAAACTTTTTTCCCCAAAGCTAATTTCATTTGCTTTTAAAACAACTTTTCCCTTTCTTTCCCAATGAAATGCATGAAAGCTTTATGCTATACAAAACCATGACGATACATTTACATTTCCATAATTTGCATCTAACCACAACAATATAGCATGTTTTTTTTAAAAAAACTCACAAGGAATTATATCATATCTTGACATGATGAAATTTCAGCATTTACAAATATACAAGGCAAATAATAATTTCAGTTTAGCATGCTTCTTCACATCATTCCAATTAACATATATTTTCAACAAAATAGTCATATAAATCACATTGGCACATAAAACCCTCAATACCATAAGCAAAATAATCAAATCAAGCATACTTAGAATCAATTTAAGGAGGGATATTCAGTAAAATCAAAGAAATTGTTTATTAGACACCCCTATCTCAAATAGAAGAGCAAATCTACTAAAACCCCCAAATTTTGAAAATCAAAAGATGCTCCAAATGGTGCTTTGCTCTGATCCGAAGCCCTCATTATGCTCGTCGACTTTGCCTTCAGTGGCAATGTCAGATTCTCAATGGTGTAACCTATATCTAAGATTGTTTGTGTGACAAAAGAAAAAAAGAAAATAAAAATTGAAGAAAGAAAGGAGCTGCGTGAGGGAGAAAGAGATACTGCCCAAATCTGTAATGTGATGGTATATATATAAGCTTTAATCATATGGGGTCCACTTAATTAAAAAATGTTTCTTTTATCTTTATATATATTTATATACACCTAACACACCACAACCACATGTTTAAACACATAAATGTTACCACTCGCAATAGTATGAATCTTTGTAGGATATTGCTATATAGAGGGTGTCGATCCCACAAGGAGATGAGTATTCTTTGTTTCGTTTCTAACTAATCTTATTCTTTTTGGTCTACAGGTAACTGATTGAATTTGATTGATTGGTTGTCACGAACATAAAATGATATTAAACTAAAATTAAATTAAAGAGATCAGAGAGAGAAGGTCTTAGGGCTTTTGTTGACCTTAAAGGTCATTTAAAGACCATCTAATGATTTTGATGATTACAAACCATTAAAAGTGTTCTCGGACTAATATTTACATTGAGCATGCAGAGCAAAAGGATCACATATGCAAAGCAATTATATTCAATCAAACAAGATGAAAACATCATTTCAAGATGAATCAAGTTTACCTCAAACTCAAAGCAATCATGATCAAGACTTGAAGAAAAAGGGGTAGATAGATTTGTGAGTGGTTAGGATTCTTGTCAAAGTAATTTATGAATTTATTTGAAGCTCATGTCTATAGGCTCATGCACTAAATTCAAAGAACATTCTCGTAAGTCATCAAGATCTTGCATTTTAAAAAGGAAATCAAAAACTCCATCTTTTAGATCTTGTAACCGGTTAAGAAGAGTTCTCTAACCGATTAGATTAATGGACAGAATACTAATCCAGAAAAATGCACCTTATAACCAGTTAGGAAAATTCCTCTAACCGATTAGATGAATGCACATAATACTAATCCGAAAAAATGCACCTTATAACTGGTTAGGAAAATCCCTCTAACCGAGTAGATGAATAGAACAGAGAGCATGTCCTGATCAATCACGTCCTGTAACTGGTTAGGATATCTGTTCTAACCGAGTAGTTCAATGGACAGAATGAACCATCTAAGTATGACTACTCATAACCGGTTGGGAAAATTTATGTAACCGTTTACCTTCACTAAAGCAGAAGACCATTTTTCACTGCAATTGTTATAACCGGTCAGGAAGCCTCTTATAATTGAGTAGTTGCTCTAAAACTGTAAATGTACTCATTGTTGATGTAACCGATTAGAATGAACCCTATAACAGGTTAGATAAGATCCAATCTCATCCTCTTGAGTATTTAAAATGACTTAAGCAAGATCTGAATCTCAGTATAAATTGCTCCAACGGTCATTCATTCATTTAATGTTATGCAACCAACTCCAACAGTCATATTTTGAGTAATTAATGCCTCTCATCTACCTCTACACTCTATATAAGACCAAGCATTAAAGAAGGTAAGGTGTGGTTGAGAGAATATTTGTAATATCATTCAAGAGCATTTACTCTAGCACTTATTCATCCAATCATATTAGCCTTGAGCTTCATTTGATTCATTTATTGCTCTAGTCTTGTGAGCTTACATTTATACATCTATCTTGAGAGAGATTCTATCTTATACTTCAAATATATATTGATACAAACTTGTAAGGGTTGGTTTGACCCACCAGGTTGGTGTGACCCAAATGAAGACTAAGGGAAGGTTGTCCTCTTGGCAAAAGGAAGCAAGGAGTTGCTTCATGTGAAGGTTTGCTCTCCACCATTAAGGAGAAGCTCTAGTGGATTGGGAAGTCTCAAGAGAGATCTTCAGCCTAGGAGTAGGAGTTTCCGAACCTCGCTAAAATCTCTGAGTCATTGTTTGTAATCTCTATTCCTAACTCTCTTACTTTTATAATTTGAATTGCTTATTTATCCTTATTGATTATTGTTTAATAGTTAGTTAGAAATCACTTTTTAAATCGCAAAAATTGGCCATTGACTCTATTCACCCCCCTCTTAGAGTCAATTAGTGTTTAACAATTAGTATCAGAGCTTAATCTCTAGTCAAAAGATCTAATCATCTTAGAGAACGATCATGGCCAACTTTCTTCAAGAAGGTCAATCTAACAATAGACCTCCTTGGTTTGATGGAAGTGATTGTAACTATTGGAAAATCAAAATGAGAGCATTTCTAAGAGACTTAGATATTGATGCTTGGAAAGCCACCGAATAAGGTGACCATGTTCTAACCAAAGATGTTGATGGTAAAAAGGTTCCAAAAACCAATGATGAGTGGACCCAAAATGAACGTAGGCTTGTTCAATGCAATGTCACGGCTATCACAAATCTCTATTGTGCTCTAAGCAAAGATGAATTCAATAGAGTTTCGGATTGTGAAACGGCCAAAGAGATTTGGGATAAACTTGAAATTACCTATGTAGGCACTAGTCATGTTAAAGAATCCAAAATGAACATACTTGTCCATAAATATGAACTATTTACTATGAACAACAAAGAAACAATTAGTGAAATGTATTCTCATTTTACCAGCATTGTCAATCCTTTGAAGGCTCTTGGAAAGTCATATACTTCATCTGAAAATATGAGAAAAATTCTTAGATCTTTGCCTAAGAATTGGGAAGCCAAGAAGACCGCTATCCAAGAGGCTAAAAATCTCAGCACACTTCCTAATTATGAACTCATTGGATCCTTGATGGCGTACAACCTAGAGATGAATGATGGAGATGATAACAAAGAAACTTATAAGAAAGATCTAGCTCTTCAAGCCACTACCAAAGAGGTTGAAGTTGAGAAAGCTCTTGATAATGAAGAAGAAATTGCACTCATCACCAAAATCCTGAGAAGAGTTCTTCAAATGAAGAAGCATCAAAAGAGCAACAACCTCAAAAGAAATGGTTCAACAAATGAGCAAGGAAAAAGAGAAACACCTACTAGTTTTCATTGTGCAAAGCCGGGGCACTTCAAATCGGATTGCTATGCTTACAAAAATGAAAAGGAACGAAAAAGAAAGCCCAAGCCATGTGTGCTACATGGGAGGATAATGATTCAAATGGATCCGGAAGTGATGATGAACTCAATGAATTGGTCAATCTTTGTCTCATGGCTGATGAAGATTAGGTAAACTCTAATCATGAATCATTTGATTTAGAAACTACTTATGATGAATTGGTTGATGCCCACAATTACTTACTTGATGTTTTTAAAGAATTGCATGACGAATTAGGCAAGATGGTTCAAAAGTGTGCTAATCTTAAAAGAAAAAAAATATATTATTTCTCAAAAGCTTAAAAAATCTCTTCTTGAAAATGAAGCCTTGAAAAAGGAAAAATAATGTAAATTAGCTAAAGAATTGGCATTTACTGATTTAGTTTCAGAAAATGAGTCCTTGAAGGTCATAATTGAGGATCAAATTGAGATTTTAGCCCAAGTTCACAAAAGGTAAAAGAGAATTTAAGTCTTATGCTTGGTAAGCAAAGAAATGTTTATGCAAAGGATGGGCTTGGATATGATTCTCACAACAAAGATTCTTATTTATTGAAAAAGAGAAAACCTTTGAATGACTACTTTGTTAAAAATTCCTCTCTAATTCCAAAATGCAATTATTGTAAAAGGCTAGGACATAAGATTAATCATTGTCCCATTAGGCCATGCATGACAAAAGAAATTTGGGCTATTAAAAGAACATATATGCCTCTTCCTAACTCTCATAGACCCAAGAAAATATGGGTACCAAAAGAAGATTACTTAAATTCCTTTCGTAGGTTTACTTGAAGACTTCATCTTCATTCAAGGACAAATGGTTCCTTAATAGTGGATGCTCAAGACATATGATGGGAGATCGATCAAAATTTCTCTCTATCAAGCCTCACAAAGGAGGAAGCATCTCGTTTGGAGACAACTCAAAAGGCAAGGTCATTGGCATTGGATCTATTGGTATATCTTCTTCCCTATCTATTAATGATATATTACTTGCCAAAGGCTTAAAACGTAACTTACTTAGCATTAGTCAACTATGTGATAAAGGATATGATGTGTTATTTAAATTAGATAAATGCATTGTTAAAAAGAATAATAATGAAGTGTTTCATGCTCTTAGAAATGGTAATATGTATACTTTGCTTTTATGTGAATTGCATGATCAAGATGTTAAGTGCCTTATGTCTTCAATTGAAAATAGTTGGTTATGGCATAAAAGATTAGGTCATGCTAGTATGGAATTGATTTCAAAATTATCTAAGCATGAGTTAGTCAAAGGCCTCTCAAAGACTAATTTTTCCAAAGATAAAACTTGTAGTGCATACCAAATAGGCAAGTAAATCAAGTCATCATTTAAAAGAAAAAAGGACATAATGACTGATGAGCGCTGAATATATGCATATTCGAGCCCCTAAGTACATATATGTTAAAGCCTAAAGTGATACTTCTATCCATAATTAGACTAATTTATGTTTAGTGTGTGTTTGTAGGTACTTTCCTAGATAAATGGTTAAAACTGGGACTTTATGATGATATCGAAGCTTACAGAATCATTGCCGGTCATTCAGAGCAAGCCAAGAGCAGAAATGGTGAAGTTTGAAGCAATTCAGGCTCTAGAGCTCGAGCCCAAGTGTTGAGGCTCGAGCATCACAACAAAGAAGAGAAGAAAAGTCAAGAAGGCCCAAATGCTCGAGCCTCGTACCTTGATGTTTGAGCATTAACCAAGGGTACTCGATCCTTGACCCTGAAGCTCGAGCATGAGGCATCAGAAATAAAAGAGTTGATTTAATGAAAAGGCTATGCTCCCAGGTCTCGTACCTCACCTCCAGGATTGAGCACCATCCATAAAGGATTGAGCATCATCCACTGATACTCAAGCATTAAGCCCCAGATGCTCAAGCCTGGTACCTAGTGCTCGAGCGTATGAAGCTTGGATTGAGCAATGTTAAAGGAGTTCAACCCCAAAAATATTCTAAGTGTTAAAGAAAAAGATGCTTCGGAGAATAGTTGAAAAAAATTGGTTAAGTGTCAATGTGATGATTGAGCACTATTTACTGAAGTTCGAGCATCTATCCAAAGAAGCTCGAGCATTTTTCCTTATACTTGAGCATGAGCCCTAAAGCTCGAGCATCCGTTCCTGAAGCTCGAGCCTTCCATGACATGTCAAATTAAAAGCTGCGAAATTACTCACTTTACCAGCCGTATCTCATCCCAGTTGGGCCAGAAGACTTAAAAGCCCACCAAATACATATTTTCTTCTATAAAAGAAGGTGTAAGCCTTGATAGAAGGGGTCCGAAATTTCAATCTCTTTTACGGTGTTATTCAGAAGGCTGAAGGTGTGGTGGCTTTTAGGGTTCCTATAACCTTGAAAGTGAAGATCCTGAGAAGAGAAGTGTCATCCATGATGATGGAGATGAACTCAACATAGATGTTATCCAGTCTCGTCATGAGTAGCTAAACCCTTTCTTAGGGCACTGATGTAACCCAACCTATTATTATGGTTTGATTGTTTTGACTCTGGGATTGTTTTAATATATGATTATTTTTCTTGATTATATGATTATGAGCACTTGAGACAACTTAAGTGGTTTTCATGCTTTAATAGATTATAAACTGTTATTCTCTTGTCTTAGATATAATAGTTTGTTCTCTATTCCCAACCTATCTTGTTGTGTAGTATCTGGTGGAGCCTTGCCGGACATAAGAATAAAGGTCATATAATGGTACTTTAATGTTTTTTTTACAAATGAACGTTTTTATAATCTATGCTTAGGAAAGGTGGTTCATTTGCAAAATAGTTAAAGTAGGTAGAGTAGGTAGGCGGATAGTCCACGTTAACCGCAGATAGGTTATAGTTAGCTAATCTTGTAAAACATCTTTTTTTAAAACCCGAATTGAACGAATGTTATTGAGTTCAATTCTTTTTGAAAATATCATTATTAAATTCCTAGAGTTAGTATAATTAACCCTAATATGATGGTTATGGTGAAGTCAAAGGCCTAAAGACTTTCTTTCTCTGATCATTTAAATTAGTTTAATTCATGCTACTTAAATATTGTGTTATAATTTTAGTTTGCTAAATTGTGACAACCAACAAATTTTCCAACCAGTTACCTGTAAACCAATAAAACTAAATTGAAAACTGAGTACAAATCTCATCTCCCTGTGGGTTTAACATCCTCTCTACATAGAACTATCCTACACGATATCGTTCGATTGCGAGAGACACATCAATTTTTGGCACCGTTGCCAGGGAGATTATTTTTGTTTAGTTTTTAATTAGTTATTTTGGTTTACCAGTCTTCGGACTGTCTGATATCTCATCTTACTTCTTTTTCTTTTCAGGTACAAATTAGCAGTGAGGACAAAGACGCTTAAGGGAGAAAAGCTTCGGTTTATTAAACTTTTTGTTAGTTCTTATTGTTTTTCTATTGCTTGGAATACTTTATTTTTGTTACTATTAGAATTAGTGGAACCAGTGCATGTTAACTCGCCAAAATATGTCAAAACCTTTAGTGCATGATCCTGAAATAGAGAGAACTTTAAGTCAATTAAGGAAACTTAAAATACACTTAAATAATATTGATAGTTCCTTTGATAACATGGCTAAGCAATGTAATGCATCAGGTAATAATGGTAATGGTAATGGAGAATGGGAGCCACCTGTTCCTCCACTACAACCACAATTAAGGAATCATTTCATTCCTACCACATTTACTTCCCCTTCATGCTTTGTTTTTCTGGGTGCTGATGCAACCCATTTTGAGATCAAGCCTGTTATGATCCAAATGTTTCCTACCTTTCATGGGTATGCAATAGAGGATCCCTATAAGCACTTAGATGTGTTCTTGGAATTGTGTTCAACTACCAAGTTGACCACTCTAACCAATGATTCATTCAGAATGCATCTTTTCCAGTTCTCTCTTAAAGATAAAGTAAGAACTTGGTTACAGTCCCTTCCAACAAATTCTATATCTTCATAGGATATATTGCAACAAGAGTTCTTAAAGAAATACTACACTGTGGGTAAAACCACACAAATGAGGAGAGAAATCATGGCATTTTCCCAAATCCCTAGAGAACAGCTTCATAATGCATGGAAGAGATATAATGATCTTCTAAGAAAGTGTCCACACCATGATATTGCTCAGTGGCACTTAATACAGATTTTCTATAATAGTCTTACAGACTCGTATAAGAGTCTGGCTGATGCTTGGGAACTATTTGAGGCCCTAAGTGAAAACTCAGTACAACATGCTTCTTCCTCTAGGTCTAGGTCTTCACCTGGAATGCATAAGGTTGAAAAACTTTATGAGGTAGATAAATCTAGTGAGTTAGCTGCTTAAATAGAAGCCTTGAACCGTAAGTTCGATCAAATTTTATCATCTGGCTTTGCTCCTATTGCTAATCGACAAACTGCCTTACCAAATGAAGTTTGTTCCATCTGTGTTAAACCTAACCATTTTGCTGACCCTTGCCTAATGCTGGGACAATCATCTGAGATCCCACAGAAGTAAGTGAATGCTGCATTCTCTAGGCTAGCTTATAATCCATATTCTGTTACATATAATCCTGGCTGGAGAGATCATCCCAATCTGTCATGGCGTAATCCAAATCAAGGAACTATGGTTCCCCAATCTCAGGGGCAGTATCAAAATTCATCCAATCCTATGCCACAAAATAATTCTTTCAACCAATCTTGTATTTACCATCCACCTCAGTTTAGGAATCAATCCACTCAAGCTCCTAATCTTCCACCTCCTCCTAGAAATTTGGCTTTTGAGGAACAAGTACTCAATGCTTTGGGTGAAATTAAAGCCAATACCCAACTTCTTAATTCTCATTCTCAAGCTATAGCAAAGCTAGAGGCACAAGTTGGGCAAATAGCGAGTACTCTATCTTGAAGAGAGGATGGAAAGTTGCCTAGTCAGCCAATAGCCAACCCGAAAGGGCAGACTTGCATGATTAATGGAACCAATTCCTCAGGTATTCATCATGAGCAAGTTCAGGCTATCATTACATTAAGGAGTGGTTGAGTCGTTGATAACCAAGTTGAAACAGGACAGGAGGAAAAAGAAAGGCTTAGGATTCCCATTGGTCCTATCATTAATCCACATCCCAATGATGTTTCCTTAAGTGTTATTCCACAATCCATAAGAGTTGAAGGTGGAGTCACTTCTTCATCTACTCCTAACCCTGAGACAGCTTATAAGCCAAAAACGACTTATCCTGAACGTCTCAAGGAACCCTCCCACTTTGGTAAACAAGGGGAAAAAATTCAAGATATGATGAAGGTCTTTAAACAGGTCAAAATCATTCTTCCTCTGCTCGATGCTATAAAACAAATTCCAGCCTACTCCAAATTTCTAAAGGACTTGTGTGCACTCTTAAGAGAAAATCCAGAAGCCAAGTTTCCAAGAAAGTTTGTCTCACCAAGCATGTCAGTGCTATTATTAAGTATAACACTCCTCCAAAGGTTAAAGATCTTGGTGCCCCAATAATTTCTTGCATCATTGGAAATAATGTGATAAAACGAGCACTTCTTGACCTTGGAGCAAGTGTGAATCTTATTCCTTACTCGGTGTATAAGAAGTTAGGTTTGGGAGAGTTAAAACCTACGTCGGTTGTATTACAGCTTGGTGATCATTATGTCAGACAACCACAAGTTATTGTTGAAGATGTACTCATAAAAGTGGATAAGTTCTATTTTTCGGTCGATTTTCTAGTTCTTGATACAGAACTAGTCCACGATTCCAAAAAGTATATTCCAGTCATTCTTGGGTGACCTTTTCTAGCCACAACGAATGCTTGCATTAACTATAAGACTGGGGCCATGGATTTATCTTTTGGAAATATGAAAGTCAAGTTAAACATCTTCAATGCTATTCATCATCCCCACGATAATAGTGAACGATTCTTCCTTGATGGTATTGACGAGTTGGTTGAGGAATCACTCACAACTATTTTATCCAAGGATCCTTTAGAAGCTTGTCTGAATCACTTCAATTATGAAGAGTTTGATATTGATTCTTCAATAGCTGAAGTGAATGTTTTGCTAGATTCCACTCCTATCATAGATTTTCCTCCATGGAAATCTAGGTTAGAGCCGCTTCCATCATTTTCTAGTACTCAGCCTATTCCTTCGTTAGTGTCTCCACCTAAGCTTGAGCTTAAGCTACTATCGGAAAAGCTCAAGTATGCTTTCTTGGGTTTAAATGAAACCCTCCCAGTGATCATTGCTTCCAATTTTACAAGTTCCCAAGAAAGTAGTCTCCTAAAAGTTCTTGAGAAAAATAAAGAGGCTATTGGGTGGAGTGTGGCTGATTTAAAAGGAATTAGCCCCATAATTTGCATGCATCAGATTCATTTGGAGGAGGATTCTCGAACATCTCGGGAACTCCAACGAAGATTGATCCTACTATGAAGTAGGTAGTTTTAACGGAAGTTGTTAAGTTGTTAGATGCGGGAATAATTTACCCCATCTCAGATAGTAAGTGCGTGAGTCCTACTCAAGTAGTACCCAAAAAGATAGGTATTATAGTAGTTGAGAATTCTGAGCGTGAATTAGTTCCACAGCGCACCACCACTGGATGGCATGTGTGTATTGATTACCGAAAACTCAACTCCGCTACTAGAAAAGATCATTTTTCACTTCCATTCATTGGTTAGATTCTAGAGTGATTAGCTAGCTAGAGCTATTATTGCTTTTTAGATGGATATTTCAGCTATAATCAGGTGGCCATTGATCCTAAGGATCAAAAGAAAACTACTTTCACTTGTCCATTCGGTACGTTTGCATATAGACGGATGCCTTTCAGATTATGTAATACGCCAGCAACATTCCAGAGGTGTATAATGTCTATCTTTTCGAACATAGTTAAAAAGTTTCTCGAAGTCTTTATGGATGACTTCTTTGTTGTTGGGTCTACATTCGAAAACTGTTTTCAAAATCTTTCCCTAGTGCTTCAGCATTGTAGGGAA
Source organism: Cornus florida (assembly GCF_030987335.1). Lineage (NCBI taxonomy): Eukaryota > Viridiplantae > Streptophyta > Magnoliopsida > Cornales > Cornaceae > Cornus > Cornus florida. The sequence continues at coordinate 23,083,520 of NW_026775576.1, forward strand.
ACAAATCTTATTCTTAGTTGAGAGAAGAACCATTTTATGGTTTAAGAGGGTATTGTTTTAAGACATATCATTTCAAAGAGAGGTATTGAAGTTGATAGAGCTAAAGTAGATTTGATCTCTAAATTGCCTTATCTTACCTCCGTAAGGGGAGTGCGATCATTTCTTGGGCACGCCGGGTTCTATCGACTCTTCATTAAAGATTTTAGCAAAATTTCCTATCCTTTGTGTAATCTACTTGCAAAGGATGCTCCTTTTGTCTTTGATGAATCATGCCTTGAAGCTTTCCAAAAACTTCGCTCTCTTCTTTCTTCAGCTCCTATCATGAATCATCCGGATTGGGCTCTTCCATTTGAGATTATGTGTGACACATCTGATTATGCTATGGGTGTTGTCTTAGGACAATGAGTAGATAAACTTCCTCATGTTATCTACTATGCTAGTAAAACTCTTTCAGATGCACAGTTGAATTATACCACTACTGAAAAAGAGTTGCTTGTAGTTGTCTTTGCTTTGGACCAATTCAGATCATATCTATTAGGTTCTAAATTCGAAGTCTATTTTGATCATTCTACTTTGAAACATCTTATTTCTAAAAAGGAAACCAAACCCCGTTTGATTTGATGGATCCTCTTGTTTCAAGAGTTTGATTACGAAATCCGGGATAAGAAAGGGTCAGAGAATGTAATAGCTGACCATCTTTCTAGAATTCTGATTGAGGATACCTCAACTTCACTTCCAGTTTATGATTCCTTCCTGGATAAACAACTGTTTGAGGTTTCTCATAAGGATTTGCCTTAGTTTGCTGATATTGTGAATTACCTCGCAATAGGCAAAATTCCTTTGTCTTGGTCAAAGCAAGAAAATGATCGATTCTTCTCCAAAATTAGGACGTACTATTGGGAAGATCCTTAGCTATTCAAATACTGTGCTGATCAAATCATTCGTAGATGCGTTCCTGAGAGTTAGTTTCATAGTATTCTGACCTTGTGTCACAGCTTGGCATGTGGAGGTCATTTCAGTGCAAAAAGAACTGTAGCTAAAATTCTTCAGTGTGGTTTCTTTTGGCCTTCACTCTTTCGGGATGCATATTTATTCTATAGGTCATGCCTTAGATGTCAGCAGTTAGGATCGATTTCGCGATTTCTAGAAGAAATATGATGCCCTTAACTCCAATCTTAGTTATTGAGGTTTTTGATGTTTGGGGTATTGATTTCATAGGTCTTTTTGTTCTATCTAATCATAATAAATACATTCTTGTGGCTGTTGACTATGTGTCTAAATGGGTTGAAACAGTAGCTACTAAAACCGTCGATTACGCAGTTGTGGTTGAGTTTAATTGTAATCACCCGGTCTTTTTCCTCCTTTTTCATTTTCGGCGATTTTCTTTTTTCGTCTTTTTCCTATTTTGTCTTTTCCCTATTTCGTCTTTTTCCCATTTTTCGTTTTTCCTTGCATAACCTCACTTATTGTGCTCGGATTTGATTTTGGTTTTGCATGCATTTCTACTATTTGATTTCAATGACATTGGTATTTTTACTTTTCTTGAAAAGCATGCTAGATTACTACTTTTCTTGTAAAGGGCATGAATGCATACTTTAGTATAATTATTCATAACTTTTGGGGTTTTAGTGTAATTATGTAAAATAATTATTTTTCATTTTAGGGACCTTTTTGTAATTTATTTTAAAAGATATTTTGAAAAAGGACCATTTTGCAAATTTTGGAAAGTATGACAAGTGTCACACTCTCATGGAGCCATTTGTTGGCATTTGGGTGAAGAGATTTGGCACCATGACTTCTTGACATTTGGAGGGTGGAGATTCACCCACATGTTGGCCTAGGATTGGTACACTTGTTGTCTTAGATTGTTGACAAGTGTAGGCTTAAGATTAACCTAGGAAGGAGCATTAGATTAGTGACAAGTGTAGGTTCACCATTTAGTCTTGCATTGTGTGTGTCTGAGAAGTAGTGCAAGAACACATACTGAGTGGAGGATTTCTAGCCCTTCCACTCACCATTTTACACTTTACCTTCTTCATTTCATTATCTCTCTCATGAACCCTAACAAATCCACCATTGGAGGAAAGCTTAGTTCATAACTTCTCCCTTCAATTTGGCTCACTTCCTTTCACCTTAGAGTAAAAACCTTGGGAGAGAAAAGATTCCTCTCACTCTCCTCTTCAATAATCCTAAACTTATTTTACATTTAGAGCTTGGTTGCTTGGATTATAGAGATTCAATTCTCTATTGAGGTAGGGGTGGTAGTATGTTTATATTCTAAGTGTTTTATAGTCCTTGTGGTTTAATATATATTGTGTACATGCTTTTGATATGATAGTACTGCATATTATAGGAAAACCCTTACTTCTTAACTTAGGGTTTTTTGATTTAAGCATGTATGATATGTGTAAACCATGTGTAGAAGGATTATATAATCTAGCAGATACTAAATACTAGTAAATTCACATTTGGTAGTAATATAGAACTCTAGCAGAATTATTAGTGTTATATGCAATTCTTATTGACTTAAATTGCTATATTTTTGTGATAATAATTCTATATTCTTGTGAATTACAAATTATGATTAATTTATAAGCCTATTGCTAAATGTTGATAATTAGTATGTAAAGCTTGTTATTGAGGCATGACTTGAATTGATAAATTTGTGATATTGTATTGTGCATAATATCATGATGTGAAATTATCATTTGGTATGCCATTCTAGATTTGGAACCCTAAGACATGGTTTGTATGGTTTCAAAATACTTGTGCATGGAAGGTGGTTTGTATGCCTTATTATGTATATATAAGTTTTGAACTTGATATATATTTTGGAATCTCTTGGGACATTGTTACATGTGACATAGCTAAAGTTCGGCTTTAGTGCGGGAGGTATGAGTTCTCCCCAATTGAGATAGTGCGCACTAGGGTAGTTTTCCCAGCGGGTTAATGCCCGGAATAACCGTATTGATCTTGGTTAAGTCCGAGACATGATGTCCAAGTCTTCCATTACTTGTTTTCGCATTAAAATTCAAGTTGACAACCAATGCTTAATTGTAGATTGAAATTCTTGTTATTGGCGAATTGATGTTATTAATTACATTGATATTGATTTGTATTGCTAAAGAATCATTCAAGTTAGCTTAAGATGATCCCTTAGAACACCTTGAACATAGACGTTATGTGGAATGTTCCCTTGTATTCGTCTATATTAATCTTGCAATGATATTGAAACTTTAGGGTATACACATATGCTTCTCCTACGAGTAACATGATTACTCACCCTAGTGGTTTGGGTTATATTTTAGGTAAAGAGACTATGTTCATGGATGCTCATCATCCTTAGAAGCTTTTGAGCTTGTTGAAGCATTTTTGTATATTAACATGCAAGTGTTTAGCATGCTTAACTTTTGAAGTTATAATTTTGTATACCATGTATGTATGGTACTTTTGAGGATTTTGTAACCTCTTTGATGTGTAAGATGCTTAAGTAATTACTTTTGACATTAGAAGCTTGTATGTAAAGAGGCCAAGGGCCAAGTATGTCTACCTTGGTACTTAGACACTTTTGGTAACAAAGTTTTGCTTCAAATGTCTTCTAATCAAATTTTGAGGTTTGAGAAGTCAAAATCTTGTAAATGATGTGTATGGGGCCATGGGCCATTGTTTTATATTCATTTACTCATATCAAAGTTGTTGATATGTTCACATTCACTAAACTCATTGAAAATTAGTTTTGCACATCCATTTTGAACCATTTCATGAAGGGATTCAAGGTAGAAGTTAGACCTTAGCACCTTAGGCTATTAGCAGGTTCATCAGCAGCTTTTTGTGGTGTTTCGGTCGACCGATGGCAAATGGAATTGCCAATGAACAGTAAACATCACATTCCAGTAGCAACACACACATATATATATCTGAAAATATGCAAAGTATATACACGAAGCAACACACACATATATATATGGAAATACAGTGCTTCGAAGCTTCAAAAATGGTGGATTTGATCATCTAAGCATCCTAAATCAAATATATAGAACATGTATGCATTAAATCAAATCAAGCTTCAAAGTAAATCTCGGTTCTTACCTCAACCGAAGAGAAAATTGGAGATGAAGAGGGAGAGATGAAACCGAGATGAGAGAGAGAGATTCGGGAAGCTTGATGACACCGGAGGGCTTGCCGGAGAAGGGGAAGATGATGGTGCGCAGTAACGGCGACGAGAGGGGCTATGGTTTGAGAGAGGGTAAGATCAATCTAAATGATCGATCTTGAGAACCCTCGATTCTATTTTTAAAAACATTCCCGACAGAGTTTGATTGATCGAACTCAACTGCGATCGATCAAACTTTGATGAACTCTCTTCAAAGTATTTTGGGATTTTTGAAATTTTTGAAAATTGCAAAATGAAAATTAAAAATTGGGATTAAAGTTAAAAATTGGAAAATAAAATATTTTTGGTTGGTTTTTTTTTTTTTTTTAGGTAAATTAAATTGAATAAACACTAATAATTAAAAATTAAAATAGAATATTTTTGAATTTTTGAAAACTTTTTGAAAAATAAAATAAAATAAAATGAAATGCAAATGCAAATATTTTTGGATTTTTGGAAATTTGAAAAGTCAAAACAAAGTCAAAATAATGAAATGAAGACTGAGATCGATCGAAACAAGAGTTCGATCGATCAGATAGAGATTCAATTCTCTATAGGTTTTTGGCTCAGAAAATTGGCTAAGTGTTGGAACATGAGATCGATCGAACTTAGAAGTTGGATCGATCGAAGAACTTCCTGATCGATCTTGGAATGTTTCGATCGATCAGACAGAGAGCTGAAATATGTAGGTTGATACAGGCTTAAAATTTTTCCAAGTGTTGAGTCATGAGATCGATTGAACTTGGAAGTTGGATCGATTAAAGGTCTCTTGATCGATCTAAGAGTTAGTTCGAAAGATGAGATAGAGAGGTGATTTGGATGCAGGTTTCTGCAGGTCAAAAATTTTTCTAAGTGTTGGATGCAGAGAGGAGTTTGATGGATCGAACTCAAGTTTAAGATCGATCGAACTATGCAGAATGCTCAATAATGTCATGAAAGCTTATGCAATCCTCACCAAAGTTCCTTGAAATGCATATGAACCAAAAACAAGTATCTAGACTTCGCAAGAAATGAAATGAAAGATAGAAATGAGGGAGGAATAGGGTTTTCACACCCAACAAATGTTTTTGCTAGTCTTTAACATCTCTAGCAAAACATTGGGCTCTTTTAGCCCGGATCAAAGATCTTATAATGCATCCCCTCCTTGTTGGGGTGATAGATGCTTTGAACTCCACCCAACAAATGGTTCTTTGAAGAACTTGTTGGATTAAGATTAAAAGAAATCTTTGGTCCCTTATCTATGCAATTACAACCTTTGGGCTTCCATGCCCTTTCAAAGCAAGAGTTTGAAATAAGATTTTTAGAATGCAAGGTTGAAGATGATCCTTTGGAAGTTTTGGTTTTACACAAAAGCTCATTTCCTTGACATTGAAGATCATGACATTCATCTACAACATTAACCTCTCCTTCATATTTGTCAAATGAATTAGGTATGGGATTAAAGATATTCAACTTCACCTTCATGCGGCCAAATGAGATCTTTATTATCCCAGTCCTACAATTGATGTTGGCATTAGCGGTTGCCAAGAAAGGATGACCAAGGATAACGGGAATTTGGCTTTTACGATTGGAAATCGGTTCATTGTCTATGACAACGAAATCAACCGGGAAGAATAATTTATCAATCTTTATCAAAACATCCTCAATTATACCCCTAGGCTTCTTAATGGATCAGTCGACAGGTTACAAAACTATCGACGTCGGTTTCAATTCACCTAGGCCCAATTTGACATAAACCGAGTATGGAAAAAGGTTAACACTTGCTCCTAAGTCAAGAAGCGCCCAATTAATGATATGATCACAAATAATGCATGATGTAGTGGGTGAACCGGGGTCCTTAAACTTTGGAAGAGTGTTATGTTGCAAAATTGAGCTTACTTGCTCGGTCAAAACCACTTTTCTTAGTGTTTGGCTCTTGTTCTTCCGCTTTTAGGTGCACAAGTCTTTCAATTATTTGGCATAAGTCGGAATTTGCTTGATTGCATCCAATAATGGAAGATTAACTTTCACTTGCCTAAACATTTCCATGATTTCATTGGTTTTTCCCTTTTGCTTGTCTTTTGAATTGGATCCTTTTAAGGCATCCGAAAATGGAACCTTTTGTTTAAACACTTTTTCAAAATTTTCTTTTAAACTCTCTTCTACACAAGAAGTTTTTAAAACATTTTTTAACAAAACCTTTTCAACATCATTTTTCAAAATTTCTTTTTCAAACACATCTTTCAAAACTTTCTCATTTACAAGATCATATATATGCAATGAAGGAGGAATGGGATGTGAAACGGGATGGGTGACAACTTGAGGTTGCACCGGTTCACTCTCTTCATTGGACATTCCAACTTGATTGTCCACAATCCTACCACTCCGCAAGGTAGTCACCGCATTAACATGTTCAATGGTGTGGCCTTCCGATGAGGAATGGGTTTCCACAACACATTGTTGCTTAGGTGTGGCATTTATAGGCATCTTTCCTTTCTCTCTTGCATTGAGAATGCTTGCTATTTGCCCTACTTGGGTTTCTAGCTTCGCAATAGATTGAGAGTGAGAATGAAGCAATTAAGTGTTAGCCTCTAAAGTGCCCAAAGTATTCAAAACTTTTTCTTCAAAGGAGGGACTTCTAGTATTACCTTGGGAATAAGATTGGTTGGGAAAATGAGAATTAGCAAATTGATTCCCTTGTGATTGATAAGGTCTGTAACCTTGGGATCCTTGGTTTTGAACTGGAGGTGGAATGTACTTCCCTTGAAAACCGCCTTGGAAAGGGTTTGAGCCCTCTCCTTGGTTTTTCCAAGAGAAGTTCGGATGATTCCTCCAACTTGGATTATAATGAGTACCATAAGGATTGTTCCGTTGGTTCACAAAAGCCACATTGACTTGTTCATTAGGTTCACTTTGCACTTGTCCGTGAGGACAATGAGAAGTAGAATGAAGAACACTAGAACAAGTCATACATGTTTCATTTGATGCACGATGAGAATGGTTAGGAAAGGAAGATACTTGGTTCGCCGAGTTTTGGTTAATCAAAAATTGATCAAACCTTTAAGATAAAGACTTCATTTCGGCGGCTATTTTATTTGAATGGTCGACTTGATATAAGCCAACACTCTTCCTACCTTGTGAATTTCTACCATTCTTGGATGATAGTGTTCTATGCAAAGAATTTTCACTCATGCTCTAATAAAGACGCCACATGTCATCCTCAATGTATGAGCCACCCATGGAAGCATCAACCATACCCTTATAGTTGTTCGATAAGCTCTCAAAGAAGTATTGAGCTAATTGCCATTTGGGCATGTCATGATGTGGACACTTACTAAGCAATTCATTGAAGCGTTCCCATGCCTCATGAAACATTTCTCCATCTCCATGTGAAAATTCTCGAATTGAGGTTCTCATGGCATTGGTCTTAGAAACCGGAGAGTACTTCTTCAAGAACTCTTGTTGCATTTCTGCCCATGAAGTGATTGAAAAAGGCCTAAGATTGTTAAACCAATACTTTGCCTTGTCTTTTAAGGTGAATGGAAAAATTTTGAGTCTTAAAACCTCTTCCGGCATGTCCGTATATTTTACGGTGGAACATACTTCAAGAAACTCATCCAAATGCTTGTAAGGTTCTTCACTTGGAAGTCCATGATAGTTAGGAAGCATTTGAATGGTTTGTGGCTTAATTTCATAATGATGTGCTTTAAATGGAGGCAGTTGGATGCATGTAGGTGCATTATACTCATTAGGCACATAATGGTCTCTTAAAGTAAGAGGTGGATCAGCTACTTGAGGTGCAACATGAACACCTTGATTTTGAATTCCTTGATTATTGATGGGAGGTTGTGGAGTATACATTGGCCTTGGCATTCCATATAGAACTTGACCTTGTTGTTGTGGTGGTTGGTGAATGAATGGCCTAGGCATACCTAATGGTACTTGTATGTTCTCATTGTGCACATTGGGATGAAGGATACCTTGTTGGTCTATGTGACCAAGGTCTTCAACATGATTATCATTATAGTCATCCATTGATAGATTGGCTCTATTTGAACTTCCTCTTCCCCTAGGATTTCTAACGATAGATTCAAGATACAAATCAAGAGGGATAAGAGTTGGCCTTAATGAACGATGCCCATGCATGTACAATGCAAAACACAACAAACACAAAGAATGACAAACACTATGCCTTCACAATAATGCAATTAGACTTTTTCCACAAACACTTAATTCATACTCCAATGCTTTAACAACAATGATGCAAGACAATTAAAAACAAGCCTCCACGCGGGCCAACCATTTAACTAAGGGATTGAGTAAAGAAAGTCTCATAAAGGTCCTTTAGCACTTCAACTCCAAATTTAAAGCTTAGCTTAGCAAATTTTTTTAGCTTTTGCTTTCTTTGCTTGCTTGAATTCTTGATGGCTCCTTTACTTGCTTCCTCTCCAACAATGCACCTAGTCAAGTAATCAATACAATAAATAACCAACAAGAAAAATAAAAAAAATAAAGTACAGACACGATCAAAAGAGTACTAATCCTAATCAATTCCACAAATCCGACATTGCCAAATCTAATTAATCAATCCCGGCAACGGTGCCAAAATTTGAACCGTTCCTTCACGCAAAATTGATGTAGTGAATGTGCGGTTCAATAAAAGCCTTTTGGGTCAAGTTTAAATTTATAAAAACCACTACCAACACTACTACTAAAGTAGCAAGAGTGAGTAGGGATCGTCCCAAGCGATTGTGAGGATTGAGCAATGTCGTGGAATTGCTATTAGGGCTAGTAGGTCGAGTGATCAAACAATTGGATGGTTGGTTGATTAAAGAGCAACTAAATTAAACTAAGTAATAGCAAAGAATGCAATTAAGAGTAAATAAGAGAGAGAGATCTTTGGGTTTAGAGATCACCACCAAGCAATGCATTTCTATATCATTGACAAGTGATTAATGAGGGCAAATGGTGTGTTGCAATATTGGTGTGTGTGTGTTTGGTTGATTCAACAAGCAAGGATGACTAATTAAGCATGTATTATCTAAACATCATGTAAAAGGCACAATATATCTAAGCAATGAAGCATATATTGTCTAAACAAAGGCACAATAGATCAAAACAAGTCATTAATCCTTTCATTAAGCTCATAATCCAAATACAACACAAGGATAGAGACATATGCTACTTGCATTCAAAATCTTGGATCATCAAACAACAAGCGTAGATTGTCCTCCCATTTACCACTACACTACAACTACACTACATCTACACTACATCTATACTACTAGCATGAAAATAAACTAGGGGAGAGGCACAATCCATCAAGAGATAAGTATGAACCATCAAAAGAATCACAAAAGCATTCCTTTAAGCACTATGTTTTGACAATCTCCAAATCTATAGCATCAATACACATAGACATGCATCAATAACACAAAATCTAGAGACAAGCACATGAACATCTATTCTAGCATACATAGACATATGGATAGAATGAAATGATCAATTAGAAGCATTAAACCACATAAATCATTGAATAAACAAGATCTATATATATCAAAGTGTCAAAACATCAATTACAACACTAATCCCTCAATAATACACAAGATTAAGATATAGAAAGCATGCTTGGGGCTAACTCTAGCCCCAAGAGGATGTCTAGCCACTCATGGTGATGTTGCTCCAACCTTCAAGGGTTAACTCCATGGTTGAAATCTGCTCCTTGTTGATGAAGAACTCCAATGGTGTCTCTAGCCTCCTCCTCCTCTAAGCTTGCTCTCCAAGAGATGATATGAAAATAATGTTGGCCCCCTTTGTAAAAAGTAATCCTTATCCTTATATAGGTAGGTCAAAATGACACCCAAAATGAGCTGGGGTCGTGCACACAATATTCCCTAATAATTGGATAAAGGACAATTTTCAATGAGATGGAATTTTAACTTTTTCGCACTGGAGGAAGTTCGATCGATCGAACCTTAGACTTGGATTGATCGAACTAGCTGAGATCTATCGAACTTAGGCTGGATCGATCCAACTAGTTGAGCTTTTTAGGAAAAGACAAATCTGAGATATTTTGGAGAGATATTTATGGGAAAAGGACAAAAGTTGTTAGTGGGTGGTATAGCTGTGGATAGGATCAATCATTTGAATAAGGACAAAAGTGTTCGATCGATCGAAGGATGGTGTTGGATTGATCGAACTTTTAGGACTTTATGCTTTTGGGTCTAAGCTTGGATCTATCTTGAAGTGCTGAGATCAATCATTGTTGAACTTGGATCGATCGAACTTTGCTGCTTCCCACCTTTGGCTTCATTTGCTTCCGTCTTTCTCCACTTTGCTCCTTTCTTTGTTTAATCCCAGAATTTCTTCAATTAAGCTCTTATTTGGCTGAGTTAGCTTATTTTTGGGATAAGTGCCTGAAAATGGAAATAATGCAAAATCAATCTAAAATGGTAAAGTAAGATAGATAAAGGTACTAGAATGCTTAAGCTTAAGGGGTTTAAATACGCACTTTTCAGCGCTCATCATACCCCCAAACTTAATTATTGCTAGTCCCTAGTAATGAACTAGAAAGTAAAGAAATGAAAAGAACAACTATACAACTATGAACTAGAAAATAATAAATGGATAACGCCACTTTCGTAGGGAACACGATTGCACTTAGCATGTGCAACAAGCCTTTTAAACCCCTAGGTTAGCCCTAGTGGATGAGTGAAGTCTCGTGAAGGTTTCTAGAAATGGTACCCACAAACATTAAGCTCATTCTTTCAAAAGAGGCACCAATATTGCAAACAAGCATTGGGAGAAAACTACCTCAAGTATGCAATTTTTCAACCATTTCCAAGCAATCTCCCAAAATCTCAACATTAAGTAAACAAATATGGTCCTCCACACATCAAGAAAATGATCATGTAAATCAAAACAACTCTAGAATCCTTTTGAGTGGACCGGTATAAAATGTATTGCTATCTTAGCCAACTAAAGAATTAATCACATTCTTATCCTCAAACTAGCACACAAATCTAGTACCGATCATCAAGATAAAAAGTGGACCTTTTATTTTAGCTTTATTGTTCTAGGTGCGCTTATTCTTTTCACTCGGATTTTTTTTTTTTTTTTTTTTTTTTTTTTTTTTTTTGTAGGATCAAAGATGGAAGTATGGTGTAATGTGTTGATCTATTAAGCTTTCTAGTGATTCATGAGATCGAGCGTTAGGTCAATGACTCCCAAACTAGACGGCTTTAGGGCATTAGGCATTCAAATACCCTTACGAACTTACAAGCTCAAATCAACTAGGCTACAAATCAAGACAACAACCATCTAATCATTTCCCACTTCTCACCTTTTGGGAGTAGTCCTCACTTTTTTTTATTACTTTTGCAACTTCTTTTTTTTTTTTTTTTTTTTTTTTTTGAATAAACAAGTTCAATTGTTAACCTAAAGTTTGGGCCCTCCACCTTTCGGTGCAAGAAGTTTAGTGCTTGATGAGGCTAAAATCCCGGCTACTTAGTGAAAAGGGGTTGTTATCCACCTTTATCAAGAATGAAAGCTTTCAATGCACTAATAGCTCAATTGGGATATAACCAATTCAATAATTAACAAAGCATGTACGCCACAAATGAATGCTAGTGTGCGCCTGTGCTAGTATAGAATTCTAGAGTGAATCTCAAAACAATTACAAAATCGGGATGATGTGGACCACAAATGCAAGCAAGATATCAATCTTTCAAAAAATTTACTCCTAAATGGCATCCACAAGGCATACAAGGAGTATTGGACTCTCAAGTCAAGAAATTTTTTAATTTAAAGCAATATAGTCCTCAAAAGATCAAAATCATAGCTAGATATGGACCAATCATAGAAATATCCCTCAAATACACAAGTCATGCTCAAAATTTTTAATTTAAAACTAACACTGTAAAGCACCATTCCCCCCAAACTTAAATGGCACAATATCCTCAATGTGCAAGAGAACAAAGGAAAGAGTATACCAGTGCAACTAAGCAAGAATGATCGGGACTAAAGTATCCGAAGTGGGTGGCATGGCCCCCCCAAACTTAGGATGAACTGCGGTCCTGAAAATTGGCACTTGGATAAACTTATCAGATAACAAAATGGGATAATCAGTGCACAGTGGACATGCAAGTGTAAATGGCATAAACAGATAAATAAATGAGAGAGGTATGAGGGTGGTCCTGAAAATTGGGTAGCACTCTCTCACTGAAGTCACTGTGATGCACCTGATGGAGTCAAACATACAGATCTGAGAATATAATTTATGACATCCATAACAAAAATAGATATATATAAAATAGATAAAGTGCAGGTACAACAAAAATATCAAAGCCGACAGACCGGCTGTAAAAATAATAATGTACAATGACAATAGTAAAGTGTCAAAAGGAGAGAGGGATCATGAGATAGAAAGGACTGGGAGCTCAGGAGGATGAGGTAGGATGGGTAGGTCTGGCTCCGCGGATGTCTCTGGATAGATCTCTGAACATGGTTGCGACATACGTGCGAAAGGCAACAAAATCAGCTCTGTAGGCTGTGAGATCGGCTCGGATGGCAACAACAGTATCCTCAAGCGTCTGCAGACGTACTCCAAAGCCGGGGGTCATATCTAGAGTCTCAAACATAGATGAATCAAAGGAAAGCTCCTAAGTCTGCTCCTGCTCATGAATGGGCGACCTGGCTGGAGAGTCCTGCTCTGCGTCATCTGCAGGGCGCTCTAAGTCTATGTCTAAATGCCGGTGCTAGTGCCTCTTCCTGGGCCTGTACCTGTGCCTCCTTTAGCTCCAACTCTGCTGCAGCCAGTACCACATGGTCCTGCAGCCTTGTAATAATGGAGCGGTAGCTCTTGTTCCAGTCCTTCCTGAAGAAGTGATAGGAACCTCTCTCGGGGTGCTCCCGAGGATGGATGGGGTAGCGCTGATCGATAAGAATCTAGGTGATGAGGTGGCTGAAAGGAAAAGACTTATCCTATCCAGGCATCTCCTTACTGATGTACTCATCATACAGCTTCCTCATCACGCTCTAGATGAGCACGGGAATGGACACCTTGTGCCCGGTGTAGAAAGAGTAAAGGGTTGTCAGATAATCGCCCCTTCTCTGAATCTTGTGCCCCGCCATGTATATATTCCGATAGAGAACGAAATCAGTGAACCATAGGTCGTCGAGAAGAAATTTTCGAGTGACAAAGGTCTCGCCACTGGCATGGTGACCTGTGAGGAAAACTGCCATGTCGGCATAGGAAGGCCTGAATAGCCTCGGATATGTGTCCTGAAGCTTTGGAGGACATCTATGTGGACAGCGGCAAAAGCGGGCTAAAGAGTCCACTGTGATGGTGATCAGATGGCCATCGACAGAAGTGACCATCTCGGCTATGGTACGTGGCGATGGTCGGAGGTTCTAGTAGAACAATCGAACTAGCCGTGGGTAAACCGGCTCTGTAAAGGGGGCAAGAATAGCGGCTAAGCCCCTCTGAATAATATCATGGTAGGCGAATCGGGTCAGCAACAATCTAGAAAAGAAGGCTGTGTCAAACTCAGACTCATGGTCAAGCGTCATGCGTGTATATCGAAGCGTGGGCCTATCATGCCCCAGATGAACTGGCTGAGCAAGCTGAGGTGGTATATGTGAATGCTCAACTCCAGTCTGCGGTGGAAATGGTGATGGAGTGAAAGCAGGACGAGCCGTAGAGCCGTTGAGTCATGAGATCGATCAAACTTGGAAGTTGGATCGATCGAATGTCTCTTGATTGATCTAAGAGTTAGTTCGAACGATGGGACAGAGAGGTGATTTGGATGTAGGTTTCTACAGGTCGAAAAATTTTCTAAGTGTTGGATGCAGAGAGGAGTTCGATCGATCAAACTCAAGTTTGAGATCGATCGAACTATGTAGAATGCTCAATAATGTCATGAAAGCTTATACAATCCTAACCAAAGTTCCTTGAAATGCATATGAACCAAAAACAAGTATCTAAACTTCGCAAGAAATGAAATGAAAGATAGAAATGAGGGAAGAATAGGGTTTTGACACCCTACGAATGTTTTTGCTAGTCTTTAACATCTCTAGCAAGACATTGGGCTCTTTTAGCCCGGATCAAATATCTTATAATGCATCCCCTCCTTGTTGGGGTGATAGATGCTTTGAACTCCACCCAACAAATGGTTCTTTGAAGAACTTGTTGGATTAAGCTCAAAAGAAATCTTTGGTCCCTTGTCGATGCAATTACAACCTTTAGGCTTCCATGCCCTTTCAAAGCAAGAGTTTGAAATAAGATTTTTAGAATGCAAGGTTGAAGATGATCCTTTGGAAGTTTTGGTTTTACACAAAAGCACATTTCCTTAACATTGAAGATCATGACATTCTTCTACAACATTAACCTCTCCTTCATATTTGTCAAATGAATTAGGTGTGGGATTAAAGATATTCAACTTCACCTTTATACGGCCAAATGAGATCTTCATTATCCCCATCCTACAATTGATGTTGGCATTAGCGGTTGCCAAGAAAGGACGGCCAAGAATAACGGGAATTTGGCTCTTACGATTGGAAACCGGTTCCGTGTCTATGACAACGAAATCAACCGGGAAGAATAATTTATCAATCTTTATCAAAACATCCTCAATTATACCCCTAGGCTTCTTAATGGATCGGTTGACAAGTTATAAAACTATCGACGTCGGTTTCAATTCACCTAGGCCCAATTTGACATAAACCGAGTATAGAAAAAGGTTAACACTTGCTCCTAAGTCAAGAAGCGCCCGATTAATGATATGATCACCAATAATGCATGATGTAGTGGGTGAACTGGGGTCCTTAAACGTTGGAAGAGTGTTATGTTGCAAAATTGAGCTTACTTACTCGGTCAAAACAACTTTTCTTGGTGCTTGGCTCTTGTTCTTCCGCTTTTGGGTGCACAAGTATTATGTGGCATAAGCCAGAATTTGCTTGATTGCATCCAATAGTGGAAGATTAACTTTCACTTGCCTAAACATTTCCATGATTTCATTGGTTTTTGCCTTTTGCTTGTCTTTTGAATTGGATCCTTTTAAGGCATCTGAAAATGGAACCTTTGGTTCAAACACTTTTTCAAAATTTTCTTTTGAACTCTCTTCAACACAAGAAGTTTTCAAATCATTTTTCAACGAAACCTTTTCAACATCATTTTTCAAAATTTCTTTTTCAAACACATCTTTCAAAACTTTCTCATTTACAAGATCATGTATATGCAATGAAGGAGGAATGGGATGTGAAACGGGACGTGTGACAACTTGAGGTTGCACCGGTTCACTTTCTTCATTGGACATTCCAACTTGATTATCCACAATCCTACCACTCCGTAAGGTAGTCACCGCATCAACATGTTCAATGGTGTGGCCTTCTGATGAGGAATGGGTTTCCACAACACATTGTTGCTTAGGTGTGGCATTTATAGGCATCTTTCCCTTCTCTCTTGCATTGAGAGTGCTTGCTATTTGCCCTACTTAGGTTTCTAGCTTCGCAATAGATTCAGAGTGAGTATGAAACAATTGAGTGTTAGCCTCTAAAGTGCCCAAAGTATTCAAAACTTTTTCTTCAAATGCGGGACTTCTAGTATTACCTTTGGAATAAGATTGGTTGAGAAAATGAGAATTAGCAAATTGATTCCCTTGTGATTGATAAGGTCTATAACCTTGGGATCCTTGGTTTTGAACTGGAGGTGGAATGTACTTCCCTTGAAAACTGCCTTGGGAAGGGTTTGAACCCTCTCCTTGGTTTTTCCAAGAGAAATTCGGATAATTCCTCCAACTTGGATTATAATGAGTACCATAAGGATTGTTCCCTTGGTTCACAAAAGCCGCATTGACTTGTTCATTAGGTTCACTTTGCACTTGTCCGTGAGGACAATGAGAAGTAGAATGAAGAACACTAGAATAAGTCATACATGTTTCATTTGATGCACGATGAGAATGGTTAGGGAAGGAAGATACTTGGTTCACCGAGTTTTGGTTAATCAAAAATTGATCAAACCTTTGAGATAAAGACTTCATTTCGGTGGCTATTTCATTTGAATGGTCGACTTGATATAAGCCAACACTCTTCCTACCGTATAAATTTCTACCATTCTTGGATGATAGTGTTCTATGCAAAGAATTTTTACTCATGCTCTAATAAAGACGCCACACATCATCCTCATGCCTATCAATGTATGAGCCACCCATGGAAGCATCAACCATACCCTTATAGTTGTCCGGTAAGCTCTCAAAGAAGTATTGAACTAATTGCCATTTGTGCATGTCATGATGTGGACACTTTCTATGCAATTCATTGAAGCGTTCCCATGCCTCATGAAACGTTTCTCCATCTCCATATGAAAGTTCTCGAATTGAGGTTCTCATGGCATTGGTCTTAGAAACCAGATAGTACTTCTTCAAAAACTCTTGTTGCATTTCTGCCCAAGAAGTGATTGAAAAAGACCTAAGATTGTTAAACCAATACTTTGCCTTGTCTTTTAAGCTGAATGGAAAAAGTTTGAGTCTTAAAACCTTTTCCGGCAAGTCCGTATATTTTACGGTGGAACATACTTTAAGAAACTCATCCAAATACTTGTAAGGTTCTTCACTTGGAAGTCCATGATAGTTAGGAAGCATTTGAATGGTTTGTGGCTTAATTTCATAATGATGTGCTCTAAATGGAGGCAATTAGATGCATGTAGGTGCATTATACTTATTAGCCACATAATGGTCTCTTAAAGCAAGAGGTGGATTAGCTACTTAAGGTGCAACATGAACACCTTGATTTTGAATTCCTTGATTGTTGATGGGAGGTTGTGGAGCATACATTGGCCTTGGCATTCCATATGGAACTTGGCCTTGTTGTTGTGATGGTTGGTGAATGAATAGCCTAGGCATGCCTAATGGTACTTGTATGTTCTCATTGTGCACATTGGGATGAAGGATACCTTGTTGGTCTATGTGACCAAGGTCCTCAACATGATTATCATTATGGCCATCTATTGATAGATTGGCTCTATTTGAACTTCCTCTTCCCCTAGGAATTCTAACGATAGATTCAAGATACAAATCAAGAGGGACAAGAGTTGGTCTCAATGAACGACGCCCATGCATGCACAATGCAAAACACAACAAACACAAAGAATGACAAACACTATGCCTTCACAACAATGCAATTAGATTTCTTCTACAAACACTTAATTCATACTCCCATGCTTTAACAAAAATCATGCAAGACAATTAAAAATAAGCCTCCACGCGGGCCAATGATTTAACTAAGGGATTGAGTAAAGAAAGTCTCATAAAGGTCCTTTAATACTTCAACTCCAAATTTAAAGCTTAGCTTAGCAAATTTTTAAAATTTTTTTAGCTTTTTGCTTTCTTTGCTTGCTTGAATGCTTGATGGCTCCTTTGCTTGCTTCCTCTCCAATAATGCACCTAGTCAAGTAATCAACACAATAAGTAACCAACAAGAAAAATAAAAAAAAAAATAAAGTAAAGGCACGATCAAAAGATTACTAATCCTAATCAATTCCATAAATCCGACGTTGCCAAATCGAATCAATCAATCCCCGGCAACGGCGCCAAAATTTGACGGGGTTAAAGCCGTTCCTTCACGCCAAATTGATGTAGTGAATGTGCGGTTCAAGAAAGGCCTTTTGGGTCAAGTTTAAATTTATAAAAACCACTACCAACACTACTACTAAAGTAGCAAGAGTGAGTAGGGATCGTCCCAAGGGATTGTGAGGATCGAGCAATGTCGTGGAATTGCTATTAGGGCTAGTAGGTCGAGTGATCAAACAATTGGATGGTTGGTTGATTAAAGAGCAACTAAATTAAACTAAGTAATAGCAAAGAATGCAATTAAGAGTAAATAAGAGAGAGAGATCTTGGGGTTTAGAGATCACCACCAAGCAATGCATTTCTATATCATTGACAAGTGATTAATGAGGGCAAATGGTGTGTTGCAATATTGGTGTGTGTGTGTTTGGTTGATTCAACAAGCAAAGATGACTAGTTAATCATGTATTGTCTAAACATCATGTAAAAGGCACAATATATCTAAGCAATGAAGCATATATTGTCTAAACAAAGGCACAATAGATCAAAACAAGTCATTAATCCTTTCATTAACCTCACAATCCAAATACAACACAAGAATAGAGACATATGCTACTTGCATTCAAAAGCTTGGATCATCAAACAACAAGCATAGATTGTCCTCCCATTTAACACTACACTACAACTACACTACATCTGTACTACTAGCATAAAAATAAACTAGGGGAGAGGCACAATCCATCAAGAGATAAGTGTGAACCATCAAGAGAATCACAAAAGCATTCTTGTAAGCACTATGTTTTGACAATCTCTAAATCTATAGCATTAATACACATAGACATGCATCAATAACACAAAATCTAGAGACAAGCACATGAACATCTATTCTAGTATACATAGACATATGGATAGATTGAAATGATCAATTGGAAGCATTAAACCACATAAATCATTGAATAAACAAGATCTATATATATCAAAGTGTCAAAACAACAATTACAACACTAATCCCTCAATAATACACAAGATTAAGATATAAAAAGCATGTTTGAGGCTAACTCTAGCCCCAAGAGGATGTCTAGCCACTCATGTTGATGTTGTTCCCACCCTCAAGGGTTAATTCCTTGGTTGAAATCTGCTCCTTGTTGATGAAGAACTCCAATGGTGTCTTTAGCCTCCTCCTCCTCTAAGCTTGCTCTCTAAGAGATGATATGAAAATAATGTTGGCCCCCTTTGTAAAAAGCAATCCTTATCCTTATATAGGTAGGTCAAAATGACACCCAAAATGAGCTGGGGTCGTGCACACAATATTCCCTAATGATTGGATAAAGGACAACTTTCAAAGAGATGGAATTTTAACTTTTTTGCACTGGAGGAAGTTCGATCGATTGAACCTTAGACTTGGATCGACCGAACTGGCTGAGATCTATCGAACTTAAGCTGGATCGATCCAACTGGTTGAGCTTTTTGGGCAAAGACAAATTCGAGATATTTTGGAGAGATATTTATGGGAAAAGGACAAAAGTGGTTAGTTGGTGGTACAGCTGTGGATAGGATCAATCATTTGAATAAGGACAAAAGTGTTCGATCGATCGAACGATGGTGTTGGATCGATCGAACTTTTGGGACTTTATGCTTTTGGGTCTAAGCTTGGATCTATCTTGAAGTGCTGAGATCGATCATTCTTCGATCGATCGAACCTTGAACTTGGATCGATCGAACTTTGCTGCTTCCCACCTTTGGCTTCATTTGCTTCCTTCTTTCTGCACTTTGCTCCTTTCTTTGTTTAATCCCAGAATTGCTTCAATTAAGCTCTTATTTGGCTGAGTTAGCTTATTATTGGGATAAGTGCCTGAAAATGGAAATAATACGAAATTAATCTAAAACGGTAAAATAAGATAGATAAAGGTACTAGAATGCCTAAGCTTAAGGGGTTTAAATATGCACTTTCCAGCGCTCATCAATGCTTCCGCAGGCACCTCTTCAATTTGAGATATTTTTCTAGATTTCAGTTCTTAGGCATGAATTCTTATTGACAAGGGTGCATCGCATTCTTTCATTTCTGCATCATTTGCACATTTATTGGGTCTGGAGATCACACTTCAGGATAGTTTTCTTTGTGTTAACACACCAGTAGGGGGTCCAGTGTCTTTGGATTGTGTTTGTCAGGGTTGTGCTATTGAGATAGCTGGACGGACCTTGGAGTTCGATTTCGTTGTTCTCGACATGACGGGTTTTGATGTCATTCTTGGGATGGATTGGTTATCATTCTTTTGGGCTACGATCGATTGCTTCCGCGGGAGGGTAACCGTTTGTACTCCCAAGGGAGATTGTTTCCATTTTGTGGGAGATCAAAGTGATTCCCACCCAACTATGGTTTTCAGCATTAGTGACTGGAGTCGCCATAGATCCTACTTGGCTTGTTTGCTAGTGGACGAAGATAGCAGTTTAGGCCGTGTTCTTAAGGCAGTTGTTGAGGAGTTTGTCGATGTCTTTCCAGAGGAACTGACAGAGTTACTTCCTTTAAGGGAAGTGTTTTTTGCCACTGGTGTCATTCCCGGCACAGCACCCATCTCTATGGCACCGTACCGTATGGCACCGGCAGAGCTTGATGAGTTGAAAGGTCAGTTGGATGATTTGAAGCTAAGGGCTTTATTCGTCCTAGTGCTTCACCATGGGGAGCACCAGTTCTTTTGTGAAGAAGAAGGATGGATCTTTGAGACTTTGCATCGGTTATCGCAAGTTGAATCAAGCTACGATCAAGAACAGATATCATTTGCCTAGGATTGATGACTTGTTTGATTAGTTTAAGGGAGTGACATGCTTTTTAAAGATTGATTTGAGATCATGTTACTATCAGTTGAGGGTTAAGGATGAGGATATATCCAAGACCGCTTTTTATACACGGTATGGCCATTATGAGTTTCTGGTGATGCCATTTGGTTTGATCAATGCTCTAGTAGCTTTTATAGATTTGATGAACCGTGTATTCAGTGACTATCTTGACAAATTTGTGGTGGTGTTCGTTGATGACATTCTCGTGTACTCAGGTTTGAGAAATGAGCATGAGTATCACCTGAGAGCAGTTTTATAGATCCTTAGGGATAACCAATTGTATGCTAATTTCTAGAAATGCGAATTTTGGCTACCAGAGGTGAAGTTCCTTAGACACGTTGTGTCAGGGGGTGGTGTTGCAGTGGATCCTTCGAAGATTGAGTCTGTGATAGATTGGAAGCGTCCGAAGACAGTGTTTGAGATTCAGAGCTTTCTTGGCCTAGCTGGCTATTACAGGAAAATTTTTCGGGATTTCTCTTGTCTAGCGGCACCTATGACCCGACTTATTCGTAAGGGAGTCAAGTTCATATGGAATGAGGCTTGTGATTTTACTTTTTAGGAGTTGAACATCAGGTTGACATCAGCTCCAGTTTTAATCATACCTGAACGTGGTTTGGGTTACGTGGTCTATTGTGATGCTTCGCGAGAAGGTTTAGGTTGTGTTCTGATGCAGACTGAACGGGTGGTAGCTTATGGGTCTCAACAGTTGAAGACTCTCGAGTTAAACTATCCGACATATGATTTGTAGTTGGCAGCAGTTATCTTTGCCCTTAAGGGGTGGAGACACTATTTGTATGGGGAGAAGTTTGAAGTTTTCTCCGATCACAAGAGTCTTAAATATCTCTTCTCTCAGAAGGATTTGAATTTGAGACAACGCAGATAGATTCAGTTCATGGAGGACTATGACTTTATATTGCAGTATCATCCGAGGAAAGCCAATGTGGTGGCAGATGCATTGAGTAGAAAGTCACGAGGTACTCTTGCTAGCATTTCCATTCACAGATGGAAGATGCTAGAAGAGCTTACAGATCTTAGTTTACAGTCATATGAGAATGTTTCACCAGCTATTTTATTTAGCCTTGTGGCTCAACCAGCTCTTGTTACCACAGTTATTGAGGTACAGCAGGAGGATGGGGAAATGAAGTCCATCCACGATCAAATTTCAGGCAGCGAGAATGTAGAGGGTTGAACCTTGCATTTGGACAGTGGTCTTAGGTACAGAGGGAGGATGTTTGTTCCTTTGTCTTGTCGTGACATTGTTCTTCAGGATTTTCACCATTCTTGACTCGCAGTTCATCCTGGTGGTACGAAGATGTATCACAATTTACGAAGACAGTTTTGGTGGAAATGCATGAAACAGGATGTTTCTTAGTTCGTGGCTAAATACCATACTTGTCAACAAGAGAAGGTAGAGCATCAGAGACCGGCAAGTTTGTTGTAACCACTACCAGTGGCAGAGTGGAAGTGGGAGCACATCACTATGTATTTCGTAATGGGACTTCCGAGATCCAAGGCAGGGAATGATGCCGTTTGGGTCATTGTCTATAGATTGACTAAGACAGCTCACTTTTTACCTATGGCAGTGACAAATGACGCAGAGAGGCTAAGTGGACTGTATGTGGGGCAGATTGTCAGGCTTCACGGGGTTTTGGTATCCATTAATTCGGATAGGGATCTTAGGTTCACGTCTCACTTTTGGCAGAGTTTTCAGGAGGCTCTTGACACGAGGCTTCATTTCAGCATGGCATTCCATCCTCAGACTGATGGTCAGTCGGAGAGAACCATTCAGATATTGGAGGATATGCTACGGGCTTGCATTTTGGATTTTTGGGGTAGTTGGGAAGACTACTTACCCTTGGTTGAGTTTTCCTACAACAACAGTTACCAGACCAGTATTGGCACGGCACCTTTGAGGTGTTGTATGGCAGACCTTGCAGATCTCCAGTTTTTTGGACCGAGGTAGGTGATACAGTCGCCTTGGGTCCCGATATGGTCTTTGAGACTACAGAGAAGATTAAGTTGATTCGGCAGCGGTTGGCTACAGCTCAGAACAGGCAGAAGAGTTATGCAGACAAGAGGAGGAGATCCTTGTCCTTTGAGGTAGGCGACCACGTCTTTTTCAAGATTTCTCCACGGAAGGGACTTCTGAGATTTTGGCAGACGGGCAAGTTGTCTCCTAGGTTCATTGGACCGTTTCAGATTTTAAAGCGCGTCAGTAAAGTTGCTTATCGTTTGACATTGCCTTTAGACCTGAATTGGGTTCATGACATCTTTCATATATCTAGGTTAAGGAAGTACGAGCCAGATCCATCGCATCATTTATGGTGGACAGATGTTGTTGTTGATGAGGACGCGACATACGAGGAGGGTCCGGTCTAGATTCTTGATTCACGGGAGTAGGTTTTGTGGACCAAGACCATTCCATTGGTTAAGGTCTTGTGGAGACATCACAGTGTTGAGGAGGCTACTGAGGAGCTTGAACAAGAGGTTCGCTCTTGGTATCCCCATTTGTTCTCCCCTTCAGGTATGACTCGATTTCGGGGACAAAATCCTTTTAAGGACGGTAGGTTGTAATGACCCAGTCTTTTTCCTCCTTTTCCATTTTCGGCGATTTTCTTTTTTTGTCTTTTTCTAATTTTGTCTTTTCCCTATTTCGTCTTTTTCCAGATTTTTGTTTTTCCTTGCATAACCTCACTTGTTGTGCTCGGATTTGATTCCGGTTTTGCATGCATTCATGCTATTTGATTTCAATGACATTAGTATTTTTACTTTTCTTGAAAAGCATGCTAGATTAGTACTTTTCTTGTAAAGGGCATGAATGCATACTTTAGTGTAATTATTCATAACTTTTGGGGTTTTAGTGTAATTATGTAAAATAATTATTTTTCGTTTTAGGGACCTTTTTGCAATTTATTTTAGAAGATATTTTAAAAAAGGACCATTTTGCAAATTTTGGAAAGTGTGACAAGTGTCACACTCTCATGGAGCCATTTGTTGGCATTTGGGTGAAGAGACTTGGCACCATGACTTCTTGACATTTGGAGGGTGGAGATTCACCCACATGTTGGCCTAGGATTGGTACACTTGCTGGCTTAGATTGTTGACAAGTGTAGGCTTAAGATTAAGCCTAAGAAGGAGAATTGGATTAGTGACAAGTGTAGGTTCACTATTTAGTCTTGCATTGTGTGTGTGAGAGAGGTAATGCAAGAACACATACTGAGTGGAGAATTTCTAGCCCTTCCACTCACCATTTTACACTTTACCTTCTTCATTTCATTATCTCTCATGAATCCTAGTAAATCCACCATTAGAGGAAACCTTAGTTCATAACTTCTCCCTTCAATTTGGCTCACTTCCTTTCACCTTCGAGTAAAAACCTTGGGAGAGAAAAGATTCCTCTCACTCTCCTCTTCAATAATCCTAAACTTATTTTACATTTAGAGCTTGGTTGCTTGGATTATAGAGATTCAATTCTCTATTGAGGTAGGGGTGGTAGTATGTTTATATTCTAAGTGTTTTATAGTCCTTGTGGTTTAATATATATTGTGTACATGCTTTTGATATGATAGTACTGCATATTATAGGAAAACCCTTACTTCTTAACTTAGGGTTTTTTGATTTAAGCATGTATGATATGTGTAAACCATGTGTAGAAGGATTATATAATCTAGCAGATGCTAAATACTAGTAAATTCACATTTGGTAGTAATATAAAACTCTAGCAGAATTATTAGTGTTATATGCAATTCTTATTGACTTGAATTGCTATATTTTTGTGATAATAATTCTATATTCTTGTGAATTACAAATTGTGATTAATTTATAAGCCTATTGCTAAATGTTGATAATTAGTATGTAAAGCTTGTTATTGAGGCATGACTTGAATTGATAAATTTGTGATATTGTATTGTGCATAATATCATGATGTGAAATTATCATTTGGCATGCCATTCTAGATTTGGAACCCTAAGACATGGTTTGTATGGTTTCAAAATACTTGTGCATGGAAGGTGGTTTGTATGCCTTATTATGTATATATAAGTTTTGAACTTGATATATATTTTGGAATCTCTTGGGACATTGTTACATGTGACATGGCTAAAGTTTGGCTGTAGTACGGGAGGTATGAGTTCTGCCCAATTGAGATAGTGCGCACTAGGGTAGTTTTCCCAGCGGGTTAGTGCCCGGAATAACTGTATTGATCTTGGTTAAGTCCGAGACATGATGTCCAAGTCTTCCATTACTTGTTTTCGCATTAAATTTCAAGTTGACAACCAATGCTTAATTGTAGCTTGAAATTCTTGTTATTGGCGAATTGATGTTATTAATTACATTGATATTGATTTGTATTGCTAAAGAATCATTCAAGTTAGCTTAAGATGATCCCTTAGAACACCTTGAACATAGACGTTATGTGGAATGTTCCCTTGTATTCGTCTATATTGATCTTGCAATGATATTGAAACTTTAGGGTATACGCATATGCTTCTCCTACGAGTAACATGATTACTCACCCTAGTGGTTTGGGTTATATTTCAGGTAAAGAGACTATGTTCATGGATGCTCATCATCCTTAGAAGCTTTTGAGCTTGTTGAAGCATTTTTGTATATTAACATGCAAGTGTTTAGCATGCTTAACTTTTGAAGTTATAATTTTGTATACCATGTATATATGGTACTTTTGAGGATTTTGTAACCTCTTTGATGTGTAAGATGCTTAAGTAATTACTTTTGACATTAGAAGCATGTATGTAAAGAGGCCAAGGGCCAAGCATGTCTACCTTGGTACTTAGACACTTTTGATAACAAAGTTTTGCTTCAAATGTCTTCTAATCAAATTTTGAGGTTTGAGAAGTCAAAATCTTGTAAATGATGTGTATGGGGCCAGGGGCCATTGTTTTATATTCATTTACTCATATCAAAGTTGTTGATATGTTCACATTCACTAAACTCATTGAAAATCAGTTTTGCACATCCATTTTGAACCATTTCATGAAGGGATTCAAGGTAGAAGTTGGACCTTAGCACCTTAGGCTGTTAGCAGGTTCATCAGCAGCTTTTTGTGGTGTTTTGGTCTACCAAAACTCCATTTCAGTTGACCGATGGCAAATGGAATTGCCAATGAACAGTAAACATCACATTCCAGTAGCCTTTTCTACTGTTTAGGACCATTTCGGTCGACCGATGGTTCATTTTGGTCGACCGAAACAAGCAAGCACTTTCCTTCTTGTTTTCAGTTCTCAGCACTTTCATTTTGGTAGTCCAAAATTCCATTTCGGTCGACCAAAATAGCTAGAACCCGAGCCTTGCTTCTGTTGAGTTTCAGCACTGATCATACGACTTCAACGGGTCATAACTTCTTCATTTCTAATCCAAATGGGGTGATTCTTAAGCCTAAACCCAAGGATTTTGAGTCAAATTTCTAATGGTACCAATCCCATTCTCAAATTCCAAACACAGTGGGAGTTATGTATGTTTTAGTGAAGCAGAGTCAGTTTTCACTTCAACCGGGATGGGGCATTTTGTGGGATTCTTAGCCAATGTTCATGGAACCTCTTAGAATATTTTAAAATGATTAGATTAGGTTGTATTAACCTTGTTTGACTTGTTTAGAGTTAAGTTTCTCCTTTTAATAGTGAAATGACCTTTTTGCCCCTTGGATAGCAAATTTTATCCTTTTTGACCTTTGTTTCCATTTTTGTCCTCTTTAAGTTCCGTGACCTCATGGAGGGTCACATTTGTGTCTTAAGAGTGACTCCTATCTCTAGAGACCTTGGTTTACCTTTAGCTTCCGCATTTCAGATCCGTTATCGGATCACTTTCGGTTCATCACTAGCGCACCGAGTTGAAAAACTTGGGCCGTCACAAGTGGTATCCGAGCTCCTAGGTTTGAACACCTTAGGATGATGGGTTTTGGGTGCATATCATTCTTTTGTTGACATACTTTGATGTATTCACATGCTTTTGATAACATGTTTTGACTTTACAACATGTTTAGGTGTTTCGTGATAACATGCTTAGTAGTATGACATGTCTTTATACTTATATGCCTATGTGGTTAAGAGCACCTTTGTTTGACATGTATGCTTATCTGCTTAAGTGCTTAACTATTTAAGAAGTTTTCGTTCATTGTTTTAGCATAACAGTATGTTGCGTATCTTGTCTTACTTTGTGTTCCGTGCATTCATAGTGTGACTTACACTTGGTCATAATAACTTGTGTTATTGTAAACCATATTTCCTTCATGCATTTAGCATCATGGTTGTCACGCGTGGAGAGTCTTCACGTCAGGGCACTGAGGAGCAGGTAGCTGACACTGAGTTCATGAGGGGTTCGGGAAGGCCCAGGATTCCAGTTCGTGGCGTAGATGTTAATTCGCCACGGGCACCGACTTATGAGGAGCGGGTGGCTTAGGGAATCAATCAGGGGATCATTGAATCTTTAGAGGAGTTGATACGTAGGTAGGTGGTAGGAGTGCAGATTTCAGCACCGGCACCGATAGTCAATGAGGCACTGGAGTACTTCATGCGACTACAGAGGGTCAAGATTGATCCATTTGCAGGGAGTTCAGATCCACTAGTCTCAGAAGCTTGGTTGGACCTTATGGTTCGCAAGTTAGACAGTATGGCGGTACCCATGGACAGGTTGAGGAATTCCTTGACTGCTTCCTTGTTCATGGGTGATGCAGATATCTGGTGGATGTCTATGACCAATGTCCACAATGTTGAGTTGATAACTTGGAATGAGTTCAGAGATCTATTTTTCGAGCGCTTCTTTCCGAGGGCTATGAGGCGGGAGATGAGGATGCAGTTTGCAGGTCTTTATCAAGGCACTATGAGTGTCATTAAGTATGAGACACGGTTTACTTCTCTCTCTCGTTATGCCGAGGATATGGTAGTGATAGACGAGGCCAGGGCAATGAAGTTTCAGGATGGGCTACATCTTGACATCAGGCCACGGGTCTCCATTCTTGATTTGAGGACCTACAGGGAAGTGGTCCAGAGGGCTATGCTAGCTGAAACAGAGGAACGGGATCAGTTACGGATTAGGGGTTCACATAAGCAGCCTCGCGGAGATAATTTGTCATCTTCCAGGAGTCAGTGGAAGAAGGCTAAGGCAGGGAATAGTACACACACACAGGAGGCACAGTAGCAGAATCGTTCTGCACCTATAGTTCCATTATCTACGGGATCAGCTCAGGGAGTGGTTTGTTACCATTGTCAGCAGCCGGGGCACATCAAGCCTTGCTGCCCACAGCTTCATCCACAGGCCAGTCAGACTTCAGTTTCTACGAAGACGAAGACAGGGCAGGGAGCTTGCTTCTATTACAAGAAACCAGGTCATTTCAAGAAGGATTGTCCAAGATTGTTGAATAAGCCACGTAATGGCACAGATTCACAGATGGTACTGGCTCAGTCTTCAGGGGTTCAGTCTGGTTTCAGAGTTCCTCAAGCACCACAGTCAGTGGCGCCGGTTGGCATTTATCCAGCCAAGGGTTCTACACCTAGTGTTTCTACACATCAGTCAGCCTATCATGGCAGTTCAAAGCAGGGCACAGAGACTCAGGGATGATCCTATACTCTTCTATAGGCGGATGCTTCCGCAGGCACCTCTTCAGTTCGAGGTATCTTTCCAGTTTTCAGTTCTTGGGCACGAGTTCTTGTTGACACGGGTGCATCGCATTCTTTCATTTCTACATCATTTGCACATTCATTGGGTCTGGAGGTCACACTTCGGGATAGTTTTCTCTGTATTGACACACCAGTAGGGGGTACAGTGTCTTTGGATTATATTTGTTGGGGTTATGCTATTGAGATAGCTGGATGGACCTTGGAGTTCAATTTCGTTGTTCTTGACAAGACGAGTTTTGATGTCATTCTTGGGATGGATTGGTTATCATTCTTTCGGGCTACGATCGATTGCTTCCGCAGGAGGGTGACCGTTTATACTCCCAAGGGAGATTGTTTCCATTTTGTGGGAGATCGGAGTGATTCCCACCTAGCTATGGTTTTCAGCATTGGTGACTAGAGTCACCACAAATCCTACTTAGCTTGTTTGCTAGTGGACGAAGATAGCAGTTTAGGCCATGTTCTTAAAGTAGTTGTTGAGGAGTTTGTCAATGTCTTTCCAGAGGAACTGACAGAGTTACCTCCTTTAAGGGAAGTGTTTTTTGCCATTGATGTCATTCCTGGCACAGCACCCATCTCTATAGCACCGTACCGTATAGCACCGGCAGAGCTTGATGAGTTGAAAGGTCAGTTGGATGATTTGAAGCTAAGGGCTTTATTCGTCCTAGTGCTTCACCATGGGGAGCACCAGTTCTTTTTGTGAAGAAGAAGGATGGGTCTTTGAGACTTTGCATCAATTATCGCAAGTTGAATCAAGCAACGATCAAGAACAGATATCCTTTTGCCTAGGATTGATGACTTGTTTGATCAGTTGAAGGGAGCGACATGCTTTTCGAAGATTGATTTGAGATCAGGTTACTATCAGTTGAGGGTTAAGGATAAGGATATATCCAAGACCGCTTTTCGTACATGGTATAGCCATTGTGAGTTTCTGGTGATGCCATTTGGTTTGACCAATGCTCCAGCAGCTTTTATGGATTTGATGAACCATGTATTCAGTGACTATCTTGACAAATTTGTGGTATGTTCGTTGATGACATTCTCGTGTACTCAGCTTCGAGAAAGGAGCATGAGTATCACCTGAGCGCAGTTTTATAGATCCTTAGGGATAACCGATTGTATGCTAAGTTCTAGAAATGCAAATTTTGGCTACCAGAGGTGAAGTTCCTTAGACACGTTGTGTCAGGGGGTGGTGTTGCAGTGGATCCGTCGAAGATTGAGTCTGTGATGGATTGGGAGCATCCGAAGACAGTGTTTAAGATTCAGAGCTTTCTTGGCCTAGCCGACTATTACAAGAGATTTGTTCGGGATTTCTCTTGTCTAGCGACACCTATGACCCGACTTACTCGCAAGGGAGTCAAGTTCATATGGAATGAGGCTTGTGATTTTGCTTTTCAGGAGTTGAAGGTCAGGTTGACATCAGCTCCAGTTTTGATCATACCTGAACATGGTTTGGGTTACGTGGTCTATTGTGATGCTTCGCGAGAAGGTTTGGGTTGTGTTCTGATGCAAACTGAACGGGTGGTAGCTTATGGGTCTCGACAGTTGAAGACTCACGAGTTGAACTATCCGACACATGATTTGGAGTTGGCAGCAGTTATCTTTGCCCTTAAGGGGCGGAGACACTATTTGTAAGGGGAGAAGTTTGAAGTTTTCTCCGATCACAAGAGTCTCAAATATCTCTTCTCTCAAAAGGATTTGAATTTGAGACAACGCAGATGGGTTGAGTTCATAGAGGACTATGACTTTGTATTGCAGTATCATTCGGTGAAAGCTGATGTGGTGGTATATGCATTGAGTAGGAAGTCACGGGGTACTCTTGCTCGCATTTCCATTCACAGATGGAAGATGCTAGAAGAGCTTGCAGATCTTGGTTTGCAGTTGTATGAAGATGTTTCACCGGCTATTTTATTTAGCCTTGTGGCACAACCGGCTCTTGTTACTACAGTTATTGAGGCACAGCAGGAGGATGGGGAGACGAAGTCCATCCACGATCGAATTTCAGGCGACGAGAATGTAAAGGGTTGGACCTTGCATTCGGACGGTGGTCTCAGGTACAGATGGAGGATGTTTGTTCCTTTGTCTTGTCGTGATGTTGTTCTTTGGGATTTTCACCATTCTCAACTCGCAGTTCATCCTGGTGGTACAAAGATGTATCACAATTTGCGGAGACAGTTTTGGTGAAAAGGCATGAAACGGGATGTTTCTCAGTTCGTGGCTAAATGCCTTACTTGTCAACAAGTGAAGGCAGAGCATCAGAGACTGGCAGGTTTGTTGCAACCACTACTAGTGGCAGAGTGGAAGTGGGAGCACATCACTATGGATTTCGTGACAGGACTTCTGAGATCCAAGGCAGGGAATGATGTCGTTTGGGTCATTGTCGATAGATTGACTAAGACGGCTCACTTTTTGCCTATGGCAGTGACAGATGACGCAGAGAGGCTTAGTGGACTGTATGTGGGGCAGATTGTCAGGTTTCACGGGGTTTCTGTATCCATTATTTCGGATAGGGATCCCAGGCTCACGTCTCACTTTTGGCAGAGTTTTTAGGAAGCTCTTGACACGGGGCTTCATTTCAGCACAGCATTCCATCCTCAGACTGATGGTCAATCGGAGCATATCATTCAGATATTGGAGGATATACTACCGGCTTGCATTTTGGATTTTTGGGGTAGTTGAGAAGACTACTTACCCTTGGTTGAGTTTGCCTACAACAACAGTTACTAGACCAGTATTAGCATGGCACCTTTTGAGGCGTTGTATGGCAGACCTTGCAAATCTTCAGTTTGTTGGACCGAGGTAGGTGATACAGTCGCCTTGGGTCCCGATATTGTCTTTAAGACTACAGAGAAGATTAAGTTGATTCGGCAGCGGTTGGCTACAACTCAGAGCAGACAAAAGAGTTATGCGGACAAGATGAGGAGATCCTTGTCCTTTGAGGTAGGGGACCATGTCTTTCTCAAGATTTCTCTATGGAAGGGACTTCTGAGATTTCGGCAGATGGGCAAGTTGTCTTCTATATTCGTTGGACCGTTTCAGATTTTGGAGCGCGTTAGTGAAGTTGCTTATCGTTTGGCATTACTGCCAGACCTGGATAAGGTTCACAACTTCTTTCATGTATCTATGTTAAGGAAGTACGATCCGGATCCATCGCATATTTTACGGTGGATAGATGTTATTGTTGATGAGGATGCGACATACGAGGAGGGTCCGATCCAGATTCTTGATTCACGGGAGCAAGTTTTGCGAACAAAGACCATTCCATTGGTTAAGGTCTTGTGGAGATATCACGGCATTGAGGAGGCTACCTAGGAGCTCGAACAGGAGGTTCGCTCTCGGTATCCCCATTTGTTTTCCCTTTCAGGTACAACTCGATTTCGGGGACGAAATCCTTTTAAGGAGGATAGGTTGTAATGACCCGGTCTTTTTCCTCCTTTTCCATTTTTGGCGATTTTCTTTTTTTGTCTTTTTCCTATTTTGTCTTTTCCCTATTTCATCTTTTTCCCATTTTTCGTTTTTCCTTCCATAACCTCACTTGTTGTGCTCGAATTTGATTCCGGTTTTGCATGCGTTCATGGTATTTGATTTCAATGACTTTGGTATTTTTACTTTTCTTGAAAAGCATACTAGATTAGTACTTTTCTTGTAAAGGGCATGAATGCATACTTTAGTGTAATTATTCATAACTTTTGGGGTTTTAGTGTAATTATGTAAAATAATTATTTTTCATTTTAGGGACATTTTTGCAATTTATTTTAGAATATATTTTGAAAAAGGACAATTTTGCAAATTTTGGAAAGTGTGACAAGTGTCACACTCTCATGGAGCCAATTGTTGGCGTTTAGGTGAAGAGATTTGGCACCATGACTTCTTGAGATTTGGAGGGTAGAGATTCACCCACATATTGGCCTAGGATTGGTGCACTTGTTGGCTTATATTATTGACAAGTGTAGGCTTAAGATTAAGCCTAGGAAGGAGCATTGGATTAGTGACAAGTGTAGGTTCACTATTTAGTCTTGCATTGTGTGTGTGTGAGAGGTAGTACAAGAACACATACTGAGTGGAGGATTTCTAGCCCTTTCACTCACCGTTTTACACTTTACCTTTTTCATTTCATTATCTCTCATGAACTCCACCATTAGAGGAAAGCTTAGTTCATAGCTTCTCCCTTCAATTTGGCTCACTTCCTTTCACCTAGAGTAAAAACCTTGGGAGAGAAAAGATTCCTCTCACTCTCCTCTTCAATAACCCTAAACTTGTTTTACATTTAGAGCTTGGTTGCTTGGATTGTAGAGATTCAATTCTCTATTGAGGTAGGGGTGGTAGTATGTTTATATTCTAAGTGTTTTATAGTCCTTGTGGTTTAATATATATTGTGTACATGTTTTTTAAAAGATAGTACTGCATATTATAGGAAAACCCTCACTTCTTAACTTAGGGTTTATTGATTTAAGCATGTTGATATATGTGAACCATATGTAGAAGGATTATATAATCTAGTAGATGCTAAATACTAGTAAATTCACATGTGGTAGTAATATAGAACTCTAGTAGAATTATTAGTGTTATATGCAATTCTTATTGACTTGAATTGCTATATTTTTGTGATAATAATTCTATGTTCTTGTGAATTACAAATTGTGATTAATTTATGAGCCAATTGCTAAATGTTGATAATTAGTATGTAGAGCTTGTTATTAAGGCATAACTTGAATTGATAAATTTGTGATATTGTATTGTGCATAATATGATGATGTGAAATTGTCATTTGGCATGCCATTCTAGATTTGGAACCCTAAGACATGGTTTGTATGGTTTCAAAATACTTGTGCATGGAAGGTGGTTTGTATACCTTATTATGTATATATAAGTTTTGAACTTGATATATATTTTGGAATCTCTTGGGACATTGTTACATGTGACATGGCTAAAGTTCGGCTTTAGTGCAGGAAGTATGAGTTCTCCCCAATTGAGATAATGCACACTAGGGTGGTCTTCCCAGCGGGTTAATGCCCGGAATAACCGTATTGATCTTGGTTAAGTCCGAGACGTGATGCCCAAGTCTTC
This sequence comes from Cornus florida, assembly GCF_030987335.1. Classification (NCBI taxonomy): domain Eukaryota; kingdom Viridiplantae; phylum Streptophyta; class Magnoliopsida; order Cornales; family Cornaceae; genus Cornus; species Cornus florida. The sequence continues at coordinate 23,116,744 of NW_026775576.1, forward strand.
CATTACTTGTTTTCACATTAAATTTCAAGTTGACAACCAATGCTTAATTGTAGCTTGAAATTCTTGTTATTGGCGAATTGATGTTGTTAAGTACATTGATATTGATTTGTATTGCTAGAGAATCGTTTAAGTTAGCTTAAGATGATCCCTTAGACCACCTTGAACATAGATGTTAAGTGGAATGTTCCCTTGTATTCGTCTATATTGATCTTGCAATGATATTGAAACTTTATGGTATATGCATATGCTTCTCCTATGAGTAACTTGATTACTCACCCTAGTGGTTTGGGTTGTTTTTCAGGTAAAGAGACTATGTTCAAGGATACTCATCATCCTTAGAAGCTTTTGAGCTTGTTGAAGTATTTTTGTATATTAACATGCAAGTGTTTAGCATACTTAACTTTTGAAGTTATAATTTTGTATACCATATATGTATGGTACTTTTGAGGATTTTGTAACCTCTTTGATGTGTAAGATGCTTAAGTAATCACTTTTGACATTAGAAGCATGTATATAAAGAGGCCAAGGGCCAAGCATGTCTACTTTAGTACTTAGACACTTTTGGTAACAAAGTTTTGCTTCAAATGTCTTCTAATCAAATTTTGAGGTTTGAGAAGTCAAAATCTTGTAAATGATGTGTATGGGGCCATGGGCTATTGTTTGATATTCATTTACTCATATCAAAGTTGTTGACATGTTCACATTCACTAAACTCATTGAAAATCAGTTTTGCACATCCATTTTGAACCATTTGATGAAGGGATTCAAGGCAGAAGTTGGACCTTAGCACCTCAGGCTATTAGCAGGTTCATCAACAGCTTTTCGTGGTGTTTCGGTCGACCGATGGCAAATGGAATTGCCAATGAACAGTAGACATCACATTCTAGTAGCCTTTTCTACTGTTTAGGACCATTCCGGTCGACCGAAACAAACAAGCACTTTCCTTCTTGTTTTCAGCTCTCAGCACTTTCATTTTGGTAGTCCAAAATTCCATTTCGGTCGACCGAAATAACTAGAACCAGAGCCTTGCTTCTGTTGAGTTTCAGCACTTATCATCCGACTTCAACAGGTCATAACTTCTTCGTTTCTAATCCAAATGGGATGATTCTTGAGCCTAAACCCAAAGATTTTGAGTCATATTTCCAATGGTACCAATCCCATTCTTAAATTCCAGACACAATAGGAGTTATGTATGTTTTAGTGAAGTAGTGTCAGTTTTCACTTCAACCGAGAAGGGCATTTTATGGGATTCTTAGCCAATGTTCATGGAACCTCTTGGAATATTTTAAAATGATTAGATTAGGTTTTATTAACCTTGTTTGACTTATTTAGAGTCAAGTTTCTCCTTTTAATAGTGAAATGACCTTTTTGCCCCTTGGATAGCAAATTTTGTCCTATTTTACCTTTGTTTCCATTTTTGTCCTCTTTAAGTTCCGTGACCTCATGCAGGGTCACATTTGTGTCTTAGGAGTGACTCATATCTCTAGAGACCTTGGTTTTCCTTTAACTTCCTCATTTCGGATCCGTTATCGGATCACTTTCGATTCATCACTGGCGTGCCGGATTGAAAAACTTAGGCCGTCTCATTAATCAAATGAACATTTTTAGTCGGTTTAGTATACCACAAGCTATTATTAGTGATGGGGGTGCTCACTTTTATAATAGGTACTTCCGAACCTTGGTCCAAAGATACTCCGTCACTCATAAAGTTGCTTCTGCCTATCATCCCCAAACAAGTGGCCAAGTAGAAATATCCAATCCTGAAATTAAGAGAATTCTTGAGAAAATAGTTAAGCCAGATCATAAAGATTGGTCTTATAGACTGAATGATGCTTTGTGGGCTTACCGTACTACATATAAGACTCTAATTGGTATGTCATATTACCGTCTTGTCTATGGTAAAGGGTGCCATCTTCCTATAGAGTTAGAACACAAAGCTTTCTGGGCCATAAAAAAGCTCAACTTTGATATGACATTTGCTGGTTCTAATAGGAAGCTTCAATTAACTGAGCTTGAAGAATTACATAATAATGCTTATAAGAGTGCTAAGGTTTACAAAGCAAAGACTAAGGCATTTCATGACTAGCATGTCTTGCGTAAGACTTTTGAGCTTGGGAAGAAGGTTTGGTTGTTTAATACATGACTAAAACTTTTTCCTAGAAAGTTAAAGTCACGTTGCGAAGGTCCATACATGGTTATTTCTGTTACACCTTATGCTACAATAGAAATACAAGATTGCAAGACTAGACAACTGTCCAAGGTTAATGGACAGAGACTTAAACCCTATTGTTACCCAAGAATTGACTCTAGAGGGGGGTGAATAGAGTCAATGGCCAATTTTTGCAAATTATAGAAATACAATTTCTAATCAATAATATAACCTATTGTGCAATAATCAACATATGAAATCA